>NC_087119.1:21323750-22607500 GCF_963855985.1 Ostrinia nubilalis | reverse complement strand
TATCATAATTTTGTCTGGCCCGTTAAAAATTGGATATGTTGTAGTATATTCTCGGTCTTTAGTCACTGTTTATACTGATTACTAACAAAAACTGGAGATTCATTTTATGGTCCTAAATAATTCCACCGTGAGTAGAACTACCCATTTCATAAATCAATGGTACGGAACCCTTTGTGCGTGAGTCCGACACGCACTACTTG
Organism: Ostrinia nubilalis; assembly: GCF_963855985.1. Taxonomy (NCBI): domain Eukaryota; kingdom Metazoa; phylum Arthropoda; class Insecta; order Lepidoptera; family Crambidae; genus Ostrinia; species Ostrinia nubilalis. Next base: position 22,607,300 of record NC_087119.1, on the reverse strand, counting down.
GCCGGTTTTTTATTACAAATTCATCTTTGATTACAAAATCTTCTCATCATATCCACATAGATTACTGACCTCGGTGCCGAATCCAAGCGGCCCTGCAACAACGGATACTACCCCATTCACGAGGCAGCCAAGAACGCGTCTTCCCGCGCCATGGAAGTTTTCCTCCAATGGGGGGAGTCCAAAGGATGTACCAGGGAGCAAATGATATCGCTGTACGATAATGAAGGGAACGTTCCCTTGCACTCGGCGGTGCATGGAGGAGATATTAAGGCGGTGGAGCTCTGCTTGAGGTCTGGAGCGAAGATATCAACTCAACAACACGATCTGTCAACGCCGGTGCATTTGGCTTGCGCTCAGGTAAAACCTTAAAATTTTACTACTGCTGAGTCACATTCAAAGCTATTTCTTGTTTGGTTAGCATATTTTAAAATCAAAATCTATCAGCATAATATTAACAGTAATATATTCCTTAGGGTGCCCTCGAGATTGTGAAGCTGATGTTTAGCATGCAGCCCAAAGAGAAAATGGCTTGCCTCATGTCCTGTGATGTCCAGAAGATGACACCGATCCACTGCGCTGCCATGTTCGACCATCCGGACATTGTCAACTACCTGATCTCTGAAGGATCTGACATAAACCCCTTAGATAAAGAAAGAAGATCTCCTTTGCTGCTGGCAGCATCAAGGGCTGGTTGGAGAACGGTGCACACGTTGGTAAGTTAGTTATTTTATAGCTATGTTGTCGAAACAACACTGTCTTTTGGGTAATATAACATAATAATATAGCAAATAAACACAGCTGGCTCAAAAATTCTTTTGAGAGCCAATGGAAAGAGGACGAAAGCTACGTCAACGGCAAAACTAAAATTGCCGACGAGAAGTCCTCGAAAAGTATCTATTTTCTAACTATACTGGGAATACATCGAAGTTATTTCATTACGACTTTACGTAGCCGAATCGATATTGTGATTCCCAGACTCCGAATTGAGTAGCTATTCAACTTATTTATAATCACTAATTCCTGCCAGCAGGATTGCCCAGTAGGAAGAATTACTCTCCTATCTTACCTACTGTAAGTAGGTAATAAAAGAAAATTATGCAAACTGTTAAAAGTTGGCGTTGCATAAAGGTTATGCAGAATGACTGCAATTGACCTGACCGATTGATCGCTTTGCCATTTCACATTTCTAACTTCTAGGGTGCAATCTTCTCGAAACTTCAAATTTTACATTTCAGCATTTCAGATAAAATCTTTATACCGATTTTGAAAGTTTTCATATAAGACAATTCAGTTTATGTTCATGATTCGTTATAATTATTTTTAAATAAAATATCATTTATTCTAGTAACAAACATTCTGATATCATAATGTTAAAAATATTTATTACATCAGGATTTTTCTTAGAAACAAAGTACTTATGCAAAGTTTTGGCTTTTCAATTTTCGCCACAGCATAAATTGGGCACTAACTTTCAAACATAAATGACGTTAATTGACCTTTATCTTTTTTTTTTCATATTCATAATTTCTTCATATTTTTTTTTAAATCTTCAAAAAACTTCACGTAATTTTTAAGTGTTTCTCCCATAACGTTTAATTTATGAGTATTCTGTGGTTTAATGAGGTTCTTCATCCAACAACTGCTACTAAGACAGAGATGTTTGGACCACTAACGCATTCTACATTTTTGGAAAATGTTGACTGTTTTGTCTTTTTGCTTAATGCTCATGAATACTTTAGAAATTAAGTTAATCAAACTAAGAACCTGACAAACAGATTATGAAACAAATGTTCTTCAACACAACTGTGGAGTGGTTCAATTCCACCAAGTCACGTTTTGGGAAGTATTTTGCACAACTAATAGGTTCGATTTATCAACGCTCCGTACGGCTAGCACGAAAATCGTTTGCGTATTCGAATCGCCATCAAAAGATTTAATACGAAAACTACAACAGTGCTCTTGTGAACGACTGAACGTGACGTAAAGTGAACTTAGTATGAGAAATGGGTTCACGAAACTTTTTTGAGAATCAAAATGTCACGTTATTGTTTAATTCGAAGGTTGAGTATCGAATTCTGTCGAACGAAAGACGAAAGTAGTTCATGCTAGAGGTACCGTTGTCTTCTCTCTGCTTGAGGTCATGTCGCCGCCCAATAAGTAATGCTAATGTATGTTTCTTCGGGTACTACTTGTCATTAGTCAACGTCATTGCTCTTGGACTGATGCCAGAATATATGTATTACACCTAGGTTGTGTCCTAGAACTTGAATTAGGTATATTAGTTCTGATGAAAGAAATAAAAAAAAAAAATGGACAATTTCACACAGCGTTATATTATTATATCTAGCCCCAAAGTAAGCAATTAATATTATGCTTGTGTTTTTTGGGTGCTAGCTTAACGGATATACTACATAATATAATACTTTTTAAATATACCTACACATAGTAACACCCAGACCCGTCACAAAAATTAAAATTCATCATTTCAATCTGCCCGGCCGGGAATCGAACAACTGGAATATTCTAGAGTTCGTTGATTTATTCTAACAAGTATCTTAAAAAAGTTTTGGATTGCTTTCAGATTAAACTAGGTGCAGATATTCAACTGAAGGACATAAATTCAAGGAATGTGCTTCACTTGGTTGTCATGAATGGAGGGCGCCTTGAAGATTTTGCGGCCAGTTGCAAGGTACGATAATTATTTTATTATGGTAAGCTTTTTGGTAGGTAGGCTAACACACTAAATATTATGTAGAAAGAAGCTGATATAAAATGTTTGCCCGAATTGTTTTAGAAATGCTTGCTGAAAAAAATAAACTTGAAAACTTTCTTCTAGGATCATCGATTAGGTATGTGCTGTGAACATTTTTCGTTTATCAAGTTTGTATAACTTTCCGTGAAGAAATATTTAGGTAGCCGCTGACAGTCTCAGGGCTACGTAATACAATTTCTCGACCACTACCACTTACTTTTTCTCTATAAGATTTAATGCCCTCTTCAACAGATTATTTTACTTGAGGACTTTTTCCACTGATATTGGAGAAGCTTCAATGTATTTCATAAGACAAATAAATATCTATGCTTTTTAATTTCCATGGATATTAATAATACGCTAGCAGCTAGATTTTAACCTGTCTTTGCAGATTGCCTGTCTGACAGTTTCAGTCATGTTTATTACCTTTACTGGTTTTCTTGGTATTTCTTTTACTTTTTAATGTGATCCTTGTATTTATTTTTTGAAGGTAATTGATAGAAAGCGGCAGATTTCTCAGGCAAAGGACAATTCCCAGCAGACATTACTTCTTTAAAAAATACATTTACCTATGCCATTTATGAAGTAACTCAATTTCTTGTTCAAAGCACTCTTTTATAAATTTTTAAATAGCGATAGAGTAATATTTTGTTCCTCGTGCAAATTTTAAAGCGTAATCCACATAGTATTAGTATATAGAACATTATTAATCATTGGGATTACGAGTTTAAATTGCGCAGAATTACTGAAGATCTCAATTACCCTATTTTAAACTGCAGTAGCAGCAGTTTAACGCATACAACTGCAAACAATAAATAATGTTAATCGAGCTCCCATCGCGCATCTGCAACTGCTCTGCAACAAGTTATTTCAACGAAGAAAGTTAGTAAGTACTGACTCGGCAACCGCTCTACAAAATGGCGGTTTTTATGCAAATAAAACGGAGCATGCGTATTATCTTGTTGCAAATGTGGGGCACAGACGGGCGCCGAAATTGCGAATGTCCAGCTTTCTAAATCCTGCCAGTCTAATAACTTATGAGTTGCCAGTTGGTTCAACGATCAAACAGACTTGTGGCAAAACCCGATCAACTTTTTATTGGCTACCAACTTCGCCCCCTTGACAATTACGTCCGAGAAGATAACGATCCACGTCTCACTCGAGACTTGTGTAGATGTTAAATCGATTGTTTTTCCATACGAGTATCAAATAAACAAGAAGTTAATCTGTAAGGGGGCGATAAAGAGACCGTTGTTTAAATAAAAAGAGACAAGCAATGTTGTAATAAAAAGAACCCCTTCGCTGTTCTTATTCAACCTAGGGGTAGGAGATCAAGTTACGACGTGTGTAATAAATGTTGTTCTCCTTGAACAGAAAACCAGACAGATCACACTATCGATTCTTTCGTTGATGTAGATAAAGCATTAAGATTAATATCAAATACGGCCTGTTATACAAGAACTAAAAGTATATCAAATTTAGAAGGTGTAGCTCTTTACAGTATTTACGTAGCGCCTATTCATATAATCCTGACCACTTTTAAAGATTTTTTCCATTATGTGTCTGCTGTTGACGTATCCAATACCACTTTTTCTTTATTCAACGACGCGTACACGTAAGTTATCGTTGAAAGTTACCTCAAATCTCGTTATTTCTGTTATTGGTTCTGGGAATGGTATTGTTCTTGAGATGTGTATTGAAACCATTGAGATATAATGTACTAGTAATATTACTTCAATGATTGAAACAAAAATAACCTCTGGCTTTATCCATCTTTTTGTTTCGATTGAGACCAGAAATTATTATATTAAATGGGAAAGTGGTTAGTGATACTTCTAGTATTTCAGATATTTAATACATAAAATTAACATGATGATAAATAAAATGAATGGCACAGACCATCCAGTTCCATAGATGGTGCGAAATAACACTATGTTACTTCGAAATAATTTAATTACAATAATTTTCAATACAAACACTACCAAAATAGAAAAGAATAAGTGTAAGTTAGGATTCGTTAGGCAAAGACATAAGAAGTCCATTAGTCTTTATAATTCGTTTGATGTAAAAAGCAGATGTGGGCGTACCATTTATGTATGCTGAACTTTCTGATACGCGTCAACACGTGTAACAGTAGCAAATCTAAAAAGATTAAACGAACCATACTCTAAAAGGCCTCGCACAGAATTGCCGGCAGTAGGGTGATGGCTTTACAAATATTGGGACGTTTAAACAACCTTTTTTGGCATGAATTTCAGTACCTCTCGGAAATTATAAGTTAATTGTGTATTCATCAGACGACTACGAGACTTGAGTTTTCCTATGTACTCAGTGCTAACATTATTAGCAGGACAAATCTGGCAATTTAGCAAAACCAAATTTATTGTTAGAAAATACGCCACATACCTACCTATACTTTAGTAACTAAGGCTTAGTTTATGCAAAGTTCTCTGTCTGTCCAGTACTGTGCATAAATAAGTTGGAAAAATCCCTTGTATTGAAGAAATAGAAAACAATGAAAACAAGATTCAATGTTTTTAAATTCTTGTGTCGTCGTGACATCTACAGAGAAAAGTTTTCTGTGCCATATTGAAGGCTATTAAGATGGCACTTTGCCGAAAAACTTAAGACCCTAAATATCAGGGTATTAGCTGTGGTGATAAAAATAGGAAGGGGTAATTTCGCATTGTCTTTTTCAGCAATTTTTATAAAGACTGGTATGTTCTCATGTAACTCTTAAAGTAAAATTATTGCTTATTTCATTCTCACTAACGATATTTAACAATAGCTGCTTTTGCTTTTTCAGGATCGCTGTGAGAAAAGTTTAGCTCAGTTGCTGAACGAAAAAGATAACACTGGCTGCTCACCGCTCCATTACGCCAGCAGAGAGGGCCACATCAGGTCCCTGGAGAACTTGATCAGACTGGGCGCCTGCATCAACTTGAAGAACAACAATAACGAGAGCCCTCTGCACTTTGCCGCCAGGTAATGTCAATGTCTTTAGTTGTTTCAGTGGTGATGATAAGGGTCTGGCAGTTTTTATTAAAACCAAAGGGCCAAGTCAAGAAATTCCTACTTTAACACTTGACCAGGGAGGCTCAAAAAAAATTTATGTGGGCTCTATTTAACCAAAGTCTGGTTAAGGGTTAAAACCAAACTAAGGATTTCATCATCAGCCTTTGCTAGACAACTCACCTACTGTTTATGAAGCACCAAACAGTCTTCACAAAATCCTCTTCAAGTAGGATATTCATAAACAAAAACAAAGTATCCTTACCATAATATTTGAAAGATCTTGCAGTTCTTATAAAAATATTGAGCAAACATCATAAATCCTATTCAGATATGGCCGCTACCACACTGCCTGCCAGCTCTTAGATTCTGACAAAGGCACGTTCATCATCAACGAGAGTGACGGCGAAGGTCTTACGCCTCTTCATATTGCTTCACGTGAAGGTCACACAAGGGTCGTCCAGCTCCTTCTGAACAGGGGAGCCTTACTGCACAGGGACCACAACGGACGCAACCCCTTGCATCTGGCTGCTATGAGCGGGTACACCCAGACCATTGAACTGTTGCATTCAGTGCATTCCCATTTGCTGGATCAGGCTGATAAAGATGGCGTAAGTTTCATTATTATCACCAATACTTTTTTATATAATATAATATTGTGAAGCACACAGCTCGGAAAACTGAGGCCCGTTATCGCACAAAGGTTATTTGTTCTCAAGTGGCGTCAGGTATCTCATTTGGTTATGACCTCATGAATATCACGGAAAGCACCTGTTACGTCGTTGTGTAAATTTTTGGAGGAGGCCTTTGTCAAGCAGTGGACGTCCTTTCATCATTAATCATCATTTCAGACACAGCACGTCCACTGCTGAACATAGACCACTAAATGCTTTCCATTGGTCAGTTTGTATTACTCTGCATCCAGCGCCTTCCCACGGCCTTTTTGTTTTACACCTCTACCCGTAAGGTGGAAAGGTGAAAACACTTCAAACACTGCATTTGTCGGTCACTATGGTCTCCTTTACAGAACCTTGTTGCTCCATCGGCCGTCAGTTATGCGTGCTATGTGCTCTGCCCATTACTACTTCAGCTAATCCATTGACTTTAGTTTGTTTACGGATGTACCCATTTTTCATTCGATCTCGTAAGAGACATGCTTTATTGGAACGTTTATTGTGGAACATTCTATTTATACCATAATTATTATTATTTATAACTTTCTTGACTGTTCCAGAACACCCCTCTGCACCTAGCCACGATGGAGAACAAGCCTAACTCCATAGCGCTGCTCCTCTCTATGGGCTGCCGCTTCAGCTACAACAACCTGGACATGAGTGCCATCGACTACGCCATCTACTACAAGTTCCCGGAGGCCGCGTTGGCTATGGTCACCCATGAACAAAGGTACAGCTCATTAATCATACACTTGTGATTTTCACCAATGCCTAAGAATTAATAAATCTAACGACGCCTCTTGGTTGATCGCAAATATAGCAATCTTCATCCACCACTTTTTCTCAGCACCAGTCCGTAATTTTGTCCCAAAGTGTAAGGTGTGAAAAGTGTGCGTTGTGAAAAGGGCTTAGTAACGGATAATTTTTTAATTTAGATTTTTTGATATTCTGGGCTCAATCGTATGCAGAATATACAGGGTGTCTCAAAATTAGCACGTCTGAAACATATCGAACTAGCCTAAGCCATTGAAACTCAAGCCTAAGCCATTGGATTTTTTTTAATACAGTGGTGGCGTGCAGTGGATTCACTCTGATATTATTATTCATTTCAATTGCAGAGCTAAGGAAGTGATGGCTCTTCGCTCAGATCGCCACCCGTGCGTGACGTTAGCTCTGATCGCTTACATGCCGCGTGTCTTTGAAGCAGTCCAGGACCGGTGCATCACCAAGGCCAACTGCAAAAAGGATTCCAAGAGCTTTTACGTGAGTCTGGAAAATTGTAATTATAGCAGTCATATGGTAAGTTAAAAGCAACCATAATAGATCGAGAACGTACCTATCCAAAGCGATCCGCGGGCAAGGTAAAATTGCAATTATGAAACGCCAATGTTATATTTTAGTTAACCTACGTTTTAGTCTAAAAGAGTGGCAGTTAAAATTATTTAACTCGCTATATTTTTGCTACTTTCTACGACAAAAAATACACAAATTATTCGGAATATCGATAGATGCAGTCTATTTTACTAGGTCCACTGCAAATAAATATCTTTAAAAAGAATTTACCTACGCTTAATTAATATTGATGCTGATCATGCTAAATAGTACTTGTAGACTTTAAGCACTCTTGTTACACAACTCATTTAAAGTACAGTTACGGACAAAAAAATATTCATTTACACTTTGTAAGTAATACTAACCTATTTACTAAATTTAGATCAAGTACAACTTCGATGCGCTATGTCCTCAATTAAAGGACGAAGACGGCACAAAGAAAACCGAAAGCGTTCCGAAATCGCAGAAAATACCGTTACCAGCTCTCAACGTAAGTGCCACAACAATTTGATACTGATTCTGTTCTTTTTTCGCTTCGTGCAGATTAAGTACTCTTTCAAACACTACCAACGCTCCAAACTTGAGGTAGACGCCATGAGACTGGCGCTAAACAACCCCAAATACCGTCCAGAACCGTTGTGTGTTATCAACGTGAGTCAGACCTAGCGCAATGCTTGACTGTGTGTATTGATGCCATGAAATAAGTGTTGTTCCAACCTATTTTGAAAATGTTTCTAAACCCTGATAACCGTTTCTTCAAAGCTTTGGAGAAGAAGTTCTACTATTCCCAAATATAAATGCAGATTGTTAAATTACTTCAATACTCATTTTAACAAATAGATCAAATAGAGATATGGTTTGATGAGCAAGCAATATTGATGTTGAAGTCACTAAGATATACAGGGTGTTAGGTAAATGGGTATATGAGCCGACACTAGTCCATGTTAACATGGTCATATAAATGGTATGGTGAAGTCAGAAATTTTATATCATCATTTTAATTTTTTTAATTTTCATACAACATAAATTTTATAAAATCCGATTTGTATGAAAATTAAAATAATTAAAATGATGATATCTATTTTCTGACTTCACCATACCATTTATATGACCATGTTACCATGGGCTAGTGTCGGCTCATATACCCATTTACCTAACACCCTGTATTTTGTCGCCTAGGTAAAAGAAGAAATTTATTTCTAAACTACCTATTTTACCGATTCAGATAGTAAAAGAGATTATGAGTAAAAAGTATGACCAACTGGTTTCATGGCATCAAAATAATCATTCACAGCAAAGCTTCCTCACCACGACTTGGTGATTTTGGTGGTTTCAAGCTTATTTGTCAAATTACTAATGTAAATATTAACACCGTCTATGTCTAATCTGCACTATTTATTGTGGTTTTTCAACTTACTGGTGTAAATTTTGAATTATGTGTATGGTGACTGGTTTTTAATTAATTTTGAAAGCTATTTTTAGTAATACCTAATAATACATACCTGATAATTTTTCAGGCGATGGTTGCTCATGGCAGAGTTGAACTCCTAGCTCATCCATTGAGTCAAAAATATCTACAAATGAAATGGAACTCCTACGGAAAGTACTTTCACCTGGCAAATCTCCTGTTTTACTGCATTTACCTAATATTTGGGACAGTTTATACATATCTATTGATGGCAAACGTCGATCCGACTACAGCAGCTGTAGTAAAACCGGTTATATGTAATTCTCCTGTTTTAAATCTATCAGACGATAAGATAATTTCAGAACGCATGGAAAACAGTACAACGGTTAATAATAATAGTAAGCCAATAGGTAAGTCAAAGATGCACATTAACCAATAAACCATAGTAGTAACTTAGTACTAAAGTAGAGCACAATACTTTTTTTGATAATCGCCTGAATCAGCAAACTTGATTTCAGATTTTGAAATCATGGTGGCAATGTACACAAGCACAGTAGCGATTATAGTCTACAACGTAATCTGCATAATACGAGAGGCGTATAATCTGAAGCAGCAGAAATGGCACTACCTAGTCGACCCATCTAACTTGGTCTCATGGATGTTGTATATCAGTTCCACTCAGATGGTCTTTCCGACCCTATTCGGAGGTTTCAATGACATACAAGTAAGATTTTTTATAGATTTCTATAAACAGTCGTAAGGGACTGTGCAAGGAGCATATTTAGTACCACAGTTTTATTTTACAACGAAAAAATATTTACATTATAGACAATAATGTTCATAGAAACATCTTAAACTTGTATGCCTATTTTTCAGTTTTCTGCAGCCGCTATAACAGTTTTCCTCTCCTGGTTCGAGCTACTGCTTTTACTTCAACGCTTCGACCAAATTGGCATATACGTGGTGATGTTCCTGGAGATCTTGCAAACGCTGATCAAAGTCTTGATGCTGTTCTCGATTCTGATCATTGCGTTTGGCCTGGCATTTTTCATACTTCTATCTAAAGTGGGTACAGAATTGATTTAATAAATTTTCTTGAGGCTTTGCGTTCATGACGTCATGAAAATTAAATTCTATGATAATCTGGCCTATTAGGTGAACCGTTTCATAAATTTAACACGAACACAACGCGAATTTTTTCCAAATTGCAAAGCGAAATTGTTAAATTGGCTGTAAACAAGTAGGTCATTTATCTGTGAAAGATCCAAATTGTTAATGGCTTCAATTAGATTATTAGATGGATGGACAATTTTTTTGTTTACTCGTTACTTACATTCCATTTTTCCAGGGTCACCATTTATCATTCAGCACAATTCCCATGTCTCTCATGCGTACTTTTGCTATGATGCTTGGAGAAATAGATTTTGTGGGAACGTACGTGCAGCCTTACTACAACAAATCCGAAACGGACGTCATACTACCGTTCCCGATGCCGACATTTTTCATACTTGCACTGTTCATGGTGTTGATGCCAATTCTTCTGATGAACCTCCTCATTGGTTTGGCTGTGGGTGACATTGAAAGTGTGAGGAGGAATGCACAGTTGAAGAGATTAGCAATGCAGGTGATATTATAACTCCTACAATAAATAAAAACTTTAAGATACATTAATCTAACGTTGCTCTTCAAAACTAACCTTTGATCATCTTCGTGTTTCAGGTAGTACTTCATACAGAGTTGGAGAGAAAACTACCAGCGATGCTATTGGAGAAAGTTGATAAAGATGAACTTATTGAATACCCAAATAATAAATGCAGCAAGCTGGGTTTTCTGGACTTGATCCTTCGCAAATGGTTCTGTAACCCTTTCACGGATGATGGTATGTGTTAATTTACACAGTTAATAATTCGATGTAATTTATTTTTTCATATTATTTTCTATCAACCTTTTGAGTACACTTTTATCATAATTTGAACAATATTCTGTACCCTTTTTTAATTATGGTAATTGCTTTCATTAATTTCACTAATACTCATTTCTAAGTTCTAATTTATAAGCAAACCTCCAGTTAATATGACGATACTGGTTCACTTTAAAATTTTAAAGCTGGTTTAGACCTAGTGCTGGAGAGTAGCGAGGACTACATCACGGCGGAGCTGGAGAAGCAGAAGCGGCGGCTGCGCGACATGGCGCAGCTCATGGAGCAGCAGCACACGCTCATCCGGCTCATCGTGCAGGTCAGTCCACTTACTTGACTTACGGGACTATTCCCACCTCTCGTTCCCACCACTGCAACTCCTGTGCAGCCAGGATCTACAGCTTGACCGCCACAAAAACCCAACCAATGAAGGTCAAATTTGTCCCGGGGAAAAGTTAAACTGTCATTGGACCCGCAACGAAATTAATCAGGAGACTTACTTGACTTAAGGTCCTATGTCCCCTATATTCGGCAGATGGCGTCCACAACAGTCCTCCATCGCGTTCGGTCTTGAGCTTCGCGTTTGATCGCGCTCCAAGTCTTGCCGATTCTCTTCGCCTCGTCTGCTATAGTGTGCCGCCAAGTTTGCTTGGGGCAACCACGTTTACGTTTTCCTTGGGGGTTCTAATACAGAGCCTGCTTGGGGATGTGATCGGGATCCCTTTGGAGAGTGTGGCCAATCCATTTCCACTTGCGGCGCTTGATTTGCTGGTCAGTTGCTAAGTATTTTTACTCGTAATAAGGGTTCCATGTCAGGACTGCAAAACCCTAAAAATGGCCCATCCTTATGTATGAAACCCGTCGACCCTATAAAAGCGAGTAATGTTTGACTCACTAAAGATACAGTGTGTTTCCACTACGTTCCTTACGTGTGTTCTTAAATGCCCTCCGATGGGAAAAGCTAGAAACCATGGAGTCATTCCAGCTCACGCTCAGTTGCTACTCCTGCTGAATACGTGATCAATAAAGTCCTGTTTATTTAGGCTCCCTTAACTTTTTGTCAGTTGCAAGTTCTACTGAATGTACATTTCACTCTGTGTTTGATCATTGAAGTACCTACATCTCTTTAGTTTCTCGAAGTGGTTTGAACGGAGAGCAGCTCGAATCGTTGACTGCCAGGACATTTCGGATCGGCTTGACCCCTTGGCGCTGCGTAGAGATGTATCCTCACTGTGCATATTCTATCGCATGTATCACGGGGAGTGCTCCGAAGAATTATCCGGACTTATTCCTGCCGCCACTTTTCGCCACCGATCTACCCGACAGCACTTCCACCCCCATCACTTAGATGGTTGGCAGTCCACAACAGTACGTTTCTCTAGAAACTTTCTGCCCCGTACAACCAAACTGTGGAATGGACTGTCGTCTGCGGTGTTTCCGGACGGATACGACCTGCAAGCTTTCAAGAGGAGAGCGTATCTTTACCTTAAAGGCCGGCAACGCACCTGTAACGCCCCTGGGTCTGCGGGTGTCTATGGGCGACGGTAATCACTTACCATCAGGTGATCCGTTTGCTCGTTTGCCTCCTATCACATAAAAAAAAAAAAAAAAAAAAACTCAAACCCACTTAAATCCCGGGGAGTTTCCACTGCTACTAACTAGTCTTGGGTATTAGATACGACCAAGACGTCTTCCGTGGTCATTCTTCCATTTACGATCTACAAGGTCCTGCTATAAGGGGGAGCCGATGGGGATAGGGGTTTACATAATGAGTTTTATGGGTTCTGAAACATTTTCTAAATTCTAACATTATCTTTTTTTTGCAGAAAATGGAGATCAAAACCGAAGCTGACGACGTGGATGAAGGGGTGTCCCCTTCAGACACAAGAGTGATCCCTCGATGGAGTTCCCCTCGCATCCGCAAGAAACTCCGAACAGCTCCCTCTTTCAACAAAGGAGGCTAATCTAACGCGTAGGGATAAAGGTCAAGTTCATACCCTTCTATTTTATCGATTGCAAGCAGCTTCCAAGTAACCCATATTCCTTCGTTTGACCCATATTTTGCGTAGCGACATCTGTTCTTTAGGTTCTGAATTACAAACTTGTTGCGTATTTGGTTATAATCGGAAACTAATTTTGTATGCAGTTGTTTCTGCTAAATATAATTTAATAATTAGGTATATAAGTAACTTAAAAAACTGATTTGCTTAGTCATTAAACTAGTTATTATAACCAAAATTATAGAACTGGGAGCTATTTTATTGCCATCTATACAATTTTGCCGACACCGCTTGAAGGATACAGTTTTGCTATAAAAATAAGGCATGGAAACTCACGAGAATGAGTTTTCATTTTCATTAGTGCCTACTAGAGGTCGGGCCCATGTGCAAAAGTAAGGATACGTTTGCTTATGCTTTTTTGTCTTTATTTATAGTTTGCTTTGCAACTTATGTTTAGTTTTTAGTTCTACTTTAAAGATAATCATAATACTTACATTATACTTTCGAAGATTCATTGTAAATGTATATCAATTTAAAAAAAATTAATACCGTCAATTGATCTAGTAACAGTCTATCAGATACCTATCAGTTTCTATCACAATTCATAAACTAATGAATAAAATTAATTTGCTGGTAGTACCTAGAAGTTATAATTTGATTAATATTCAAGATCCTGAATTAATTTTAATTATGCCGGCCGTTTGATGTAGTGGTTCAGAACGGACTGCTATACCGAGAGGTCCCGGGTTCGATTCCCGGCCGGGCAGAAATTGAAATTATGAATTTTAATTTCTGTGATGGGTCTGGGTGTTACTATAAAAATATGTACCTATGTATTTACAAAAAAAAAGTATTTAAGTATGTTTATATCCGTTGTCTAGTACCCATAGTACAAGCTTTGTTTAGTTTGGGACTAGCTGGTGCTGTGTGTAATTGTCCAAAGATTTATTATTATTTATTACGGATAATTAAATAGGGTTCGTACACCTGTTAGTTTTCATCCACCGACCTGTTCGCGTCCTGACGACGGATCACTTTTCAAATCCTCTTCAGCTAACAGAAATAATCTAATAACCATCTATTTACCAACACAGTAACCTAAACCAAAAGTTATTTCTATGAATTCAAAAAGTATTTTATATTTTTTAAGTCGCTCAATAGTCTGAAAAATAAAATGTATGATGACTCCATTTTCTTTTTATTTTAATACCTGGATATAATATTTGCAAATTGCATTACTTATCTCACTATTATTTCCTTTTATAAATGAATGGACGCAAACTGATCTACAGGTGGACACAATGAGGAAAATGCTTGTTTCAGTTATTGGTCGATTTATAAAGTTAAGAAAAAGATGTTTTGTTAAAAAACATACATTCAATAAACTCAAAAAGACCAATAATAATTCATGACCTCCATTTTTTGTTCATAATAATAATACTATTATAACGCAAACACTTCTATTTTCTCTCTCGAATTTACCAACTTGACCGAATGGTATAACGACCCAAATCATATTGATTGATCAGTTTTTAAGAACCTTTTTAACAAGTAAAAAAAAAACATATATTTATTAAACCTTTTGTTCTTGCATATTTTATTAATCATTTAATAAGAATCTTAAGTGATATAAGGTATGTTTGTATTAAATTTAGTTCAGTAAGATAATATAATTATTCATTATAAATAGTACTTTTACTACTGTTACCAAATTAGAATTTAAAGTACCTAAGTAGGTATGTACCAATTAAGCAGCGAAAAAGTGTTAACCGTAATTTGGTATATTAATAATAAATTAATGTATTAATATTTACTATGTAGATGTTGTACCTAGTCAAGAAGGACCGCAGACCGCCTATAATTGGCATTACTTGCTAACATATACCTACATTTATATTATAAGCAAACTTGTAATTATTTTATAAGAAAATGCTGTAGATTTTTCCTATAAATAAATAAACAAACACAATACATTATAAGGATTTACTGTTTACAAAACAGATAAAATTAAAGTTAAACAACATGAATGGCAGGATTCAATGAAAGAATGTAGATTATGTATTTTTATAACACGAAATAATAATCCAGATTACTCTGTAATTTTTTGTTCATAGGTACTTTAAGACATTAAAATTTGTAAACAGTGAATTTAGTAAAAAAAACCTATTTTTAATTTTGATAGTAAACCGATGCTTTTTAGGTTGTTTTTTTAAGGCTTTAAATTTTGTTTGAAATGTCTGCAAAAAAAAAGATAAAACAACCAATTAGGTAGCTGAAATGGCCAAAATAACACTTTTTATTCGACATTTTAACTATCTTGTCAGCTTGAATAATTAATAAGGACATAAATAAAACTAAATGCTTAATGCCTTGTATGACGTCATACTGTATAATTATTATGATTATGATACTTCTAATAGCGTTGCATAAATAATGTTATTAAAAACTACGGAAGGCACTTAACATAAAAAGGAAATAATGAAGATGCCTTTTAAAATAACATCTACCTAAGCTATAGTTTTAAGAGGCCGGAAGTTTATTTTCCTCTTGTTTACGTGAAAGAAAATGACATTATTTTGCACTAGAAGGACCGACAAAGCGTAGGGTACATCCTCATCTGCTTCCTTTCCGCACCTTTCTTTCACATAATAATATCCCTTATCAGTTAAAATGTACAATTTATAAGTTGGTGCTTACATTTTCTTAATGTTTACGATAATGCAATGTAAGGGTGTCAAAACGATAAGAAAAATAGGTAATAATATCTTTCACAATTTTCTTTTTTCATTCGTTCGTTTCAGCCAAATGACGTCCACTGCTGGACACAGGCCTCCCCCAAGGTTTTCCTCAATGAACGGTCCTGCGCTGCCCGCATCCAGGCTCTTCCCGCGACCTTTACCAGATCGTCGGTCCACCTAGTAGGAGGCCTGCCCACGCTACGTCTTCCAGCCCGTGGTCTTTTTTCATTACTTCGTTAAAAGCGAAAGCTCACGATGCGTTGCGGTATCGCACCGCAAAGATTACCGTATCGCGCCGCGCGGCCCGCCACACTACTAATATTATAAACTAGCTTTTGACCGCGGCTTCACCCGCGTTTGTTACTATTTAACGCAAAAACTACTGAACGGATTTTGATGAAACTTTACAGTATTATTCTTTATTACCACCCAGAATAACACATACGCTATAATTTATGACGATCTGTGACAAACTAAATTTCACGCGGGTGAAGCCGCGGGCAAAAGCTAGTTATTTCTATGGACGCAGCGCAACGGACTAATGGGGCCTCACGCTAAGACGACGCAGCGACACCGCTCCGGCGTCGCACCGCTGCCGCAACGTATCGTGTGCTTTGGCTCTGATGCAATGTATGCTTTATGAGCTTGATCCGCATTGCATTGGATTATTTTTGTAGTGGATCCTTGGACAATTCATTTTTTCCATATTTATCTTTTCCCTGACACTACCTAACTTAGTATTCGTTTTGATAAGAGGTTTTGGATGTTGTTATTTTGAATACTTAGATATATTTTTGGAAATGTGGATCACTTGCAATTAGATAGAACATTCAACATAATCCTTTAAGTTTAAAAGGTGAGAATCCAGCTAAAATATTATCAGATTAAACTTAATTTTAAGAAAACACAGGGTTATGTATTAAGAGAAGCTAAGCTGGTTCATATTCATATAAGTATTGTTTTGAACTGAGAATAAGACAAAATATGTATGAAAATTATTTCAAAAGTAAAGACACAGCTTTAACTTTATTGTGAAATAGCACTTTCACTAATATATTGTATGTATTTACGGCTAAAATTAACTACCTAGCTATCAAACCATTATACATAATTATAATAAAATATTTGTGGGGTTACTAAAAACGTGTTTTTTTGCAGTTTATTGCTCATTTATTTCAAAATGTATTTTATTACAGAAGTTTTAAGTTCAGGATTTGCAGGTTAATCTCTGTAATGACTGAACTTCATTGATATTGCACTTTAAAAGCCTTGTTTAGCTCACACAGTTAAAGTTTACCCTTTAATCCAACTTTGTTTGATATCTATCCATTTCGTCAATCGACTTCAAAAGGGAGTGGCAAAACGTTACGCCCAGTTGTTTCCACACAAAGTTAAAATGCACGCAGTAAAAATAAACAAAGTTTATTGCATATCGGTCCAGCGCCCTATCCCAAAAGCCTATCGCCAATATTTGAACGAAGAGACGAACACACACAGCACATCAGATTTTAAATGTTTGTCGCAAAATAGTCTCTATTTCTTTCACATAAGGTGCTTCAATTTGCCGTGATGTGCAACTGTCCGGACCATAGGCGAGGCCCAATAAAATATAGTTCCAAAATACTGAACTGTCCTATCGATGACATTGACAGCGGGGCGCCACCGTCTATACCGAATCGCTGGTTCCGATTTTTGCCATGTTGGAAACCATAAAGTTGAACGATGGTAGCGCCCCCCTGTCATTGAGTTTGGCGGGACAGTTCAGCGTGGGTCATCTATACCCCTATTGTATCGCCATAATATGCAATCCATCCATATTCATATTGAGTCCACGCTCAGGCAACCCTTTGACGCCCCGATTTAGACTATTCTAGCATGATAAAAAAAATAGCCCTAAAATAGTTTTCCGAACTCCTGGCACTTAGCCACGATTACAGCGCCAACTAGCGTCCACAACTTTGTGGGTTCTGTCACATTGACATTTAGGTCGTATATTTGTGAAAAAATATCGAAATGAAAAAATAACAAATATTTTCAACTAATAAATTGTTGTGATACCACGATTTGGGTGGAAAAAAGGTTTTGAAATCATTTTGGTCATTCAAATCAAATGAGGTAAGTCCAAAAAGTGTGTTTAATTTTGATTGTGTCAGGGTTTGTTTACTTCATTTATAGTTGTAGTTTTACAGTAAAACAAAAAGAAAAAGCTACTTTAACGGTTTCATTATATAACAGTAAATATATTTAAATGTTTCTGTATCGCTAGTAATAAATTAAATATCGTTTTCAGATCGAAATGAGTATCGTTTTGAAGACCGGGTTTGTGAGAGTTACAATATCAAATTCCAACCACAAACCGTATTTAAAGGAAAGTTGTTGGTATTGGCTGGACAAGTCCGAGATGTAGAAGAATTAAGAACAAAACAAGGGCAGAGTTCAATAATTCACGCTCTCATCATAAGGCAAACATCTGTGCACAACAACTACTGTGACTCATTTTTGTACTACCACGTTGTATAGTTTAGTTATTTCCAAATTGTAAACGGCTATTAAAACAGCCCTATCGAAATACAGTCCACTCTTTTATTTAAGTTCCCAGTAGGACCCTTTTCATGCGATTAATTAATGATATTAAAATGTATTATGTAGAATCGCTTTGCCATTGACAGATACATCTGATGACAGAGCTTACATTATTTCTACTTTTGACCACCATGAGCGCTGCGATAGATTATGTCCCCCCCACCTAGTACTTCGCACCCAGCGAATAAAGTTTAAACTTTATCAACTCAACTATAAAGCCTAGCTTTAATTTCCATTAATTCAATCTATGACCCGTTCAGTGCAACAGATATACCTACCTACACTTATTAATAGATTTTATCGAATTTACGCAATTGATACATTTTTATCACGGCCCGCATTCTAGCCCGGGAGATAGGTAATTAATGCATTTTGATAAACTGTCAACGTGCTCTTATGGCATTAGACACAATCAGCATGATGGTGTTGGCTACTTAAGGTATGGCTGTTAAACACTATTAATAATGTTGTTTTTGCTTTTAAGCAGGATGACGGAAGACTTATACACAATGATGATTTATTTAAGACCTAATGATAAGTAAAAAGTGGAATTCAGTTTTTGTAACTTGGAATAAAATTTGTTAGGCACAGTTTTCAATGATGTCAGAAATATTATGTAGAGACGCTAACAAATGCTATTTGTCAATCGTAAGGTTATGTTTATGAAACTCAAACTGCTGAAAGAATTAATTAATGCACAATTTCCTAGCAAATCTACCTAATTTAAAACTTGACTTACTGACAGCCTTTGTTGACTTATGTAAAACAAGTTATTGTCCTAAGCATTAAAACGGTCACTTAATTAATTAGTTTGTATTTCCCGAGAGATATCCGATCCTACTTTGTACTTCAATTGATTAAATTATCATAAGTAAAAATAAACTTGTTTTTTTTTAACCACTCCATTTATAGACATGAGGGAATATTTTGTGACGTCACGTAATGTTTCTCTACAAAAATAGGTCAAAATACCTACACTCACCTTTTATCCATTATAACATTTGTATCTCTTTATTTCTATTTAATCGATTTACACTTATTGTATGCGACCGCGATCTACTAATGAGTGAATGATAAATTTTGTGCCCTCTTTTACATAATAATAACGAGGGAAACCATTCTATTATTGTATTTCACTCATCACCGTGTTCAAAGGGCATGAAATTAACAGGATGCAATAATACATTATTACTAACGGATGTTAATATGTGAAAACACGCTAATGTTTCTGTGAAAATTACGTGAGGGTCAGACTGAGCTTGTCCAGTCACAAGTATAAAAATGTAATATAATTTTTCTCAAAGACCAAAAACACTTAAGCGATAATTAACTGAATGCATTCAATTCAATTCAATTCAATTTATTCATTTAAAGATAACAATGATCCACATGGTTAGTAAATGAGTACCTTATACAACTATGTTAGTAATTTATTTATTATAACATACCACTAATTATCCAACCCGTTCGGTAAGAAGTAGCCGAAGGAAATGTCGGATAATAGGAGAGTCGTACCTCTCTGCCACGGTCTTCAGGATACTGTTGGGGCTCGCCCGTATCCTACTGAGCAACGAGGCAGTCTTCTTGCGTAGGACAGCAAAAAAGCCGTCAGTATGCGACTGAGCAAACATTTCTGAAGCACTGCAGAAGCGAGGCAAGCCCAACAGCACCCTGAAACCGTTGTTATATTGGACCCGAAGGACGCTAAGCGATTTCTGCGAGTACGTGGTCCACAGGTTTCCCGTGTATAGACTCTGACAGTATGCCTTAAACAGAGTGATCTTGACATGGTCATTACATCGGGCAAACCTGCGAGCCAACATATTACACCTTACTGCCAGCGCCCTTCGTTCCCTCTCGATATCAACATGATCTTTAAGGTCATCAGTAACGTAGTGTCCGAGATATTTAAATTTAGTGACTCTGTTTAACTTTACCCCATTCAGCAAGAGGTCGGGTACCACGCTAGGACATTTACTGGCGGCCTTAAATACCATGTATTCGCTCTTCTTCACATTATACAATAAGCCATGGCATTTAGCATACGCTTCACACACACCCACCATCTTTCTGAGAGCCCCCACTGTTGGCGCCAGCAGTACCATATCATCAGCGTAGCTTATGTTGTTGATACAAACACCATCTACCCAGCATCCGATACGCATACTGCTAAGGACAACAATGAGGTCATTTACGTATAGGTTGAAAAGCCTGGGAGACGTCAGCCCACCCTGTCTCACCCCGCACTGCAACCCATACTCCTCAGAAAAAGCGTTAGCCCATCTTACGGTATTAATCTGGTTAGCATACCAATAATGGAATATCTGTGATACCTCTGACGGGACGCCCTGCCTCCTCATCTTATCCCAAAGGATGTCATAAGACACAAGATCGAACGCCTTGGAGAGATCGAGGAAGCATGCGTAAATGGGAGTCCCCCGATCCGTGTAGTACCTGACAGTGTGCTTAAGACTAAGGATGGCGCTCTCGGTCGACAGTCCAGGCTTAAACCCGAATTGAGCATCATGTGATTTTAAATATTTATCTAGTAGAGAGTCAAGCACACTGTCAAGGACCTTTGCCGTGATTGTAGCTAGAGAGATCGGTCTGTAGTTATTTATGTCAGAAATATCACCAGTTTTATTTTTAACTATCGGGACGACTACTGTTCTCATTAGGTCCCCTGGCAAATACGAGTGGCTTAGGCACAGTGAGAAGAACATACTCAAAACTCTAGGCAAGTGGACTCCCGCGCATTTGAAATGCTCGATACTAAGTCCGTCGTGACCAGGCGATTTGCCTCTTGACATTTTATTAATGACCATCGCCACCTGCTTGGCCGTGAACCCAACTGGAAGTTGGTCTACTTCAGCCCCACCATCAAACACCGTACTCGAAGACCCAAGAGGTGACTGAACCTTAAAATGTTCCATGAACATATTAGCTATTGCTCTGGGCTCACTTTGGTCCCCAACACTCACAGGAAGACTAGGTTTAATGTTTAGTTTATTTGTACTAGTCCAGAACTTAGGGAAATTCTTAGCTGCGTGTAATGTCGCAAGTCTGTCCATTTTTATCTGTTCCTGATTTTTCAAACACCAATTCAATTTGCTTTTGAAACGTTTTCGAGTTTCGAGCATATGTTGATAAACAATACCCGACTGAGGCTTATTATGCAATAACCAAATTCTATACTTCATTTTGGCATCTCGGTGCGCACTTAGTACATGTTTATTCCACCCAGCCACCCGTTTGTCTTTGCCCGGGCCCCCACGAGGACAGCATGTCCTAGCTGAGCAAGTCTGTTCAGAAGCGCCTGCCAATATACCTACGATATCATTATACATCTTATCTAATACATATTTATGACCTAAAATTTTACAGCGTTTGTCCCCACAAATTCTAAATTCATCTGGAAAACATATATTTCTAAGTCGGCTATTACAAATTTCACGATATCTTTTAATTTGGGCATTGTCTCTCCCACCCCATATTACATTATTTCTCTGAACACCGGTTACATAAGTTTTATTTCTAATAATATTGAAATTGCAAGTAATAATTAGTGGTAGATGATCCGAGGAATAGACATTCGTATCAATCTCCACGCCTTTTATAGTACGCCAGGCGGACTGAGTTACAATACAATGATCTAACCATCGTCGGCAACCATGAGCATCACTAACAAAAGTGTAATGATCAGAGCCAACACCCAATATTTCTATATCAGCACAGACCCAATTTTGCTCGGAGCAAAAACTCACCAACTCATTACAAAATAGTTCATTTGGGTGTGCGTTAAAATCTCCCAATACAAAGACTGATTCTACTTCATTACCCTCCACTATGGCAATTACTTCACTTAGACACTCAGTAAACACAGGCAAGTTTTCTAAAGAGTTGGTCGGCATATAGACACTCACAACTATTACAGAACGATCACAAAGCATACCTTTTATTGCCGTTATACGGGGGTTTCTGCACTGTAACACTGACACCGTTTTAAAAATACCTGTTATGTTCTTGAATAATATACACTTCAGCTTGTTACACAACGTTTATTTAATCATTTACAATTCCTTATAACCTTCCAGTTTACTGACTAAGATGGACGCTCGCACAATGGCGCCAAACCCGCCATGACATCTAACCCGTATTCACAAACGATACTTACCTATGCAAAGCAGCAACGCTATGCGAAATGAGAAATTTCTCAATGCGTTCCATATGACAAGCCTTTCAATTCATAAACAATACTTAAACGACCCTTGACTATGCAAAATCAGAGTGATGAATAGAGTTCTATGATTGGTTCGCTTATGTTACGCACTTCACTCCGCTAACTGACATGACATTCCTGTCATTCAAACGGTGCAACGGTTTTTATGTGTCGTTATTTTGTGGATTTGTGAATTAAATAAATATGGATAAAACTACAACTATCAGGTTAGTATGAATACTTCGATTAATAATAATAGTGAAAATCATGTTTCAATCATAATTTTTCAGATAAAAAAGCGGCCGTTTTCTTCTTCCGAAAGAAAGAGAGCTGCTGATTGTAGCTTAGTAAGAGAAAGGCCTATTATTGAAGACAAGCATATTATTATCCTCTCTAAAATATCGAGTTGACGAAGCAGGCCTGGGAAACTCTAACAGTGGCGTACAATTCTGAACCATATTTTATGTTTCACAAAGGCTCACACATCAACTGAAAAGCTGCTGGAATAATTTAAAGACCCAAAGAATGAAAGAACTTTCTCAGGAATCAATCAAACGTTCTCAACACCCACTAGTAAGTAATGTTTTTAAAATATATAGTACGTAGATTTATGAGGAATAACTAAGCAGAATAATTATACTCAAAGGAATTAAATTCATAATTTGCTTTTCAGGTATCAAGAAATTAAGATTAGTAGTAGCAAGAATGAAGATTAAGACAGAAACAAGAATCAAACGCACCACATTGAATAATATACAACAAGACCAGGCTTTGCACGAGTTGGGGCTACAAAGAGAAAAAATATTGATAGAAAGAGAAAATAATTTGTTAGAACATGAAAAAAAGATTTATGATTTACAAATACATAAAATTAAATTAGACATTGAAGATTGATGAAAATAAAACTTCATTAACAATGTTATGTTTTATTTGCCACTAGCAACTGATACATTATGTAGGTGGCACTGGAAGGCCTCCTCGCAGTTAATTTCCTCAGGTCTTCTTTTATCAGTGGTAAAAGTATGAAAAGTACCCCATCATTGGAAAACCTAAACTAAATTCGTCTGAATTGTAATAATCAAAGGGATTTTGGGAATCCCGTATCACTTTTCTGGTACTTATTCTACTTTGCTCATTGATATAATTATCAAATTCTTCTTCACTACTGTAATCCATTGTAAGATAATATTAATCGAATACAACCATAAATAAAGCAAACAAACCTCAAAAACGAGAATAACCTAAAAATTTTGACGTAAATAGACACTATGCGTTGCGTAATACAGCTCCCTGGCTACCTTAGCTTTGCGTTCATTCTAAGGGACGCATAGTGCTTGTCACCACTGAAGTATCGTCTATGAATAGGTTTTTGGGACCCTGTGCATCCACGCGCACTATGAGGCCTCAAAGTAATGTTTGTGAATACGGGTGCTAGTGTTGTCCTAGGTGCCTAGTGATGTCCATACCTAACATTTCCTCCCCCTTTATCATCTGATCATCTCAATACATTACAATTTCCTGTACCTCTCAGGTACCTTTATCAGTCTACCTGATCGACTTCTTATCTCATTATTTCCCGGTACATTCTCACTATCATTCTGATCCGCTACTACTTCCCTTTCCGGTACCGAACTACTCTCATTTCCATTAACCAAAATAGGGTTCCTGTAATACCAGTCATTAGTTTCATTAAATTGTACAGGTTCCCGTTCTATCTATATAAGTTACAAAATCTGTGTCCGTTTTATAGGGCTCAATAGATCCAATCATGTTTGATGTTGCTTTTTCTGTCGTGGACTCGATGTTCTCGTCGTCGCCAATGTTATGTTCTTGAATAATATACACTTCAGCTTGTTACACAACGTTTATTTAATCATTTACAATTCCTTATAACCTTCCAGTTTACTGACTAAGATGGACGCTCGCACAATGGCGCCAAACCCGCCATGACATCTAGTGTTGTCCTAGGTGCCTAGTGATGTCCATACCTAACAATACCTTTACGCCACAGTATCGCCACACCACCATACGGTCTTCCCTTAAGAATTCCCGCCGACGTGTCCACCGCAGATGTCCCACTGTACTCAAAATCACTGCTGATTGTATCGAGGAAAGGTATGTCATGTGGAAGAAGCCACGTTTCCTGCAGGGCTATTATGTCAGCCTTCTGACATAAATGGCGAATATCTCCCACGGCCGTCTTCACCGATTTGCAATTATAACTCATAAGCGTAAAGTTCCTCTCCATAATAACTACTTATGCCTACACTGAAGAGTCTATGTAGACAATTATAATATATTGTTACTTGTGTCTGGTTCTTTCCGTAGGGGAGTCTGATAAGGCTTTCTTTTCGAAATGAGGTCCACTCTCAATATCTTTACCTTTGAGGTAAACAAAACGCCTATAAGTTATTCCATTTGGCCAAAAAGATCCATCCAGAAACACTGGAAGTTTATCTTTTGGTACATATACCTTATATGAATTATATTTTCTATCCGTTTTCATGTTTATTTTAAACAGATTGACAGTCTCACTGGTTTGTGTGCATTTGTTTGCATTGTGACCTCTGTAAAATTCATGTTATGGTTTTCAAAACCAAGACAACGCATGATCTTCCATTTTTTTCATCCAGCCACAAGGTGGACAGACGATCTTACAACAAAGGCAGTGCAGGAAGGCGTTGGATGCAGGCCGCCACCAAACGGCCAACCGGAAATCATTGATGTGCATGTGGATTGAGTGATCCTTGCTTCAATCTTAACAAAAATCGAGGAAGTTTTACTTAAAATATGTTAAAACATTGCGATGAAGTTTAAAAATTTGTTAAACCTAAGATAAAAATGTTATGGCCAATAAATAGGAGCACTCATACCGCACGCTTTAAGAAAACGTCAACATGTTTATTTCAGAAAATAAAGCCTTTCCACTTCTTTTTATAGTATTGAAAAATTGTTAAGAATATGTTAAAACTATTAACAAATTCAGAAATTCCTTGCACGTCCCGTTCCAAAGTTATGACGATTATTTAGGATCACTCACACCGCACACGGGCCGTATGAGTGCTCTCCAAAATAATGACTTTTTATTAATAAATAAGTTTTATTTCTGTTGGGAAATGTGTGCAAACTGACGAGCGAATTTGTTAAAGAATAAGTGTGACAAAACTTAAAAGCTGAAGGAATAAATTAACCTTTATTCTTTCCTCCAATATGCCGTGTGAGTGATCCTTACTTTTACCTCTATCTGCTCATATGTAGTTTGTAGGCAGACTGAGATAGTATCTAAAATTGTTAATTGTTTTTAACAATTATTTGGCATATATTTTATGCTTTTATTAAGGTCATAATTTAAGAAATATCAGGCTTAGATGATTCCTAAAGGAAAATGTTGATTAGGGTACGTATGATTTTTTATTTTGAGAGACTGTTTCGATTCATCAGAAGTTTACATGTGAGATTTAATAATATTATTTTATCGTATTTTATAGTCCAACCAAAAAAAACAGTTTTGTTGAGAAATTTGCAATTTATTTAAATAAAACCGTGAGTATCTTTCTCAATTCATATTACAAGTCAAATTTGAATTCAATCCTATAAACAATTGTAATGTTTCTTTATTTCTATCATTCAAGATGTAGGGGTAAACCACTAAAACTCGCGCTACTGCCGACCGCGGCGACGGACGCCCCCCGCGAGTTTTAGCGGAGGCCCCTAAACCTACTACATATTAGATTGCATTGGTTTTGCATTGTCACGTCTGACGAATCGGAACAGTCTCACAAAATAAAAAATCATATGTACCCTAATCAACATTTTCCTTTAGGAATCATCTAAGCCTGATATTTCTTAAATTATGACCTTAATAAAAGCAAAATACGAGGGTGGTCTGAAAAGTTTCCGACCTAACATAGATACAAGATTTTTTTTCTTAATATTTATTTTTATTTTTCTACATAGTCTCATCCACAGTAATTAGTCGGCGCCAAAACTCGGATTTATTGCGCCTAAACTGCGCCAACAGAGCATTGGAAATGTTCGTTCGAACACGTCGTTGGTCTGGCGTTAGCAAACGCGGCACCCAACGCGCGGAAAGCTTTCTCATGCCTAAATCTTGATTTAAATGTGAGAAACACGTTCTTTGGACATTTTCATTGCCTCTGCTATCTCTCTCACTTTAATTCGGCGGTCGTCTAACACCATTTGGTGAACTTTAGCGATGTTATCGTCAGTAGTTACAGTTTTTGGACGTCCCGAACGTTCATCATCTCCCAAGCTCTTACGGCCACGTTTAAATTCGGCTGCCCAAAATTTTACTGTGGTAAATGATGGTGAAGAGTCCCCGTACACAGAATCTAACTCATCTTTGATTTGCGTAGGGGTATTCCCTTTCAAAAACAAATATTTTATGACAGCTCGATACTCGATTTTTTCCATTTTCACAAAAATACTCACATCGACTCACTCAAACGACTTTCAAATAAAAACCGCGCGTCAAAAATGGCTGAAATTTTGAAGTGTTGCTGTCAAAAGATGCACAATTACATTCCCTGACTTTAATTGATGTATGCTGCCATCTTCACGTTGAGGTCGGAAACTTTTCAGACCACCCTCGTATATGCCAAATAATTGTTAAAAACAATTAACAATTTTAGATACTATCTCAGTCTGCCTACGAACTACATATGAGCAGATAGAGGTAAAAGTAAGGATCACTCACACGGCATATTGGAGGAAAGAATAAAGGTTAATTTATTCCTTCAGCTTTTAAGTTTTGTCACACTTATTCTTTAACAAATTCGCTCGTCAGTTTGCACACATTTCCCAACTTGCAACAACAGAAATAAAACTTATTTATTAATAAAAAGTCATTTTGGAGAGCACTCATACGGCCCGTGTGCGGTGTGAGTGATCCTAAATAATCGTCATAACTTTGGAACGGGACGTGCAAGGAATTTCTGAATTTGTTAATAGTTTTAACATATTCTTAACAATTTTTCAATACTATAAAAAGAAGTGGAAAGGCTTCATTTTCTGAAATAAACATGTTGACGTTTTCTTAAAGCGTGCGGTATGAGTGCTCCTATTTATTGGCCATAACATTTTTATCTTAGGTTTAACAAATTTTTAAACTTCATCGCAATGTTTTAACATATTTTAAGTAAAACTTCCTCGATTTTTGTTAAGATTGAAGCAAGGATCACTCAATCCACATGCACATAAATCATTGGGGGAGGATTATGTTCAGCAGTGGAAGTCCTATGGCTGAAATGATGATAAGATACGTTATTGCAAACAAACAATAGGTAGATTGAAGTACTACAATTTTCGCCTTATTTACAATGTGTAGACAATTTTAATTGTCCATTTGGTTGGGTTGTGTGGCAGCACATCCATCCAGTTAATCCATCATAAAGTTAATCCATTGTGATCTTTTCTTTTATATGTTCGACCCGAAATCCTCATTGAAAAATTAATTCACAATAGTAACTTTAGATCTTAAGCCTATTGAATCGTGGAACTTTCCTAACAATATGGTTATGCGTTGGTTGTTCGATAATGTGTAGGCTTTCTAATTCAAGTACGAATTATGTAGCGTAATTTTCCTAAGAAATAATATAATAAGAAATTAATTACTCGTAGCAATTTTATTATGTAAAGCTTTTATTTTTAAGGCGATTAAGTCGTCTGGATAATTGGTTCGAAAATACATAATATTATAAGCTCATTAAACCAGAGGGCGTTTGAAGCATCCTTTAATATTTTTAGCGGCTTAAAGCGTAATTGGGCTACTTAAAGATAAGCCATCAAAAATAATACTAAAGCTTCTGAAAATCCAAACAGTTCTGAATGTATGTGAAGTAGTTATTTTAAAACATGTTACTAAGGCTGAGTTGCACCATCTTACTTTAACAAACGTCAAAAATCTGTCAAACTCCATAAAAAAAGGTTATTGTTATAGTAACGGTTAAAGTAAGATGGTGCAACTCAGCCTTTGTATACGATAGTGATTATTTTTCTTGAATGTTTTCTTCTCCTGTCTACGAGTATAAGTCTAGGTGCAGACTACCGACTTTTAGTTGGCCGATAGTTGGGCCCGATTCTAATTTGTATGAAGAATCGGCCGTTATCAAATCGGTGTGATGTGCGCACTTCCATACATAATCATACTGATCAACAGCCCGACCCAACTATCAGCCAACTAAAAGTCGGTGGTCTGCGTCTAGGCTATAGGTGACCTAAACTGAACTGTCCTACCAAACTCATTGACAAGGGGACGCCACACCATCGTTCAACTAGGTATAGTTTCCAACATGGCAAAAATCATAACCAGCGATCCGGTATTGACGGTGGCGCCCCACACTGGTTCAAGAAACGATAAAAATGGAATTAGCGATTTATTCACTTTTTTCGATGGAATCATGTGTAGAATGTTATAAAAAACGTTTTGTTTAAGTTCTATTTTTCTGAGAAATGCGTAGTTTTTGCTACATTACATGTTTTGTGTTTTATTTGTATGAAACGTTTCCTTCACGAGGCTCTTATTCAAAATGTTAAAATTTGTTAAAGATGACTACTTATAGGCTTTAAAGAGTTATACTAATAGAAGCTAATACAGTAACAACTTTGTCCCAGTGCGTCCCCGTTTAGGATATAAGTGATATTTTCTAAGGTACGAAAAAGTATACAAAATATATGGATATAAGGCAACTTAATAATAATTTATTGATTTTCTAAAATAAAAAGAAGCTAACAATCATTCCAATCTTAATCTTTTATTATTCAACATCATCATCAACATCTATAAACTCAAAAGTTTCATCATTATTTGAAGCTAGTAAATTTTTAACTTCATTAGGAAGAGGATATTTTGGACTCGCACTCATTTTTGGTCTTATTGTTGACAAAAAATGATCCGAAGAATTAAGTTTAATATTTAAATAATCACGCTTGGACACTTTTCGGTTAAATTTACGCGTATGAATCTCTCTGATCTTTCTAAAATCTTTATTCCGCGATTCTGCAGCTTCTTCCGATAGTGCTCCTATTGGCATAATATCTAAGTGCAAAGCAAAACCAACTGACATGAATAATTTAACAAAATTAAAACCTGTCTGATCTTTATATATCGATATGTACAAGTATGGCCTATCTTCATTGCACGCATGGATAGGGGCTATGGAGACTATATTACACATTGCTTATAGACTAGAATTTAAAACTTGGACAGCAAGAGGAAATAAAAAAGCAATTATGGAGAAACGAAAAGCTGAAATACAATAACGGTTTCGCGATGAAACTGGATTGCTAATAGATATTGTGCAGCAAGGGGCTGGAACAACAAACAACGGAAATTCTGCGCGTATATTTTTTGCAGATCCAGAAAAAACATCCAACATCACTGGAGTTAGTCAAGATCTGATCGCTAGGTTGTCTGTATTATTATGGGCTATGGCTTCCGGTGAGCAAATAAACCACCAAAACCTTACTCAATATAGATGGGAAACCGCTGAGTTGTTCGTCAGTTTATACGGTTGGTATTACATACCATCCACCATGTATAAGCTTCTTATACATGGAAGTGACATCATAAAGCACTTAGATATTATGCTTATAGGAGCACTATCGGAAGAAGCTGCAGAATCGCAGAATAAAGATTTTAGAAAGATCAGAGAGAATCATACGCGTAAATTTAACCGAAAAGTGTCCAATCGTGATATTTTAAATAATAAACTTATTTCTTCGGATCATTTTTTGTCAACAATAAGACCAAAAATGAGTGTGTTAGATTAATTATATTATGTACATACCTGATTGATATTAATATTTCACGTGACCTATAATTAATATTAGTAACTACACTATTAATTAACTTTCTATAACATCACACACACCAAGTATCAAACAGCCGCCATATTAACTGTCAGATAAAATTAAGACTTCCGTTTGCAAATAAGAATTTATTGTAAGATTTCCGGCTTCTGAATAGTGGTTATTAATGTTTCTTAAATATAATTAAATAGATAAATTAATGAGCCAACTGGCTAATATTCAATCAAAAATAAATATTGTAAAATGAGAAGTTTCAACTTCCGGGTCCGTTTTAATATTATTAGTTATAATATATTCGAACTTCCTGTTTATAGAATTTATTGTAAGATTTCCAGCTTTTGGATAATAATTATTAATATTTCTTAAATATTATTAAATGTATAATTAATAAGCCAACTTACTATCCTTTGATCAAAAACAAATATTGTAAAATGAGAAATTCCAACTTCCGGGTCCGTTTAAATATTATCTAACTTCCTGTTTTCTGATTGGTCGTCTTAAGTGACCAATCAGAGTTTAGTAGAGGAAAGGTAGGAGTATGGGTATAAATATATGGAATTCCTCGTTGAAAGGCAGTCTCGATGGATCTTTGAGGTGATGCTGACCAAAGTTAAGTGTACATTGTTTATTGATACCTACTATTATTATGCTTGTTGTGTTATTGTATTGTATTGTATTGTATTATTGTGATATTGTATTAACACCTGGCTATGTGGCTGCGCCAGGCCTATTATATTGACACCTGGCCAATTGATGGTGACATGCCACGGGGTCGGGTCGGTAGTTTGATGACCAGTATAAAGAAGGGCAATGCTTATAGTTGCCGGTTGTGTTATGGTACAAAACCTAAGTCGTAACCTAACCTAAACCTAAGACTTAACGTAACCTAACTTAGAACTTGTGTTCTGTGTGTTTGATTATAAATACTGGTTATACAGAATACCGTCAAAATGTTAATAATAAATAGGACTTAATTACTGCTAGACTACTCATTTTTATATAAGTTATAAATTGTTGTAATTGGTTGGAAAAGAGGCTGACAAAGGTGACTGAGTTTCTTCCGCCACTTCTTCTCAGCACCAGCCCATGTTGTCCCGAAGTGGTGGTAGGGTAAACTATATTTGGGACGTGTATAAGTGCCCTGGAAAAGGGCTTTATACTGAATAAACCATTTGAATTTATAATTGGATTTTTAATTTGGAACTTGCTTATTTATTAAACTACAGTATTATAGTCCTATATGTTTCCACGGTATAATACGATATGATAGGAATATAACGTAAAGTATTTTATGCTAGATTTTGCTTATTATTATTCTTCTTTTTGTGGTAACTTTATTAATTAAAGAATCTGCTTTACTACATTAATATTTCCTAATTTACAAATGACTAATTTATGAAAATCTAACAAGTGCGAGTCCAAAATATCCTCTTCCTAATGAACTAGCTTCAAATAATGATGAAACTTTTGAATTTATACATGTTGATGATGATGTTGAATAATAAAAGATTAAGATTGGAATGATTGTTAGCTTCTTTTTATTTTAGAAAATCAATAATTATCATTAAGTTGCCTTATATCCATATATTTTGTATACTTTTTCGTACCTTAGAAAATATCACTTATATCCTAAACGGGGACGCACTGGGACAAAGTTATTACTGTATTAGCTTCTATTAGTGTAACTCTTTAAAACCTATAAGTAGTCATCTTTAACAAATTTTAACATTTTAAATAAGAGCCTCGTGAAGGAAACGTTTCATACAAATAAAACACAAAACATGTAATATAGCAAAAACTACGCATTTCTCAGAAAAATAGAACTTAAACAAAACGTTTTTTATAACATTCTACACATGATTCCATCGAAAAAAGTGAATAAATCGCTAATTCCATTTTTATCGTTTCTTGAACCAGTGTGCGCCCCGCTGTCAATGTCACGGATAGGACAATTCAGTATTTGGGTCTTTATCAGTCATTCCTGACAGGTCCTGTGGGTCTAGACAAAGTGCAAATTATAATCGCAAACCAGTCGAAAAGTGGTCGAAAAGCCCCTTTTTTGTATGGAGTTTTGACGGATTCGATTTTCGATTCGATCAAAAAGTGCGTTTTGTCTAGGGGGGCTGACCTCAATGATTAATGAAAAAGTATGGATATACAGGAAACCACTAAAGCCTTATTTCCAATCAACACTCAAGAGGCCTAGGTACGGTCAAACCGAAGCGATCGAGAAGTTTTCAATCACATTAATTAAGCTGTCGGACTGATAACTACTCTCTTAAGGCGATAACGTACGCCCTAAATAAATGTTATGTTATGCACTTTGCACATTTTTTGTTTTTTTTTTGGTTTACAAATAAAGATAATAATTTATTTGCAGCAAAAATAAAGAAATTCGTTGGTGAAATATCTGCATCTGTTGTACGTGTTAGCCTTAACTCAATTTTGATATTGGTCACTCCACAACCATAGCTCTATTAAGTCCATTTCGGATGGACAGTTCCTGAACTTTGGGTTGAGTCACTTCACTTTATTGTACTACGCAACACAATTAGGCGACGATGTAGTTAGTTACGTACGTGTTTCTTATTTAATTAAGACCACTTAACTTTCATGCATACACTTTAAATATTTATACTATAAACCTTTTTATTAATTAATATAATTAAAGAAGCGTTGGGTCTCCTTAAAATAGATAAATTGATGATGTCACTTTTAGTTTTCAGTCTTTATCGTTTCTTACCTTAACCTTTGAAACCCGTTTATAACGACAGCTCAAAGATCAGAAACAATACACCTAGCGTCAAAGGCAACTCGTTCCTTTGTAATTCTACTATAATTGAATGCAATAAGGATCATTTTGTAGTCTTTGACTCTGAAAAAAAATATGAGTCAGGCAACAAATTTTTGCTAACACGTTTTTGTTCACAAAATTGCAACATTACAGCTTAAAATTTGATTCACTTTGACATGTAGGTACGTAATTTTGTGCTATCTCTCGCAAATGCATATTTTATGAGCAGAGTTTAGTTATTTGCAGAGTGAAAATTTCATTTTACAACTTTCACGCTCTGTTAAGCGCAAAATATTTAAAGGTGCGTCTCCACTTAAAATGTCCTGCGAAGCGAGAAATGTAGGTGGTATCTGATATTTAGTAATATTTAATCAATTTCGCATGATTTAAGTACTTTATAAGTGATGAAATGTCTTTTACGTGATGTTTAGAGCAGAACGTCGACTTAAATTATCATTTACTTTTTCACATGACAGGACTTGTTCATACGAGAAATTGTGCACAGAATGTTAGCGTAGCTATCAGTTTTAAATAGGTCTCCAAAACATCATGCCCACTCCACTCGAGAGTTTTGTGCAAATGTGACATAGTTTCGTTACTTATAGCCTGTTCTGTCGTTTGCATCGTCCAGAGTGTTGACTAGCTCATATTATTATCACGTGGCACATTTCAAAAGGGTTATGAAGTTGAGTACCGACGGTACCCAATTTCTGAGAAATGTAACACAAACGGGATTCCCTGGAACCATATTGCCTGCATTGCCTAGCTTTAGACGCTCGACAGTAGTTCGAGATTGCAGAGATCAAAGGGAAAAATGAACAGACTTGTAATTTAAAAACCAATCATTTTTCAGATAGTCTTTGACCAGATCCTGATTCGAATTGTCAGTGTTTTTTTCTAGTGTGGACGCTACTGCCGCGCCAGTACAAAGGATGACTGTCGATGGTTTTTATTTCTTTCTTGCCCGTTAGATGTCACGGGGGTTTTCATTTCTTCCTGGAAGTGATAGAAAAGTGAGTATAAACGCAAAGTTAATTGGGTCAAGATTGGATAGACACTGAAAAGTAGTGCACGCGGGTTCGATTTCCAAGTGAGTAGGTACCTACCTACATTCAATAAATAAGCAATCATTTTCAAATCTTAGGCTGAGTTGCACCACCAAACTTTGACCGTAACCATAACGATAACCGGCGTTTTTATATGAAGTTTGACAGATTTTTGACGTTTGTTAAAGTATTATGCAACAGCCTTAGTGGTTCCATTCGGAAATCTTAAGTGGCTCAAACATTAATAATTTATAAGATTCACTACAAGGACTATGTGATTGCTGTGAAAGTAAAGGGTAATGAAAATTATCGTTTTATTCATTAATGTTTTGACAACAATCAAGATTTATATTATTAAAAAAAAATAGTTCGTATGAGAAATCATTGCAGTACTCGCATGTGCGTAGATATCTACCTATTATCCACGAATAGGGATTCTGTTTTGCTCAGGGGTCACGCACAGGCCTTGCGTGACCTCTCGGCTCTCACCTTCGAATAGGGCTTCTTTGCTCAAATACAACTCTCTCAAATAGTTTACAAATATGGTTAAAGACACTTTATTTCTCATAAGAATACAATTGATTCACTTACTGAGAAACTAACATTTTAATACATTTTTTATAAGCGACACGAGCTTCGCTAAAAACAAAGAAATAATATCACTAAACTTATATTTCATAAAAGACGGTAGTCTTAAAAAACCCAACCAAACAGTCACAGCGCGAACCATTCCCTGCGAGTGTAGAAACTTGAACACGAATGCACGAAGCATTGAAAATGGATGCGGCATTGTTGGCATTGTCACGGCAGAGAGAGACATGATTAAATTATTACATTTTTTTTAAATATTTTATCAGTTTCTAAAATTTTGTTCTTGTTTTTTTTTTGTTGATTAAATTATTAATTAATTTTTAATGAATGGTGAATTTAGTTTTAGTGCATGCAATATGGTACTTTTTTTTTTTTTTTTCCTCATATTTTATTATAATTATAGTTATGTGTGTGATATATTTATTTAATAGTATTTTAGTAGGCATTATATTTAAGTATGTTTATACATAGTTATATATATAAATATTTATGCACGACAAGGCACGCACCCGGTGTTAAGTAAGATTCAGTCCAGGGTGGTATAATGTTTTATTTGTACTTATTAATTTATATATATACTACTTATTATATTTATCTGGCCTGTTACATAGGATTTTAGCTGCCTGTTGAAGCTGGCCATACATTCGGACGATTTAATATTATTTGGTAATTTATTGTATAATTGTACACCTTCATATTCGATATTCCTTTTGCCGTAATTAGTTTTGGGGTGCCTTGGAACTAAGTTATTTGCATTGCGTAGATGAATCCTTTGTACTGTGTTGTATTTTGTGAAGTTAATATTAGTATTTATATCATTTTTTAATATTTTATATATAAGTATGCATGTATTATAAACGTATGTTTGTCTTATATTCATTATGCCTGTTTCTTTATAGATTTTTTTGGTAGATGTGCGATAGGGATAGTTAAACAAAATTTTAATTACTTTATTTTGTGCCGTTTGTATTATTTTAAGATTATTATTAGATGCAGTGCCCCAGATCTCAATTAAATAGTCTAAATGTGGTTTGATTAACGAGTTGTAGATAAGATAACGTACTTTTTTTGGGAAACATCTAGTGATACCATGAAGTGATCCAGTTAATGATATTAATTTTGAGTGGATTTTTTCAATATGAGGTTTCCAGTTGAATTGATTATCCAAGATTATTCCAAGATACTTTTCTTTGTAATTTCGTTGAATTAACTGATCGTTGATTGTAAGTTGTATATTATCTATAATTTTTTTGTTTTTTGCATGAAAAATTACGTAATTTGTTTTATTTGTATTAAGTGTTAATAGATTTTGCTTAAACCACTCCCCCAACATATTCAAATCCATTTGAACTTGTGGTAGAATAGATTCAACCGAGCGACCAAAATAAAATACACTCGTATCATCAGCATATAATGTGATGTCACCTTTTAGCTCGATCTGGTAAATATCGTTAATATAAACCAAAAACAAAAGTGGTCCCAAGATTGACCCTTGTGGGACTCCACACGTAATAGGTTTAGGGGTACTGTGACTTTCGCCGATTTTAACCATCTGTTGTCGATTTAGTAAATAGGAATAAAGTATTTTGTATGCTTTTCCTTTAATGCCAATTGCAAACAACTTTTCCATAAGTATTTCGTGACTGACTGTATCAAATGCTTTCTTTAAGTCGATGAACACACCAAGGCCCACCTGTTTCTGGTCTAGATTATTTTTTAATTTAGTGATAAGATCAATGGTCGCCGAAAGTGTGTTTGATTTTCGGCGGAAACCATACTGATTCTTATAAAAGAAATTTATTGAATTTAAAAATTCTTCCAACCGAGAGTGTAATATTTTTTCGAAGATTTTTGATAACGTAGGCAAGACTGATATTGGCCGATAGTTACTAGGGTCAGATTTGGTGCCAGCTTTATAAATTGGACTTACTTTTGCGATTTTTAGGCTATCAGGAAAGGTTCCTTGCTCGAAGCAACAATTTATGCACTTGGTGAGTTCATCGACTATTAATCTCTTAACGCATTTTACTGCCTTCGTGCTAATACCATCAATGCCACAGGCTGTGTTAGGATCTAAGCTATCGATTAATTTAGAAATTTCATCAGTGGTTGCTGATGTAATATGATCGAGTTCAATGCCTTGGGTTGAATTCGGTATGGTTATTGGTGGTCGGTGGCTGTGATATTTGGTTGGGATTTCATTGGCTAGCGTTGTACCTATTGATGAAAAATAACAATTAAATTCTTCGCAAATTGCTTCTCCGTCTGTTATTGTTTCTGTGTCAGTTATAAGTTTGTCAGGACCGGAGAATTCCCTTATTTTATTTTTAGACAAGTCATTTATCAATTCCCACATTTTACGAGGCTTTTTTGCAGTATCTTCAAAACGTTTATGGTAGTAGGCACTTTTCGTTCTCTGTATCAATTCTGTCATTTTACTTTTCTGTATTTTAAAGTTTTTTTCAATGTCCTCGTTTGAAGTATCTTTCTTATATTCTCGCCATAATTTATTTCTAGTTTCCAGGCCATCTATAATTTCTTTATTAATCCAGTCCTTTCTAGGAGCATTCAGCGTTTTTCTTTTCATTGTTTGACTGTTTAATATAGAACAAGTTAGCTTTTCTTTTAATCTTTCATAAGAATCCTCGCCTTGAATCTGTTGCATGCCTTCAAGTTGTTTGTATAGTTTGGCATAGTCTAATGTCATGTAGTTTATTTTGTTTAACGGTGGAGGTTGGTAGCTCTGTATTTCAAAATATATGTGCTTGTGGTCAGACATAGCTGATTCAATGATGGCTAAGTGAAACTTATTCTCCTTGAGGTTAGAACACACGTCATGATCTAAGATGGTCCCAGTTGTTTCTGTTTCACGAGTGCAGTGCTGCTGGTGTATTTTATTTATGATTTTATAACTATTTATCTTGTAGATGTTCTTATATTTTTGAGTGGAATGGTCGTGATTTAATAAATTTACATTGAAATCTCCGAAAACAACAGATCTCTTCATCGTCTGCAGTTGAGCCGAGTAGGAATCTAGAAAGTTGTTTAGATTTGTTCTTTCTGGTTTATATACAGCACCAATATTTAATGAGAACTTGCTCACATGAACCCAAAGGAAATGATTATCATCTTCACATTTTTCTTCAACTAGACTATGTTTCAAGTTGTTATGAACGAAGATTGAGACCCCACCTCCTCTGTTGTTTCGTCTGAAGTTGAAGTAATGAGTATAACAAGGAATTTGTAACATTTTTGCTTCGTCTTCGTTCTTGATCCATGTTTCCGATAAAACTATGATATGTATCATTACATTAAGCGATTTTATGACACATTTTAGTTCGTCTAGTTTTCCTTTCTTGACAATACTTCGGACATTGGCATAAACACATTTAAGAGATTTCTTGGTTTTTTTTATATCCGAATACGTTTCAGCTATTTGGTACGTTATTTGATCACTTAAAGAAGTGCTTGCTGGCTTAAAAAAGTTGATGTGCTATTCTTCGAAGAGTTTGCCTTTTTGTCAGTGTTATCAGTGATTACGGGAACTCCTTTTTTATATTTGATGCAGAGATTTGGTTCTCCTTTTGCAGTACGGGCTTTTAGCTCTTCTTTACGTTCTTGTAGGTATTTCCGTTGGTTTACTGTTTGGTCTGAGTAGATTTTTATATTTTCAGTGGATTTGTTTTTGTTGCGCAGTAGTGCTTTAGCTATCTCTTCCGAAGCATAACATACCTTGATTGGACGAGTTGCATCAGTTTTGAATGTTCCCAAACGAAAATGTTTGTGGGGGTCTGGGCAGGCTGCATTTATGGCTTTGGTGACATTTGATATCGCCTTCAGATCATGATCTTGTCTTTCTGCAGGTATGTTTGACTTTGATTCCGGAATTCCTACTATTACAACGTTCTTTGCTCTCGAACTTCGCTCCTGTGCTTCTGTGAGTATTTCTTCATAATTTAGATTAGGTATTGAAGTAGACGCTTGGGAGGTATTTTTAAGTAAGGTTACGTCAGATTCTATAGCTTCCAATTTCTTTTCAGTAATGTCTGAGGTTACCTTCAAGTCCTCCAGTTGAGGTTTTAGGCAGTTTTGTTCTAGAATAATATTATCGATTGTATTACCTATGTTGCGTACTTCGTCCTTTATAGTAGAAACATCCTGGGAGAGTTTGTTGAGTTTGTTGATACTTTCCGTATGTAAGCCGGTGGTAGATGTTAGAAGAGCCATCATCTCTTTCATTTGTTTGTTTAATTCTGAGATATCGTTTTTAATTTCAGTGTAGTCATCCGTCTCTTTACGTTTACTACGTACGGTTATATGTGGTATGTCCCGGTCACCAACGTCGTCCAGATGCAAGTTCGTCAGATTCGGTTGAGATCCGCCGATGCCGCCTCCAGTTGGTGAGCGAAGTAAACTCATCGTAGATCCTTGGCGCAGCACACAGTGTACGGTGGCGGGGAGGATGACGCGTCGAAGTCGTTAGCACTTCGCGTACCAAATGGTCGTAAGTCACTCACGAGCGTTAACTAAATTTAGATCTAACTGACCGCTTCAATATGACTTAATGTTCAATAACACGGAAATTATAATTTTTGGTAAATTTGTGCACACGTCCGTCTCGCGCGAAGCTCGACGCAGACCTCAAATCAAAATCTAAACAATTTTCCATGCGAAGCCAATTAGGTTTAATAGTTTTTGTTCGATACGTAAATAATTGTATTTTGAAATAAAATCTGTATTTATGTAAGGTAATAAAACTTATTAATACAGAGTCAACTTTTTTAAAAGTATTCTAGCCTTTCTAAGATTTTCAGTGGTCGTTTGATGCGTATTATAACTTTGACTATTATAATCATGAATTGTAGGTAATTAGGAATTATTAAGTTTATACATATTTATTTTAGTATATAACATTGAATGTTAGTAGATACTGGGAATGGGGATCAAATGAGGGTACCAAAGATATTATTATTTCAAATTTTAAATAAATATTTTTCCTTATTCCTAACTAAAGTGGACTAAAATCCAGAGGGAGAAATACCTAAAAACTATTATAGTGCACGGAATTGCACCGTTTAAGTGGAGTAGAGCTCAGATCGAATAATTCATATCAAGCTACAGTGCCTGTTGGAAGCTCAGTGATCCAGAAATATGAAGTGCACACGATCCCGTAATTAAATTTTATTTGAAATATTTTCTACGAAATCTATTCCTTACTTTTGAGATCGGTTCATTCAATTTAGTGTTTTGTTGTGCTGGCGGCTTAAACTGTAATTGTAGCAAGTTTTACCTACAATTTATTAACCTAGGTACTCGTACCTACTAATAGATAAGATGTGAATATTTATGAAGATGAAAGGATGGATGAAACCTAACAGTGTTATTATTGTTTACAGATAGGAATAACCTAATACATTAAACTCGTAGTATAATTTAAAACAATGTTGAGTTGTTAATTGGCCAAATTAAAACAATTAAGTAAGATGCCAATGTAAGATGGTTGCACCATCTTACTATAACTTTGACAAATGGCCAAAGTAAGATGGTTGCACCATCTTATTATAACTTTGACAAACGTCAAAAATCTGTCAAACTCCGTACAAAAAAAACCGGTTATCCTCAGAGTTACGGTCAAAGTTAGGTGGTGCAACTCAGCCTTAGTTTTTCTTTGACAAACTGAATTTCATATAACTAGGTGAAGCCGCGGTCAAAAATACTTACCTACATAAATGGCCGTAAACTGACTCACGGGTGGCCGCAAACTGAATGTGAACTCAAACTTCTCAAGTTTGCATTTACTAAATTAAGGAACTATGGGACCTGCCTTTTCCCGCAGATTTAAACACTTGCGTGAAGTTCTAACCCAAACTGTTCTTTTCCTAGTCTATACATATACTTAGTAAGTTAACAGTACCCTTTTGGACACAAACTCACAGTTTGCGTCCACATGTAGGCTAGCTTACGGCCACCCGTTTACGAGTAGTATCTAAGAAGGAAATATGAGAAAACGGCTGTTCAGTTATTGTTAATCAATAATATCTAAAGAGTTGTGTCAATGTGCTAAATACGATGCAATTTCATCATTGACAATATAATCAGATACAGAAGATTCACTTTATATTAATCAAATGAATATAAAAAAAAATAAACTTTGCAGAAGCGTTGGAACATAATAATATGTAGGTACCTACTATCATAAATAGACTTTATCAATAGGCAGGCATAATCTATGGTCACATGAAACTTCGCAAATATCGAGCGCACGATAAATGTATTGGAAAATACGCTTTGCTCTATTACTAATTATTAGCGGTTTAATAACTTAATTAATATTTTACAGTAGCTACTTATGTCTTGACTTACTTGACTTATCGATGGTGGAAGTATCAATTAATGCAAGGGACATTTTGGCCAAAATGAGTTATATATACCAACGCATTCAGAATTTTCGGCTCTATCGATTGGTATACTTGAAATGTTGATATCTTTAAAAAAATGTCCCTTACCTTAAACATTTTTAATACGCCTTCCC
The DNA here is from genome assembly GCF_963855985.1 of Ostrinia nubilalis. NCBI lineage: Eukaryota > Metazoa > Arthropoda > Insecta > Lepidoptera > Crambidae > Ostrinia > Ostrinia nubilalis. The sequence continues at coordinate 22,565,871 of NC_087119.1, read as the reverse complement.
AGCGGTTTCCATAGCGCCCGCGACATGCGAAAATGCACTGCCTGAAAGAATCACACAACCTATTCCGATTACTATGGAAACCGCTGGGAAGGGGTATCTTTGTTCAACAAATACGTCGAAACTAATAGACGTAGACTAATAAATTTACGTTCGTTTTGTAGAATAGCTCAAATACTAATAATACAATGCAAATAAAACATACCTTAACGACCCGGTTTTTCTTGTGTTGGAAAATAACTGAAAAAGAAGTGAAAAAAGTCATGTTTTTTTCTAATTAAATCCATTCTTACTCCCTTAAAATGTATGAAACTTGTATCTGTTTTCTACTTTTGCTAATAGATAATTTTATTGGCTATCGCATGATATAAAATATTTGCTTATTAATGTTTAGCTACCCACGCTTTCACTTGTTTTTGAAGGAAGAGGTGAAAACTAAAAATTAAAAACTTAAATCCTTGTAATTTTGCGATAAATGGGTCAAGCCCCAAATTTGAAGTATTTTTATCGATAAAATTGTCCCTAGATTTGGCCCATAAAGTTTGATCACTACATGCCCGGACACACTGTATATACCTAGTACAAACAGTCCAGTTAGGCTGGTTATAGTGTTACGCGGACCGTTCAGTGCGGATCCGCTCCACACAGCCGATCTGTAAACTTCGAGGAAGCGTTTTAGAGTAATGCGGTCCGCAGGAATCGCTCGCTCCCTAGCAGTTCATACAGATTGGCTGTGCGGAGCGATCCGCACTGACGGTCCGCGTGACACTAAAACCAGCCTTAGGTAGGTCCAACTTCGAGGAAGAGGTCAATCGTCGAATCCAACTCGGCTGGCAACGTTCAGGAAGCTTCGCAATATTCTCACGTCTGAAATATCGTACTGTCTCAAGACAAACGTCTTTGATAACTTATGGATCTGAGACGTGGTCGCTTACTGTGGGCCTCATAAGAACTCAAGGTCAAAGGCGATGGAGCGTGCTATGCTCGTAGTGATTGAACCAGAAATGACGTGATCCGCAGGAGAACCAAAGTGACTGACATAGTCCGCAGAATCGCTAAAATCAAGTGGCAGTGAGTGGAGCTCGTAGCTTGCAAAGCTGATGGCCGCTGGGGCAGAAAAATTCTTGAGTGGCGACCACGAGCGGTAGATGTAATGTGCTGCAGACCTCCACTAGGTCGACCGACGATCTGGTGAAGGTTGTAGGAGGTGCCTGGATGCGGGCGGCGCAGGACCGGTTGTTGTGGAAATCCTTGGGGGAAGACCTTTGTCCAGCAGTGGACGTCATTCGGCTAAAACGAACGAACGATGATTGAAAAAAAAACCTAACTGCGTAAAAATGATCAGAAAAAGATAGAAACAAGACAACTTGTTCACAAATGCAGACGTAGGCATCATCATTGACTAAATGTTTTGTTCGTGATGTGTATTTGATGCCTCCAACTGCATTTATGAACACTAAGTTGTCTTGTTTCTATCTCTTCTCTTCATTTTGTTAATAAAAACTCGAATGCAACCTCTACTTACATCAGGTTTCAATGTTAAAATTGTCAAGTTACAATAATATTACTGTCGTATTTATTCTTAAATGTACCTTACAACATACATGACATTCCATACTGTGAAATTTCAACATTGTAAGGTACAGTCAAGCTCGTTGTTTTAATGTAAGGGACATGCTATCTTTTAAACTACCCATTTTTCGAAAATTTGGCGTTTATATTATGAAAGAGCAGAAAATTCTAAGAAACTTTGCCATAGAAACTATTTAAATCGTAACATCACATAAAAAGATATTGAGGTATAAAGAAAAAAAAATCGTTTTTTGGCTCTCCTGAAAAGTCGTGTTTTGTCCCTTACAGTAATTGATATTTCCACCATCGTTATGGTCCTATGTCCCCTAGATGGGGCAGAGGGCGTCCACAACAGTCCTCCATCTTGTTCGGTCTTGAGCTTCTCGCTTGATCTCGCTCCAGGTCTTGCCGATATTCTTCGCCTCGTCCGCTACAGTATGCCGCCAAGTTTGCCTGGTTCGACCACGTTTGCGTTTTCCTTTGGGATTCCAATCCAGAGCCTGCTTAGGGATGTGATCGAGGTCCCTTCGGAGAGTGTGGCCAATCCAGTTCCACTTGCGGCGCTTGATCTGCTGGTCGATCGGAATTTCGTGGCAGCGTTCCAATAGCTCGACGTTGGAGATTTTCTCGGGCCAGTATATGCCGAGAATTCGGCGAAGGCAGCGGTTGATGAAGACCTGCAGCTGGTGCGAGATAACCTTGGTGACCTTCCACATTTCACACCCATATAGCAGAACAGATTTAACGTTGGACCCGAATATTTTGATCTTGACCCTTCGGGTCAATTTCCGTGATTGCCATATTATTATGGGGCGAAGTTGTGCGAAGGTAGCTCTGGCCTTGGCAATGCGCGAAGTGATGTCCTCTTCGGTACCTCCAGTTTCTGACACGACGCTTCCGAGGTAGGTGAAATTGTGGACTCGTGCCACATCCTCTGCACCAATCCGTAATGGCGTGCAATTTCTCACTCCAGATCGCATCTCTTGGGTCTTCCGGCAGTTAATTTTGAGCCCTGTGATATCCGTTTCTCGATGTAGGTCATCAAGTTTGGATTGCATATCGTGATGCGTGTGGCTCAGCAAACAGAGGTCATCGGCATAATCTAAGTCTTCTAAGACTCCGATTATACCCCACTCTATTCCACGCCGTTGGTCTTGATATGCGCGATTCATGACTCCATCCAAGACAACCAGAAAGAGAAGGGGCGAAAGCAGGCAGCCTTGCCGGACGCCCGCATGCACCTCGATGTCTTCGGAGATGAGGCCGTCGTGAGTCACCGTACAAGAATATTTCCTGTAGATGGCCTTCAGTAGGTCGATGATTTTCGGCGGGACACCAATGTCAGCGAGTCGCGACCATATACTTGCCCACTTCAGCGTATCAAAGGCTTTTTCAAAGTCTACAAAGGTTAGGTAGACTTCCCTTTGCCATTCTGATGCCTGCTCCAAAATGATACGCAAAGTATTGATCTGGTCGGTACACGAGCGGTTTGGGCGGAAGCCAGCCTGTTCCCTACGCAATAGAGGTTCAACGGCCCCCGATAACCTATCCAAGATAATCTTGCAGAAAACCTTTGACGGTATCGAGAGCAAAGTGATACCTCTCCAATTGCTACACTGGCTTAGATCCCCTTTCTTTGGCACAGTAATTAAAAGCCCCTTATTCCAGTCGTCTGGGAGTTCCTCTTCCATCCAGATGTTTTCGATGAGAGGTGTCAGAAAAGAAAGCTACTTATGTAAATGCTATTAATTATTATCAAGACTTTTTTAAACATATTTAAGAACTTGCTTACACAAATATACAATTCGCTTTGAAAAGTTTTTCCAAAATTGATATGAGGCTGCAATTCGCTGTAATGGTAACCTTCAACTCAGGACAGCAAAGATCAAGATGCTTCTTCGGTGGTCAGCGCAATCGCAGCGTACCTACTGCACTACTCTCTCGGTGCCGCGTGTCCCAAGCGGCGCCCACGCATGCGTGTAACGCAAATAAACGCCGAAAGAAATTAGCACTAAACACTATTGTCGCGTCACAATAAAAGTAGAAATTCGCACCATTGTTCCCCTTCCTGCTAAAATATTATAAATGACACCAACAAACTGGATTGCAATTCAAACGATCTGACACCCTTTGGCGGTGACAGTTAAAATGAAGTTAGCAATCTCAGTTTTTTTACTGACTTTCTCCCAATTTAGTGATGGTAATGACGCCGGGAACAGGGTGGGACCCGGTCTCAAAGGGAGGGGTATTCTGAACGGGGTGTCTGTACCGAAATGGAGCAATGGGGGGTATACGAAGAAACCTAATCATGATTTGCAAAAATCGGAACCCAGGTTTTGGTCGCCAGTGCAGAAAGAAAGTCGATGTAAGTATCATTATGTGTGTTAAAGTTTTACGACGACAGTTTGGGGATTACTTAATTTTCAGTTACAAGTATTTTTTATTAATAAGTTTCAAAGTCTTAGTTCGATACTTCACACAGATTTTCTGTTCATCAGAATTAAGACATTTGTTGCTAATTTCGGCAAAGCGAACGTTTCTTTTATTATTATTAATTTGGTAACAAAATTAAGAAAATAATGTTCTTAATCATCCTTTTCATGATTCATCAGATGAGTTTTTGCAATGCTTCAGATAGCGATGTGAGAATCTTATTTGATTTAGCAAAGTGTATGAAAGTTGGAAACATGCAAATGTAGGGCATCTTCTTACCTAGGTATCTATGCTATGAACTAAGCCGAATCATAATCCATTTGCCTCTAGTAGAATTTAGGTAACTGATGTTGATAGTGTGGAAGTACATTTAATTTTAGGGTGTTTAGACTTAAGTTGTTCCCTTTAAAAACTTTTAATTCCCAGTTCTGTCCCTGTTCACCGTGGTGACTTTCCCCAACGGCGGGTGCGCGGGCGCGTCCGGCGACAACGGGACGTGCATGACTGCGCGCGAGTGCTCGGCGCGCGGCGGCTCCGCCAACGGCTACTGCGCAAACGGCTTTGGACTCTGCTGTATTTGTAAGTAGACTGAGAATACCTTAGCTGCCTGACTAGGTTATTCTCATTGCTAATTGCTCATAAGATAAGCCCCCTTAATTGATATTTATTGTCCGTGGTGCATATTTTTTCATAAAGGTTATTAAAACCTTTTTTTTTCACCTGTCATCCGCGTTGCAATGGAGGGAAGTCGAACTCCTTCTATGTTCTTCTGATTAATTTCGATGCGGGTCCAATGACAGTTTAACTTTTCCCCGGGATAAACTTGACCTTCATTGGTTGGGTTTTTATGGCGGTCAAGCTGTAGATCCTGGCTACACACGAGTTGTAGTGGTGGGAACGAGAGGTGGGAATAGTCCCGTTTGACCAGGTTATTCACGCAACCGATAGACAGAAGACACTATGCCAGAGAGTGGGATAATTTCCGCGCCATACCAAATTGTGTCCAGTTGTGTGTGTAATAATGTGCGTGTAAATTAGTATTTAACCTACCTATTTTATGGTTCTACAAGATTCTAATATTTCACCAGTCATGACATCATGTGGCAGTTCAACGTCAGAGAACGGCACCTACTTCGTGAACAATGGCTACCCTTCGGCCTTCGACGGAACGGGCTCCTGCGAGCTCACCGTCATCAAGGCACACCCTGACGTTTGCCAGATCAGGTAATAGAAACACTGAATAGAACACATTTAAATAATAACACTGATGATAATAATTTACTTTTAAAATAACTTTTACGTTCGATTTTTTGCTTCTTTGAAATTATCAAGCCCAATCAAATAAGGTCAATGAAGGTTCTACAGTACCTACTATCTATAGTGGAATTCACACGTCATTTCCAATTCAGTAAATGAATGATTAAGTAACATCATAGATTCTATTTTCATACTAAATCTACGAAATCGGGGAATCGCGTTTTGACAGGTCATAGAAAGTGTGACATCGATTGTTAGTGGGTGCCGGATGGTGTAGGGTAGGTGGCTCATTGCTAGAATTCTTATTATAAATCTTCTTCGAACTTTTTTTGCTATACTATACACTTTCAAGTTTGTACGGAACCCTCCGTGCGCAAGTTGAACTCGACCTGTTTTATTTTAAAAATATTTATTATTAATAGTTTTATGTACAATATTCAACTTTTTAACTTAGCAGCAGTTAAAAGTATTGTACGAAATAAGGATTTCTGATAACTTTGTAACAAGTAGTACCTAACAACGTTTTCCACCTTAATATTATTTTATTTATACCTCTATTCCTGGGGACTTGGTAAGTCCAGAGACGTAAGTTTGAATAAACTTCATTGCCCATTTTATGGGAAACCAAGTCAATTCACTCAATATGAGTTGGGATCTGGACAGTGGTCTTCTTGGTCTCGATGTAAATAAATATTTATTATTTTTATATCGATAATTACGCCTGTTGCCCTGGTAGGAATCATTAATTAAAAAGCAAATTAATATAAAATAATTTACTTTGTATTTATGTCTATTTTATGTTACCATACCAATACGACTCCATTTCCTACACTTTCAAGCTAGAAATCAGATTTGCTACTTCCAAAATGCATATCATTCCACTTCCAATATATTTTGAGGAATCCTTTCCCTACTGTCAAAAAGCGAAATGGGACGTGAGTGTCTATATGGGTCTCAGTTCTAAGGGCCCTCGCCCATGGCGACTTTTTGTAGTGATGCTATCGCGCGTACTAAAGCCTGTTAGTCGCATTTCCAACGCACTAAAGAGAGAAGCGATGCCGCTACAGAAGTGCGACTGTATCGATGCAAAAGCGCAACCGTGTCGGACGACATCGGGAAGAGAACGGAGGGAGAGTTACTGAATCGCGTTTACATCGTGACAGTATTGCGTTTGCATCACGACAGAAGCGCGTTTACGTGGGCGAGGGCTCACAGCTAGCGACCGCATTGCGACAGTATCGATGCGAACGCGCGACAGAATCGCTACAAAAAGTCGCCGTGGATTAGGGGCCTAAGATCATCTTTCCTATTATATTTCACCTGCTTTTACCATCTCGTGTAGAGGCACTCACCGAGCTCAAACGGTGACAAAGAGACAAGGAAATCGTATCAATAAAATAAGAATAAAAGCATTCAGTGCATTTTATTCGTTGCCATCGAAATTTTCGACTTGAATCAGTTTTTTATTGATTCAAAATTATATACCCATTGTGGTCAATACACAGACAGTATGGTAACTGTCACGTTTCCATAGATCCATCGCTACATTGCAGTATGGTAGATTTCTATGTGTTTTGTATGAAATATTTTTGGAAGTCCTCCTCAACTGTTAAAGAAAAATAGCGACTATACGCTTTCGACATAATATAAATGACTAGCCACTGTGTGATAGCCCGATTTCAGTGACACAAGTTCGAACCCCGTCAACATCCTACAATCACAAGCATCATAGCTTAGCCGAAGAGGCAGCACAGTTGTTTTAAATAAATGAATAAATATCCTTGGACATTTTACACTGCGACGCTAGCCCCAAACTAAGCAAAGCTTGTACTATGTGTACTTAAATATTTTTTTTTGTAAATACATATTATACATAGAAAACACCCAGACTCGTCACAGAAATTAAAATTCATCATTTCAATTTCTGCCCGGCCGGGATTCAAACCCGGGACCTCTCGGCATACTTAGTAGGTAGTCCGTTCTGAACCACTACACCAAACGGCCGACAAACAAGCATTGTTCCATGTTTCTTTCTACACTTTATAAAATATCCTTTTTTGCAGACTGGACTTCAATCGGTTCAGCATCGCAGGTCCCGAGCCCATGAACCACGTCTGCAACCAGGACCAGTTCATCGTGTCCGGAGGGAACCCCATACCCACCATATGCGGCACCAACCAAGGAAGTCACAGTGAGTACCATGTTCATTCACACTACCTGATAATCCTTGACATACATACTGGCAAAATAGACCTGCACTTATTTTCATGAAACTGAAAAAAATACTAGTGACTTAGGTAAGGCACTTACCTACTCGATGATAGATGTTAAGGTAGACGTAGAGCAATCGTACTATCTACTTATTTTGAGGTTTGTTATTGCAGCATAATGCCTTGCTACGGCCCTGAAAGCGTTTTCATCATTTGCGATGAAGCATGAAATGCAAGAGAAAAAAACCGATCGGGATAATTTTTTGTTCTGACCTCGCTCAGTGCAGTACCACAATGAAAGGTTTTATATACTAGGGACGTAAGAGGGAGTCCATAATTATAGGCATGTACAATGTACATTATGTACAAGGACCATATACAAAGGAAATCGGTGGTTGGCAATACATCAGACTATGTAAAACATTTTGTTGCAAAACAGCACCTATTTGTACCACTATAAGACCCCACAATGTTTACCTTGAACTTGCCGTCGTCTGTACATAAATTCTAAGTAGGTATCTTGGAATAAACTTCCTGCCGCTGACTACGCTAACTATCTTGAGCAGCGGAACTGCACCAATAGAAATCATAAAATAAATGTAATTTGTTCCCAACAAATTGCTACCTCAGCCAATAACAGCAAGGAGCAGGCGAAACCAAAGCTGTAGAGGAAATAATGTTACCGTTTACTTATTTTTCTTCGCGGGAAGTCAATAAATACAGTTTAACGCAATATTGCACTCATAATGTTGTAAAGGAAGGGCGATATTGGCAGCCTGCGTCAACAACAGCAAGCGGAGATCTTTAATGAGGACGCGGCGGTCACTCAGGCGTATCCTTCACTACTAACAGTTCAAAATGAACGGTGTAATGAAATTCCAGCATCAGGATTATGAACTTATTGCTTAGCCATAAAGCATTTGCCACACTTTATGCATTCTGCGGGCAGGTTAAATGAATGCAGCCTGCACCTGTCAGTTTGCGTTCTTTGCTCGTGCCCGCACCGTCTCAGATAGCATCAACACAAAATTTACAGAGACTGACGATATTGCTCATAACATAATGCAGTTTGACCTAACCGCAGACAGCAGAACGCATCCACTGGGGCAAATAGTTCCTAAACTGACAATCATTAAATTATGTCGTCATGAAAATATCGACTTGATTTAGAAAAATTTAGCAACAAGTCGTAAGTAACGTAAATTGTAATTAAAGACGGCGGACAATGAACGCTTTAATGTGAACGTCGCTTGCAACGCTGACTCGATCGTTGTTAAGGAAATTAATATCATTTCACGCGTCAACGCGACGTCTATGTGAACGAGCTGTAATCGATGCTCGACTCACGCTAAAGGGATGTTCCCTTTCATACATACAGGATATTGATCCTCGTAACACACAAACGGTTGAAACCATGGTAGGTACTATTTTTTCATGTGATCATGGCGTTACACAATTACATTTATATAAAACGTGTGTTTGCATTACAGGCAACACATTTTACAAACAGAAAGTACTTAGCCTAGGCGCAGACCACAGATTTTTAGTTAGCCGATAGTTGGGTCGAGCTGTTAATGAGTATGAAAGGAGATGTATGAAAGTGCGCATAATTATTATATGCCGATTTGGTATCGGCCGATTTTTCATACAAATTAGAATTGGGCTCAACTATCGGTCAACTAAAAATCGGTGGTCTGCGCCTAGGCTTACCAACCAAACTAAACAAACATCAATTTCACAAAATCTTATTCGAGTGATATTCTGTGATGAATGTTGATGATTATGTCTATAGTGTACGTGGACGCGGGCATCGGAACCACCAACCCAGTGAAACTGACCTTCGTCACCAGCGGCAACTCCTTCGAGAGGATGTGGAAGGTCAAGGTCACGCAAATACCCTGCAGCACCATATACAAAGGTAATTTCATTATTCCGAACAAAATATCTTTTTCCAACTTTCCAATAGAAAATAATTAAAAATCTCCCTCCATAATCCGATAATTAAAGCATCGAGAGGTATAGAGGTGAAGAAAACCTACAAATAATTGCTTTGCAAAAAGGCACTAAAGGTACTTACGAGTATTATCCCTTTGACGTTTTTTTTCCATGAAGATACTTAATCCTTATGAAAACGGATGCTATAAAGTAAATGATTATTTAAAAAATATTTTTGAAAAACAAAATACCCGACTGCTTTAAAATGGACTGAAAGATATAAACAAGACAACTCAGTCACACAGTGTTCAAAACATAATGTAGTCGGAGGCATCAATGTCTAATTCTTTTGTTAGTGATATGTATTTAGATTTTAGATACATACTCGTACATAATATAATGTCGGATAATGACAAGAGTGCGTGGACTTTACCTGCCTAGGTCGTACTTATTACGTGTCAAGTAAGTTAAATAAATTGCTGTATCTGATTGAATAAAATTATAATAAAAAAAACTTTTTTAAAAACAATCGCGCATGGAATTTATTCCTCTTTTTTTCTTTTTGCTCTACAAGCTTTCGAAATTCTTTGAACCAAGCATACAATTATTTTTTTGTTTTAGTACAACTGCATTTCAGGATAAAGCTTGTTTTTAAAAAAGTTTTTTTTATTATAATTTTATTTTACACTTTTTAGTTGTATCTCAATCTCTGGGTCATTATCTAGCAGCAAAGTGCTCGAGAAGTCGAATCCAACGAACCCAAACTCAATAAGATTCCGCCGTTTCGTTTAGGAGTTCCTATGGCCTCCTCCTGACTCCATCATCAGGACCCTGGACATCATCTAGCACCCATTATTTTTTCATTGTACGTCAATGATATCCTCAAATATCCGAATACGGATTTAGCCCTCTTTGCGGACGACACCGCACTCTACAAGTCCGGACGTAATCGGAATTACGTCATCTTGGCGCTCCAACGCGCAGTCACACAATTAGGCGAATGGTTCAGGAAGTGGCGTATCGAGGTAAATTCCGAAAAAGGTGCAGCAGTGTACTTTTCTAGAGCTTTGTCTGCGAAACGTCCTCCGGTTCGCACTCGTCCTAATGTCCCCACCCATCTCATCTTATTTGACCAAACTATTCCTTGGAAGAGTGAGGCCAAGTACTTAGGTGTCACCCTCGACCAGAGATTATCGTTCGCTCCGCACCTCAGGCGCGTCTTGAGCCGTGCGAACCACTACACCCACCGACTCTACCAACTAGTTGGAAGGAAAAGTAAATTGACACTTAGAAATAAGTTGACAATTTACAAAACCTGCATCCGTTCAGTGTTGACCTACGCCAGTCCGGTGTTTGCTCACACTTCCTGCACAGTCCTTAAGAAATTCCAGACCCTCCAAAACAAATTCTTACGCCGAGCCGCGGATGCCCCGTAGTTCGTGCGTAACACGAATCTCCATAGAGATTTCGAGATCCCATCGATTGATCACTTTATGAAAAAAGCCTCTCGCCGCTACTTTGATAAAGCGATCAACCACAAGAACCCTCTTATCGTTAGCGCCGCCACGTACACACCCCAGAAAGATGTCGCTGCCCAATAGCGACGACCTAGGCATGTCCTAGACGACCCGGACGATCCTATTAATGAATTTCTGAACACAGACATCATTGCCTTAAGCACGCCAACTACTCCACAACACAGTAGCTCGTTACACCGTACTCGCCGGCGAGTACGAGGCCCTGCATTTAATTTCGGACGGTACAGACATGAACCGGGCCGGTTCTCCCCAATCCGTCCCCCGGACACGGCCTGAGCCAAGGTCCGAGCCTACCGTGGCGCCCTCAGGCCGCGTCCGTAGTCCCCCTCGATCGGGCCCACTAGAGTGAGCCCGCCGTAGGCTGGACTTTGGTCCAACACCGCGGGGGGCAACCCTCTCAATACTCAATATGTTTATTGCTTCCTTAAGTAGGTACATTTAGGTGTTACATATATTTGGAGATCATTAAGGACCCTCTAGTTGGGTTCGCCACTGATCGGGCGCCTTATGCGCTCGATACGGCCCGATCGCGAACGTCGGTCTGTGACCGACGCGGACGAGCCTGGGCTCGGCCTCGTCGGCACACGCACCGACGATCGCCAAACGGCTAGAGTACCTTCTGTACTCGCCACTCTGCCCGGTGAAGCTGGAAAAGCTCTTCAAGCTACCAGCGCGCGTCCCTTCAAAAAAAAAATCATCTAGCACTAAACTGCTTGAAAAGACAAATCCAACGAACCCAAACTCGATGAGTTTCTGCCTTTTCGTTTAGGATTTCCTATGGCCACCTCTCAAATCCATCATCAGGACCCTGGACGTCCTCTACACTAAACTGCTCGAAAAGACAAATCCAACGAACCCAAACTCGATGAGTTTCTGCCGTTTCGTTTAGGAGTTCCTATGGCCACCTCCCTAATCCATCATCAGGACTCTGGACATCATCTAGCACTAAACTGCTCGAAAAGAAAAATCCAACGAACCCAAACTCGATGAGTTTCTGCCGTTTCGTCTAGGAGTTCCTATGGCCACCTAATCCATCATCATGACCCTGGACATCATCTTGCGATTCCGCCGTTTCGTTTAGGAGTTCCTATGGCCACATCCTGACTCCATCATCAGACCAGCTCAATGGTACCATAACATTGCATTGTCATCGTACTTACATAAGTATACCAAAAATTTCAGCTCAATCGGTTGAGGAGAAGTGGTCTTAAATTCAGTTGCAAGATTTGTCCCACACATACTAACAAGTGAAGTCAATATAAAGCTTGTAATAATAAAAAGAGGCTGACAAAGGTGATTGAGTTTCTTTCGCCACTTCTCAGCACCAGCCCATATGTTGTCCTGAAGTGGTGGTAGGACAAGTTATATTTGGGTCGTGTGTAAGTGCCCTGGAATGGGCCTATGTACAAACTATTTGAATTTAATTTTGTGTTACTGCAGTCGTATATACTGAGGGATGTTTGAAACGTAATGAATGGTTCTTGTTAAGACTCATCACTATATAGTCACATATTGGTGTGTGTTACTAATTTTAGTTAGAAAAAAAAATCTGCTGCTTTTTATTGCTTCACTTGTTAGTATGTGTGGGACAAATCTTGCAACTGAATTTAAGACCACTTCTCCTTAACCGATTGAGCTGAAATTTGGTATACTTATGTAAGTACGATGACAATGCAATGTTATGGTACCATTGAGCTGGTCTGATGATGGAGTCAGGAGGTGGCCATAGGAACTTCTAAACGAAACGGCGGAATCGCATCGAGTTTGGGTTCGTTGGATTTGTCTTTTCAAGCAGTTTAGTGCTAGATGATGTCCAGGGTCATGATGATGGATTAGGGAGGTGGCCATAGGAACTCCTAAACGAAATGGCAGAAACTCATCGAGTTTGAGTTCGTTGGATTTTTCTTTTCGAGCAGTTTAGTGCTAGATGATGTCCAGGGTCCTGATGATGGATTAGGGAGGTGGCCATAGGAACTCCTAAACGAAACGGCAGAAACTCATCGAGTTTGGGTTCGTTGGATTTTTCTTTTCGAGCAGTTTAGTGCTAGATGATGTCCAGGGTCCTGATGATGGATTTGGGAGGTGGCCATAGGAAATCCTAAACGAAAAGGCAGAAACTCATCGAGTTTGGGTTCGTTGGATTTGTCTTTTCAAGCAGTTTAGTGCTAGATGATTTTTTTTAAGGGACGCGCGCTTGTAGCTTGTAGAGCTTTTCTAGCTTCACCGGGCAGATTGGCGATTCTAGCCGTTCGGCCATCGTCGGTGCGCGTGCCGACTAGGCCGAGTGTGGGCTTCGCGAAGCAAAGCCCAGGCTCGTCCGCGTCGGTCGCAGACCGACGTTCACGATCGGCCCGTATTGAGCGCATAAGGCGCCCGATCAGTGGCGAACCCAACTAGAGGGTTGCCCACCGCGGTATTGGACCAAAGTCCAGCCTACGGTGGGCTCACTCTAGTGGGCCCGATCGAGGGGGACTACGGACGCGGCCTGAGGGCGCCACGGTAGGCTCGGACCTCGGCTCAGGCCGTGTCCGGGGTCGGATTGGGGAGAACCGGCCTGTCTGTGTTCAGAAATTCGGTAATAGGATCGTCCGGGTCGTCTAGGACATGCCTAGGTCATCGCTATTGGGCAGCGACATCTTTCTGGGGTATTTATACGTGGCGGCGCTAACGATAAGAGGGTTCTTGTGGTTGATTGCTTTATCAAAGTAGCGGCGAGAGGCTTCTTTCATAAAGTGATCAATCGATGGGATCTCGAAATCTCTATGGAGATTCGTGTTACGCACGAACCACGGGGCATCCGCGGCTCGGCGTAAGAATTTGTTTTGGAGGGTCTGGAATTTCTTAAGGACTGTGCAGGAAGTGTGAGCAAACACCGGACTGGCGTAAGTCAACACTGGACGGATGCAGGTTTTGTAAATTGTCAACTTATTTCTAAGTGACAATTTACTTTTCCTTCCTACAAGAGTCGGTGGGTGTAGTGGTTTGCACGGCTCAAGACGCGTCTGAGGTGCGGAGCGAACGATAATCTCTGGTCGAGGGTGACACCTAAGTACTTGGCCTCACTCTTCCAAGGAATAGTTTGGTCAAATAAGGTGAGATGGGTGGGGACATTAGGACGAGTGCGAACCGGAGGACGTTTCGCAGACAAAGCCCTAGAAAAGTACACTGCTGCACTTTTTTCGGGATGTACCTCGATACGCCACTTCCAGAACCATTCGCCTATTTGTGTGACTGCGCGTTGGAGCGCCAAGATGGCGCAATTCCGATTACGTCCGGACTTGTAGAGTGCGGTGTCGTCCGCGAAGAGGGCTAAATCTGTATTCGGATATTTGGGGATATCATTGACGTACAATGAAAAAAGAATGAGTGCTAGATGATGTCCAGGGTCCTGATGATGGAGTCAGGAGGTGGCCATAGAAACTCCTAAACGAAACGGCGGAATCTTATCGAGTTTGGGTTCGTTGGATTCGACTTCTCGAGCACTTTGGTGCTAAATAATGACCCAGAGATTGAGATACAACTAAAAAGTGTAAAATAAAATTATAATAAAAAAATTTTTTTTAATAACAAGATTTATCCTGAAATGCAGATAACTAAAACAAAAAAAATAATTGTATGCTTGGTTCAAAGAATTTCGAAAGCTTGTAAACAGAAAAAAAGAGGAATAAATTCTATGCGCGATACAAGCTTTTGAAATTCTTTGAACCAAGCATACAATTATTTTTTTCGTTTTAATACATCTGCATTTCAGGATAAAGCTTGTTTTTAAAAAAGTTTTTTTTACCATTAGTTCATTTTGTCCCAACTGCAAGTTTTTATTGTCCCTATTACATCGATACTTTTTTAGCCGATGAAGGTTGCCTCCAGTACTACACGGGTGTGTCGGGACAGCTGCGCTCGTTCAACTACGACCCTGCATCGGGGCTGCAGCTCAGCAACCAGGACTACGGCATCTGCATCAGGATGGAGAGGAACTTCTGTGGCGTCCAGTACACCGCGTGTCCGGATAATGGTAAGTACCAGATAGATTGACCACTGACCAGTCCTCGTGATATATTTTTATTAATCGGTCCTACCAACCACGCAACCCTAAGCAGATCAGTAAGGGGGGTAAGATTTGTTTGCAGTCTCTGAAGGTTGCCCCCTTCTGGCCTCAACATTCAGTCAAGAAGTGTATTATTTTGCAAAACTGGTAATTGATAGGCTGTGTAAAAAACTCAAAAGGCTTTTGTTTTTAAAAAAATGTATGAGACCCTAAAAGGTGAGCGAGCCTTTGGACATGTTCGGCCTTTAGTGTTGTCATATTCCTTTTTCCAAACATCGCATCCGAAAAAAGAAAACGGGCGCTGGACGGAAAATCGGGCGTTAAAAAAATGCATAAGCAATCTAGCTCATCATGCCGCGATCGCTCGGGGCTGTTCCTGTCGACTTCTCTTTTGTTTTACCTTGGAACGTTGCAGATAGGGCGACAAAATTCCATTTGTGCAGCGCATTGCATTTTAGAAAACTTTGTTTAAAAACAAGACCTTGAAAATCTAAGCTTTTAGTTGCTGAATCTGCTAACATTTCTACATTTTAAATTATTTAAGCATAGTAATTTAAAACAATAGTAACAGGTTATGGTCATAGTCATTTATTCCATAAACTACAGGTACCTACATAGTAAGCACTTTCTCTTAATAATACATATACATAGCTACTAAGTATAGCTATGGATAAATTAAGTTCTCGGTGCTTTTAAGGTGATGCCTTGCGAATATTGGGCGTTTTAAAGAAGCGCAGAATTAGTTTTATTCGTACTTTTCCTTTATTTTATGTTCTTATTTTGAAATATGTTATAGTTGACAAATATATCTAGTATGTGGCTAGAGCCGAAACATGAATGGAAACAATTTTCTCGATAGAAAAAAATTCCAAGGGTCATCCCTTCTATTACTCTATTTTTAGTTATACAAGCAGATAGGCGAATGTATAAAACCCAAATTTTTATATTGGTAAGGTAATAACCGATTCTAATAAGTGGCAAGTTTTTTTTTTTAAATACAGTTTGGTTTTTCAATAAATAAATGATTTCCGATTTGTCGCTTACGTTATTTTATTCCGCGCCGCGCGCGCTATTGCTGTCCCTTTCCTCGCACTGAGAAATCATATTTCTATCCCTCTGTGTGCGAGGCATTCAGTCGGCCGAAAACTTTGATGAGGACGGACGTGCGCTCGGTGGCACTGACAATGACAGTTAATATCGTCGAACGTTAGGTTCATTCCACTTTGTTCTGGGTGATATCAGAAACTAGGAACAACAGAAATCGGGAGGGTATATATCTTATTTACCATTATAGTTTTTGTTGTAAAATCCCGTGGAGTGATAATTTATATCAGAAACTGTCAAATTTAGAGGCAGCTTAATTTTAAATCAGTTTAATGGTAATCACAAGTAATAAAATTTGTATACCTACATCATGTCACAGGGAATATAAGACTGTAAAACAATACATACCTCGTAGTGAGTTAACTGGTGACAAATTGAAACATATTTATTAGCATAATTATGTTTAATTGACATACTTACATCATAAATTGCATACAAATAATAATTCAGAGCAAGTTTTAGGCACTAATAAATCTATTAGCATTATTTATGTCGGTGAAATAATTAAGTCCACTTGATCAATGAAAAATGTCCCATCTGTTGACCTGTGTTTTCTAGGCGACTGCTAATGTCGACTGAAATCAGGTGAACAAAGTGGAATAAAACTAGAATGACAGCACAAAAAAAAGAACAAAAAAGAGTGGAGTTGCACAGTATAACAATTTTATTTTTATTTAACGCCAACAAAAAATATATTTTTTATGAAATCGAGTGTTTTTATTTTTTAACATTTTATTCAATGAATTGCAGTATCGGTCGGCAAGTATCGATACTTACTCGTACCAAATCGTTTTTGGAAAATGTTAAGTAAAAACCGTAACAATTAAGTACCTTTTGGTATTATATTAAAAATAATAATTATTATTATTAGTATTAATTATTAGTCATTACCCAATTTATATGACTTTATTGCGAGATTTACTTGTGTAAACCAAGATACATTAATTACGTAATTTAATAGAAAAAAAAAGTAAATAAACCAAATTGGTAATTCACGTAAGTACCTACCTACCTAAATCTCGCGACAAGCTTTTGATCATTTAAAAAGAGTCATTATTTAATATTTTTTATTTTATGTATTTTTAGAGCATAAAATTTTATACATATAAAATGTTGACATAAATTTTGTAGGCCTACCTATATTATAGCTTACTTGCGTTGCGAAATGAAATTGTTGGGTATTTTAAGTACCTATAGGTTGTTTCTTGTAAGGTGTCAAGCCGAAGGCAGGTGATAGGTGAGGACTAGACCTATCGATTTCTACGAACATACATAGGGTTATTTTTCGTAGTTTAGAAGTTATCGTTAATTTTGTGATTTTTAGGGTTCCGTAGCCAAATGGCAAAAAACGGAACCCTTATAAATTCGTCATGTCTGTCTGTCTGTCCGTATGTCACAGCCATTTTTTTCCGAAACTATAAGAGCTATACTGTTGAAACTTGGTAGGTAGATGTATTCTGTGAACCGCATTAATTCTCGTTAATGCTCGTTAGTCCTGTGTTTTTTCAACAGCAGTATTCATATCTGCCGGTTGTACTATACCAAGTACAAACTAAGAAATGTGCTTCAGACCTAGATAAAATATTGACGGTTTCACATAGTTTTTTAGACCTTATGTTTTGTATTTTTTATTGTAAAAGAAAAATATTGAAAATAGTTTGTATTCCTGTAAGTACGTTAGGCTTTTTATACAGTGTAAAAATAATATCACTAAGACAAAGGTTTATTTAGGTAAGTATTAAAAATAAATCATATTTTTCTTTTAAACGTCACTTAAATAAGCAATAATTATAAAATTCAGTCTTTGAGACCAAATTATTTGGCCTTAGCGTTTATATGGAGAATTTTTCCATACTATTTTTTTGGGATTTTTTAAAAAACCATAAATTCAAATTTTATACAATTTTGTAGGTAGATTCAATTTTCAATTTTAAAATATATTTATTTCGTAAAATAATGTTACATCAAAACAGTTCTAGTGTACATTTTAATCCTAGGCTGTTATAAAAATGATCATTTAACTGTTTTTAAGCTAATTCGCTTGTTAAAAACTTATAAAATATACATTTTATCTATATTTACGAATCTTAAACTGTATTAAAAATTTATTTATAACAATAAATATTTGCCTATGTAAGCTTTAGTTAAGCATTACATTTGTTAGCATGTTTTGTAGGTAGATTGAAACAACATTAAGCTATAAAAAAATTAAGACATTTTTTTGAAAATTGGTATCAGTATAAATATATTTATTTTTGTTTAATGAAAACGGACGACAATTAGGACGAGCTGCCTTTGAAGATTAAATTCTAATTTAAAGAATAAAATTAAGTTTAACATTTTATACGTAAAAGTAAGCCCTTGAAGTCAAATTTCAAATAAAAAAAGAATGATGGACAGAGCTATACTATGAAAGAAATTACATAGTAATGAACATTGAAGAAAAAACAAACGCTAATTTCATACCTTATACAACTTTCATACAATTATTTTTGTAACAAACGCCTAACGTATTAAGTTATCAAGTACAAATTATTTTGACCGATCATGAACCTCCTAAAATATCAAGTTTCTTTTTTATATTTTGTTTAATTTACAAAAACTATAACTTATATTTACTGATACATTTAAAAAATAAGACAAAAAACAAAAGATTACTTTAATATAAACAGATAAACTATCGTCGTGCCGGCCGGCAATCCGACTTCGTGATCCTTTTGCGAAAAAATGACACTGACACTGACAGTTGACGTTACCTGTCTAACAAAGATTATTGAATGAGTATGGTCGTATCATTTTTGCCAATTTAAAAAAACTACCCGGTAAATGGGGAAACAAAAATTTGTACTTGGGTAAGTACATTAGGCAGTTACTCTTGCTATGTAGTTTAAATGTCAGGTCTGAACTACTATGCTTAGTATGTACTTGTACAAGTACGCGGGGACTTACGAGATGATTAAGATGCAATAATAAAAAATATTGGGGGCACCCCATACTTAGAACTGATACTCAAAAAAAATTTTTTTATCAAACTTACGTGTGGGGCATCTATGGATAGGTCTTCAAAAATGATATCGAGGTTTCTAAAATATTTTTTTCTAAACCGAATAGTTTGCGTGACAGACGCTTCCAAAGTGGAAAAAAGTTGGTCCCCCCCTCTAACTTCTAAAATAAGAAAATGAAAAATCTAAAAAAAAAACATAATAATATTAATATGAGGTACATTAAACTGAAGGGTAAACTGGTCGAGAATGCTTTAGTGCATTAAGTTCGCCTTATGTACAAATTTATATTGGCATTAAAGTTTAAATAAATAAATACATTACTATAACAACCACCAACGAAAATTGTTTTGAACGAGATCTAGTAAGTAGTTTTTTTCAATACCTCGTAAATCGTAAACCGCTTATTAGGTACCGCGTAATCTTTCATACAAATAACTTAAATTAAATAATAATAATAATTTTAATTTCATTTTATGGTACGGAACCCTTTATGCGTGAGTCCGACACGCACTTGGCTGGTTTTTTCAAATTTTATGACCTAGTAGGCTTGAAACATATCTTTTTTTTGGGTCGACTTGATTGATTAATTGCAGATGTTTGAAAAAAATAATCATCTTTGATGCAAGATACAAAATTTTTGCTAGAAACATAAAAAATATGCTTTTAGCAGAACATTCTAAAATCTTCAACTTAAAAGTTTGAGAAAGAAAATAACTTCCATAGGTCCAAAATAATTTTAAAAACTGCGCAGTTTTCTGAGCTTTCATAATAACACAAAAAACATGTACTTAATAGGCCACTATTTTCTGTAATCGCTCCACTAAAGTTGTAAGTCGGAGATTCGGATACATGTTTTTGACTTTTTTAGAACTAACTAATGTTTGCAATCCCCTAAGTTTACGTTATGTAGAACACATTTAGAGACAATAACTGAAAAGAACATTTTTTTTATTCACAACGCGGAAGCTGTTTCATTTTCATAATCCCTGTTTTTTTCTGTAATTACAAATTAACGATAACTTCTAAATTAACATACATTTACATACTCGTACATCAGGTGTCATCATTTTGTACCTATACCAGGCCTGTTCATCTCCGCGAGTTTACATCGAAAACAAAACACGCACGATGGCCCACCTACAGGATACTATTCGACAAGGCCTCACATACGAGCGAACATTGACTCACGCACGCATATTCTTGTGTATGATGGAAGAAAATAAAGAAAATGGTGTACTAAATACTGCGCAGTATTTAACTGCCTAAATAATAATAAAAACACTGAATGTACTTTTTTAAGTTGCCTCAAGACACTGAGAGGTAAATAAGTAGTTAATATTATTCATGATAATTCATGCTAAATCATGTATTTCCTCCGCCATTTTCCGCAGTTTGGCACCTCACGTCACATCAGGGTTACATCATTTTATTACCGAAGTCAGCCCTATAGCATCGGCGCAGTGCCGATAACTGACGTTTGTCAACAAAATGGAGCTTGACTCTTGAGACAGGCTAAATTACACCATATTGTTAATGACATTGAGCATACATTTTTTTAAATACTTTCGCGAAGTAAAACTTCTGTACGTAGTACTTATTATTATTCTGTGCCTATACCCACAAATCACATAAACTTTACGCTTTAAAAAATGTTTTATAACATTGTTACTAACATAAATGGTATCTGGAAAATGAATAAATAAAATTAATTATAATACTTTTATGATGATTTTCTATTAATACTTTGTATGAATTTTTAATAAATGGTAAAATTTGAAATCAATTGAAAGCAATTTTTACAGATTTTTGCAGTCAAAAGTTGATTTGACCGATTATGAGTTTTGACTGCATCATAATATTTAACGCAAACCTATAATATGGACCAATAACACTGTACATCAACTAATAAAATAAAAAAAAGAAATGTGTGACGCGACTCCATTGTTTCCATGATCGTTTTCATTCAATTTCAAATTTTTCTCTGATTTTACGAAGCGAGCGACTCGTCGCGACGAGTGACGCTTTCGCGGGTGCGGAGCCTGCGGGGGGAATAGGCGGAGCTTGTTGAAAACAAATTTTACGAGGTAGCGCCTTAACACAGAATAATAATAAGTACTCTTTTACTACTATTTGAAACATCCTTATAACAATTATACTTGCAAGAAATTACATGTGACGGGTTTCAGGCGGATGTGTTAATTAAGGCTACGCGGATTCAATAAAAAATCATTGTCAATAATATAACTCACCAATTGAATGTCGTAACTCAAAATTGATATTGGCTCCCAAGTAAAGGTCAAAGCTAGTAAACAGTATCTGATTAAAGATTTCAATCAGAAAACATACAAATGTCCAATTCGACTACAGATGAAATTCAAAGTGATCAAAAGTTTATCGTCCATAAGTATTTCTACTTCATGATCTAATTTAGAGAGAATTCATCATCATCATCATCATTGCAGCTATAGGACGTCCACTATAGGCCTCCCCTAATGCTTTCCACGTTGATCGATTGGTAGCGGCCTGCGTCCAGCACTTCCCTGCTACTTTTACGATGTCGTCGTCGAGAGCATTCCTATTCTGTAAATGAATTAATTCACAAATTGAATGATACAAGTTTAATTAAAACTTGTGATAATATTGGAAACAAAATAACATTACTACCTATGTTACCATAAAAAGCTTTTTCTTTTTACTTCCTAGAAAACCATCGAGCAAACGTTCCTTTGCACAGATTTGCTGTGCATTGTACTCGTACAGATGGGTCCTAGAACCCTCAAAGCAGTCCTTTCAACACTAGTTCCCGCTTTGATAGAAAGTGACCATAAACCGCTTAGTTCAGCATAAGGGGCTTTGATAACATAAACCTGTGACGGCTTCACAAACTCCTCCGCGACGCATCTCCGATAGTTTCAAGCCATTTTAAACTAGCATTTGAGGCTTAAATTCACTTTCAAATGGAGCCTGTTGGGGACTTGGAATATCATATTAGGTACTAGACGAAACGATATCGCGTCACAAAGCGCAATTTACAGCGAACGATGCAAGCGGATCGTTGTGACAAAGATCTGTGAGGTATTGGTTTTGCAAGGGCCTCTGTCTATATGCCTCTGTTGTATTTCTATGATGTGATATAATTTAATATCAAGGGTTAAAGGTGAAGGACTAGTGTTATGTGATGTTTTCTTGTTGTCTATTATCCCTTAAACTGCGGAATATAAAAAACTGTCAATCTGAGGCAACATAATATGTCTGGCTACGCAGTCGAGGGTTTATAATATTTTAAAGATTAAATCAATTTTATCTAACTGGAAATCAAACCATTGCGTTTGAGGCGATTTAAAAGGCCACAGCTATCGAGCAATAATTAATTTAGGCAAGCTTATTATTATCGAGGCAAATGAAAAATTTATAGGGTATTACCTATTGGCAAAAATAAACTGCGTTTAAAAAAACCGTCTTTAAAAATTGAACTGACTCCAAAAAGTACCTACACTGAAAAGTAGAACAATAATTTTACGTTATTTATTTAATTAGGACAATTATTATGACCATGATTGATATTCTCGGAGTAATGACATAGCAACTAATATTATCAGTGGGATAACAAATAATAATATATTTTATGGCTATCGTAGACTTCCATCTAAAAAAACCTTTCTGGCTCTGATGTACGAGCAGCTGTAATTAAATTCAATAGCCAAAAGAAAAACTCGATGCCACCAAAGCTTATAATGGATTTTTTAATGCTGCTAGTTTTTACTTAATACTGTAACTAATACGAGTAGGTTTCTATCCACTTTAATTATTTTATAAACATTAAATCAGATTAATTAGTCGCTGCTTTAAATACATGCCCCTTAGGCAGTCGAGGTTTAATGAAGAGCGAATGATATTTTGATCGAATTAAAATCGAGTCTATCTTCTAACCCATTAGTAATTTGACACTGAATTAGACATTTGGTACACAGTTCTTAAGGTATTGGCAAGGGATTTGTCTGTCTGAACCACATGAGAGAATACTTGCAACTTGTGGCAAGTTTCAGTGCAAGTTTTCACGACAGGTGTGCGGCGGAGCTTTTCATTCGGCTAGTTTTACGTTGTACACTTAAATACTTTTATCAAATAGTTGTCCGACTTAAAGTTTACTTGCTGCTTAATATTTCACGTAATAAAGTAAAAAATTACCTACTATATAGGTACGTGGTCATAAAGAATGCTTCGGCAACCATTTTATGGGTGAACTGGGATCACTATCTCGGACGCTACGTTTTTAATCTTTTACCCGTAAAAGAATGCTGAACGTTGTATTCAGTACAATGTTCTCGTCCTATTACACAACTTATTAAAATTTTGTTTCCCATATCGAGTTGCCCAATGTATGAGTGAAGCATTTTTTTCTCTGATTGGGACGTACAGTCGAACAAGCGTCTTTTCGCGCAAGCGTCCATTTGCGCAAATGGATTTTCTCGCTTGTGTCCTCGCGCAAGTGTCTTTCGCGCTCGTATCTTCGCACAAGCGTCTTTTTGCGCAAAAATGGATTTCCGCGATTGTGTGTCTCGTGTCCTGATACAAAATACGAATTGTTTTGATGAATCGCAGATATTCCCTTAACGCATCATACTCAGTTTTATTTTGGCGCAATATTAAGTAACTAGTTAACTACAAAGCCTAGTTTTGAATGGACACTGTTCATCATAGGGTTCCATTGTGAACGGATTAATTAAAGCTTGCGGTATCTGATTTCCTGTGTGATATGCCCTAAATGAATTGAGGGCATGGCAGATAATTAACAATATTGCAAAGAGGATTAAGTTTGGACCTCATCTGTCGTTATCTGCATTGCACTATTACAGAAATGTTATCAAGGCTCGACAGCAAATTGACAGTTAATTGTGCTTCTCAGCAGCACACGTGCATCGATTAGCGACAGTAGCATATTTAGTTAAAGCTTTAATTTATAGGTCAGTCAAAACTCATAATCGGTCAAAACCACTTTTGACTGATTTTTGCAGTCAAAAGTGGTTTGACTGTAACATATACATAGAGCTAGGGGTCGCAATACCGAATCATTTCAGCAAAACCGGTATTTTCGGTATTGGCTCTAGACGAATACCGATAATCCGGTATTTTCGATATTTCCGGGATTAAGCTAAAGTTAGCAAATTTAGTATAATAAAGTTAGTTTGCGGAGGTATAGTAAGTAGGTTCCTAACCTAAATTAATTTATCTTCTAAATAAAACAAAATTCAGTCCAAATCAAATTGAGTTATAAAGAGGTAATCAAAATATTATTATTAAGTCTAGATTAAATTTTTGGGCCTTGTAATAAGATGGTAGAAACAGTAAAGTATCTAAACTTTTATCACTCTTGACTTACTTGACTTAAGGTCCTATGTCCCCTAGATGGGGCAGAGGGCGTCAACAGCAGTCCTCCATCGCGTTCGGTCTTGAGCTTCGCGTTTGATCTCACTCCAAGTCTTGCCGATCTTCTTCGCCTCGTCTGCCATAGTGCGCCGCCAAGTTTGCTTGGGGCGACCACGTTTGCGTTTTCCTTGGGGGTTCCAATCCAGAGCCTGCTTGGGGATGTGATCGGGATCTCTTCGGAGAGTGTGGCCAATCCAGTTCCACTTGCGGCGCTTGATCTGCTGGTCGATCGGAATTTCGTGGCAGCGTTCCAATAGCTCGACGTTGGAGATTTTCTCAGGCCAGTATATGCCGAGAATTCGGCGAAGGCAGCGGTTGACGAAGACCTGCAGCTGGTGCGAGATGACCTTGGTGACCTTCCACGTTTCACACCCATAGTAGAGCAGAACGGATTTAACGTTGGACCCGAAAATTTTGATTTTGACCCTTCGGGTCAGTTTCCGTGACTGCCATACGGGGCGAAGTTGTGCGAAGATAGCTCTAGCCTTGGCAATGCGCGAAGTGATGTCATCTTCGGTACCTCCAGTCTCTGACACGACGCTCCCGAGGTAGGTACAATTGTGGACTCGTTCCACATGCTCTGCACCAATCCGTAATGGTGTGCAATTCCTCACTCCAGATCGCATCTCTTGTGTCTTCCGGCAGTTAATTTTGAGCCCCGTGATGCCCGCCTCTCGATGTAGGTCATCAATTTTGGATTGATTTCACGACACATGATTCCATCCAAGACAACCAGAAAGAGAAGCGGCGAAAGCAGGCAGCCTTGCCGGACGCCCGCATGCACCTCAATGTCTTCGGAGATGAGGCCGTCGTGAGTGAGAGTACAAGAATATTTCTTGTAGATGGCCTTCAGTAGATCGATATTTTTCGGCGGGACACCAATGTCAGTGAGTCGCGACCATATGCTTGCCCACTTTAGCGTATCAAAGGCTTTTTCAAAGTCTACAAAGGTAAGATAGATTTCCCTTTGCCATTCTGATGTCTGCTCCAAGATGATACGCGGTTCGGGCGGAAGCCAGCCTGTTCCCTACGCAAAAGAGGTTCAACGGCCCCCGATAACCTATCCAAGATAATCTTGCAGAAAACCTTTGACGGTATCGAGAGCAAAGTGATACCTCTCCAATTGCAAAACTGGCTTAGGTCCCCTTTCTTTGGCACAGTAATTAAAAGCCCCTTATTCCAGTCACTGGGAGTTCCTCTTCCATCCAGATATTTTCGATGAGAGGTGTCAGGACGTCGGCGGCGGAGTTTATGTCGACTATTATCACTCAATCAACTCAAAACGAACTCGCGCGCGCGTATTTTGAATTAAATGGCGCGTAAATTTTTCTATTTGTATTTGTTTTTTATTTATTTTACTAAAACCGAAAATACCGAAAATCCCGGTTTTTGTGAAATGAATACCGGTATTAATTAGACCTAAATTTGGCCCGGTATTCCGGTATTTTCGAAATTCGGTATCCCGGTTTGCGACCCCTATATGACGCCAATTGCGGTGATTAGGTCACTAAGGCCAATATTACGAAACAAGAATTAAACTTTGAATTTTAAAATACTTCTATACACGTGGTTGCTCTGTTTACTCACCTTTATTACATTAGCTCTGATAGATGAGTAATTACAGGGTGTTGATTTCAATCCTCGCCATATTTAGGGAGTTGATTAAGTAGCTTATTCTGATCACAAATCAGTAAAAAAATTGAAACGAACTTTAACGTTAGTTAGTCAACGAAAAATATCTTCACGTGTGTACTATACACTATCCTGGTTCGTTAAATTGTCTGGCTGAGAGCCAACTTGTTGCTTTATAACTTAATACTGAATGGTGGTGTGACCAATAACGACGTAGTCTAAAAGGCTGTTTTTACTCTAATTTTAAAACCTCTACTTATGTATGAACACATAAATATTATGAGCTAAGTAGAGACTAGAGCATTTGTTTAGGTATATGCTCAATCTATACTTATAATAAATCTGTAGAGAGGTCAATTCTGTACATGAAATATATTTTCAAAATAACTATCAGGGGGTGATTAGTGATCGATACTGATGCCAAAAATGCAATCAGTAAAATTTTTGTCTGTCTGTCTGTCTGTCTGTCTGTCTGTCTGTATGTTCCTTATAGAAACAAAAACTACTCGACGGATTTTAACGAAACTTGGTACAATTATTCTTCATACTCCTGGGCAGGTTATAGGATACTTAGGAATTCCCACGGGAACGGGCATTAGCGGGAAAATCCTTTTGTATGAAAAATCTAAACCGCTTAAGTTAGACGCTTGAAATTTGGCAAGCAGGTACCTTAGTAAACTTAAAGCTTAGTTATAACAGGATATTGCAAAATTCTTACGGGAACGGGAATTAGCGAGAAAAAACATTTGTATGAAAAAATCTAAGCCACGTAAGATAGACGCTTGAAATTTGGCATGCAGGTACCTTAGTAAATTTAAAGCTTAGTTACAACAGGATATTGCGAAATTCTCACGGGCACGGGAGTTAGCGGGAAAAAACATTTGTATGAAAAAATCTAAACCGCGTAAGTTAGACGCTTAAAATTTGGCATGCAGGTACCTTAGTAAACTTAAAGCTTAGTTACAACAGGATATTGCAAAATTCCCACGGGAACTGGAATTAGCGGGAAATTCCTTTTGTATGACTGACTCACTGACATACCCACGCACAGCCTAAACGGCTAAACGTAGGCACTTGAAATTTATAAGGGACGTAGCTTAGGTACCGTAGAGGTGCCCTAAGAAAGGAATTCCCGAAATTCCCACAGGAACAGGAATTACCGGGAAAATCCTTTTGTATGAAAAATCTAAACCGCTTAAGTTAGACGCTTGAAATTTGGCATGCAGGTCCCTTAGTAAACTTAAAGCTTAGTTACAACAGGATATTGCGAAATTCCAACGGGAACGGGAGTTAGCGGGAAAAAACATTTGTATGAAAAAATCTAAACCGCGTAAGATAGATGAAGGGGGTAAAACGGGATCCACGCGTACGAAGTCGCGGGCGGCCGCTAGTATGTAATATTATTATAACTTTCTGATGCATTCATGATGGTAAAATGTACGACGCGACGTTTGGTTCGTCAAAAGGTGAACACTAGAACATATCATAACATAGAGCGGTTATGTCTATACTTACCTCAATCAGGCCTGTTCATCTCCGCGAGTTTGCATCGAAAATAAAACACGCGCGACTGCACCTCCTGAGATATCTAATCGACAGGACAATCACGAGCGAACATTGACGCACGCACCCATTTGCATTGTGAAGACAATAAACTATGTCCTATGTAAAAACTTTGGTGTAATTGTTAATAATGTGCAGTATTTTAACTGCCTGAATAATAATAGAAACACAAAATATAATTCATGTTTATTCATGCATTTCCTCCGCCATTTGGAACCTCACGTCACACATCATTTTACCGAAGTCAGCCCTATGGCTTCGGCGCAGTACCGATCACTGACATTTGTCAACAAAATGGTGCACGACTCTTGAGACAAGCTAAATTACACCATATTGTTAACGACATTTTTTTAAATACCTTCGCGAAGAAAACTTTCTGTAGGTACGTAGTTCGTTCGTTTCAGCCAAATGACGTCCACTGCTGGACGTACGGTACCTACGTAGTACTCAGGTATTATTATTGGTTCTATATTGGCTCACATAAAATTCTAAATCCTATTCTTTGTCTTACTACCGATTTGTGTTCATAATAATCTCTCTTCATAATTTTATTTTTCATACTTTTTTTATTCATACATTTTTATTACTACCAACGGAGCTCATAACAGTTAGTGATCATAATTTTTTTATCAATACTGTTACTGCCAAGAACCATTTAAAATACATAATTTTTATTTTCAGATCTTTTTTCTTCATAACATTCATTGATCATATTGTTTTCATTAATAATGTTGTTATTAAGAACATACTTCAACTCATAATGTTGTTGTTCAGAATAATTTACTTTATAACAGACATACTCGTATCTTTAAAAAAATCATGTATAATTTAATAAAGTAGATAAACATGCAGAGCATGCTTCATGAAAGCAAGCATGCAGCATGCATTGGTATCTCCTCGTCTCCGGCGCTGCGGGATGTGCAGCCCTTCCGCCCTTGCGTAACGAGGCTCAGGCACCCACGCTTGGCTCACCCGGGCGCCTGAGCCTCGTTACAGCGGGCGAGGGCTGCCCTCCCTCCGCGCCTCCGGCTTTTAAATTACACTCTAGGGGTAGGGCAGACAAGACTATGTAGAGTCGGTTTTGCAGCGATTCGTTTCTGTCACGTTAGTTTTGTGGCACAAAATATTGCCTGTTTTGGACCATTTCAAATTAATTTAATGTTAAAATACGATTTAATACGAATATAGACATCATGATTTTCAATAATATGGATAAATACACATATGAGTAATAAATTTATGAAAACAAATATTAGGATACATCACATTTATGAATATTATAGTTATTTATTCGAATGATTATGAGTTTCGATCATTAGTATAGAAAAATATATGAAAACAAATATTATTAAAAACTAAGTGTATGATTAGTGATATTATGAATATCAATGATTATGTTTTTAAATATGTAGGTTTTAATTTTTTTATGAAGAATGATCATTATGGTATCAAATTGTATGAGAAATATTTTCGGACCTCCAATGATAGGAATTGAAAAGTTATGTAAGAAAATGCGCTACCATTATTATTATGTGCCTTAACTCAACTTTGAGAAATACAACTTTAAAAGTACATGCCGATTATAATAGCAGCATTCTTTGTAGGAGTTTAATATTGTAAATGAAGAGTTTTTA
Organism: Ostrinia nubilalis; assembly: GCF_963855985.1. Lineage (NCBI taxonomy): Eukaryota > Metazoa > Arthropoda > Insecta > Lepidoptera > Crambidae > Ostrinia > Ostrinia nubilalis. The sequence continues at coordinate 22,536,519 of NC_087119.1, read as the reverse complement.
ATATTGCAAACCAAGACGACCTTTAATAAGTTCTTCCAATGAACGCGAATAAAAGGATTCACCGATCAATCGTGGCACAGATAATAAATAGCATCTATCATTCACTGAAGTTTTCTATCGAGATATTTTATCATGAATATTAGTGTAAACAAAGCCCTCAATGTAATTGTTTGTTGTCCCAAATAAAGAGAAAAAATAACAATAATACTCTAATTCTACTTTCAGACGTACTCATGAATCTTTAGCAGTAACTTTGGAAAACAAATTATGTAACATAAGCTGCTTCAGGAATCTTCGTACCGCCTTATTTTCTTTCTTTTAAACGACCACTTAAAAAATAAAATCACACAAATCGGCCGAGCCTCTCTCGATTACTAGCGAGACTAACACACTGCAACAATATCAACCATAGCGCTAAATCTATAAGGTAAAGTCAGTATCAAGCCACCCAAGTGGTTCTTGCCATTTGGGTGGCTTGATACTGACTTGACAACATAACCTTATTCTAAGTAACAAAGACGTGTTGCGAACTTTTTGGCTACTTTGAGTGTCAAGAACTATTTGAAGCTGACTGTACCAGCACATTATTCCACTGACTGTACCAGAAAAATCCATTGCCGTGCCGTCCCGATTATACTCCCAGTTAGAGATGAGACGTATTTACTAGAACAGATCCACACACTAGGTATTTTACAGTACTAAGTGGCACCTATTCCAATTTTTAAAATACTTGATCCACCTAGTATTTTTTAAATTACACGATTTCCGACCCTACCATCAAAGTAATAGAGGTTATTATTGCATAATCCGTAGTCGTCCACCTAGTATTTTTTAAATTACACGATTTCCGACCCTACCATCAAAGTAATAGAGGTTATTATTGCATAATCCGTAGTCGTGTATTACGCGCACCGCGTATTTCTCGCTAAGCTTATGTGCGAACGTAGAGATTCACTCCGTCTCTGTCTGACAAACAAATTTGAGCGCAGGCAGGTGTGAGATAGGAATAGCCTGTTGAAGTATGAAGGGAGGATATCAATAAATCAACAGCCAGCAAAAACATTATTATTCAATTTCAAATTGCATTATTAATACTACGGTTGTATCTTTTCAAAGAAAATTGTATTTTAAAGTCATAATACGTGGATTAGTCCGCACTAGTCGCGTCAAGTATGGTAAATTACTACGTACTAGGTGGAATAGGTATTTGGATCAAGTATTAATAAATACTTGGAATAGGTGCACCTAGTATCAAATTTACCTAGTATAACCCATCTCTACTCCCAGTCCCTAAAGATATTTTATGATCCCTAGCTACAGCGTACTTATTTGGCAAATGGGTGTCAGTAAATTATTATGTCTAGACAAAGTAAGTAATAGTTAACACAAACCTAATGAGCTATTATGGCTACATACTCGGTAATGAGGTTATAAAACCATAATTGAAAAATAACATAAGTATACTGTAACGCTTCGTTACACTATTCTTAAAAACTAAAATCGAAATAATTAAAAACAACTATTTTATAAGTAAAAAAAAGAAGAAATAATATACAATTAAATCAATAAAATAACTAACATTTAATAAATTTTAATATTAATTGAAAGAATTGTTTTTGTAAGCAAACTGCGCGATACCAATGTTATTAAATCTTTGGAGCGAACGAACGAACGCCGAATGATTCAAGGCGCGGCGAATGCTCGCAGCGATCGCGAATCCATCACTGCGACGGTCCCTACGTACAATTCAGTATCTACCAGTTCCGTGATTTGCCGTTTTTGTTTGCAAAACCTTCAGAGCACCCAACAGTTACGGCTCAGTTAAAAAAACATACAGTTTTTATTCAAATTGAACCTTAAAACGCCAAAAAACAAATCCCGCAACTACAAAATTAGAACGATTTCCGCAGTAAAATTGCATTAGTGGGAGTTAAGAAATTTTACGTTGGACCGCACGCCTTACTCCGCGCGCCCAGCCCCGCAACTGCCATTTTCATTCGCGCAGGTCGAGTAAATTTATACGTAATTTATGAAGGAAATAGGTATTATTATGGTTTCTGACTTAATTTATTTCACTCAACATTATACCAACGACAAATTAATCAATTAACTGTAGGCATAAGATAGTTGCGTTGTTTTACTAGGGAAAATTAAAGTTACTATTATAAGTAGGTGGCACTTACCTATTTTTACGTCGGAAAATTAAAGTATCTTCTAGCCGTAACTGCCACTACAAATGTTTTACTTTGGAAAAGTTTGTTTTATGTCTATAAGTTAGTGCCAGTAACGGTGTTTTACGCTGAGAAATTGTATTTTAGCAATATTTGGTGGAGATAAAAGTGAAGTCAAAACAATATAAAATATGATATACAACGACTGAAGTATCTAGGATCATTTATTAGACTCAACGCAACCAAGTTCTTCTCTTATGCTACTTTATAATACAAGGTACAAGTAAAAAATCATAAAATGTATTTTATTTATTTATTAAGCATAATAAGGCATTCAGAAATAAATATAAGCAGGTAACACTTACAAACAAAAGCTTCAATTAACTGCATTTAGAAGCTACTATTACATGATAATGCTTACATGATATTGCATACATACATACCCGCCAGAAGGATAAGGTATACCCACTAAAAATACCCTAACTTTAAGATTCCGGAACAAAGACCTCTCCCGCCTACACGGCGACAGTTGGGACGAGAGCAACTGGAAGTACACAGCTTTCCCATACACACACTCACCGTCAGCAGATGGTGGTGGTGGCCTATCTATACAATGCCTCCCGTGCAGCCTCACGCCCCTATTACGCTGGCCATTACCAAGGAAGGAAGATAGGAGGCAATTATACTGTCACCTTCCCTGGAGCGAATTCAAATGCACCCGCACTTGGTTCGTAGTCGCGCTATCGTACCGCAGTTTCTTGCGGCACCTTGTCTTCTCAGATAGAGGTGATTCATTACCACCCAGGTTTTGCTACCGTCCAAATAGCTTTGACTATGCTATCCCGTAAGAATATGGTGTGTCGTATGCTCGTAGCCACCGCAATACAGGTAGGGCTCGAAGGATAAGTGCCCAGTCATGGTGCGATCGCTCGAGCAACCTTAAACTTCAGCACAAGTGCGAATAAAGTTCGGTGGCTCAACTTAGCCACGGCGAGGTGGTTTATCAACTACTAGACTACAGCACAGTCTAGCGAGTCTCACGTCAAATGGCCTCTCTGTCCTCCCACGTTTCACCTCGTTCTTCACGCTGCGTTAAAGCCGACGATGTAGCCCTGTAGACTTTCTGGACCTTTTAAGGTCTTAGAAGATGGGCAGCGTTACCCTTCCCTACGAGGGTGATGCCTTAGATGGGATAGAATCATGCTTTTGAGGGTGCCAGTATAGAGCTCCCGGCCTTTCTCCATAGCCTTCCGACATAGAGTTTTCGGACCTCCAAATTAGGGACGCAGCCACGAAAAAGCAAGCTGTCTTCCATACGCACGGCGACGGATTGGAAAAAGTACGAGCTGCCACTGGTTATATACAATTAAGGTAACCGTATTTGCACTCACTACTTGGCGCCACTGGTGATTAACAGGACCTTACTCTTAGATATTTGATCTGGGCCTTAGCTTTGACATTGATGCGGGCGTCAGGTGATGGTGTCAGGGATGCCTTTAAATATATGTGGTTCTTGGCCTGGGGCGACCATAATGCCGTCTGTGGCGCCCAGGCAAGCCGCCTCGCTGTTGGAGGGGAGGCTCTGAAAGTTATGAAGATATTCTTGTAATTATGAAACTATCTGCATGACAGATGATACCTTGAAATGTCCATGTCCTTGAAAAGGGTTCCATTTAGTACCCAGTCGTATTCAATGTTCCACAAGATCGAACTCAAAAAAGACCCATGTGGATCTTCGGACTCGATGCCATGCTGTCAAACCTGGCCGGCACTATTGACAAAGAAAATTTACCGGTTCTACAGGTATTCGTCAGTCAAAAGACCCCTTAGATAAAGAATAATCTTAAGGTATTGAAGTGCCTCCAATATGCAACTATCTGGGAAACGAGGCGGGACGCTGTTAAGCCTCGTCAAGCAGGACTATGGGCCTAGAGTGAGAGCTACGGTCAGTAGTAGCTGAACTTTGTTCCCGTGTACAATTACTTATGTGGCAGTTAATAATTTAAACAAACATATTAATCCAACGTAAAAGTCAGTAAGTACCACTTACGTCATTTGTAATTAGAAACTTTCCGTTGTATAAGTGAGTAAATGACAAATAATACACTTATTGTGATTATTTTTTGATAATTCTTCATGGTTTATAAAATATACCTCATATAAAACTATTATACCAAATTTAATCAATGTATGATAAATAGAACGCGAGCTACACATGTTTAAACCTTCAAACCGCTCTCCTGTAAAATTGGCCGTTTTCAGATACGTTAATATACGTAGGGACCGTCGACTGTGTCTCGCGAAACATCCGTACGCAGACACGTACCACTTTAGCTGCAGATTTTTTAAATATAAGGTTTACGAACTCGTGAAGTTTTTACACCTCAAAATCTAATTAAGTCTGTGTGCGTCACCCCGATAACGGGTAAGTGTTGCAAATTAATACATGGTAATAGTACTTAGTGCTTAGTAAATTTATCGATCACCTACCTGCCAAAAAAATTATTAAATGTACTTGCTATGTATGCACTACATTTAAATATTTGAAAAGTACATAAAAATATCTTAAGTGTTTTTAGAAAGCAGAATGTTTAATGATAAAATAATAGTCGTTTTTATTTTAATATGATAAATATAAAAGTAAATGTCATGCATACATGACCTTACATGACCTTCAATGGTCGTTGTTAACTATTATGTTTCGATAAGGGAGGGATTTGATTTGATTAACGCTTATTGTAGTAATATTACTATAGTAATGCACTTAGAATTGTATTTCATTAGTGGTATTTTTATAAGATGTTTGCGACTATTTAATAACGTCATGTTCTTTATTTAGTACAAACATCAGATTGTTCTAGTTTAAGGATGATTGTGTATAACTGCCACATCATTAACCACTATTTATTGCCGTAATCATTACCATCTGATCCGCTTGTCTTCGCTTCCGGTTGATGTGGCAGTCACACAAATGAAATCAGACTTTTTAAGAAGTGTCCGATTTCCGGAATTCCAGGGTTCCAGTACTGGATTTCAATTGCTGCTTCCGGCTCACTCTCCACAGCCAGGTTTACGGCGGAGGTGATTGCCGCATTTTTTTGTCGTCGGACTACCCTACGATATCACAACTTCGTGGCTCCTACTTCGTGTCAACGCTACACCACAGATAAAAGGGCAGTGGTTTTGATTGAATTTAAGGCCGGTGATTCCTCGCGTTGCAATTATGTACCCACTCCCTGAAGAGTTGTAATTAAACCCTTTTGTTAAATTTAAAATTACTTTTTCATTTCTATAATTTTTATACCTCCCATCTAAAATGGTACGGTACAATACCTAGGCCAAATATACGCACACACATACACAGATATCCCTAAAAGACAAAGGTGACGTACCGCACAAAGTAACGTTTTTAAATTTCAATTAAGTGCATAAAGGTGAGTAAGCATAGACTAGACTCTTGTCACTAGAGCATTTACTCATAGTCTAGTGTTCAATCTAGTCATTCAAGTTTAAGCTCCCTTTCACAAACCAAACGTCGTTTATCTTTATTATACTTACGTACATAGGCCAGTAGAATTAGATTTTAAATCGGAAATAATTCCTACAAAAGATTTTATTGCTTTAATGGCTTCATTGGTTGCCCATTAAGACTCTCCTAGATTTTCGACTTCGACGGAGTTGTGCTTAAGCGGTGGGGGCCCTCGAAAGGGGCGCTTTTTAGGTTTTCCGGTTATACCACGTAAAGGACTTACTCTATCAAAAAGTGGTCTTCCTGACGGTTGAAGGGCATTTAATCCTGCATTAAATAAGACCAAATTCATATGTTTTGGACAAACCGTTCTCGTGCAAATGTTTGGCAAAGTAGAAAATATGTGTATAATTAATGACCCTCTCCACGTCTAATAGCTCGTCACCCGTAGGCTCCCAAGCCTTGTAAAGGGTCGCCTTAACCAGCGTTTCCCTGTCAAGGCTCACGAGTTGGATTCGCTTATCCTTGTTCGTCCCAGCCGTTCCTTAACTGCGGTTGCTGCACCTCTTCCTGGCACTCTCCTGAACGACTCTGTGTTACCTAATGTGGCTGCCCCTCTTCCTTGTACCCTCCTGTACGATTGCATTGCTTAGCCATATGCCTGGTCCAAGGTTCGACGCCACAAAATCAACTTCGTACGCGTGAAAATAGTTTAAATACTATTTTCCGTGCTTGCAACATTTTTCCTTACTGCTTCGCCTCTATTAGTCGTAGAGTGATTGTATATATCCTATAGCCTTCCTCAATTTATGAGATATTCAACACAAAAATAATTATTTCAATCATACTAGTAATTCTTGAGATTAGCGCGTTCAAACAAACAAACAAAAAACTCTTCAGCGTTTTAATATGAACTTGTTGTTGTTGATTTTTGGCGTCGAACCTTAGACCAGGCATACGGCTAGGCAACGTAGTCGTGCAGGAGGATACAAGGAAGAGGGGCAGCCACAGTAGGTAACACAGAGTCGTTCAGGTGCGTGCCAGGAAGAGGTGCAGCAACCGCAGTTAAGGAACGGCTGGGACGAACAAGGATAGGCGCATCCAGTTCGTAAGCCTTGATAGGGTTACACTGGTTGAGGCGCTCCTTTTCAAGACTTGGAAGCCTGCGGGTAACGAGCCATTGGACTTGGAGGGGGTCATTAATTATACACATATTTTCTACTTTGCCGAACATTTGCACGAGAACGGTTTGTTCAAAACATATGAATTTGGTCATAATTAATGCAGGATTAAATGCCCTTCAACCGTTAGGAAGACCACTTTTCGATAGGGTAAGTCCTTTACGCGGTATAACCGGAAAACCGAAAAAGCGCCCCTTTCGGGGGCCCCCACCACTTAAGCACAACTCCGTCGAAGTCGAAAACCTATGAGAGTCTTTATGGGCAACTAATGAAGCCATTAAAGCACTAAAATCTTTAGTAGGAATTATTTCCGATTTAATTCATTTTTGTGTTTAATTCTACTGGCCTCTACAGTCAACCTTAAATAGTTTGTGACACCCAAAATGGCCAAAAAGATGATACAACTTTAGTCCAATCCTTGTAAAAAAGACGTGTCACGAACTTATTGGTTAAATGAAATATACGACGTAAAACGAGAAAATGCTCTAGTCTATACTCACCTTAAAACAACCAAAATTACACCACCGATTCGGTATCAAATTAAAATTAAGATCAAAGGTAAATTGCAATCTTTTTTACGACTTCGATCCAATTGCCAAGCGCTTTCAGTGAATCAAAATGAAAACCTAAGATTCATTAATCTATTGAATATTTTATGATATAGCAGTGATTGAAAATACTTGTATTCAATTAAGGACTTAATTAAAGCAACCATACAAATACTAAGCTCTGATGATTGCAAGAGACGTTCCTTTTCTCAATACATTTTAATTTGATTAGAAAAAAAGTAAAGATACCTTAATTAATATTTCTTGAGAAATATTCCTTTTACAGATGTTTACAGATAAGTATTTTTCTTCTTAATTTAGTCTGAAATGAAAAATTTTGTGGATATACCATTCATGGATCAAAAATGAAGACCACACGGGGAAAACAATGAATGTCACTTTTTTGTGAATCTGACTTTTTTATGCCATCTGTTAGTTTTTTAGGGAAACACTAGCTGTGCCCGCGACTTCGTCCGCGTGGAATAATGACTGGGCAGAGTAAATACAGATGAGTAGGTCATCTTCATAGAAACGCACCGAGCGCGGTTTGTATGTGAGCGCGCGCCAATAGGTATGCGGCGCGCACGCACACACTGACAAAATTCAGCGCACCTCACCGCTAACAGAGTGCACAAACCGTGCTCGGTGCGTTTCTATGAAGATGACCTACTCATTTGTATTTACTCTGCTTTGGGTAGGCACTTTTAATAATTTAGTCTAATTACCGCAGTATTTATTGGTAAACAATATTTTTTTATTTTCCTACGGGTGCTAGAATCACCAAGCTTCAAGCATGCCACTGGCCGTGGGAGAAGCAGCTTTTCCTCAAGACTACTCCCGCTACCTCAAGGGCCTACGCTAAGACTCTCGCGGGGTGCCCGCGCGCGTTTAGATTCGAAAATGAGTTTGTACAGCGCGCAAGCAGGTGCCCGCGGCATGACTGTCATGCATTAGCATTACTATGCATTATTAGGCGAGCGCACGCAGCGGGCACCCGCTCCGAGGCTAAGTGGAGGCCCCTAGAGTATGATAGTCTTTAAAATGACATGAGTTTAAAAAAATGCACTACTAATGAGTAATTAATATCAACTTTGAAGCAAATCACTACTAAAATAATTTTCTACCCCTTTTTAACATAGTTAGGAGATGCATTTCACTAAAATACGAAACACGTCTTCCATTAATTCTGTTATAGAATGTATTTGTTTTTTTTTGGCTTCGGCACTTTTTGTGTTTTTGGTTAAAGTACCTACTAATGTGCTCACAGTTGATTGACCTTCGGAAGTTCTGAGCGCAAAGGGCGTTAGATTGCAGTCTACTAATGGATACCGATTTGAAATATTCTTCATTGGTGCTCCGCTCCTATTGGTGTTAGCGTGATGATATATAGCCTAAAGCCTTCCTGAATTAACGGGCTATCCAACACAAAAATATTTTTTCAAATCGGTCCAGTAGTTCCTGTTTAACTTAACGATATAGGTACAACACTTGTTAAAATGATAACCCCCTTTTTTTAAAGTCGGTTAAAATAAAAAGTATCTAAGATGTTGACCGGGGATATAAGGTATCGACATGCAAAATTTAATTGAAATCGGTCCAACCATTTCGGAGATTAGCCCGTGCAAACAGATAAACAGACAAACAGAGAAGGGGGGTTATAATTTTAACAAGTGTTGTACCTATATCGTTAGGTTAAACAGGAACTACTGGACCAATATGAAAAAATCTTTTTTTGTTCGACAGGGTACACTTCTGAGGTGGTCCCATTGTCACCAAGTAATGATGGGATCCTAGGGAAATCGAGGGCAACCCTCAAATTTTATACGCACGTATATACAGGGTGTTAGGTAAATGGGTATATGAGCCGAGACCAGCCCATGTTAACATAGTCATATAAATACTATAGTGGTGTCAGAAAGTCTGGGAAAGGTACCATTATTGAGTAATCAGCTGATTCAGTTTTTGTAGCCAAATTGCGTCGTGACACCCCTGAAAATTAATAGTACGACAAACTAGCGTAGATAAAACAAATAACAGAATTCATTATAATTTTCTGCCTAAAAATTTGTCTCTGAGAGGCAAAAACCTTAAGCAATCCCCCAGGAAAATCAGTCCATCTAAAAAGATTTAGCACAAGTCAAATACTCCCTTACCTTATTTGATTCGATTTGGATTTTGAATAAGTAAAAGTAAACAAAGTGGTCAAGAATTAATTTTACTTCATTGACTGTAACTTACTTATTAAAATAAACTGAATAATCAGGACCGTTCATTGTGGACGTCATTCGGCTGAAATGAATGAACGAACGAATCATTAAACTTGATAACTTTGATTAAGGAAAATGAGACATTGTAGGTAATCATCTAAATTTTATCATCGTAAATCACGATATTGTGTACTAAAAATAAGACACCATTGAAAAAAAACCTTAGGCATTAAAGAAATGTGTCCAACGCACTGTTTAATCTTTGAAGGACAACGAAACGTCTTTTTTTGTTAAACAATGGGACCGGCACGTGTAGTGCGAGTGAGACGCAAGACGTAACGCACGGCGGCTTTCACTTGCAAGAAAGAGTCGGAAGATCATCGCGGCGCAGGAGTAGGGATGTGTAAGGAGGTGACATTGAAGGCAAAAAATCGATTAAGATTTTTCACGTGTTCAATAATAAATCGTTGAAGGATTTTTTTTCTACAAATAATAAATTTAGGTGCCATTAATTCATTTCCAATCATTAATGGAGACGACATGTGGTTGGGGTTAAGTTTTCATTTCATGATTGACTAATGAAGGTCGAGTCGTCTGGGGTCAAAGTGTCGTAATTACAATCCAGGTGGTCAGTACAGTAGTCTTGCCGATTGTCTATCAATAGCCTATCGAAAGGCCACCCAATCACTTATACCATCGTTAATAAAATATCATATTTTCTAAGAAAAATAACATTGTTTATCGCAAATTTAAATTTAGCTAAAACATTTCCAAAAGCATGGCAGATTACGGTTTTCTTAATTTACCAAATAAAACTGTGTTGTTTTTTTTTCAATGTCTTCTATCAATGCAATGGTATCGTTAAAACTAATTTAGACCCATCGATAGTATGAGCGATTTCAGGTAGGTAGGATCTATCAATTAATCGATAATTGATTTTAAGACATTCCTATTGATTACTCAGATGGTTTTCAAACAATTTGATATTTTAATCGATTTTTTGTAATATCAATATCGATTACCGATTTTAGGGAAAAAATAATGACCTCGCACTAGTTGCACCGCGCATGCGCCATGCGGCCATGTTTATTTGTTTACATTATTTTGTCAGTAAATAATTTGCGTTCGTTGCGATGTTTTGTTGTTGACGTTCTGGATAATTAGATATTCAAATAGCTAAGTAATACAGTGAAATTATGGTGATGTGTGTTGAGTGGTGTTGGTGCAATAGGACTTTGTGTCTTCTTTAGTGTGATGAACGATTTATGTCCGGGAGACCTTCCGTTCCACGATGCCTTGTATCTTAATGTTTTCGCGGGTGGGTGAATCGACACCACCATACCACCGAAGGGAGACCCGGAGATCCCGTTCTTGAAAATAGGATTTCACTACAAGAACCTACCCGGTCACTTGAAAGCGTGGGAAGGTGAATAAGTGAGTGGATGGATGTGATAGATGTGTTGCGATTCGTTTTGTGAATTAGAGTGAAGTGTTACCCCCTGAATACCTTGGATTGCTTGCAGAGTCAATAAAAAGAGGTAAGTGAAGAATTGGTTCAAAAGTAATAATAAAAGTGGGCGGTGCCGACTCGCGTCAAAATTTGTGAATGAAATACCGTTTGACCACGTTTGACCTAGGAGGGAGATGCGCGATCGTAGGGCTGTCCAAAAATTAAAATAATAATAATTTATTTAGTTTTGTATGGGAAAATATTTTTTATTAAATATTACGATATCCACTTTCTGACACCACTATAGTATTTATATGAGTATGTTAACATGGGCTAGTCTCGGCTCATATACCCATTTACCTAACACCCTGTATATCGTTTTTCATATTTATTCTAAAGATAATTATTCAAGTATATGCATCTGGTAGTCATCATATTATAATGTTGATGAGGTGATGATGGAAGGTATAACTCCTTAACGCTTAGGAGTTGGAGAATTATTATTTAAATATTATAGGTACGTACGTACATACAGTTGTATAACTTCAGGGTTTTTTAGGTGAGCTGATGATCTTTCGCACCTCAGATCATAGAAGGGAATAGATGTGAAACGGGGGCGTGGCGCGTGTCTCCGCGATATGCCCAGAAACGAACATCGCCCGCGACGCCAGGTTAGTCGCGATTCAGTCGTACTGAGGAAATGTTCTCCGATATTGTTGGATAATGCGTCGTAACGTGCAATAACATAAGTGAAACGAAGAACTACAGGAACAATGAAGTCATTTACCACATGTAAGTATTGCAAATCCATTGGTATTTTGCTTATAAATAAAAAAAACTAAACATTTTTACGAACGAATTCAGTGCCGTGACATTTACTGCGATATCGAAATTAGTGGTGATAAAAATTCAAACACGTTGTACATTGACGATTTAGTTAGCAACCACTTTATGTCATGCGTAACTACTGCGCAATGTATTTTATTTCTTCCGATATCCACTGACGCGTGAAAATACACAGTACGGCCGCATGTGCCGGTCGTAACATAGTGCAGGGCTCGTGTTCTAATACGGTTTCCTATTATCGATAAATAGAAGTAAATTATTATTTTCTATTTTCTAATTTTGAATGAAAAAATCATGAGTTGCTTGCGATTTTTAAGTTTTTACAAAAACAATAACAATAGTAGAAGGGATTAGTAACTGTCAACTATGTAATTACTATAAGAGCTAGTTGAAAGCCTAATATAGGCATTATTTTTGATAAACATAGGCGGTACGAATTTCGCCATAATTAAAAAGTTAATGCGCGATAGTAGTTAATAATAATTACAGTGATCCTGTTATTATTATTAAAGTAAATAATAATTATATTACCAATATTGTAAATACTGGTAAAAATCGCAAGTACCTAAAAGTCATGGGTTAAGCCCATGACTTTTCATACAAACTTTGTCAGTCTATAACTTCTATACTTACTCCATCGATAACGACATTGAGCTTTGGTTGGGGTAAATTAATATAAGGTAACTTCATTTAGTCCCAATAATTGATTCTGAGTTTTTCGTCCATACAAAATGGAACTGACTCCTTTATGCAAAAATCGTTAAAGAACATAATAATAACGTATAATAATAAAAAGGTTTTCATACAAGCATTTTTAAACCAATTTCGAGCCTTGCCCCCAGGATTTAAAGTATCGATATCTTATCGACTCCATTTTATCTTTCTTCTCTCTAATTGCTTTTTTCAAAGTGTGCGTCACGTCACGCGGCCATTGATTGGCCATAAGGCACGCCTTCTGGCCAATCACAGCACTTTTAAGCCGGTTGCACATGTTGTCGTAGACTCTCAGTCGCTTTGTTTTTACACAGTTGAATGTGTGTGTGGGAGCTGTGGTGGGGGAAATGTGGGGACACTGGTTCTCGTTGTAGTTACGCGCGACTTCATATCTATTCTCTTTCTATGATCTGAGTTTCGCACGAATGTGCGAAACGTCCCCTTTTAATAATAATTTTTTTTAGTAGGCGTTTCGCCCGGATGTATTAAAAGTATTAAAATCGCGTGCGAATCGACTCTTTTTTGAACTAGTAGTATGCGATTACTAGTTCTCAAATGGGTCGATTCGCACCCGTTTTTAATACTTTTGATACATCCGGGCGAAACGCCTACAAAAAAAAATTATTAAAAGGGGACGTTTCGCACATTTGTGCGAAGGAAAATCGTGCGAAACTACTACTAACCCCAAACTGGGTTTCGTGTTAGGAGTTAGATGATACTTTTTATTTGTCCCTATTTAAAGTAGGCGGCCTGTATTTTGTAGGGAAGATTATTTACACTTAAAATGGAAAACTATAGTCTCAATCTCATTAAATATAAGTACTGTCCGTCTTCAGTGACAATAACAAGGACTAATCAACTAAAAAGCATGAAATAAATTAATTTTAACAAAAAAATGATTGATGTTTTTGGAGTCGGTGCCGGTAAATTTAGAACATTTCTTGAGCTTGGCACTGAGCAGGCTGGCACCGACTCCGACAATATCAATCTTGGTAATATTGTCCTAATAAATAAATAAATGACGACGTAATTATTTTCTACTTTTTAGTGTAGGTTTTTTGGAGTCGGTTTATTTTTTTTTGTAAAATTATAAAATAATGCATTTTTTGCGAAGGTGTTTTTATAAACACGATATTAATCCTTATCCAAATAAATAAAGTATTCATCACAAGTATTTAATTTTCAACATACTTGCCCTTTACATCATTCGATTTCAATAAATATCTTAAAAGATAGATCGCAGTTTTAAAATAATATCGCAGCATCAAGTACCGCGCGCGCTACTGATGGATCAATGCACAGCCTAATCCGCTGATCGTAGAGACCTGAAACTTGGACGGTGTGTTCTTTGTATGACGTAAGCATCTGATAAGAAAGGAGTTTCCAAAATTCTACCCCTAATAAGGAGGTAAAGAGGGGGGGAAAAGTTTGTATGGGATAACGACATTCCTTCGTCCAATCTACTTCAAATGTATAAACATTGTATAACAGAATTTTAATGGAAGACGTGTTTCGTATTTTAGTGAAATGCATCCCCTATGTTAAAAAGGGGTAGAAAGTTATTTTAGTGGTGATTTGCTTCAAAGTTGATATTAATTACTCATTAGTGCATTTTTTTGACACTCATGTCATGTTAAAGAGTATCATAGTCTAGGGGCCTCCACTTAGCCTCGGAGCGGGTGCCTGCTGCGTGCGCTCGCCTAATAATGCATGACAGTCATGCCGCGGGCACCTGCTTGCGCGCTGTATAAACTCATTTTCGAAACTAAATGCGCGCGGGCACCCCGCGAGAGTCTTAGCGGAGGCCCTTGAGGTAGCGGGAGTAGTCAGGAAAAGTTGCTTCTCCCACGGCCAGTGGCATGCTGGAAACTTGGTGATTCTAGCACCCGTAGGAAAATAAAAAAATATTGTTTACCAATAAATAGTGCGGTAATTAGACTCAATTATTAAAAGTGCCTACCCAAAGTCATTATTCCACGCGGACGAAGTCGCGGGCACAGCTAGTAATATTATAAATGCGAAAGTAACTCTGTCTATCTGTCTTGCTTTCACGTCTAAACCACTGAACTGATTTTGATGAAATTTGGCTAAGAGATAGTTTCAGTCCCTGGAAAGGACATAAGATAGTTTTTTGAAACAGGGACGGGAGTTTTTCTGTGACAGACAAAATTCCACGCGGGCGAAGCCGCGGGCGGAAAGCTAGTTGACACAATAAAAAAGACCAAAACCGAAAAAAAAACAACGGAAACACATATAATATTATGTAGGCTATTAAAACAAAGAGGTAAAAGTGAGAAAAAACTGTGCCAATAGGCACCGCTCAGCATTTATCGTGACATGCTCAAAAGGGCATGTCACGAAGCTGGTCTTCCGCGGACGCCCTTGCTTATTGCGCATCCCTTGGAGAAGACACCGACTAAAAATAATGTAACCGTAATTATATAATATATAACAGTGAAAGTTCGATGTCTCTCCAAGGGGCGCGCAACGCATGGTTGTGTGTATAATACGGTTACAGTACGCATCAAGAATTACAAATAACTTAACAAAACAGCAGAAGAGAAGAAAAAAAAAAGACAAGAAACAACAATAACCTCGAAAATCGAATTATCGATTAATCGCACAGATGATATTATCGTAATAAATTAAAATTAATCGGCTTGACAACTCCAGTGTGTAAATATTTAAGATGATTGATTATTCCAAAGAAAGACATACGAAAAGCAATTGAGACAATGCTTTTAAAGTTAAAGAATGCTAAATATTGTTTATCGATAAAGATCGCATTACAGCAACTTTTTAATGCCAAGGTTAAATATACGACAGCGGTGGCAAATTGACAGTTCCCAAAGCGATGGGGAAAAAAAAGTTAAAATAAAGAGAAAACAACTGTCACGGAGAGAAAAAAGGTTACCCAGCAAATTAATTAAAATAAATTAAATAGGCGTATGTGCAAAACTACGCCACGTACCTATAAAGCCCAATCATACGATTCACCCATCTATACGAGTAGTTGCTTACATAAATAAAATATATTTTTTATAATCTTAATCTATACTTATAATAAATCTGTAGAGAGGTCAATTCTGTACATCTACACTATATTATATAATATAATATAATAATATTATAAAGAGGAAAACTTTGTTTGTTTGTTTGTTTAGTTGTAATGGATAGGCTCAAAAACTACTGGACTGATTTTAAAAATTCTTTCACCATTCGAAAGCTACATTACTCACGAGTAACATAGGCTAAATTTTATGTTGGAAAAAAATAGGGTCCCGTAAAATATTTGGGATTTTCATAAGACGTGGAAAAGCGCCATCTTTCGTCATTGGTTAAAATCTTCTCGCGCCTGACAAAAATTTTTGAGGTTCGTAAATATAGTTCCAAAATACTGGACTGTCCTGTCGATGACATTGACAGTGGGGCGCCACCGTCAATACCGGATCGCTGGTTCAGATTTTTGCCATGTTGGAAACCATATAGTTGAACGATGGTAGCGCCCCCCTGTCATTGAGTTTGGCGGGACAGTTCAGCGTGGGTCATCTATATTCATGAAGTAAAGCCGTCAAACGCCATCTATCGACATCATTAGTAAATTAGTAATTAAATATTACATGTACTATGAATAGCGCTGTTCGTAAATAATATTGAAAATTTAATAAGTAAAGATATTTTATGTAATAGAGCCATTCACTGTATGTACCTATTTGAATCATTCACTGTGTTTAAACGAGCAAATCAAAGTGTTAATTAGTGACTTTTTACAAACTTCCTTGCAAATTTTTACTATGTGCCGCCATCTACCGAGATGAATATTAGGGTGCGGTTCAGCGGCGGACGAATGGGTTGGGCGCGTGGGCGATTGTAGTTAAAGTCGGATTCTTTAGAAATTTCCCTATATGTAAACAAATATGGCCAACTGACATTAAAACATTTATAATCTGTGCCCTAGTGAGGCGACAAAACCTCTCGTTAATCGCGGATTGAAATTATTGTAGTACTTACGTACCTATAGAAAGAATTTATAATGCTTTATAAAGCAGTGCATTAAACAATTAGTAGTATAGCCTGACCAGGAACATAAAAACCCTGGCATAGAGGCGCGTCAATTGCATTTGATAGTGCAACACTGAGTACAGTCGTACCTGTGTTAAATTAATAGGGTAACTTTATGTATCACAGGATTCAGGATTACGGGCTAATTTGATATTTTCATAAATTAACGAAAAAAGATTATATAGGTAACCTGGTTTAAATTAATTAAATGAAACCATCAATCGAGCTAGTAGGATTTATTTTATTATTCATCAATAATCAAATTCAGAACTTGAATATACAACTGCAATGTCTGCTCATGAACGCTTCAAACTCGGTACTTCTTTCCCAATTCCATAAAATTCAATACTTACAAAGTGACAAAAAACTTTAAAATAGGTAGTTATAACAAACCACAGGTAATTTTCATAGTGGACTGTACTATACTATAAACATATCAGTCAATTTGACAATCTTTGTCGGAAACATTATTCAATGAAAATATTGTCCGAAACCTTAGTATTTCTCTTCGATAAATACTTTAACACATTGTGAACCACGTTTCTTTCACGACTATAAAATTTTTTTAGCAATTTAATTCACAAAATCAATTGCACACTTTTAAAATAAAGTTTGTTTACACTTTGACAGCAAATTAATGACATGCAAGGTGACATGACAATGAAGTTTTCAGTAACTGTTGCCATTAAAAGAAATTAGTACCATTAGTTTTCCGCAACATGGCGAGGGTTTTTATGTTCCTGGTCGGGCTATTGGGAACGTGCACGACATTAGCGCCATCTGCCAACGAAACTTTAAGGGGCATATGTCAAAAAATAAATAACAACAGCTTTCTTATTTTTATTGATTAGAGTAAATAAAATATACTATAGAAGACAATAAATGGTACGTTGAATGGAATTTGATAAAAACTGTTTATGGAGAAATGGACGTCATTATAAAAACTGGTTTTGAGTGTGTAAAACACACAATAAGTTTCCAACCCCAAACTCAGCTAAAAGGAAAAAAATTGGTGCTAGCAGAGCATGTGAGGAATGTAGAAGAGCTGAGAACTAATGGCAATAGTTATTTATTGAGCCACCATCATTCGTCAAACATCGGTGACCTCGACACCCTATAAAACAAGTTTAAACGTAAGTCATCTCCTAACCTAAAAATATGACTAAAGATTTAGAGAAAGTTATAAAATTAATATTCATTGCATTTATTATAGATCGATCATGCTAGGGTTGTCACAGGAGTAAAATGCAGCTGCGTTTATAACCAGAGCGGCAAGTGCAAACATGTTGCTGCTTTAATATGTTACATTAACAACAAAGTTAGTAATTTAAAAACGAGCATCGAACAACAATGGGGAGAACCCATTATTCGTCAATTTGTAGCTTGTAAATATTCCAAAGGAAGCTATTTTCAAGATATGTTTGGATCAGTATCTAAGACTGACTGTTGTGAACCACAATCTATATTACGTCAAATATCTCCAATTTATGCTAACTTCTTATGTTTGGATGTGTTGCAGTAATGATACTGATAAGAAAGTGTTAATTTAATATTATAATGATAATAATATAAGTGCAGAACTTTATAAAATAAAAAACAGTTATGTTTTTCAAAAGTTGATTTTTATTTACCTTTTACAACAGTATTACTCTTGGAAAAGATTGGAGGCTGTAAATTAACTAAAACACAACATACATGTACAATATCATCAATACAATTGAATAAATTAACACAATCACAATAAAATCAAAACAACATTGACAATGACAAGACAAGTTTGTTTGCTTCCCTTGCCCATAATGTTACACATTTGTGCCGCGACGAGCGCAGCGATCGTTTTCTTTACCCCTTCCACCCACTTCGCACGTTCCCAATACATTCAATGAAGAAAAAATACATTGTTGATTAAGACCCTATTTAAATCTATTTAAATGCAATCAGTAATAAAAATGATTGAATAATTGAAATAAAATCGATTAAATTTAGCGATTATTGTCTATGACTTACAGGTTACAACACTGATGTGTCAGAGACAACATGGAGATAACACATAATTTTAAACTTCAAGTCAATTTGACAAGTCTCACAAATTTTCAACGTCCACATATTTTGCTAAAATAATTTGTTTAAAGATTGATTCCAAACTTGTATAATCGTAAGAATAAAGTTGGTTTCATGGGCTTGTGAAATAATGTGTATGATATTATGAACACGTAAGTGATTATGGTGTTATTGTGTGCACAAGTGTTTGTTTACATTTGAGGAAATTTCTAAAGAATTTAGGTATAAATATAATAAGAACTAGCTTTCCGCCCGCGGCTTCGCCCGCGTGGAATTTTGTCTGTCACAGAAAAACAATATCGCGCGCGTATTTGCTCACCGTTTAGACCTACCCTGGACTACGACAAACATTTTAAAACCAAAATCAGCTCAATCGGCCCAGCCGTTCTCGAGTTTTAATCAGACTAACGAACATCAATTCATTTTTATTTATATAGATTACTTCGTTTTTATTTTCTGTATGTAATTTGTTCATTTTTTGGTAGGGTCTTTATTTTAATTGTCATTAAAATCAAATTAGTAGGTAGGTACCTACCAACCTATTTGATTTTAATGATAATTACTATAGGTACGTATAATTTTAGTAGAAAGAAAGGTCATTGAATAACTAAGTGACTCACTCACTCATCACGAAGTCTTAGAAACTACAAGTCTCAAAAGAGTTCTCATAGGGGTCAAAGTGGACTCCAGTTAAATTATTTTTTTAGTGTCCTTTGATCACCTATAAATAAATCATACCTCTGAATGGTCACATACATGTCCAATTTTTACAAGCTTTATATTGACTTCACTTGTTAGTATGTGTGGGACAAATCTTGCAACTGAATTTAAGACCACTTCTCCTTAACCGATTGAGCTGAAATTAGGTATACTTATGTAAGTACGATGACAATGCAATGTTATGGTACCATTGAGCTGGTCTGATGATGGAGTCAGGAGGTGGCCATAGGAACTTCTAAACGAAACGGCGGAATCGCATCGAGTTTGGGTTCGTTGGATTTGTCTTTTCGAGCAGTTTGGTGCTAGATGATGTCCAGGGTCATGATGATGGATTAGGGAGGTGGCCATAGGAACTCCTAAACGAAACGGCAGAAACTCATCGAGTTTGAGTTCGTTGGATTTTTCTTTTCGAGCAGTTTAGTGCTAGATGATGTCCAGGGTCCTGATGATGGATTAGGGAGGTGGCCATAGGAACTCCTAAACGAAACGGCAGAAACTCATCGAGTTTGGGTTCGTTAGATTTTTCTTTTCGAGCAGTTTAGTGCTAGATGATGTCCAGGGTCCTGATGATGGATTTGGGAGGTGGCCATAGGAAATCCTAAACGAAAAGGCAGAAACTCATCGAGTTTGGGTTCGTTGGATTTGTCTTTTCAAGCAGTTTAGTGCTAGATGATGTCCAGGGTCATGATGATGGATTAGGAAGGTGGCCATAGGAACTCCTAAACGAAACGGCAGAAACTCATCGAGTTTGGGTTCGTTGGATTTGTCTTTTCGAACAGTTTAGTGCTAGATGATGTCCAGGGTCCTGATGATGGATTTGGGAGGTAGTCATAGGAAATCCTAAACGAAAAGGCAGAAACTCGTCGAGTTTGGGTTCGTTGGATTTGTCTTTTCAAGCAGTTTAGTGCTAGATGACTAGATTTTTTTTAAGGGACGCGCGCTTGTAGCTTGTAGAGCTTTTCTAGCTTCACCGGGCAGATTGGCGATTCTAGCTGTTCGGCCATCGTCGGTGCGCGTGCCGACGAGGCCAAGTGTGGGCTTCGCGAAGCAAAGCCCAGGCTCGTCCGCGTCGGTCGCAGACCGACGTTCACGATCGGCCCGTATTGAGCGCATAAGGCGCCCGATCAGTGGCGAACCCAACTAGAGGGTTGCCCACCGCGGTATTGGACCAAAGTCCAGCCTACGGTGGGTCCACTCTAGTGGGCCCGATCGAGGGGGACTACGGACGCGGCCTGAGGGCGACACGGTAGGCTCGGACCTCGGCTCAGGCCGTGTCCGGGGGACGGATTGGGGAGAACCGGCCCGGTACATGTCTGTACCGTGCGAAATGAAATGCAGAGCCTCGTACTCGCCGGCGAGTACGGTGTAACGAGCTACTGCGTTGTGGAGTAGTTGGCGTGCTTAAGGCAGTGATGTCTGTGTTCAGAAATTCGGTAATAGGATCGTCCGGGTCGTCTAGGACATGCCTAGGTCGTCGCTATTGGGCAGCGACATCTTTATGGGGTGTATACGTGGCGGCGCTAACGATAAGAGGGTTCTTGTGGTTGATCGCTTTATCAAAGTAGCGGCGAGAGGCTTCTTTCATAAAGTGATCAATCGATGGGATCTCGAAATCTCTATGGAGATTCGTGTTACGCACGAACCACGGGGCATCCGCGGCTCGGCGTAAGAATTTGTTGTGGAGGGTCTGGAATTTCTTAAGGACTGTGCAGGAAGTGTGAGCAAACACCGGACTGGCGTAAGTCAACACTGGACGGATGCAGGTTTTGTATATTGTCAACTTATTTCTAAGTGACAATTTACTTTTCCTTCCAACTAGGTGGTAGAGTCGGTGGGTGTAGTGGTTTGCACGGCTCAAGACGCGTCTGAGGTGCGGAGCGAACGATAATCTGTGGTCGAGGGTGACACCTAAGTACTTGGCCTCACTCTTCCAAGGAATAGTTTGGTCAAATAAGGTGAGATGGGTGGGGACATTAGGACGAGTGCGAACCGGAGGACGTTTCGCAGACAAAGCCCTAGAAAAGTACACTGCTGCACTTTTTTCGGGATGTACCTCGATACGCCACTTCCAGAACCATTCGCCTAATTGTGTGACTGCGCGTTGGAGCGCCAAGATGACGCAATTCCGATTACGTCCGGACTTGTAGAGTGCGGTGTCGTCCGCGAAGAGGGCTAAATCTGTATTCGGATATTTGGGGATATCATTGACGTACAATGAAAAAAGAATGAGTGCTAGATGATGTCCAGGGTCCTGATGATGGAGTCAGGAGGTGGCCATAGGAACTCCTAAACGAAACGGCGGAATCTTATCGAGTTTGGGTTCGTTGGATTCGACTTCTCGAGCACTTTGGTGCTAAATAATGACCCAGAGATTGAGATACAACTAAAAAGTGTAAAATAAAATTATAATAAAAAAAACTTTTTTAAAAACAAGCTTTATCCTGAAATGCAGATGTACTAAAACGAAAAAAATAATTGTATGCTTGGTTCAAAGAATTTCGAAAGCTTGTAGCGCAAACAGAAAAAAAGAGGAATAAATTCTATGCGCGATACAAGCTTTTGAAATTCTTTGAACCAAGCATACAATTATTTTTTTCGTTTTAGTACATCTGCATTTCAGGATAAAGCTTGTTTTTAAAAAAGTTTTTTTTATTATAATTTTTTTATTGCAGTTTTTAGAACATGTCAAAAATGTTACAAAACAAAATATGTAGTACCTACAACAATGAAGAATGTTCACTAATTTTGTTTTTTAGCTTTCTGTATTCTCTGTTAAAAATAAAAAATACACGTGAAAGAATTATTTCGATACGTCAATTAGTTTCCAAGATATTGAATTTTAAAAGTCCGGGCGGCGGCCGGCCCGCCATTATATCGACGGTCCCTACGTATAGTAACGTATCTGAAAACGGCCAATTTTACAGGAGAGCGGTTTGAAGGTTTAAACATGTGTAGCTCGCGTTCTATTTATCATACATTGATGAAATTTGGTATAATAGTTTTATATGAGGTATATTTTATAAAACATGAAGAATTATCAAAAAATAATCACAATAAGTGTATTATTTGTCATTTACTCACTTATACAACGGAAAGTTTCTAATTACAAATGACGTAAGTGGTACTTACTGACTTTTACGTTGGATTAATATGTTTGTTTAAATTATTAACTGCCACATAAGTAATTGTACACGGGAACAAAGTTCAGCTACTACTAACCGTAGCTCTCGCTCTAGGCCCATAGTCCTGCTTGACGAGGCTTAACAGCTTCCCGCCTCCTTTCCCAGATAGTTGCATATTGGAGGCACTTCAATACCTTAAGATTCTTCCTTATCTAAGGGGTCTTTTGACTGAAGAATACCTGTAGAACCGGTAAATTTTCTTTGTCAATAGTGCCGGCCAGGTTTGACAGCATGGCATCGAGTCCGAAGATCCACATGGGTCTTTTTTGAGTTCGATCTTGTGGAACATTGCATACGACTGGTACTAAATGGAACCCTATTCAAGGGCATGGACATTTCAAGGTATCATCTGTCATGCAGATAGTTTCATAATTACAAGAATATCTTCATAACTTTCAGAGAATCCCCTCTAACAGCGAGGCGGCTTGCCTGGGCGCCACAGACGGCATTATGGTCGCCCCAGGCCAGGGACCACATATATTTAAAGGCATCCCTGATACCATCACCTGACGCCGGCATCACTGTCAAAGCTAAGGCCCAGATCAAATATCTAAGAATAAGGTCCTGTTAATCACCAGTGGCGCCAAGTAGTGAGCGCAAATACGGTGAACTTAATTGTATATAACCAGTGGCAGCTCGTACTTTTTCCAATCCGTCGCCGTGCGTATGGAAGACAGCTTGCTTTTTCGTGGCTGCTTCCCTAATTTGGAGGTCCGAAAACTATGTCGGAAGGCTATGGAGAAAGGCCGGGAGCTCTATACTGGCACCCTCAAAAGCATGATTATATCCCATCTAAGGCATCACCCTCGTAGGGAAGGGTAACGCTGCCCATCTTCTAAGACCATAAAAGGTCCAGAAAGTCTACAGGGCTACATCGTCGGCTTTAACGCAGCGTGAAGAACGAGGTGAAAGCTCCGCCTTAGGAGGACAGAGAGGCCATTTGACGTGAGACTTGCTAGACTGTGCTGTAGTCTAGTAGTTGATAAACCACCTGGCTAAGTTGGGCCACCGAACCTTATTCGCACTTGTGCTGAAGTTTAAGGTTGCTCGAGCGATCACACCATGACTGGGCACTTATCCTTCGAGCCCTACCTGTATTGCGGTGGCTAGGAGCATACGACACACCATATTCTTACGGGATAGCATAGTCAAAGCTATTTGGACGGTAGCAAAACCTGGGTGGTAATGAATCACCTCTATCTGAGAAGACAAGGTACGTGAAACTGCGGTAACATAGCGCGACTACGAACTAAGTGCGGGTGCATTTGAATTCGCTCCAGGGAAGGTGACAGTATAATTGCCTCCTATCTTCCTTCCTCGGTAATGGCCAGCGTAATAGGGGCGCGAGGCTGCACGGGAGACATTGTATAGATAGGCCACCACCACCATCTGCTGACGGTGAGTGTGTGTATGGGAAAGCTGTGTACTTCCAGTTGCTCTCGTCCCAACTGTCGCCGTGTAGGCGGGAGAGGTCTTTGTCCGGAATCTCAAAGTTAGGGTATTTTTAGTGGGTATATCTCATCCTTCTGGCGGGTATGTATACAATATCATGTAAGCATTATCATGTAATAGTAGCTTCTAAATATATAGTCAATTGAAGCTTTTGTTTGTAAGTGTTACCTGCTTATATTTATTTCTGAATGCCTTATTATGCTTAATAAATAAATAAAATACATTTTATGATTTTTTACTTGTATCTTGTATTATAAAGTAGCATAGGAGAAGAACTTGGTTGCGCTGAGTCTAATAAATGATCCTAGATACTTCAGTCGTGTTATATATCATATTTTATATTGTTTTGACTTCACTTTTATCTCCACCAAATATTGCTAAAATACAATTTCTCAGCGTAAAACACCGTTACTGGCATTAACTTATAGACATAAAACAAACTTTTCCAAAGTAAAACATTTGTAGTGGCAGTTACGGCTAGGAGATACTTTAATTTTCCGACGTAAAAATAGGTAAGTGCCACCTACTTATAATAGTAACTTTAATTTTCCCTAGTAAAACAACGCAACTATCTTATGCCTACAGTTAATTGATTAATTTGTCGTTGGTATAATGTTGAGTGAAATAAATTAAGTCAGAAACCATAATAATACCTATTTCCTTCATAAATTACGTATAAATTTACTCGATCTGCGCGAATGAAAATGGCAGTTGCGGGGCTGGGCGCGCGGAGTAAGGCGTGCGGTCCAACGTAAAATTTCTTAACTCCCACTAATGCAATTTTACTGCGGAAATCGTTCTAATTTTGTAGTTGCGGGATTTGTTTTTTGGCGTTTTAAGGTTCAATTTGAATAAAAAGTGTATGTTTTTTTAACTGAGCCGTAACTGTTGGGTGCTCTGAAGGTTTTGCAAACAAAAACGGCAAATCACGGAACTGGTAGATACTGAATTGTACGTAGGGACCGTCGATATGCGCGTGACGTCATATTACAGTGACTGGCTCATATTTGTATGGGTGGAATCTTACAAGCTGAATTAAGACCCACTTCCAGGCAACCGATTAAGCTGAAATTTTGCAAACACATGTGATTTGGATGACCATGCAATATTATGATGACATGGAGCTGATCTGATGATGGAGCTGGAAGGTGCCCATAGGAACTCTATAATAAAACGACTTAAATCCATCGAGTTTGGGCTCGTTCGTTTTGTATTGATGAGTACTTTAATTCTATATAGTAATCAGGGTCTAATGATGGAGCTGGAAGGTAATTCGCAATAAAACGACACAATCGCATCAAGTTTGGGTTTGGTTCAATTTTAATTTCTGTGATGGGTCTGGGTGTTAATATGTATAATAAGTTTGTATTTACAAAAAAAATGTATTTAAGTATGTTTATATCCGTTTTCTAGTGAGCGGCCACTGTGAATGTACGTCACGCGGGGTCACGTGACCGTCGGCGGGACTCAATATTTAAGCGAACTTTGAATGCCTATAAAATCATAACTACTGGGTATTTTTGAATGAAATAAAAACTAATGTATTTGTAAATGTAAAAGCCTAACTGTAACATAGGTTTCAAGTGATTTTGCATACCTAGTAACATTCTCAATTGGACATGTGACTATTCAGAGGAGGTGTGATTTGTTTGTAGGTGATCAAAGGACACTAAAATAATAATTTAACTAGAGTCCACTTGGATCACTCAGGACATCGTATCCGTGGGTGATCAAAGGCACAGAATAAATAAGGACACTAAATTGTCGCTGGAAGTCCACTTTGATCACCTGGGTGATCAAAGCCAAGTGATCAAAGTGGAATAGACCTCCTTTTAGAACGTAGGTGGGCACTAAGACGAAATTTTGCAAAATTCAACCCTTATGGGAGTTAAAAAAGGGGTTGGAAGTTTGTATTGCTGTCCTCGGTTTTTAAAGTAAGAGATTCAAGTCTCTTTGTTTCCGCAAGATTTAAAATGTACGCTCACTATGATCTCTAGATATTGTGGAGGTGTACATATACCAAAAATGTATCATTAGAAATCAACTACGGGGGCTAAGGAGATAAAAGGTGGGTTGGAAGTTTATATTATGAAAGTCCTATTTAATTAAAGTAAGAGAGTTGAAATTTAAAATGTATGCGCTATAGATGCTAAGAGCGGATTTTACGAAACTCCACCCCTAATGGAGTAAAACGAGGTCCAAAATATATTTTCAAAATAACTATCAGGGGGTGATTAGTGATCGATACTGATGCCAAAAATGCAATCAGTAAAATTTTTGTCTGTCTGTCTGTCTGTATGTTCCTTAGAGAGACAAAAACTACTCGACGGATTTTAACGAAACTTGGTACAATTATTCTTCATACTCCTGGGCAGGTTATAGTATACTTAGGAATTCCCACGGAAACGGGAATTAGCGGGAAAATCCTTTTGTATAAAAATCTAAACCGTTTAAGTTAGACGCTTGAAATTTGGCATGCAGGTACCTTAGTAAACTTAAAGCTTAGTTACAACAGGATATTGCAAAATTCCCACGGGAACGGGAGTTAGCGGGAAAAAACATTTGTGTGAAAAATCTAAACCGCGTAAGATAGATGAAGGGGGTAAAACGGGATCCACGCGTACGAAGTCGCGGGCGGCCGCTAGTTAAATATATTTTCAAAATAACTATCAGGGGCTGATTAGTGATCGATTCTGATGCCAAAAATGCAATCAGTAAAATTTTTGTCTGTCTGTCTGTCTGTCTGTCTGTCTGTATGTTCCTTATAGAAACAAAAACTACTCGACGGATTTTAACGAAACTTGGTACAATTATTCTTCATACTCCTGGGCAGGTTATAGGATACTTAGGAATTCCCACGGGAATGGGAATTAGCGGGAAAATCGTTTTGTATGAAAAATCTGAACCGCTTAAGTTAGACGCTTGAAATGGCAATGCCAGATTTTGTATGGAAGGTGGCGTCTTTTTTTTTTCGCGCGGCCATCGACCAAACTTTGTTTTTTGATTACAAAATAGTGTAATAAACCAAACTTACTATGGCATGTATACCTCTAAACTCAGTCTGAACTGAGTTACGAGCATTAGAAGTTTGATGATTTTCATACTAGATTTGCTTTTTGCGCGCAAGTTTTGTAAGAAATTGCAACAAAATATTGCGCTATTTTTTTATTGAGCTGATTCTGCTGCATACTGATGTCTGGAGCATTTAATGGATGGTATTGTTTGTTCACACATACAATGTCACTATTTTGTTGCAATTTCTTACAAAACTTGCGCGCAAAAAGCTTATCTATTATGAAAATCATCAAACTTCTAATGCTCGTAACTCAGTTCAGACTAAGTTTAGAGGTATACATGTCATAGTAAGTTTGGTTTATTACACTATTTTGTAATCAAAAACAAAGTTTGGTCGATGGCCGCGCGAAAAAAAAAAGACGCCAATTTCCGGCATTGTCTTTTGGCATGCAGGTACCTTAGTAAACTACAACAGGATATTGCAAAATTCCCACGGGAACGGGAGTTAGCGGAAAAAAACATTTGTATGAAAAAATCTAAACCGCGTAAGATAGATGAAGGGGGTAAAACGGGATCCACGCGTACGAAGTCGCGGGCGGCCGCTAGTCTTAAATAAAGCCATGAAAATATTTAGCAAATTGTTTTATTTATAATTATGACACATTATGTTAAAAGGGGTGCGCATTTTCTTACATAACTTTTCAATTCCTATCATTGGAGGTCCGAAAATATTTCTCATACCATTTGATACCATAATGATCATTCTTCATAAAAAATTTAAAAACTACATAATAAAAACGTCGTACCCGACGAAAACTGCCCCAATGATCATTAGGGCTTTTTTCTTTTATTTCATTATTAAATACTACATTCCTTAATACACCTTTCAGTAAAACAATTGTATTAAAAAGTTCAATACTTATTTCGATATTCCACTTTATTCAAAAGCCACAATCTCATACCTACAAAATCTCCCGTGGAAAAAAGCCACAACCTCCATAAGGGCCATATTCCAGGGAAATAATTAGCGCTCGATTTTTTCGATGTATGGAAATTGGAAAACAAAGAGCCACAATGGCGTTTGTGTCTTTATTTCTATATGAAATTAGTCTTTTACTCTATTTGTATACAAATTGCCCTTTTTGATTTCGTGGAACTCTAGGGTAGATAAGACTACTTCAAAGAATCGAATGGCATTAATATTTTTTTGAATTAAACGAATTTTTTTGACTTTTTTTTATAGAAAATAATTCGCCAGAGTTAAAATAACCATGTAAAAACGAGTTTTCCAACGACTTGGCCCACTTTTAGCTTTATCCACGGGATGAGTCATTGGATTGAATTTTGTATTAATTTTTCTTATTAATGTTTTATTTACTTTTATTAATAAACTAGCTTTGGTCGCCCGCTACGCGGGCTACAAAAGCTAGATCTGCGATGCTGGCCGCTCCAGGCTTCGCCCTACGCGGCGCTCGGCCTGCGGCCTCGCATTCGGAGCTCGGCCTTCGGCCTCGCAAAGATTACAGGGGGCGTTCTCGTTTGTCACGGTGCTCTTGTGCTTTTTTGACGCAACACAAGTTTAAGTGTGGTAACTCTCGGGATTTGAACCATCGCTCGGCCTTCGGCCTCGCCTTTCTGTCTGTCACTGGGCTCTAGTCCTTTTTTGACGCATTAAAAATAAATCTATCACGACTCACAGGCTTTAAACTATCGCTCGGCCTTCGGCCTCGCCTTTTTCTACGTTAGCTGAGCCCCCCTGCATACAATTTGTATGGAGAATTTAGTCCCTTTAGGAAAACGGGTGAACGCTTGGCGGCCATCTTGGATTTCCAAAATTTTGCATTTTTGCCTTAATCTGGACCATTTTCCGCGCCGAACCCCATTTTTACTTTTTTTCTAACTTAACCCAATCCCGTAAAACAATTCCTTAAAACCACCCATGTCCCAAAATTTTGAGTTTCCGTAACTCCCAGTGTTGCCAGGTCAACGAGCTAAAAATGGTCAAATGTCATTAGTTTGACCTATTTGCAGGAGGCGTCATCCAAATTTTTGACCGAAAGTCGTTATTTCCATTTTTTACATTTTTTGACCAAAACTCTTAAAGTATGGCAACACTGGGAATCATTGTTTTTCCAAACGATACTCCTTGACGAACTACATAATCGCCACATACAACCCGACTTTCCCAAATGTTGCCAACTGCCCGAAAAATGCATTTGAAAAATCAGAAATCTGAAACTTTTTACAAAATGGCCGCCCGCTCAGCCGCCATCTTGATTTTCCATGATTTCGGATTTTTCCCATAGTCTGGGTCGTATATCCGACCAAACCCCATTTTCAGATTTTCCCTGCCATATCTCCTTCTGTCCGTCCTTAACTTTAAAGACACCCATGTCGAAAAAAATACTTTTCCCCGTAGCTCCCAGTGTTGCCAGGTGATCGAGATGAAAATGGTCAAATGTCATTTGCACGACCCCTTTGCAGGAGGCGTCGTCCAAATTTTTGACCGGAAGTCGTTATTTCTACTTTCGACATTTTTGGACCAAATCTCCTAAGGTATGGCAACACTGGAGAAATTTCTTCACCCAAGCGAAACCTCTCGACAAGACACACAACCGCCTCATACAACTCGACTTTCCAAAATGTTGCCAACTGCGAGAAAAATGAATTCCAAAATTTCGAAATTTTCAACTTTTTACAAAATGGCCGCCCACGCCGCCGCCATCTTGATTTTTTGACATTTCGGATTTTTCCCATAGTCTGGGTCGTATATCCAACCAAACCCCATTTTTATTTTTTTTCTGCCATGACTCCTTCTGTCTGTCCTTAACTTTAAAGTCAACCATGTCGCAAAAAAAACTTTTCCCCATAACTTTCAGTGTTGCCAGACTTTTTTCATAAAAATGGTGAAATGTCATTCGGGTCCCCAAATGTCACCAGACTGCATACCAAGTTTTTGGAATTTCTGGAAATTTCCATTTTCTACTATCCGGGGCCGTGGTGGAAAATTTTCTTCCAAAATGGTAGATTTTTCCGATTCATGGCAACACTCGAATAACAGACCAACAATCGCCCGGAACATTGTACCCCACTCCGGTGTCGCCATCTACCGGAAAATTGCTACCAAAGTTTGGGAATTTTTTGATCGCAACAAAATGGCCGACGGCTCAGCCGCCATCTTGTTTTTTGATAATCTGTAAATGTGGCTCTCAAGAAGACTATACATGTCACAATTATTCAAAAGAATTTTTCAAAAACAATTGCGCATCTCGGAGTGACACCTCCCTAAAAACACCTCGAAATCGCATTTTCAATCCAAGATGGCGGCGCGGCCATTTTGTTTTTCCGTTTTTTTCTCACATTTTTGAACACACCTTGGCAACCCCAACAAACCACCAAAAAAGAAAAAATTCAGGACCAGAGACAAAAAAGTTGATGTCTCAAAAAATGCCGCCATTTTGTTTTTTGGTTCAAAAAATATACTAAAGCTGGCAGTCAAAAAATCTAGTTTAAAACAAACACTAACAATTTTACCCCTCTCCCCTCTAAATACCCTAAAAATACCCCTGATCAGTGAGTCAGTGAGTGAGTGAGTGGTAATCGAGCTTTATATAATATAGATAGACTAGCTTTGGTCGCCCGCTACGCGGGCTACAAAAGCTAGATCTGCGATGCTGGCCGCTCCGGGCTTCGCCCTACGCGGCGCTCGGCCTGCGGCCTCGCATTCGGAGCTCGGCCTTCGGCCTCGCAAAAATTACAGGGGGTGTTTATTGTCTGTCACTGTGCTCTTGTGCTTTTTTGACGCAACACGAGTTTAACTGTGGTAACTCTCGGGATTTGAACCATCGCTCGGCCTTCGGCCTCGCCTTTCTGTCTGTCACTGGGCTCTAGTCCTTTTTTGACGCATTAAAATTAACCTATGGCGACTCTCGGGCTTGTAACTATCGCTCGGCCTTCGGCCTCGCCTTTTTCTACGTTAGCTTAGCCCCCCTGCATACAATTTGTATGGAGAATTTAGTCCCTTTAGGAAAACGGGTGAACGCTTGGCGGCCATCTTGGATTTCCAAAATTTTGCATTTTTGCCTTAATCTGGAC
The DNA here is from genome assembly GCF_963855985.1 of Ostrinia nubilalis. Classification (NCBI taxonomy): domain Eukaryota; kingdom Metazoa; phylum Arthropoda; class Insecta; order Lepidoptera; family Crambidae; genus Ostrinia; species Ostrinia nubilalis. The sequence goes on along the minus strand of NC_087119.1, from coordinate 22,505,346 downwards.
CATTTTCCGCGCCGAACCCCATTTTTACTTTTTGTCTAACTTCACCCAATCCCGAATTCATTTGTTTCTACAATTCCTTATTCCTCCGTTGTCCCAAAACTTTGAGTTCCCCTAACTCCCAGTGTTGCCAGGTGATCGAGATAAAAATATTCAAATGTCATTAGTTTAACCTATTTGCAGGAGGCGTCATCCAAATTTCTGACCGGAAGTCGTTATTTCCATTTTTTACATTTTTGGACCAAATCTCCCAAAGCATGGCAACACTGGAAATTTTTGGTTTCCCAAACGATACTCCTTGACAAACTACGTAATCGCCCCATACAACTCGACTTTCCCAAATGTTGCCAACTGCCCGAAAAATGCATTTGAAAAATCAGAAATCTGAAACTTTTTACAAAATGGCCGGTCACTCGGTCGCCATCTTGATTTTCTGACATTTCGGATTTTTCCCATAGTCTGGATCGTATAACCGACCAAACCACATTTTTGGATTTTTTCTGCCATATCTCCTTCTGTCCGTCCTTAACTTTAAAGACACCCATGTCGAAAAAAATACTTTTCCCCGTAACTCCCAGTGTTGCCAGGTGATCGAGATGAAAATGGTCAAATGTCATTTGCAAGACCCTTTTGCAGGAGGCGTCATCCAAATTTTTGACCGGAAGTCGTTAGTTCTACTTTCGACATTTTTGGACCAAATCTCCTAAGGTATGGCAACACTGGAGAAATTTCTTCACCCAAGCGAAACCTCTTGACAGGACACACAACCGCCTCATACAACTCGACTTTCCAAAATGTTGCCATGTACTCGAAAAATGAATTCCAAAAATTCGAAATTTTCAACTTTTTACAAAATGGCCGCCCACGCCGCCGCCATCTTGATTTTCTGACATTTCGGATTTTTCCCATAATCTGGGTCGTATATCCGACCAAACGTCATTTTTATTTTTTTTCTGCCATAATTCTTTCTGTCTGTCACTAACTTCAAAGACACCCATGTCGCAAAAAAAACTTTTCCCCATAACTTTCAGTGTTGCCAGACTTTTTTCATAAAAATGGTGAAATGTCATTCGGGTCCCCAAATGTCACCAAACTGCATACCAAGTTTTTGGAATTTCTGGAAATTTCCATTTTCTACTATCCGGGGCCGTGGTGGAAAATTTTCTTCCAAAATGGTAGTTTTTTCCGATTTATGGCAACACTCGAATAACAGACCAACAATCGCCCGGAACATTGTATCCCACTCTGGTGTCGCCATCTACCGGAAAATTGCTACCAAAGTTTGGGGAATTTTTTGATCGCAACAAAATGGCCGACGGCTCAGCCGCCATCTTGTTTTTTGATAATCTGTGAATGGGGCTCTGAAGCAGACTATATATGTCACAAATACTCAAAAGAATTTTTCAAAAACAATTGCGCATCAAAAAGTTACAGCTCCCCAAAAACACCCCTGAAAACGCGTTTTCAATCCAAGATGGCGGCGCGGCCATTTTGTTTTTCCAATTTTTTCTCTAAATTTTTAACACATCTTGGCAACCCCAACAAATCACCAAAGAAGAAAAAATTCAGGACCAAAGACAAAAAAGTTGGTGTCTCAAAAAAGGCCGCCATTTTGTTTTTTGGTTCAAAAAATCTAAAAAACCTGCGTGTTGAAAAATCTAGTTTGAGATAAACACCTACAATTTTACCCCTCTCCCCTCTAAATACCCCAAAAATACCCCTGATCAGTGAGTGAGTGAGTCAGTGAGTGGTAATCGAGCTTTATATAGTATAGATAGACTAGCTTTGGTCGCCCGCTACGCGGGCTACAAAAGCTAGATCTGCGATGCTGGCCGCTCCGGGCTTCGCCCTACGCGGCGCTCGGCCTGCGGCCTCGCATTCGGAGCTCGGCCTTCGGCCTCGCAAAAATTACAGGGGGGCGTTGTCGTTTGTCACGGTGCTCTTGTGCTTTTTTGACGCAACACAAGTAAATCTATGACGACTGTCGGGATTTGAACCATCGCTCGGACTTCGGCCTCGCCTTACTGCTGTCACTGGGCTCTAGTCCTTTTTTGACGCATTAAAAATAAATCTATGGCGACTCACAGGCTTTAAACTATCGCTCGGCCTTCGGCCTCGCCTTTATTTTCGGTTATATGGCTTATCCTTAGAATTTGGCACAAAAATCTATTTCGTTTTAAGCAATAATATTAAAATTAAAATAAATTCATTTATTTTTGCAAATAGGCTTTAAAAAAGCGCTTTTACACGTCCCAATATTAACCCTACCACTGCTTCGGGACATTATGCATAGAAGGCAATAAATTATGAAAGATTTCAGTTGTCGTACATATTTCTTGATTCAATTAGCTTATCTACCTTAGTTGTTTGTTGGCTATGTTTACAAAAGTAGGTACCTATGAGATTATCCTAACAAATTACAAATTCTTTTATAATAATCAAATATAATGTAAAATCTTATGCATTCATAATAATAAAAGTAATAGCTAGTGTACTTGTTTATTAATTTTATTGTCATTAAGAATGAATGTAGTCTATCATGATAATGTGCTGAAATTACAGAATGCTTTAGGAATAATACCGACAGGAGGCGCATCGTAGCGCTATCACCATTGATTACTATTTAACAATGCGCCACCTATCGATTTTATTTCCAAGCATTCTCTAGTTACCGTTGTTAATGGAGTGCTATGTTACATGAAAGTTTGAGTGCAGTTTAGTTTAGTCATATTATTAAAATTTAATCATCTTATGTTGTACCTAAATGAAAGCTGTTTAGGAAACAGATATCAAAGATATTAAGCCTGTGTGCGAGATAGTTAAGTCTGTGTTAGATATTTAAATCTGTGTGCGAGATAATTAAGCCTGTGTGTGAGATATTTAAGCCTGTGTGTTATTATAACTCAACCTACATTGTGCTTATTAATTAATTAATGAAGAAAAACAAAAAATTAGTTTAAATAGTATATTTATAATGATTAAACAATTATTCTACAATTTTGAAAGCATACATTTGACTGTAATATTACTATGTTTCTGTAAAGGAGCTATCTACTTTCGTAATTGATCTATCATTTAGTACATTAAATAAAAAGACATAAGCTTATAAGTGAAAAAAGTGCTACATGTAGCTTCAGTGCTGACAGAGTCGGATTTAAAAATCTAAGTTACCTAGAATGACAGTGGATCAAGCTGCGATTTTAATATAAGCGAAAAATATTAAATTCCAATGATAGTGAAATTCGAGTAATTTTACTTAACTAAGACATGTTTAATTCCAAAATATTATGTAATCATAATTTCAAGTGCAATATTTATTTATAATATGAATGCAAATTGACATTGGCTAAATAATTATGTTACATTTTCCTATATAAATGAAAATATAAAAAAGAATCTGGATCAGTGTGCTTACCATGAGTTTACGTTAGGTGTGCTCGCTAGCGACTGCGTAAAAGAATGACATTTAATTGTATGACATATTGTGCAGCGCCCCTAGCGGCTACTTTCAAGAAACAAAATCTTCATAGAGATTTTTGACGTACTCGCGAGCACACCTAACGTAAACTCATGGTAGGTACACTGAGGTGGAATTGTGTAAAGCAATCGTAATCATTTGACAGTTCATAACGTACGATAAAATCAGTTAAAGCGTTTGACAGAATTATCGTACGTTATGTTACGTACGTAACTGTCAAATGATAACGATTGCTTTACACAATTCCACCTCAGTTTAAAAAAAAACTTATGGGCTGATATCTCAATCGTCGTAGAACTTTGAAGAATAGTATGAGATATGTCAAAATGTTTATTCTTCAGCAGATATTCAACGATTAAAAAATCAGTCCCAAGTCACCTACATATCCGAGTAGCTGGCATTTTATGTTCACTAAATTAATATTAGAAAATGAAAAATAAAGAAGAAAAAACAAAAGGGCCATGATGAGGTTCAGCATAAGCTGCTACAAGTCTTGGGTTATGGTATTATTACTAATCAGTAAACAATATTAATTTGAATAAAAGTGCATAACTACTATGTTTTAATCTGTAAATATCTCTAATTGTTATTTTCTTGCTTCCTTTGTAGAACGTCAAGCATCTTCAAATCAGTGTTCATCGATAGTTGACTGCTGTCGTCAATCCAATACCGGAACTTCAACTGAGATTTCAAGTCCAATGTCGATAATTCCATGATACTGATGAACCTGGAAATAAAAAGACAGTTGTAATTATTTCGTTTTAATGATTTCATTCTCTTATATTTTATTCGCAAAAAAGGACTATAGGTAATTAAGAAATGACAACATAGAGGTGAGCGGATGCGTGGTAGTATTATCACATAACACCTAATTATTAGTTAAAGTGACATCTAAATAAAATGCGGCAGGCATTTATTGTGTGACATTTGTGTTTAAAATAAGATTTCAAATTATGCATAGAATTCATTTTATGAGAGTAATATTGAACATGTCTCGGAAATGGATTTGCAATAATATACAATAGGGATGATGACTGGGTAATGAAATCAAAATTATATTTAGTCCGTCAGACAGATAATTAGAAAATATTAGACTCATATTTTTTTTCTATAATCGAATAATTACAGCATTAAATTGAGTTGAAATGTCGCGTGTCATCATTTTTGAGTAAAAGTTCTACTCAAGCGTGACGTATAGCGCCATTTCAACTCGATGTAGCACTGTTATTATCAACCGACTTCAAAAAAAAGGAGGAGGTTCTCAATTCGACCCGTATGTTTTTTTTTTTTTTTTTTTCTATGTTTGTTACGCGATAACTCCGCCAATTATGAACCGATTTGAACAAATCTTTTTTCGGCGTATAGGTAATACCTCAAGGGTGGTCCCATTTAAATTTAATACTAGAAAAAACAACCCCCAAGGGTGGAAAATTGGGGATGAACTTTTTTATACGCAATATCTCCGCCGATTATAAATCAATTTGAACGATTATTTTTTTGTTAAATAGGTATTATCAAAAGGGTGGTTTCATGCGAATTTGAAGAAAATATTTCACCCCCAAGGGTGAAAAATTGGGGATGAACTTTTTTATACGCAATATTTTTAATTTTTAGTTTTTTTTTTGTGTTCACGCATTTGAAGTCGGTTTTATTTTTTTAAAAAGTTAATTTAATTATAAAAGAACATAAAAATTATGAGTCTAATATTTTCTAATTATCTGTCTGACGGACAAATAATTGAAATTTTGTCATCTAGCCTATTACTTATCTCATATTTCTTGGTCGTTTAGCGTAATAATGTTAGGTACACTTACTTGTCGTGTCGTGAACTACTATTTGCGTCTTGCGTTTATGTTTTGCTTTCTTTTCTTTCTTTATTCTTAGCCTTCTTGCTTCGTAGAGTAATATTTTACGCATTGAGACAGTAATTTCTTCTTGGCGATATCACTCCTCCTTCCTTGTGAGATGTGATCAATTCTATTCTATTCATGGCATTTTACCTGTTGATTAAATTTTGTTAAAAGTATTTTTTATAAAAAAAATGCCTTTAAACAAAGGTAGTAGGCGCGCGTGAACACCTGCCAGTAGAGAGGTTATATGACCTAACGACAGTTGGTGAAAAGAAAAAAGAACACTGGCTGAGTACTCCAAAGATATGTCCAAGCTTAATGTTTATGGTATCTCAACACTTATTATTGATTATTGCGATTGAGTTGTAAAATTTTTTTACTTACATAATCAGAAAAAGGTCGTGTGGTGCATTGTCAGGCTCCGGTTCAGTTCAGTATGAAGTAGCGAAACGTAGGTAGCTAAGTATTATATTACATTTTAATTTTTCTTATTTCTTCTAGTCTATACCTGAAATAGATGGCATATTAATATTATTAACAGTGAAATGTAATAAGACAATTATAATTGTATAATTTATATAAATATAAATCTGAAGATTGAAGTTGCGTTTACCTTAATTAGTAGTTAGTTCTTTTTATGCTTATGAATTCTTCAAATTTGCATTATTTTGTCAGGGCTGCGTTATTAATGCTTCATCTTGAGGAACTTGACTTGCGAGTACATGTGGTGAGCACCATCGTAGCAATTTTAACTTTTGCATCATTCAAGTTTCTCTTTTGGCTTCTATACCTGAAATAATTAATATAAAATATGTAGTACAGATTAAAATACTAATCCCAACTATCCCAACTAATATTATAAATGCGAAAGTAACTCTGTCTGTCTGTCTGTCTGTTACGCTTTCCCGCTTAAACCTCGCAACCGATTTTGATGAAATTTGGCATAGAGATAGTTTGAGTCCCGGGAAAGAACATAGGATAGTTTTTATCCCGGTTTTTGAAACAGGGACGCGCGCGATAAAGTTTTTCTGTGACAGACAAAATTCCACGCGGGCGAAGCCGCGGGCGGAAAGCTAGTACATATTATAAATGCGAAAATTTGGATGTCTGTTACTTTTTCACGCAAAAACTACTGAACGGATTTTGACGAAACTTTACAGTATTATTGTTTATAACCCAGAATAACACATAGGCTATTATTAGAAGCCGTGGGCAAAAGCTAGTCTTTTTATAAATTAAATAATAATTTTATTAATATTTTTAATACTTACTCTTAGTATCTTTTGAGTGTACGAGTGACAGTCATCTTGATGTCTAATTGAGTATCTTATCCAGATAAGATATAAACAGTGATATTACTAATAAATCGTTTGTCATCTGTAATATAAAACATATTAAAATTAGATTTATATTTGGCTATGCATTGTTAGAGTTTACATCGATGTATAATTAGAGACACATCAAAGCATTGCACGGCTCATCTGTGTTTTGTGTGAATGAGATGTTTCCACATTTATAAACAAGTTAGCTGCCACACACTGCCAGCCTGGTTAGTCCATCTGCAAGCTCTATAACATGACATACAATGTTAGTAAAAGACAGCCATAAATATTAGTTAAAGCCAGAGCCTCGTCAGTAAGACAGCAGGGAGCACCGCAGCGGAGCGTCTCATTCTCGCGGTGAGCCACGCCGCTGCCGCCAACAGCCGGCTGTTGGCGCGAGCAGGTGAGGTTGGCACATGGGATAGTACCATAACATTAATTTGATCTTATAATTAATTAAAGGCAAGCCAATGGTTAGTAAGATTAGTTTTGTTATGCACTCTCCCTTCTACTCCCCATCTACCTACATGAAATGTATAACATTAAAAACTGATTTTAATCATTCGCGTCCCACCCATTATAACTAAACGTCAAGCAGTGAGTACATAATGTAACTCATTCATAAATATCGCGTCAAGACATACCTAGACACATAGAAAGACACGGGTCTTTCTATTTTAAATAAAAACCATTTCATGTAGTTAGATCGCCCTACTGGGCGAATTCGATCTTTTAGCTACAATTAGTTAGCAAATAAATAATATGAATATGAATGAATTCTAAGCCCAAGCAGCGCAAGCATTTTAAAGCAGCAAGCAATTGCAAAGCAGCTACTGAAATGAATCCAAAATTTGATAGATTTGCCCGGGTAAGCCGATATTGTATATGATGAGTGTTTACGTGTGCAGTAATGTAAGAGAAGATGGGAAAGCAAAGTGAAATGGAATATGAAAAATATCACTCCATTACTGTAAGAGTGGTATATCGGAATATAACGTAATCACTTTGGAATCACCATGACATTAGCGCCTGATTCGGAACAGGAGCCTCCTCAGCCAACCAAACGAAGGAAGAGAGAATGATACCGCTGACTGAGCGAACTGATTGACAGGGGAAGACTGTTAGGACGACACCCCCAGCCTGCAGGGGACGTCACTGATCCACGTGGGTGACACAGGCAGACGCCTCAGAGAGAGTGACGCCATCGAAGCGAAGAGTGTGAAGGCGACAGCCAACACAGCACGAGCATAAAGTTGAAGAGGTCGAGCGGAGGGAAGATGCAGGGTTAACGAATCAGGGCAGAGAAAATAACCGGTCGATAATGTCCCGGGTGTCAATCAAACACCTCAGCGTCGACGGAATATCAGGGTGTCCAGGTACAAGTACGAGTATGTCAATATAACAAACAACACGTGGTTCAGAAAGCAATGAGCAATGGATGTGTTCAAATGAAGTTGGTTAATGCCGTCATAAGCGAAACTGAACGAAATTGTTCTCACCAGCATAATAAGGATCGTCGTATAATTGTCATTTTGTAAAATTAATAATGTAACTGTCGCCTTTTTTCGCATTTCTTAAATAAACATTGCAAATACATCATAGGTCTCACTAAAAAACAGGTACTTTTAAAGGTATATAAAGTGCTATAAACGGTTACAAAAACAAAGTTAAAATTTATTTATTTGTAATTTTAAATAGTACTTAAATATTAATTAACAAGAATAAACATTCTAAAAAATAGCAAGTTACACTTAAAACATAACGTTACTTATTTAATTAGTTATTTATTTCAAGAATACTCAAATTTTAACAACCATTAGGTAATTTTCATAAAATGTTTAGTAAAAAAACTTTTAGTTATTGTTAATTTTATGAAATTGATCAAGTAGCAATTCCTGGCAAAGAAAGAAAATGTCACGTCCATTATGAAAACCCTCTCAACAATAAAATTACCTCATGCATGATAGCAACAACAAACTTGTAAATAAAAGGAGTAACTTTAATATTAAGAATGTGAAAGAATAATGGTAATAAAATAACAATACCATAAGAAAATTCTAAACTGAAAATATAGTAAACATTAGGTGCAAAAGAAGTGAAAGCCCAAATAAAAACAAACGGTGTAGTCGACATCCAATGCTCACTTGTCTTCAGCAAGACAAGCGATAGGATGTTTTAACACCTACGACCTACAGTGCTCGAGATCCGTCGCACATCTATCTCATCAACGAGAGAAGAAGGAGGAAAATATTGAACAGAGTAGTTGAAACTGATAAATGATTAATTTTAACTTCAAAGACAAGAGGTAATTAGGATAATATTTAGCGAGGGAACAGACAGCAGTTCTCAAAATGGGACCCATTTTTATCACAATTTCATTGTTAGGTTAAAATGGACGAACATAAAATATGTACCTACGTAGGACATTAAAAACAGTGCACCCAAAACAAAATTCTTATTGTTTAAATAAATGAAATTATTAAAAAGTACTATTCTGTTATATGTGAATAAGCTAACAAACATAACAAACTGAATTACAATAAAAACATTATAGGTAGGTGGTAGTCAATATTTATTATTAATTTATAGTTAATATGTACACATTAAGAGAAAAACGTTTTTGGTTCTATATTAAGTTATTGCAAATTTTAATATTATTAACAAAGACAGGTACTAATTAATAAAAAATATTATTTGTTGTGTAGCAACATTTATGACTTAAATGTGATTAAAAATATGAATTCCTTTTAACTATTCGTATAGTGTCGATTCGAATTAAAAAAGTATGTCCTAAATGTATAACAAGAAAAGTAACGTTATGTTTTAAATGTTTTTAGAGTTATAAAAAAAACCAATTTCTTGTAAAATTGTTAAAAAATCTTTATATCATTTGGTTTTGGACTATTATGCATTCGTTAAATTTTGATTAAAACCCAGTATTCATAAAAAAACTGAATACTCCATGCAACAAAATACGTTAAGAAGTGTTTAGGATTTTAATTATTAACAGTTTAATGTCAGAGTTAGTTCTAGCTTTAACTACAACACGGATATTTAACCGGAAATGTCCTGCGAAAATTGATTTTCTCGCCAAAAATCTTGTTTAAATCTTCTGCAGCCATAGCGTGCAGTAACTAATAATATGACGTGATTGGATTACTAATGTTTGGCCAAAAACGTTTCCCAAATTATCACATCGCAAACAACTTATTTCATTCTTTTTATCGAAATATTCATTAACAAGAGGTGATTCTGGCGCTCGGCGGCCGCTACCGCGGCACGCTGCGCTCGCCTTCGCGCGTTAATGGTCACTGTTCTAACCTAACCTAACCCACTATTTTCTGCAATACCTACTTTTTGCAAACATAAAATTTTATTATTAAAATTATTGTTTAAGAAAACTATGATCATGTGCCTTATGCTTTGATTTGTGGGTAAGTATATGAAGTGTTAATTTGATCAATCAAATTATTTGGATATTTGGCAAAAAACATTTGCTATACAAAAATTTGCCATAAAAAAACTTGACCAAGTAAAATTTTGCCAAATGATAATTTGACCAAATGAATTATCGCATCCCACCGCTCCTGCCAAAAGGCCACGGCATCCTCTCTAATGGTGCGCTTCAATTCCCGGCGCTCCCTGGGGGCCAGTTGGATTCCCTCCTCCGCAAGTCGTCCTGCACGAGAGACTTACAGGTAACGCTGCCGTGCTGCACGACCTGTAAGCCTTCGTGAGTAAAATGAGCGCCGGTCGCTGAGTATTCCCTCCAACCACCTTTCTCATTAGAAAAATCGATTCCCTCCAACCACCTTTCTCATTACAAAAATCGACGAGCATCGGTACCATACGGCCGCAGCGTATGTCATTGTTGCCACATAAATGCCTGCGTACAGCACACTTAGGGCGGGGTATCTCACGCCCCATGACGTCTTGCCAAAACCATTGGCAGCTTGTAAATCAATCAATTTCGCATGCGGCACATAGGACCTAGCCTCGTCGAGGGTCACACCAAGCGATTGCGATCGTCACATCGTCTGCGTACGCTATTACGTGTACCCACTCAGGACACGGCAGCAGCAGGAGGTCGTTGAGCAGGAGGTTCCAAAGTGTCGGGCCCAACATTGATCCCTAAGGACATCCCATGGTACTGCGCTTCCACGACGTGTGAGCCCCTACATAGAGGCCCACACGCCGGTCTGTAAAGTAACTAACCAATGACCTGAAGATATTAGGTGGAGCTCCGGTCTGTTTGGCCTTCAACAAAATCATCGGCCACCACGCGTTGTCAAAAGCACCGGAGATGTCCAGGAAGATCAGCTGCACGTATGACGCAGTACTGTTCTCGGTGATCGAGTTAATGAACTTGAGCGCCGTGACCGTAGACCGGCCACGGGTGAAACCGTGCTGAGCGTCAGATATATGTCGGTGCAAGCAGGGAGCGCAGGAGATGATGACGCGCTCCAGGATCTTACCCAGGATTGGCAAAAGAGTAATAGGCCTATAGGCCTTCGGGTCAGAGAGAGGCTTACCGTTTCCCTTCGGGAGGACCAATAGTCTACCTACCTTCCAGATGTCTGTAAAAGAACCTTCAGCAAAGGTGGTGCGAAAAGTAACAGTTGCTAAGTTTATTTGGGAAATGAAACATTGGCGATAAGTTGTTTGCGAAGCGAAATTTGGCGAAAAGTAATTTGGCCAAACGGAAGGATACCGATGCGATTACTCTTAAATCGTAACAAATAAGTTTATGAAATGTTTATTTCTAAATGTAATAATATCAATATAACTTTAAAAAAAAACCGACTTCAAATGCGTGAATACAAATAATACCTATTCAACAAAAAAATAATCGTTCAAATTGGTTCATATCGGCGGAGATATTGCGTATAAAAAAGTTCATCCCCAATTTTCCACCCTTGGAGGTGAAATATTTTCTTTAAATTTGCATGAAACCACCCTTTTGATAATACCTATTCAACAAAAAAAAATTCGTTCAAATTGGTTTATAATCGGCGGAGATATTGCGTATAAAAAATTTCATCCCCAATTTTCCACCCTTGGGGGTTATTTTTTTTATTATTAAATTTAAATGGGACCACCCTTGAGGTATTACCTATACGCCGAAAAAATATTTGTTCAAATCGGTTCATAATTGGCAAAGTTATCGCGTAACAAACATAGAAAAAAAAAAAACATACGGGTCGAATTGAGAATCTCCTCCTTTTTTTGAAGTCCGTTGAAAAAAAAAGGCGGCATAGGGGCCCGAGCGCCAGCCTCACCGCACCTTAACCTATTTATTACACTGCATTAACTTAAATTATACTGGTAAATTACTAATGTTAGTAACCCACCACCCCAGAGACATTTTAGTGAGAATGACAAATCCAAGATATCTTTTATCATATTCCAATGATAGTAATAATTGAGACTGAAAAAACTTAAACACAATAAGATTGAAGAGGATCCCTTCCAATCGTGTAATGTTTTATTACCAATAATGTGACTGTTTTGACACTAAAGTAACCAAAAATATTTTTGACTATCTATGGGAACTGTTGCAAAGTAATACTATAACATCACCCTATTAAAAATTAAAAGCGTAAAAATCTGGACAACTTGGTTTGACCAGTCCCCGAAGGCAGCGCCTGTTCACAGACATGACGGATGAGCCAGCCATCGCTTCACTCGATCATATTTTAGAGAATGTAACGACCCGCCTCACCACGCCACCACCCCAGAGACATTTTAGTGAGAATGACAAATCCAAGATATCTTTTTTCTTATTCTAATGATAGTAATAATTGAGACTGAAAAAACTTAAACACAATAAGATTGAAGAGGATCCCTTCCAATCGTGTAATGTTTTATTACCAATAATGTGACTGTTTTGACACTAAAGTAACCAAAAATATTTTTGACTATCTATGGGAACTGTTGCAAAGTAATACTATAACATCACCCCATTCAAAATTAAAAGCGTAAAAATCTGGACAACTTGGTTTGACCAGTCCCCGAAGGCAGCGCCTGTTCACAGACATGACGGATGAGCCAGCCATCGCTTCACTCGATCATATTTTAGAGAATTTAACGACCCGCCTCACCACGCCACCACCCCAGAGACATTTTAGTGAGAATGACAAATCCAAGATATCTTTCTTTTTATTCTGATGATAGTGATAATTCAGACTGAAAAAACTTAAACACAATAAGATCGAAGAGGATCCCTTTCAATCGTGTAATGTGTTATTACCAATAATGTGACTGTTTTGACACTAAAGTAACCAAAAATATTTTTGACTATCTATGGGAACTGTGGCAAAGTAATATTATAACATCACCCTATTAAAAATTAAAAGCATAGGAATCTGGACAACTTGGTTTGACCAGTCCCCGAAGGCAGCGCCTGTTCACAGACATGACGGATGAGCCAGCCATCGCTTCACTCGATCATATTTTAGAGAATGTAACGACCCGCCTCACCACGCCACCACCCCAGAGACATTTTAGTGAGAATGACAAATCCAAGATATCTTTTTTCATATTCTAATATTAGTAATAATTCAGACTGAAAATACTTTAACACAATAAGATTGAAGAGGATCCCTTTCAATCGTCCTAATGTGTTATTACCAATAATGTGACTGTTTTGACACTAAAGCAACCAAAAATATTTTTGACTATGGGAACTGTGGCAAAGTAATGCTATAACATCACCCCATTCAAAATTAAAAGCGTAAAAATCTGGACAACTTGGTTTGACCAGTCCCCGAAGGCAGCGCCTGTTCACAGACATGACGGATGAGCCAGCCATCGCTTCACTCGATCATATTTTAGAGAATGTAACGACCCGCCTCACCACGCCACCACCCCAGAGCCATTTTAGTGAGAATGACAAATCCAAGATATCTTTTTTCATATTCTAATGATAGTAATAATTCAGACTGAAAAAACTTAAACACAATAAGATTGAAGAGGATCCCTTCCAATCGTGTAATGTTTTATTACCAATAATGTGACTGTTTTGACACTAAAGTAACCAAAAATATTTTTGACTATCTATGGGAACTGTGGCAAAGTAATGCTATAACATCACCCCATTCAAAATTAAAAGCGTAAAAATCTGGACAACTTGGTTTGACCAGTCCCCGAAGGCAGCGCCTGTTCACAGACATGACGGATGAGCCAGCCATCGCTTCACTCGATCATATTTTAGAGAATGTAACGACCCGCCTCACCACGCCACCACCCCAGAGACATTTTAGTGAGAATGACAAATCCAAGACATCTTTTTTCATATTCTAATGATAGTAATAATTCAGACTGAAAAAACTTAAACACAATAAGATCGAAGAGGATCCCTTTCAATCGTGTAATGTGTTATTACCAATAATGTGACTGTTTTGACACTAAAGTAACCAAAAATATTTTTGACTATCTATGGGAACTGTGGCAAAGTAATATTATAACATCACCCTATTAAAAATTAAAAGCATAGGAATCTGGACAACTTGGTTTGACCAGTCCCCGAAGGCAGCGCCTGTTCACAGACATGACGGATGAGCCAGCCATCGCTTCACTCGATCATATTTTAGAGAATGTAACGACCCGCCTCACCACGCCACCACCCCAGAGCCATTTTAGTGAGAATGACAAATCCAAGATATCTTTTTTCATATTCTAATGATAGTAATAATTCAGACTGAAAAAACTTAAACACAATAAGATCGAAGAGGATCCCTTTCAATCGTGTAATGTGTTATTACCAATAATGTGACTGTTTTGACACTAAAGTAACCAAAAATATTTTTGACTATCTATGGGAACTGTGGCAAAGTAATATTATAACATCACCCTATTAAAAATTAAAAGCATAGGAATCTGGACAACTTGGTTTGACCAGTCCCCGAAGGCAGCGCCTGTTCACAGACATGACGGATGAGCCAGCCATCGCTTCACTCGATCATATTTTAGAGAATGTAACGACCCGCCTCACCACGCCACCACCCCAGAGCCATTTTAGTGAGAATGACAAATCCAAGATATCTTTTTTCATATTCTAATGATAGTAATAATTCAGACTGAAAAAACTTAAACACAATAAGATTGAAGAGGATCCCTTCCAATCGTGTAATGTTTCATTACCAATAATGTGACTGTTTTGACACTAAAGTAACCAAAAATATTTTTGACTATCTATGGGAACTGTGGCAAAGTAATATTATAACATCACCCTATTAAAAATTAAAAGCATAGGAATCTGGACAACTTGGTTTGACCAGTCCCCGAAGGCAGCGCCTGTTCACAGACATGACGGATGAGCCAGCCATCGCTTCACTCGATCATATTTTAAAGAATGTAACGACCCGCCTCACCACGCCACCACCCCAGAGCCATTTTAGTGAGAATGACAAATCCAAGATATCTTTTTTCATATTCTAATGATAGTAATAATTCAGACTGAAAATACTTAAACACAATAAGATCGAAGAGGATCCCTTTCAATCGTGTAATGTTTTATTACCAATAATGTGACTGTTTTGACACTAAAGTAACCAAAAATATTTTTGACTATCTATGGGAACTGTGGCAAAGTAATGCTATAACGTCACCCCATTCAAAATTAAAAGCGTAAAAATCTGGACAACTTGGTTTGACCAGTCCCCGAAGGCAGCGCCTGTTCACAGACATGACGGATGAGCCAGCCATCGCTTCACTCGATCATATTTTAGAGAATGTAACGACCCGCCTCACCACGCCACCACCCCAGAGCCATTTTAGTGAGAATGACAAATCCAAGATATCTTTTTTCATATTCTAATGATAGTAATAATTCAGACTGAAAAAACTTAAACACAATAAGATCGAAGAGGATCCCTTTCAATCGTGTAATGTGTTATTACCAATAATGTGACTGTTTTGACACTAAAGTAACCAAAAATATTTTTGACTATCTATGGGAACTGTGGCAAAGTAATGCTATAACATCACCCCATTCAAAATTAAAAGCGTAAAAATCTGGACAACTTGGTTTGACCAGTCCCCGAAGGCAGCGCCTGTTCACAGACATGACGGATGAGCCAGCCATCGCTTCACTCGATCATATTTTAGAGAATGTAACGACCCGCCTCACCACGCCACCACCCCAGAGCCATTTTAGTGAGAATGACAAATCCAAGATATCTTTTTTCATATTCTAATGATAGTAATAATTCAGACTGAAAAAACTTAAACACAATAAGATCGAAGAGGATCCCTTTCAATCGTGTAATGTGTTATTACCAATAATGTGACTGTTTTGACACTAAAGTAACCAAAAATATTTTTGACTATCTATGGGAACTGTGGCAAAGTAATATTATAACATCACCCTATTAAAAATTAAAAGCATAGGAATCTGGACAACTTGGTTTGACCAGTCCCCGAAGGCAGCGCCTGTTCACAGACATGACGGATGAGCCAGCCATCGCTTCACTCGATCATATTTTAGAGAATGTAACGACCCGCCTCACCACGCCACCACCCCAGAGCCATTTTAGTGAGAATGACAAATCCAAGATATCTTTTTTCATATTCTAATGATAGTAATAATTCAGACTGAAAAAACTTAAACACAATAAGATTGAAGAGGATCCCTTCCAATCGTGTAATGTTTCATTACCAATAATGTGACTGTTTTGACACTAAAGTAACCAAAAATATTTTTGACTATCTATGGGAACTGTGGCAAAGTAATATTATAACATCACCCTATTAAAAATTAAAAGCATAGGAATCTGGACAACTTGGTTTGACCAGTCCCCGAAGGCAGCGCCTGTTCACAGACATGACGGATGAGCCAGCCATCGCTTCACTCGATCATATTTTAGAGAATGTAACGACCCGCCTCACCACGCCACCACCCCAGAGCCATTTTAGTGAGAATGACAAATCCAAGATATCTTTTTTCATATTCTAATGATAGTAATAATTCAGACTGAATAAACTTAAACACAATAAGATCGAAGAGGATCCCTTTCAATCGTGTAATGTGTTATTACCAAATGTGACTGTTTTGACACTAAAGTAACCAAAAATATTTTTGACTATCTATGCTATGGGAACTGTGGCAAAGTAATACTATAACATAACCCCATTCAAAATTAAAAGCGTAAAAATCTGGACAACTTGGTTTGACCAGTCCCCGAAGGCAGCGCCTGTTCACAGACATGACGGATGAGCCAGCCATCGCTTCACTCGATCATATTTTAGAGAATGTAACGACCCGCCTCACCACGCCACCACCCCAGAGCCATTTTAGTGAGAATGACAAATCCAAGATATCTTTTTTCATATTCTAATGATAGTAATAATTCAGATTGAAACAACTTAAACACAATAAGATTGAAGAGGATCCCTTCCAATCGTGTAATGTGTTATTACCAATAATGTGACTGTTTTGACACTAAAGTAACCAAAAATATTTTTGACTATCTATGGGGACTGTGGCAAAGTAATGCTATAACATCACCCCATTCAAAATTAAAAGCGTAAAAATCTGGACAACTTGGTTTGACCAGTCCCCGAAGGCAGCGCCTGTTCACAGACATGACGGATGAGCCAGCCATCGCTTCACTCGATCATATTTTAGAGAATGTAACGACCCGCCTCACCACGCCACCACCCCAGAGCCATTTTAGTGAGAATGACAAATCCAAGATATCTTTTTTCATATTCTAATGATAGTAATAATTCAGACTGAATAAACTTAAACACAATAAGATCGAAGAGGATCCCTTTCAATCGTGTAATGTGTTATTACCAAATGTGACTGTTTTGACACTAAAGTAACCAAAAATATTTTTGACTATCTATGCTATTGGAACTGTGGCAAAGTAATACTATAACATAACCCCATTCAAAATTAAAAGCGTAAAAATCTGGACAACTTGGTTTGACCAGTCCCCGAAGGCAGCGCCTGTTCACAGACATGACGGATGAGCCAGCCATCGCTTCACTCGATCATATTTTAGAGAATGTAACGACCCGCCTCACCACGCCACCACCCCAGAGACATTTTAGTGAGAATGACAAATCCAAGATATCTTTTTTCATATTCTAATGATAGTAATAATTCAGACTGAAACAACTTAAACACAATAAGATTGAAGAGGATCCCTTCCAATCGTGTAATGTTTTATTACCAATAATGTGACTGTTTTGACACTAAAGTAACCAAAAATATGTTTGACTATCTATGGGAACTGTGGCAAAGTAATGCTATAACATCACCCCATTCAAAATTAAAAGCGTAAAAATCTGGACAACTTGGTTTGACCAGTCCCCGAAGGCAGCGCCTGTTCACAGACATGACGGATGAGCCAGCCATCGCTTCACTCGATCATATTTTAGAGAATGTAACGACCCGCCTCACCACGCCACCACCCCAGAGCCATTTTAGTGAGAATGACAAATCCAAGATATCTTTTTTCATATTCTAATGATAGTAATAATTCAGACTGAATAAACTTAAACACAATAAGATCGAAGAGGATCCCTTTCAATCGTGTAATGTGTTATTACCAAATGTGACTGTTTTGACACTAAAGTAACCAAAAATATTTTTGACTATCTATGCTATGGGAACTGTGGCAAAGTAATACTATAACATAACCCCATTCAAAATTAAAAGCGTAAAAATCTGGACAACTTGGTTTGACCAGTCCCCGAAGGCAGCGCCTGTTCACAGACATGACGGATGAGCCAGCCATCGCTTCACTCGATCATATTTTAGAGAATGTAACGACCCGCCTCACCACGCCACCACCCCAGAGCCATTTTAGTGAGAATGACAAATCCAAGATATCTTTTTTCATATTCTAATGATAGTAATAATTCAGACTGAAAAAACTCAAACACAATAAGATTGAAGAGGATCCCTTTCAATCGTGTAATGTGTTATTACCAATAATGTGACTGTTTTGACACTAAAGTAACCAAAAATATTTTTGACCATCTATGGGAACTGTGGCAAAGTAATGCTATAACATCACCCCATTCAAAAATAAAAGCGTAAAAATCTGGACAACTTGGTTTGACCAGTCCCCGAAGGCAGCGCCTGTTCACAGACATGACGGATGAGCCAGCCATCGCTTCACTCGATCATATTTTAGAGAATGTAACGACCCGCCTCACCACGCCACCACCCCAGAGCCATTTTAGTGAGAATGACAAATCCAAGATATCTTTTTTCATATTCTAATGATAGTAATAATTCAGACTGAAAAAACTCAAACACAATAAGATTGAAGAGGATCCCTTTCAATCGTGTAATGTGTTATTACCAATAATGTGACCGTTTTGACACTTAATTAACCAAAAATATTTTTGACTATCTATGGGAACTGTGGCAAAGTAATGCTATAACATCACCCCATCCAAAATTAAAAGCGTAAAAATCTGGACAACTTGGTTTGACCAGTCCCCGAAGGCAGCGCCTGTTCACAGACATGACGGATGAGCCAGCCATCGCTTCACTCGATCATATTTTAGAGAATGTAACGACCCGCCTCACCACGCCACCACCCCAGAGCCATTTTAGTGAGAATGACAAATCCAAGATATCTTTTTTCATATTCTAATGATAGTAATAATTCAGACTGAAAAAACTTAAACACAATAAGATCGAAGAGGATCCCTTTCAATCGTGTAATGTGTTATTACCAATAATGTGACTGTTTTGACACTAAAGTAACCAAAAATATTTTTGACTATCCGTGGGAACTGTGGCAAAGTAATGCTAACATCACCCCATTCAAAATTAAAAGCGTAAAAATCTGGACAACTTGGTTTGACCAGTCCCCGAAGGCAGCGCCTGTTCACAGACATGACGGATGAGCCAGCCATCGCTTCACTCGATCATATTTTAGAGAATGTAACGACCCGCCTCACCACGCCACCACCCCAGAGACATTTTAGTGAGAATGACAAATCCAAGATATCTTTTTTCATATTCTAATGATAGTAATAATTCAGACTGAAAAACCTTAAACACAATAAGATT
This sequence comes from Ostrinia nubilalis, assembly GCF_963855985.1. Classification (NCBI taxonomy): domain Eukaryota; kingdom Metazoa; phylum Arthropoda; class Insecta; order Lepidoptera; family Crambidae; genus Ostrinia; species Ostrinia nubilalis. Next base: position 22,485,660 of record NC_087119.1, on the reverse strand, counting down.
GAAGAGGATCCCTTTCAATCGTGTAATGTGTTATTACCAATAATGTGACTGTTTTGACACTAAAGTAACCAAAAATATTTTTGACTATCTATGGGAACTGTGGCAAAGTAATGCTATAACATCACCCCATCCAAAATTAAAAGCGTAAAAATCTGGACAACTTGGTTTGACCAGTCCCCGAAGGCAGCGCCTGTTCACAGACATGACGGATGAGCCAGCCATCGCTTCACTCGATCATATTTTAGAGAATGTAACGACCCGCCTCACCACGCCACCACCCCAGAGACATTTTAGTGAGAATGACAAATCCAAGATATCTTTTTTCATACTCTAATGATAGTAATAATTCAGACTGAAAAAACTTAAATACAATAAGATTGAAGAGGATCCCTTCCAATCGTGTAATGTGTTATTACCAATACTGTGACCATTTTGACACTAAAGTAACCAAAAATATTTTTGACTATCTATGCTATGGGAACTGTGGCAAAGTAATACTATAACATCACCCCATCCAAAATTAAAAGCGTAAAAATCTGGACAACTTGGTTTGACCAGTCCCCGAAGGCAGCGCCTGTTCACAGACATGACGGATGAGCCAGCCATCGCTTCACTCGATCATATTTTAGAGAATGTAACGACCCGCCTCACCACGCCACCACCCCAGAGACATTTTAGTGAGAATGACAAATCCAAGATATCTTTTTTCATATTCTAATGATAGTAATAATTCAGACTGAAAAAACTTAAACACAATAAGATTGAAGAGGATCCCTTCCAATCGTGTAATGTTTTATTACCAATACTGTGACCGTTTTGACACTTAATTAACCAAAAATATTTTTGACTATCTATGGGAACTGTGGCAAAGTAATGCTATAACATCACCCCATCCAAAATTAAAAGCGTAAAAATCTGGACAACTTGGTTTGACCAGTCCCCGAAGGCAGCGCCTGTTCACAGACATGACGGATGAGCCAGCCATCGCTTCACTCGATCATATTTTAGAGAATGTAACGACCCGCCTCACCACGCCACCACCCCAAAGACATTTTAGTGAGAATGACAAATCCAAGACATCTTTTTTCATATTCTAATGATAGTAATACTTCAGACTGAAAAAACTTAAACACAATAAGATTGAAGAGGATCCCTTTCAATCGTGTAATGTGTTATTACCAATAATGTGACTGTTTTGACACTAAAGTAACCAAAAATATTTTTGACTATCTATGGGAACTGTGGCAAAGTAATGCTATAACATCACCCCATCCAAAATTAAAAGCGTAAAAATCTGGACAACTTGGTTTGACCAGTCCCCGAAGGCAGCGCCTGTTCACAGACATGACGGATGAGCCAGCCATCGCTTCACTCGATCATATTTTAGAGACATTTTAGTGAGAATGACAAATTCAAAATCTTTCTTTTTAATTTAATAAAAATAACAATTCAGACTGAAGATAATCTTGACAATGGAGGGGATCACTTTATTGTCATAATGTTTTATTACTAATTTATGATATTAATTTATGCAACATAGTATTAAAAATAGGTCAAGTTGCGGCGGGAGTGGCCCCTTGGCCATCCCTAAAGCCAACTGTATTTTTTTACATACAATATAAAAAAAATCGGAAAACCGCGGTTTAGATAGCAAGAAACAAACGGACATATTCATTACGTCACGGTCATTGCATGGGTTCAAATATTATATGTGCTCCCACGAAAACCTACTCTCAACATAACCGTTTAAAGCACTTTATATATCTATAAAAGTACCTATGTTTTTCAGTGTAACCTACGACGCAGCGTGCATTGCTTATTCAAGTAATGCGAAAAAAAAGGCTACCCCTGTACATTATTTCAGCTTCAACCAAACCAACGCGTGCAGATTGCCATCGCCGGCGCGATCATAGGCCAATGACTGGTCGTGCGACCTGTCATTCGCCTATGATCGCGTCGGCGATGGTGATTTGCACGCGTTGGTTTGGTTGAAGCTTACTTTTACAAAATGACAATTATACGATATCCATTATATGCTGGTAAGAACAATTCCGTTCAGTTACGCTTAAAACGGCATATAACTAACAAAAAATCAACACACCCATTGCTCGTTGCCTCCGGAACCATGCATATGTTTGTTATATTGGCATACTCGTACTTGTACCTAGACTTCCTGACATTCCGTCGACGCTGAGGCATTCAATTGGCACAAGTGGGACATTATCAAGCGGTCATTAACCTTACCTTGATTCGTCACCCCTGCATCTTCTCTCCGGTCTCTTCCCCCTCAACTTCACGCCCGCAGCCATGCGGCTGTCGAACTCCACACTCTTCGCTTCGATGTCGTTACCTTCCCCAAGACGTCCGCCGGTGTTTCCCACAGCATCAGCAACATCAGCCCACAGGCTGGCGTGTCCCCCCAACAGTCGTCCACGTCTATCCTTCAGTTCGCCCTTCAGCGATATCATAACATCTCTTCTTCAATTTGGTTGACCGAGAAAGCTCCTATTCTAAAATCAAACACCAATGTAAATGGATTTATACTCCAAGTGACGACGCTATACCGATCCACCCCTACAGTGTAGAGATGATATTTAACATAGCCCATTCCCCCGATACTTCACTATCTCCACTCACACCACCACACACGCATAACTCATATACACAAAACCAACATGCCCAAACAAAAACCACCAAATTTTGAATTCATGCGAAATGAGTATAAAAAAGCAAAAATAAATAAATAATGCACGTGTATAGGCGTGTCAGCTTGATTTTAATTGATTTTAAAATATATTTACACAAAAGAATTGTCAATTGATTGATGAGGTGAATTATATTTACACTTTCCGAGAAACTGCGTAAAAATAAAAAAATATATAAAAAAAGTAATCTAAAGAAGCTGCGGGTACACTACATTATTAAGCAAAAGTTTATCGTCGACTAATTTATCGCGCGAAACTAAAATTTTGATATCCGATTTTTCTTGGACCCGACCTAACGCTACGTACAATTGGCCATGACTGAACACGTCCGACCGCAAGTCTACGCCTACCCGATTTATAGTCTGCCCCTGACTCTTATGAACAGTCATGGCATAACACAGAGCTAAGGGGAATTGCCGTCGCGTCATTTCGATGGGGCTGTCCGGTTCGATTGGAGCTTTAAACAAGATACGCGGAATCAAAAATTCGTTTGTTTCGCCTGGCTTGCGAACGGTTATTATGCGCGGCGTAGTTTTCACGACGATAACTTTTGTGCCATTGACCAGTCGGTCTGAAAAACTAAGATTGCGGATTATCATGCACACGCATCCTACTTTTAGTGTTAGATCATGTTCTGGAACACCCTTTGGCTGCAGTTTATTTAACGCGTCCGCGCCTAAAAATATATCGTCCGCGTTATCGGAAAGGACTTTATCGATTGAATAAAAGTGTAACGGTTCCGACTCTACTCTATCTAATACTATGGAATTAATTTCCCTAACGTTTTGATTGTGTGTGGTGAGTATTGCTCGACCAGCACACGTGTCCGGTTCAATAATGACAACATGTGAAAAAACAAAATCTATTAAATCGTTCAAATCTGTAACATAAGAAAGGTGGGAAGTTAAATCTACTAAATTTAAAATTGAACGATTCACCTTTACAGTTTGAACCGGCAATTGATTCGATCCCAGTTTTAATAAAAAGTCAGAATACTCTGGGTCGTCTCTGTTACGTTGGGAAGTGCTCAAGTTGAAAATTTTAATTTGTTCCCAAATCGGTGAGGACTTGACTGAACAATTGATTACGTCAGAGTTACTTTTAGCTTTTACTACGACAGGAGGTATCTGACGGAAATCTCCTGCGAAAATTACGATTTTCCCACCAAAAAGCCTGTTACACTTCATCAAATCGCGGAGAGACCTATCAAGCAGGTGAATTAAATATTTGTGAGCCATAGGGGCTTCGTCGTAAATAATAACGTCAGCTTGTCGAACAAGCTCAGCGCGCTGCGAACCATTGGTAATGCTCCAGTAACCAAGATCATCTACGGGGTTGAGGGGGAATTTAAACATGCTATGTGCCGTAATGCCGCCTACGTAATTTTGCGCCGCGATACCTGAACTCGCCGTACACAAGACAATTCCTGAATTTCCGCGTGCGTGTGCAGTAATTACATTTAAAAGCAAAGTTTTACCTGTTCCGGCAGGCCCGTCAATGAAAATGGCAGTATTGTTTGAGTTTCGGAACTCGCTGTCACTCAGGAGAGTGTGAATATAACTAAACACGAGGTTTTGGTCGGGGGATAATTTTGGTAGCCAGCTACTCACGAACGTGTTTAACTCGTCGCGATTATATTCGACGCGCTCGCGGCCTACTTCGGTCGAATCGTCTATAACGCCCGGTAACCCTTGCTCGACAAGGGATGTCCCATGTTTACGCAATAACCGGTCGATTTGGACGAGACAAAGTTTGTACGCTTTTTCTGCGTCATCGGATAAACGCTGCAAAAAATCCTGACCAATTAAATGTTTGTACTTATCCCACAAAGAAACGACCCTAACCCCGTTCACAGCTAAGAGTACGAAAAAGCTACGCAGCCGTGGTCCAGTCAAAAATGTAGATGCTTCCTGCATAGCAATCTCATACTCCGCTTCATCGTCCGCGATCCCGAGAGCTTTCGCAGCTTCCTGGAAAGTTTTGCACAATGGACCACCAAGTTTATATAAATCGTCGTAACTACGACACGGCTGAGACGCTAAAAGAAGACGCAAGTAAAATAATTCACCTCTGTTTGGCGCGACCCAGAATAAACGCGATACTAATTCGCCCCTTTGCCGTCTTGTCAAGAATTTATTATTGCTCAATTCAAAGATTTCTACATTTTTTGTGGTGGGACGTCGTGAATGTACAATAAACCGCTCGTAAAAATCTAAATACGTTATGTTATCAAACTGTTCACCGAGAGGCCTTTTAAAATAAGTTATTAAGTCCGAATGAGCGCGGCGCGCGGCATCTGCTTCGGTTCCCGGCTTGAAAAAGATGGATTGTTGGCCCTCAAGGTGTACGGCGAGCTGCTTTACGTTCGGTTCGCGAGCTGTTACGTCAAACTCTAAAATGCGCCACGTCGCTTCGCAAGAACCAAGGTAACGTTTGGTGACATACTGCTCGATTTCATTGTTTTTATCTGAATCGGGAACGACAGTAACGCGCGATTCGTCAGGACCTTTGGTCATGTATTTGAATAGATATTTGACGATCGCGCGTGCGGAATATGCTAATAAATTTATGTGACAGTCATACTTGAGGAGAAGAGCGGCATTGTACGGAACGACCCACAAATCACTAACCGTTATGTCTCTATTTCTAAATTTAATGGTGGCTTGGTTTTTACTATCACGGCGTAAATGAACAAAACCTTTGTCATCGCAGTAAGTTACAGCCGTTTCAGATTTAGGGAAATACTTTGTGCATTTCATTTTTTCAGTATCCCAACATGGCAAATCTGTTCTATGTGGAGGTCCACATGGGCCGTGTATCATGTGATCAAGCACAGCCTTGCGTAATCTACCACCTGCCTCAGAAGGAGGAGGGATATCTGCCCTTACAAATTGATCGATTTCAAAATTTTGTATGGGACCACCCCCTTCGATTCTAAAACAAATGTGGGCATGGGGCAGTCCTCGTTTTTGAAACTCTATGACATGCATAATATACATACATCTACCAAACCAAGCACCAGTTCTAAGGTCTTTTAAAAGTTGTGCGAGTTTCAAGTTAAAAACTCTCGCACAAATTAAAGGATTAGGCCTTTGTCCTTGTGGAGTAGATTGTTGGATCTCGGGCCACTTTGGATTGCATGTCATCGTTAAAAAGTATGATGGAGTGCCCAGTCTATTGACCAGTGCAATCGCATCCATATATTTAGTTTTCATATACCGTGGACCTCCAGTAAATGTATTGGGCAGATAGACACGTCCCGGCACAACACCGCCCTCTCCCCGTATGGTTTCATCTGCTGCTATCTGGTTACTAATCTCTACTGAGTTTTCTACTTCCTGAAGGGGAGCAGATCTAAGAGCAGCATCTGAGGAATGATTCTGCATATTAAAAATGTACCTAAGTCGTTCCTCTGATATTCTACAGAACATATCTACTATCCATTCCTCAGAAAGTCTGCTCAACTCTGAAAACCGCGGCTCAGATAGCAACAAACAACGGACGTATTTATTTTGTGTTAGTTTTACGCCGTTGTTATCGAGTCTATTCGGTAACCAACCGGGATTACCGTGTGGATACAGCAAAGGATATTGGAAAGTTTCATACAGCGGATGTAAAATGTCTACAGTGTGCGGTTTTCGAGCACCTATGCGCCATATGACTATAGCTTTAGGAATATAGCGTTCGCGTTCTGTGCTCAGAATTGCGGCTATTTCCGAACCGATTGGCATGTCTCCTAAAATATTACCATGGGAGCGTCGCGACGTGGGTTCAAATATCAAATGTGCCTCCTCGGAAGGCTCCTGACTTAAACGTTTAAAACAATCTATATACGGACTAACATTATGCATAAAATTGGTAATGCAGCGAACTACCTCCATGTCTAAATTTTGGCTTACAGCTGTCCTTTCCCTTTCGTCGTAAATGTACATACCGATAGGATTATATGTGTCAGTGTAAGCTAAATCAAAAACGCGATGGTAAGTTCGGCCCTGAATTTTTAAGAAAGACACACCGGAATTTGGTTGATGAAAACCATGAGAAACGCCTAATGCGCTAAACGAAAACAAATTATTGAAAGCTCGCGGTCTTAGAAGGAAAGCTGGGTGGGAATAGAACTCTTCGGTTAACGGCGGTAAATTTTGAACATTATATGCTCCAGAACCACAACACCACTTGACTCTACCTTTTTCCTCTATAAAAATTCGCGCCTGACATTGAGGACATCTATGACTGTCATTCAAAGACAGTTTTTTGAAACAATGGGTTTGAAGTGAATCTAAGTCGTCGTTTTGTTTTTGCCCGATCAAAATATTGGAATTACGCAACGCGGGTTCTAAATTTCTGTTTACTACATTATATTGTTGTGACGCTTCTTTATTAACTTCCGGATTTTGCTGCGAATAACGTTTTACCGCGTCCCTATTAACCGAGGGATTATTTTGCGCGTACCGTTTAACCGCATCTCTGTGAATAGTAGGATTTTGTTCAGTATATCGTTTGACCGCGTCCCTATTAACCGAGGGATTTTTTTGTGAGTACCGTTTTACCGAGTCCCTATGGATAGTTGGGTTCTGGGTAGCATAACGTTTTACAGCCTCTCGGTGTCTAAGGGTTTTGGTTGACGTTACGTTACTAACCCGACCGCTATTTAAATCGACCCGATCAATTACAACGACTGGCTTTAATTTCAATTTGACATCAGAAAGTGTAGTACTGACGGACAAAGGTTTCGCATCATGGGCAATTTTTAACGCAGTTAAATCTACTCTTTCAAGAACCACAACTGGTTTTAATTTTTCATTAATTAATTTAGATTTTTTCGGTGCGGAAGAATCTACTTTAGATTTAGATGATCTCTTTTTTTTGGGTCGACCTCGTTTGGTTGATTGCACCGGTGCAATGTCTATTGATTCTAACTCAACTTTTTCAAGGACTACGACAGGTTTCAACGTTGTTAATTTCGCGTCGCGTGGCTCGAGTGGGACGACGGGATCTAAGTTTAGCGCAAAATTTACTACAGTTAATTTATGTATAGAATATTGCGCCGAGGTATACGCATGTCCTATGAACAGTAATTTTGCGAGATCTTCTAAATTTTGGCAACAAAACAAACGCGCCTTATTTTGAGTTTCGTCCCGATGATTAAATTTATTATTGATGCCAACCGCATGGCTATTAAATAAATAAAATTTGTTGCCAAATTTCCAAAAACAAACCGTATAATTGTTCCCGGTGAACAAGTAACTATCCCGAGTATCGTTACGTTCGCGAGTGAATACACGGTCGCGCAAAATATGAACTAACTGCAATGTTGCAACATCAACATCGCGCAGTGAAGCTGGAAAAAGCCCGTTTTCAATCCAGTTGGGTTCCATTGCATTAATTTTAATCGCGAAGTTTCCTACTCGATAATCATTTGGCAATTCGTCTGGTAATAAGAAAACGTGGTCCCGAGGTTTGCACTGCAAGTAAAGTAAATCACCGTACTGAAGAATAGTATTGATATCCGCAACATCAAACACGGCCCGATTTTTAATAACTGACAAAGCGGATGCACATGCTGACATGGCTACACACTGTGCATTATTACCTTTATACCGTGCATCGCCTTGATGGGACAATCCTTTACCAGAAATTAATAATTAATAATAGTCTGATTGACAATGAAGTCGCGCTTATTATGCATTACGAATACATAATTTAAAAGAAAGTAATTTGCTTCGAAATACAAAATGCAGGTGGTTTCTTTATTTTCAGATAATATGCTGATACCTTATCAAGACAAAAATAACGAAAACTCTAAAAAGATTCAAGTCAATTTTCTCTTAAAATTATTGTCATAAAATATAAACGTGTAAAGAATGCAACTTCAGTATCTAAATTGAATGATAAAAAGTGTTATAGATTTATATGACACAGGGAAGATAATTAAAAGATTGGTCACATAATTAATGCTAATTTTCAACTCTGTTATGTAATATTATAAAAATACTTTCATTATCTTCTAACACTCTCCGCTAAAATATCTAAAGCATTTTGACAAGGCCTTAGAACATCACCTTAAAGCAATATCAATCATGCTAATTTTGAGGTACCTACACACAGAAAACAAAATGACAAACTATAGTGCCAACAAATTTTCTGAAAATAAATCGTCAAGAAATTCATATTCAGTTATAAATGGTTATGCAATGAACAAGTGATAAATTTTACAATGCCTACCTGATTAATTACCTTTATTGTTTTGGTAATTGAAATTAAGTTTGTTTTTTACTAATAAATAAAAGAAATTAAATTAAATTATAAAGTAGATATACCTACCTATAGAGACCTACCTAAACCGAAAATCCAAACTCATACAATTAATAGCAGCTAGTGCTAATAGTAATAAGAAGTTTAATGTAAACAAAAGTTTGAAATTTTATTATAATTAAATAATAACATTACCTACTTAAGTAGGTAGGTAAATGTATTCAAATTACTAAAGAAAACAGTAAATTGTATTAAAAACCAATGCCTACCAGTTAAGGTATGTAATGATGGAAATCAATGATTATACAAATTAGTACTAACCTATTTTACTGTAACTGTACCATTTTGCAGTAAGTTCATATTACAACAAGTAATTTTATTAGGCTAATCCTACCTAAAAAATGCATTGCATTGATACAATATTTCCTAAAATAAAACTAATGCAAATTCAAATAACAGGCTTACCTAACCCCATTGAGACAATAAGTAGGTACCTACCTGCCTAATTTCTGTTTATCAAACATACCTAAATTAATTTAGTAATAATATGAATCAATAGAAATTTAGAATTTATGTTTCTGTAAAAATGAAAAATATTATAGGACCTTAGATTAATAATCTAAGTAGGTATAGGACCAATTTCAAACATGACGAATATTGATAACTTCAATCAATTGGTGCACATCTATTTGAATTTAATTAATTTATGACAAGAGATAAAAATTAAATGTTATTAATACCACTATTCAAGTAGGTAAATTATAATTAGTATAATTATTTATTAATCTTGATTTATAAAAGGCTAGATATTATGGTCAGATCCAGACTTATACAAGTTCAAAAAAAAGTACCTATACCTAGTAAGATGAATGTCAAATCAGAATTCAATACATTAAATTGAAAATATTGATAAATAAATACAAATATAACAAGCGCAGGATATAGGTAAGTAGTATCAAATACAAATAATTCTATTGCAAATCTGAAGGTTTTCAAATAATATTTAAACTGCATTGATATTACCTACCAATATTTGAGAAGGATTCAATCAAGTTCTTATTATTGATTTGATTTCAGAGCAAATCAATTATTTTAACTACACTGAAACATTAATTAAATTAGATGTGATTCAATAAATGCTTTGTTTATAATAAGAACTAAGGTTATGCTTACTTGTGTATTTTAAATAACTAATGTAACACCAATTTCAACAGTAAATACCTAATCCTACATGTAAAATTATTTTACATAACTATTCATATGAAAACCATCTCAGAGTAAGAAGATCTAAGTAACTTTTATTGATAGATAATGTGAATTTATGTTCATCAACAATGAAATTATAACTTGCCTGTTAGGACATTATTAATACAAGTACCTTGTGTGGAATTGACATGTTTCAAAATATAAAGATTTCTTACGTGTTATTAACTATTTACTGTTAGGCATGGACCTTTTTTATAGGTCCATGATTGTAGGTAGGTGTAAGTAATTTAAATAACTTGGCAAATAGAATAAGGGGCTACGCCCTTGTAAACCATATTTAGAAAATGTGTGAAGTTATTGACTTGAAAAAGCTAGATCTTATGCAGTTATGAACTACCTACAACACCATTGCCAAGTCAATTAAAAAAGAAGAAAAATGGCGGTCCATAACTATTCATCAAAGCCAAACATAGTATATTTTTAACGAACCAAAGGACCTAAACACAGAAAATAATGGAAAGAAGAACAAATAAGACTATAAAAGACTTACCCGTGGCGATGCAGACGGCCGTGGTGGAATCGTAGTTGAAGCGGGGCATCGTGAAACTGCAATTATACACATTTAATGAACTAAAGAACCACAAATTATGGCACTGAAGAACCTAAAATACACTTAAAACTTCGATCATTACACTTTAAAAAGTTTTAAACCATAAAAAGTTGTTTGTTTAACATTATTTCATTTGTTTTACAATGGCGTCCCCTTCAACAAAAATGATGCCTACACTAACGGAACGATGAAAAGAAACAATTAAGTTGATATATCATCGAAATTGATTTGTACAATAGTTTTTTATTATTTGACAAATCAATGGATTATAATTTTAATAATATTTACACATAACTTACCGCGATGAAACAAGATGCAAAACAGTTGCGACCGAGAGGGAGGCGGAAGTGAATGAGCGCGAAATGTCTCACTCAACTTTTTTTGGCCACAAAACTTATGACCATAGACAACTTTTGTTTAACCTATTGGTCACCAACCTATTTCGCCTGGAACAGTAAAAAAATATATTTCTGTTTTGAAAATAAAGATTTAGGGTTTTAGGCAATCGCAAAAATACGCATAAAATAACTAAAGCATTTTTATAAGTATTTTATCAAAGAAATATTGCACGGAAATGTTAAACGTTTTGTATTTTAAAAAAGACCATAGCGCTCTAATGGATATAGAACGCAACTCAGATTTTATTTAATCTGATTTGATTATGATGATTAATTATGATAGAAAAAGAATTATTAATAACAATCGGTTATTATGAATAATTTGGTAAAAGTGATTAAAGAAATCATTTACGTATGTATAAAATTAAATAAACTGCTTAGGCCCAAGGTCCACCCCCGCCGCATCTAAACCTATTTATTAAATTTTAAACAATTCGTTTAAATTTTAAACATTCCAATCTCATTATACTAATTTATGGATTACTAATGTTTGGCCAAAAAACGTTTCCCAAATTATTACATCGCAAACAACGTTTCGCAAATTTTCATTTGGCAAATTCTCATTTGGCAAAACAACTTATTGCAAACTTTTAATTCGCAAATGTCGTTTTTGGCATATTATTGTTTAGCAAATTATTGTTTGGTAAAGTATGTTTTGCCAAATGTTTCATTTGGCAAAAATATTTCACGATAAACTATTTACAAAATAATTTGATTGGTGCATAGAATGGAATACAAATTAGCTTGTGGTTATTATTTTGTTTAGTGGGTAGTAAATATAAAATTTGTTCTAAAATAATTTTCTTATTTCATTCTTTTTATCGAAATTTCAAATGATTCATTAACAATAGTGGTGATTTTAGCGCTCGGCGGCCGCTACCGCGGCACGCTTCGCTCGCCTTCGCGCATTAAGGGTCACTGTTCTAACCTAACCTAACCTACTATTTTCAGCAAAACCTACTTTTTGCAACCATACTACTTTCTGCAGTCTCTTTGTTTTACATAAAATTCTTGTGAAAACCATGATAATGTGCCTTATGCTTTGATTTGTGGGTAACGGTGGGTAAGTATTTGAGGTGTCAATTTGACCAAACAAATTATTTGGGACATAATATTTGACGAAATAAAACATTTGCTATATAAACATTTGCCAAGTAAAATTTTGCCAAATGACAATTTGACCAAATGAATTAGTTGCGAAAAGTACAGTTGCTAAAAGTTCATTTGGGAAATGAAACTTAGGCGATAAGTTGTTTGCGAAGTGAAATTTGGCGAAAAGTAATTTGGCCAAACGGAAGGATACCACTAATTTATCCCAACTAATATTATAAATGCGAAAGTAACTCTGTCTGTCTGTCTGTCTGTCTGTCTGTCTGTTACGCTTTCCCGCTTAAACCTCGCAACCGATTTTGATGAAATTTGGCATAGAGATAGTTTGAGTCCCGGGAAAGAACATAGGATAGTTTTTATCCCGGTTTTTGAAACAGGGACGCGCGCGATAAAGTTTTTCTGTGACAGACAAAATTCCACGCGGGCGAAGCCGCGGGCGGAAAGCTAGTATTAATATATTAAGATATCAAAACGTTCAAAATGTGTTGCTGTACACGCTGTACACGAGCCGGTGTTCTCTTTTAAGATATTTGTAAGTGATAAATTAATGTGATTACTTTCTTACTTTTACCTTGACTGTCGGTAATTATTATTAATAACTGGTAAGTAACATAATATACATAAATTAAAACGAACTGTCCCACCCATGACAGTGACAGGGGGGTGCCACCACCATCAATACCGAATCGCTGGTTCCGATTTTTGCCACGTTGGAAACTATATAGTTGAAATGATGGTGGCGCCCCCCTGTCAATGTGTTCGGTGACACGGTTCAGTTTAAATTAGTTCATCTATATGACTGTAAGTAATGAACAGCGTAGCCGCCGCCGGTCTTATTGATCCTTGAGGGGATAATGATATTAATTAATCAGTAAGACGTACTAAAGATCGAAATAGCGATTTATGGACATATTGATTTTTTTCTTTCATAATTTCTATTTGAAAAAAATACTTATCGAACGTAACTTACGTTATTCTGATGAATAAATGTCGTTAAAAGTTTTTCTCTAAAATCAATAGTTTGGCTGGAAAAAAACTTTTTCCATTTTCGTTGTATGGAATGAAACTTAAAGTGATCGATTTCGACTAAGCCTATGGCTTGTTGACTATAATCCTAAACTATCAGCGCGCGCCCAAAGTTGCCCGTTCAGAAGTTACAAGGTTCCAAAATATGAGTGTAATACTTGTTAAGTTGGTCTCGGGGTCGTGAAATAATGTTGAAGGCACAATTCAATCATCAACAAGTATATTGTCAATTTAACACAACGAAATGTACATAAAACTTTGCTTATATCAGTCAAAACAATATCCAAACATCGAAATATTGAGAGAGTAATAATCAAGCGTCGCGGCCATGGGCGGACTGGCAATAAGGTCGAATTTAGAAAAAACGCCGGCGACCGTTGGTGAGAGCGCGCCGGCAGAGCGCGCGAGCCCGTGAGTTACAAAATAAAGCCCGCCAAATTCGAATGCGAGCATTAACCACAGAGGTCGCGTTACATGAGTTAAATATTTGTCAGTAATTTAAGGTTAATTTAAATTGTTAACGTATGGAATCTTTATATTTTCGTTGAATCTTTAAAGATATTCCAAAAAAAGTCACTTTTACTAACTTTTTTTTCATTTTTCAGAACCACATAACTTGTGAACGGGCAACTTTAGGCCCTAAAAATATAGGCTTTAAAAATATCGCTATGTCCATAAATCGCAATTTCGATCCATAGTGTGACGTAACCTATCATTATGAATTTAAAAAATAGAAGTTGTGAAAAAAAAACGCTGTCCAAAATTTCGCTTTTCGATCGATCCATAATAGAAGTTTTTTTTTTAAAACATGATGATGACATTCACAACGTTAAAAAATTATTATTTTTATCTCATAAAGATAAAAGTAAATTATGCCTGCTCCACTTTTACCTACTTTCGAGAGACCTTAATTTTTCAGTCGTACAAAACAAAATTTGACAGAAGGGCGCTACACGGGTTAAAATTCACATTTTTGTCCTTTGACGTTTCAAAATCTTTTGATTAAATTTCCGAACGAAACATCCTATCACTCTCTAATCTATGGTCCCTACACCCCCCCCTCTTGCCAAACTGTCAAACAAAAGTTTGTTTTGATTTGGTTGGTGTTGTTTTGTTCGAATGAAATTAATAAGAATAGTTACTTACATACATATCTCAAAGAAATAATCTATAGCTGAAACAAGTGATCTTAAAAATAATAGTAACAGAAGCCTTGTACAATATTGCAACAATATCTGAGTTTTCAATGTGATACTGTTACGTTAAGTCTATGCATATTTTGCCTGTGTAAAATAAAGAGAATCACCATTCTCTTCTCATTGCAGCGTAAGGTAATGCTTGATGATAACTATGAAACGTTTGATAATTGATGGCACTATTAATTATTCAATAATATTTAAGAGGTCAAAGTTTTTGAGGATGAATGTTTTTTACTCTTGCACTCTAAAAGTATTGTACAGTTTTGATGAAATTGTTTAACTATAAGGCTGGGTTGCACCATCTTACTTTAACAAACATCAAAAATCTATCAAACTTCATTCAGAAAACACCAGTTATCGTTAAAGTAACGGTCAAAGTTAGGTAATGCAACTGAGCCTTAATGTTTACAACAAAATGTAAGCACAATATCTATCCATTTAATTAAAGTTATATATTTTACTTTTCAGATGTTAAAGTGATCAATAATGATGTACAACTTGTCCCGGAAAACCAATATTTAATGAAAATTAATAAAATCTTAACAAACCAAAGTAAACTGTTCATAATTCCAAAATATTTAATTGAACATAAATTGATTATTATCTTTAAATAAGCCTTCTTAATAAATGAGTGTTTTAAAATTCATTGGGTTTTAATTAATATTAAATATCTAATAAGTTGAGATAAAAATGATATAGGAATGTTATCAACTGAACTAAGTACCTAAATATACTATAATAAAGTATCAATCAATCATCAATGTTAATGGAGTTCAAGATAATAGTAATATTTTGATGGTAATGATACAGACGGAGACAAGGCTATTTTCATAAATAAAAATAGATGAAAACTTTTAAATACTATGTCACTTTTAAGAACTTATTCTACATAATAATAGGTTTGGAAGTTCTTTACAAGCTTAAACTTGTTTGTTTGGCTCTTGTGCATAAAATCTTACTTTTACAGGCATGGTATGCAGCTAAATGCATCAAATAAATTATTAAGTAAATACTTTTATCCTTCTTACTGTTAGAATTTTGCTGTGTGTAGGTTTTTCATATCCAGATTTATTCTTATTAGAGATGTTTTCTTTGTGTAATGAAGTACTACTAACTTAATTTAGTAGTAAGTAGGCAATACTTACCACATTTAGTTTCAACAAATGTCATAATAATACGAGTAAGTACTTTAGTAAGTCCTGTTCTTTATATTTTTAAAAATTATTTTGGGACTGGATGGCGCAATACAGGGTGGAATTTTATAATGCCACCTAGAGGGAAAGTACTTTTAATATTGTAGATAGAACCTTTTTCTCAAAGAAAACATTCCTTTATTTTTGAAAAGAAATAGAACTACATTCAAAGATTTACAAACATTTTCTTGCCACACCCAGAATCAAACCAACTGAAATCTATTAAAAATTACAACCTGTACTTTTATTGCATCAATTGTTAGGGTTAAGTATAAGGATGAAATCTCTTTAACAAACTTGATAAATCAAATGAAATGAAAACCATGAAATCTTAAATTATTTTATTTATGTACAGAATACATTGTATGGTATGGTAGACAATTTTCGAAAATCTTTCAATGCAGTTCTCTTTCTTTTCAAAAACAAAGAAATGTTTTCTTTCAGTAAAATTTTCTATCTTAGTATTATGAGTACTTACTGATATGTACCATCCTAGACTGCATCTCACTTAACACCAGGTGCGATTGCGGTCAAATACCTGCCTTGTCTAGCATAAAAAAAACTTTCCCTCTAGGTGGCATTACAAAATTCCACCCTGTATATCCAATAATATTTATTTATTTAATTAATAACTACAATTTATAACACACAAAAGTTAGTGAGATGGTTGAAAGAAATTTCGGTAAAGGGGGTAAAACGGGATCCACGCGTACGAAGTCGCGGGAGGCCGCTAGTTATTTCATAATGCGCGCTCGTTGCCTCGCACAAGTACCTATACAGGGTGGAAACGTTAAGTGATCTCACTCGATTATTTCTAAACTATACAAGATATCGAAAAACTGATTACTGAATCTGAAAGTGCTTCACAAGCTCTTTCAAACGGTACCAATAATAGGTTACAGAATAAACTGGATCTATCCGAAAATTCTATGTTTCCAGCTTTCTTTTTTATTATTTTCTATAATAATTTTGACGTTCATAAGTGCCACTTGTGGTCTAAACTGAATAAATACTTTTGATTTTGATTTTTGATACATTTAGTACAGAAACAGGCATGGCACTCATGTCTTGATAATATTATAGCAAGTAAAGCCTTAAACCAATGTTTTCAAAGAATCATTTTGAATAAGAATGCAATTTACGAGTTCATTTTAAGTGTTTATTATTTAATAAAAAAAATTAATACTTTCAATATTGTTTGGCTGGCATACATTTAGTATGGAGGCTGGAAACATTTAATTTTTTGATAGATCCAGTTAATTCTGTAACCTATTATTGGTACCGTTGGATAGAGCTAGTGAAGCACTTTCAGGATCAGTAACCAGCTTTTCGATATCTTGTATAGTTTAGAAATAATCGAATGAGATCACTTATCGTTTCCACCCTGTATAACCTATGTATGTACAAGTTACTGATTATTGCTTTAGAAATAATAAGAATTAAAATCTATAAAAATGTGTAGAATATAACTACCCACAAGGGCTGCTCCCATGTGGTGGGGCTTATCACTCTGCCAGATGGGTAGGATTATATGAGTTGAGAACGCGGGACATTACCAGGAGTATTGGCGTGTGCCTCAAACATTCGTCAGCGGTCCCTATTCGGTCTCACACAAGGAAAACGTCATTACGTTTTCGGCTTTCAGTGTGCGGCATGAATGTATTGTCCTGGTGGCCACTGTTCGAGGCCTATTAAAAGGGCAGGGGATGAAGAAGTCGATTGGTCATGTGGAAGACTACAGCCGGCAGAAAATGGTCGTTACCTACCTAAATGGGCTTTCTGGAGCGGTATTATGACCCGTAGCCCGTCAATGCTAGTGTCATCCGGTTGGCAAATGACCATGCTACCCAATGTCGCAGTCACTATGCCTAGACAGCCTCTACCACTCGCCACTGGTACCTCCGGAGTCGTCCTGTGAAACTACCCTTAGTGTAATTAAACGCACTGCCCTCTAATCTATAGATATAAACCAGTTAACCAAGTGCGTGTCGTGCCACGCGCAGTGTAGGGTTTCGTAGTTGCCCGTCGTTACCGCAATATATTTCTGAAGCAAGCAATTAGTACTTCATCTTAACACTTTTAATGGGGGGACGCCCTAAGTTACTCGAACAAAAATTGGCTTCAATAAAGTGCTAGGTACTTTAATATTTTGCAAACGGGAACCGTTTAAATAAAAAAATAGTCTTAGAAACCCCTAAGCCATTATAAAAGACCTATCCAACGATACCCCACAAATGGGGTAGAAGATGAAAAAAAAATCCCCACTTTATATAGGGAAGCTACCCTAAAAAATATTTTTAAAAATTTTGTTTTATTACTTTGTCGGCATGATTAGAATACATACCAATGGTAAATGGTAAAGTGGCAATACCTCCTAACTAACAATACTAAAATTTTTTAAGAAATCGATTTAATTTCCTGTGGACATTTTCCATTCGAAATTTTTCTCCTAACTGATATTTATTTATAGATAGAAATAAAACTTTGTGGAAATAGCTGCTATATGCGCAAGTAATATTCTTATAACACTGGGCTGCAGTCCTGTCTTAAATATTAAAATTAAATGTATGGAAAGAAAGAAACATTTATTGCCATGGACATCACAGAAGACAAAAGATGTAAATAATAGAAAAAAAAGTAAATAAGACATAGGTGACATAAAACATACAATGAAAGTGAAAGTAAACTGAGCAGTGCCACCCTGTCGCACAGCGATGTCCATCGCAACGGGACCCCACTCAGCATATGCCGTGGCCCCCGGTGAGGGAGGCCACGACGCTGGTTTTCAGTGTGGCGATTTTCGTTCTTTGAACTATCGTTCGGCCTTGGGTCTCGCCTTAGTAAGCTCCTGTATATAATTTGTATCGAGAATTTAGTTCGGTTACGAAAGCGATTGACAGCTTGGCGGCCATCTTGGATTTTCAAAATTTTGTATTTTTTCTTTGATCTGGACTACTTTCCGCACCGAACCCCATTTTTACTTTTTCTCTAAGTTTACCGAGTTCCGAACAGCAATGCCTTAAAAACCTCATGTCCAAAAATTGTGCAATCCCGTAACTCCAAGTGTTGCCAAGTCATCGAGATAAAAATGGTCAAATGTCATTTGTTTCACTTATTTGCACACGTTTCAGTAAAAAAAATCATCACCGGAAATCATTATTTCCATTTCTTTCATAAAATATAAGGACCAAATCTCCAACAATATGGCAACATTGCAAAAATTTCTTTACCCAAGCGATACCTCTTGACAAGACACATGAACGCCTCATACAACCCAATTTTCGCGAATATTGCCAACTACCCTAATAATGCATTTTAAAAATCAGAAAAATGAAACTTTTTACCAGTTGGCCGCTTGCTCCGCCGCCATCTTGATTTGCCATGATTTTTTATTTTTCTAATAATTAGGGTCATTTAACTGACCAAACACCATTTTTAGATTTTTTCTGCCATATCTCCATCTGTCCGTTCCTTAACTATAAAGATACCTACCCATGTCGCAATAAATACTCTTTCTCATAGCTTCCAGTGTTGCCAGGTGATCGAGAAGAAAATGGTCAAATAACCTTTTTAGGATTACTTTGCACGAGTTCACGTTCAAATTTTTGACCGGAACTCATTATTTGCATTTTTTAAATTTTTTTTGACCAAATCTCCCAAAATATGGCAACACTGGTGAAACTTCTTTACCCAAGCGACACCTCTTGACAAAACACACATACAATTCGACTTTCCCAGATGTTACCAACTACCTGAAAAAAGCATTGGAAAAATAAAAAATCTGAAACTTTTTACAAAATGGCCGCGCACTCGTTCGCCATTTTGATTTTCTGATATTTCGGATTTTTCCTATAATGTGGGTCGTATAACCGACTAAACCCCATTTTCAGACTTTTTCTGCCATAACTCCTTCTGTCCGTCCTTAACTTTAAAGACACCCATGTCGCAAAAAATACTTTTCCCCATAACTTCCAGTGTTGCCAGGTGATCGAGATGAAAATGGTCAAATGTCATTTGCACGACCCCTTTGCAGGAGGCGTCATCCAAATTTTTGACCGGAAGTCGTTATTTCTACCAGTTTTTTGGACCAAATCTCTCAAAGTATGGCAACACTGGAGAAATTTTGTCACCCAAGCGACACCTCTTGACAAGACACACAACCGCCTCATACAACTCGGCTTTCCAAAATGTTGCCAACTACTCGAAAAATTAATTCCTAAATTTCGAAATTTTCAACTTTTTACAAAATGGCCGCCCGCTCAGCCGCCATCTTGATTTTTTTACATTGCGGATTTTTCCCATAATTAAGATCGTATATCCGACAAAACCTCATTTTTAGTTTTTTTCTGCCACAACTCCTTCTGTCTGTCCTTAACTTTAAAGTCAGACATGTCGCGAAAATTTGTTTTCCCCGTAACTTTCAGTGTTGCCAGACTTTTTTGATAAAAATAGTGAAATGTCATTCGGGTCCCCAATCGTCACCAAACTGCATACCTACTTTTTGGAATTTCTAGAAATTTCCATTTTCTACTATCCGAGGCCGTGATGGAAAAATTTCTACCAAAATGGCAGTTTTTTCCGATTCTTAGCAATACTCGAGGCACAGACCAACAATCGCTCGGAACATTGTACCCTACTCCGGTGTCGCCATCTACCGGAAAATTGGTGTGAAACTTTATGGAATTTCATAATCGCAACAAAATGGCCGACGGCTCAGCCGCCATCTTGTTTTTTGATAATCTGTGAATGTGGCTCTTAAGAAGACTATACATGTCACAAATATTCAAAAGAAATTTTCAAAAAACCTTGCGCAACTCAGAATGACAACTCCCTAAACACACCCCTGAAATCTAATTTTCAATCCAAGATGGCGGCGCGGCCATTTTGTTTTTCCGTTTTTTTCTCACATTTTCGAACACCAAATGACAACTTCAACCGGCCCCCAAAAAATAAAAAAATCAGGACAAAAAATGAAAAAGTTGGTGTGTCAAAACGGGCCGCCATTTTGTTTTTTAGTCCAAAAAATCTGATAAGCTGCGTGTTGAAAAATCTAGTTCGAAACAAGTGCTGTTACTCGTACCCTCCTCCTCTCTAAACCCCCCAAAAATGGCCATGATCAGTGAGTCAGTCATTGAGTGGTAATCGTGCTAAGCATACAATTTGTATGGAGAGATTAGTTCAATTACGAAAACGGCTGAAAATATGGCGGCCATCTACGATTTTTAAAATTTTGCATTTTTCCCTTAATCTGGACCATTTTCCGCGCCGAACCCCATTTTTACTTTTTTTCTATCCTCACCCAGTCCCGAGGAGCAACGCCCTTAAAAACACCCATGTCACAAAATTTTGTGTTCCCGTAATTCCCAGTGTTGCCAGGTGATCGAGATGAAAATGGTCAAATGTCATTAGTTTGATCTATTTGCAGGAGGCGTCATCCAAATTTTTGACCGAAAGTCGTTATTTCAATTTTTTTCATTTTTGGATCAAATCTCTCAAAGTATGGCAACACTGGAAATTGTTGTTTTTCTAAACGACACTCCTTAACAAACTACGAAATCGCCCCAAACAACTCGACTTTAGCAAATGTTGCCAACTGCCCGAAAAATGCATTTGAAAAATCAGAAAACTAAAACATTTTACAAAATGGCCGCCCGCTCAGCCGCCATCTTGATTTTCTGACATTTCGGATTTTTCCCATAATCTGGGTCGTATAACCGACTAAACTCCATTTTTAGTTTTTTCCTGCCAAATCTCCTTCTGTCCGTCCTCGCCTTTTTCTACGTTAGCTAAGCCCCCCTGCATACAATTTGTATGGAGAATTTAGTCCCTTTAGGAAAACGGGTGAACGCTTGGCGGCCATCTTGGATTTCCAAAATTTTGCATTTTTGCCTTAATCTGTACCATTTTCCGCGCCGAACCCCATTTTTACTTTTTTTCTAACTTTACCCAATCCCGAATTCATTTGTTTCTACAATTCCTTATTCCTCCGTTGTCCCAAAACTTTGAGTTCCCCTAACTCCCAGTGTTGCCAGGTGATCGAGTTGAAAATGGTCAAATGTCATTAGTTTGACCTATTTGCAGGAGGCGTCATCCAAATTTTTGACCGGAAGTCGTTATTTCCATTTTTTACATTTTTTGACCAAATCTCTCAAAGTATGGCAACACTGGAAATTTTCGTTTTTCCAAGCGATACTCCTTGACAAACTACGTAATCGCCCCATACAACTCGACTTTCCCAAATGTTGCCAACTGCCCGAAAAATGCATTTGAAAAATCAGAAATCTGAAACTTTTTACAAAATGGCCGGTCACTCGGTCGCCATCTTGATTTTCTGACATTTCGGATTTTTCCCATAGTCTGGATCGTATAACCGACCAAACCACATTTTTGGATTTTTTCTGCCATATCTCCTTCTGTCCGTCCTTAACTTTAAAGACACCCATGTCGAAAAAAATACTTTTCCCCGTAACTCCCAGTGTTGCCAGGTGATCGAGATGAAAATGGTCAAATGTCATTTGCAAGACCCTTTTGCAGGAGGCGTCATCCAAATTTTTGACCGGAAGTCGTTAGTTCTACTTTCGACATTTTTGGACCAAATCTCCTAAGGTATGGCAACACTGGAGAAATTTCTTCACCCAAGCGAAACCTCTTGACAGGACACACAACCGCCTCATACAACTCGACTTTCCAAAATGTTGCCATGTACTCGAAAAATGAATTCCAAAAATTCGAAATTTTCAACTTTTTACAAAATGGCCGCCCACGCCGCCGCCATCTTGATTTTCTGACATTTCGGATTTTTCCCATAATCTGGGTCGTATATCCGACCAAACGTCATTTTTATTTTTTTTCTGCCATAATTCTTTCTGTCTGTCACTAACTTCAAAGACACCCATGTCGCAAAAAAAACTTTTCCCCATAACTTTCAGTGTTGCCAGACTTTTTTCATAAAAATGGTGAAATGTCATTCGGGTCCCCAAATGTCACCAAACTGCATACCAAGTTTTTGGAATTTCTGGAAATTTCCATTTTCTACTATCCGGGGCCGTGGTGGAAAATTTTCTTCCAAAATGGTAGTTTTTTCCGATTTATGGCAACACTCGAATAACAGACCAACAATCGCCCGGAACATTGTATCCCACTCTGGTGTCGCCATCTACCGGAAAATTGCTACCAAAGTTTGGGGAATTTTTTGATCGCAACAAAATGGCCGACGGCTCAGCCGCCATCTTGTTTTTTGATAATCTGTGAATGGGGCTCTTAAGAAGACTATACATGTCACAAATATTCAAAAGAAATTTTCAAAAACAATTGCGCATCTCGGAATGACACCTCCCTAAAAACACCTCGAAATCGCATTTTCAATCCAAGATGGCGGCGCGGCCATTTTGTTTTTCTAATTTTTTCTCACATTTTTTAGCACACCTTGGCAACCCCAACAAACCACCAAAAAAGAAAAAATTCAGGACCAAAGACAGAAAAGTTGGTGTCTCAAAAAAAGCCGCCATTTTGTTTTTTGGTTCAAAAAATCTAAAAAACCTGGGTGTCAAAAAATCTAGTAAAAAACAAACACTAACAATTTTACCCCTCACCCCTCTAAATACCCCAAAAACACCCCTGATCAGTCAGTCAGTGAGTCAGTGGTAATCGAGCTTTATATATTATAGATAGACTAGCTTTGGTCGCCCGCTACGCGGGCTACAAAAGCTAGATCTGCGATGCTGGCCGCTCCGGGCTTCGCCCTACGCGGCGCTCGGCCTGCGGCCTCGCATTCGGAGCTCGGCCTTCGGCCTCGCAAAAATTACAGGGGGTGTTTATTGTCTGTCACTGTGCTCTTGTGCTTTTTTGACGCAACACGAGTTTAACTGTGGTAACTCTCGGGATTTGAACCATCGCTCGGCCTTCGGCCTCGCCTTTCTGTCTGTCACTGGGCTCTAGTCCTTTTTTGACGCATTAAAATTAACCTATGGCGACTCTCGGGCTTGTAACTATCGCTCGGCCTTCGGCCTCGCCTTTTTCTACGTTAGCTTAGCCCCCCTGCATACAATTTGTATGGAGAATTTAGTCCCTTTAGGAAAACGGGTGAACGCTTGGCGGCCATCTTGGATTTCCAAAATTTTGCATTTTTGCCTTAATCTGGACCATTTTCCGCGCCGAACCCCATTTTTACTTTTTGTCTAACTTCACCCAATCCCGAATTCATTTGTTTCTACAATTCCTTATTCCTCCGTTGTCCCAAAACTTTGAGTTCCCCTAACTCCCAGTGTTGCCAGGTGATCGAGATAAAAATATTCAAATGTCATTAGTTTAACCTATTTGCAGGAGGCGTCATCCAAATTTCTGACCGGAAGTCGTTATTTCCATTTTTTACATTTTTGGACCAAATCTCCCAAAGCATGGCAACACTGGAAATTTTTGGTTTCCCAAACGATACTCCTTGACAAACTACGTAATCGCCCCATACAACTCGACTTTCCCAAATGTTGCCAACTGCCCGAAAAATGCATTTGAAAAATCAGAAATCTGAAACTTTTTACAAAATGGCCGGTCACTCGGTCGCCATCTTGATTTTCTGACATTTCGGATTTTTCCCATAGTCTGGATCGTATAACCGACCAAACCACATTTTTGGATTTTTTCTGCCATATCTCCTTCTGTCCGTCCTTAACTTTAAAGACACCCATGTCGAAAAAAATACTTTTCCCCGTAACTCCCAGTGTTGCCAGGTGATCGAGATGAAAATGGTCAAATGTCATTTGCAAGACCCTTTTGCAGGAGGCGTCATCCAAATTTTTGACCGGAAGTCGTTAGTTCTACTTTCGACATTTTTGGACCAAATCTCCTAAGGTATGGCAACACTGGAGAAATTTCTTCACCCAAGCGAAACCTCTTGACAGGACACACAACCGCCTCATACAACTCGACTTTCCAAAATGTTGCCATGTACTCGAAAAATGAATTCCAAAAATTCGAAATTTTCAACTTTTTACAAAATGGCCGCCCACGCCGCCGCCATCTTGATTTTCTGACATTTCGGATTTTTCCCATAATCTGGGTCGTATATCCGACCAAACGTCATTTTTATTTTTTTTCTGCCATAATTCTTTCTGTCTGTCACTAACTTCAAAGACACCCATGTCGCAAAAAAAACTTTTCCCCATAACTTTCAGTGTTGCCAGACTTTTTTCATAAAAATGGTGAAATGTCATTCGGGTCCCCAAATGTCACCAAACTGCATACCAAGTTTTTGGAATTTCTGGAAATTTCCATTTTCTACTATCCGGGGCCGTGGTGGAAAATTTTCTTCCAAAATGGTAGTTTTTTCCGATTTATGGCAACACTCGAATAACAGACCAACAATCGCCCGGAACATTGTATCCCACTCTGGTGTCGCCATCTACCGGAAAATTGCTACCAAAGTTTGGGGAATTTTTTGATCGCAACAAAATGGCCGACGGCTCAGCCGCCATCTTGTTTTTTGATAATCTGTGAATGGGGCTCTGAAGCAGACTATATATGTCACAAATACTCAAAAGAATTTTTCAAAAACAATTGCGCATCAAAAAGTTACAGCTCCCCAAAAACACCCCTGAAAACGCGTTTTCAATCCAAGATGGCGGCGCGGCCATTTTGTTTTTCCAATTTTTTCTCTAAATTTTTAACACATCTTGGCAACCCCAACAAATCACCAAAGAAGAAAAAATTCAGGACCAAAGACAAAAAAGTTGGTGTCTCAAAAAAGGCCGCCATTTTGTTTTTTGGTTCAAAAAATCTAAAAAACCTGCGTGTTGAAAAATCTAGTTTGAGATAAACACCTACAATTTTACCCCTCTCCCCTCTAAATACCCCAAAAATACCCCTGATCAGTGAGTGAGTGAGTCAGTGAGTGGTAATCGAGCTTTATATAGTATAGATAGACTAGCTTTGGTCGCCCGCTACGCGGGCTACAAAAGCTAGATCTGCGATGCTGGCCGCTCCGGGCTTCGCCCTACGCGGCGCTCGGCCTGCGGCCTCGCATTCGGAGCTCGGCCTTCGGCCTCGCAAAAATTACAGGGGGGCGTTGTCGTTTGTCACGGTGCTCTTGTGCTTTTTTGACGCAACACAAGTAAATCTATGACGACTGTCGGGATTTGAACCATCGCTCGGACTTCGGCCTCGCCTTACTGCTGTCACTGGGCTCTAGTCCTTTTTTGACGCATTAAAAATAAATCTATGGCGACTCACAGGCTTTAAACTATCGCTCGGCCTTCGGCCTCGCCTTTATTTTCGGTTATATGGCTTATCCTTAGAATTTGGCACAAAAATCTATTTCGTTTTAAGCAATAATATTAAAATTAAAATAAATTCATTTATTTTTGCAAATAGGCTTTAAAAAAGCGCTTTTACACGTCCCAATATTAACCCTACCACTGCTTCGGGACATTATGCATAGAAGGCAATAAATTATGAAAGATTTCAGTTGTCGTACATATTTCTTGATTCAATTAGCTTATCTACCTTAGTTGTTTGTTGGCTATGTTTACAAAAGTAGGTACCTATGAGATTATCCTAACAAATTACAAATTCTTTTATAATAATCAAATATAATGTAAAATCTTATGCATTCATAATAATAAAAGTAATAGCTAGTGTACTTGTTTATTAATTTTATTGTCATTAAGAATGAATGTAGTCTATCATGATAATGTGCTGAAATTACAGAATGCTTTAGGAATAATACCGACAGGAGGCGCATCGTAGCGCTATCACCATTGATTACTATTTAACAATGCGCCACCTATCGATTTTATTTCCAAGCATTCTCTAGTTACCGTTGTTAATGGAGTGCTATGTTACATGAAAGTTTGAGTGCAGTTTAGTTTAGTCATATTATTAAAATTTAATCATCTTATGTTGTACCTAAATGAAAGCTGTTTAGGAAACAGATATCAAAGATATTAAGCCTGTGTGCGAGATAGTTAAGTCTGTGTTAGATATTTAAATCTGTGTGCGAGATAATTAAGCCTGTGTGTGAGATATTTAAGCCTGTGTGTTATTATAACTCAACCTACATTGTGCTTATTAATTAATTAATGAAGAAAAACAAAAAATTAGTTTAAATAGTATATTTATAATGATTAAACAATTATTCTACAATTTTGAAAGCATACATTTGACTGTAATATTACTATGTTTCTGTAAAGGAGCTATCTACTTTCGTAATTGATCTATCATTTAGTACATTAAATAAAAAGACATAAGCTTATAAGTGAAAAAAGTGCTACATGTAGCTTCAGTGCTGACAGAGTCGGATTTAAAAATCTAAGTTACCTAGAATGACAGTGGATCAAGCTGCGATTTTAATATAAGCGAAAAATATTAAATTCCAATGATAGTGAAATTCGAGTAATTTTACTTAACTAAGACATGTTTAATTCCAAAATATTATGTAATCATAATTTCAAGTGCAATATTTATTTATAATATGAATGCAAATTGACATTGGCTAAATAATTATGTTACATTTTCCTATATAAATGAAAATATAAAAAAGAATCTGGATCAGTGTGCTTACCATGAGTTTACGTTAGGTGTGCTCGCTAGCGACTGCGTAAAAGAATGACATTTAATTGTATGACATATTGTGCAGCGCCCCTAGCGGCTACTTTCAAGAAACAAAATCTTCATAGAGATTTTTGACGTACTCGCGAGCACACCTAACGTAAACTCATGGTAGGTACACTGAGGTGGAATTGTGTAAAGCAATCGTAATCATTTGACAGTTCATAACGTACGATAAAATCAGTTAAAGCGTTTGACAGAATTATCGTACGTTATGTTACGTACGTAACTGTCAAATGATAACGATTGCTTTACACAATTCCACCTCAGTTTAAAAAAAAACTTATGGGCTGATATCTCAATCGTCGTAGAACTTTGAAGAATAGTATGAGATATGTCAAAATGTTTATTCTTCAGCAGATATTCAACGATTAAAAAATCAGTCCCAAGTCACCTACATATCCGAGTAGCTGGCATTTTATGTTCACTAAATTAATATTAGAAAATGAAAAATAAAGAAGAAAAAACAAAAGGGCCATGATGAGGTTCAGCATAAGCTGCTACAAGTCTTGGGTTATGGTATTATTACTAATCAGTAAACAATATTAATTTGAATAAAAGTGCATAACTACTATGTTTTAATCTGTAAATATCTCTAATTGTTATTTTCTTGCTTCCTTTGTAGAACGTCAAGCATCTTCAAATCAGTGTTCATCGATAGTTGACTGCTGTCGTCAATCCAATACCGGAACTTCAACTGAGATTTCAAGTCCAATGTCGATAATTCCATGATACTGATGAACCTGGAAATAAAAAGACAGTTGTAATTATTTCGTTTTAATGATTTCATTCTCTTATATTTTATTCGCAAAAAAGGACTATAGGTAATTAAGAAATGACAACATAGAGGTGAGCGGATGCGTGGTAGTATTATCACATAACACCTAATTATTAGTTAAAGTGACATCTAAATAAAATGCGGCAGGCATTTATTGTGTGACATTTGTGTTTAAAATAAGATTTCAAATTATGCATAGAATTCATTTTATGAGAGTAATATTGAACATGTCTCGGAAATGGATTTGCAATAATATACAATAGGGATGATGACTGGGTAATGAAATCAAAATTATATTTAGTCCGTCAGACAGATAATTAGAAAATATTAGACTCATATTTTTTTTCTATAATCGAATAATTACAGCATTAAATTGAGTTGAAATGTCGCGTGTCATCATTTTTGAGTAAAAGTTCTACTCAAGCGTGACGTATAGCGCCATTTCAACTCGATGTAGCACTGTTATTATCAACCGACTTCAAAAAAAAGGAGGAGGTTCTCAATTCGACCCGTATGTTTTTTTTTTTTTTTTTTTCTATGTTTGTTACGCGATAACTCCGCCAATTATGAACCGATTTGAACAAATCTTTTTTCGGCGTATAGGTAATACCTCAAGGGTGGTCCCATTTAAATTTAATACTAGAAAAAACAACCCCCAAGGGTGGAAAATTGGGGATGAACTTTTTTATACGCAATATCTCCGCCGATTATAAATCAATTTGAACGATTATTTTTTTGTTAAATAGGTATTATCAAAAGGGTGGTTTCATGCGAATTTGAAGAAAATATTTCACCCCCAAGGGTGAAAAATTGGGGATGAACTTTTTTATACGCAATATTTTTAATTTTTAGTTTTTTTTTTGTGTTCACGCATTTGAAGTCGGTTTTATTTTTTTAAAAAGTTAATTTAATTATAAAAGAACATAAAAATTATGAGTCTAATATTTTCTAATTATCTGTCTGACGGACAAATAATTGAAATTTTGTCATCTAGCCTATTACTTATCTCATATTTCTTGGTCGTTTAGCGTAATAATGTTAGGTACACTTACTTGTCGTGTCGTGAACTACTATTTGCGTCTTGCGTTTATGTTTTGCTTTCTTTTCTTTCTTTATTCTTAGCCTTCTTGCTTCGTAGAGTAATATTTTACGCATTGAGACAGTAATTTCTTCTTGGCGATATCACTCCTCCTTCCTTGTGAGATGTGATCAATTCTATTCTATTCATGGCATTTTACCTGTTGATTAAATTTTGTTAAAAGTATTTTTTATAAAAAAAATGCCTTTAAACAAAGGTAGTAGGCGCGCGTGAACACCTGCCAGTAGAGAGGTTATATGACCTAACGACAGTTGGTGAAAAGAAAAAAGAACACTGGCTGAGTACTCCAAAGATATGTCCAAGCTTAATGTTTATGGTATCTCAACACTTATTATTGATTATTGCGATTGAGTTGTAAAATTTTTTTACTTACATAATCAGAAAAAGGTCGTGTGGTGCATTGTCAGGCTCCGGTTCAGTTCAGTATGAAGTAGCGAAACGTAGGTAGCTAAGTATTATATTACATTTTAATTTTTCTTATTTCTTCTAGTCTATACCTGAAATAGATGGCATATTAATATTATTAACAGTGAAATGTAATAAGACAATTATAATTGTATAATTTATATAAATATAAATCTGAAGATTGAAGTTGCGTTTACCTTAATTAGTAGTTAGTTCTTTTTATGCTTATGAATTCTTCAAATTTGCATTATTTTGTCAGGGCTGCGTTATTAATGCTTCATCTTGAGGAACTTGACTTGCGAGTACATGTGGTGAGCACCATCGTAGCAATTTTAACTTTTGCATCATTCAAGTTTCTCTTTTGGCTTCTATACCTGAAATAATTAATATAAAATATGTAGTACAGATTAAAATACTAATCCCAACTATCCCAACTAATATTATAAATGCGAAAGTAACTCTGTCTGTCTGTCTGTCTGTTACGCTTTCCCGCTTAAACCTCGCAACCGATTTTGATGAAATTTGGCATAGAGATAGTTTGAGTCCCGGGAAAGAACATAGGATAGTTTTTATCCCGGTTTTTGAAACAGGGACGCGCGCGATAAAGTTTTTCTGTGACAGACAAAATTCCACGCGGGCGAAGCCGCGGGCGGAAAGCTAGTACATATTATAAATGCGAAAATTTGGATGTCTGTTACTTTTTCACGCAAAAACTACTGAACGGATTTTGACGAAACTTTACAGTATTATTGTTTATAACCCAGAATAACACATAGGCTATTATTAGAAGCCGTGGGCAAAAGCTAGTCTTTTTATAAATTAAATAATAATTTTATTAATATTTTTAATACTTACTCTTAGTATCTTTTGAGTGTACGAGTGACAGTCATCTTGATGTCTAATTGAGTATCTTATCCAGATAAGATATAAACAGTGATATTACTAATAAATCGTTTGTCATCTGTAATATAAAACATATTAAAATTAGATTTATATTTGGCTATGCATTGTTAGAGTTTACATCGATGTATAATTAGAGACACATCAAAGCATTGCACGGCTCATCTGTGTTTTGTGTGAATGAGATGTTTCCACATTTATAAACAAGTTAGCTGCCACACACTGCCAGCCTGGTTAGTCCATCTGCAAGCTCTATAACATGACATACAATGTTAGTAAAAGACAGCCATAAATATTAGTTAAAGCCAGAGCCTCGTCAGTAAGACAGCAGGGAGCACCGCAGCGGAGCGTCTCATTCTCGCGGTGAGCCACGCCGCTGCCGCCAACAGCCGGCTGTTGGCGCGAGCAGGTGAGGTTGGCACATGGGATAGTACCATAACATTAATTTGATCTTATAATTAATTAAAGGCAAGCCAATGGTTAGTAAGATTAGTTTTGTTATGCACTCTCCCTTCTACTCCCCATCTACCTACATGAAATGTATAACATTAAAAACTGATTTTAATCATTCGCGTCCCACCCATTATAACTAAACGTCAAGCAGTGAGTACATAATGTAACTCATTCATAAATATCGCGTCAAGACATACCTAGACACATAGAAAGACACGGGTCTTTCTATTTTAAATAAAAACCATTTCATGTAGTTAGATCGCCCTACTGGGCGAATTCGATCTTTTAGCTACAATTAGTTAGCAAATAAATAATATGAATATGAATGAATTCTAAGCCCAAGCAGCGCAAGCATTTTAAAGCAGCAAGCAATTGCAAAGCAGCTACTGAAATGAATCCAAAATTTGATAGATTTGCCCGGGTAAGCCGATATTGTATATGATGAGTGTTTACGTGTGCAGTAATGTAAGAGAAGATGGGAAAGCAAAGTGAAATGGAATATGAAAAATATCACTCCATTACTGTAAGAGTGGTATATCGGAATATAACGTAATCACTTTGGAATCACCATGACATTAGCGCCTGATTCGGAACAGGAGCCTCCTCAGCCAACCAAACGAAGGAAGAGAGAATGATACCGCTGACTGAGCGAACTGATTGACAGGGGAAGACTGTTAGGACGACACCCCCAGCCTGCAGGGGACGTCACTGATCCACGTGGGTGACACAGGCAGACGCCTCAGAGAGAGTGACGCCATCGAAGCGAAGAGTGTGAAGGCGACAGCCAACACAGCACGAGCATAAAGTTGAAGAGGTCGAGCGGAGGGAAGATGCAGGGTTAACGAATCAGGGCAGAGAAAATAACCGGTCGATAATGTCCCGGGTGTCAATCAAACACCTCAGCGTCGACGGAATATCAGGGTGTCCAGGTACAAGTACGAGTATGTCAATATAACAAACAACACGTGGTTCAGAAAGCAATGAGCAATGGATGTGTTCAAATGAAGTTGGTTAATGCCGTCATAAGCGAAACTGAACGAAATTGTTCTCACCAGCATAATAAGGATCGTCGTATAATTGTCATTTTGTAAAATTAATAATGTAACTGTCGCCTTTTTTCGCATTTCTTAAATAAACATTGCAAATACATCATAGGTCTCACTAAAAAACAGGTACTTTTAAAGGTATATAAAGTGCTATAAACGGTTACAAAAACAAAG
This sequence comes from Ostrinia nubilalis, assembly GCF_963855985.1. Taxonomy (NCBI): domain Eukaryota; kingdom Metazoa; phylum Arthropoda; class Insecta; order Lepidoptera; family Crambidae; genus Ostrinia; species Ostrinia nubilalis. The sequence continues at coordinate 22,453,502 of NC_087119.1, read as the reverse complement.
TTAAAATTTATTTATTTGTAATTTTAAATAGTACTTAAATATTAATTAACAAGAATAAACATTCTAAAAAATAGCAAGTTACACTTAAAACATAACGTTACTTATTTAATTAGTTATTTATTTCAAGAATACTCAAATTTTAACAACCATTAGGTAATTTTCATAAAATGTTTAGTAAAAAAACTTTTAGTTATTGTTAATTTTATGAAATTGATCAAGTAGCAATTCCTGGCAAAGAAAGAAAATGTCACGTCCATTATGAAAACCCTCTCAACAATAAAATTACCTCATGCATGATAGCAACAACAAACTTGTAAATAAAAGGAGTAACTTTAATATTAAGAATGTGAAAGAATAATGGTAATAAAATAACAATACCATAAGAAAATTCTAAACTGAAAATATAGTAAACATTAGGTGCAAAAGAAGTGAAAGCCCAAATAAAAACAAACGGTGTAGTCGACATCCAATGCTCACTTGTCTTCAGCAAGACAAGCGATAGGATGTTTTAACACCTACGACCTACAGTGCTCGAGATCCGTCGCACATCTATCTCATCAACGAGAGAAGAAGGAGGAAAATATTGAACAGAGTAGTTGAAACTGATAAATGATTAATTTTAACTTCAAAGACAAGAGGTAATTAGGATAATATTTAGCGAGGGAACAGACAGCAGTTCTCAAAATGGGACCCATTTTTATCACAATTTCATTGTTAGGTTAAAATGGACGAACATAAAATATGTACCTACGTAGGACATTAAAAACAGTGCACCCAAAACAAAATTCTTATTGTTTAAATAAATGAAATTATTAAAAAGTACTATTCTGTTATATGTGAATAAGCTAACAAACATAACAAACTGAATTACAATAAAAACATTATAGGTAGGTGGTAGTCAATATTTATTATTAATTTATAGTTAATATGTACACATTAAGAGAAAAACGTTTTTGGTTCTATATTAAGTTATTGCAAATTTTAATATTATTAACAAAGACAGGTACTAATTAATAAAAAATATTATTTGTTGTGTAGCAACATTTATGACTTAAATGTGATTAAAAATATGAATTCCTTTTAACTATTCGTATAGTGTCGATTCGAATTAAAAAAGTATGTCCTAAATGTATAACAAGAAAAGTAACGTTATGTTTTAAATGTTTTTAGAGTTATAAAAAAAACCAATTTCTTGTAAAATTGTTAAAAAATCTTTATATCATTTGGTTTTGGACTATTATGCATTCGTTAAATTTTGATTAAAACCCAGTATTCATAAAAAAACTGAATACTCCATGCAACAAAATACGTTAAGAAGTGTTTAGGATTTTAATTATTAACAGTTTAATGTCAGAGTTAGTTCTAGCTTTAACTACAACACGGATATTTAACCGGAAATGTCCTGCGAAAATTGATTTTCTCGCCAAAAATCTTGTTTAAATCTTCTGCAGCCATAGCGTGCAGTAACTAATAATATGACGTGATTGGATTACTAATGTTTGGCCAAAAACGTTTCCCAAATTATCACATCGCAAACAACTTATTTCATTCTTTTTATCGAAATATTCATTAACAAGAGGTGATTCTGGCGCTCGGCGGCCGCTACCGCGGCACGCTGCGCTCGCCTTCGCGCGTTAATGGTCACTGTTCTAACCTAACCTAACCCACTATTTTCTGCAATACCTACTTTTTGCAAACATAAAATTTTATTATTAAAATTATTGTTTAAGAAAACTATGATCATGTGCCTTATGCTTTGATTTGTGGGTAAGTATATGAAGTGTTAATTTGATCAATCAAATTATTTGGATATTTGGCAAAAAACATTTGCTATACAAAAATTTGCCATAAAAAAACTTGACCAAGTAAAATTTTGCCAAATGATAATTTGACCAAATGAATTATCGCATCCCACCGCTCCTGCCAAAAGGCCACGGCATCCTCTCTAATGGTGCGCTTCAATTCCCGGCGCTCCCTGGGGGCCAGTTGGATTCCCTCCTCCGCAAGTCGTCCTGCACGAGAGACTTACAGGTAACGCTGCCGTGCTGCACGACCTGTAAGCCTTCGTGAGTAAAATGAGCGCCGGTCGCTGAGTATTCCCTCCAACCACCTTTCTCATTAGAAAAATCGATTCCCTCCAACCACCTTTCTCATTACAAAAATCGACGAGCATCGGTACCATACGGCCGCAGCGTATGTCATTGTTGCCACATAAATGCCTGCGTACAGCACACTTAGGGCGGGGTATCTCACGCCCCATGACGTCTTGCCAAAACCATTGGCAGCTTGTAAATCAATCAATTTCGCATGCGGCACATAGGACCTAGCCTCGTCGAGGGTCACACCAAGCGATTGCGATCGTCACATCGTCTGCGTACGCTATTACGTGTACCCACTCAGGACACGGCAGCAGCAGGAGGTCGTTGAGCAGGAGGTTCCAAAGTGTCGGGCCCAACATTGATCCCTAAGGACATCCCATGGTACTGCGCTTCCACGACGTGTGAGCCCCTACATAGAGGCCCACACGCCGGTCTGTAAAGTAACTAACCAATGACCTGAAGATATTAGGTGGAGCTCCGGTCTGTTTGGCCTTCAACAAAATCATCGGCCACCACGCGTTGTCAAAAGCACCGGAGATGTCCAGGAAGATCAGCTGCACGTATGACGCAGTACTGTTCTCGGTGATCGAGTTAATGAACTTGAGCGCCGTGACCGTAGACCGGCCACGGGTGAAACCGTGCTGAGCGTCAGATATATGTCGGTGCAAGCAGGGAGCGCAGGAGATGATGACGCGCTCCAGGATCTTACCCAGGATTGGCAAAAGAGTAATAGGCCTATAGGCCTTCGGGTCAGAGAGAGGCTTACCGTTTCCCTTCGGGAGGACCAATAGTCTACCTACCTTCCAGATGTCTGTAAAAGAACCTTCAGCAAAGGTGGTGCGAAAAGTAACAGTTGCTAAGTTTATTTGGGAAATGAAACATTGGCGATAAGTTGTTTGCGAAGCGAAATTTGGCGAAAAGTAATTTGGCCAAACGGAAGGATACCGATGCGATTACTCTTAAATCGTAACAAATAAGTTTATGAAATGTTTATTTCTAAATGTAATAATATCAATATAACTTTAAAAAAAAACCGACTTCAAATGCGTGAATACAAATAATACCTATTCAACAAAAAAATAATCGTTCAAATTGGTTCATATCGGCGGAGATATTGCGTATAAAAAAGTTCATCCCCAATTTTCCACCCTTGGAGGTGAAATATTTTCTTTAAATTTGCATGAAACCACCCTTTTGATAATACCTATTCAACAAAAAAAAATTCGTTCAAATTGGTTTATAATCGGCGGAGATATTGCGTATAAAAAATTTCATCCCCAATTTTCCACCCTTGGGGGTTATTTTTTTTATTATTAAATTTAAATGGGACCACCCTTGAGGTATTACCTATACGCCGAAAAAATATTTGTTCAAATCGGTTCATAATTGGCAAAGTTATCGCGTAACAAACATAGAAAAAAAAAAAACATACGGGTCGAATTGAGAATCTCCTCCTTTTTTTGAAGTCCGTTGAAAAAAAAAGGCGGCATAGGGGCCCGAGCGCCAGCCTCACCGCACCTTAACCTATTTATTACACTGCATTAACTTAAATTATACTGGTAAATTACTAATGTTAGTAACCCACCACCCCAGAGACATTTTAGTGAGAATGACAAATCCAAGATATCTTTTATCATATTCCAATGATAGTAATAATTGAGACTGAAAAAACTTAAACACAATAAGATTGAAGAGGATCCCTTCCAATCGTGTAATGTTTTATTACCAATAATGTGACTGTTTTGACACTAAAGTAACCAAAAATATTTTTGACTATCTATGGGAACTGTTGCAAAGTAATACTATAACATCACCCTATTAAAAATTAAAAGCGTAAAAATCTGGACAACTTGGTTTGACCAGTCCCCGAAGGCAGCGCCTGTTCACAGACATGACGGATGAGCCAGCCATCGCTTCACTCGATCATATTTTAGAGAATGTAACGACCCGCCTCACCACGCCACCACCCCAGAGACATTTTAGTGAGAATGACAAATCCAAGATATCTTTTTTCTTATTCTAATGATAGTAATAATTGAGACTGAAAAAACTTAAACACAATAAGATTGAAGAGGATCCCTTCCAATCGTGTAATGTTTTATTACCAATAATGTGACTGTTTTGACACTAAAGTAACCAAAAATATTTTTGACTATCTATGGGAACTGTTGCAAAGTAATACTATAACATCACCCCATTCAAAATTAAAAGCGTAAAAATCTGGACAACTTGGTTTGACCAGTCCCCGAAGGCAGCGCCTGTTCACAGACATGACGGATGAGCCAGCCATCGCTTCACTCGATCATATTTTAGAGAATTTAACGACCCGCCTCACCACGCCACCACCCCAGAGACATTTTAGTGAGAATGACAAATCCAAGATATCTTTCTTTTTATTCTGATGATAGTGATAATTCAGACTGAAAAAACTTAAACACAATAAGATCGAAGAGGATCCCTTTCAATCGTGTAATGTGTTATTACCAATAATGTGACTGTTTTGACACTAAAGTAACCAAAAATATTTTTGACTATCTATGGGAACTGTGGCAAAGTAATATTATAACATCACCCTATTAAAAATTAAAAGCATAGGAATCTGGACAACTTGGTTTGACCAGTCCCCGAAGGCAGCGCCTGTTCACAGACATGACGGATGAGCCAGCCATCGCTTCACTCGATCATATTTTAGAGAATGTAACGACCCGCCTCACCACGCCACCACCCCAGAGACATTTTAGTGAGAATGACAAATCCAAGATATCTTTTTTCATATTCTAATATTAGTAATAATTCAGACTGAAAATACTTTAACACAATAAGATTGAAGAGGATCCCTTTCAATCGTCCTAATGTGTTATTACCAATAATGTGACTGTTTTGACACTAAAGCAACCAAAAATATTTTTGACTATGGGAACTGTGGCAAAGTAATGCTATAACATCACCCCATTCAAAATTAAAAGCGTAAAAATCTGGACAACTTGGTTTGACCAGTCCCCGAAGGCAGCGCCTGTTCACAGACATGACGGATGAGCCAGCCATCGCTTCACTCGATCATATTTTAGAGAATGTAACGACCCGCCTCACCACGCCACCACCCCAGAGCCATTTTAGTGAGAATGACAAATCCAAGATATCTTTTTTCATATTCTAATGATAGTAATAATTCAGACTGAAAAAACTTAAACACAATAAGATTGAAGAGGATCCCTTCCAATCGTGTAATGTTTTATTACCAATAATGTGACTGTTTTGACACTAAAGTAACCAAAAATATTTTTGACTATCTATGGGAACTGTGGCAAAGTAATGCTATAACATCACCCCATTCAAAATTAAAAGCGTAAAAATCTGGACAACTTGGTTTGACCAGTCCCCGAAGGCAGCGCCTGTTCACAGACATGACGGATGAGCCAGCCATCGCTTCACTCGATCATATTTTAGAGAATGTAACGACCCGCCTCACCACGCCACCACCCCAGAGACATTTTAGTGAGAATGACAAATCCAAGACATCTTTTTTCATATTCTAATGATAGTAATAATTCAGACTGAAAAAACTTAAACACAATAAGATCGAAGAGGATCCCTTTCAATCGTGTAATGTGTTATTACCAATAATGTGACTGTTTTGACACTAAAGTAACCAAAAATATTTTTGACTATCTATGGGAACTGTGGCAAAGTAATATTATAACATCACCCTATTAAAAATTAAAAGCATAGGAATCTGGACAACTTGGTTTGACCAGTCCCCGAAGGCAGCGCCTGTTCACAGACATGACGGATGAGCCAGCCATCGCTTCACTCGATCATATTTTAGAGAATGTAACGACCCGCCTCACCACGCCACCACCCCAGAGCCATTTTAGTGAGAATGACAAATCCAAGATATCTTTTTTCATATTCTAATGATAGTAATAATTCAGACTGAAAAAACTTAAACACAATAAGATCGAAGAGGATCCCTTTCAATCGTGTAATGTGTTATTACCAATAATGTGACTGTTTTGACACTAAAGTAACCAAAAATATTTTTGACTATCTATGGGAACTGTGGCAAAGTAATATTATAACATCACCCTATTAAAAATTAAAAGCATAGGAATCTGGACAACTTGGTTTGACCAGTCCCCGAAGGCAGCGCCTGTTCACAGACATGACGGATGAGCCAGCCATCGCTTCACTCGATCATATTTTAGAGAATGTAACGACCCGCCTCACCACGCCACCACCCCAGAGCCATTTTAGTGAGAATGACAAATCCAAGATATCTTTTTTCATATTCTAATGATAGTAATAATTCAGACTGAAAAAACTTAAACACAATAAGATTGAAGAGGATCCCTTCCAATCGTGTAATGTTTCATTACCAATAATGTGACTGTTTTGACACTAAAGTAACCAAAAATATTTTTGACTATCTATGGGAACTGTGGCAAAGTAATATTATAACATCACCCTATTAAAAATTAAAAGCATAGGAATCTGGACAACTTGGTTTGACCAGTCCCCGAAGGCAGCGCCTGTTCACAGACATGACGGATGAGCCAGCCATCGCTTCACTCGATCATATTTTAAAGAATGTAACGACCCGCCTCACCACGCCACCACCCCAGAGCCATTTTAGTGAGAATGACAAATCCAAGATATCTTTTTTCATATTCTAATGATAGTAATAATTCAGACTGAAAATACTTAAACACAATAAGATCGAAGAGGATCCCTTTCAATCGTGTAATGTTTTATTACCAATAATGTGACTGTTTTGACACTAAAGTAACCAAAAATATTTTTGACTATCTATGGGAACTGTGGCAAAGTAATGCTATAACGTCACCCCATTCAAAATTAAAAGCGTAAAAATCTGGACAACTTGGTTTGACCAGTCCCCGAAGGCAGCGCCTGTTCACAGACATGACGGATGAGCCAGCCATCGCTTCACTCGATCATATTTTAGAGAATGTAACGACCCGCCTCACCACGCCACCACCCCAGAGCCATTTTAGTGAGAATGACAAATCCAAGATATCTTTTTTCATATTCTAATGATAGTAATAATTCAGACTGAAAAAACTTAAACACAATAAGATCGAAGAGGATCCCTTTCAATCGTGTAATGTGTTATTACCAATAATGTGACTGTTTTGACACTAAAGTAACCAAAAATATTTTTGACTATCTATGGGAACTGTGGCAAAGTAATGCTATAACATCACCCCATTCAAAATTAAAAGCGTAAAAATCTGGACAACTTGGTTTGACCAGTCCCCGAAGGCAGCGCCTGTTCACAGACATGACGGATGAGCCAGCCATCGCTTCACTCGATCATATTTTAGAGAATGTAACGACCCGCCTCACCACGCCACCACCCCAGAGCCATTTTAGTGAGAATGACAAATCCAAGATATCTTTTTTCATATTCTAATGATAGTAATAATTCAGACTGAAAAAACTTAAACACAATAAGATCGAAGAGGATCCCTTTCAATCGTGTAATGTGTTATTACCAATAATGTGACTGTTTTGACACTAAAGTAACCAAAAATATTTTTGACTATCTATGGGAACTGTGGCAAAGTAATATTATAACATCACCCTATTAAAAATTAAAAGCATAGGAATCTGGACAACTTGGTTTGACCAGTCCCCGAAGGCAGCGCCTGTTCACAGACATGACGGATGAGCCAGCCATCGCTTCACTCGATCATATTTTAGAGAATGTAACGACCCGCCTCACCACGCCACCACCCCAGAGCCATTTTAGTGAGAATGACAAATCCAAGATATCTTTTTTCATATTCTAATGATAGTAATAATTCAGACTGAAAAAACTTAAACACAATAAGATTGAAGAGGATCCCTTCCAATCGTGTAATGTTTCATTACCAATAATGTGACTGTTTTGACACTAAAGTAACCAAAAATATTTTTGACTATCTATGGGAACTGTGGCAAAGTAATATTATAACATCACCCTATTAAAAATTAAAAGCATAGGAATCTGGACAACTTGGTTTGACCAGTCCCCGAAGGCAGCGCCTGTTCACAGACATGACGGATGAGCCAGCCATCGCTTCACTCGATCATATTTTAGAGAATGTAACGACCCGCCTCACCACGCCACCACCCCAGAGCCATTTTAGTGAGAATGACAAATCCAAGATATCTTTTTTCATATTCTAATGATAGTAATAATTCAGACTGAATAAACTTAAACACAATAAGATCGAAGAGGATCCCTTTCAATCGTGTAATGTGTTATTACCAAATGTGACTGTTTTGACACTAAAGTAACCAAAAATATTTTTGACTATCTATGCTATGGGAACTGTGGCAAAGTAATACTATAACATAACCCCATTCAAAATTAAAAGCGTAAAAATCTGGACAACTTGGTTTGACCAGTCCCCGAAGGCAGCGCCTGTTCACAGACATGACGGATGAGCCAGCCATCGCTTCACTCGATCATATTTTAGAGAATGTAACGACCCGCCTCACCACGCCACCACCCCAGAGCCATTTTAGTGAGAATGACAAATCCAAGATATCTTTTTTCATATTCTAATGATAGTAATAATTCAGATTGAAACAACTTAAACACAATAAGATTGAAGAGGATCCCTTCCAATCGTGTAATGTGTTATTACCAATAATGTGACTGTTTTGACACTAAAGTAACCAAAAATATTTTTGACTATCTATGGGGACTGTGGCAAAGTAATGCTATAACATCACCCCATTCAAAATTAAAAGCGTAAAAATCTGGACAACTTGGTTTGACCAGTCCCCGAAGGCAGCGCCTGTTCACAGACATGACGGATGAGCCAGCCATCGCTTCACTCGATCATATTTTAGAGAATGTAACGACCCGCCTCACCACGCCACCACCCCAGAGCCATTTTAGTGAGAATGACAAATCCAAGATATCTTTTTTCATATTCTAATGATAGTAATAATTCAGACTGAATAAACTTAAACACAATAAGATCGAAGAGGATCCCTTTCAATCGTGTAATGTGTTATTACCAAATGTGACTGTTTTGACACTAAAGTAACCAAAAATATTTTTGACTATCTATGCTATTGGAACTGTGGCAAAGTAATACTATAACATAACCCCATTCAAAATTAAAAGCGTAAAAATCTGGACAACTTGGTTTGACCAGTCCCCGAAGGCAGCGCCTGTTCACAGACATGACGGATGAGCCAGCCATCGCTTCACTCGATCATATTTTAGAGAATGTAACGACCCGCCTCACCACGCCACCACCCCAGAGACATTTTAGTGAGAATGACAAATCCAAGATATCTTTTTTCATATTCTAATGATAGTAATAATTCAGACTGAAACAACTTAAACACAATAAGATTGAAGAGGATCCCTTCCAATCGTGTAATGTTTTATTACCAATAATGTGACTGTTTTGACACTAAAGTAACCAAAAATATGTTTGACTATCTATGGGAACTGTGGCAAAGTAATGCTATAACATCACCCCATTCAAAATTAAAAGCGTAAAAATCTGGACAACTTGGTTTGACCAGTCCCCGAAGGCAGCGCCTGTTCACAGACATGACGGATGAGCCAGCCATCGCTTCACTCGATCATATTTTAGAGAATGTAACGACCCGCCTCACCACGCCACCACCCCAGAGCCATTTTAGTGAGAATGACAAATCCAAGATATCTTTTTTCATATTCTAATGATAGTAATAATTCAGACTGAATAAACTTAAACACAATAAGATCGAAGAGGATCCCTTTCAATCGTGTAATGTGTTATTACCAAATGTGACTGTTTTGACACTAAAGTAACCAAAAATATTTTTGACTATCTATGCTATGGGAACTGTGGCAAAGTAATACTATAACATAACCCCATTCAAAATTAAAAGCGTAAAAATCTGGACAACTTGGTTTGACCAGTCCCCGAAGGCAGCGCCTGTTCACAGACATGACGGATGAGCCAGCCATCGCTTCACTCGATCATATTTTAGAGAATGTAACGACCCGCCTCACCACGCCACCACCCCAGAGCCATTTTAGTGAGAATGACAAATCCAAGATATCTTTTTTCATATTCTAATGATAGTAATAATTCAGACTGAAAAAACTCAAACACAATAAGATTGAAGAGGATCCCTTTCAATCGTGTAATGTGTTATTACCAATAATGTGACTGTTTTGACACTAAAGTAACCAAAAATATTTTTGACCATCTATGGGAACTGTGGCAAAGTAATGCTATAACATCACCCCATTCAAAAATAAAAGCGTAAAAATCTGGACAACTTGGTTTGACCAGTCCCCGAAGGCAGCGCCTGTTCACAGACATGACGGATGAGCCAGCCATCGCTTCACTCGATCATATTTTAGAGAATGTAACGACCCGCCTCACCACGCCACCACCCCAGAGCCATTTTAGTGAGAATGACAAATCCAAGATATCTTTTTTCATATTCTAATGATAGTAATAATTCAGACTGAAAAAACTCAAACACAATAAGATTGAAGAGGATCCCTTTCAATCGTGTAATGTGTTATTACCAATAATGTGACCGTTTTGACACTTAATTAACCAAAAATATTTTTGACTATCTATGGGAACTGTGGCAAAGTAATGCTATAACATCACCCCATCCAAAATTAAAAGCGTAAAAATCTGGACAACTTGGTTTGACCAGTCCCCGAAGGCAGCGCCTGTTCACAGACATGACGGATGAGCCAGCCATCGCTTCACTCGATCATATTTTAGAGAATGTAACGACCCGCCTCACCACGCCACCACCCCAGAGCCATTTTAGTGAGAATGACAAATCCAAGATATCTTTTTTCATATTCTAATGATAGTAATAATTCAGACTGAAAAAACTTAAACACAATAAGATCGAAGAGGATCCCTTTCAATCGTGTAATGTGTTATTACCAATAATGTGACTGTTTTGACACTAAAGTAACCAAAAATATTTTTGACTATCCGTGGGAACTGTGGCAAAGTAATGCTAACATCACCCCATTCAAAATTAAAAGCGTAAAAATCTGGACAACTTGGTTTGACCAGTCCCCGAAGGCAGCGCCTGTTCACAGACATGACGGATGAGCCAGCCATCGCTTCACTCGATCATATTTTAGAGAATGTAACGACCCGCCTCACCACGCCACCACCCCAGAGACATTTTAGTGAGAATGACAAATCCAAGATATCTTTTTTCATATTCTAATGATAGTAATAATTCAGACTGAAAAACCTTAAACACAATAAGATTGAAGAGGATCCCTTTCAATCGTGTAATGTGTTATTACCAATAATGTGACTGTTTTGACACTAAAGTAACCAAAAATATTTTTGACTATCTATGGGAACTGTGGCAAAGTAATGCTATAACATCACCCCATCCAAAATTAAAAGCGTAAAAATCTGGACAACTTGGTTTGACCAGTCCCCGAAGGCAGCGCCTGTTCACAGACATGACGGATGAGCCAGCCATCGCTTCACTCGATCATATTTTAGAGAATGTAACGACCCGCCTCACCACGCCACCACCCCAGAGACATTTTAGTGAGAATGACAAATCCAAGATATCTTTTTTCATACTCTAATGATAGTAATAATTCAGACTGAAAAAACTTAAATACAATAAGATTGAAGAGGATCCCTTCCAATCGTGTAATGTGTTATTACCAATACTGTGACCATTTTGACACTAAAGTAACCAAAAATATTTTTGACTATCTATGCTATGGGAACTGTGGCAAAGTAATACTATAACATCACCCCATCCAAAATTAAAAGCGTAAAAATCTGGACAACTTGGTTTGACCAGTCCCCGAAGGCAGCGCCTGTTCACAGACATGACGGATGAGCCAGCCATCGCTTCACTCGATCATATTTTAGAGAATGTAACGACCCGCCTCACCACGCCACCACCCCAGAGACATTTTAGTGAGAATGACAAATCCAAGATATCTTTTTTCATATTCTAATGATAGTAATAATTCAGACTGAAAAAACTTAAACACAATAAGATTGAAGAGGATCCCTTCCAATCGTGTAATGTTTTATTACCAATACTGTGACCGTTTTGACACTTAATTAACCAAAAATATTTTTGACTATCTATGGGAACTGTGGCAAAGTAATGCTATAACATCACCCCATCCAAAATTAAAAGCGTAAAAATCTGGACAACTTGGTTTGACCAGTCCCCGAAGGCAGCGCCTGTTCACAGACATGACGGATGAGCCAGCCATCGCTTCACTCGATCATATTTTAGAGAATGTAACGACCCGCCTCACCACGCCACCACCCCAAAGACATTTTAGTGAGAATGACAAATCCAAGACATCTTTTTTCATATTCTAATGATAGTAATACTTCAGACTGAAAAAACTTAAACACAATAAGATTGAAGAGGATCCCTTTCAATCGTGTAATGTGTTATTACCAATAATGTGACTGTTTTGACACTAAAGTAACCAAAAATATTTTTGACTATCTATGGGAACTGTGGCAAAGTAATGCTATAACATCACCCCATCCAAAATTAAAAGCGTAAAAATCTGGACAACTTGGTTTGACCAGTCCCCGAAGGCAGCGCCTGTTCACAGACATGACGGATGAGCCAGCCATCGCTTCACTCGATCATATTTTAGAGACATTTTAGTGAGAATGACAAATTCAAAATCTTTCTTTTTAATTTAATAAAAATAACAATTCAGACTGAAGATAATCTTGACAATGGAGGGGATCACTTTATTGTCATAATGTTTTATTACTAATTTATGATATTAATTTATGCAACATAGTATTAAAAATAGGTCAAGTTGCGGCGGGAGTGGCCCCTTGGCCATCCCTAAAGCCAACTGTATTTTTTTACATACAATATAAAAAAAATCGGAAAACCGCGGTTTAGATAGCAAGAAACAAACGGACATATTCATTACGTCACGGTCATTGCATGGGTTCAAATATTATATGTGCTCCCACGAAAACCTACTCTCAACATAACCGTTTAAAGCACTTTATATATCTATAAAAGTACCTATGTTTTTCAGTGTAACCTACGACGCAGCGTGCATTGCTTATTCAAGTAATGCGAAAAAAAAGGCTACCCCTGTACATTATTTCAGCTTCAACCAAACCAACGCGTGCAGATTGCCATCGCCGGCGCGATCATAGGCCAATGACTGGTCGTGCGACCTGTCATTCGCCTATGATCGCGTCGGCGATGGTGATTTGCACGCGTTGGTTTGGTTGAAGCTTACTTTTACAAAATGACAATTATACGATATCCATTATATGCTGGTAAGAACAATTCCGTTCAGTTACGCTTAAAACGGCATATAACTAACAAAAAATCAACACACCCATTGCTCGTTGCCTCCGGAACCATGCATATGTTTGTTATATTGGCATACTCGTACTTGTACCTAGACTTCCTGACATTCCGTCGACGCTGAGGCATTCAATTGGCACAAGTGGGACATTATCAAGCGGTCATTAACCTTACCTTGATTCGTCACCCCTGCATCTTCTCTCCGGTCTCTTCCCCCTCAACTTCACGCCCGCAGCCATGCGGCTGTCGAACTCCACACTCTTCGCTTCGATGTCGTTACCTTCCCCAAGACGTCCGCCGGTGTTTCCCACAGCATCAGCAACATCAGCCCACAGGCTGGCGTGTCCCCCCAACAGTCGTCCACGTCTATCCTTCAGTTCGCCCTTCAGCGATATCATAACATCTCTTCTTCAATTTGGTTGACCGAGAAAGCTCCTATTCTAAAATCAAACACCAATGTAAATGGATTTATACTCCAAGTGACGACGCTATACCGATCCACCCCTACAGTGTAGAGATGATATTTAACATAGCCCATTCCCCCGATACTTCACTATCTCCACTCACACCACCACACACGCATAACTCATATACACAAAACCAACATGCCCAAACAAAAACCACCAAATTTTGAATTCATGCGAAATGAGTATAAAAAAGCAAAAATAAATAAATAATGCACGTGTATAGGCGTGTCAGCTTGATTTTAATTGATTTTAAAATATATTTACACAAAAGAATTGTCAATTGATTGATGAGGTGAATTATATTTACACTTTCCGAGAAACTGCGTAAAAATAAAAAAATATATAAAAAAAGTAATCTAAAGAAGCTGCGGGTACACTACATTATTAAGCAAAAGTTTATCGTCGACTAATTTATCGCGCGAAACTAAAATTTTGATATCCGATTTTTCTTGGACCCGACCTAACGCTACGTACAATTGGCCATGACTGAACACGTCCGACCGCAAGTCTACGCCTACCCGATTTATAGTCTGCCCCTGACTCTTATGAACAGTCATGGCATAACACAGAGCTAAGGGGAATTGCCGTCGCGTCATTTCGATGGGGCTGTCCGGTTCGATTGGAGCTTTAAACAAGATACGCGGAATCAAAAATTCGTTTGTTTCGCCTGGCTTGCGAACGGTTATTATGCGCGGCGTAGTTTTCACGACGATAACTTTTGTGCCATTGACCAGTCGGTCTGAAAAACTAAGATTGCGGATTATCATGCACACGCATCCTACTTTTAGTGTTAGATCATGTTCTGGAACACCCTTTGGCTGCAGTTTATTTAACGCGTCCGCGCCTAAAAATATATCGTCCGCGTTATCGGAAAGGACTTTATCGATTGAATAAAAGTGTAACGGTTCCGACTCTACTCTATCTAATACTATGGAATTAATTTCCCTAACGTTTTGATTGTGTGTGGTGAGTATTGCTCGACCAGCACACGTGTCCGGTTCAATAATGACAACATGTGAAAAAACAAAATCTATTAAATCGTTCAAATCTGTAACATAAGAAAGGTGGGAAGTTAAATCTACTAAATTTAAAATTGAACGATTCACCTTTACAGTTTGAACCGGCAATTGATTCGATCCCAGTTTTAATAAAAAGTCAGAATACTCTGGGTCGTCTCTGTTACGTTGGGAAGTGCTCAAGTTGAAAATTTTAATTTGTTCCCAAATCGGTGAGGACTTGACTGAACAATTGATTACGTCAGAGTTACTTTTAGCTTTTACTACGACAGGAGGTATCTGACGGAAATCTCCTGCGAAAATTACGATTTTCCCACCAAAAAGCCTGTTACACTTCATCAAATCGCGGAGAGACCTATCAAGCAGGTGAATTAAATATTTGTGAGCCATAGGGGCTTCGTCGTAAATAATAACGTCAGCTTGTCGAACAAGCTCAGCGCGCTGCGAACCATTGGTAATGCTCCAGTAACCAAGATCATCTACGGGGTTGAGGGGGAATTTAAACATGCTATGTGCCGTAATGCCGCCTACGTAATTTTGCGCCGCGATACCTGAACTCGCCGTACACAAGACAATTCCTGAATTTCCGCGTGCGTGTGCAGTAATTACATTTAAAAGCAAAGTTTTACCTGTTCCGGCAGGCCCGTCAATGAAAATGGCAGTATTGTTTGAGTTTCGGAACTCGCTGTCACTCAGGAGAGTGTGAATATAACTAAACACGAGGTTTTGGTCGGGGGATAATTTTGGTAGCCAGCTACTCACGAACGTGTTTAACTCGTCGCGATTATATTCGACGCGCTCGCGGCCTACTTCGGTCGAATCGTCTATAACGCCCGGTAACCCTTGCTCGACAAGGGATGTCCCATGTTTACGCAATAACCGGTCGATTTGGACGAGACAAAGTTTGTACGCTTTTTCTGCGTCATCGGATAAACGCTGCAAAAAATCCTGACCAATTAAATGTTTGTACTTATCCCACAAAGAAACGACCCTAACCCCGTTCACAGCTAAGAGTACGAAAAAGCTACGCAGCCGTGGTCCAGTCAAAAATGTAGATGCTTCCTGCATAGCAATCTCATACTCCGCTTCATCGTCCGCGATCCCGAGAGCTTTCGCAGCTTCCTGGAAAGTTTTGCACAATGGACCACCAAGTTTATATAAATCGTCGTAACTACGACACGGCTGAGACGCTAAAAGAAGACGCAAGTAAAATAATTCACCTCTGTTTGGCGCGACCCAGAATAAACGCGATACTAATTCGCCCCTTTGCCGTCTTGTCAAGAATTTATTATTGCTCAATTCAAAGATTTCTACATTTTTTGTGGTGGGACGTCGTGAATGTACAATAAACCGCTCGTAAAAATCTAAATACGTTATGTTATCAAACTGTTCACCGAGAGGCCTTTTAAAATAAGTTATTAAGTCCGAATGAGCGCGGCGCGCGGCATCTGCTTCGGTTCCCGGCTTGAAAAAGATGGATTGTTGGCCCTCAAGGTGTACGGCGAGCTGCTTTACGTTCGGTTCGCGAGCTGTTACGTCAAACTCTAAAATGCGCCACGTCGCTTCGCAAGAACCAAGGTAACGTTTGGTGACATACTGCTCGATTTCATTGTTTTTATCTGAATCGGGAACGACAGTAACGCGCGATTCGTCAGGACCTTTGGTCATGTATTTGAATAGATATTTGACGATCGCGCGTGCGGAATATGCTAATAAATTTATGTGACAGTCATACTTGAGGAGAAGAGCGGCATTGTACGGAACGACCCACAAATCACTAACCGTTATGTCTCTATTTCTAAATTTAATGGTGGCTTGGTTTTTACTATCACGGCGTAAATGAACAAAACCTTTGTCATCGCAGTAAGTTACAGCCGTTTCAGATTTAGGGAAATACTTTGTGCATTTCATTTTTTCAGTATCCCAACATGGCAAATCTGTTCTATGTGGAGGTCCACATGGGCCGTGTATCATGTGATCAAGCACAGCCTTGCGTAATCTACCACCTGCCTCAGAAGGAGGAGGGATATCTGCCCTTACAAATTGATCGATTTCAAAATTTTGTATGGGACCACCCCCTTCGATTCTAAAACAAATGTGGGCATGGGGCAGTCCTCGTTTTTGAAACTCTATGACATGCATAATATACATACATCTACCAAACCAAGCACCAGTTCTAAGGTCTTTTAAAAGTTGTGCGAGTTTCAAGTTAAAAACTCTCGCACAAATTAAAGGATTAGGCCTTTGTCCTTGTGGAGTAGATTGTTGGATCTCGGGCCACTTTGGATTGCATGTCATCGTTAAAAAGTATGATGGAGTGCCCAGTCTATTGACCAGTGCAATCGCATCCATATATTTAGTTTTCATATACCGTGGACCTCCAGTAAATGTATTGGGCAGATAGACACGTCCCGGCACAACACCGCCCTCTCCCCGTATGGTTTCATCTGCTGCTATCTGGTTACTAATCTCTACTGAGTTTTCTACTTCCTGAAGGGGAGCAGATCTAAGAGCAGCATCTGAGGAATGATTCTGCATATTAAAAATGTACCTAAGTCGTTCCTCTGATATTCTACAGAACATATCTACTATCCATTCCTCAGAAAGTCTGCTCAACTCTGAAAACCGCGGCTCAGATAGCAACAAACAACGGACGTATTTATTTTGTGTTAGTTTTACGCCGTTGTTATCGAGTCTATTCGGTAACCAACCGGGATTACCGTGTGGATACAGCAAAGGATATTGGAAAGTTTCATACAGCGGATGTAAAATGTCTACAGTGTGCGGTTTTCGAGCACCTATGCGCCATATGACTATAGCTTTAGGAATATAGCGTTCGCGTTCTGTGCTCAGAATTGCGGCTATTTCCGAACCGATTGGCATGTCTCCTAAAATATTACCATGGGAGCGTCGCGACGTGGGTTCAAATATCAAATGTGCCTCCTCGGAAGGCTCCTGACTTAAACGTTTAAAACAATCTATATACGGACTAACATTATGCATAAAATTGGTAATGCAGCGAACTACCTCCATGTCTAAATTTTGGCTTACAGCTGTCCTTTCCCTTTCGTCGTAAATGTACATACCGATAGGATTATATGTGTCAGTGTAAGCTAAATCAAAAACGCGATGGTAAGTTCGGCCCTGAATTTTTAAGAAAGACACACCGGAATTTGGTTGATGAAAACCATGAGAAACGCCTAATGCGCTAAACGAAAACAAATTATTGAAAGCTCGCGGTCTTAGAAGGAAAGCTGGGTGGGAATAGAACTCTTCGGTTAACGGCGGTAAATTTTGAACATTATATGCTCCAGAACCACAACACCACTTGACTCTACCTTTTTCCTCTATAAAAATTCGCGCCTGACATTGAGGACATCTATGACTGTCATTCAAAGACAGTTTTTTGAAACAATGGGTTTGAAGTGAATCTAAGTCGTCGTTTTGTTTTTGCCCGATCAAAATATTGGAATTACGCAACGCGGGTTCTAAATTTCTGTTTACTACATTATATTGTTGTGACGCTTCTTTATTAACTTCCGGATTTTGCTGCGAATAACGTTTTACCGCGTCCCTATTAACCGAGGGATTATTTTGCGCGTACCGTTTAACCGCATCTCTGTGAATAGTAGGATTTTGTTCAGTATATCGTTTGACCGCGTCCCTATTAACCGAGGGATTTTTTTGTGAGTACCGTTTTACCGAGTCCCTATGGATAGTTGGGTTCTGGGTAGCATAACGTTTTACAGCCTCTCGGTGTCTAAGGGTTTTGGTTGACGTTACGTTACTAACCCGACCGCTATTTAAATCGACCCGATCAATTACAACGACTGGCTTTAATTTCAATTTGACATCAGAAAGTGTAGTACTGACGGACAAAGGTTTCGCATCATGGGCAATTTTTAACGCAGTTAAATCTACTCTTTCAAGAACCACAACTGGTTTTAATTTTTCATTAATTAATTTAGATTTTTTCGGTGCGGAAGAATCTACTTTAGATTTAGATGATCTCTTTTTTTTGGGTCGACCTCGTTTGGTTGATTGCACCGGTGCAATGTCTATTGATTCTAACTCAACTTTTTCAAGGACTACGACAGGTTTCAACGTTGTTAATTTCGCGTCGCGTGGCTCGAGTGGGACGACGGGATCTAAGTTTAGCGCAAAATTTACTACAGTTAATTTATGTATAGAATATTGCGCCGAGGTATACGCATGTCCTATGAACAGTAATTTTGCGAGATCTTCTAAATTTTGGCAACAAAACAAACGCGCCTTATTTTGAGTTTCGTCCCGATGATTAAATTTATTATTGATGCCAACCGCATGGCTATTAAATAAATAAAATTTGTTGCCAAATTTCCAAAAACAAACCGTATAATTGTTCCCGGTGAACAAGTAACTATCCCGAGTATCGTTACGTTCGCGAGTGAATACACGGTCGCGCAAAATATGAACTAACTGCAATGTTGCAACATCAACATCGCGCAGTGAAGCTGGAAAAAGCCCGTTTTCAATCCAGTTGGGTTCCATTGCATTAATTTTAATCGCGAAGTTTCCTACTCGATAATCATTTGGCAATTCGTCTGGTAATAAGAAAACGTGGTCCCGAGGTTTGCACTGCAAGTAAAGTAAATCACCGTACTGAAGAATAGTATTGATATCCGCAACATCAAACACGGCCCGATTTTTAATAACTGACAAAGCGGATGCACATGCTGACATGGCTACACACTGTGCATTATTACCTTTATACCGTGCATCGCCTTGATGGGACAATCCTTTACCAGAAATTAATAATTAATAATAGTCTGATTGACAATGAAGTCGCGCTTATTATGCATTACGAATACATAATTTAAAAGAAAGTAATTTGCTTCGAAATACAAAATGCAGGTGGTTTCTTTATTTTCAGATAATATGCTGATACCTTATCAAGACAAAAATAACGAAAACTCTAAAAAGATTCAAGTCAATTTTCTCTTAAAATTATTGTCATAAAATATAAACGTGTAAAGAATGCAACTTCAGTATCTAAATTGAATGATAAAAAGTGTTATAGATTTATATGACACAGGGAAGATAATTAAAAGATTGGTCACATAATTAATGCTAATTTTCAACTCTGTTATGTAATATTATAAAAATACTTTCATTATCTTCTAACACTCTCCGCTAAAATATCTAAAGCATTTTGACAAGGCCTTAGAACATCACCTTAAAGCAATATCAATCATGCTAATTTTGAGGTACCTACACACAGAAAACAAAATGACAAACTATAGTGCCAACAAATTTTCTGAAAATAAATCGTCAAGAAATTCATATTCAGTTATAAATGGTTATGCAATGAACAAGTGATAAATTTTACAATGCCTACCTGATTAATTACCTTTATTGTTTTGGTAATTGAAATTAAGTTTGTTTTTTACTAATAAATAAAAGAAATTAAATTAAATTATAAAGTAGATATACCTACCTATAGAGACCTACCTAAACCGAAAATCCAAACTCATACAATTAATAGCAGCTAGTGCTAATAGTAATAAGAAGTTTAATGTAAACAAAAGTTTGAAATTTTATTATAATTAAATAATAACATTACCTACTTAAGTAGGTAGGTAAATGTATTCAAATTACTAAAGAAAACAGTAAATTGTATTAAAAACCAATGCCTACCAGTTAAGGTATGTAATGATGGAAATCAATGATTATACAAATTAGTACTAACCTATTTTACTGTAACTGTACCATTTTGCAGTAAGTTCATATTACAACAAGTAATTTTATTAGGCTAATCCTACCTAAAAAATGCATTGCATTGATACAATATTTCCTAAAATAAAACTAATGCAAATTCAAATAACAGGCTTACCTAACCCCATTGAGACAATAAGTAGGTACCTACCTGCCTAATTTCTGTTTATCAAACATACCTAAATTAATTTAGTAATAATATGAATCAATAGAAATTTAGAATTTATGTTTCTGTAAAAATGAAAAATATTATAGGACCTTAGATTAATAATCTAAGTAGGTATAGGACCAATTTCAAACATGACGAATATTGATAACTTCAATCAATTGGTGCACATCTATTTGAATTTAATTAATTTATGACAAGAGATAAAAATTAAATGTTATTAATACCACTATTCAAGTAGGTAAATTATAATTAGTATAATTATTTATTAATCTTGATTTATAAAAGGCTAGATATTATGGTCAGATCCAGACTTATACAAGTTCAAAAAAAAGTACCTATACCTAGTAAGATGAATGTCAAATCAGAATTCAATACATTAAATTGAAAATATTGATAAATAAATACAAATATAACAAGCGCAGGATATAGGTAAGTAGTATCAAATACAAATAATTCTATTGCAAATCTGAAGGTTTTCAAATAATATTTAAACTGCATTGATATTACCTACCAATATTTGAGAAGGATTCAATCAAGTTCTTATTATTGATTTGATTTCAGAGCAAATCAATTATTTTAACTACACTGAAACATTAATTAAATTAGATGTGATTCAATAAATGCTTTGTTTATAATAAGAACTAAGGTTATGCTTACTTGTGTATTTTAAATAACTAATGTAACACCAATTTCAACAGTAAATACCTAATCCTACATGTAAAATTATTTTACATAACTATTCATATGAAAACCATCTCAGAGTAAGAAGATCTAAGTAACTTTTATTGATAGATAATGTGAATTTATGTTCATCAACAATGAAATTATAACTTGCCTGTTAGGACATTATTAATACAAGTACCTTGTGTGGAATTGACATGTTTCAAAATATAAAGATTTCTTACGTGTTATTAACTATTTACTGTTAGGCATGGACCTTTTTTATAGGTCCATGATTGTAGGTAGGTGTAAGTAATTTAAATAACTTGGCAAATAGAATAAGGGGCTACGCCCTTGTAAACCATATTTAGAAAATGTGTGAAGTTATTGACTTGAAAAAGCTAGATCTTATGCAGTTATGAACTACCTACAACACCATTGCCAAGTCAATTAAAAAAGAAGAAAAATGGCGGTCCATAACTATTCATCAAAGCCAAACATAGTATATTTTTAACGAACCAAAGGACCTAAACACAGAAAATAATGGAAAGAAGAACAAATAAGACTATAAAAGACTTACCCGTGGCGATGCAGACGGCCGTGGTGGAATCGTAGTTGAAGCGGGGCATCGTGAAACTGCAATTATACACATTTAATGAACTAAAGAACCACAAATTATGGCACTGAAGAACCTAAAATACACTTAAAACTTCGATCATTACACTTTAAAAAGTTTTAAACCATAAAAAGTTGTTTGTTTAACATTATTTCATTTGTTTTACAATGGCGTCCCCTTCAACAAAAATGATGCCTACACTAACGGAACGATGAAAAGAAACAATTAAGTTGATATATCATCGAAATTGATTTGTACAATAGTTTTTTATTATTTGACAAATCAATGGATTATAATTTTAATAATATTTACACATAACTTACCGCGATGAAACAAGATGCAAAACAGTTGCGACCGAGAGGGAGGCGGAAGTGAATGAGCGCGAAATGTCTCACTCAACTTTTTTTGGCCACAAAACTTATGACCATAGACAACTTTTGTTTAACCTATTGGTCACCAACCTATTTCGCCTGGAACAGTAAAAAAATATATTTCTGTTTTGAAAATAAAGATTTAGGGTTTTAGGCAATCGCAAAAATACGCATAAAATAACTAAAGCATTTTTATAAGTATTTTATCAAAGAAATATTGCACGGAAATGTTAAACGTTTTGTATTTTAAAAAAGACCATAGCGCTCTAATGGATATAGAACGCAACTCAGATTTTATTTAATCTGATTTGATTATGATGATTAATTATGATAGAAAAAGAATTATTAATAACAATCGGTTATTATGAATAATTTGGTAAAAGTGATTAAAGAAATCATTTACGTATGTATAAAATTAAATAAACTGCTTAGGCCCAAGGTCCACCCCCGCCGCATCTAAACCTATTTATTAAATTTTAAACAATTCGTTTAAATTTTAAACATTCCAATCTCATTATACTAATTTATGGATTACTAATGTTTGGCCAAAAAACGTTTCCCAAATTATTACATCGCAAACAACGTTTCGCAAATTTTCATTTGGCAAATTCTCATTTGGCAAAACAACTTATTGCAAACTTTTAATTCGCAAATGTCGTTTTTGGCATATTATTGTTTAGCAAATTATTGTTTGGTAAAGTATGTTTTGCCAAATGTTTCATTTGGCAAAAATATTTCACGATAAACTATTTACAAAATAATTTGATTGGTGCATAGAATGGAATACAAATTAGCTTGTGGTTATTATTTTGTTTAGTGGGTAGTAAATATAAAATTTGTTCTAAAATAATTTTCTTATTTCATTCTTTTTATCGAAATTTCAAATGATTCATTAACAATAGTGGTGATTTTAGCGCTCGGCGGCCGCTACCGCGGCACGCTTCGCTCGCCTTCGCGCATTAAGGGTCACTGTTCTAACCTAACCTAACCTACTATTTTCAGCAAAACCTACTTTTTGCAACCATACTACTTTCTGCAGTCTCTTTGTTTTACATAAAATTCTTGTGAAAACCATGATAATGTGCCTTATGCTTTGATTTGTGGGTAACGGTGGGTAAGTATTTGAGGTGTCAATTTGACCAAACAAATTATTTGGGACATAATATTTGACGAAATAAAACATTTGCTATATAAACATTTGCCAAGTAAAATTTTGCCAAATGACAATTTGACCAAATGAATTAGTTGCGAAAAGTACAGTTGCTAAAAGTTCATTTGGGAAATGAAACTTAGGCGATAAGTTGTTTGCGAAGTGAAATTTGGCGAAAAGTAATTTGGCCAAACGGAAGGATACCACTAATTTATCCCAACTAATATTATAAATGCGAAAGTAACTCTGTCTGTCTGTCTGTCTGTCTGTCTGTCTGTTACGCTTTCCCGCTTAAACCTCGCAACCGATTTTGATGAAATTTGGCATAGAGATAGTTTGAGTCCCGGGAAAGAACATAGGATAGTTTTTATCCCGGTTTTTGAAACAGGGACGCGCGCGATAAAGTTTTTCTGTGACAGACAAAATTCCACGCGGGCGAAGCCGCGGGCGGAAAGCTAGTATTAATATATTAAGATATCAAAACGTTCAAAATGTGTTGCTGTACACGCTGTACACGAGCCGGTGTTCTCTTTTAAGATATTTGTAAGTGATAAATTAATGTGATTACTTTCTTACTTTTACCTTGACTGTCGGTAATTATTATTAATAACTGGTAAGTAACATAATATACATAAATTAAAACGAACTGTCCCACCCATGACAGTGACAGGGGGGTGCCACCACCATCAATACCGAATCGCTGGTTCCGATTTTTGCCACGTTGGAAACTATATAGTTGAAATGATGGTGGCGCCCCCCTGTCAATGTGTTCGGTGACACGGTTCAGTTTAAATTAGTTCATCTATATGACTGTAAGTAATGAACAGCGTAGCCGCCGCCGGTCTTATTGATCCTTGAGGGGATAATGATATTAATTAATCAGTAAGACGTACTAAAGATCGAAATAGCGATTTATGGACATATTGATTTTTTTCTTTCATAATTTCTATTTGAAAAAAATACTTATCGAACGTAACTTACGTTATTCTGATGAATAAATGTCGTTAAAAGTTTTTCTCTAAAATCAATAGTTTGGCTGGAAAAAAACTTTTTCCATTTTCGTTGTATGGAATGAAACTTAAAGTGATCGATTTCGACTAAGCCTATGGCTTGTTGACTATAATCCTAAACTATCAGCGCGCGCCCAAAGTTGCCCGTTCAGAAGTTACAAGGTTCCAAAATATGAGTGTAATACTTGTTAAGTTGGTCTCGGGGTCGTGAAATAATGTTGAAGGCACAATTCAATCATCAACAAGTATATTGTCAATTTAACACAACGAAATGTACATAAAACTTTGCTTATATCAGTCAAAACAATATCCAAACATCGAAATATTGAGAGAGTAATAATCAAGCGTCGCGGCCATGGGCGGACTGGCAATAAGGTCGAATTTAGAAAAAACGCCGGCGACCGTTGGTGAGAGCGCGCCGGCAGAGCGCGCGAGCCCGTGAGTTACAAAATAAAGCCCGCCAAATTCGAATGCGAGCATTAACCACAGAGGTCGCGTTACATGAGTTAAATATTTGTCAGTAATTTAAGGTTAATTTAAATTGTTAACGTATGGAATCTTTATATTTTCGTTGAATCTTTAAAGATATTCCAAAAAAAGTCACTTTTACTAACTTTTTTTTCATTTTTCAGAACCACATAACTTGTGAACGGGCAACTTTAGGCCCTAAAAATATAGGCTTTAAAAATATCGCTATGTCCATAAATCGCAATTTCGATCCATAGTGTGACGTAACCTATCATTATGAATTTAAAAAATAGAAGTTGTGAAAAAAAAACGCTGTCCAAAATTTCGCTTTTCGATCGATCCATAATAGAAGTTTTTTTTTTAAAACATGATGATGACATTCACAACGTTAAAAAATTATTATTTTTATCTCATAAAGATAAAAGTAAATTATGCCTGCTCCACTTTTACCTACTTTCGAGAGACCTTAATTTTTCAGTCGTACAAAACAAAATTTGACAGAAGGGCGCTACACGGGTTAAAATTCACATTTTTGTCCTTTGACGTTTCAAAATCTTTTGATTAAATTTCCGAACGAAACATCCTATCACTCTCTAATCTATGGTCCCTACACCCCCCCCTCTTGCCAAACTGTCAAACAAAAGTTTGTTTTGATTTGGTTGGTGTTGTTTTGTTCGAATGAAATTAATAAGAATAGTTACTTACATACATATCTCAAAGAAATAATCTATAGCTGAAACAAGTGATCTTAAAAATAATAGTAACAGAAGCCTTGTACAATATTGCAACAATATCTGAGTTTTCAATGTGATACTGTTACGTTAAGTCTATGCATATTTTGCCTGTGTAAAATAAAGAGAATCACCATTCTCTTCTCATTGCAGCGTAAGGTAATGCTTGATGATAACTATGAAACGTTTGATAATTGATGGCACTATTAATTATTCAATAATATTTAAGAGGTCAAAGTTTTTGAGGATGAATGTTTTTTACTCTTGCACTCTAAAAGTATTGTACAGTTTTGATGAAATTGTTTAACTATAAGGCTGGGTTGCACCATCTTACTTTAACAAACATCAAAAATCTATCAAACTTCATTCAGAAAACACCAGTTATCGTTAAAGTAACGGTCAAAGTTAGGTAATGCAACTGAGCCTTAATGTTTACAACAAAATGTAAGCACAATATCTATCCATTTAATTAAAGTTATATATTTTACTTTTCAGATGTTAAAGTGATCAATAATGATGTACAACTTGTCCCGGAAAACCAATATTTAATGAAAATTAATAAAATCTTAACAAACCAAAGTAAACTGTTCATAATTCCAAAATATTTAATTGAACATAAATTGATTATTATCTTTAAATAAGCCTTCTTAATAAATGAGTGTTTTAAAATTCATTGGGTTTTAATTAATATTAAATATCTAATAAGTTGAGATAAAAATGATATAGGAATGTTATCAACTGAACTAAGTACCTAAATATACTATAATAAAGTATCAATCAATCATCAATGTTAATGGAGTTCAAGATAATAGTAATATTTTGATGGTAATGATACAGACGGAGACAAGGCTATTTTCATAAATAAAAATAGATGAAAACTTTTAAATACTATGTCACTTTTAAGAACTTATTCTACATAATAATAGGTTTGGAAGTTCTTTACAAGCTTAAACTTGTTTGTTTGGCTCTTGTGCATAAAATCTTACTTTTACAGGCATGGTATGCAGCTAAATGCATCAAATAAATTATTAAGTAAATACTTTTATCCTTCTTACTGTTAGAATTTTGCTGTGTGTAGGTTTTTCATATCCAGATTTATTCTTATTAGAGATGTTTTCTTTGTGTAATGAAGTACTACTAACTTAATTTAGTAGTAAGTAGGCAATACTTACCACATTTAGTTTCAACAAATGTCATAATAATACGAGTAAGTACTTTAGTAAGTCCTGTTCTTTATATTTTTAAAAATTATTTTGGGACTGGATGGCGCAATACAGGGTGGAATTTTATAATGCCACCTAGAGGGAAAGTACTTTTAATATTGTAGATAGAACCTTTTTCTCAAAGAAAACATTCCTTTATTTTTGAAAAGAAATAGAACTACATTCAAAGATTTACAAACATTTTCTTGCCACACCCAGAATCAAACCAACTGAAATCTATTAAAAATTACAACCTGTACTTTTATTGCATCAATTGTTAGGGTTAAGTATAAGGATGAAATCTCTTTAACAAACTTGATAAATCAAATGAAATGAAAACCATGAAATCTTAAATTATTTTATTTATGTACAGAATACATTGTATGGTATGGTAGACAATTTTCGAAAATCTTTCAATGCAGTTCTCTTTCTTTTCAAAAACAAAGAAATGTTTTCTTTCAGTAAAATTTTCTATCTTAGTATTATGAGTACTTACTGATATGTACCATCCTAGACTGCATCTCACTTAACACCAGGTGCGATTGCGGTCAAATACCTGCCTTGTCTAGCATAAAAAAAACTTTCCCTCTAGGTGGCATTACAAAATTCCACCCTGTATATCCAATAATATTTATTTATTTAATTAATAACTACAATTTATAACACACAAAAGTTAGTGAGATGGTTGAAAGAAATTTCGGTAAAGGGGGTAAAACGGGATCCACGCGTACGAAGTCGCGGGAGGCCGCTAGTTATTTCATAATGCGCGCTCGTTGCCTCGCACAAGTACCTATACAGGGTGGAAACGTTAAGTGATCTCACTCGATTATTTCTAAACTATACAAGATATCGAAAAACTGATTACTGAATCTGAAAGTGCTTCACAAGCTCTTTCAAACGGTACCAATAATAGGTTACAGAATAAACTGGATCTATCCGAAAATTCTATGTTTCCAGCTTTCTTTTTTATTATTTTCTATAATAATTTTGACGTTCATAAGTGCCACTTGTGGTCTAAACTGAATAAATACTTTTGATTTTGATTTTTGATACATTTAGTACAGAAACAGGCATGGCACTCATGTCTTGATAATATTATAGCAAGTAAAGCCTTAAACCAATGTTTTCAAAGAATCATTTTGAATAAGAATGCAATTTACGAGTTCATTTTAAGTGTTTATTATTTAATAAAAAAAATTAATACTTTCAATATTGTTTGGCTGGCATACATTTAGTATGGAGGCTGGAAACATTTAATTTTTTGATAGATCCAGTTAATTCTGTAACCTATTATTGGTACCGTTGGATAGAGCTAGTGAAGCACTTTCAGGATCAGTAACCAGCTTTTCGATATCTTGTATAGTTTAGAAATAATCGAATGAGATCACTTATCGTTTCCACCCTGTATAACCTATGTATGTACAAGTTACTGATTATTGCTTTAGAAATAATAAGAATTAAAATCTATAAAAATGTGTAGAATATAACTACCCACAAGGGCTGCTCCCATGTGGTGGGGCTTATCACTCTGCCAGATGGGTAGGATTATATGAGTTGAGAACGCGGGACATTACCAGGAGTATTGGCGTGTGCCTCAAACATTCGTCAGCGGTCCCTATTCGGTCTCACACAAGGAAAACGTCATTACGTTTTCGGCTTTCAGTGTGCGGCATGAATGTATTGTCCTGGTGGCCACTGTTCGAGGCCTATTAAAAGGGCAGGGGATGAAGAAGTCGATTGGTCATGTGGAAGACTACAGCCGGCAGAAAATGGTCGTTACCTACCTAAATGGGCTTTCTGGAGCGGTATTATGACCCGTAGCCCGTCAATGCTAGTGTCATCCGGTTGGCAAATGACCATGCTACCCAATGTCGCAGTCACTATGCCTAGACAGCCTCTACCACTCGCCACTGGTACCTCCGGAGTCGTCCTGTGAAACTACCCTTAGTGTAATTAAACGCACTGCCCTCTAATCTATAGATATAAACCAGTTAACCAAGTGCGTGTCGTGCCACGCGCAGTGTAGGGTTTCGTAGTTGCCCGTCGTTACCGCAATATATTTCTGAAGCAAGCAATTAGTACTTCATCTTAACACTTTTAATGGGGGGACGCCCTAAGTTACTCGAACAAAAATTGGCTTCAATAAAGTGCTAGGTACTTTAATATTTTGCAAACGGGAACCGTTTAAATAAAAAAATAGTCTTAGAAACCCCTAAGCCATTATAAAAGACCTATCCAACGATACCCCACAAATGGGGTAGAAGATGAAAAAAAAATCCCCACTTTATATAGGGAAGCTACCCTAAAAAATATTTTTAAAAATTTTGTTTTATTACTTTGTCGGCATGATTAGAATACATACCAATGGTAAATGGTAAAGTGGCAATACCTCCTAACTAACAATACTAAAATTTTTTAAGAAATCGATTTAATTTCCTGTGGACATTTTCCATTCGAAATTTTTCTCCTAACTGATATTTATTTATAGATAGAAATAAAACTTTGTGGAAATAGCTGCTATATGCGCAAGTAATATTCTTATAACACTGGGCTGCAGTCCTGTCTTAAATATTAAAATTAAATGTATGGAAAGAAAGAAACATTTATTGCCATGGACATCACAGAAGACAAAAGATGTAAATAATAGAAAAAAAAGTAAATAAGACATAGGTGACATAAAACATACAATGAAAGTGAAAGTAAACTGAGCAGTGCCACCCTGTCGCACAGCGATGTCCATCGCAACGGGACCCCACTCAGCATATGCCGTGGCCCCCGGTGAGGGAGGCCACGACGCTGGTTTTCAGTGTGGCGATTTTCGTTCTTTGAACTATCGTTCGGCCTTGGGTCTCGCCTTAGTAAGCTCCTGTATATAATTTGTATCGAGAATTTAGTTCGGTTACGAAAGCGATTGACAGCTTGGCGGCCATCTTGGATTTTCAAAATTTTGTATTTTTTCTTTGATCTGGACTACTTTCCGCACCGAACCCCATTTTTACTTTTTCTCTAAGTTTACCGAGTTCCGAACAGCAATGCCTTAAAAACCTCATGTCCAAAAATTGTGCAATCCCGTAACTCCAAGTGTTGCCAAGTCATCGAGATAAAAATGGTCAAATGTCATTTGTTTCACTTATTTGCACACGTTTCAGTAAAAAAAATCATCACCGGAAATCATTATTTCCATTTCTTTCATAAAATATAAGGACCAAATCTCCAACAATATGGCAACATTGCAAAAATTTCTTTACCCAAGCGATACCTCTTGACAAGACACATGAACGCCTCATACAACCCAATTTTCGCGAATATTGCCAACTACCCTAATAATGCATTTTAAAAATCAGAAAAATGAAACTTTTTACCAGTTGGCCGCTTGCTCCGCCGCCATCTTGATTTGCCATGATTTTTTATTTTTCTAATAATTAGGGTCATTTAACTGACCAAACACCATTTTTAGATTTTTTCTGCCATATCTCCATCTGTCCGTTCCTTAACTATAAAGATACCTACCCATGTCGCAATAAATACTCTTTCTCATAGCTTCCAGTGTTGCCAGGTGATCGAGAAGAAAATGGTCAAATAACCTTTTTAGGATTACTTTGCACGAGTTCACGTTCAAATTTTTGACCGGAACTCATTATTTGCATTTTTTAAATTTTTTTTGACCAAATCTCCCAAAATATGGCAACACTGGTGAAACTTCTTTACCCAAGCGACACCTCTTGACAAAACACACATACAATTCGACTTTCCCAGATGTTACCAACTACCTGAAAAAAGCATTGGAAAAATAAAAAATCTGAAACTTTTTACAAAATGGCCGCGCACTCGTTCGCCATTTTGATTTTCTGATATTTCGGATTTTTCCTATAATGTGGGTCGTATAACCGACTAAACCCCATTTTCAGACTTTTTCTGCCATAACTCCTTCTGTCCGTCCTTAACTTTAAAGACACCCATGTCGCAAAAAATACTTTTCCCCATAACTTCCAGTGTTGCCAGGTGATCGAGATGAAAATGGTCAAATGTCATTTGCACGACCCCTTTGCAGGAGGCGTCATCCAAATTTTTGACCGGAAGTCGTTATTTCTACCAGTTTTTTGGACCAAATCTCTCAAAGTATGGCAACACTGGAGAAATTTTGTCACCCAAGCGACACCTCTTGACAAGACACACAACCGCCTCATACAACTCGGCTTTCCAAAATGTTGCCAACTACTCGAAAAATTAATTCCTAAATTTCGAAATTTTCAACTTTTTACAAAATGGCCGCCCGCTCAGCCGCCATCTTGATTTTTTTACATTGCGGATTTTTCCCATAATTAAGATCGTATATCCGACAAAACCTCATTTTTAGTTTTTTTCTGCCACAACTCCTTCTGTCTGTCCTTAACTTTAAAGTCAGACATGTCGCGAAAATTTGTTTTCCCCGTAACTTTCAGTGTTGCCAGACTTTTTTGATAAAAATAGTGAAATGTCATTCGGGTCCCCAATCGTCACCAAACTGCATACCTACTTTTTGGAATTTCTAGAAATTTCCATTTTCTACTATCCGAGGCCGTGATGGAAAAATTTCTACCAAAATGGCAGTTTTTTCCGATTCTTAGCAATACTCGAGGCACAGACCAACAATCGCTCGGAACATTGTACCCTACTCCGGTGTCGCCATCTACCGGAAAATTGGTGTGAAACTTTATGGAATTTCATAATCGCAACAAAATGGCCGACGGCTCAGCCGCCATCTTGTTTTTTGATAATCTGTGAATGTGGCTCTTAAGAAGACTATACATGTCACAAATATTCAAAAGAAATTTTCAAAAAACCTTGCGCAACTCAGAATGACAACTCCCTAAACACACCCCTGAAATCTAATTTTCAATCCAAGATGGCGGCGCGGCCATTTTGTTTTTCCGTTTTTTTCTCACATTTTCGAACACCAAATGACAACTTCAACCGGCCCCCAAAAAATAAAAAAATCAGGACAAAAAATGAAAAAGTTGGTGTGTCAAAACGGGCCGCCATTTTGTTTTTTAGTCCAAAAAATCTGATAAGCTGCGTGTTGAAAAATCTAGTTCGAAACAAGTGCTGTTACTCGTACCCTCCTCCTCTCTAAACCCCCCAAAAATGGCCATGATCAGTGAGTCAGTCATTGAGTGGTAATCGTGCTAAGCATACAATTTGTATGGAGAGATTAGTTCAATTACGAAAACGGCTGAAAATATGGCGGCCATCTACGATTTTTAAAATTTTGCATTTTTCCCTTAATCTGGACCATTTTCCGCGCCGAACCCCATTTTTACTTTTTTTCTATCCTCACCCAGTCCCGAGGAGCAACGCCCTTAAAAACACCCATGTCACAAAATTTTGTGTTCCCGTAATTCCCAGTGTTGCCAGGTGATCGAGATGAAAATGGTCAAATGTCATTAGTTTGATCTATTTGCAGGAGGCGTCATCCAAATTTTTGACCGAAAGTCGTTATTTCAATTTTTTTCATTTTTGGATCAAATCTCTCAAAGTATGGCAACACTGGAAATTGTTGTTTTTCTAAACGACACTCCTTAACAAACTACGAAATCGCCCCAAACAACTCGACTTTAGCAAATGTTGCCAACTGCCCGAAAAATGCATTTGAAAAATCAGAAAACTAAAACATTTTACAAAATGGCCGCCCGCTCAGCCGCCATCTTGATTTTCTGACATTTCGGATTTTTCCCATAATCTGGGTCGTATAACCGACTAAACTCCATTTTTAGTTTTTTCCTGCCAAATCTCCTTCTGTCCGTCCTCGCCTTTTTCTACGTTAGCTAAGCCCCCCTGCATACAATTTGTATGGAGAATTTAGTCCCTTTAGGAAAACGGGTGAACGCTTGGCGGCCATCTTGGATTTCCAAAATTTTGCATTTTTGCCTTAATCTGTACCATTTTCCGCGCCGAACCCCATTTTTACTTTTTTTCTAACTTTACCCAATCCCGAATTCATTTGTTTCTACAATTCCTTATTCCTCCGTTGTCCCAAAACTTTGAGTTCCCCTAACTCCCAGTGTTGCCAGGTGATCGAGTTGAAAATGGTCAAATGTCATTAGTTTGACCTATTTGCAGGAGGCGTCATCCAAATTTTTGACCGGAAGTCGTTATTTCCATTTTTTACATTTTTTGACCAAATCTCTCAAAGTATGGCAACACTGGAAATTTTCGTTTTTCCAAGCGATACTCCTTGACAAACTACGTAATCGCCCCATACAACTCGACTTTCCCAAATGTTGCCAACTGCCCGAAAAATGCATTTGAAAAATCAGAAATCTGAAACTTTTTACAAAATGGCCGGTCACTCGGTCGCCATCTTGATTTTCTGACATTTCGGATTTTTCCCATAGTCTGGATCGTATAACCGACCAAACCACATTTTTGGATTTTTTCTGCCATATCTCCTTCTGTCCGTCCTTAACTTTAAAGACACCCATGTCGAAAAAAATACTTTTCCCCGTAACTCCCAGTGTTGCCAGGTGATCGAGATGAAAATGGTCAAATGTCATTTGCAAGACCCTTTTGCAGGAGGCGTCATCCAAATTTTTGACCGGAAGTCGTTAGTTCTACTTTCGACATTTTTGGACCAAATCTCCTAAGGTATGGCAACACTGGAGAAATTTCTTCACCCAAGCGAAACCTCTTGACAGGACACACAACCGCCTCATACAACTCGACTTTCCAAAATGTTGCCATGTACTCGAAAAATGAATTCCAAAAATTCGAAATTTTCAACTTTTTACAAAATGGCCGCCCACGCCGCCGCCATCTTGATTTTCTGACATTTCGGATTTTTCCCATAATCTGGGTCGTATATCCGACCAAACGTCATTTTTATTTTTTTTCTGCCATAATTCTTTCTGTCTGTCACTAACTTCAAAGACACCCATGTCGCAAAAAAAACTTTTCCCCATAACTTTCAGTGTTGCCAGACTTTTTTCATAAAAATGGTGAAATGTCATTCGGGTCCCCAAATGTCACCAAACTGCATACCAAGTTTTTGGAATTTCTGGAAATTTCCATTTTCTACTATCCGGGGCCGTGGTGGAAAATTTTCTTCCAAAATGGTAGTTTTTTCCGATTTATGGCAACACTCGAATAACAGACCAACAATCGCCCGGAACATTGTATCCCACTCTGGTGTCGCCATCTACCGGAAAATTGCTACCAAAGTTTGGGGAATTTTTTGATCGCAACAAAATGGCCGACGGCTCAGCCGCCATCTTGTTTTTTGATAATCTGTGAATGGGGCTCTTAAGAAGACTATACATGTCACAAATATTCAAAAGAAATTTTCAAAAACAATTGCGCATCTCGGAATGACACCTCCCTAAAAACACCTCGAAATCGCATTTTCAATCCAAGATGGCGGCGCGGCCATTTTGTTTTTCTAATTTTTTCTCACATTTTTTAGCACACCTTGGCAACCCCAACAAACCACCAAAAAAGAAAAAATTCAGGACCAAAGACAGAAAAGTTGGTGTCTCAAAAAAAGCCGCCATTTTGTTTTTTGGTTCAAAAAATCTAAAAAACCTGGGTGTCAAAAAATCTAGTAAAAAACAAACACTAACAATTTTACCCCTCACCCCTCTAAATACCCCAAAAACACCCCTGATCAGTCAGTCAGTGAGTCAGTGGTAATCGAGCTTTATATATTATAGACTAGCTTTGGTCGCCCGCTACGCGGGCTACAAAAGCTAGATCTGCGATGCTGGCCGCTCCGGGCTTCGCCCTACGCGGCGCTCGGCCTGCGGCCTCGCACTCGGAGCTCGGCCTTCGGCCTCGCAAAAATTACAGGGGGCGTTTATTGTCTGTGGCGGTGCTCTTGTGCTTTTTTGACGCAACACAAGTAAATCTATGGCGACTGTAGGGATTTGAACCATCGCTCGGCCTTCGGCCTCGCCTTTCTGTCTGTCACTGGGCTCTAGTCCTTTTTTGACGCATTAAAAATTAATCTATGGCGACTCACAGGCTTTAAACTATCGCTCGGCCTTCGGCCTCGCCTTTTTCTACGTTAGCTGAGCCCCCCTGCATACAATTTGTATGGAGAATTTAGTCCCTTTAGGAAAACGGGTGAACGCTTGGCGGCCATCTTGGATTTCCAAAATTTTGCATTTTTGCCATAATCTGGACCATTTTCCGCACCGAACCCCATTTTTACTTTTTTTCTAACTTCACCCAATCCCGTAAAACAATTCCTTAAAACCACCCATGTCCCAAAATTTTGAGTTTCCGTAACTCCCAGTGTTGCCAGGTCATCGAGCTAAAAATGGTCAAATGTCATTAGTTTGACGTATTTGCAGGAGGCGTCATCTAAATTTTGGACCGAAAGTCGTTATTTCCATTTTTTACATTTTTGGACCAAAACTCTCAAAGTATGGCAACACTGAAAATTTCAGTTTTCCCAAACGATACTCCTTGACAAACTACGTAATCGCCCCATACAACTCGACTTTCCCAAATGTTGCCAACTGCCCGAAAAATGCATTTGAAAAATCAGAAATCTGAAACTTTTTACAAAATGGCCGCTCACTCGGTCGCCATCTTGATTTTCTGACATTTCGGATTTTTCCCATAGTCTGGATCGTATAACCGACCAAACCCCATTTTTGGATTTTTTCTGCCATATCTCCTTCTGTCCGTCCTTAACTTTAAAGACACCCATGTCGAAAAAAATACTTTTCCGCGTAGCTCCCAGTGTTGCCAGGTGATCGAGATGAAAATGGTCAAATGTCATTTGCACGACCCCTTTGCAGGAGGCGTCATCCAAATTTTTGACCGGAAGTCGTTATTTCTACTTTCGACATTTTTGGACCAAATCTCCCAAAGTGTGGCAACACTGGAGAAATTTCTTCACCCAAGCGAAACCTCTCGACAAGACACACAACCGCCTCATACAACTCGACTTTCCAAAATGTTGCCATGTAGTCGAAAAATGAATTCCAAAATTTCGAAATTTTCATCTTTTCACAAAATGGCCGCCCACGCCGCCGCCATCTTGATTTTCTGACATTTCGGATTTTTCCCATAATCTGGGTCGTATATCCGACCAAACGTCATTTTTTTTTTTTTTCTGCCATTATTCTTTCTGTCTGTCACTAACTTTAAAGACACCCATGTCGCAAAAAAAACTTTTCCCCATAACTTTCAGTGTTGCCAGACTTTTTTGATAAAAATGGTGAAATGTCATTCGGGTCCCCAAACGTCACCAAACTGCATACCAAGTTTTTGGAATTTCTGGAAATTTCCATTTTCTACTATCCGGGGCCGTGGTGGAAAATTTTCTACCAAAATGGTAGTTTTTTCCGATTCATGGCAACACTCGAATAACAGACCAACAATCGCCCGGAACATTGTACCCCACTCCGGTGTCGCCATCTACCGGAAAATTGCTACCAAAGTTTGGGAATTTTTTGATCGCAACAAAATGGCCGACAGCTCAGCCGCCATCTTGTTTTTTGATAATCTGTGCATGTGGCTCTAAAGAAGACTATACATGTCACAAACACCCAAAAGAAATTTTCAAAAACAATTGCGCATCTCGGAGTGACACCTCCCTAAAAACACCCCGAAATCGCATTTTCAATCCAAGATGGCGGCGCGGCCATTTTGTTTTTCTAATTTTTTCTCAATTTTTTTAACTCATCTTGGCAACCCTAATAAACTCCCAAAAAGGAAAAAATTCAGGATGAAAAACAAAAAAGTTGGAGTTTCAAAAAGTGCCGCCATTTTGTTTTTTGGTTCAAAAAATGTGGTAAAGCTGGCAGTCGAAAAATCTAGTTTAAAACAAACATTAACAATTTTACCCCTCACCCCTCTAAATACCCCAAAAACACCCCTGATCAGTCAGTCAGTGAGTCAGTGGTAATCGAGCTTTATATATTATAGATAGATAGATAGATAGATAGACTAGCTTTGGTCGCCCGCTACGCGGGCTACAAAAGCTAGATCTGCGATGCTGGCCGCTCCGGGCTTCGCCCTACGCGGCGCTCGGCCTGCGGCCTCGCATTCGGAGCTCGGCCTTCGGCCTCGCAAAAATTACAGGGGGTGTTTATTGTCTGTCACTGTGCTCTTGTGCTTTTTTGACGCAACACGAGTTTAACTGTGGTAACTCTCGGGATTTGAACCATCGCTCGGCCTTCGGCCTCGCCTTTCTGTCTGTCACTGGGCTCTAGTCCTTTTTTGACGCATTAAAATTAACCTATGGCGACTCTCGGGCTTGTAACTATCGCTCGGCCTTCGGCCTCGCCTTTTTCTACGTTAGCTTAGCCCCCCTGCATACAATTTGTATGGAGAATTTAGTCCCTTTAGGAAAACGGGTGAACGCTTGGCGGCCATCTTGGATTTCCAAAATTTTGCATTTTTGCCTTAATCTGGACCATTTTCCGCGCCGAACCCCATTTTTACTTTTTGTCTAACTTCACCCAATCCCGAATTCATTTGTTTCTACAATTCCTTATTCCTCCGTTGTCCCAAAACTTTGAGTTCCCCTAACTCCCAGTGTTGCCAGGTGATCGAGATAAAAATATTCAAATGTCATTAGTTTAACCTATTTGCAGGAGGCGTCATCCAAATTTCTGACCGGAAGTCGTTATTTCCATTTTTTACATTTTTGGACCAAATCTCCCAAAGCATGGCAACACTGGAAATTTTTGGTTTCCCAAACGATACTCCTTGACAAACTACGTAATCGCCCCATACAACTCGACTTTCCCAAATGTTGCCAACTGCCCGAAAAATGCATTTGAAAAATCAGAAATCTGAAACTTTTTACAAAATGGCCGGTCACTCGGTCGCCATCTTGATTTTCTGACATTTCGGATTTTTCCCATAGTCTGGATCGTATAACCGACCAAACCACATTTTTGGATTTTTTCTGCCATATCTCCTTCTGTCCGTCCTTAACTTTAAAGACACCCATGTCGAAAAAAATACTTTTCCCCGTAACTCCCAGTGTTGCCAGGTGATCGAGATGAAAATGGTCAAATGTCATTTGCAAGACCCTTTTGCAGGAGGCGTCATCCAAATTTTTGACCGGAAGTCGTTAGTTCTACTTTCGACATTTTTGGACCAAATCTCCTAAGGTATGGCAACACTGGAGAAATTTCTTCACCCAAGCGAAACCTCTTGACAGGACACACAACCGCCTCATACAACTCGACTTTCCAAAATGTTGCCATGTACTCGAAAAATGAATTCCAAAAATTCGAAATTTTCAACTTTTTACAAAATGGCCGCCCACGCCGCCGCCATCTTGATTTTCTGACATTTCGGATTTTTCCCATAATCTGGGTCGTATATCCGACCAAACGTCATTTTTATTTTTTTTCTGCCATAATTCTTTCTGTCTGTCACTAACTTCAAAGACACCCATGTCGCAAAAAAAACTTTTCCCCATAACTTTCAGTGTTGCCAGACTTTTTTCATAAAAATGGTGAAATGTCATTCGGGTCCCCAAATGTCACCAAACTGCATACCAAGTTTTTGGAATTTCTGGAAATTTCCATTTTCTACTATCCGGGGCCGTGGTGGAAAATTTTCTTCCAAAATGGTAGTTTTTTCCGATTTATGGCAACACTCGAATAACAGACCAACAATCGCCCGGAACATTGTATCCCACTCTGGTGTCGCCATCTACCGGAAAATTGCTACCAAAGTTTGGGGAATTTTTTGATCGCAACAAAATGGCCGACGGCTCAGCCGCCATCTTGTTTTTTGATAATCTGTGAATGGGGCTCTTAAGAAGACTATACATGTCACAAATATTCAAAAGAAATTTTCAAAAACAATTGCGCATCTCGGAATGACACCTCCCTAAAAACACCTCGAAATCGCATTTTCAATCCAAGATGGCGGCGCGGCCATTTTGTTTTTCTAATTTTTTCTCACATTTTTTAGCACACCTTGGCAACCCCAACAAACCACCAAAAAAGAAAAAATTCAGGACCAAAGACAGAAAAGTTGGTGTCTCAAAAAAAGCCGCCATTTTGTTTTTTGGTTCAAAAAATCTAAAAAACCTGGGTGTCAAAAAATCTAGTAAAAAACAAACACTAACAATTTTACCCCTCACCCCTCTAAATACCCCAAAAACACCCCTGATCAGTCAGTCAGTGAGTCAGTGGTAATCGAGCTTTATATATTATAGATAGATAGATAGACTAGCTTTGGTCGCCCGCTACGCGGGCTACAAAAGCTAGATCTGCGATGCTGGCCGCTCCGGGCTTCGCCCTACGCGGCGCTCGGCCTGCGGCCTCGCATTCGGAGCTCGGCCTTCGGCCTCGCAAAAATTACACGGGGCGTTTATCGTTTGTCGCAAGGCTCTTTTGCTTTTTTGACGAAACACAAGTAAATCTATGGTGACTGTCGGGATTTGAACCATCGCTCGGCCTTCGGCCTCGCCTTTCTGTCTGTCACTGGGCTCTAGTCCTTTTTTGACGCATTAAAAATAAATCTATGGCGACTCACAGGCTTTAAACTATCGCTCGGCCTTCGGCCTCGCCTTTTTCTACGTTAGCTAAGCCCCCTTGCATACAATTTGTATGGAGAATTTAGTCCCTTTAGGAAAACGGGTGAACGCTTGGCGGCCATCTTGGATTTCCAAAATTTTGCATTTTTGCCTTAATCTGGACCATTTTCCGCGCCGAACCCCATTTTTACTTTTTTTCTAGCTTCACCCAATCCCGAATTCATTTGTTTCTACATTTCCTTCAAACCACCCATGTCCCAAAACTTTGAGTTCCCCTAACTCCCAGTGTTGCCAGGTGATCGAGATAAAAATAGTCAAATGTCATTAGTTTGACCTATTTGCAGGAGGCGTCATCAAAATTTCTGACCGAAAGCCGTTATTTCCATTTTTTACATTTTTGGACCAAATCTCCCAAAGCATGGCAACACTGGAAATTTTTGGTTTTCCAATCGATACTCCTTGACAAACTACGTAATCGCCCCATACAACCTGACTTTCCCGAATGTTGCCAACTACCCGAAAAACGCATTTGAAAAATCGAAAATCTGAAACTTTTTACAAAATGGCCGCCAGCTCAGCCGCCATCTTGATTTTCTGACATTTTGGATTTTTCCCATAGTCTGGATCGTATAACCGACCAAACCCCATTTTTAGACTTTTCCTCCCATATCTCCTTCTGTCCGTCCTTAACTTTAAAGACACCCATGTCGAAAAAAATACTTTTCCGCGTAGCTCCCAGTGTTGCCAGGTGATCGAGATGAAAATGGTCAAATGTCATTTGCACGACCCCTTTGCAGGAGGCGTCATCCAAATTTTTGACCGGAAGTCGTTATTTCTACTTTCGACATTTTTGGACCAAATCTCCCAAAGTGTGGCAACACTGGAGAAATTTCTTCACCCAAGCGAAACCTCTCGACAAGACACACAACCGCCTCATACAACTCGACTTTCCAAAATGTTGCCATGTACTCGAAAAATGAATCCCAAAAATTCGAAATTTTCAACTTTTTACAAAATGGCCGCCTGCTCAACCGCCATCTTGATTTTTTGACATTTCGGATTTTTCCCATAATCTGGGTCGTATATCCGACCAAACCTCATTTTTATTTTTTTTCTGCCATAATTCTTTCTGTCTGTCACTAACTTTAAAGACACCCATGTCGCAAAAAAAACTTTTCCCCATAACTTTCAGTGTTGCCAGACTGTTTTGATAAAAATGGTGAAATGTCATTCGGGTCCCCAAATGTCACCAGACTGCATACCAACTTTATGGAATTTTTGGAAATTTCCATTTTCTACTATCCGGGGCCGTGGTGGAAAATTTTCTACCAAAATGGTAGTTTTTTCCTATTCATGGCAACACTCGAATAACAGACCAACAATCGCCCGGAACATTGTACCCCACTCCGGTGTCGCCATCTACCGGAAAATTGCTACCAAAGTTTGGGAATTTTTTGATCGCAACAAAATGGCCGACGGCTCAGCCGCCATCTTGTTTTTTGATAATCTGTTAATGTATCTCTTAAGAAGACTATACAAGTCACAAATACTCAAAAGAAATTTTCAAAAACAATTGCGCATCTCGGAGTGACACCTCCCTAAAAACACCCCGAAATCGCATTTTCAATCCAAGATGGCGGCGCGGCCATTTTGTTTTTCCAATTTTTTCTCTAAATTTTTAACACATCTTGGCAACCCCAACAAATCACCAAAGAAGAAAAAATTCAGGACCAAAGACAAAAAAGTTGGTGTCTCAAAAAAGGCCGCCATTTTGTTTTTTGGTTCAAAAAATCTAAAAAACCTGCGTGTTGAAAAATCTAGTTTGAGATAAACACCTACAATTTTACCCCTCTCCCCTCTAAATACCCCAAAAATACCCCTGATCAGTGAGTGAGTGAGTCAGTGAGTGGTAATCGAGCTTTATATAGTATAGACTAGCTTTGGTCGCCCGCTACGCGGGCTACAAAAGCTAGATCTGCGATGCTGGCCGCTCCGGGCTTCGCCCTACGCGGCGCTCGGCCTG
Organism: Ostrinia nubilalis; assembly: GCF_963855985.1. Classification (NCBI taxonomy): domain Eukaryota; kingdom Metazoa; phylum Arthropoda; class Insecta; order Lepidoptera; family Crambidae; genus Ostrinia; species Ostrinia nubilalis. Next base: position 22,411,933 of record NC_087119.1, on the reverse strand, counting down.
CGGCCTCGCACTCGGAGCTCGGCCTTCGGCCTCGCAAAAATTACAGGGGGCGTTTATTGTCTGTGGCGGTGCTCTTGTGCTTTTTTGACGCAACACAAGTAAATCTATGGCGACTGTAGGGATTTGAACCATCGCTCGGCCTTCGGCCTCGCCTTTCTGTCTGTCACTGGGCTCTAGTCCTTTTTTGACGCATTAAAAATTAATCTATGGCGACTCACAGGCTTTAAACTATCGCTCGGCCTTCGGCCTCGCCTTTTTCTACGTTAGCTGAGCCCCCCTGCATACAATTTGTATGGAGAATTTAGTCCCTTTAGGAAAACGGGTGAACGCTTGGCGGCCATCTTGGATTTCCAAAATTTTGCATTTTTGCCATAATCTGGACCATTTTCCGCACCGAACCCCATTTTTACTTTTTTTCTAACTTCACCCAATCCCGTAAAACAATTCCTTAAAACCACCCATGTCCCAAAATTTTGAGTTTCCGTAACTCCCAGTGTTGCCAGGTCATCGAGCTAAAAATGGTCAAATGTCATTAGTTTGACGTATTTGCAGGAGGCGTCATCTAAATTTTGGACCGAAAGTCGTTATTTCCATTTTTTACATTTTTGGACCAAAACTCTCAAAGTATGGCAACACTGAAAATTTCAGTTTTCCCAAACGATACTCCTTGACAAACTACGTAATCGCCCCATACAACTCGACTTTCCCAAATGTTGCCAACTGCCCGAAAAATGCATTTGAAAAATCAGAAATCTGAAACTTTTTACAAAATGGCCGCTCACTCGGTCGCCATCTTGATTTTCTGACATTTCGGATTTTTCCCATAGTCTGGATCGTATAACCGACCAAACCCCATTTTTGGATTTTTTCTGCCATATCTCCTTCTGTCCGTCCTTAACTTTAAAGACACCCATGTCGAAAAAAATACTTTTCCGCGTAGCTCCCAGTGTTGCCAGGTGATCGAGATGAAAATGGTCAAATGTCATTTGCACGACCCCTTTGCAGGAGGCGTCATCCAAATTTTTGACCGGAAGTCGTTATTTCTACTTTCGACATTTTTGGACCAAATCTCCCAAAGTGTGGCAACACTGGAGAAATTTCTTCACCCAAGCGAAACCTCTCGACAAGACACACAACCGCCTCATACAACTCGACTTTCCAAAATGTTGCCATGTAGTCGAAAAATGAATTCCAAAATTTCGAAATTTTCATCTTTTCACAAAATGGCCGCCCACGCCGCCGCCATCTTGATTTTCTGACATTTCGGATTTTTCCCATAATCTGGGTCGTATATCCGACCAAACGTCATTTTTTTTTTTTTTCTGCCATTATTCTTTCTGTCTGTCACTAACTTTAAAGACACCCATGTCGCAAAAAAAACTTTTCCCCATAACTTTCAGTGTTGCCAGACTTTTTTGATAAAAATGGTGAAATGTCATTCGGGTCCCCAAACGTCACCAAACTGCATACCAAGTTTTTGGAATTTCTGGAAATTTCCATTTTCTACTATCCGGGGCCGTGGTGGAAAATTTTCTACCAAAATGGTAGTTTTTTCCGATTCATGGCAACACTCGAATAACAGACCAACAATCGCCCGGAACATTGTACCCCACTCCGGTGTCGCCATCTACCGGAAAATTGCTACCAAAGTTTGGGAATTTTTTGATCGCAACAAAATGGCCGACAGCTCAGCCGCCATCTTGTTTTTTGATAATCTGTGCATGTGGCTCTAAAGAAGACTATACATGTCCCAAACACCCAAAAGAAATTTTCAAAAACAATTGCGCATCTCGGAGTGACACCTCCCTAAAAACACCCCGAAATCGCATTTTCAATCCAAGATGGCGGCGCGGCCATTTTGTTTTTCTAATTTTTTCTCAATTTTTTTAACTCATCTTGGCAACCCTAATAAACTCCCAAAAAGGAAAAAATTCAGGATGAAAAACAAAAAAGTTGGAGTTTCAAAAAGTGCCGCCATTTTGTTTTTTGGTTCAAAAAATGTGGTAAAGCTGGCAGTCGAAAAATCTAGTTTAAAACAAACATTAACAATTTTACCCCTCACCCCTCTAAATACCCCAAAAACACCCCTGATCAGTCAGTCAGTGAGTCAGTGGTAATCGAGCTTTATATATTATAGACTAGCTTTGGTCGCCCGCTACGCGGGCTACAAAAGCTAGATCTGCGATGCTGGCCGCTCCGGGCTTCGCCCTACGCGGCGCTCGGCCTGCGGCCTCGCATTCGGAGCTCGGCCTTCGGCCTCGCAAAAATTACAGGGGGCGTTCTCGTTTGTCACGGTGCTCTTGTGCTTTTTTGACGCAACACAAGTTTAACTATGGTAACTCTCGGGATTTGAACCATCGCTCGGCCTTCGGCCTCGCCTTTCAGTCTGTCACTGGGCTCTAGTCCTTTTTTGACGCATTAAAAATAAATCTATGGCGACTCACAGGCTTTAAACTATCGCTCGGCCTTCGGCCTCGCCTTTTTCTACGTTAGCTAAGCCCCCCTGCATAAATTGTATGGAGAATTTAGTCCCTTTTGGAAAACGGGTGAACGCTTGGCGGCCATCTTGGATTTCCAAAATTTTGCATTTTTGCCTTAATCTGGACCATTTTCCGCGCCGAACCCCATTTTTACTTTTTTTCTAACTTCACCCAATCCCGAATTCATTTGTTTCAACAATTCCTTCTAACCAGCCATGTCCTGAAATTTTGAAATCCTGTAACTCTCAGTGTTGCCAGGTGATCGAGTTGAAAATGGTCAAATGTCATTAGTTTGACCTATTTGCAGGAGGCGTCATCCAAATTTCTGACCGGAAGTCGTTATTTTCATTTTTTACATTTTTGGACCAAATCTCTCAAAGTATGGCAACACTGGAAATTTTCGTTTTTCCAAGCGATACTCCTTAACAAACTACGTAATCGCTCCATACTACTCGACTTTCCCAAATGTTGCCAACTACCCGAGAAACGCATTTGAAAAATCAGAAAACTGAAACTTTTTACAAAATGGCCGCCCGTTCAGCCGCCATCTTGAATTTCTGACATTTCGGATTTTTCCCATAGTCTGGGTCGTATAACCGACCAAACCAAATTTTTGGATTTTTTCTGCCATATCTCCTTCTGTCCGTCCTTAACTTTAAAGACACCCATGTCGAAAAAAATACTTTTCCCCGTAGCTCCCAGTGTTGCCAGGTGATCGAGATGAAAATGGTCAAATGTCATTTGCACGACCCCTTTGCAGGAGGCGTCGTCCAAATTTTTGACCGGAAGTCGTTATTTCTACTTTCGACATTTTTGGACCAAATCTCCCAAAGTGTGGCAACACTGGAGAAATTTCTTCACCCAAGCGAAACCTCTCGACAAGAGACACAACCGCCTCATACAACTCAATTTTCCAAAATGTTTCCAACTACTCGAAAAATGTATTCCAAAATTTCGAAATTTTCAACCTTTTACAAAATGGCCGCCCACGCCGCCGCCATCTTGAATTTTTGACATTTCGGATTTTTCCCATAATCTGGGTCGTATATCCAACCAAACGTAATTTTTATTTTTTTTCTGCCATAATTCTTTCTGTCTGTCACTAACTTTAAAGACACCCATGTCGCAAAAAAAACTTTTCCCCATAACTTTCAGTGTTGCCAGACTTTTTTCATAAAAATGGTGAAATGTCATTCGGGTCCCCAAACGTCACAAAACTGCATACCAAGTTTTTGGAATTTTTGGAAATTTCCATTTTCTACTATCCGGGGCCGTGGTGGAAAATTTTCTTCCAAAATGGTAGTTTTTTTCTATTCATGGCAACACTCGAATAACAGACCAACAATCGCCCGGAACATTGTACCCCACTCCGGTGTCGCCATCTACCGGAAAATTCGTGTCAAAGTTTGGGAATTTTTTGATCGCAACAAAATGGCCGACGGCTCAGCCGCCATCTTGTTTTTTGATAATCTGTGAATGGGGCTCTGAAGCAGACTATACATGTCACAATTATTCAAAAGAAGTTTTCAAAAACAATTGCGCATCACGGAATGACACCTCCCTAAAAACACCCCGAAATCGCATTTTCAATCCAAGATGGCGGCGCGGCCATTTTGTTTTTCTAATTTTTTCTCAATTTTTTTAACACACCTTGGCAACCCCAACAAACCACCAAAAAAGAAAAAATTCAGGATGAAAAATAAAAAAGTTGTTGTCTCAAAAAATGCCGCCATTTTGTTTTTTGGTTCAAAAAAACTAAAAAACCTGGGTGTCAAAAAATCTAGTAAAAAACAAACACCAACAATTTTGCCCCCCTCCCCTCTAAATACCCCAAAAATACCCCTGATCAGTGAGTGAGTCAGTGAGTCAGTGGTAATCGAGCTTTATATAATATAGATAGATAGATAGATAGATAGACTAGCTTTGGTCGCCCGCTACGCGGGCTACAAAAGCTAGATCTGCGATGCTGGCCGCTCCGGGCTTCGCCCTACGCGGCGCTCGGCCTGCGGCCTCGCATTCGGAGCTCGGCCTTCGGCCTCGCAAAAATTACAGGGGGTGTTTATTGTCTGTCACTGTGCTCTTGTGCTTTTTTGACGCAACACGAGTTTAACTGTGGTAACTCTCGGGATTTGAACCATCGCTCGGCCTTCGGCCTCGCCTTTCTGTCTGTCACTGGGCTCTAGTCCTTTTTTGACGCATTAAAATTAACCTATGGCGACTCTCGGGCTTGTAACTATCGCTCGGCCTTCGGCCTCGCCTTTTTCTACGTTAGCTTAGCCCCCCTGCATACAATTTGTATGGAGAATTTAGTCCCTTTAGGAAAACGGGTGAACGCTTGGCGGCCATCTTGGATTTCCAAAATTTTGCATTTTTGCCTTAATCTGGACCATTTTCCGCGCCGAACCCCATTTTTACTTTTTGTCTAACTTCACCCAATCCCGAATTCATTTGTTTCTACAATTCCTTATTCCTCCGTTGTCCCAAAACTTTGAGTTCCCCTAACTCCCAGTGTTGCCAGGTGATCGAGATAAAAATATTCAAATGTCATTAGTTTAACCTATTTGCAGGAGGCGTCATCCAAATTTCTGACCGGAAGTCGTTATTTCCATTTTTTACATTTTTGGACCAAATCTCCCAAAGCATGGCAACACTGGAAATTTTTGGTTTCCCAAACGATACTCCTTGACAAACTACGTAATCGCCCCATACAACTCGACTTTCCCAAATGTTGCCAACTGCCCGAAAAATGCATTTGAAAAATCAGAAATCTGAAACTTTTTACAAAATGGCCGGTCACTCGGTCGCCATCTTGATTTTCTGACATTTCGGATTTTTCCCATAGTCTGGATCGTATAACCGACCAAACCACATTTTTGGATTTTTTCTGCCATATCTCCTTCTGTCCGTCCTTAACTTTAAAGACACCCATGTCGAAAAAAATACTTTTCCCCGTAACTCCCAGTGTTGCCAGGTGATCGAGATGAAAATGGTCAAATGTCATTTGCAAGACCCTTTTGCAGGAGGCGTCATCCAAATTTTTGACCGGAAGTCGTTAGTTCTACTTTCGACATTTTTGGACCAAATCTCCTAAGGTATGGCAACACTGGAGAAATTTCTTCACCCAAGCGAAACCTCTTGACAGGACACACAACCGCCTCATACAACTCGACTTTCCAAAATGTTGCCATGTACTCGAAAAATGAATTCCAAAAATTCGAAATTTTCAACTTTTTACAAAATGGCCGCCCACGCCGCCGCCATCTTGATTTTCTGACATTTCGGATTTTTCCCATAATCTGGGTCGTATATCCGACCAAACGTCATTTTTATTTTTTTTCTGCCATAATTCTTTCTGTCTGTCACTAACTTCAAAGACACCCATGTCGCAAAAAAAACTTTTCCCCATAACTTTCAGTGTTGCCAGACTTTTTTCATAAAAATGGTGAAATGTCATTCGGGTCCCCAAATGTCACCAAACTGCATACCAAGTTTTTGGAATTTCTGGAAATTTCCATTTTCTACTATCCGGGGCCGTGGTGGAAAATTTTCTTCCAAAATGGTAGTTTTTTCCGATTTATGGCAACACTCGAATAACAGACCAACAATCGCCCGGAACATTGTATCCCACTCTGGTGTCGCCATCTACCGGAAAATTGCTACCAAAGTTTGGGGAATTTTTTGATCGCAACAAAATGGCCGACGGCTCAGCCGCCATCTTGTTTTTTGATAATCTGTGAATGGGGCTCTGAAGCAGACTATATAGGGTCCTTCTAAATCAGCTACGTTCCGTTTAATGGGAGCATGTATACGTCACACTGAATACGTTCCCAAAGTTTGAGCCAAAAATTCAGGCTAGTTTCCGAGATAATTAAGGAAACAACTTCATTTCTTATCAACCCAATACAACACCCTGTTCAGCTGATTCACTACTACACCGACAAAAACGCACGCACACGAGCTTACGTAATGGCCGCCATTGCGCTTGTGCTGCCGTTGGGCCACTGGCCGCGAACACAAGAGTGCCGCCGGACGACGGACCGGGCGCCACACAAGCTATTCTAGGGCTACTACTAGTTATTTGAGGAATTAAATTAAGCAGAAAATTAAAGTTTATTTATTTTTGGTAACATAAAAAAATCTTATGTGGTAAGTACTTATTTAGTGGCCTTAATGGAATGATGTTTATTCAAAAGTTCGTTAAAATACTTTTGCGCTTGTAAAAATCTTTCATTTCAAACGTAGCAACGAAACGAAGCAAAAAGTTAGTTGCCGAAATCAATGACTTATTTTTATGCCATACACAAATGGGATAGTTACCATGACTATGAAATTTAGAATTACGGTTATTATTACGATAAAGCAGGCACATTTTTCATGTTAATTTTAATCGCTTAATATCCCCTTAGCAAATTAAATAAAAATGTGATTCGTAATTGACTCGATCATAGCAGAAACTAAACGCTACTATTGAATTATCTACCTGTGATTATCGGCAGTCTTTAGTATTCCGAAGTAAATAAGTAAATAATTGTTCCCAACTATCAATTTTAAACTGAAATAATAATCATTAAAATCATCGTAGAAACAAAAAAAAATTATAAAAGTAAATAATGATAGTTTTATTATTATTAAGATTAGAAAGAATTTTGGAGTTGACATCCTTATTTATGCGTGGCGGAGTCGGTGGTATCAAAGACAGCCGTCCCTCACAATAGCCGACCGCGCTAGTGTTGTAAGAACCTCGAGTCTTTAAAGTCTTTATTTTGAGACTTGAGTTTATTTTTAAGACTAGGACTCGTTAGTCACATGAATAAGGGAATAATTGAGTCTTCCGAGTCCTTTCGAGTATTTTAAGTTCTTTGAGCTAGACTGAATCATGACATGAACTTGAGTTGGTGTATACTAATAGGCAATAATGAGTGATTTCATATCATCATCCGTATGTTATATCCTAATTGAAAATAAAATAAATCGCACAATACAAATGTAATATCAATAAAATTCCATTAAACGCAAATAATCGAATCAGAAGTATCCATCTAAAGACTGACGATTTTCGTAATCAAAAAGTTAAAACGGTCCAATAAAATAATAAACACACAGTCTTAATTCATAGCTATTTTATTTTCTTCAAACTTTTAATAAGTAAGATTCCAAGACTCGAGTGTCGTATCGTACAACACTAGCCGGCGCGCAGCAAACGAACTTTTAGACACGTGCCGCCGCCTTTAGACACGTGCCGCCGGCCGCCGGCTAGCGCAATGTACACTCACCAAAATAAAATTAAGAAATGCAACAAACTTTTTTTTACTATTCAAATTAAAATTGTGTTTATTGTTAAATCACAGGTACATAAGATAGGTCATAAATAAATACCAAGTTGGAACGGAAATGATTCGGAAATTTTATTTAACTAATTAGGTACCTACCTACCTCATCTACTTTTCTATTGTAATAGAAATGATGACATTAACGATTAATTTAAGAATGGACTTTGATTTAGGATAAATGGAATATCAATACAAACAAATTGAAGAGTTTTATTTGCTTCAATAGTCTAATTTAATGTTTCTAAATAATTGACTAGGCCATTGAATTACCTTCACAAAACAATAAGTTCGATTAATTTTTAATTATTATCTGTTATAGGATATTTTACCATGAAATACTCAACATCATAATTTAGATTCGAATCAATTGAAATCGAAAGCAAGCAGATAAAATAATAAACAAATAAGTTTCTTTTTTGTCGTCGACTGTACGCTTATGCCAACTTTTCGGCTTTTGCTTTGGCGGCGTCGGCGTCTTTGTGTCAACAAAAGGCGTGCGGCTTGTCGGCATTTGTCGGCGCGTGCGCTTTGATTTAATTCAGTTTTTGATTAGCTTTCTTGTGTGAAGGTGCGTTTTGTAGTGCTCGTGAAGTGAACTATGACGCACAGATGTACAAATGCAAATAAATTTACTAAGACGCGCCTTAAAAATCATGGCCTTTGCTGGTTGATTTTTCGATGGTATCGTGAGTCCGTTTTACTGTGATTAACATAAGATAATAAGGATAGACAACGATATGAGAGTAGGCCTGCAACATTAAAGTGATAGCTCGCCCAATCAGTCGATCAGCTAATCGGCTATCAGCTGTGACGACTGCTGTGAGTTGTTATGACGTGAGTGTAAACAACAAAAAAGTGTGCAGTGGTAGTGAGCGTTGTGTGTGTTGTGTCTCGTGTTCCTGTGCAGAATGAATACACTACAGCTTTGTTGTGTGAGTAAAAAATACAGCATGTTCCATTATGTAAGACGAAATGAATTTTTATTTTTGTTAGAAAATGTAACTTTGTAAAATCATTATAAAACACATACTCAAATTTGGTGAACTTGTTCAGTGTACCGTATAGATGCCCCCATTAAAAGGAATGTAGCTAGTTTAGAAGGACCCTGTATATGTCACAAATACTCAAAAGAATTTTTCAAAAACAATTGCGCATCAAAAAGTTACAGCTCCCCAAAAACACCCCTGAAAACGCGTTTTCAATCCAAGATGGCGGCGCGGCCATTTTGTTTTTCCGTTTTTTTCTCACATTTTTGAACACACCTTGGCAACCCCAACAAACCACCAAAAAAGAAAAAATTCAGGACCAAAGACAGAAAAGTTGGTGTTTCAAAAAGTGCCGCCATTTTGTTTTTTGGTTCAAAAAATATACTAAAGCTGGCAGTCAAAAAATCTAGTTTAAAACAAACAACAACAATTTTACCCCTCTCCCCTCTAAATACCCCAAAAATACCCCTGATCAGTCAGTCAGTGAGTCAGTCAGTGGTAATCGAGCTTTATATAATATAGATAGATAATAGATATAGATAATATAGATAGATGTGTTATTAAATTAAGCTAAAAGCTATTTTTAAGTTCAATATACTTTTTTTGTGCATTGCTATTTTCTTTGTTTTACAAAATATGATTTTGAGACGATTGAATATAAGGTAGAAAGAAATAGTTTATTAAAAAAATTTACAACATAACATGAAAATGAGTAATTATCCCTGAAAGGGCCTGGACTGTGACCCTGATCTTCAGTTATTATTACGAACAATGATTTATTATAATCATAACTACAATAAAATTAATAAAAGTAAAAAAAAGTAAAACTTGTTAAAATCAAATTTTAATTTGTGTACCTATCCCGTTTTGTTCATAACTTTGTGCTTACAAGCATGATCAATTTAAGGGACTATTCCAAACTCCTCTTCTCACCGCTTTGACTCCTATGTGGGCGGAATCTACAGCTTGACTGCCAACAAAAACCCAAAAAATTAACGCTAAGTTTGTCCCGGGGGAAAGTTCTGTCATACGACCCACAAATAATAATAATGGGCAGCTTTGTGGGCCCCGCAGGGCAGCTTTGTGGCCCCGCAGGGCAGCTTTGTGGCGAGCTGTTGGTGAGTAGCGACACCACGGGGCCAGTTGTTAATCCGAGTGCTCCCGAGAGTCGGTCAAGACCCTCGTCTTCGGCTTGCCGAAGTGGAATCCGAGAGGGTCTGCAGGACTTTCACCTCTGGCTTGCCTTAACCGGCCGGCCAGAGTGGAGTCGCTAGAGCTATATGCTCCAGGGGTGGAAGTGTTAAAGAGCATAACGCCGCGAGTAACTTCGGAGAAAGCGCAGCACACCTCTCTACACCCCTGAGCTGGCAGACGCCAATGTTGCCCCTCAGTCCGGTCTATACGACCCATGACGCCAGGGGGGGCCCATTTAGTCGCTGGCTAGTCACCGCCTGCCATTTTTTCAGTCCGAGACTATGAACCAGGCAGGTGTCCCGTAGTCTCCATCCATAGCCCAGTAACCAGTCCATCCATCCTTCATCCATAACCCTAGTCCATTCTCCAATAACTGCAATAGCTCCTGTGCACAGGCTGGGGATGGTATCTGGCTACATCCCATGATATAGTCAGAGACTAGATCCAGCATGTGCACCACTTTCACTTTTGTCGATTATTTTGCGCTTAAAACGGCCTCTACGTGTTGGATCTGTATCCCCACGCAAGCCTTATAAAGGACCGGGCCACTTTTGACCCGTGAGCTCCAAAGCGTACAAACATAATAATAATAATAATAATGTGGGATGTTGACTCGACGATCATTGTCCCGATAGTTGTCTCGGCAAACGGGCTAATAGCGAAGAGCTTCGACCAACATCTAAAGAAGCTCTCGCTGGATGGTTGGCTCAAGGGTCAGATGCAAAAGGCGGTGATCCTCAGCACGGCACGCATTGTCCGGAGGTTCCTCAGCCTGTGACCCTGACCACCGGTAGCTTGGGCCCTGCTCCGCTGCCGGCGGATAAACTAGTTTTAAGTGTTTTTTTTTATAATGTATTTTTATAACTTTTTCTTTTGTAATTTACATTGTAAAAAAAATATTTAAAATTAAGACATTAATATAAATAAAGGAATAATAATAATAATAAATCTTTGGACACTTTTCACACAACGCCAGCTAGCCCCAAAGTAAGCAACTTAATGCTTGTGTTATGGGTGCTAGCTTAACGGATATACTACTTATATACTTTTTTTTTATACATATATATATATTATACATACCTAGTAACACCCAGACCCGTCACAGAAATTAAAATTCATCATTTCAATTTCTGCCCGGCCGGGAATCGAACCCGGGACCTCTCGGCATAGTAGTCCGTTCTGAACCACTACACCAAACGGCCGACGTAATATAATATCGTCTTCCCTTCAGTGCAATGCGGATGATAGGTAATAAACAAAAGTTTAAGTAAGCTTTAAGCTGTTTGCAACCTGACAATTTTTTTTTTCCTTGTCGCGTGAGTTACGTATTACCTGTCACGTTCATGTTTGCAAAGATAATTGATGTAGGTACCTGTCCCAAATTTTTATGATCATGAATATTACTTTTAAAAAAATATTAATTTAATATAATAATATTAATTATTCAGTTATTGTTTATTGAATAAATCTCACACTTCAGTTATTATAATTATGAATTTCTATAACTTCACGAACATTTTATACACACATCAAAGTTTATCGATATATTTTTGCATTATTCATTGACAATACTGATAAAATCGTTACCTGAAAAATTTTAACTTGGCCTAATGGCGGTTGTGGCCTTAACAATTCCGTAGAAAAAGAACATAAGGGATCTTAGGACCCCAAGTTGGAGCTTGCGATCTTAAAACTTCCGCAGAAAAAGGCCCTAATGGCTCTTGGGACCCCATTTTAGGGCGTGGCTTGTGATAATACAACGAAGAATAAGGAATTAAGCGACAAACATCATCGAAATTAAAATAATTATTACAATACTTCAGTTCTAATGGGTCAATAAGAGGTCCATACACACTATCATAGCAAAAAATTATCATTATTGTGATAGCTTTTTAAAATAAACACAAAAATGTCTCTCCTGAAAAGTTGCTGTTTTGCAATTAGGGCAGTTTTCGTCGGGTACGACAAAAACATAATCATTGAAATTCATAATATCACTAATCATACACTTAGTTTTTACTAATATTTTGTTTTCATATATTTTTCTATACTAATGATCGAAACTCATAATCATTCGAATAAATAACTACAATATTCATAAATGTGATTTATTCTAATACCTATTTGTTTTTATAAATTTCTTAATCATAAGTCTATTTATCCATATTATTGAAAATCATGATGTCTATAATCATACATTTGTTTTATACTAAAATAATATTTATTTTCATATAGTTTTTAATCATAATTGTATGTAATTGAAACGTAAATGTATATAAATAAATGTATAGTAAATGTATAGGCAATATTTTTGATGCGTGAAATAGAATTAGCATAATTTATAGAAATTCAAGAAGATTTCCTCATTTTAAAAAACTAGCTGGGTAACAAAATACTAGGTTAGGTTAGGTTAGACTGGTGACCTCACCCAGCGTGAAGGCGAGCGAGCGCAGCGAGCGAAGCTAACGTGCCGCGGTAGCGGCCGCCGAGCGCTAAGTCTAGATTTTTTCTTAAAAATTGCTCGTATTTCGTAAACAGCCCGCCCGCTCGTCGCTCGATTATCGAAAATGACATTATACCTAAGTTAAAAGATTTTCTTAGTATTGCCTTTCTTAATACAAAAATTATGATAATTGTCTGTTACAAAGTAGGTAAGTTAGTCTGAACAACGACATTATGAGTTGAAGTATGTTCTTAGTAACAACATTATTAATTAAAGCAATAATATGATCATTGAATGTTATGAAGAAAAAAGATCTGAAAAAAAAATTATGTATTATGGTTCTCGGTAGTAACAGTATTGATAAAAAAATTATAATCACTAACTGTTGGTATGTATGAGCTCCATTGGTAGTAATAAAAGTGTATGAATAAAAAAAGTATGAAAAATAAAATTATGAAGAGAGATTATAATGAACACAAATCGGTAGTAAGACAAAGAATAGGATTTAGAATATTATGTGAGCCAATATGGAACCTGTTAAAAGACCTAACTAAATCTCGAACACAGGGGCGTATATGCGTTAAAACGTAATAACGATACATTAAACAACTTTTTCTAACTAATTTATTATATAGCACATGATAACAATAAAATAATTACATGCATAAATCCGTACCGCGCGGGAATAACTTGACATGTCATTTTTGCGTACTTTTCAGGGGAGCGATTTTAAAGTTTAGAGTTCCCTAGTAAATCGGAATTAATGATAATTGATATTTTTATGATTGAAATAAGCTAATTTGATGCATATCTTTCGATTGGCGTAAGAATTTGATTAAATTATCTTCTTAATCTATTAAAAAAAAGACTTGTCAAGTTGTGTACCGACGACTTGTCAAGTTATTCACCAAAGAAAAACAAATATTTAAGGTGTAAAAATTGGATTTAAGTTAATTATTTTGAATGAAGTTTGAGTAAAAAAACAAAACATAAAAATAGAACATATTTTTATCACTTTTGCAATGAAATAGTAGCAAATTTATTAGAAAAATCAAATATAATCGCAGATTATGATCGCTTTTGATCACGTAATTGTAGGTTTACTTAAAATTTAAAAAAAGACAAAGAAAAGAACAAAAGCCATGCTTTATAACAAGCACAATTAATTTTAATTATTTTAAGCTTACCATTAAGCTTAAAATAATTAAAATTAGCTGGATACATTATTGCGTAAGGTCGACACGCCCTTTCGCGTCCACCTTCCAGTTCACGTCCAAATGACGGATCACTCTAGAACGAAAGCTATTGCTATGATTCCCTGAATGTATGACACGTAAACCCACATTAAAAAAATCTTATAGCATGCTACCGTTTTTGCTAAAAATAAATCCCACATGAGCAGGTGCGCGTTTCAAGGTAAGTTTTTAATATATTTAGGTCTAGTTTGGGATTTACCGCAGTCTATAAGCCTTAACCATGAACCATACAATACGGATAATGATATCGGTGATTGTACTTTATTAAATGACACTTAAAATAAGGTGGATGCGAATTTACTACAATGCAATTTCCACTTTGCGTCAGAAGTGATCGCGGTCTGGTCTAACTGGGTCTAAGATATTAAAATATACAAAACAATGCATGTTTTATGTCATGTAAAACGTTATTTACATGACGTATCGAACACAAAGTTTTTTTTCAGTACTTAGGCCTTTTCCTGGACGCTAATACACGCTCTTAATGTAGCTTACCCTTATGATAGCCAATTTGCGTCCACATTATCACGACTATTTTCTAAATACAGACGTTGTAAATAATATAAAAAGCAAACTGTGCCTAGAGAGGATACCATATTGCAAATTGAGCCATACTATACAAATTTCAAAAAATGAAATAAACTGAAATATATGTCTGTTTATAATTATTAAGTGTGATACCTAAATATTTTGATTGGTATTAGTAAGATTTGATTTATATTTTTTTATTTCCATGCTGTTATTAATTGTTAGTGATTTTGAATGCATTTTTTCTATATTTTATTAATATTACAAAGATAATATTAAAACTTCTAATGGTTTAAAGCAAGTTTAATACTATACTTATAAAGACTAAAGGGAGCATAATGACAACAATTTTTCGTTCAAAATGATTACGAAAAATTGTATATTATCTTTATTCCTCAAATCTACCAACTCACTAAATGGACGAGATCTGGCGTATCGACCCTACTTACTTTTACCTCATCATTATTCCTAAATAATGTCATTGAAGTCAAATAGACTATAAAAATAAAATTATCCGGAACTTAAAATTGACCTAAAAGTTTATTATTAGATTTTTTACTTAAATTCTGTTGTCAAACGAAATATTAGTCTGTTATGAAAAAACATTAGTAGATAGTACCTACCTATTGACTAAACTTATCCTTCTTCTTTCAACTTGCTATTTAAACGTTAATTTCTTTTTAAACTATTGAAAATAGTAATAAAAGTAATAATTAACGTTTAAATATATTAAAAAAAAATTTTCAGGGGTTGGTAAGTAAAAAATATTTAAAGACGCTCGAAATCCTGACAATGTTATATTTTAACAACTGCTAATGACACATTTATAAAAATATGATTATACGAAGGTAATAGTTGGATAACTCCAAATATCCAAACTCTTGACTGCGAGCATAACAAAACAACTGCACATATCATGGATGTGTTTAGTACTCAGAGGGGATCATAACTTGATAACTGTTTTTGTCAAATAAAAAACGAAAATCCATAAATGTATAAGTCGAGATATTAATAAATACATGTTCTGACATACATTGATAAATCGAAATATAAATGTTTGTAAGAATAATATTAATTGGATATATCGTTATGTCAAATATTTATTGCCTAAATTAGAGATATTTACTTATGAACAAGAGCTGTATTTCAAGTATTTTTGGGTATTTCGAGTTGAGTTTTTTATACCAGTAGGGTATAAGGTAGAGGAAGCGCTTAAGCTAATAAAAAAAAAAGTGCAGGTCGAGATGTCAAGTTATTCCCGCGCGGTACGGAAATAAAGAGAGTAATCGCTTAAAATATTATATTTACGGTGTCATTTAAGTCTCTTTACGTTGAACAATATACATGAAATTATAGAAATACTAGCTTTTGCCCGCGGCTTCACCCGCGTGAAATTTAGTTTGTACAGATCTTCATAAATTATAGCCTATATGTTATTCTGGGTTATAAACAATAATACTGTAAAGTTTCATCAAAATCCGTTCGGTAGTTTTTGCGTGAAAGAGCAACAAACATCCAGACATCCAAACTTTCGCATTTATAATATTAGCAGGAATATTAGTAGGATGACGACGTAAAAATGCCAATGTGTAAAATCTCAAAATATATGAAAAAGATATAAAAATTGATAACAGCAGTAGCAAAAGCATTACATGTTAAGGCTAAATGTGAAATTTCATTAAATTATTAATATTAAATTCGTTTTAGTAGGTCAGAAGATATGATGACCCAAAAATATGGTTCTGCCTACTTAAATGTCTCTCCTGTAAAAATCTATTTTTTTCACTTACGCCAGTATACGTAGGAGCCATCGTTATAAGGTTGTCTATCAACCTTGTAGGTGGACGGGACGTGGCCTCCACTCCAGAACCTTGCTGCTCTATCGGCCGTCAGTTCTGCGTACTATGTGCCCTGCCTATAGCCACTTCAGCTGGCTAAATCCGTCGGGCTATGTAAGCGACTTTAGTTTATTTACCCACCTTTATGTGGTTAAGGTTAATAAGTCTCTAAAAAAAATAGGTAATTTTAATAAGTCAACATAATAATAATTTATAATGCGAACAGCTAGGGACTGGAATTCGCTGCCTGCTACTGTATTTCCTGAACACTATAATCCGGGCGTTTTCAAGGCGAGAGTGAATAGGCACTTACAGGGCAGATACGAGTATGTACCATCCTAGACTGCATCTCACTTAACACCAGGTGCGATTGCGGTCAAATACCTGACCTTGTCTAGCATAAAAAATAATAATAATGATAATCGAACAAAATGAAGCAGCTAAATATTTGTGTACTACATATAATTTCAGTACCAAGCATAAAAGAGAATACCTAATCAAAATTGGTCTCTGAAAGAAAATAAACTCTAAAATTCCAAGTAAATAAAAATATTTATCTACTGTAGAGTTGCAATCGGCATTAGCCCTTAAGAACAAAATGCTTTGTAATATCACGTAGTGCTAAACCCTCAGAACAGTGCGGCGCAGTTCCTGAGAAAATTATAATCACCAGCATTGAGGGCATACTGATAATAAAATTGAACTTGAATTTTGATGACAATTTTGTCTTCAAATGTTTGTATCATTCCAAGTCTGTTTGTAGGAAATAATATCTGAAATTATACTGGTTTTGAAAAATACACTAATCAATATTTTATTTTATTTTAATTGTATGTTCAAAATCACGTGAGAGCTTAAAATAAATAACGTTTCGAGATAATTAATTCTACGGGCAATATTCTGTAATAATATATTTTAGTTTTGAATTTTTTATTACACTGTCGATTCGTACAAAGATTTAGTAAACTTTCAAAATAATAGAAGTACCTAAGTACAAAAACAACAATATTGATATTACAAGATTGACGAACTGGAAAATTTTGCGATGCAAAACTATTGTGAAAACAAACTTTTTAAATACCCAGTTCGTGCCTATTGTAAGGTTTCGAATCTTAAAAAATATTTTGCACCGAAATATTTGCTAGAGTTTTGTTGTGAAATTCGGAATTTTTATTTGAGAACAATAAAATTGAGAATGTTACTAGGTATGCAAAATCACTTGAAACCTTTGTTACAGTTAAGCTTTTACAAATACAAATACATTATTTTATTTCATTTAAAAATACCAAGTACACTCGCGAGCAAAACTATGGAATCACTTACATGAAGTTGTTTCCACGCGAACTTGTGTACTAACGAATTAGTTAGGAACAAAAAAAGTGGCACCATTTTAAAGATTAAACTTTTATCTTTAAATTGATACCAAATTCATTTAAATCACACCAGTATTTAAAAAGATATCCCGGCTGATGTGAAGAAGTAACGAAAAAGACATGTATGAACTGTTTGATACGTCGCGAGTTGCGGCCTATTTACCCCCTATAAAAGCACGCGTTTTCGGATTTTTGCTTTCACACGTTGATTCATACACATCTCCGCTTCTTTTGACACTTTACCTGGGATTCTACACCTTCAGAAGCAGCACAAATCGTTGCACTATTTCAAGAAGGGCTCAGCCAGCGGGCTGTCGCACGTCAGTGCCACATAAGCCAGTCCTGGGTTTCGAAAGTTTTAAGACGCTTTCGGGAGACTGGTGGCTTTATCCCGAGACCAAGTTCTGAACAGCGCCGGCGCACATCGCAGAGGGAAGACCGTTTTTTCATGTCAACCTCTCTATGAAATCGTCATTTGACTGGAATCGACGTCCAGTAAGAGCTCAGAAATGTTCGTAGGATAGCTGTTAGCGAGTAGACAGATTGTCTCAGACATAAGCAATAGAATTTAACTCCAAAAAGGCCTGCCACAGGCTCGAAACTGACGGCAGGTCACCGATAAGCACGCTTTCAATTTGCTCGTACACATCTCGATGTTAAGTCGAGCAAGCCACCCCCATAAGCCACTGTTTCAGCGAACCAGCACTGCACAAATCGCTCCTCAGGCCGCCTATAAACCCGACCTCTTCGACTGCTGCCCTGCAAACACAATTTGCATTCATCGGAGAACAGAACTCGCCTCCATTACTCGCCTTCTCATCGAGATGTGTACGAGCAAATTGAAAGGGTGCTTATCGGTGACCTGCCGTCAGTTTCGAGCCTGTGGCAGGCCTTTTTGGAGTCAAATTCTATTGCTTATATCTTAGACGAACTGTCCACTCGCTAACAGCTATCTTACGAACATTTCTGAGCTCTTGATGGACATCGATTCCAGTCAAATGACGATTTCATAGAGAGGTTGACATGAAAAAACGGTCTTCCCTCTGCGATGTGCACCGGCGCTGTTCAGAACTTGGTCTCGGGATAAAGCCACCAGTCTCCCGAAAGCGTCTTGAAACTTTCGAAACCCAGGACTGGCTTATGTGGCGCTGACGTGCGGCAGCCCACTGGCTGAGCCTTTCTTGCAATAGTGCAACGATTTGTGCTGCTTCTGAAGGTGTAGAATCCCAGGTAAAGTGTCAAAAGAAGCGGAGATGTGTGTGAATCAACGTGTGAAAGCAAAAATCTAAAAACGCGTGCTTTTATAGGGGGTAAATAGGCCGCAACTCGCGACGTATCAAACAGTTCATACATGTCTTTTTCGTTACTTCTTCACATCAGCCGGGATATCTTTTTAAACACTGGTGTGATTTAAATGAATTTGGTATCAATTTAAAGATAAAAGTTTAATCTTTAAAATGGTGCCACTTTTTTTGTTACTAACAAATTCGTTAGTACACAAGTTCGCGTGAAAACAACTTCATGTAAGTGATTCCATAGTTTTGCTCGCGAGTGTAGTTTTGATTTTATAGGCATTCAAAGTTCGCTTAAATATCGAGTCCCGCCGACGGTCACGTGACCCCGCGTGACGTACCTACATTGGCATCTGGGGGCACGGCAGTGCCCCCACCAAGTCGAGCAAAAAAGCGGCACGGCCGTACCATCCTTTTCTCGAAGCAATTCAGGCCATTTTCGACTGCCTGTAACTTCGTTGTGGATAAAACTAGAAGGCTGAATTTTCATTAGCTATGCAGGCATTGTAAAGACACGGTATATTTAAAATTTCATTCAATTTGAACCAGTAGTTTAAGAATTATAACGGGTCAAAGTTACTTAATTTTGTCACTCACTGACTCACCGATCATCAAAACTCTAAGGCACTTCTAGCAGACCTAGAAGCTTCAAATTTGGAATATAAGTAGTGTTTGGTGTATGAATCAAGGAAAAACTAAAATATTTGGGGGCACGGTAGTGCAACCGCCAAGTCGAGTAAAATTTTTCAATTTCGGTCCAGTTTTCTAGATACATAACTGCTGTCTACAAAATACAAAAAGAAATGAGATCCCATCAAAAACAATACTTGTCAAAAAAACCAAGTCTCGCAACTCAGTTGTTCTACGGTAAAAAGTTGTGAGATCCATGTAATACCAAGTCCAGGCCAGGAAATCTTTAACGTTTTACATAAATATATTGACTTGGCCATCGCATGAAAACACGTGTAAATTAATGTTAGGGTCCTAACGAATATTAGTAGAAATGAATGAAATAGCGGACTGTATAAAAATAGGTGCTGTATTCTCGCCAGCCTAATTACAGAAAATTATCTAAGACTACGCGGTAATCGTGCGTCGACAGTGGTGTCCAAAGGCGAGTGTGTGACCCGAGCGCAGCCAATGATGACGCTGTCGGCCCGAGGTGACGTTAGTCATTGTACGCCGCCCGCACGTCTCCTCCCGCGCGTTGTTGGGTTCCCAACAATTAAATTATTTAGTGCGATGGCCAAGTCAATAATTTATGTAAAACGTTAAAGATTTCCTGGCCTGGACTTGGTATTACATGGATCTCACAACTTTTTACCGTAGAACAACTGAGTTGCGAGACTTGGTTTTTTTGACAAGTATTGTTTTTGATGGGATTCACAGTGTCCGCTCACTAGACAACGGATATAAACATACTTCAATACATTTTTTTGTAAATACATACATATTATACATATTAACACCCAGACCCATCACAGAAATTAAAATTGAACCAAACCCAAACTTGATGCGATTGTGTCGTTTTATTGCGAAGTACCTATAGCGGCTATAGCCACATTCCAGCTCCATCATTAGACCCTGATTACTATATAGAATTGAAGTACTCGTCAATACAAAACGAACGAGCCCACACTCGGTGGAGTTAAGTCGTTTTATTATGGAGTTCCTATGGCCACCTTCCAGCTCCATCATCGGATCAGCTCCATGTTGCATGGTCATCCAAATTACACGTGTATGCGAAATTTCAGCTTAATCGGTTGTCCGGAATTGGGTCTTTTCTTCAGCTTGCAAGATTCCATCCATACTTTGAGCCAGTCGCTATATTATTTATGACGTCACGCGCATAAAATGGCGGGCCGGCCGCCGCCCGCCCGCACCTTTATAATTCAATATCTTGGAAACTAATCTTTCACGTGTATTTTTTTATTTTTAAGAGAGAATACAGAAAGATAAAAAACAAAATTAGTGAACATTCTTCATTCTTTTTCCAAACATGCAACTACACTTCGAAATATGTATGTATGATTATTATTTCTCGTTGTAAATTAAATATGTAACTACATAATTATACTACACTGTACGTTGAGACTTTCCAAAAAGTATTTTTAAAGAATGCACTCTTGGAATTTTGATTAAATCTATATATTAATCTTAGACTACTAAGACAAGACTTACTAATGTTAAAAACATACTAATGTTTTTTGTTAAAAAAAAACGGAAAGTACTCGTATTTAACAATGCTTTTATGAGACCCAATAATATAACTTTTATTTTAAAAAATATTCCATTTCAGTAGCCTATAAATTGGATCACCAAGTAAGTATACATAATATTGTAGCCCGTAAATCTATGTTCACATAATTCTGAATATATCAGTACCTACTAAACTTCCAGATTCTTACTAAAGTCGTATCCTTTGTCTAAAAGTGCTTGTAATATTTCAGATACCGTGAAATTAACCAAAAAATTTATTTGTAGTGAATTTATTCAATTTATAACGTTAAAAATATAAATCACACCAAAGATATCATTTTTTTTACTTTTTTATAACGTGCCCATTGGTACGCAACACGTCACTTTTAAGGGCATGTTGCTTGGTAGTCGCCGCTTGGTAGACAGCGCGGCGTAAGGCGGTGTTAATACGGTGTTGATAGTTGATACCTTTCCGGGTCGATAAGTGTGCTTATAATCTTCACAATATTGAATTTAGTGTGTAAAAGAATTACTATTACTGCATAAAATATTTTGCATACTAGGTTTCTTTTTCTTTGTATTTATATTTTCTGCAGTCAGTGGGGATTGCGAACAGAATAAATATGAAAAATATTAAATATTGCCAAAAACGTTATGCTGAAAAATAAAAAGCAAAAGCGAAGATTGATTTAGATTTAAGCCCTGGAGACGCCGGGCTTCGATCCCGGTACCATCGCATTGACGCGACCGCTCTGCCAACTGAGCTACGCCTCCGATAGGAAAAGCGGGCGAATTTATGAACTGCTTCTTCAAATTACGGCATGTCAAGGGTTGGTTTTGGTTATGATCTGTGACGAGCTAGTGAACGCCAGACCTACGTCATTTTATAAAAGCTGAAAGTTTGTCAGAGTATGCTCCTAATTAGATTAGAATGTTGGTATCTACATCATGAAGTTTGGGTCATCGTGGCTTTGGCAGCTATCCTCCAAAGATAGTCTGGCATGGAGTTGGAATTGTCAAAACTGTCTGGCTGAGGGGGAAACAACTTCTAATCATTGCCCAAATAAAAAACAGATTTTATGGTAGGTACAACGTAAATAGAATATACAGCAAAGGTCACCGTAAAAGTTAGGCTTACGTTTGTGTTGCTTGCCTTTTAACGAACTTTGTTCTCAATTTATAAGTTTTTATTAAATTATTATTATAGTCAAAAGATTTTTTCGGCTGACGATTGTTTTACCTGGACCGCTGACCGCAGGGGAGCCAAAGCGGTGATATCACGATTTACTGATAGGGTAAAAAGATTATGAGACATGAGAGGGTCCTTAAGAGCAAAATATTTGACGATTTGTGAGCACTATACTATAATAGTCTATACAAATAAAGAAATTTTGACTTTGACTTTACCAAAGCGCGGTAGATAACATTTGCAATACTGCATTTATGGTGCTGCAGAAAGTCAAATTTTTGATGAAGAAGCCTTTAAGTCGTCTAAAAATAAATCAACGTGCAACCTTCACAGAGCGAAGTTCGTGGTATTTTTACTCCTTGTCGGTTTTCGGCCTTGTTAGCTTTTCCTTTCGCTCGCTGTGTGGAATTTTCCATACAACAACAACTTTTGTGAATATTTCTTAAGAATTCTTGTTAATATGCAGACTATTTAATAGAACCGCGTTCGGAATTATAATAAATCATTACAAATAAAATAAAAAGTGCAAATATATAGTAGGGTGTCCCTTATATGGCCGAAAAAATTTTTTTTTTAGATATTGTAATGCATACCCCCTATTTCTTTTTGTACTACTCAGACATACTTAAATACAAAATTTCATCTTCCTACGTCAACATTAACCCGTGCCGACCTAGCTCTGAAGATTTTGAAAAATGCTGGTTTACCCCTTTTATTAAGTAGCTAAATCAATTAAAATATTTAATTTTTACAAAATATTTATAAAAAGAAGATAACATTACAGATCAGACAATATATTTTACTTTTGAGGGACCCTTTTTTACATTCTGGATACAGATTTCCATGCTCCTGAATATTGGCCTGATTTTTGCTACACTGCACTGTGATTCACGCTCCGTACTAAGGCGGCCATAAATACTTAACTTCAAAATAAAGTGGTTTTCTTTATTTTATACGTTGAAACATGTTAGAATAAACACAAATAATTAAAATTTCAACATAATTATGACATTTCGCAACACAAATGTCTACTTTCAGGTGAAAAAATGTCTCATAGTAATTTTGTTTTAAACAAAAAAATCTAAAACATTTAATACTGCGACTTTTAATGTTAGAATGTTGTGATAATGGTTATTTATATGAATAGTTTAACTATAAAGGTATAAAATAAAATTGCAAGAATACATAGAATTAATTTTAAATACATAACAATTCCAATTTTCAACACAAAAAAAATATATTTTAAATACATGACAAATCCAGTGCAGTTTTTGATAGGGCATCTTTTTTTAACTCTTAACTTACGTAGACTTGATAAGAGGGGGTCTGAATGAAGAAGAAGCCTGTTGACCTAATCTGTATTGGTCAAGATGCGGCTCAATCGTGTGTACCTAATTGCGTCTAAAT
Source organism: Ostrinia nubilalis (assembly GCF_963855985.1). Classification (NCBI taxonomy): domain Eukaryota; kingdom Metazoa; phylum Arthropoda; class Insecta; order Lepidoptera; family Crambidae; genus Ostrinia; species Ostrinia nubilalis. The sequence continues at coordinate 22,388,418 of NC_087119.1, read as the reverse complement.
AATTTAATGTGTTTGTTCTTCAGACAACTCACCGATTGCCCGATAAAGCGTGATCTATAACATTAGTACCATGAACTAGTACTTTGTGAACGGAAGCAGGTATATTATACCAAGGATACTTGGCAACTAATTGTCGAGCTGTCTCTAAAGCGAACTCTTTGAATTTCGTCTTATTAATGTTATATCTTGAATTTAGACACTGAAGTATGGTCCAGCACCGATCTAGTAGATTTTTCTTGATACCAGTAATTTCAGTTGAAATTTCAGAGTTTAAGAAAAACCGCCTAGCGTCGTCGTGATGAGGTAAACGAAAATCAGTTAGCTCAACATCTAAACATCAATATTTTCGACATAATTCAACCAATTAGAGTGCTTTTCTGTTAATTTAGATTTAGTTTGAATTGCTTTTGCCCATAAAAAGTAAATTCGTGTACATACATACTTAATTTTACCACTTAAAGTCTCTAAATCAATATTTAAAACGTTATCCGCTAGGCACGAAGTTTCGATCAAATTGTTAAGAATATGATCATATTTTCCTTTGTACTACCCTATATAGAGTGCTAAAGGTCTATATCATCATCCTCGAAACGAAACATTTGAAAATTTTACCTAAAACAACATAAAAGTAATATTTAAAAAATGTTTTATTTTTAATACTACCGAAAATTATACTTTGATACCCTATAACTTAAAAAGAGGCAAAAAGCGGCAGATGAAACGTATATGCCCTTATAAGGGACAGTCTCTTCTATTAAAAAAAAATAATTCATGGCATTACAAGGCATTTCAAAAGTTATAAGTCTAATTGAAATAGAAGTTAAGGTTTTTTTTTGTCGAAAAAAGTGGGTCTCTAAAAAAATTTAATAAAAATAAACCGAGCATTATTAAAAATTAAAATGTTTGATAATAAAAGTACATAGCCTTGTTCTTGAACCTCCGTATGATCACCGTACTTAAACATTTCATTTGGCACAGTAACACTCAATAACATAGTAACTTTCGACGACTCACATGTCGCGGTAATTAGACTCGAGATGCCCTCACTTCCGATGCACAAAAGTGAATGAAACCTTGACCTTATTACATTACTATTTATAGTTTTTGATAGCTTGGTTACTAGTGAATAACCTAGGGACATCATTGGACCGGGATTAGACAGTGACATTTTTGGATTTTTGGCCTATGGGTGAATCACCGTGCACTGTGCGAAGCAAAAAAAGCTTTTGCTCTTCCTTTGCAGTGATCAAATCATGAAAATCTTGCATAAGCTTTATAGCTCTTTCAGCTGTATCATTAACTACCCTTAAAGAAAGCACTTTTTTGCCTTTAAATAGGCAACATCTTTATCTCATATAGAAATGTGTCTCAGGGGGAAATTATCATCAATTTTCAATCGAGAAAATAAATTTATACTCTTGACAGACACAAAACCACTCAATGGTTTTCCAGCAACAATAAATAAGGCAGTATTATTATCAATTCATTAAAAACAGGATAAAAAATTAGTACAAAGTCCTATTTACCATAGAAATAATCATACCTTCTTCAGATGGAATGTATTTCTTCCAAGAATCATACATACTCTCTCTTTGTACTTTTACTACAATATTGACGGTGTTTGTTCATTACCTTCATCATCAAAGAGTGATAAAACGGCAATTTCTTCTGATATGAAGTACCAAAGATGTTGACTAAACTTGCTCAGGGCTGCCTTGGAAATCAATTTGTCAACACTCTCATATACCTTTTGGAAAGTGGATGTCAAGAGTTCCTTAAGGCTTTCCTCAGAGCTGGTAAGCTGGTCGTGATGTCCTTGCGTTTGTATAGAATCTTGCGTAGTAAGAGATGACGATAAACCTCCGAAACAATTTGCTCAATTTTTTTTATTTATTTGTTTATTTAATTTTCTTTGTCTTGCACTTTCTACTTTCTTAACTAACTTTTTGTCTACACCTATATCACTCTGGACGCCTTGGTTTTATTTGTTTTTGTTAAAATATTTTATTTGTTTTTAAATCATCCTCACCGCGGCGCTTATAAATCTTGATTTTTTTAAATAATTTTTCTTGCAACTCCCTCCAAGCATGGTGAAGATACACAAGTTTTTTTACACAGTTAGGCTCTGGTAGGATTTATTACTTTTTCCCAAAATATAATACACTCCCGAATGATGAGATTAGAGCTTTCAATAACATTTAATTAACTTCGCAAAATATGTTAAAATATACTGCAAAAACTTGACGATTAACGGTAACTTTGTGCCTATTATTTGATAAATTTACGTCCCCGACTAAGAAAATACTTTTTTTATTGCTCCTTAATTCCACAGCCATCTTCTAAATGTCAAACAATAGGTGTTAATCACGAGATTAATTGAGAACAAATGACAAACACCGCGAATACGCACCGCTACTGCCGCGCAACATGTTTCGATGCAAGTCGGCACGGGTTATCGTACTCCAAATAAGGTAAAAATTTATTTCCGAGTGTTTTAGAGGCAAACAAACAAAACTAAGACCTATGCGTTACAAATTTAAAACTTTGAAAAATAAGGGACACCCTAATATATAGCTATGATGATTATTTTTGTATGTAGTTATTATCCACGATAAGACTCCGAGCGATATGGTGTTAATTAATAATATTAATAATATAACAAGTAACAAAAGAAACAAGTTTAAAAAAAGTTTAAATAATTTAGTACTTATTTTTATCATTTCCGCGAGTAATTAGGTAGTAAATGATTGATTATCCATCATGACGCACATGCCAGTGTACGATTTCCTGGAGGAATGCGAGCGGTTGTCGATAAGGGACGCACCGCATGCGTCTCTCCCTAGCGCACGAAAGTTTTATCAGAGTAAATACAAATAAGTAGGTCATCTTCATAGACACGCCCGAGCGCGGTTTGTATGTAAGCGCGCCAATACGTATGCGGCGCGCACGCACACACTGACAAAATTTAGCGTTGATTAGCGGCACAGTATATATGTTACGGCTAAAGATAGGTGTGAACATAAACTTAAGATTAGCCGGCTAAACTTAAGTTTATCTTCGATGAGGTGTTAATGTTAGTTTCTTCTATCTTTAGCCGGCTAAACTTAAGTGTAACCGCAGGCCCTTAGCTAAAAATGTAGAAGGAAATGGAATAGGAAACAATGTAATAATGTTTACTATTTTGACATGAAAACTTTATTAAAAAATAATCACTTTCATTACAAATACTTTTATGTACCTACTATGTAGGTATTCAAAATTACAATAACAAAATATTAATTACTTAAAACAATATCTACCTAATCATTAAAATAAAATAATAAGGAACCATTTGGTCATTACAGAATCTTCTGTAGGTATTTAAAATTACAAAATAAAACAAAATAAATATGCGCGCGCGTTGTCTCCCCACCGCCCCCTCAAGCCCTCCGCCGGCCTGGCGCGCCCATCGAATACATTTTTAGCCGTTTCGTTTTGGCTAATGTGCACATTAGCCGGCTAAAGATGGAATATCACGACGCAAACTAACATGTTATCGAACTTTAGCTGCTTCTAGAAGATAAACTTAAGTTTAGCCGGCTAATCTTAAGTTTATGTTCACAACTATCTTTAGCCGTAACATATATATGAGCTAAAGCAGTACGGAAACTTAGCATTCGCTTCGCATCGCTCGCACGGTACGGACGTGCGCTCCGCCTCGCCCGCCCGCTCGCATGCGCTGCGCTCCGAGTTCCTCGAGCTTATCGCCCTCGCTCTGCGAGTCTTGTTTCTGTGGTGTTTTGTCACAATTACGTGGCTTGCCCGCGGCTGCGCTTGGGATACCTAACGGTGATAACGAACAAGCGTAGTTAAACGCCTTTCTAAAGGCGGTTCGGTTCGATTGGGAGCGACCGACAGTGCCTTTTTCAAGGGCTGAAATTTCCTGCCGCCGCCGGTATATTAGGCTGTGAACCTTGGCCTCCTGGAAGGCACGTTTGAGAGGGTGAGGCGTTCCTCCTCGCCCTTGAGACACTCGGTTTCACAGTCTTTTCACTGCCGGGCGTGACCCCCCCTACCCCTCCCTACTTTCCATCCCTGAAGGAGCGTATCCCTGGTTGTTTTTACGACCGGGGCCCTCCTGAAGGACTGCTAGGAGTAGGTACTCACCCTACGTCGCGGCGTTGCTACGTTGCGGCGTAGTTACATTGGCTAGGGCACACTTTTCCGACACACCCCGCTCGGTTTACACCGACTGTGCGGGACTTACACACCGCTATAACCACCGAGTTTCTTGCCGGCTCTTCTCGGTGGTTGCGACTTGCGAACCGGTGTAGATTCACGCGTCGCGAATCTCAACTCCATGCCATGGACACGGAGGAACTCCTAAAGCTCTCCGGGTTTAAAGCCCACATACGGGCAAAATCCCTCGCAAGCTCCGTATATGAGGAGCCTGCTTCCCCGTCATGTCCCGAGGACGCCATGTGCGATCCTAACTCGGCCCCGCTACCAATCCCGCTCACGAACGACCACTCTATTGTCATAGAGCACCAATCCCATGCCCCCAGTAGGGACATGGAATGTGACTCTGTCTCAGACGCAGATGACGGTGGCTTCACTACCGTCAGTCGTGCGAAGAGGACCCGTAAATCCGCGGCCTCTCCCCCTCCTTCCCCCCCTGCGAAGGCGCTGAAGGCCAACTCGGGCCTCTCTCAGCCCTCGCAATCTTCCCAGCCCTCCGGCTCGCAGTCGAGCACCGGGCGGACTGTCAGAGTCCCCCCAGTCTTTGTCCAGGACAAGGCGTCCTGGAACAAGATTTCCGGCGCGCTCAAGGAGCGTCACATTAACTTCTCGCACGCTAAGTCGTGCAACGTAGGTATTAAGGTGTCCTTGTCCACCTCGGACGAGCACCGAGCCCTAACACGATTCCTAGATGAAAACCGTATCGGTTATCATACTTTCCCCCGCGAGGAGGAAAGGGAGCTGCGGGTTGTTATCCGTGGCCTTCCCAAGGAGCTAGACTCCGCCTCCATCTTGGCCGACCTCAAGGCCCAAAACTTCCCTGTCAAACAGGTTCATCGTCTGTACAGGACTCGTACTCGTGAACCATTTGACCTTGTCCAAGTAGTCTTGGACTATTCCGATGAAGCAAAATCGATTTTCAATTTGAAATCGGTTTGCTTTATCTCCGGGCTCAAAGTCGAGCCACCCCGTAAGCGCGGCGCTCCCGGCCAGTGCCACCGCTGTCAACATTACGGGCACGCTGCCCGTAATTGTCACGCCCGTCCTAGGTGCGTTAAGTGCCTAGGCGATCACGGCACAGCCGACTGTGTCCGTGACAAGGCCACAGCCACCGAACCACCGAGCTGCATACTGTGTGGTAGCCAGGGTCATCCTGCGAATTATCGCGGTTGTCCCCGGGCCCCACGCACTCAGCCGCGTGCCCCCATCCCCTCTGCCCCCAGGCAGATCAATGCTACTCGCAACTTTGCGGTAGCAAATGAGGCTCCAAGCCTCCGCCCCAACAGGCCCAATGCTTGGGCTAGGCCTCTGGCCTACACCCAGGCTACCAGCCTTACTCCCGCACCCGCCCAAACAGCTGTGGCCCCACCCGCGCCCCAGCAGGCTCCTCAACCCCACCCAGCCCCTAAGGCCACGCCAAAGGCACCTACTCATCAGGCGCCTAACCCAAGTCCCCCTGCCCCTAAGGCACCGGCCCACAAAGTCCCGGCCCCTCAGGCCAAGCCCCAGCCGTCACATTCACCTGCGGCTGACATTAAACTGGTCAGAGACTTCTTTGGCCAAATTAATGTCGGCGAGATGTTTGTGATCGCCGCAAAACTGCGCGCGACTAATGGCGAAGGCAACATCATGGATAGGTTATCTATCCTCGCCGAACACGTAGACTTTTGCTACGCTATCTCCTCTTTCCACGCTCCGTAATGGCTAACCCCACCGCTAGGATCAAACCCCGGTCAATCACCTTAGCTTTTTTCAACGCTAACGGTCTTAGACAGCAGAAGGACGAGGTTACTCAGTTCCTTACCGACCACCAGGTCGACATCTTTCTGGTTCAAGAGACCCTCCTAACACCCTCTATTCGCAATCCTAGGATAGCGAACTACAATATCATCAGACACGATAGGCCCACACGTGGCGGCGGCACGCTTATTTACTATAAGCGTTCTCTGCACTGTGCTTTAGTCGATCCCCCTTCTCTCTCTAACCTAGAAGTCTCACTCTGTCGGCTAGCCATGACTGGACACGAGCCCATTCTCATCGGCTCGGTTTACCTCTCCCCGAACAAGACTCCCTTAAGGAGCGACTTTGAGGCCCTGTTTGCTATGAATAGTGCAGTCATTCTTGGCGGCGACTTTAATAGCAAACACACTCATTGGGTTTGCGTAACATCCACTGCCAACGGCATGATGCTAAGCGAACTCTCTGAGGAACTCATTTTTGACATCTTAGTCCCTATGACGCCCACTCACTATCCTTACAATGTCGAGCATCGGCCCGACATTCTTGACATGGCAATTCTAAAGAATATAGGCCTCCGCCTACACTCTATAGAAACCATGCACGCGCTCACTTCTGACCATCGCCCGGTCGTACTACAACTAGGCTCTCCTGAGTCTACACCCACTATGAAGACAGTTGTGGACTGGGACAAACTCAAGGTAAAACTTGGGAACTGTCAGAGCCCTCAACTGTCCTCAATCCCCGACGATATAGTTTCGCCTCACGAAACTATTCACGCGATCGATGCCCTCACTAGTCACATCTCGGTCGCCATCGGCGACTCGTCTAGGCAAGTGCCTGCGATGGCTAACCACCGTCTCAGGTTGCCTGACGACGCGCGAGAGCTATTGAGGGCAAAGAACGCAGCCACTCGCGATTATGACGCTTATCCAACCGAGGAAAACAGAGCCCGCCTACGTTCCTTACAGCGCGCTGTCAAGGCTCGTATCGCGGAACTCCGTAATAATCAGTGGGATGATCTACTTAAAGAAATCTCGCCATCTCACCAAGCCTATTGGAAGTTGACGAGAGCCTTTAAGTCCGACACCGTAGCGTCCACGCCACCGCTTTTACGTCCCGATCAAACGCTTGCGTTTGACGACGACGCCAAAGCCGAATGTCTAGCCGACAGTCTAGAAGCACAGTGCTCCCCCAGTACCCTCCCAGTAGACTCTGCCCACCTCCGCATGGTGGACAGCGAAGTCGAACGTAGAGCCGCCCTCCCTCCGACCACAACCCTAGACCCGACCTACGTCGACGAGGTGCGAACGATAATCAAAGGTTTCCGTCCCAACAAAGCCCCCGGCCCGGACCGTATCTCTAATAGAGTCTTACGCGCCCTGCCCGCCCCCCTAGTATACCTCTTGGTTGCTATTTTCAACGCGGCCATGTCTCACTGCATCTTTCCCGACGCGTGGAAAGAGGCAGAAGTCATTGGCATCCCGAAGCCCGGTAAGAAACTGGCTGACCCCACAAGCTACAGACCCATCAGTCTCTTAAAGACCATGGGTAAGTTATACGAACGTATAATTGTTTCTCGATTAAGAGATTATGTTTTTTCTAATAATCTCTTAATAAACGAACAGTTTGGCTTCCGCGCCTCACATTCCTGCGTACAGCAGGTGCACCGCTTAACGGAGCACATACTTAGCGGCCTCACTGCTAAGCCACCCGTAGGGACAGGAGTGCTATTCTTCGACGTAGCGAAGGCATTCGATAAAGTCTGGCACAATGGCTTGATTTACAAGCTTTACGAACTCGGTGTGCCGGACAGTCTCGTGCACATCTTACGTGACTTTTTATCGAATCACACCTTTCGTTACCGAGTAGATGGCTCCCTCTCCTCCCCCCGCCCCATAAGAGCCGGAGTCCCCCAGGGCTCCGTGCTCTCGCCCATCCTCTTTTCATTGTACGTCAATGACATCCCCAAATATCCGAATACGGATTTAGCCCTCTTTGCGGACGACACCGCACTCTACAAGTCCGGACGTAATCGGAATTACGTCATCTTGGCGCTCCAACGCGCAGTCACACAATTAGGCGAATGGTTCAGGAAGTGGCGTATCGAGGTAAATCCCGAAAAAAGTGCAGCAGTGTACTTTTCTAGGGCTTTGTCTGCGAAACGTCCTCCGGTTCGCACTCGGCCTAATGTCCCCACCCATCTCACCTAATTTGACCAAACTATTCCTTGGAAAAGTGAGGCCAAATACTTAGGTGTCACTCTCGACCAGAGATTATCGTTCGCTCCGCACCTCAGACGCGTCTTGAGCCGTGCGAACCACTACATCCACCGACTCTACCACCTAGTTGGAAGGAAAAGTAAATTGTCACTTAGAAATAAGTTGACAATTTACAAAACCTGCATCCGTCCAATGTTGACTTACGCCAGTCCGGTGTTTGCTCACACTTCCTGCACAGACCTTAAGAAATTCCAGACCCTCCAAAACAAATTCTTACGCCGAGCCGCGGATGCCCCGTGGTTCGTGCGTAATACGAATCTCCATAGAGATTTCGAGATCCCATCGATCGATCACTATGAAAGAAGCCTCTCGCCGCTACTTTGATAAAGCGATCAACCACAAGAACCCTCTTATCGTTAGCGCCGCCACGTATACACCCCAGAAAGATGTCGCTGCCCAATACCGACGGCCTAGGCATGTCCTAGACGACCCGGACGATCCTATTACCGAATTTCTGAACACAGACATCACTGCCTTAAGCACGCCAACTACTCCACAACACAGTAGCTCGTTACACCGTACTCGCCGGCGAGTACGAGGCCCTGCTTTCCATTTCGGACGGTACAGACATGTACCGGGCCGGTTCTCCCCAATCCGTCCCCCGGACACGGCCTGAGCCGAGGTCCGAACCTACCGTGGCGCCCTCAGGCCGCGTCCGTAGTCCCCCTCGATCGGGCCCACTAGAGTGAGCCCGCCGTAGGCTGGACTTTGGTCCAACACCGCGGTGGGCAACCCTCTAGTTGGGTTCGCCACTGATCGGGCGCCTTATGCGCTCGATACGGCCCGATCGCGAACGTCGGTCTGCGACCGACGCGGACGAGCCTGGGCTTCGCTTCGCGAAGCCCACACTCGGCCTCGTCGGCACGCGCACCGACGATCGCCAAACGGCTAGAGTACCTTCTGTACTCGCCACTCTGCCCGGTGAAGCTGGAAAAGCTCCTCAAGCTACCAGCGCGCGTCCCTTCAAAAAATAAAAAAAAAAACGGAAACTTAGCCCTTTCGGCGAGTTAAATACCTACACTTCAACTGAGTGTTAGGGTTGGCACTCTTAATCTTTATAATTTTTTTTTTTTTTTTTTTTTTTTTTTTATGCTAGACAAGGCAGGTATTTGACCGCAATCGCACCTGGTGTTAAGTGAGATGCAGTCTAGGATGGATTAATTAGGTTCTTACTTACTTATTTATTAAAACGTTTATTTAGGTTTTTTAATTATCAAATACCTAATGGAATAAATTAATTGACTAAGTAGTTAACAAAAAAATAAAACGTTAATTAGGTTCTATAATGATCCAATACATAATCGAATAAATTAATTAAGTACTTTATTAGAGGCCGGTAGAAGATCTATTCTCATAAAATAAAATACCGGATACTTACGTTCACATACCTATTGCCTCATTTTAAATACAGTTCATCACTTAGTACAAAAGCGCGCGGAGCAAATTACTTTATCAAATAGAACACATCAATTTTTAAAAAGCGTAATTACGTAATTTAAAAAGAACTATTACAAAATCAGATGTAAGCACTTTATTTAAAAAGTAATATTTAATCATTTTTACAATTCAGAATTATTGCGAAGTTTAAAAAATGAAAGTTCTGGTTTTGTAGATGCTGAGTTCAAGCAGCCGTATACTACGCAATACACTCGTGGCATGTTTTTAAAAATACAGCGGACAGCTAGAGATGGGTAGTGGGTAAAAACCCATTTCACCCGATTGGGTTAAAACTGGGTGATTTGGGTAAAAACCCGGTTTTTACCCATTATCACCCATTCTGGTGGGTGAAAACAAAAATAGCGTTTTTTTAAAGTGAGAAGTGGTATTTGTTGCTAAGGGGGCGTTCTAGTGTTACGTAATGCAATCTGGGGGGAGAGGAGGTCTTGAAAAATGTTACAATGCGTTACAGTGGCGATTTCAAGTTTTTAAGCAGAAGTACTTTGTAGTTGGTGTTGTTATTTGTAACTTTATACCGTAATGTCATCAAAGAGAGTTTGGCATCTTTGGCATCCCCCCCCCCTCCATGTCCTTGCCATGATCTCAAATTATTGTGTTCCTACTAAATTTCTTCTAAATCGGTTCAACGATTCTTGAAATAACACCATTTTATAAAATAATTGGTCACATGATCATAACGTGATCAATTTTACGATTTGGCCACGATATAAATGTATCAGCGCGCGTTCGTTACAACTCATTGTTTAAAATGTGTACCTACCCGCATTTCCGGCATGCACCCTCCCTCATGCATTTTCATTTTGTGTAATTACAAGTCAACCCTGGCAATAACGATAGTCACAGACATGCAAATTATTTTACAGCGTACCTTTACACAGTAGGTACTTTTTTATGGGACAGGAGGCAGAGCAGACGTATCACCTGATGGTAAATGATTACCTATGTGCTATGGAGAGGGTTGAGCTCGGTGTTTCTTTACGAGATTGAATCAGAAATAAGGAGATCCGCAAACGAACTAAAATCGCTGGCTGAATGTCGTGTCGCAATGTCACTGACAAGAATCGGTGATTGAACGAATTAAGGCCTTTTCCCACAGCAATCCCGTTCTGCGGGATCCTGCATTTTGTACTGGGATCTAAAACTGCACTATCCAATGTAAGTACTAGCAGTACTAGTGTTTAAACTGGATCCTGTTTTTTACTGGTCCAGTTAACGACCAACCCGAATAGCAAATTCGAAAGAATCTGTTTCTGCACACCGCAAACGGGATGTGAATGAATGTTTAGTATTACACGTAGGTACCTATGTATATTAAGTACTAAACGGGTTCCTGCAAAAACAGTACCTACACATCTACGGAATAAAAAGGAATGTCTCCGTGGTTCCTTAGGTTGGTTATTGTACAGGCACTTCCCATCTACGGGACTCTTCCCACCTCTCGTTCCCACCACTGCAACTCCTATGTAGCCAGGATCTACAGCTTGACCGCCATGAAAACCCAACCAATGAAGGTCAAGTTTGTCCCGGGGGAAAGTTAAACTGTCATTGGACCCGCAACGAAATTAATCAAAAGAACATAGGAGGAGTTCGAAATTAAGGTTAGACTTCCCTCCATTGCAAAGCGGATGACAGGTGACAAACAAAGGTTTAAAACCTAGGCACTTCCCATCTGAAAGATTCCCAGTTTATTTAGTATCTGCGTGCATGAACCGTGGTTTACTCGGTCTATTTTAAGCTCCCTCACCGCCCTGCAAGCCCCGCAGGGCTTATTGCAACTGTTCCAATAAGCAAACTCAGTCCGGTAGGTACAATATCAGCCCTTTAATAACGCTCTATTGATTTTCCTGTCATCATTATTTTCAAAATAAACGTTTCAATAAAATATTATTGGCGTACCGCTGTTTATATTAATATTATGAAGACGGAGCTAAAGTACAGTTAAAAACACCCGAGGAAAGGCAAACATTGAAATAAATCGTAATTAGTCATTGTCCAATTAGGCTAAAAAGAAGATCAGCGTATGTCCAAAAAAAGTTAAGTGCCGAACCTAAATCACCTTTCTGTCTAAAAGTACATTTTTACATAACAAACTTTAATAAAAAATCCTTTTAGTGACGCACTTTTCTCCTTTATTGGTTACTTTAGAAGATCTATTACTTACTATGTAGATTCCATCTTATCTCCTTTCAATGCTCATCCTTTGTAAAACAACTATATTAATAGTTGTGTTGTGATTAACATGTAAAGTATCCTAGAGTATGCCTTATAAAATACGTTCAGCGCATCAAAGTAACTTGCTAAATAATTGAATAACTCTTACTCTAGGCACTTTGTAGTCTATTGAAAGTGCGTTTCATATTAATGCTGCGAATTCATTAAAAAATATGCGAAAGTACTTACTAACTTTGTTTATTTGTTGCCTTTTCACGCTTAAACCTCTAAAATGATGGTTCAAACCCCTGAAAATAACATACATTTTGATAATAATATCATGGTTTTTGAAACTGGGGACACGCACGCACCCTATAGATAAATTCTTTTTGTATCAAACCGAAATTGACGCGGGTGAAGCCACGGTCTGCCGCTAGTATCTCATAGGCCTCTCTTTACTTAGGTATACAATAATTTTGAATTTGATATTTAACTCACAGTTTCATTAGTTTCAGTGCATTATTTTTATTGTCGTTTAAAAATTAGTTAAGTAATCTATTGAATTACTGACCTTTTAAACTGTATCTCCATTCATACCAACAGTGATTTAATAAATGCTTATACAATAAGGACTGGCAACCACATCCCATTCGCATTCGCGCTTGTTTTAGTGAAATGTTTGATGATAGACGGCGAATTTGCATCGTGAAAAAGTTGGAACGCGTGACACGAGATTCCAGTTTCAAGCGAAAATTGAATTCCAATCGAATTCCAATCAACTGAACCTCGTATAGGCATCCTGGTTTTTAATCATATTAATAATTTTATTAAAAGTCGTTATTTCAGATTTTAAATATTATTATATTCAGATTAAGTTTATTTATTTATTTTATATTTTAAGTTATAAAATATGTTTATGATTGGGTAGCGCATTTTCTTACTTATCTTTTCAATTCCTATCATTGGAGGTCCGAAAATATTTCTCATACAATTTGATACCATAATGATCATTCTTCATAAAAAATTTAAAACCTACATATCTAAAAACATAATCATTGATATTCATAATATCACTAATCATACACTTAGTTTTTACTAATATTTGTTTTCATATATTTTTCTATACTAATGATCGAAACTCATAATCATTCGAATAAATAAATATAATATTCATAAATGTGATGTATCCTAATATTTGTTTTCATAAATTTATTACTCATAAGTGTATTTATCCATATTATTGAAAATCATGATGTCTATATTCGTATTAAATCGTATTTTAACATTAAATTAATTTGAAATGGTTCAAAACAGGCAATATTTTGTGCCACAAAACTAACGTGACAGAAACGAATCGCTGCAAAACCGACTCCACGTAGTCTTGTCTGCCCTACCCCTAGAGTGTAATTTAAAAGCCGGAGGCGCGGAGGGAGGGCAGCCCTCGCCCGCTGTAACGAGGCTCAGGCGCCCGGGTGAGCTGCGGAAGCAAGCGTGGGTGCCTGAGCCTCGTTACGCAAGGGCGGAAGGGCTGCACATCCCGCAGCGCCGGAGACGAGGAGATACCCATGCATGCTGCATGCTTGCTTTCATGCTGCATGCTCTGCATGCTTATCTACTCTATTAAATTATATATGATTTTTTTAAAGATACGAGTATCTATCTGTTATAAAGTAAATTATTTTGAACAACAACATTATGAGTTGAAGTATGTTCTTAGTAACAACATTATTAATTAAAACAATATGATCAATGAATGTTATGAAGAAAAAAGATCTGAAAATAAAAATTATGTATTTTAAATGGTTCTTGGTAGTAACAGTATTGATAAAAAAATTATGATTACTAACTGTTATGAGCTCCGATGGTAGTAATAAAAATGTATGAATAAAAAAATTATGAAAAATAAAATTATGAAGAGAGATTATTATGAACACAAATCGGTAGTAAGACAAAGAATAGGATTTAGAATTTTATGTGAGCCAATATAGAACCTTATGATCGAGTCCAATTTAAGCTTCGGCCAAACCAACGCCATTGCCATCGCGTTTTTAGTAAGTGCATTATCAAAATAAATGAACTTCTCAACTACCATTCCTAATTGTAGTAAAGTTGTTCTCATTCACTCCATAATCCACTTTATGGAATCTTTGAATCACTAACATCGGCTTTAGATACAATTGTTTCAGCAGGAATATGCACATTAAAATATGTTACTCGGCTATAACCATCTCGGAACCTCCCATGTCCAACGTAACTTGATCATAATAAGAAAGAAAGAAAAATTATTTATTTGACAACTAATAAAAAAAAGTACAAAAACAATGAAGAGAAAAGAGAAAAAAAAATGTTTCCATAATAAGCAAAGCTCGATGTTTTTTTTTTTCAGTTAACAACCGTTCTCGAGCGTTCACCTTGAGTGGCAATAGCAACGGGCCTGTCAACGCTATGATCGGCTCTGGAGCTGGACCCAACAATTGCGCCAACGATTGGCTGTTGGTGCCCTGTGCCGCCAACGTTGGCAGAATACAGCCAGCCCAAGCGCTGTGCACAGACAGGATTTGCGGGGGAACCTTCTCGGCTGACTTGTCTATGACTGCTTCTACTGTGTTGAGTGAGTATTGTTGAACTTTCAATCTAATTTCGATTCTTTCAGTGATGCTTCTTGATTAATGCCACGATAGACGAACGGTGAAGGGATTCTCGGGTGGCGACCACGGGCTGGAAGACGTAGCGTGGGCCTCCTACTGGGTCCGTGGCCGAGTCCCCCAGTATTCGACGCACCCGTGGTTGAAGCCCCCGATTTCAATAAATTTAATATCATATGTTTTTCGGCTTTTGCACTAAGTACAGTCAACGAAAACCATGCATGTTTGACGCTATTAAAATGATGTATTTAATTTTTTGTTAAAAATACTTAAAACTTCCATAATTAAAACTTTTATTTGTTTAGTTAAATGTAGAGAGAGTAGAGTTATTTTAAAGACTGATTGTTACAATTATTTTGATTAGATAAAACGATTTACATGTTATTATAGATAAACAAAAACCTATGATAAATATGATAGGTTAAAATAAAACCTATTATATTTTTAGGTATCACTATGGTAAAATAATTTTAAACATTTATTTGTACGATCAGTATAAATATTTATTCGTTTATAAATATTTTTGTGACTGACTGTACATTTGATTAAAAATTGCTTTTATCTGACCGGGGGCGTCGACAACGGGTGCGTCGAACACAGGGGGACTCGGCCACGGACCCCTCCTACTAGGTGGACCGACGATCTGGTAAGTAGGTCGCGGGAAGAGCCTGGATGCGGGCAGCGCAGGACCGTTCATTATGGAAAACCTTGGGGGAGGCCTTTGTCCAGCAGTGGACGTCATTTGGCTGAAACGAACGAACGAAGGGGTACTCGGATTGGCCGACGCTCGACTATTATAGTTTGAGGGGCTAACAAGGCAAAAAATGAAATCAGAAGTCAGAAGGTTCATAAAAGATGGATAAGATAATCGCAGCTCTTCAGACCTATCAGGGTGTCAATCAATAATTAGGTTAAGGATTTTTTTTAGGAAAATATGGATGAATTTATCTACAAATTGCGTGACGGATTATGTGAAGCTCAAAGATGTTGTAAGCAAAAAATATTTTGCCTTTTAAATTGTTTTACAAGCAATCAAAGCCGGTTAACAAAAATA
The DNA here is from genome assembly GCF_963855985.1 of Ostrinia nubilalis. Taxonomy (NCBI): domain Eukaryota; kingdom Metazoa; phylum Arthropoda; class Insecta; order Lepidoptera; family Crambidae; genus Ostrinia; species Ostrinia nubilalis. The sequence goes on along the minus strand of NC_087119.1, from coordinate 22,372,873 downwards.
TGGGTCACGTTTTACCCAAATAAACAAAATACGATTCTAAATTCCAGGAAGACTTCTATCGCAAACAAGTCTACCGCCCCAGTGAAAAGTAATACAGTTACTTACCTTATTTTTAATTATTGAAGTTTATGTGTTTTGAATAAAAAAGATAGTTAATATTAAAGACCTTTAATATAAAAGTCTGAAAGAAAACAAAGTCGAAAACAGCTCCTAAAACATTGCCTTTTAAGGTACATAACTAAAGTTTCTCGTCGTCGTTAATTTCACCTAAAACAAAACATTATGTTCTTTTACAACCTCGAGGATGACAAACAGTATGCAAATATCATAAAAAGCACAAAAGCTCCAAAAATCTGATTTGCTCTACTAAACTTATCCAGGAAAATGTTCTTTAATATCCTTTACAGAAATTGTATACCCCTACTCGCATTTCCATGGAAACCACGCGAGCGTCGCTAACGTAGGCACGTGGAAGTAGGTAATAATGTCGGAACAACATTATCAGCGTTCCACAACACACCTTCGCTGATAGGGAAGGATATATTAAATAATATAGTGGGTAAACTTATGATATAAAATTCCTTTTTAGCTGTCAACAAAGAGTCACTTCGATGTCATAAAATCTCTTCAATTTCATACGTTGCATAGGGGGTTGATATTAAGAGCATTGCTGTAAACTATGAACTATAATGACCTTATTAGTTAACTAGATCATAGGCGGTACTTGAGAGATTTAGGTATAACCAAAATTAGAGCGCGTGTTCTATATTCTGCCCACACTGCAGCTTTCAGGAACGGCTTATGACAGAGAAGTGGTTCGTGGGCATTTCAAATATGCGTATTAGACTAAAATACGCTTCATCAACTTGTTGGCCCCAAAAATTACACCCACTCGTAGAAGAGTCTAGAGTAATATTCCTCGTGACTCAACTTACGCACCTACTCATGATTAGTGTTGAAAATGACCAAAGCGGCTGAATTTGACTGACCGTCATTTACGGTCAAATTGGTCAAAAACAAGTAATAAACTGCCAAAAACGGCCAATTTCGGACAATTTGATTTCATTAATAGTTTAGTACTTTTTAAGTTTTTTCTTAGATTTTGTGATTGATAAAAGTCTACAACATCTTAATTGAAATAAAAAAGTGGTTTGTAATGATTTGTTATAGTTAAACATTTTACAGTGAGTCTAAAACTTCTAAATTGAAACATTATGTGTTTTGTAATGATTTATTGTGCTCTCTTTCTTTCCCTACGCAATAGGCTATTTGACAACATTTAAAATATACCACAAATTGTGGTCATCCTATCAGCTAAATGCCTAAAAAGGCATATTTCACTATAAATGAAACAAAATTAAGTATATTTTTTCCAAAATAAGCGAAATAAATTAATATTTAAAAAAAATTATGTTGCGACGGGAACGTCTTGTGATTGGTGGCAACTCCGGTGACGTCACATGCAAGTAAACAGCCATTTTTTTGACTGCTAATTGTACGAATTTTAAGTTTTCTCAGTGATAATTACATCTGTGAGCTACTTCTGAAGCTATTTTTGTTAATCTTTAAGGTCTTCTATACTTACAAACTCAGAATGGAAATAAGTTTTGTGCGAGCCGACAATAGCAACCTGCCAAAGATCGACGCTTTTATGGTTGCACTTTTCTTCAGAAATAACCCTGATTATTATTCTGCAGAACTTAAAAATGTGAAAACAGCTGTGTAAGTATTCTAAAGGATTATTATTAGATCACACTTTTGGTCATTCACACATTTACTCTCAAGTCAACATATAACCTCTATGTGGAGGTTATGTTAATACAAACTAAATTTTTGTCATGACCTTTGCTCTTGTTCCACAGGTCTGCAAGGGAAACTTACGGAGACGATGCAATTGGATATGTCCAGCTACATCGCAAGGATGGAATATGTACAGTGAAATGTAAAATGTGCCCTGAACATCGCGTCAGAACAAAATCTTACAATGTCACGATGGTTGTTAATGAACAGGACAGCAAAGTGATTAGCTGTCAGTGCCACGACTGTGCAGCTTCAGCTGGGGGATGCAAGCATGCTGTAGCATTTTTAATGTGGGTCCATCGCCGTTCAGAAGAGCCTGCATGTACTTCAGTTGAATGCTACTGGAGAAAACCTACTCTGTCAAAAGTAGGTACAACGCTGAAATACATTACTGTGCAGCAGTTGTCAAAAAAAGAAATCCCTCACCGACCAAGCATAACTTCAGTTTATAATGATTTTTTAGCAGAAGCCAATAAGAGAAACATTCACAACTGCGAGTTGCTCAAGCATCAGAAGAATTTTCTACATAGTGGTGTGATGCAATTTTCATTGCACTGTTTTATTATGAAACAGTCACCAGATACTAAACAGGATGTAGATTTAGTAATAGAAGACACATTCAATAAAGCTGCCATAAGTGAAGTTGAAATGGCTACAAGGAAGCAGAACAAGAGCAGCTTGTGGTATGAAATGAGGTATGGCCGTATCACTGCTTCTAGGGCACATGAGGTGAGTGTATGCAAAACACCTGATGGCTCTGTAATTGCATCCATAATGGGTGCAAAAGTACCTGATTCAGCCGCAATGCGAAGAGGCAGAGATTTAGAGTCCTCTGTCCGAAAGACAGTGAGTAGCAAGTTAAAGAAGAAAATAACCACATGTGGGCTATTCATAACTGAAAACTACCCTATGATAGCAGCATCTCCTGACGGTATAACAAATGATGCCTGTTGGCGATCGTAGGTGCGAATCGGAGAAAAACGAACGTTTGTATGAAATCGCGTTTATTCCAAGGTTTACAACTGTGGCGGCGTGCGTTGTCGCTCGTGGATCGGTTTGAACTGACGGTTCATTCTCAACTGTCGCTTATGACAGGCAGAAATAGGGCCACAAAATACCCTCCAATATTTAATAAAAACAAACTTATAACTACCGCAGTTTTACATACATTTGCGATATGGATTTAAGCAATGAATACACTGAGAAACAATACAAATTAACACTTAAAAATAATATTATGAACGCGTCGCTAACACTCCCCACCCTAGTGCTGCATCGCAGCACTCAATTTACGACGGAAATAGGTGCGACGCGTGCCGCAGACCGTCGCAAGATTCCCGTTTTGGTTTTAACATCAACCATCCGTGTGCGCCCGTCCTTACCAGGGTATATTTGATGGATAATGCCTTTCGGCCAGGTGTTACGGGGTGAGCTTGGGTCAACCACAAGCACCAAATCGCCAACTTGCAGCGGCGCTTGTTCCTCGTTCCATTTCCTACGCGGCAACATGTCTGGTAATACCTCTTTTACCCACCTGTTCCAAAACATGTCCGCCATCCGTTGAGCTTTACGCCAAAGCTTCCTTAGATATAAGTCTGAGTCATCAAACTCACCAATAGTAGGTAAATTGGAGGAGCTTCCTAGAAGAAAATGATTAGGAGTTAATGTTTCGACTGTAGACGGATCTACTGATACATGAGACAACGGTCGACTGTTAATCATATTTTCAACTTCAGCTAAAAGTGTAATTAAAGTCTCCTCTCTGGGTGCTCTTTCCTTCAGGACCACCTTCAGCGACGTTTTAACTGTCCTAATTAATCGTTCCCACGCCCCACCCCAATGGGGACTGGCTGGTGGAATGAAATGCCAACTCATGTGGTTGTTTACGCCTTCCTGCCGAAGAACATCTACATCTAGGGCACTCATGCATCGCTGTAGCTCTTTTTCAGCACCCCGCAGGTTGGTCCCATTGTCAGAGTACAAATGACATGGCCAACCGCGTCGCGCTGCCATCCTTCGAAGAGCCATGATGAGGGAATCAGCAGTTAGTGAAGCAACCACCTCCAAGTGCACTGCTCGTACTGTAAGACATGTGAACAAGACACAATACCTTTTTTCTCTGCGTCGTCCTACAGCCACTTCAAGAGGGCCAAACAGATCCAGACCACAGTGCGAGAATGGACGTTGGTGATGAGCTAATCGCCCTTGAGGCAAATCTCCCATACGTGGAATCTGGGTCTTACATTTCTTTATGCGACAAAACATACATTTAGACACGATCGCTTTTACAGTGGGTCTCAATCGTATCAACCAATATCTTTGTTTCAGTTCGTTAACAACTGTCTCTTGACTCCCATGTGCGGCCTTAACATGGTAGTGTCGCGCGATGAGCTGAGCAATTGGATGACGTCCGTCTAGGATAATAGGCTTTTTTGCTTCCAGGGCTACATCCAATGCAGCATCAATACGACCTCCAACGCGAAGTAGGCCTGTTTCATCCAACACTGGAGTCAAGGTAAGTAATTTACTATTCCGTGGTATACTTTTACCTTCGTTTATTGCATCAAGTTCCGCACCAAAGGATTCATTCTGTGCGTAGCGCAGTAGCAGGTGTTCCGCCCGGTCCATAGCGCAGCAGTCTATTTCCTTGGTAAGTCTTTTGCATGCATCAATAAACTTTAGCACCGTAGCTGTGGCTCTCAGTAACCGAAGCCAAGAAGAAAAACGCTTAGGATCTGGAACTGGTAATTCCATACATGGGATGACTTGAGTCACACTCACAGCCATACAAATAGCAGAGTTCACCTCGTCCGCATCGGGTTTACCTACCACGTCCCTCGGCCACGACTCGCTGCCACTGAGTAAAAATACTGGACCATTCAACCATTCGTCCTGAAACAAATGCAGGTCAAATTCATCTCGCGTAGCCAAGTCTGCTACATTTAAATTCGACGGGATGTATCTCCACTCGTCCTGTTTTGTAAGTTCGTCAATTTCCCCTAAACGATTTGCCTCGAAGACTTTATACGAGCGAGTATCATTTCTGATCCAGTGCAAAACTGTAGTGGAATCGCACCAGAAAAATTGACGAACAGGTTTTAATTTATGTTCTTGGACTATAGTATTCGCGAGTCTGGCTGCTAGCAACGCCGCTTGTAGCTCTGCGCGCGGTATTGTCAGCGGTTTCACAGGCATGACACGGCACCTACTAGCTACAAATGCAACATGAATTACGCCATTATCGTCCCAACGCCAATACGCTACGGCACACATTCCCTTGGAAGACGCGTCACTAAATACGTGTAGTTCCAACTGTTGATATCTATTTTTAGACCTCGTAGCAGGTGCTACGGCAACAGAAGTTTCGTAGCTCGTCGTAGCACTATGCGTAGACGCATCATAATTAGTTCCGTCCGTAGGCGTTGAGCGGTGAAGAGGAGGGACTGCAGTTTGATCGTTTGTCTCCCTCGCACCCGTAGCTCGCAGATAGCACCTAGGAATGCGTATGTTTTTTATTACCTTAAGTAGGTCAAGCCATTTGCACCATGCGTTATAAACAGTATCTGGAATACAATCGTCCCAACCAATATTTAAGCGCCAGGTATCCTGTAAAATTATACGACCCTGAATTGTGAAAGGCGATAAAAATCCAAAAATATCAAATATTGACATTATAACCTGTAACATAAGACGTTTTGTAGGCCTCTCTTTCCCCTGAATAACAGTTTCCGGGATTCGTTTCAGGGTCAGATCGAATCCTAACTTGTCTTCCTTAGGAAACCATATTAAACCAAGAGTGCGTTCGCCATTGTACTGCTCTTGGTCCAAGTTATAATGAACAGCAGTTTGATTTACAGTTTCGTTTGGCAAATTTCCCAAAACATTCAAGTCATTACATGTAAAATTACGAATTTCAAAACCACCTTCTTTGTGAATTTTTATAATATTGTTAACCATCTCGATTGCAGACGACTCATCATCAAAACTAGCAATATATAGTCGTCCATATAATGTGAGTTACATACCGCGTCTACGGCGTCGGGCAGCGATGAACTATAGCGCTCGGCGTTTTTATTCTTAATAAATTGTGCAATAAAAGGTGAGCAGTTAGCACCAAATACAAGAGATGTCATCACATATGTTTTTATAGGTTCCGCAGGGCTGTTTCTCCACAAGAAACGTAAGGCGTGCTGATCTTCGGGGTGAATTTTTATTCTTAAAAACATGTCCTTTATATCTCCTGTTACTGCAATATTGTACTCCCTAAAGCGCAGCATAATTCCAAATAGAGAAGATAACAAGTCAGGACCAGTTAGTAAATAATCGTTCAAACACAAACCGTTTGCCTTACTAGCTGCGTCGAACACCAACCTCAACTTTTTCTTGTTGGGGTTGTCAACTCCAAAATGTGGTAAATACCAGGCTTTCGAAGAGTCCTGGACATCCGTTAACTCCTGAGCAAAGTCATTGACCAACAAATGCTCAATACGCTCTTTATATCGCTGAGCGAAACCTTCACAACGTGACATTTTCCTTTCAATACCTAAAAATCTTTTATAGGCATTAGTGTAAGAATCAATCAACTTACAATTTGGGTCCTTCCAGGGTAAACCCACATACCAGCGGCCATCAATCAGCTCCGATGTTTTCTCCAGGTGGGCGATGGCACGAACGTGATCTGCATTCTGTCTTACCGTACTAGAAATACCTACAGAGTCAACGGAAAAATAATGCTTTACCTGCTCCTGAAGGTCCCGTAGTATGAGCTCGTCTTCGGTGGGCACACTTGCGGGGGCTGAGAAGCACAGGTTGACGTGTCCAAAATTTGACCTGGTCTGCGGCACACGCCCAACCCCGTGAATACACCAACCTAAAGGCGTGAGTGTAGCGAACGGCTCATTTTTATCCCCAGATACAATTTCTAATGGGAACATTAAATTATAATTATCCTGACCAATTAATATTTCAGGTTTATTGTCTAAACTATATAACTTATCTTTAATATTACACAAGTTTTTAGATTTCAAGTTAACAGTACTAAGTTTTTGTAAAGGTAAGTTAAGCTCATTTACACTGCGCGCTCTTATCGTATACAACTTATTGTCCATACCTGATAAACGAACATTAGTCACGGTCGCGTCACAAACCAGTTCGTTACTACTCCAGGCGCCGCTGACTCGCATCGTCTCGCGCCGGCCGCGCAAGCCCGCGCGCTCAGCCAGCTCACTGCTGATCAGTGAGACGGTGGAGCCGTCGTCGAGCAAGGCCGATGCACTAATTATACCGTTAGGTCCGTGTATACGCACGGGCACTACTTTTAGCAACACTTGACACTCACTAGCGTTTATATGAGTTACAGTTTCCACAGATTGTTGTTGTGATTCACTAGCGTTAATGTTATTTCGTTCACTACGACTGTTGTTATCAAAGTGCAGCAACCGGTGATGCGCTGCTCCGCAGTTCTCCTTGTCGCACGCGGGCGCCGGGCAGGTGTCTCGAGTGTGACGGGATATTAGGCATTTATAGCAAATTCCTTTGCGTTTTACGTATTGCCATCTCGTTTTTCTAAGCGTCTTCTTGAATTGTTTACAATCCGTTAGCTTGTGTCGATGAGTAGAATTGCAAAACTCGCACTTGTTATCATCTGCAGATGGTTCACATTGTGTTAACACTGTTTGCGGTTTATTTTCGATGCGTTTATGATTATCGTAGTTGTGATAATTCTTATCAGTGCGTATGTTGCTGTAATACACATTCGATGATGACGTAGCTGACACTTTTACGGCTTCATTATGCAGGAATTCAGATAAAATACTCAATCGAGATTCCTTATTTTCAGTAATTATTGGATAACTGTAGTCTATCCACTTAGACAGCAACACAGTTGGCAGCTTCGATAGGATGATCGAAACGATGCTCATTCCTTGTAGGTATTCTTCAGTGTTCAGCGCACGTACTGCTTCGATGAAGTTTCGTATTTTGCATGAAAACATGACGATATCTTTCTGGTAGTCGTGTGGCACTGGTGGCAATCGTTTGATGTCATAAAGTATGCGGTTTATGATGACATCTGGGTTTCCAAAACGTAGTTGTAGTGTAGATATAATTACATCAGGTGACGTCGCACTAATGAGCATAGCTGACACGGTATCTTTAGCAGCACCTCTGAGACACTTACGCAACCGCCATAGGTTCTCTTTTGCACTGAAACCGCAAACTTCAGTCGACTCGTCGTATGCTTGTTTGAATTGTAGCCACTCGATGGGATCACCGTTGAACTCAGGCAGATTTTGTGGTGTACTCAAGCGGCTGAGCAGGTTGGCGTGATTTTCCTTAGCACACACAGCGGCTGCCAGATCTTTTATAGTACCAGTTAGCATTTGCAGTGTTGCATCAGTGCTCCCTTCTCGAGCTTGCGGCGGCGGCGCCGGCGCAGCGCACTCTGCGGTCGGCCGGCTGCTTGCGGCCGGGAGCGGCCCGGCGGCCGTTTGTTTGCTGGCAGGAGCGGGAGGCACAGGTGATGGTGCTCTCGGATGTTCGATGCTATCTTTTTCTTGCGATTTGTAGCTCGATTCTAACCATTTCTCAACGATGAAGTCATCAGGTTTTTCCGTGTCTAAGTTGTATTCTTCATCTTCGAGTTCTGCGATATCCACCTCGAGCTGTTTGTCTATCAATTCCATGCGAATTTTAGCCTTTTGTAACGCAGCTTGCATCTCCAACCGTTTTTTTCTTGTTTGTATGGAGGTGACGGATGACTTGCCAGATTTCAAACTTGTGGGAGCGGGTGGCGGTGGTTCCGATTTGACACTGTTCGCAGGCTCGATGACGTTATTTTTTACCGTTAGTACGTCGATCGATGCGCTTTTTCCAACACCATATGCAGCACAAAGTTCAGTTCTATCATGCTGAGGAGGATTGTCCGGAACACATTTATGACTGCCGCCATTTTGTTCCCGTTCAAGTCGCGTAGTACTCCGCGTTCGCACCATTTTTACCGGTGTGTGGATCATTTAATCCGCTGATGATCCGGCTCGAAGTTTTGTTGGCGATCGTAGGTGCGAATCGGAGAAAAACGAAGGTTTGTATGAAATCGCGTTTATTCCAAGGTTTACAACTGTGGCGGCGTGCGTTGCCGCTCGTGGATCGGTTTGAACTGACGGTTCATTCTCAACTGTCGCTTATGACAGGCAGAAATAGGGCCACAAAATACCCTCCAATATTTAATAAAAACAAACTTATAACTACCGCAGTTTTACATACATTTGCGATATGGATTTAAGCAATGAATACACTGAGAAACAATACAAATTAACACTTAAAAATAATATTATGAACGCGTCGCTAACAATGCCATTATAGAAATAAAATGCCCTACCAAGGCCAAAACCAAAGAAAGTTATTTAAAAAATGGCAATATTACAAAAAAATTCATGGCTCAGGTGCAACTGCAAATGTATGCAACTGGTTATAAGAAGTGCTTTTTTTGTGTTGCTGACAGCGAGTTCGAAGCAACAAAAAATGTTGACATTATTGTAGTGCCTTATGACAGTGCTTGTATTAGCACTTTATTACCAAAATTAGTTACATTTTGGAAAAACAATGTCTATCCCATTTTGTATGTTAACACCAGTGTATGAGTAATGAAATAAAAAACAGTTCTGTATTTAATTTTTTATTATTTAACTATTTAATAAGAGAATCCTGCAAATTAATTAGAGCACATGCAATAATAATAACATGATCAAGCACACGAAGTATGTTGGTATTAATCACTGAATGTTGTTTTAGCATATGGGATTCCCTTACTCGTCTTATTACCCTTTCGATATGTATTCGCAAGCTAGCTATTATTTTAGTTTGTCGAACTTCAGATTTCGATAACTTTGTGCCAGCACTTACACTTGGTGGCCTTAATAGTTTCATACCCTTCTCATGAAGCATTTGTTCAAGATGCTTGAAACCTCTGTCAGCTAAGATGCAGGTTCCTGGTTGTAATCCATTTAGAAACTTACAGTTTTCTACTATCGTAACATCACTTGCTCTACCCCCAAACCCTTGAGAAACATAATTAACCAATCCATTAGGAGTGCAGGATATTAAATACTTCACAGTATTCCCCTTTTTGTATTCTAGTCAAAGTCAAAGTCAAAATTTCTTTATTTGTTTGGACTAATAAATAGTTCTTACAAATCGTCATTTTGCTCTTAAGGAGCCTCTACATGTCTCATAATCTTTTTACCCTACCAGCGCTTCGAGACCAACATTTGGCAAGTGCTGAGAAGAAGCGCCGCAACAAACTCAGTCACCACTGTCTGCCGGTTAATATAAATAAATAGAAATAGTAGTAGTAGGTACATTCGATTCAGGAGCAGTTCACTGAATTTACTATGCATTCTTGTATGGTGTATCTTATAAGAATGGGTATACAAGATTGCGTGGTATATTAAACAAGGTAGTGACGTGCTAATATCTAGACTTACATATTAAGATACTAGTAGAAATGACTCGCATACATAAATTTGAATAACTTGGATTGACCAGTCCCCGAAAGCAGCGCCTGTTCACAGACATGACGAGTGAACCAGCCATCGCTTCACTCGACCATATTAGAGGGAATGTAACGACCCGCCTCACTACGCCACGCCACCACCCCAGAGACATTTTAGTGAGAATGACAATTCCAAGTTATCTCTTTAAAATAAAAAACTAATAATAAAGCTAAGTAACAGTCCAGATTGAGAAGCATGACACTATAACATTTGAGAAATTATTATGAGTTTATACATTACTTTTCATTTTAATTCTTTTTAGTGCGAGCATGAGAGGACCATAATCCTACTCCCAGGATGACTTATCATTAAGAAAATCTCGAGTTGTATAATAGGCTTTTTTAAGCATGTGATCTTTAAATTTATTATACGGTAGCTCTTTATATTTATCAGGGACTTTGTTATAAAAATGGATACCTTGTCCCATAAAAGAGGCAAACACTTTATTAAGTCCAAAAGCGGGTATAGCCAATTTATTTTTATTTCTAGTGTTAATTTGGTGAATATCACTTTTCTTTTTGAATTCAGTAATATTTTTTTGAATAAATAGAATACAGTTTAAGATGTATTGTGAAGCGGCCGTGAGAATGCCAATTTCTTTAAACAATTCTCTAAGGGATGCTCTTGCTTTCATTTTATACAAGTATCTTATCGCACGTTTTTGCAAAATAAATATTGTTTCAAAATCTGCAGCTTTGCCCCATAGCATGATTCCATATGACATTAGGCTATGAAAGTAGCTAAAGTAGACTAAGCGAGCTGTTGAAACATCGGTTAATGACCGTATCCTTTTTATTGCAAAAGCCGCTGAGCTGAGCTTTCCCGCCAGAGTTTCTATATGGGGGCCCCACTGGAGTTTTGAATCCAGGGTAATTCCCAGAAATACAGTAGAGTCTACCAGATCGATTGCATTATTATTAAGTTCTATTGTACTAACTGTTTTTACGTTAGGCAAAGAGAATTTTATACATTTTGTTTTCTTTGCATTGAGTTGTAAATTATTTGTAGTGAACCAACTTAAAACTCTTGTTAGTGCATTATTTACATCGTCAAAGTTATTTTTACTTCTGTCGATATTAAAAATCAAAGATGTGTCATCAGCAAATAACACGATTTCGCAAGAGTCCTTAACAAAATATGGTAGATCATTAATGTATATAAGAAACAAGAATGGACCCAGAATGGACCCCTGCGGAACTCCCATTTTCACAGGTGACCCAGTAGACAAAACACCATTTATGTCAACTTTTTGAACTCTAAAGTTTAAATAGGATTGTATTAAATCCAAAGCCGAGTCCTTTACCCCATAATAGTGCAGTTTGCGAATTAGCGTTTGATGTTCTACGCAGTCAAAAGCTTTTGAGAGATCACAGAAGACCCCTAGTGCATTTTGAGAATTCTCCCAAGCCTCGAAGATATGTTTAAGTAGTGCAACCCCAGCATCGGTGGTGGAACGACCCTTGGTGAAACCATATTGTTCACTATGAAATAGTTTATTAGAGCCAAAGTGAATCATAAGTTGCTCCTGTATGATTTTTTCAAAAATCTTGCTCAGAGCGGGCAAGATAGAAATGGGTCTATAATTGCCAGGGTCGGTTTTGCTACCAGACTTAAATAATGGCATTAGTCTACTATGTTTCATGAGGTCGGGGAAGATTCCCTTCTCTATGCAATTATTGAATATTATCGCTAACTGTGGGGAAATTATATCAATAATGTGTTTGACTATCTTGACAGAGATGCCCCAGATATCAGTTGTACTCTTTACGTTTAAAAGATTAAAAGTTTTAGTGATATCTAATGGAGTAATATGTTTAAAAGAGAAGTGCGAGTCACAGGGTGTCACGTGGGTTTTCAATATTTCTTCGGCCTCGGAGGGAGATGACTTTAAGTTGGCAGTTGTTGCTGAAGCTATATTACCAAAAAAATTGTCAAAAGCTTCCGCTACATCTTTATCTGCAGAAATCAAATTATCGTGAACTTTGAGAGAAAAGTCATTATCTTTTGGTTTTAGTTTACCAGTCTCTCGGTTGATAACATTCCAAGTTTCTTTTATTTTATTACTGGCGTTCCCTATCTTGTCCCGAATATAAAAAGACTTAGCCATGAAGCAAACTTTCTTAAAAAATTTTGAATACTTTTTTACATGCTCAAGAAAAGATATACTATTATTATACTTTTTCATGCCATAAAGTTCATATAACGTATTTCGACTTTTGTATATTCCCTTGGTAGCCCAGTCACTAAACTTTGATTTGGTATTTGGTTTTAATGGCTTTACCGTAAAAACTTTGTCATGTTCGGTTTTAATACATTCGAAAAGGTTATTGTAAAGAGCATCTGGGTCTCCCTGCACATACGGGACTAAATGCAATTTATTTTCAAGATTATTTTTAAAACGTTCTAGACGACTAATGGTTACAGGTCTACATACGGCATTTTTTTTACTTTTATTATTCAAATTATTACAAATAAATTCTACTTTAATACCACAGTGATCTGACGTAAGATTGTGTATGACAGCTTTATTGTCAGGGACACAGCTAGAGAAAATATTATCTAGACAAGTAGCTGTGGTTTCCGTAATTCTAGTTGGTTCCTTAAATTGACTAAACAAGTTAAATGACTGAAAAAGGGAAAGTAGTCTTACAGAATATGATGATGAGCTATCTAGTAAATTGACGTTAAAATCTCCACAAACTAAGACCTTTTTGTTGCTGTTACAAGTTTTATTAAGAGCATCCTCAATAGCCGCTTCAAAAATACCAAAGTCCCCAGAAGGGGGTCTATACACACATACAATGATGTAACTCTCAAGCTCGACACATGAAATTTCGACAACACGCTCAACTGATAGCCCTACTACATCTTTGCGTTCTTTATATTTAATATTATTATTCACAAATATTAAGGAGCCTCCGTGAATGGCAGACTTCCTGAAAAACGCGCTACTTAGCTGATAATTATCTATATGAAAAGAGCTTTCATATTTCTTTAGCCAGTGTTCGGTAATACACATTACATTAATATCAAAACTTTTTAAGAATAGCTCTATTTCTAAGACTTTGCTGGCCAAGCCTTGAATATTTTGATGAACAATCTTGAATGTTCCGGGCTTGGCCTTTGTCGAGTGCCTCAGTTTAAACAACTAGTAGTAGGTACAGTCATAATATTGTTACTATTTACATACTGAGATATCAAATTATTAGTACCCTGACTATGATCAGTTTTATGAATATAATTACATTTATTATTGTATGCAAACAATGAGGCTAATTTATTCTTAAATTTTGTAGAGAGATACATTGTATCTGTAGTCAACTTAAAGCTAGAAATAAATTTATTTATTTACTATTCTGACCATGTCAGTGCTTGATGAAGAGCCTTAGATGGTTTTTGTATATCAATTTCTAGACAATCAATAATACAACTGACATTATGATAGTTGTGTCTAAATGCAATAGGAAGATTACTTTTAATAATTTTTTTATCCAAGTTTACAATGAATGGTCTTAAAACACTACTTATTATTGGTATGTTTCCTACAAATAGTTTACTGGCATAAGATAATGATATTCCAAAATTATCCTCTAGTTCGGAAAATGTACTGTTTAATCTAATTTTTTTCAAGCATAGCAATATGTTTTCCACTTTTATATTTTTGTGCTTATGTATTAACTGAATTAGGAAATAACATTCTTTGATTATACCAACATACATCAAAGGTTTCTTTTCAATCAAACGCATAGTATTTTTAAGGCATTGTTAATTGTTCAATATTTTCATTGGTATCAGTCACATTACTATCGGAATCAGTAACCTTTGATGATGATGTAGGTATAAAAGGAGATGAATGACCACTTTCAAACAAAGAAATATCACTATCAGATTTTTCATCTTCAAGACCAATATTTCTTTTAAATACTTTAACAGCTCCTGATTGTGATACTTGAAGACGGCATGATTCAGGCTTAAAAGGCGAGGTGAAACGAGATGTTGTAGAAACTTTAAATGGGGAGGTGGAAATACTTTTATTCTGACATATTGTTTGAACAGCTTTGCTCCTATAATGCCTTATCACTTTAGTTGATACTTGAACAGATTTTTCTAGAGTTATAATAGGATTGGTCATACTTTCTTTGTCTTGAGTTCTTGGTAATTCTGAAAAGACAACATCAAAAATTATTTATTTAATTTAAATATGAATAACATAAACATTTAAGTACTAATATGATAGCTGTGACAAATATACAGTGTGAGTCACGTTAAAGTGTACATATGAAAATAGATGAAATTAGACCTATTTTTATCGACAAAAAAGAGGTCAAAATTTTTTTGAGATTTTTTTTAAATTTTTTATCGAATTTTTTTTCTTCCAATTACTTATTGTAAAGAAAACGTAATAACTTTTAAACTAAGCTGTATATCCTAATAAAATAAAAGCAGTAATAATGTTAAATAACAGGCGATACTAAAAAAATACATAAAATACACAAAAAAGGCCAACAAATAATAAAAAATGATACTTTTTGAAAAAAATCTGCTTAAAAATTCGTGATTTTTTGGTTATTTGATAAATTTCTCCAAAAAATGCCCCTATAACCGGTGGTTTTTATTACTTTGTATTATTCTCTATCGTAATACCTTCGTAAAACTAAAAATCGCATGTCTCTATCCCTATCACAACGTTTGCAATGATTGTTTGAACTAAGCCTCTCCGGGCGCGCCATTCAACGCTTCGTTAACAACGAAACTGAAAATGGCTCTAGATTTGTAATTTTGATAAAGACAAGTTAGATTTCAAATAAAAACAAAAGATTTCGAAGTAAAATAAGCATTTTAGTTAAAATTAAAATTTTTTCTACCTGTAGCGGAGAATAATGTTGTGGCAGGCCTTTGTTCAAACGATCATAGCAAATGTTGTGATAGGGATAGAGACATGCGATTTTTGGTTTTACAAAGATAATACGATAGAGAATAATACAAAGTAATAAAAACCACCTGTTATAGGGGCATTTTTTTAAGAAATTTATCAAATAACCAAAAAAATACGAATTTTTAAGCAGATTTCTTTCAAAAAGTCTCATTTTTTATTATTTGTTGGCATTTTCTGGGTATTTTATGTATTTTTTCAGTATTGCCTGTTATTTAGCATTATTACTGTTTTTATTTTATCAGGATATACCGCTTAGTTTAAAAGTTATTACGTTTTCTTTACAATAAGTAGTTGGAAGAAAAAAAAAATCTATAAAAAATAAATAAAAAATCTCAAAAAAAATTTGACCTCTTTTTTATCGATAAAAATAGGTCTAGTTTTATCTATTTTCATATGTACACTTTAACGTGACTCACACTGTATACCTTCAGGTTCAATCATTTGTGTCATAACTTCATCTTTTTGTAATCTTTCAGTTTCAGTAACACTGATTTTGAAGACATTCTGTAATAAGATCAGTTCTTTGCCTTTTAAGGAATTCTTTTCGAGAAGATCCCTCACCGGACAGCCGTCTTTTGCGATCCTCTTGGCAATCAAATTTAGTTGGCACGGCTTCATCTGCTAAAAGTATCTTTTGACTAAAGCCCATTTTATACATGTTATAGTTCTTGGTGTCAGTTTCCATCTGCAAAACAAACAGTATTACTGACTAGCAAAATTAAGTTTCACACACAATACAATAGCCTTTAATAAGCCTTTACAAGACAACACACAAAACTGTAGAAGTTAGCATGACTTACAAGTTACAAGTAATGGAGTACTGTAAGGGACAAAACACGACTTTTCAGGAGAGCCAAAAAACGTTTTTTTTTTTCTTTATACCTCAATATCTTTTTATGTGATGTTACGATTTAAATAGTTTCTATGGCAAAGTTTCTTAGAATTTTCTGTTCTTTCATAATATAAACGCCAAATTTTCGAAAAATGGGTAGTTTAAAAGATAGCATGTCCCTTACATTAAAGAAACGAGCTTGACTGTACCTTACAATGTTGAAATTTCACAGTATGGAATGTCATGTATGTTGTAAGGTACATTTAAGAATAAACACGACAGTAATATTATTGTAACTTGACAATTTTAACATTGAAACCTGATGTAAGTAGAGGTTGCATTCAAGTTTTCATTAACAAAACGAAGAGAAGAGATAGAAACAAGACAACTTAGTGTTCACAAATACAGTTGGAGGCATCAAATACACATCACCAACAAAACATTTAGTCACTGATGATGCGTACGTCTGCATTTGTGAACAAGTTGTCTTGTTTCTATCTTTTTCTGATCATTTTTACGCAGTTAGGGTTTTTTTTAATCATCGTTCGTTCGTTTTAGCCGAATGACGTCCACTGCTGGACAAAGGTCTTCCCCCAAGGATTTCCACAACAACCGGTCCTGCGCCGCCCGCATCCAGGCACCTCCTACAACCTTCACCAGATCGTCGGTCGACCTAGTGGAGGTCTGCAGCACATTACGTCTTCCAGCTCGTGGTCGCCACTCAAGAATTTTTCTGCCCCAGCGGCCATCAGCTTTGCAAGCTACGAGCTCCACTCACTGCCACTTGATTTTAGCGATTCTGCGGACTATGTCAGTCACTTTGGTTCTCCTGCGGATCTGCTCATTTCTGGTTCAATCACGAAGGGAAACTACGAGCATAGCAAGCTCCATCGCATTTGACCTTGAGCCTTCTTATGAGGCCCAGTAAGCGACCACATCTCAGATCCATAAGTTATCAAAGACTTGTAGCTTTAGACACTGCGATATTTCAGACGTGAGAATATCACGAAGCTTCCCGAACGCTGCCAGCCGATTTGGATTCGACGATTGACCTCTTCCTCGAAGTTAGACCTACCTAACTGGACTGTTTTGTTTGTACTAGGTTTCAATATTTGTCGACAACTGCCGAGTGTACAGTATCCAATCTTTAGAGGAGCGTGTGCAACACGGACATTTGGCATGACTTTGTCTTGTCCATGTTCATTTTACGAGGGGTTCGTTGAGAGGCTCGACTAAGGCCATTAAGAATAGTGCCTAGTTCTTCCACGGTCTCAGCCATGACTATTATATCGTCCGCGAATCGAAGGTGGGTAATTTACTCGCTATTGATATTTATGCCGAATCCGCTCCAGTCCAGAAGCAGATCTCCAGGTGGTGGTGAACAGTTTCGGAGTTTTCAGTTCCCCCTATCTTACCCTTCGCTGCAACTGGATAGGTTGTATTGAGTATTGAGGTTTTAAATCTTAATCCTGGAGACGTTTGACTGGCGTTTTCGTACAATCCTTTCAACTCTTCGATGTATCGATATAGTCAATTTGACACCGTTGGAGAGAATGTAGTAGGTACTGCCCAGGTCTCGATCGAAGAAAAGGCTTTCTCATAGTCACAAACGCCAGACAAAGTGACTAATTATACTCCTCGGTCTTTTGTATAATCTGCCGTAGCATATGTATGGGGTCTATGGTACTAAAGCTTTTGGAAACCGGCTTGTTCGAGAGGCTGGAAGTAGTCGAGCATAGGAGCGAGACGATTTATAATGACTATCGAAAACAACTTGTAGACATGGCTCAGTAGTGAGATGGGTCTATAATTCTTCAACAAGGTTTGGTCGCCTTTTTTGAAGAAGAGTATCACCACATTTCTGTGCCATGCCGTAGGCGTTTTTCCTTCGAGGATGATGGAATTGAACAGCTTCTGAAGAAGCCCCTCCGTCAAAAAGCCAACTGCGTAATAATGAACAGAAAAAATATAGAAACAAGTGTTGTTAGTGTTCATAAATGTAGTGGAAGTGGGAGGCATTAAATACATATCACCATTAACGTAAGGGCCTAATTGTGATAAATCAAAAAGTTTCAAATGAAGTAAGGTTCAATGTTAAAACCAAAAGTTTAGGGTAAGGGCTGAATTGTATTATTAAAACAAATTTACGTCCTTTAAATCAATTGTTTCCCCAAAAGTCGTATTCAGACGACTAAAAATGTGTAAGGTAAGGGACATTTTTTTAAAGATATCAACATTTCAAGTATACCAATCGATAGAGCCGAAAATTCTGAATGCGTTGGTATATATAACTCATTTTGGCCAAAATGTCCCTTACATTAATTGATACTTCCACCATCGAAATTTACTTACATTAAAGTGATCTTCACACATAAACACATTTGTATGCGTTAACATGCAATTTGGGTCTCTTCTAGCTAATTGTAACCACATTTTCCGTCTCTTGGGATTCGTTGGTACAGAAACAAATACTTTGTTTGGATCCTTTATAGACGTATTTGTACAATGCGGCACTACACACCATTTATAAACCATTTTAGCCATTAAATTTGAAGGAAATTAATAAAATTCTCTTCAGTGTTATTCCCACTGACGTATCTTTTTAGAGGTTAGAAATTTGTTTACTGGTGTGTGACGTCACACGAGTCAGAAACATCGTTTTTGGCGCGGTTTTGATAATTTAAACTTTTACACCGTTTTTTACTAATAATACAGTAAATCTGCCAGAAATATTAATGGAGTGTGCTTATAGTATATCATAGAATCATTTAAAACGATTTTCAAAATTTGTCAAATAGCCTATTGCGCCGCACCCCGCTCACGTGCATTATAGGTGAATGGCAATGTCGCATCGCCGCGCACGTCAACTTACGTGACGTAAGACGTCACTCTCTTCTCTCATAATTTAATACAAAAAACCAGTGTGCTTCAAATTCGTACCATTGAAGCCATTACACAGAATAATAATATAACGTTCCTTCATTTAAAATTGCATATAAATTGGGTACGTATATAAATAAATTATTCGGTGGTAGTACAGTAATATTGAGTCAAATTGACTGAATTTGACCGGACATTTATGGTATTTGACCATCGTGACCGGTCAGATTCAGTCAATTCCTACATCTCTACTCATGATTAGGTTTTGACCATCAATTATTAAGTGATGGTGACACATAACAGTAATTTTGTTTTTAAAGAGGTCACTTAAATATTAGGGATTGATGGTGAAAACCGCATTAAGATTTTTACACAAAATTAGAAAAGAAGGAATAAATGAGGTTCCCCACCCTATACTTAAAACTGAAACTCAAACATTTTTTTTTCCTCAAACCCGTATTTTGGGGTATCTATGGATAGTTCTTTAAAAATAATATTGAGGTTTGTAATATCATTTTTTTCTAAACAGAACAGTTTGCGCGAGAGACGCTACCAAAGTGGTAAAATGTGACCCCCCCTAACTTATAAAATAAGAGAATGACAAAACAAAAAAATATATATTATGATGTACGTACATTACCATGACAGTTCACGCGACCTGTCATTTGCCTATGATCGCGCCGTGATCGCGCCGTGATCGCGCCGTGATCGCGCCGCGATAGCGATCTGCACGCTTTGGTGTGGTTGAAGCATTACGGTCTAAGACATTTATTTCTCAAAACAGAAAATACATTTTCTTACATTGAAAAACACTGGTAAGTAAATTATTATACACGGAGCTGTTAGTAAAATGAGCCAGATTCTCGTAATAATTTGAAATCTACGTCTTTAGGAAAATAACCGTCATACGAGTAGTAGTATTTTGGACGCAATAAAGTAAAAATGTTTTGGTGTTAAACATCTAAATATGGAATTTCTAAAGAACATAATGAAGAATGTTCACTAATTTTGTTTTTTAGCTTTCTGTATTCTCTGTTAAAAATAAAAAATACACGTGAAAGAATTATTTCGATACGTCAATTAGTTTCCAAGATATTGAATTTTAAAAGTGCGGGCGGCGGCCGGCCCGCCATTTTATGCGCGTGACGTCATATTACAGTGACTGGCTCATATTTGTATGGGTGGAATCTTGCAAGCTGAATTAAGACCCACTTCCAGGCAACCGATTAAGCTGAAATTTCGCAAACACATGTGATTTGGATGACCATGCAATATTATGATGACATGGAGCTGATCTGATGATGGAGCTGGAAGGTGGCCATAGGAACTCTATAATAAAACGACTTAAATGCATCGAGTTTGGGCTCGTTCGTTTTGTATTGATGAGTATTTTAATTCTATATAGTAATCGGGGTCTAATGATGGAGCTGGAAGGTAATTCGCAATAAAACGACACAATCGCATCAAGTTTGGGTTTGGTTCAATTTTCAACCGACTTCAAAAAAAAGGAGGAGGTTCTCAATTCGACCCGTATGTTTTTTTTTTTTTTTTTTTTTTCTATGTTTGTTACGCGATAACTCCGCCAATTATGAACCGATTTGAACAAATCTTTTTTCGGCGTATAGGTAATACCTCAAGGGTGGTCCCATTTAAATTTAATAATAGAAAAAACAACCCCCAAGGGTGGAAAATTGGGGATGAACTTTTTTATACGCAATATCTCCGCCGATTATAAATCAATTTGAACGATTATTTTTTTGTTGAATAGGTATTATCAAAAGGGTGGTTTCATGCGAATTTGAAGAAAATATTTCACCCCCAAGGGTGGAAAATTGGGGATGAACTTTTTTATACGCAATTTTTAGTTTTTTTTGTGTTCACGCATTTGAAGTCGGTTTTATTTTTTTTTAAAGTTAATTATAATTTCTGTGATGGGTCTGGGTGTTAATATGTATAATAAGTTTGTATTTACAAAAAAAAAAATATTTAAGTATGTTTATATCCGTTTTCTAGTGAGCGGACGCTGTGAATGTACGTCACACGGGGTCACGTGACCGTCGGCGGGTCTCAATATTTAAGCGAACTTTGAATGCCTATAAAATCATAACTACTGGGTATTTTTGAATGAAATAAAAACTAATGTATTTGTAAATGTAAAAGCTTAACTGTAACATAGGTTTCAAGTGATTTTGCATACCTAGTAACAAGCTCTAGACCGAATAAAATGCGTAGGTAGGTGCGTTATTACATTCATATTGAAATCTGTTCGAGAGTGGACCGAGTGGATTTCATGTATTTAATATTTTTACGTCTATAAATAAAGAAAAAATACTACTTACAAAAACTCAACCATGTGATAGTTTATGAGGAAAAAAATCGCTTAATTTTTGATTTAAAGGTTAGCGTTATACGAAAAGTTCATATTTCTAACGGTGTAAAAGAACCTATAGAAAATGCACTTACTGTTAATTAATTATTTTCATTGTGATAATACAAATACGGAAAATAACCATTCAATCAAGTAGGTAATCGATGCCTTTTCTGACTGCCTGAGAACAAACTACACAGCGCAAGTCTGCTCCTTTCCCATGGGTGACAACACTTTCTAGGAAATTATGAGACAAACGTTTATGCCATGGTGTTGAAAAAACTTTCATAATGTTTCAGGATAGTGTTTCAGGACGTACTTATATTACACCAACTCCCAACCATCAGTTTTATCATATTACCATCATAAAATCAACGTTCTATTAACAAGCAGCCGTATTCCTCGTGAGTCATATTATGTTACGATCTAAACAATATAAATCAAATTAGTTTGATGCTTTCAGCGGATGCATTGAATCACAAAGGTTTTTCAGTGTTCACCACCACATGTCTGATAAAATTTTTAACAATACAATTAGTAAGCGGAAACGTGCGTAGTACCTACTTAAAGCTTGTCACATGGCAATAACGAACAACGACGCGCGCGCCCGCGCCTCAAAGCTCGGTACGGGAAAGTCCCGGAGCTTAAAAGCGTTAGATTTTAAAACAAAAGGGGTTATAGTGGTGGGAAAAATACGTGGCGATTGTTCGTAGAACAGATGGCGTTTCCCAACTTTATATTCCAACTTTCGAATGAACCTACTAATTAAACCTTTTGTTTGCAGGCACAGTGAAGCCTTTCAGGCTGTGGTTTCACACCGACAGCGTGGAGGCGCCCGTCGATATAGACAACCGCGGGTTTTGCCTCAACTACGTACAACAACCGTGCACAAATAATCTCTTATAATCTTTCCACATAATAATATAGTCCCTAAAATAATCGTAGTAGTAACTGCCATTAGTAATAATTTCAAACAGTTTGTAAATAGGTGTGTGATTATGTCAATGAGCTGTAATCTGAGGATTTATTCAGTATAACCTTAAAATCCCATTTTTATTTGCGACTTTTAACAAGGGATTATACAGGTCCTTGTAATGGATTATTTAGGGAATAGAAAAGCATTCTGCATCGAATCGAAACCACTTGTGAAGCAGAGAACGAAGGCTAATGACGAATAAACTCTTAACCAATACCGGGTGTATTGTGTAAACAGAACGTTTGATGGAAGTTTTAATACACCGTCTGGAGTTGAACTGAAGTTGGGCGATATTCGGGTACGATGTTAACATTGCGCAAGCGAGGAGTTTGACTTTGACCAAACTTGCATTTGATGTGGCGTCCAATATTCGACCAAAGCCAAGAAATAGATGATGCCAGTTGATCTTACAAAATAAATAACTGGGTCACACAGAGATACTGAGATACTATAGCTCAGGCTTGAAGGTTCAATCAAACCAATGCGTGCAGCCGGCGTGCACGATTACTATGGCGATAAGACTTAAACGCTTTGATCGCCATCGCCATCGCGCAGGCTGATCGCGTTGGTTTGGCCGAACCTTTAGTCCACTCCAGTAAACTCAATATTCCCAATTCCTTTTAAGTTAAATCCTGCTGATGCCATTGTGTGCTTACAGCAAAATACGGAGCCGGGTGTTGCCATTGTCCTTTACAACTGAAAGAGTTTCTAAGAGTTTAGTTCATCTCCAGCATAAGACACGGGAGATATTGGATAAAAATCTATTGTATCGCGAAGTGCAGCACAAAATGATAAAAACACTTAAAAATATTATAACAACGTTGTCGTTGTTAATCTTTTGTGGGTGTTATTTTATACTTTTTTTATATTTTATATTGAGTGTTGTTATAATGTAAGATGTAATGTATTGTTGTGTATGGTGACATTAAATAACTTAAATGAAAGTCTATTTCTTTTTCATTTTAATTTTATGTTTAGCCATTTCAGTGCCACCCATATTATCGTGGAAAGTAATTTAATTAATTTTAGCCAGCTAAAGTCAGGTTTTGGTGAAGCTGCATACAGAATCTATTAAATAAGCCGATGCGATAGTTTCTGATTAAATTAAATTATCAATTTAATTGCCTACTAAATTTTAATCAGTTTGGATTTTTGAAGGAAATTATACAATAACATAACTAAGCTCATATTAAAACTTTTTTGTAAAGTTTACGACAACTTTGACAAGTTTATTTATTTTTAAATTAATAATTGTAAAAGACACCTATGTTTTTGTTTCGTCTGCCAGACAGGAAAACTCTTGAAATGTTAAACGTCGGTTAAGTAACTCAGCGACTTGATTTAGTTATTGGATTCCAATTACGCCTATTGCTTTTGCAGCTCAACTTATTGCTTAGTCGCTGTAAAATTGGATCTGGCTGCTGTTTTCTTTTTTCTTTTTCTATATCACATTATTTGTCGAGACAGCGCTATGATTTTTTTTTTATTGATGTTGACAGTATGAAGTAATGAGTCTAGGTTTTATTATTTTGTATATTAGACAATCACTTAGTTTAAACTTATCTTAGAGGTTTTTCAATAATAATAATTATGTACATAGTAGGTACTACCTTGGACGGTAACAGGGAAGAAAAGCGATTACTTAGAAACCATCTAATTCCAAAGCTAATGGTCGCGACCCAGTGGTGGGTCGCGAGCGAACATTGAGTGGGCCCAGCCTGTAGAACGACACACCATCCTACCGATCGAACCGCTGGGCAGCGGGCGAAATTTCCTATAGGTGGGTCCCGACAGTCCCGAGTTTGGGAACTTTTATTAGATGAGTCGTAGCCTAGACAACTTTGGGAACCACTGATCTAGATGATATGTCATCATCATCATCATCATTTCAGCCACAGGACGTCCACTGCTGAACATAGGCCTCCCCCAATGACTTCCACATCACAGATGATATGTGCAGAGATCGAACTCGCAACCAGCTGGAGTAAGATAAGCGCCGTGATAATGTTATCGATGCACTTATCGCGAAAAATCGATAAAAGGTCGCGATAAAAACTTATCGCGGCGCGCATTTTAGGCTCAACTCAATCCACCACGAAACGACTGCAAAATCTTATGAACGGTAAACATATTAAAGTTAGTAAACAACTTTGCAATCA
This sequence comes from Ostrinia nubilalis, assembly GCF_963855985.1. Lineage (NCBI taxonomy): Eukaryota > Metazoa > Arthropoda > Insecta > Lepidoptera > Crambidae > Ostrinia > Ostrinia nubilalis. Next base: position 22,348,370 of record NC_087119.1, on the reverse strand, counting down.
TATTGAATTCACTCAGATGAATGCACTAATCAAAAGGCAATATGAAACCATTGGCTTTTCACTCGTATGATTAGCTCCTTTTATATTTTGTAGTAGTAAACAAGATTAAAGATAATTTTCACCAATTTTCTCAGCAATACCCAACGTTGATGGATAGATGGATGTATATTTATTTTCTTGTAACTTTATAGATACCTACTTATAGTCCAGTCATTTGGTAGTTTTACCTGGAATGTTTTCCGGGAGTAATGAAAATTGGTAGGTATTTATACAGTGTGTCCGGGCATGTAGTGATCAAACTTTAAGGGCGTAATCTATGGACAATTTTATCGGTGAAAATACTTTAAATTTGGGGCTTGACCCATTTCTCGCATATTTACAAGGATTTAAGTTTTTAATTTTAAGTTTTCACCTCTTCCTTCAAAAACAAGTGATAGCGTGGGTAACTTAACATTAATAAGCAAATATTTTATATCATGCGATAGCCAATAAAATTATCTTTTAGTAAAAGTAGAAAACAGACACAAGTTTCATACATTTTAAGGGAGTAAGAATGGATTTAATTAGAAATAAACATGATTTTTTTCACACCTTTTTCAGTTATTTCCCAACACAAGAAAAACCAGGTCGTTAAGGTATGTTTTATTTGCATTGTATTATTAGTATTTGAGCCATTCTACAAAACGAATGTAAATTTATTAGTCTATGTCTATTAGTTTCGACGTTATTGTTGAACAGAGATACCCATTCCCAGCGGTTTCCATAGTAATCGGAATAGGTTGTGTGATTCTTTCAGGCAGTGCATTTTCGCATGTCGCGTGCGTTATGGAAACCGCTGGGAAGGGGTATCTTTGTTCAACAATTACGTCGAAACTAATAGACGTAGACTAATAAATTTACATTCGTTTTGTAGAATAGCTCAAATACTAATAATAAAATGCAAATAAAACATACCTTATCGACCTGGTTTTTCTTGTGTTGGGAAATAACTGAAAAAGATGTGAAAAAAATCGTGTTTATTTCTAATTAAATCCATTCTTACACCCTTAAAATGTATGATACTTGTATCTGTTTTCTAATTCTACTAATAGATAATTTTATTGGCTATCGCATGATATAAAATATTTGCTTATTAATGTTAAGTTACCCACGCTATCACTCGTTTTTGAAGGAAGAGGTGAAAACTTAAAATTAAAAACTTAAATCCTTGTAAATATGCGAGAAATGGGTCAAGCCCCAAATTTAAAGTATTTTCACCGATAAAATTGTCCATAGATTACGCCCTTAAAGTTTGATCGACACACTGTATAGTTTTCGATGTGCTCTTTATGAATTCAACTTTGCGACCTTGTATGGTTGACGCTCGCGCCGCCCTATAGAAAAAATGCTGCCTAGTAGCAGTTTTTTTTTTATTTTTTTCCTTTCGGATTAATTTTATGATAAAACATGCTTAGAGAAACTAAAACTAGAGAAAATTTCGTATTTTACTTATTTTTTTTTATAATCAATAATTTTGTCATGGGAGCGCCAACAAGTCTCAAACGTGAATACGAAGAGTGACTCCAGCGACCAAATCGCTCACATATCGTTGAAGTTTTGATACGTGAATTAGGCCACTGGTATTTCCGTACGGAATCGGTGAAATGGTATAATCACGTCAGTGTCTGGCTTGACCTACTCCGCTTGGAAGCTCCTGGAACTATGTTAATCTGCGAGTGTTATTATACATAGATTTCTAGGCGTATACCTAAGCTTTGTCAGTTCATTTGTGCTCGACAGAGATTTATCGATTTAGAAACGTATTGGCTTTCGTTCGAAAATGCTGACTTTTGGTTTCAATATGTTACAAAGGCTAAATAAGACAATAAAATATAATTCATCGTAGGTTTCCTAATTGAAGGATAAATACAGGGTGGGCAGGGAGTTGACGCTAAAATTTAGATTCCTTACATCAAGGTGTATCTAAATCACCCTTATGTATGTTCTACGATTTTGCTTATTTTAGGAGATAGAGTTAATTTTTGTGATTTATCCTTAACTATCACCTATGGTTGGCTATTAATTTCTTTCTCACTGCCTGGCCATCCTGTATTTTTATTTACAGAAGAATAATTTCACAATCTGAAGTACATACATTAATTTAGTAAGTATAGTTTTGACTTACTTAACTATTAAACCAGAATTTATAATTTATTGATCACATGAAATAATTATTTTACACAATTAAAAAAATTATAATAAAAAAAACTTTTTTAAAAACAAGCTTTATCCTGAAATGCAGATGTACTAAAACGAAAAAAATAATTGTATGCTTGGTTCAAAGAATTTCAAAAGCTTGTATCGCGCATAGAATTTATTCCTCTTTTTTTCTGTTTGCGCTACAAGCTTTCGAAATTCTTTGAACCAAGCATACAATTATTTTTTTCGTTTTAGTACATCTGCATTTCAGGATAAAGCTTGTTTTTAAAAAAGTTTTTTTTATTATAATTTTATTTTACACTTTTTAGTTGTATCTCAATCTCTGGGTCATTATTTAGCACCAAAGTGCTCGAGAAGTCGAATCCAACGAACCCAAACTCGATAAGATTCCGCCGTTTCGTTTAGGAGTTCCTATGGCCACCTCCTGACTCCATCATCAGGACCCTGGACATCATCTAGCACTCATTCTTTTTTCATTGTACGTCAATGATATCCCCAAATATCCGAATACAGATTTAGCCCTCTTCGCGGACGACACCGCACTCTACAAGTCCGGACGTAATCGGAATTGCGTCATCTTGGCGCTCCAACGCGCAGTCACACAATTAGGCGAATGGTTCTGGAAGTGGCGTATCGAGGTACATCCCGAAAAAAGTGCAGCAGTGTACTTTTCTAGGGCTTTGTCTGCGAAACGTCCTCCGGTTCGCACTCGTCCTAATGTCCCCACCCATCTCACCTTATTTGACCAAACTATTCCTTGGAAGAGTGAGGCCAAGTACTTAGGTGTCACCCTCGACCACAGATTATCGTTCGCTCCGCACCTCAGACGCGTCTTGAGCCGTGCAAACCACTACACCCACCGACTCTACCACCTAGTTGGAAGGAAAAGTAAATTGTCACTTAGAAATAAGTTGACAATATACAAAACCTGCATCCGTCCAGTGTTGACTTACGCCAGTCCGGTGTTTGCTCACACTTCCTGCACAGTCCTTAAGAAATTCCAGACCCTCCACAACAAATTCTTACGCCGAGCCGCGGATGCCCCGTGGTTCGTGCGTAACACGAATCTCCATAGAGATTTCGAGATCCCATCGATTGATCACTTTATGAAAGAAGCCTCTCGCCGCTACTTTGATAAAGCGATCAACCACAAGAACCCTCTTATCGTTAGCGCCGCCACGTATACACCCCAGAAAGATGTCGCTGCCCAATAGCGACGACCTAGGCATGTCCTAGACGACCCGGACGATCCTATTACCGAATTTCTGAACACAGACATCACTGCCTTAAGCACGCCAACTACTCCACAACACAGTAGCTCGTTACACCGTACTCGCCGGCGAGTACGAGGCTCTGCATTTCATTTCGCACGGTACAGACATGTACCGGGCCGGTTCTCCCCAATCCGTCCCCCGGACACGGCCTGAGCCGAGGTCCGAGCCTACCGTGTCGCCCTCAGGCCGCGTCCGTAGTCCCCCTCGATCGGGCCCACTAGAGTGGACCCACCGTAGGCTGGACTTTGGTCCAATACCGCGGTGGGCAACCCTCTAGTTGGGTTCGCCACTGATCGGGCGCCTTATGCGCTCAATACGGGCCGATCGTGAACGTCGGTCTGCGACCGACGCGGACGAGCCTGGGCTTTGCTTCGCGAAGCCCACACTTGGCCTCGTCGGCACGCGCACCGACGATGGCCGAACAGCTAGAATCGCCAATCTGCCCGGTGAAGCTAGAAAAGCTCTACAAGCTACAAGCGCGCGTCCCTTAAAAAAAATCTAGTCATCTAGCACTAAACTGCTTGAAAAGACAAATCCAACGAACCCAAACTCGACGAGTTTCTGCCTTTTCGTTTAGGATTTCCTATGACTACCTCCCAAATCCATCATCAGGACCCTGGACATCATCTAGCACTAAACTGTTCGAAAAGACAAATCCAACGAACCCAAACTCGATGAGTTTCTGCCGTTTCGTTTAGGAGTTCCTATGGCCACCTTCCTAATCCATCATCATGACCCTGGACATCATCTAGCACTAAACTGCTTGAAAAGACAAATCCAACGAACCCAAACTCGATGAGTTTCTGCCTTTTCGTTTAGGATTTCCTATGGCCACCTCCCAAATCCATCATCAGGACCCTGGACATCATCTAGCACTAAACTGCTCGAAAAGAAAAATCTAACGAACCCAAACTCGATGAGTTTCTGCCGTTTCGTTTAGGAGTTCCTATGGCCACCTCCCTAATCCATCATCAGGACCCTGGACATCATCTAGCACTAAACTGCTCGAAAAGAAAAATCCAACGAACTCAAACTCGATGAGTTTCTGCCGTTTCGTTTAGGAGTTCCTATGGCCACCTCCCTAATCCATCATCATGACCCTGGACATCATCTAGCACCAAACTGCTCGAAAAGACAAATCCAACGAACCCAAACTCGATGCGATTCCGCCGTTTCGTTTAGAAGTTCCTATGGCCACCTCCTGACTCCATCATCAGACCAGCTCAATGGTACCATAACATTGCATTGTCATCGTACTTACATAAGTATACCTAATTTCAGCTCAATCGGTTAAGGAGAAGTGGTCTTAAATTCAGTTGCAAGATTTGTCCCACACATACTAACAAGTGAAGTCAATATAAAGCTTGTAAAAACAAAGGCACTCGTGTTATTTTTCTATTATCAAATAATACAAAAACAAAACAATACCTATCATTCAGACATCGTGATAGTTGTATAAACTAGCTATCAGTGGATGCTTATTCTAAAAAAAACTAGCCGTCAGCATTTTACAACCTAGCGTTTTTAAATAGACCACAGAACTAGACCATATTAATAAATCAGCATTTCGTCTAAAGCATTGGTTCCCAAACTTTTCTGGGGCGCCCTTTCGACCATACAAAAAATTCCGCGCCCCCCTCCTCCAGTCAAGATTATGTATTGGTCGTATCGAGCAGTCTGGAATGCATTCTCTCAGTGGTCTCAGGTGTTTTATAATTAAGTACACAGATGGCCTGCGCCCCCCACTTTGGGAACCAATGGTCTATAGGATCACAAATGGATCAGCTCAAATCCACCAAATGACCTAATTAAATACCATAATGCACGTGCGACGGATAATTGTATTAACAGCTTTTCAGAGCTGCGTACATTTACACAGAATATTCCTAATTTGATATATTCACTAAATGTCAGCATCATTTGATGTCCTCAGCATACAGGGATTGGATGATGCATCAGCATCCAATGTAATTAATTCATTAAAACATTGGAATATTGGTTAAATCAGTCAAAACAAAATCGTGTTTTGCCACAATTTGTGTTTTGATAATGTTATGTAATGGAATGGAAAATAATAAAGTAGTTGAGTGGCAACTCAAAGGAATCTAGTATAATAAATGAAAACACTTCAATAGACTCTTACGAAACAAAATCTCCAGATTGTTTTTTGTCCCTCTTGAAAATATCTTAACATTTATATGAGGCTTCTATTCAACTGTAACATTTACGATAAAAACAACACTGTTTACATTTATTTACCCAGGTAAACAGAGTTTACAGACAGAAATAAATATTATAGTATCGAACTGTATTCACTTTGAAATTAGGACTTTTGTCAACTTTAAGAGTAGGCGCACACCGTTGATTTTTCGTCGGCCGATAGTTTAGTCGGGCAGTTGATCAGTATGGGCATGTATGGGAGTGCGCACACTACGCCGATTCGATTTGGCCGATTCTTCATACAATTTAAAATCGGGCACAACTATCGGCCAACTAAAAATCAACGGTGTGCGCCTACTCTTAGACGTTTATGACTAGACTAATTGCTGCACAAGCAGATTTCGACCTAGATTTGAGTGTAGTAAGAGCGAGTCGCAATTAATGTTATAAAGGAGTAGGGAAACCTAAAGCGTCGACGAGGAGGCTTTGATATTACAATCCATTCATCCTACAGCGTACCTACGTTAGATAAGTACAAAAATGCAGCTATGGCATTACGGTGTTGGAGATTTTCATGGTGAGTTTTGGCAGACTTAAATAATTAGTTTGACAAATAATTCACAAAAAGGACAAAATAGTACTGATCAGAAACAATGTAATCATTTACCTATTAATGTTACTAGTAACCAACACGAAAACTACGAAACTTACGTAGCTAAGGACTTCAACAAAATAAAATTATAATAAAAAAAACTTTTTTAAAAACAAGCTTTATCCTGAAATGCAGATGTACTAAAACGAAAAAAATAATTGTATGCTTGGTTCAAAGAATTTCAAAAGCTTGTATCGCGCATAGAATTTATTCCTCTTTTTTTCTGTTTGCGCTACAAGCTTTCGAAATTCTTTGAACCAAGCATACAATTATTTTTTTCGTTTTAGTACATCTGCATTTCAGGATAAAGCTTGTTTTTAAAAAAGTTTTTTTTATTATAATTTTATTTTACACTTTTTAGTTGTATCTCAATCTCTGGGTCATTATTTAGCACCAAAGTGCTCGAGAAGTCGAATCCAACGAACCCAAACTCGATAAGATTCCGCCGTTTCGTTTAGGAGTTCCTATGGCCACCTCCTGACTCCATCATCAGGACCCTGGACATCATCTAGCACTCATTCTTTTTTCATTGTACGTCAATGATATCCCCAAATATCCGAATACAGATTTAGCCCTCTTCGCGGACGACACCGCACTCTACAAGTCCGGACGTAATCGGAATTGCGTCATCTTGGCGCTCCAACGCGCAGTCACACAATTAGGCGAATGGTTCTGGAAGTGGCGTATCGAGGTACATCCCGAAAAAAGTGCAGCAGTGTACTTTTCTAGGGCTTTGTCTGCGAAACGTCCTCCGGTTCGCACTCGTCCTAATGTCCCCACCCATCTCACCTTATTTGACCAAACTATTCCTTGGAAGAGTGAGGCCAAGTACTTAGGTGTCACCCTCGACCACAGATTATCGTTCGCTCCGCACCTCAGACGCGTCTTGAGCCGTGCAAACCACTACACCCACCGACTCTACCACCTAGTTGGAAGGAAAAGTAAATTGTCACTTAGAAATAAGTTGACAATATACAAAACCTGCATCCGTCCAGTCTTGACTTACGCCAGTCCGGTGTTTGCTCACACTTCCTGCACAGTCCTTAAGAAATTCCAGACCCTCCACAACAAATTCTTACGCCGAGCCGCGGATGCCCCGTGGTTCGTGCGTAACACGAATCTCCATAGAGATTTCGAGATCCCATCGATTGATCACTTTATGAAAGAAGCCTCTCGCCGCTACTTTGATAAAGCGATCAACCACAAGAACCCTCTTATCGTTAGCGCCGCCACGTATACACCCCAGAAAGATGTCGCTGCCCAATAGCGACGACCTAGGCATGTCCTAGACGACCCGGACGATCCTATTACCGAATTTCTGAACACAGACATCACTGCCTTAAGCACGCCAACTACTCCACAACACAGTAGCTCGTTACACCGTACTCGCCGGCGAGTACGAGGCTCTGCATTTCATTTCGCACGGTACAGACATGTACCGGGCCGGTTCTCCCCAATCCGTCCCCCGGACACGGCCTGAGCCGAGGTCCGAGCCTACCGTGTCGCCCTCAGGCCGCGTCCGTAGTCCCCCTCGATCGGGCCCACTAGAGTGGACCCACCGTAGGCTGGACTTTGGTCCAATACCGCGGTGGGCAACCCTCTAGTTGGGTTCGCCACTGATCGGGCGCCTTATGCGCTCAATACGGGCCGATCGTGAACGTCGGTCTGCGACCGACGCGGACGAGCCTGGGCTTTGCTTCGCGAAGCCCACACTTGGCCTCGTCGGCACGCGCACCGACGATGGCCGAACAGCTAGAATCGCCAATCTGCCCGGTGAAGCTAGAAAAGCTCTACAAGCTACAAGCGCGCGTCCCTTAAAAAAAATCTAGTCATCTAGCACTAAACTGCTTGAAAAGACAAATCCAACGAACCCAAACTCGACGAGTTTCTGCCTTTTCGTTTAGGATTTCCTATGACTACCTCCCAAATCCATCATCAGGACCCTGGACATCATCTAGCACTAAACTGTTCGAAAAGACAAATCCAACGAACCCAAACTCGATGAGTTTCTGCCGTTTCGTTTAGGAGTTCCTATGGCCACCTTCCTAATCCATCATCATGACCCTGGACATCATCTAGCACTAAACTGCTTGAAAAGACAAATCCAACGAACCCAAACTCGATGAGTTTCTGCCTTTTCGTTTAGGATTTCCTATGGCCACCTCCCAAATCCATCATCAGGACCCTGGACATCATCTAGCACTAAACTGCTCGAAAAGAAAAATCTAACGAACCCAAACTCGATGAGTTTCTGCCGTTTCGTTTAGGAGTTCCTATGGCCACCTCCCTAATCCATCATCAGGACCCTGGACATCATCTAGCACTAAACTGCTCGAAAAGAAAAATCCAACGAACTCAAACTCGATGAGTTTCTGCCGTTTCGTTTAGGAGTTCCTATGGCCACCTCCCTAATCCATCATCATGACCCTGGACATCATCTAGCACCAAACTGCTCGAAAAGACAAATCCAACGAACCCAAACTCGATGCGATTCCGCCGTTTCGTTTAGAAGTTCCTATGGCCACCTCCTGACTCCATCATCAGACCAGCTCAATGGTACCATAACATTGCATTGTCATCGTACTTACATAAGTATACCTAATTTCAGCTCAATCGGTTAAGGAGAAGTGGTCTTAAATTCAGTTGCAAGATTTGTCCCACACATACTAACAAGTGAAGTCAATATAAAGCTTGTAATAAAGCTTGTAAAAACAACTTCTTTCAAACAAACTTAGTAAAGAATAAAAAAATCCCTTTGATGCCTTCAAAGACCGGATGCATTAATTACGGAGCTTTCCACGTGCTTTTCCCAATTTCCTAGCTTTTTCCAAAGCGTTCTGAATGTCAGCGATGCTTTGAGATTTCGGCGGGTGACGATCGTACGGCGTTGCCACTTGACTCACTTCAGCTGTATCTGTATCAACGATTTCGTTGCTGATCAGTAGCATGCCTAGATTCAACTTGATGGAAGTTTGCCCTTCTCTAAACAACAGGTAGTTAAATGTTTGCTTGATCAAGAACCTTCAGCGAGAACTGATCGTTCACCCTCAAAGCTTTCATCTTGATCTGGAACGGCTTGAACTCCTGAAGAAGCTTATGAGCTTTCTCCTTTAGGAAGTTTTCTAGTTCTATGGTTAGCATGTCTAGATTGGGTTCTTTCTTATGCTTGCTGGGATCTTCGTCTTTCTTACCGCGAAGTAATTCTTCAAGGCACGGACTTGGTTTCAGACGGTGGTCAACGAACATTGGTTGCAAAACAGGAGGCTCGTTCAAGGTGTGCCACTTCGATCGACCAGGAGGCCCGATCTTCTCATCAATCACTATGCCTTCGGATTGGTTGTATTTCAATCTGTAAACGCGTAATAAATAAATTTCAATCACCAAATCAAATCAAATCAAAATTATCTTTATTTGTTTAGACTAATTAAATTAGTACTTGCAAATCGTCAAATGCTCTTAAGGAGCTTATACATGTCTCATTCTTCTTTGCCCTACCAGCGCTTCGAGACAAACATTTGACAAGTGCTGAGAAGAAGCGCCGCAACAAACTCAGTCACCACTGTCTGCCGCACGGTGGATCGAGCCCATACAAGGTGTTGGACATGGTGCTTTAAATGCAACTACTTAAAACAAGATTGATTTGCATATAAATTGAAAGATGAGACTTCATTCTATCAAATATCACTAATATCAAGTCATGATCTACTATCATAGTTATGTGGTGCGACCGTAAAGTGAACAAAGTCAAAATCATGGATTTTCTGACTTCTGTTTGTATTGTCAATTTATCCAATTTCGTTCACTGGTTTTATGTTATTACTTATTAATGTATTAGCTTATAACTTTATCTTAATCTGTGTGTTAAAATGAGTGCCTAAAAAACTTCTAGCTTGGCTATTTTGACGTATTTTTAAAAGGTATTTTTTTAAATGAAAACTGCGTGTTTTAGTTGACATCTTGGGCGATCTTTAACAAACCATGAATGAGAGATGATAGATGACAACGTGGGCGATATTATTACTCAGTTTTTAGACCCTTATTCATCCCATCTTTTCGAGAAAATCACAAAAAACTAAATAAAAGCGCCTCATTTTTCCGCATAGCAAAATTAACTTAGGTAAAATTCGTTACACTAAAATAATGTCAGGTAAACCAAAGATGTTTATTTTGGTTTATGAGTTGTTTATCGTGTGCAATTCAGTAAAAATACTCATTAAAATGAAAAACCTCAAGTCAAATAGAGATTTGTATGCATTATTAAAAACCACGATGAAAGATCGCGCTAGTTCTTTAGCTAGGATACTAGAGCTGTTTTCGCATACACTCTCTTCAGATAAACAGAGGTAAGTTCTAACGTAGTTAATACTTTATGAACATAAAGAAATACTATAAAACAGATATAGTAAAAAAATCATATTGTCATCATCTCAAAAGATTGTCGTTGAATTTAGTACATACCATACATACATTTTGTATGTATTTTTTTCTTAATTTATGATTGTGTTAGGTAGGTACTGAGTTACACATTTTATTTATCAGATAACTATAAAAAAAAACAATAATTTCATTGACACTGTTTGTCGCAAGAAGAAGTAGTGTCATTATAATGAGAACCAGTTTTTAGCTACAAACGTAGATTGACTTAGGCAATCTGTTTATTGGAGTCAGTTTTGTAGTCCGCTAAGTCCCTATAAAATTGCATTAGTATGTATCTAACAGCTAACAGAATATAAAATCAAGCTCGACAAAATCGAACAAAGTGATTGTGTGCAATGAAAAATCAGGCGTTTGCAAAAACATTTCTTTCATAATTTTAACACTTAATGAGAATAAATTTAGAGTATTGTTATCTAACAGTTAACAGAATATGAAATCAAGCTCGACAAAATCGAACAAAGTGATTGTGTGCAATGAAAAATCAGGCGTTTACAAAAATATTTCTTTAATAATTTTAACACTTAATGAGAATAAATTTAGAGTATTGTTAGACTATGTTACTCTTTAAATATGGAAACAGACCAAAATGAGTGAGTATTTGCTTTTAATTGAACAATAAATACAAGTTTTTCATCACTATATTTTAAGAATTTTTTTCACTTATATTAATTGCCATCTAATAAGTAAAATCTATCACATTAGAAAGATAAACTTGTCAACCTTACACTGTAAAAATTTGAAGTTACTACGTTGACGCAATCTCATTTTATTTTAAAAACACTGAGTAAGGAAGCGATGTCCAACGCTTTGTATGGGCTCGATCCAGTGTGTGCCGGTTTAAAAATATAAAAAAGTAGGAACAATACATTCAGAAGCAAGTTACTTACTACGCGCTCCCGTTGATATAGGTGTACCAGAATCTCATGGCAAACAAAAATATTGGAAAAGTGTGTTTTTCATATGGCAATTGTCTATGGTTTAATTGTCACCTGTCAAAGAAAATTATGAAATCTGTCAGCCGCTGCAAAATTTTTGTAATCTCTTCTTGACTATTTGTTATTTTTGTGAAAAAGTCGAAAAAGTTCAAGCAAGGCATATTGTTTTCAATGTGAATTGTAAAATAAGGCATAATTCAAAGTCGATCTTTGATTCTAAAGCGCGTCGTCGAGTTGACAGTAAGTTGGACTGAAATGTTTTGATACATTTAGTTTATTACCCAACTGTGTCAGAAGGAGGGTTGTGTTTTTTTATATTATTCTTACTTAATAGCTGCTTTATCGGGGTTTTCAGGTATATCTCACAAATTGGTGCAGATGTTATGACCATGTAAAGAAAATTGAAAAAGATTTCATAAAGCAAGATTGAATAATGGAGAAGTTTCCAATTTTTTTCTTTGAAATAAACTTGAAATAAATATAAGTAGAACTAATAATAATTGTGAAATAATCATGAAAATATCTCTACAAATAAATAAGTTACAGGGCCCTAAAGTTGCGCATAACTATTCACGCCATTTTGATCGGTGTATTCACACAGTCATTCGGAGTACAAACAGTAAATCACCCCTGATCCAGCCAGTTCATTTTTTTTTAAATCTAGCAGTTTTTAATTTTTCAGCTAGGGTCACTCAAGATTCTTTCTTAATTAAATGTAACCTTTTTTTTAAATAACCCAGACCTGGCCATATACAAAAAGAACGACACCGCCTATGTTTCAGTTCCACGCGAAAATATGTAGGTAATTTAAATAATTAATTTCTCAGACATTTCTTTTCTCACAGACGATTTATTTAATTTCCAAGACATTTTCCTATGTTAAAAACCTGATGTATAACAACATTCTTCCACCACACATACCTACCTAAAATGTATATTCGTACTTCATGTTCATTAATATTAGTCATAAAAGTAAAAAATTAAACAGTATCAAGATCGTTTATTCCAATTTCCCCAGTATTGCTCTCATCAAAGTTTATTTTCCCTATTTGCCATGAGATTCTGGTACACCTATAGATTCTAGTATTGTGATTATAAGGTCTACCAGAATCTCATGGCAAACAAAAATATTGGAAAAGTGGGTTTTTCATATGGCATTTGTTTATGGCTTTATTGTCATCTGTCAAAGAAAATTATGAAATCTGTCAGCCGCTGCAGAAATTTTGTAATCTCTTCTTGAATATTTGTTATTTTTGTGAAAAAGTCGAAAAAGCTTAAGCAAGTCATATTGTTTTCAATGTGAATTGGAAAATAAGGCATAATTCAAAGTCAATCGTTGATTTTAAAGCACGTCGTCGAGTTGACAGTAAGTTGGACTGAAATGTTTTGATACATTTAGTTTACTACCCAACTGCGTCAGAAGGAGGGTTGTGTTTTTTTATATTCTTCTTACTTAATAGCTGCTTTATCGGGATTTTCAGGTGTATCTCACAAATTGGTGCAGAGGAATGGTGAAATGTTATGACCATGTAAAGAAAATTGAAAAAGATTTCATCAAGCAAGATTGAATAATGGAGAAGTTCCAAATTTTATTCTTTTAATAAAACTTGAAAATATAAGTAAAACTAATAATCCAAGGATATTTAAAAAATAAAGAAGTTACAGGGCCCTACAGTTGCGCATTACAAATATTCGCGCCATTTTGATCGGTGTAGTCACGACAGTCATTCGGAGTACAAACCGTAAATCACCCCTGAGCCCCGATTATGGTAACTTTTAACGTCAACAATCCAGACACGCTTCTCGATTCTGCGATACGATTGGTCGTTCAACAGCGTACGTCAGCTGTTTTGACCAATCGTATTGCAGAATCAGAAATGCGTCTGGACTGTAGACGTTAAAAGTTACCGTAATCGGGGCTCTGGCCCGTTCCCTGCTGTTGGCAGATCCATTTTTTTTAAATCTAGTAGTTCTTAATTTTTCAGCAAGGGTCACTCAAGATTCTTTGTTAGTAAAATTTTGTAACCTTTTTTTAAAATATCCCAGACCTGGCCATATACAAAAAGAACGACACAGCCTATGTTTGAGTTCCACGCGAAAATATGTAGGTAATTTAAATAATTAATTTCTCAGCCATTTCTTGATGGATTTAAAAAAACTTCACCGTCTTTTTAGTTTTGGTCTATATGTCGCAGTCGGATTGTATAATCCGCCGTTTTACATTACAGCTAGGCATTTTGCATTACAGATCTGTTTTGTAATACGGCGGCTTAACGTTTAGCCGGATTGAATACGGCTGAATGAAAATCCGCCGGAATGTATTCGGCGCCAAACGTTCTTCAATGCGGCTAGCCGTAATGTAAAACAACGTGTCATTACCCGCCGCTTTGACACTTTTTAGTTCCCATTTTCAATACCGTGGCGCTGCCTGACATAACAACAACAATGGGCGTCGGATACAGAGATTGTATTGCTAAATTGCGGAGTTATTTGTGAATTTAACAAAGAAAACGTGATAAATATGTTTGTCGACAGTGACTGTGAAAACAATATTAATGTGAAATTAAAGAATTTATATTCTTATCAATGTGAAATAGTAAAAAAAACCGTGAACAAGTGACCGAGTTTTAGAGGTTATAATCCACATCAAAACAGCTAAAGTGGCTATGGATTCTGGTGTTCGGCGGAATCCTACACAAAATTTTTGGTGTAAAAATACGACATTACGACTGTGGCCGGTGAAGATTTATTAGTCTTAAAGAAAAATACTTAACCCCGAAAAAAATACTAAAACTTTATTTGTTTTGAGTTAACTTTTGTTTTGAGATGGCTGTCCCCTGTAATTATTTTTAATGTCTAAAAAAGACAAGACAAATATCAAATTATTTCTGAAAAAACGTTTATTTGTTTTTTTTTTTTTTTTTTTTTTTCCTTTTTATATCTGCAATCGACTTAGGTCATAATCAGATGTTTTGTCTTGCTTTTTTGTTTGTGTTCATGAGGAGGGGTATTCCAGTAAATTCTCTCCCTCGGTTTTTACTAATTCACGTAGCAATCTAGTCCAGCCTTCCAATATTCAGTCCAAGCCACTAGCATCTTTGGTCCAACTGTAATATTTGCCATCTTTTCAGTCTTGTGGTGGTCTTGTGGGTTTGTTCCACAATTTCTCTAGCAAGTTGGTTTGTGTGATGTTTTAGTTATATTTGGTACAGTATTTGCTCACCTCCTCCCTGACTGTCGGCATCTCCAAGTACTCTACACTACTACAGTTTATTTGTTTTGAGTTACTTTTTTTATGTGGCTGTCCCTTGTGATTTATAAATAAATAAGTAAAAAAAATACAACAGCCAAATATATAATTTAGTATACAGTAACGAAGTTAATAATTCTTACTTAATAAATAAAGAATATCATGAGAAGAAATCTGTCTTATTAAAATTTATTTTCATCAAACATTGTTTTATTTTGTAAAGTATGGTCACCCTACAATTTATGATGTATTACGATGCGGCTAAACGTGGGCCGCCGTCAGAATCTGTCCTTAACCGAATAAAGGTATTGAAGAACGTATCGCAATGACAATCCGCCTAAACGTTAAGCCGCCGTATTACAAAACAGAGCTGTAATGCAAAATGCCTAGCTGTAATGTAAAACGGCGGATTATACAATCCGACTGCGACATATTTTAATCCCATTTAGAGAAATATAATATTTTCAACATCAGGAAACTTCTCCATTGAAATGCTGGAAGAGCAATTTATTTACAATACCTCTTTATCTTGATCATCTATTGAAGAACAAGAAAATGCAAGTGGAGTTTTTAGAATCGTTTTCTAGTTCTGAATGAAGTGATAAGTATGATACATAATAAAAATAGTTACATAAAGTAATATACGATTTACTTATTTTTCATATTAAAGTCATAAAAGTAAAAAAAAATAACAGTATTAAGATCGTTTAATCCAATTTCCCCAGTATTGCTCTCAACAAAGTTTATTTTCCCTATTTGCCATGAGTTTCTGGTACACCTATAGAAGGTGGCCTTTAAGACTCCCATCTAGCACGAGACCGCGTGGCAGTTTTGAATATATTTCTTTAGTGCCGTGCTAATTTCTAGGTTAATTGTTGCGTTTTGATACATATATTCGTTCGGGTGTATTGTACAATTACAAAGGTAGAAACTAGAGGCGAGGACAGAGACAGACGTTGCTTGTATTGAGTTGCATTAGATGCAGTTTTGTCAACTAGTATTTTATTTATTTTTTGACTTGGATTCTGTTTTTGACTCCAAGAAAAGTTAAACTAAAAGCACTATTGCACCGTAAACAAATGTTTTGTTGTCGATATGTTTACATAATAAAGAACCTTAAGTTTCTTTTTTGTTTCACTTGGCATTCTAAAATTTTTATTCGACTTTTGTAATTGACTTTTAAATAACATATTATACCTACATGTAGTAGGTATATAGTAGAAATCAATTCATCTACACTTAGTTACTTCGGAGTAAAAATTAAATTCATAGGTAGGTAGGTACTATCTATGGCTATGGCCAGTCATGTCGTCTCGTTCTATCGCAAAGAATCACCATTTGATGAGAGCGAGAGCAAAAACGGAAATGGATTGTTAACACTGTGGCCGTGTGTACTTATTTCACTTACTTATTTTTTACTTGTTTAACATCTCTATAAACAATTACATAATTTTACCCCAAAAATGGGGGTGTCATACGGCGCTGGTAACACTAAAGGGGGTGGAGAGGCGCGGGAGGGGAAGTATTTTGGACACAAGTTGCCGCGTAGAAATGTTATCGAACACTCCTTCTGGTTTGTTCTGTATTCCGAAATTATAAATTACTGTATTTGATTCAAAAAGAGTACTGTAGAGTACACTAGCCCATAATGTTGTCCCGAAGTGGTGGTAGGGCAAGCTATATTTGGGACGTGTATTTAAGTGCCCTGGAAAGAGCCTATGTACTGAATAAACTTTTTTTTACTAACTTGTGAAGGGGCGTAGCCGTCCTAAGGTGGGCGATATAAAGAACCAAGTGGGCGGTCCTATGGTACAGCGGAATGGGAAGCTCCTTGAGAAATAATTGGAAAAAACCTAATTAGGGACTCGAAGAAAAGTCTACAAGCAACTAACTTACGTGCAAAGTATGAAATCACCCCCTTGTGTTTGGTTCTGAGCGATTTTAAGAACTGAATGTGTGTCTATGGTATCGATTTAAAAAGTAAATAATATTACCTTTCAAATGGTACCTTTTTTATGCATATTTTACTAGTCATTTAGTTTTTACAATAGCTCGAATCAAATACAGTGATTTCATACCTTAGCTCGCGATTGTAGTTTAAAAGTTAGTCAATATTATGCAATATCTACATATTGAGTTCAGGCGCAATGTATAGGCATTCAGGCATGCACTTTCGATGCATTGTTTATTCTGTAATTGAAACTAGGTACGTATTTTAGTTTTGGTTTAAGATACATTTCAAACAACTTATTTCTCAAATTAACATTTATAAGGCTTAAGCCGAGGTTAATTTTCTTCAGTTACTTTAAAATACACGCTCAAATTTATACGAATAGTTATGACGTTGCAGTGAAGTTCTTGAGTACTTCCAAACCATGATTATGAGGTAAAATCAGAACGGAATCTAATTCTAGTTTTTGAAGTATTTGTATGGTTTTACTTTAAATTGCTTTTTAACGAGATTGCATGCTTGATGCAGCCCCAGTCCAGTTCCGTTAACTTATAAAGGACCTGTCTTTATTGAAGAAAATCACTATAAGATTAAAAGTATCTGAAAAAAAAAACTACCTAGGACTTGACATTCTCAAAGTATGCCATTATCTAAATACGTGTAAGGACAAGGCAACAAATAAATCTAAATTCTGGTACATCTATACTGTAGTTAAGTTTGTTTTAAAAAGTGCATTCTTGCACTTATAAATGAATGCGAAGTTTATAGATTTTTGACAATAGCGTAAGTTATTTTTCCAAAGTTACTAATTATTATTTATACTAGTAGATAATTCCTACTAACAGAAAGGTGTTAACTCCGCAATTTATGCAATCTTATGCGCAAAGAAGGTTCATCATCATCATCTCAGCCATAGGACGTCCACTGCTGATCATAGGGCTCCCCCAATGCTTTCCATGTTGCCCGGTTGTTAGCGGCCTGCGTCCAGTGCAAAGAAGGTAAAATAAATAAAATACTAGTTGACAAAACTGCATCCAATGCAACTCAATACTAGCAACGTCTGTCTCTGTCATCGCCTCTAGTTTCTACCTTCGTAAGTACAATAGAACCGTAAGTATCCTGTTCCAGCGCCAGTAATAAGCGTAACACTTTATATTGCTCTGACATTATATTTTCATCATAAACATCATCCTCTACTTGTAACTGATCCAACCAATTAAACTTTTCAATATGTTGTGCCCTATAGAGGGTTAACTGAACAAACTGGTCGGGCTTGAAACCACCATCGACGTCAACGAAACACCACATACGCACGTATTCACAAACGATGCTTGCTTAAGTGAAGCAGCAAATCGAACGCACAGCATTGTAGAGCTCCGTGATTGGTTCGTGTGTCACCCTGAACGTCCACGTGCACTGTGAGACCTCATATTTGTGAATACGGGCGTAAAACCAGTACCCTTTACCACTTATATTTATGTAAATTACACAAATACTGTTAAGTAAATGATTTAGATATAACATAACTACGTGTAGTGGCTCATTTACTGCAGCTTCAACAAAATCTATATATAATGGTGCTATAATTAGCCAGGCCTGCGGCACAGCCTGAAAGCTGCCCTGGTCTAGATCTAGGTTATTCCCTTTGCCATTACGCTGCTTGTAACCAATAAATAAATGTAAAAAAGAGTGGAACCAAAATAGGAACAAACCTAGAACAAATAAAATCATCAAAATACTTTACATGCAAAAGAACGACCACACACTGCTGCCACACTAAAGAACTCAGGTTATTTTACCTATACAATACTTATACAGGCTCTAGTACCTATAAGGTAGCAGCTCGATAAATTATAACAAACTGAAAATTACGAGACGCAAACTTTACCTACCAAAAACAACTTATACCTTGTGATAACTAACAAAAGATATTCACACTCAAAAGAGCTTTACAAAAAATGACTTTAAAATCCATCACCGGGGAACCAGGCGTAGGTTACGTACCATCCCTACATTGTCGACATTCCAGCTCACGATTATTAAATTTTATTGCAGCTTTAAAAAATATGGAAAATCTTAATTGGGTCATTGTCAAATTTTGCGCAGGTAAACGAGTCCCACAACATTTTTTATTTTTTTGTTATTAATAATGTCAAAATCCTTTACGAATTATGTATTAAATACTGAATACATCGCATTAGCGAACATCCATTATTGGAATAACGACTCAAGTTTCAATATTTTTAATTTTTTTTTAAAGTAACAGAGTGGTCATTATTGGTAACAGAAAGGTTTTCCTTACAAATTGTACCTGTCCCATGTAGCATTCCGTTATAATAAACATCAAATAATTGCATTTTCTACTATAGTAACCTTCTTAAAATAAATTATCATCGTAAACAGAGTATTATAATTATTCAATGAAATATGTTTTAAAATCAGTCAGCATAAAATGTAGTTTTTAAATAATTTTCTAAACTTTGTCCCACGTACTACCTGGACCACTATGTTACTAACTAATTCACGACTCAAAATGGAAATTTCGGTATTTTGGATATTGTTTAATCTTGGGTGGGATGTCTGCATTCGTCGTGGGAGTTCGTTAGATCGGGAGGAGGGGTAAGTCGCTCGGCAGTCGTAGTAGGGAATTTAGTGCAATGATT
Source organism: Ostrinia nubilalis (assembly GCF_963855985.1). Taxonomy (NCBI): domain Eukaryota; kingdom Metazoa; phylum Arthropoda; class Insecta; order Lepidoptera; family Crambidae; genus Ostrinia; species Ostrinia nubilalis. Next base: position 22,328,849 of record NC_087119.1, on the reverse strand, counting down.
TGTATGGAGACCCCTCCACTTTGGTATAGAAGGCTCATTTTTGCAACAGTGTTTCTTTGGGTGCTCCTGAGTGGATTTCCGTCGGTAGACATCGGGAGCCCCCCCTGTGGTAGCAGGGGGAGGGGGGGCAAGTTTCCTTCCGCCGCGCTTCACTTTAAGGCCCATATCTTCAAAACTTTGGGTATTAGGGCAAGTGTGGTATCATTTTCGGATAATTAAAGGATGGCGAATTCATTTCTAGAACAAACTTTTTGCCTTTTCATACAAAAAAATTGAAATATTGAGTAAAATTCACAAAAATCAAAAAGTATTTTTTTAAATAAACGTCGTTTACTTTTAAACCACTGGAGATAATCTAATAAAAAAAAATATGACCTGAAAGCTACATTTATCAGGATTATAAAAATATAACATTGTATGGTACTATTTTCGCAAAAAGTAGGTGAAAAAAATTTTTTCTTCAGGACACAGCGGGCGAATTTTATTGCGCATCGAAAAAAAATATTTATTTTATCCATGAATTCATACTATTTGGTTCATAAGCAAGCAAGAATTATTATTTTAGAATTTATTTAGAGTTGCTGGCACATCAATCTACCATGATTTGTATTTTTTCGTCAATTGATTTTGAACTCTATGTGTGAGACATAAGGTTGAAAATAATTTAAATACATTTTAATATTGAAAATATCATAAGAAGAAAGCACTAAATAAAGAACTTTAATTTTTCTAAACGTCTTAATGATTATTATTATTTTAATTAACACTTTTATTTGTACATACTATTGTACCAGTGATTTAACGGAAAGGTAAGTGTGAGGAAAATGAGGTTTCACAATCATAGTACGGGAGATATTTTTAGCACAAAGGTTACGGCTGTGACCGTTTTAGTTTTTTTTTTCAGACAGCACCAGCTTCTGCACTACTTCTTGCACTTACATCTCACCATTTCCAGGCAAGCCTCGGCAGCTACGGGCAAACCGGTCCATGTAGGCTCCATCTTGCTATCGGCTCTGGTCCACCCCCAACCAGTCGGGTAAAGGGAAGACTGAGTTGGTTGCTTGCAACTAATCCTATACGCGAACCCCTTGGATTGATCTAATAAGTAAGTGGATAGATCTTGAACAAGGGACGACTAGAAATGAGGACCAAAATCCCAACAGAACAGCCTAATCTGGTTTACTGATAGCTCAAAGATGCAGTAGCGGCGTAGGGGGGGGGGGGGGGTGCCAAGCATCAGAGGGTGACACATGTCGCACAGATAAGTACTCACAGGCGCATCTGCATAGCAAGTCTGCGGTCTATGTCATTGTCTTTCAATCTTGGAATCGGTAGGTAACCCCAAAATCGTGGGGGTTACCAGGGGGTGCCTTAGGACTTACGCCGCCACTGTAAAGATGGCCTTGGGAACGGGAACGGGCGTCTACTGTAAACACTTCGAACATAGTGAACGCTTAAGGAAGTTTGCTACAATGTTTCAAGCTGAATTCTACGCTATAATATGTGTGCACTAAAGAACAGGGGTGTAAAAAACGCAATATTTACATCCTGATCCACAGCCAGGCAGCACTCAAACAAAAAGCCATCGCCTCAGTGAAGGTTGAGTCTAGAATTATTCTAGGTGCAATCTTAAAGATGAACAAACTCGGAAGGCATGAAAGTGTCCCTGATGTGGGATACCTGGACATACACGGATCAAATGCAATGGGAGAGCCGACAGTCTAGCGAAACTAGGGTCAGAGGCGATACCTATTGGGTCAGAACTGATACTTACCTTTATCTAACGGCATACCTCATGGCCATAATATGGCCATATCCAAGAAGCACAGTGCTGAATGGGAAAGCTCCAACGATATAAGATAAGCCTCTCCAAATCATTCCTAAAGGGAAACACAGGGTCATGGAGAAAACTCATTAAGCATTAAGGTATCTAAGCCCAAGCAATTACTGGTACGCAAACTGGGCATTATGGAACGAACCACATGTCCCACAAAATGGGCCTAACAACAGAAGACAGCTCTCGAGCATGTGGACTACATGTGGGGTCCATGAATCAATACTGTAAGGATGGGTCTGCTTGGGTCAGCATATCCGGCATCAGAAGACTTAGAAGGCTTTCACTCAGACGCTTAATTCACCTAATGGATAGGATTTTTTTGGACGATAGGGAATAAAAAATGGAGCATAAAGATCCTAATGGGTCGCTGTGGACTACGCTTAGACCTAGCTTAGCTTAGGCCCTACATAAGATAACCCAGACAGCAGCAGCAGCTTTGTATCAAGGTGCAAGCAACCGACTCGAGTCTTCCCTTTACCCGACTGGTTGGGGGTGGACCAGAGTCGATAGCAAGATGGAGCCTACATGGACCGGTTTGCCCGTAGCTGCCGAGGCTTGCCTGGAAATGGTGAGATGTAAGTGCAAGAAGTAGTGCAGAAGCTGGTGCTGTCTGAAAAAAACAACTAAAACGGTCACAGCCGTAACCTTTGTACTAAAAATATCTCCCGTAGGTACTATGATTGTGAAACCTCATTTTCCTCATACTTACCTTTCCGTTAAATCACTGGTACAATAGTATGTACAAATAAAAGTGTTAATTAAAATAATAATAATCATTAAGACGATTAGACAAATTAAAGTTCTTTATTTAGTGCTTTCTTCTTATGATATTTTCAATATTAAAATGTATTTAAATTATTTTCAACCTTATATCTCACTCATAGAGTTCAAAATCAATTGACGAAAAAATACAAATCATGGTAGATTGATGTGCCAGCAACTCTAAATAAATTCTAAAATAATAATTCTTGCTTGCTTATGAACCAAATAGTATGAATTCATGGATAAAATAAATATTTTTTCCGATGCGCAATAAAATTCGCCCGCTGTGTCCTGAAGAAAAAATTTTTTTCACCTACTTTTTGCGAAAAAAGTACCATACAATGTTATATTTTTATAATCCTGATAAATGTAGCTTTCAGGTAATATTTTTTTTATTAGATTATCTCCAGTGGTTTAAAAGTAAACGACGTTTATTTAAAAAAATACTTTTTGATTTTTGTGAATTTTACTCAATATTTCAATTTTTTTGTATGAAAAGGCAAAAAGTTTGTTCTAGAAATGAATTCGCCATCCTTTAATTATCCGAAAATGATACCACACTTGCCCTAATACCCATAGTTTTGAAGATATGGGCCTTAAAGTGAAGCGCGGCGGAAGGAAACTTGCCCCCCCTCCCCCTGCTACCACAGGGGGGGCTCCCGATGTCTACCGACGGAAATCCACTCAGGAGCACCCAAAGAACCACTGTTGCAAAAATGAGCCTTCTATACCAAAGTGGAGGGGTTCTTGCACTAAATTCCCTACTATCGACCGCAAGGTGTTGAATGTGCTGCGTGTTTTTATTGCGCATCCACTTTGTTACCTACCTATTCACGTAAGTAAATGAATGTTTTTTCATTAGTTTACGTTCAGTATATTGTCTCTAAGGGGTAAATGTGTTAAATGTGAACGAAATATTTTGCTACACGCTTTATTTTTTGACTGGTGTATAATGGATGTAAAATTTACCACTCTGTTGCTGCAACTCTGTTACTAGCGTGTGGTAACAGAGTTGTTTAGAAAGTAACAGAGTTGATTATTTATTTTATTTATTTATTTTATTTATTTGGGAAATCAACGGCGATACATTATGGTAATATTATACATTAGTATTGAATAAAACTTACAGCTAATTACAGATTTCCACAGAATATCATATTGAGTTGGAAATGTCGAATCGTTTAGATAACCACATAACCACATAACTATAAATTAAAAATAATAAAATAAATAAAATAAATTATGCTGACACTAAAACATTAAATGAAACACAAAACATATACACATTATGCTCCTTGTGTGTTCGTGTGTGTGTGTGTGTGTGTGTGTGTGTGTGTGTGTGTGTGTGTGTGTGTGTGTGTGTGTGTTTGGCCCACCCACTGATCAGGCATCTTTTAGCACTTTAATGGCTTGTAACCTAAATTTTACCTTGCTATAGGTAAATAGGTCAATCTCGCTGAAGTACTGGTTATACACTCGCGGCAAACGTGATAGCGGTGCATTGCTCGCGTATCTCGTCTTGCAGTGCGGTACATTGAAAAGAGGACGTGGTTGGCGGCGCGATCGGGGGGCCGGAACGCAGTACGATACTCCTTCCACAAGCTCAGGGCAGTCCACCCCACCGCGTACTATGTCGTACAACAGGCAAGCATCAGTCAATTTGCGTCTATCCTCAAGGGTCAGTAAACCATACTGTTTACAGTTGTCACTATAAGTCGGTAATGTGGGTTTACGAAGACGGTAATTAAGGTGTTTAATAAAAAGTTTTTGAATCCGTTCCAAGCGATCCCTGTGTATAGCATACTGTGGAGACCATATTGCACTAGCGTACTCCAGAACGCTGCGGACGTAAGCAAAATAAACAGTTTTGAAGGTATGCTCGCTGGAGAATGCCTTACATGATCTCATGACAAAGCCCAGGCTTTGGAAGGCTTTATTAGCAGTCCTGTCTATGTGATCAGACATTAGCATTTTTCCATCTAGATAAACACCCAAGTCTCTTACCACCGTTGATCTACGTATTGGTACGCCATTAAAATTATATGAGAACACTGTTGGATTGCGCCTACGTGTAAAAGTAATACATTCACATTTATTTATATTGACAGTTACCTATATTGTTTTCCGTATAATAGTTGAATAAAGAGTCCAAGTCATGTTGCATTAAAATACAGTCACGATCATTTCGTATTTTATAAAAAAATTTTTTGTCATCGGCATACATTAGGTGTTTTGTGTATGTGAAACAATTTGTAATATCATATACGTATACGTTGTAAAACAATGGTCCCAGGTGCGAACCCTGGGGAATGCCAGTGGGTACACCCACAAAATCTGACCTGTAACCTCCCATCACTACAGCCTGCGACCGATTATTCAAATACGACTTGACCCACCTAAGGAGATCGCCATGTATTCCCAGATCCTGTAGCTTCTTCAAGAGAATGACGTGGTCCAAATCAGTGGTTGAAATCAACAGACAGTTGTAAGCCTATATTTAAAAAGCTAAAACTGTTAACCTTCCCGTGTCTGTATATTTTACAAGCCTGCCTTTTTGTCAAATATCATCCAGATGAATTTAAAAGAGTCGACAATAGCTCATCGTCTTCGACCTAGGAAACCTATGGTAGAAAGAAATATGTGTAAGACTGCATTAATGAAAAAGAGTTTCTTAGATATGGCACCAAAACTGTTTAACAAGCTTCCTAAGGCCTTGCTAGAGTGTGATGACAAAATTTTTAAAAAGGAACTGATCTTACTACTATTAAATAAAATGTATTATAACATTGATGAATTTTGTAATGATTCTTTAGGTTAAGTTTTGACATAATTTGAAATTGTATACTTTATGACATTAGCTATTATTTTGTTGTATTTAATAATTAGAAAGATTGACTGACTGCATTGACATAGATAAATTTGTAATACCAATTGATTTAGATTATATTATTATTCAAATCTATTAAGAATTCGTATGCCTATACGGCAGATCATAGTGGAACCTACTAACCCCTAACAACTTTGTACCTATGATAATGACGAATAAATTTTCATTTTCATTTTCATTTTCACACGGTCGAAAGCCTTTTCGAAGTCCGTGTAGACCACGTCAATCTGCCCACCTCCATCCATATTTGAAAGAACATAATTGGAGAAGCATGCTAAGTTTGTGACCGTTGACCGCTGTCTTAGAAATCCGTGCTGATTGACAGGCAGTCCCTTGCTAATGACTGGATATATAATATCGAATATCGAATTCGATATTATATATCCAGTCATTATGCCATTATACTATTCTTTAATTTTGCTAAAATATTATGTTTCAATTACTTTTTTTTAATCAGTTGCAATTTAAAAAGTTCAAGCAATAGGTAACTTTGTTTTATACAAATAAATCGAAATAATAAATATTAAGAACCTCAAAAACTCATTGTTACAGGATATTTGCGTTATTAAAATGCCTCTAACGCCTGCTAAAAAGCAGCGACGATACCCGAGAACGCCGTAGAAATAATCAAGAAAAAGATGTTAAAGTAATGTTTTTAAGGCAATTGACGTTAATGCAACAAAATTCAAATTAATTAAGTGATTTATCCTATGAGGCTTTTGATAAATAATTTACTTGCCGTTTTTCTAGAACCTAAATAAAATTATAATAAAAAAAAACTTTTTTAAAAACAAGCTTTATCCTGAAATGCAGTTGTACTAAAACGAAAAAAGAATTGTATGCTTGGTTCAAAGAATTTCGAAAGCTTGTATCGCGCATGGAATTTATTCCTCTTTTTTTCTGTTTGCGCTACAAGCTTTCGAAATTCTTTGAACCAAGCATACAATTCTTTTTTCGTTTTAGTACAACTGCATTTCAGGATAAAGCTTGTTTTTAAAAAAGTTTTTTTTTATTATAATTTTATTTTAGACTTTTTAGTTGTATCTCAATCTCTGGGTCATTATTTAGCACCAAACTGCTCGAAAAGACAAATCCAACGAACCCAAACTCGATGCGATTCCGTCGTTTCGTTTAGGAGTTCCTATGGCCACCTCCTGACTCCATCATCAGGACCCTGGCACTAAACTGCTCGAAAAGACAAATCCAACGAACTCAAACTCGATGCGATTCCGCCGTTTCGTTTAGGAGTTCCTATGGCCACCTCCTGACTCCATCATCAGGACCCTGGACATCATCTAGCACTAAACTGCTCGAAAAGAAAAATCCAACGAACCCAAACTCGATGAGTTTCTGCCGTTTCGTTTAGGAGTTCCTATGGCCACCTCCCTAATCCATCATAAGGACCCTGGACATCATCTAGCACTAAACTGCTCGAAAAGACAAATCCAACGAACCTAAACTCGATGCGATTCCGCCGTTTCGTTTAGGAGCTCCTATGGCCACCTCCTGACTCCATCATCAGGACCCTGAACATCATCTAGCACTAAACTGCTCGAAAAGAAAAATCCAACGAATCCAAACTCGATGAGTTTCTGCCGTTTCGTTTAGGGAGTTCCTATGGCCACCTCCCTAATCCATCATCATGACCCTGGACATCATTTAGCACGAAACTGCTCGAAAAGACAAATCCAACGAACCCAAACTCGATGCGATTCCGTCGTTTCGTTTAGGAGTTCCTATGGCCACCTCCTGACTCCATCATCAGACCACCTCAATGGTACCATAACATTGCATTGTCATCGTACTTACATAAGTATACCAAATTTCAGCTCAATCGGTTGGGGAGAAGTGGTCTTAATTTCAGTTGCAAGATTTGTCCCACACATACTAACAAGTGAGGTCAATATAAAGCTTGTAAAAAGTCTGCAAAAGTCCCGTCGTGGATCATCTACGCCTGACTGGTGCTACCGACTTCTACGATTTTCTATGAATACCATAATTATATTGTTCTTATGTTGACATAGTAAGCGAGATTTGTAATTTTTAATTAGAATAAAGATCTTAAACCTCACTAGTAAATTTCTAAAAGCCCCATTTTCTTTTTGCTGTTAAAAAATGTGTTGGCTACGCACGCAGGCAAATAAATCAGATGCTTAGTACAAAATTTAATTCCATCATACTATGTAGTATTAAAGTGTGAAAATTGTAAACGTGATTACGGAGAAGGATTTTTAACTAAAATTACCCATTAACGAAGCCCGCTACGGTGATATTCTTCGGAAAACGCCCGAAAGTATTGAAACGCGCCGAAATCGCCCTTTGAGTAACATTGAAATGTCTATAGACAACAAATACCCTTTGAAGCTGAATTACCCATTTTCGTATTTTAACAGAAAATAGTGTAGAAAATAAAAATACTCCAACTGTTTTTGGGATCTGAATTATGTACCTACGAGTATTTAGTAAAATAAGAATATCCTAAATTCGTTTCTACGAGAAAATTATTTTGTTTTTTTACGATACCGATGCGATGACTGTGATAAATAAAACAAGACACAAACCGTTTTCTTTTTCCGTAACCCATCCAGAATATTTTTTCAATTTAAATTAGGTTTCCTGAAAGATGTTTGGAGATTTTTCATTTGATACGTAAATTATATTAAAAAATACTTTATCTGCAATCTGAATTTTAATCGTTAAATAGGTGTATTGAACATTATTTTGGGAAATCATTTTTTACATAATGGTTACATTACGTCCAAAAATTACCATTTCTACGCGGCAATTTATTTCTGTATCAGTATTATCAAAACAGGAATTAATAACGAATAGTTTGTGTACAAAACCATCGCAGTCAACAAGTGAGTGAGTGAAAAATCGATTGAAAAATCTGGGGTATTTTTCCTGGAATTGGCGCGGGAAAATTTATTTACGCTCGCAACATTTGTATCTGAAGGTTGGCGGGAGGCGTGGGTCGCTCGGGCTCCCTCCCGTACCAGTACCGTGCGAGAGAGCTCGGAGTAGCTCATTGTAGCTACAGCCTCCGCGCAGACAGGACGCACTCCCAGCATCCAAACCTCCGGGCTGCACGCTTGCTCAGTACTCCGTTCGGTCTAATAATTTCACCATTTAATTTCGACTTTCATCTCTCAATTTCGGTTTAAATTCAGTGAAATAAATTGTTTCTCAACTTATAAATTCAGTGATCATAATGTTAGTAGTACTCTCTTTTCTTATTCGCATGTTGGTGTTCGCTTATTTTTTTCAAATCCTCCACGAATTTATTATTGCGACTGAAGTGTCCGGAGAAACTATGGAAGGATACGAAACGCCTCCAAATTTCGAGTACAAAGACTATTTCATGCCTGGCAAAAACAACCCGCGCCCGGACTCTGACGACTCGGATTAAGCACAACCTTTGAAGTCTTTTTATTTGATTTTGAAAATATCCACCGGCAACCAGCAACCAGCAACCAGCTTCCATCTCTGAAAAAAAAAATTGAGTCGTTTTTTTGTTTTTAACATCAAAATGGAAGAGAACCCAGAGCAGATACACCAGAGTGCGGCGGCAGTTACCCAGGACGCCTAGGCGCATATCCAGGATCTTTTTAAGACCTCCTCGCCCGCCAACTTCTTCAGAATCAGAAGAATCAGAAAGTAAGTTTATTTCCATTAAATCATTCATTTTCAGTCACGAAATTGTGTTAAACTAAGTTTTTCTTCCTATGTTTATCTTAAATTGTTATTTTCACCATATTATCATTTTAATTTTTTATATCATTTATTTTAAATTGTAGTCGATAATTTCTTCTATTATACACAATAGCTGGGTCTTAAATTCGTTTGCATTCATTTTATGAAGTGCCATGCATTAAAAACGCAGTTCCGTGCGCACGGATTGTGTTATACTTCAAAAATATAAAAGAACAGTTTTACTGAAATATAGACTAAAATGCTAAAATATAAGACTATTCTACGTATAGAATATTCGTATAAATTATGACTGTACTCGATAAAAATAAAGAGAAACTGCTTAAAAAATCTTAAAAAATGTTTATTGATCCGGTTTCATACGTTTTCAAATTCATTTCACGGCCATTGAAAAGATTTTCCTGAATCATCCTTAGATTTGCGGACTACAAATCAATTTTAATAGCTAAGTTGTAGATATTTATACCAAAATTGTCGGAAAAATGGACGGAACGTAGAGGGTTAGCAATTTTTTCATTGTTTTTGTATCTCTTAAAGTTATAAAGTTGTGTGTTTGAAGGTCTGTTTTTGTAACAAAAGACGCAAACCGACTTTTATTCATTTATTTAAAATCGCTAACGCTTAGTTTATACACAAAGCACCAAATCGAGACTATTTAAGTTTAAAGAACATTTTTTTTTTCATCAAGAAATTAACAATCTTAGCATTATTTAATAATGCTAAGAGGCAAGGTATTTCACAAATAATCAAATAGCCAAACACATTGCTGCATACGTAATACACTTTAAACTTTGAAAAAAACTTTGAATCGACTACTGTAAGCAAATTAATTTCAATTTGTTATTTATTTAACACAACATTTTGCAGTCAATAAATTTTGATGCTCTTAAAAACTTTATAAAATTGCCCCTTAATATATGGAAATACTTTAATGGTCTTTTAAAAGTATTCCGATGTTGACAAAATGTACGGGACAAATCCCGCCTCCGCCTCCCGCCACTGCAGCTCTTGTACAACCAGGATCAACAGTTGGCCTCCATTCAAACCCAACTGGTGAACATTAAGTAGTCCCGAGGGACAGCTTTCAGTCTCACAACCCGCAATAAACAGAGGAATATTGAGAAGTTCGAAATGTACTAATAGTTGCCCTCAGTTATAAAGCGGGACGACTGAAAAATATAAATTGCTGATAAAATCAAAACCTGTAGGTAAATCTACTTCGATTCAAACCGACAACCACTCGTTGTCCGAGCAACCTCGTTCTTAATGTCACCTGAAATCAATCCTTGCTCATTTTGGTTACTAGTATCCCCTTCATAATAATAATAATCTCAAAAAATAGCTTAAAGGAGTTCACAAAATTTAAAATTTATGCGTATTTAGTGGAGTCTTCATCGATATTATAGCCTGACCAGGAACATAAAAACCCTGGCATAGAGGCGCTTCAATTGCATTTGATAGTGCAACACTGGGTACAGTCGTACCTGTATTAAATTAATAGGCTAACTTTATGTATCAGGATTCAGGATTATAGGCTTATTTAATATTTTCATAAATTAACAAAAACATATTATATTATAGGTAAACTGGTTTAAATAAATTAAATGAAACCATCAATCGAGCAAGTAGGATTTTATTATTATTCATCAATAATCAAATTCTGAACTTGAATATTCAACTACAATGTCTGCTCATGAACGCTTCAAACTCGGTACTTCTTTCCCAATTCCATAAAATTCAATACTTACAAAGTGACAAAAAACTTTAAAATAGGTAGTTGAAACAAACCACAGCTAATTTTCATAGTTGACTGTACTATACGATAAACATGTCAGTCAATTTGACAACCTTTGTCGGAAACATTATACAATGAAAATATTGTCCGAACCCTTAGTATTTCTCTTCGACAAATACTTTAACACATTGTGAACCACTTTTCTTTCACGACTATAAAAGATTTTAGCAATTTAATTCACAAAATCAATTGCGCACATTTAAAATAAAGTTTGTTTACACTTTGACAGCAATAGACTGACATGCAAGGTGACATATCAATGAAGTTTTCAGTTACTGTTGCCATTAAAAGAAATTAGTACCATTAATTTTCCGCAACATGGCGAGGGTTTTTATGTTCCTGCCCCCCTAGACAAAACGCACTTTTTGATCGAATCGAAAATCGAATCCGTCAAATTCCATACAAAAAAGGGGCTTTTCGACCACTTTTCGACTGGTTTGCGATTATAATGGCACTTTGTCTAGACCCACTGGTCAGGCTATACACACAATCATGCAAACACATACAACAAATACAAAATAGAGCTTTTACTATTTTATAACTTAATTGGAAACCAAACCACAAAAATTCATTTAATAAACTAAGTCTAAACAAAGTTATTTAACTTCAAAATCTATACTTATAATAAATCTGTAGAGAGGTCAATTCTGTACATGAAATATATTTTCAAAATAACTATCAGGGGGTGATTAGTGATCGATACTGATGCCAAAAATGCAATCAGTAAATTTTTTGTCTGTCTGCCTGTCTGTCTGTCTGTCTGTCTGTATGTTCCTTATAGAAACAAAAACTACTAGACGGATTTTAACGAAACTTGGTACAATTATTCTTCATACTCCTGGGCAGGTTATAGGATACTTAGGAATTCCCACGGGAACGGGCATTACCGGGAAAATCCTTTTGTATGAAAAATCTAAACCGCTTAAGTTAGACGCTTGAAATTTGGCAAGTAGGTACTATCGGGGACTCTTCCGCCTGACCACTTTGTAGAAATTTTAGCGTAAGCGCATCGCTCCGGTCACGTGCTCACCCCGTCTCTAATTGGTTACGCATTTTACTATATTTTTACTACGACCAATAAGAGACAATCAGGGCTTAGGTTGCAATACGAAATACCATTGTGCACTTTATTGTCATACGGTTAAGGTTTAAAACGAAATGTTTCTTTTTCTTCAATCTTTCTTAGTTTTAGGCTGAGTTGCACCACCTAACTTTGACCGTAACTATAACGGTAACCGGTGCTTTTTGTATGGAGTTTGACAGAATTTTGACGTTTGTTAAAGTTAAAGTAAGATGGTGCAACTCAGCCTTAGAATTTTAATAATAGAATTTGGTTACAAACAAATAGATATGTATTTTTTTAATATTGTGTTTTTATACGAGGTCTGTCTGCTTTTTGCTTTGGCGATCTGTTGACATATTCTCTCCTTTGTTTTTTTGTGAAGTTTCGTGATCAATAACCGATTGATTTGTGTTGACCCGTGCTAGTAATTGGACTGTTTGATTGCCTTTTTATTGACCTCCGCTCGATTACTGAACCATGCCTCTCAAAATAATTCTTATATTTACTTACAAACTTATCTATACATTGTTAACTGTTTAAGTATTATTAAGTTTGAAGTTTAATTGTTATTGATTTAAGACCTTGTGTAAAGACACTTAATGTGCAATAAAAAATTGAATTTGAAATAAAACTAACTGAATATTATCTGGGGGCACGGCAGTGCCCCCGCCAAGTCGAGCGCGAAGCAAACACTGCCGTACCATCTTTACTGGAACCATTTCGCCGCATTTTCAGGCCCCTATTTGAGAACCTCTGGATAAGACCAGAACGCAGAAATTTTCGTCTACTAGTAAGCTATAATCACATACTTAAAATCCAAAATTTCAAGTCTGTAGGTCATTTAGTTCCGAAGTTAAGCGAAAGCAAAGTTTCGCATTTACGACACTCACTCACTCACTCACTGATGATCATCAAAATAGAACTAGTACTTCCCATAAACTCAGAGAGCTGAAATTTGGTACAGAGTTAGGGTTTAATGGCCACATAAAGGGAAAACTATCAAAACTAGGAAAATCGAAGATCTGGAGTAACACCACATTCATAATCAATACTACTCCGGCACCGTGGTGTTCGCCTGTATCGCTTACCGCTAGATGGCGCTAGCACTAGCAAGTGGTGTCCAGATTTTTTTCCTTTCCAGAGCCCCCCGTCGATTAAGTTGAATGTTGTGTAATTTGCATTTCGTTGATTTCGTTTATTATATTGTAAGGTTCGCTAAGGTCATGTTATTAAAACAATTCTGATTCGTTGTCCATTTTAAAGGTCGTTGAGTTTATTTGTGTTTAATATCGTAAAAAAAATCGATAAAACGACGACGTTAAAAAAATTTGCCACTTTCTACAAAAATAAGTGAAATCCCACCAAAAACATTCTGTTAAAAACTAGCCAAGTCTCGATGGAGCTGCTTGTTTATCTCTAAAAAGTAATGAAATCTAGACAAAGTCGTGCCAAGTCTATGGTTCCTTACTGCGATTTCTTTATTATTATAGTTAATGTTGTGTGACTTGGCCGTTGAACAATCTTTATTAAGATAATCATACATAAGTATTATTGAAATACGCAGCTTTATAAAGCCTACAATTGACTGGTTATTGTTGAATCAACGTTTTCCAAGTGGCAATTTTCCATCGTCAATGGGTAGCGGTTCTGGGGACAGATTGGTGCAATGGTGTCATGGAGCACCTGGTTTTGTCACCCTTCAACGGCCAAGTCACACAACATTAACTATAATAATAAAGAAATCGCAGTAAGGAACCATAGACTTGGCACGACTTTGTCTAGATTTCATTACTTTTTAGAGATAAACAAGCAGCTCCATCGAGACTTGGCTAGTTTTTTACAGAATGTTTTTGGTGGGATAATATTTACGATAACCAATTACCTGGATCATTGCTACCTAGTGCAATATTTATATTAAATTTTAATAACGTAGATAAGTGTTTCTTTAAAACGGAAAACAAAATATGCATTAAAAATAAATAGAAACCTATTATAAGTTTTTATTTACATTCAAGGATTTAAGAAAGTTATAGCCAGATCTTACAATAATTGTTTTTAACACGTTGAGTGCGAAACCAGGTCTATAGACCTTGTGTACGTCTCGCTTACCGTGCGGCTAAGAAAATTATAGTCTTCCTTGTCGTGCGAAAGGCATAACTTCAATTGGGTCCGGTGTAGGAAAGTGATGAATATATATCTATGATGTATTCTTAAAATAGAATCCAATGATGTACCTACCTTAATACCAGGTTTTTAGACCTGGTACCGCACGGAAGTAATAAAATGTCTTCACAATGCGAAACCAGGTCGAAGCACCTTGTACCCTGCGCACCTGGTACCGCACCCCACGCTAGCTTCGTGCAGCCAGTGTTGCCTCGCATTCGTAAGAAACGCACATGTCGACATGGCGTCAAGAGAAACAAACAAAATCAAAACTGCAAATTGATTATAATTTAATTTGCTACACGATTTATTGCTAATTTAAATAATGTATTTCGTGACAAACATTTGAAGTTGTAACTAATATGTTTTCTTTAAATATAGCTTATTTAAGTATTTATGCACGTATGTCTTATTTGTAAAATATTTAGACTAAATTATTAAAACATCTTTTTTTGTTACTTTTTTAAATTTTTATTAAAACTTAATTTAAACTATCGATATTTGTATTTCACATCCCTAGAATACCCACCAGACTTCCCTACTTCAGTGCGGCACAAGGTGCATAAGCCTTGTATTTTGAATATAGCTATAATTTTTATACTAAACAAGTTATTCACGAACGCCTTCAGGTGTATGTCAATAAATGCATTATTATTAATATTCAAAGAAAAAAAACACAATATCTATTAACATGAAGCCAAAAATAAAATTAATATATCTTAAATATTACAAGGTCTTTAAGCCTTGTGCCGCCACAATGTAAGTTTTAATACCAGGTTTACTGACCTTGTACCGAAGGAATGGAAAGTATTAGAAAGTTACTGCCGCAGCAAAGGTGTTAAGCCACAAATATTCCTTAACTCTTTACTAATTAATTCAATAACATATTGTTTTAAATTATAAGTTCCGAATAAATTAAATACCTATTAAATAAGTAAAATTCGAAAGTAACTGTATGATTTTGTATTTCTCGCCCTAACTAGCTAAACTAATATCATGAGATTTACACTCATAATATCAACAATAATTGTAGAAAGGGCTACTTTTTTCTCGGGAAATTGCATAGTTACCTCGGAATGTGCGATAGCAATTTTGTGACCCGAGCGGGCAATCGCTAGTTCAAATTTTACACGAAGCCTCATATAATATTTTGTAGAGATTCTTTATTGGGTTTCAAATTGACTAAAATGCGACGTTGCCAAACGAGCGCTACGGATGCGGGTAATAAGCAATACTCAATCCTAAATGCTTAACATAGAGCTTGGTTTGCTAGGGCAAACATCTACAGTGGTGCGCCGACGCTGCTTAGACCCGAAACATGAATGAACGGGGGCGGAGCATAATCGAGCGTGTGTGTGCAAACAATTTAGGCCCTTAAGGTGTCAAGGCGTTCGAGTCCCCGATAGTACCTTAGTAAACCTAAAGCTTAGTTATAACAGGATATTGCAAAATTCCTACGGGAACGGGAATTAGCGAGAAAAAACATTTGTATGAAAAAATCTAAGCCACGTAAGATAGACGCTTGAAATTTGGCATGCAGGTACCTTAGTAAATTTAAAGCTTAGTTACAACAGGATATTGCAAAATTCTCACGGGAACGGGAGTTAGCGGAAAAAAACATTTGTATGAAAAAATCTAAACCGCGTAAGTTAGACGCTTAAAATTTGGCATGCAGGTACCTTAGTAAACTTAAAGCTTAGTTAAAACAGGATATTGCAAAATTCCCACGGGAACTGGAATTAGCGGGAAATTCCTTTTGTATGACTGACTCACTGACATACCCACGCACAGCCTAAACGGCTAAACGTAGGCACTTGAAATTTATATGGGACGTAGCTTAGGTACCGTAGAGGTGCACTAAGAAAGGAATTCCCGAAATTCCCACAGGAACAGGAATTACCGGGAAAATCCTTTTGTATGAAAAATCTAAACCGCTTAAGTTAGACGCTTGAAATTTGGCATGCAGGTCCCTTAGTAAACTTAAAGCTTAGTTACAACAGGATATTGCGAAATTCCAACGGGAACGGGAGTTAGCGGGAAAAAACATTTGTATGAAAAAATCTAAATAAAAATAGATGAAGGGGGTAAAACGCGTACGAAGTCGCGGGCGGCCGCTAGTCATTAAATAAATCAACATAACAGTTGATTCTTACTGGAACTTCAATACAAGACAACGAAGCAACATTATAAAATCATCAATAAAAGTTGCTTGAAATATATTATGTCGAAAGCAAACCGGCACATTTCAACCGAGCTTTGACGCTTGTTTTGGCAACATTTCAGACGCCACAACAACATGCTTCGAACAACTTTTGGAAGTTTGTTTCGCGCATGTCCTTGTTAACTTAAGAAAGAGTACAACTTCGGCGGTTGAATGACAAATATCGTCAGCTTCCCCATTCAGTTAGCCACAGTCGGGCGCGTGACTCGCACGTTTGGTTTACTTACGCCGGCAAACTGGCGCGATACTCCGATTCTACCACGGTCGTTGTGGCCGAGTCCACAGGTAAAACGCTCTATACAAAATTACCGCGCTGCATAACTGGTTACCTTACTTCCACTTGCTCTTTCCCACGATAAATTTTTAATACGCTCAACTACAGCGATATGAAGTACAGAAAGAGCAAAGGCCAGTTGCCAGTTGACAGTCAGACACCGAAGGAAGTAACGCGTTGATAAAAAATTCGATACGAAAAACTGTTTTCTTTTTTTTTTTGGTGACGCCAAAGCATGATGGTAGAAATGTCTAGCCGTCAAAATTTGTACCCGACTATAACTAGTGAGCAAAAAAACTTTCAGTGTTTTTTCTTCTTTTAGCCAGTGCTAAAGGCATTTTTATTTTTCAGCGAATGAAGACGTGAATTCCGAGTCTAAGACATGCGGGAAGATCCTGATATTTTTGTCCTGGGTGCTGGTCATCTGCACCATGCCGTTCTCGCTGTTTGTCTGCTTCAAGGTAAGATATTTTTATGTAAATATAGGTTTAGGTATTTCATCGATGCTGACAACGCGAAAGAAATTTCATTCTTTTTTTTTGTTTAGTAGTTATAGTTTCCGTCGCTGGCGATTTTTTTAATGCACGATTTTGTTACAATTTTTCAAGAGACCATAAAGTGGCTTATAATGCACTTGAATCTATCTAGATATCTTATGTTTTTCCCTTTCACTATCCCTGATAAGAAAAAATCCATCAGTGGCTCCGTGAAGAAGATTTTTTTTTAGGACCAGAATAATAATATGTCTAACGCAACTCTCTTTAAATTCAGAATAAGAATTTTCTAATCAACACAATCCAGCCGAACAACAAAGTGTTTAAATGTGTTGTATTATTAACATTATTATTATATCAAAATTAATGCTAAAATTGGAAATGCAAAAACGGCCAATTTCGATAGCTGCCGGGTTTTAGGCAATTTTATAATATTGTGAGCAATTAAGCAGTAGGTAACTAATTATTATTTCAATATAATGACATAAATTAGATTACTCGAATAACAAGCACGATAATTTTGTTCATTTTACAGTACAATTTTGAATATTAGGTATTTTGTTAGAAATTTATTTTAAATGCTATACAATTTGGCTACGATACTGTCGCTAAGCAGTTGCTGTTGGCCATCGACAAGGTAAGTTACAACTTCAGAGATCTATGGAGTAATATCTATCTATATACATATATGTATAAAACTCAGAGGTGACTGACTGACTGACTGAAGTGAATGACATAGTGATCTATCAACGCTCAGCCCAAACCACTGGACGGATCAGGCTGAAATTTGCCATGCAGGTAGATGTTATGACGTAGGTATCCGCTAAGAAAGGATTTTACGAAACTCCACCCCTAAGGGGGTAAAACGGGATCCACGCGTACGAAGTCGCGGGTGGCCTCTAGTTTAGTAATAAAAGTGTACTTGACTTATATTGAGACTTTTAGTTTTATAATTTTAAGGTTACTTTAAGTGCTGAGCGAGTCGATCGAAATGCACGGGTCAAAAGCGAGAATAATAATAAATAAATAAATATTATATAATATATAGGATTTAAGACACTACTAATCAAAGATGTAACGGTTTTAAAAATATATGCAAGAAATTAATAGAATAAATATTTAGTGTCAGCCAGAGCTGATTGCATTAAAGACTGCCCTGCGTGCCCAAACAACTGCACGCAGGATGACTTTGAATGCTACTAACAACGCCACTGTTTTTGAGGAGTTTTGGGCTGACACTGAATAGGTCTGTTGTCGACACGACAAGAAGAAGACAAGACCGCATCAAAAGCAACAGGAGGAATAGGTAAACCAAGATAATGGTGGATTGAAGATTTATAATAAGAGTATGCCTAGACTTGGCAAAGACAGAGAGAGACAGGGAGAGCAGCGGTATTCAAGGCTACTTACAAACAAGATAGTGCCAGGTGCGCTTAAATATTAATATTACGAGATATGATTACATGAACCGAGCTAATACAAAATGGCAGATTAGGTGCTACACGACGATTTTTTAATCAAGCTAATTACTGCTACAGACCAATAAAATTATTTCTACAATTCCTGTGCGTGCATAGCAAGACAATAACACTTTGGTGCTATAATTAAATTAAATTAAGCTAAAAATATCACATCCATTTACAGTCCTATCAACTTAAGCTGAGAATTGCATTTGTGTGAGTGATCGCCAAAAGTAGCGTTAGTAAAACACATACAAATAAAATTAATGTTTTATTAAAAGGAAGTCTATAAACACTTGCTACCAATTGGGCCGATGTAACGACACTTGACACATCCTTTTAAATAAATAAATAAATAAAAACAGGTCCTCGCTCAGCATATGCCAAGGCACGAAGTACCTCGACGCTGATATTCTGCGAGCACCGTTTATAGAGAGGGCGTCCAGCCAGCCTTACCAAATTACAACAAAAAGACAAACTTTATAAAATTACAAAATAAAAACAGACTAAAAACTTTTCGTTCACACCTTTAAAATACGTATTCAATTTGCATAAAATTTCTTTCACTTAGATGCTTAATGGATTTCGTACAGGAAATTCACTTACAGTAGGAGCCATTTCAGTAATATTTGGAACACAATTACATAAAATTACACGTATCTGCTACCAGTACCGGGGGTGAAGTGAAGTTTGTGAGCGGCAAGGAAGCGGTGCGTGGCGGACGCGCCGCGCTTCAGGCCGCTTGCTATAAATAAATGCGCGGGACGCGCGCCGCGCTTCAAGCCGATTGCCACTCTACACTATCGGTGTGCACTCACACAAATGCAATTCTCAGCTTAAGTTGAGAGGACTGTACTAATTAACATTCGTAACATGTATGTACCTAACATGCAAATAAAAGACACGATAGTCGTACAGAGTGAAGGGATCGCCGACACGTCATCCGAGGAACGCTTTGGAAAGAAAATGGAAGGAATTTGAAAAGGAATATGCTTTTTATTTTGCCTTTTTAAGAAAAAATATAACACCTACTTTGCATTTAGCAAATAAGGTTTTGTTTATAACAAAAATCTATCCATCTAATCTAAGTTGTTATGACACGTTTAAAAGCTGCATGTTTAAACTTGTAAAAATGAATAAAAGTGGGTCCCTTTCAAGTTGTAAGTTATCATTACCACGTGAAATTAAAAGCTTTTGAAATATCTGTGCTCGCGACTTCGTACAAGTGAAAATCATTTCATATTTTTTCCCGTTTTCGCAACATTTTTCATGATAATAGTAGCCGATAGAGCGTGATGGTATATGTGTGTATGGATGGGTAATTCCACTTCGTATATAATTATAATTGTATAATTTCATATTCATTTTTGAATCAGTTAGTGGATAGTTAGATCCTCCATTCTTATAAATTATCTGTTGCATAAAATACGTAATTAACTGCAGCATATTTGCAGCATATTTGACTTGAAACATGGCGCTAACTTGAAACAACACGTCGAGTTGAATTATGGAAACCTTGAGGGGTAGATTCAGCTAAGCAGGGTAACTAGGTGCCAACCTTCATACTCAAGCTTAACTGCTCCACTCGGCGTACATACGTAATTGAATGAACTGAATAATGGGTAATGTTAAGCTACAGTATCGGTAACGTGCATTTGCGAGATAATACTCAGATTAGAGCAAGCAGGAACATAAACATTAGTCAGGAATAAGTTAGTCTCTTCAGTTATTTCAACCGGCAGACAGTGGCTGAGTTTGTTCAAATCACCTCAAGCGCACTGGCGTATCGCGATTACAGCTCATGAGTTAATACCTCATAATACTATCAACTATCATCTTCAAATCAGTAAAATATTATGAGACAATATGTAAAGGCTCTTTTAATATGAGCAAAACTTATTTTTTTTATTTATCTTATTATTATTCTTCAATTAATGAACATAATGCCAATGGACATTCTCTGCCAGTTAAATAATTGAAGATTTGTGAGCACAATTTAATAGGTTTTTTTTTTTAATCTCCGACTGAAATTGCCGGAGTTCGGTTTCAGACAAAACAATCCCATCAAAAACAATACTTGTCAAAAAAACCAAGTCTCGCAACTCAGTTGTTCTACGGTAAAAAGTTGTGAGATCCATGTAATACCAAGTCCAGGCCAGGAAATCTTTAACGTTTTACATAAATTATTGACTTGGCCATCGCACTAAATAATTTAATTTACACGTGTTTTCATGCGATGGCCAAGTCAATATCGTCAGTTGCAGGTTCACTTGGGGTAACTGACAAAATGCGGTTTTTGAGTTAAATATACAGTTTTTCTTAGTTTTTTCTGCTCTTTCGAATGGTATAAGTAAAAAAATTCTAGCTTTAAAAAAATTACAATTACACGGACATTTTCAGGTGTGAACTTTTCAGATTTCCTTCACAATTTTGGTGTAACTGACATTGTAATAATTTTACCAGGTTGAATTGGTGTATCTGTAATAATGTAAAAATTTTGCTTCAAAACTTTGCAATTACACTGATTTGCTAAGGTGTATAACATGAAATAAAATAGGAATTTAGAAAGTTTTAAGGCATATTACATTATTATTATACCAGCAGTATCAGTTAAAGAAGTTAAAGTTAGCTCAACAAAAAAAAATTGAAATTGAGCAAACTATCCAGCCAACTAGGCGTCACTGCGCGTTGCTAACATTAACCTGTTGTTACTCTGTTACTTTTACTGTTGTAGTACTCATGACCTTAATTCAACATTGCTATAAAGAGGTGGGAAATTAAATCCATTTTTGTTTTCAGTTTAAGTTGCCCCGTAGAGCTAAATACGGTATTGGTAAGTCAAAGCTCAAAAAAAATATTCAAATTACTTAGTTTCACAGTAATGCTTTAGTTATTTCAATATTTCTGTCCTAAAAAAATTAAATACACATATTTTCTTGATTTTCGTGGCATTTTAAACATTTTTTAATGAATAAAATAAAAGTGACTTCTAATAAATTTTTTTAAAAATTAAAGAAAACGACAAAATGTTATTTTTTTCATGAATTCTCTTATTTTTTAATACTTTTACATAAATTATACAGCAACTAAGTAAACAAAACCCAGCAAAATCAGCAAATATATCAAATTACTTTAACTTTGGGCAGTACTTACACCAATTTGACCTATGGTTTTTCCAAAAGTTTGGTGTAAAATTAGTGTAACTGTCAAAAGTACAAAAATACATTGGTGTAACTGCAATTTATTTCCTTAACTAAGACATACTAGATAATTCTTTATATTTAATCTAAAACCGCGTAGAATTCTAAGCATTTCTGTAAAAACAGATCCAAAAAAGGTTAAATAGGAAAAAAGTTATGTCTGATTTAAGACGAAAAAAAACTTTAAACGGCTCTACTGAAAAACTGTATTTTGTCAGTTACCCCAAGTGAACCTGCAACTGACGATATATTTATGTAAAACGTTAAAGATTTCCTGGCCTGGACTTGGTATTACATGGATCTCAGAACTTTTTACCGTAGAACAACTGAGTTGCGAGACTTGGTTTTTTTGACAAGTATTGTTTTTGATGGGATCTCATTTCTTTTTGTATTTTGTAGACAGCAGTTATGTATCTAGAAAACTGGACCGAAATTGAAAAATTTTACTCGACTTGGCGGTTGCACTACCGTGCCCCCAAATATTTTAGTTTTTCCTTGATTCATACACCAAACACTACTTATATTCCAAATTTGAAGCTTCTAGGTCTGCTAGAAGTGCCTTAGAATTTTGATGATCGGTGAGTCAGTCAGTCAGTGAGTCAGTGAGTGACAAAATTAAGTAACTTTGACCCGTTATAATTCTTAAACTACTGGTTCAAATTGAATGAAATTTTAAATATACCGTGTCTTTACAATGCCTGCATAGCTAATGAAAATTCAGCCTTCTAGTTTTATCCACAACGAAGTTACAGGCAGTCGAAAATGGCCTGAATTGCTTCGAGAAAAGGATGGTACGGCCGTGCCGCTTTTTTGCTCGACTTGGTGGGGGCACTGCCGTGCCCCCAGATTTGTTGAATATTAAATCAATAATGTATTTTTTTTTTAGAGCAAGTGGTGGTAGTTTCTCGCTAATGTCTACGAGCAAACTTGTAGTCTCCATACTTTACTTTTTTTTTTTTATGTACATACAAGGTTTTAAATTTAAAAATGAACTTTCATTTTACAGTAGTTTTTTTTTTTAGGTATATTATTGTATTTTTTTGTTTTTCCTTTTATTGTTTTTTTTTTCTTTTTATTTTGTTTTAATATATGTATACATAAATTTAAATACCTATCATATATACTTTATACTGTACACTTACATTTATTGCACAAAATTTTAACTTACGTACTATACGTATTCTTTTAAATTATTTACAATATATTTACATAATTGGATGAATGATTGGATGGCGCTTTCCCTCTTTAACAGGTCCGATATTTCAAAGGGGTTAACTTTTTAAGGTATTGGCATATAGCCATGTGCTGTACTCTTTGCCGGGCAAAACGTGGACATTCTTTGAGTAGGTGAAGTATATCCTGAACAGCATTTGTGTCGCAATTGCACTTATCGGTCTCGACTATCTTGAACCGATGTAAGTATTGTCGGTGATAGCCGTGACCGGTAATTTGTGTCAGGTGGAAGGAGTGTTCCGCCTGAGCGAAGAGTTGGTTGATGCTGTCCAAGTTTGGGAGCCAGTTGCGGGTGAGAGCACCAGTGTTAGCATTAATGTAACGATCATTCACTTGGCGTTGGTTTATTTCCCTTATTCTGCGCTTTACGTGGCTGATCGGAAACCTCGCTGAGAAGACGCTAGTCTATACAAATAAATAAAATAACTTTGACTTTGATTTATGACATAAACCTTTTAGAAATCTGTGCAAGTGATAGATAACGTTGCAAGTGGTAGGAAAACTCACAATTTTATCAATTTACACACCTACTTTATTATTACCGGTAACTGCCAGGGTTGCGGAAATTCAATTTATTCCGCGCCGTCTGCCGCTTTGCAGGAAAACCGGAAATGTATTTCTTAGGTTTCTCCAACAACATCCATCTTGCAATAAAAACAATATTTTTATTAACTACTAGCTTTTGCCCGCGGCTTCACCCGCGTGAAATTTAGTTTGTCACAGATCGTCACAAAATATAACCTATATGTTATTCAAGGTTAAAAACAATAATACTGTAAAGTTTCATCAAAATCCGTTTAGTAGTTTTTGCGTGAAAGAGTAACAAAACATGTTGACAATTGACATCCAGACATCCAGACATCCATACAAACTTTCGCATTTATAATATTAGTAAGACTAAATTAAGGCTTGGTATTTCTGCTAAAGTAGGTATTTCGCGCTGTCAAAATCTGCGCGCGCAATACTTCGCCGAAGACAGCGCGCCAAAGAGCTCTCGCGGCTACACAGTATAGAAATACGCAGTTGGTTAGGTTAGGTTGACTTCCTTCCGTTCAAGCGTCACACTCACAGCACTTTCTAATACAAATCATATCCAAGTGATACAAATTAAAACAACTTTCAAAATTTTTGGGAATATATTTTAGAATCGAATAAATATAGAATATAACTGCCAAAGTAAACACGGCTTAAAGAGGCGTGACGTCACCCGACCTTCCGGAAGTTCCGCGCCGGCTAAAATAATTTCAAGATTACGTCACCCGACCTATCGGTAGATCCTCGGGAGCTTGAGCGATTGGAAAAACATTTTATGATCAGTTATTCGTAGTAGCGATTATTTAGAGCTTGGATAATAAATTATAGTTGTTGCAATTCACAAAGCTTTGCATGCAGTTAATTACATTAATCAGTACACGCATCAATTTTGTTCAGTCTTTTTGTTTATTAATAAATAAAAATATCATACTAAAATTGCCTACATATTTTGTTTGTATTGGTCTGGGTGTTTTCTTTCCATAATTTATGTATAACGTATGTACGGGGCTCTGTATCGAAAATCACTATGAGCAATGAGCATCACACACGGTTACCTGGAGTGCATTACCGCAGCAAAATTTTTATAAATGTTGTGCTTTAGAGAGTCGAGATTATAGCAGATAATTAGTCCATCGTGAGCAGAAATTTGTCCACTAATAGCAAAATTCGTTCAAATTATAGTTTTAAAGTTATTAGGAAAACACAGATTTTGCTGGGGTAACGTTTCAAACATTACCCTGGCAAATTTTTTTCTTGAAAGTCGTTCTATCCCGGAACCAATTACATGGATATATAGCTCTTGTTGCGTAGTAATTTGTCCACGAATAGCAAAATTTGTTCGTGTTCTGGTTCTCAAGTTATTTAGAATTTTGCTGGGTAATGTTTTGTGATGTCCCAGATCTCGTAAATGGCTCAACGCAGAAGTTTGAAAAAAATACCAATGATAGACCTTGATATGTCCAAATTAGTTCAAACATTAGTCATTGATTTGAATGATAAACACCAGTGTAATTAAAAGATTTCAGAAAATCAGATAACCTCCTGCGTACATTTGTCCTACACACAGTACATAAAAAATAAAAAAATCTGTTGGCTTCATTTTACTAGAAAACACTAAACTATGTAACTTTTAATGTTACTCGGCAACACTAATCTATGGTAAAAAATGAAAACGTCAACTATTATCTGTAATTTGGTCTAAAATGGCGTCCAGACATAAATCTGTGACTTTCATTGCGCGCAAAGGTAAATAAATCTTTATTCATCCATAGAAATAATAAGTAAATATGTGTTATTTTGTGTTAAATAATATATTAGTTGTATAAACTAAGGATTTGAAGTTCTATTTTGTTGAAGAAATAAATACTGTGGTCCTACCCTCAATTTCATTTTGTATGTCCTTTGCAAAGTACAATAGCACGTAAATAATACTAAAATTCTAGAGTTCTGATGTTCTATGTAAAGTACATATACGTAAATTTAAGTTTTTTACAGCGGTTAAAAAAAGATATCATTGCAGATATCTTGATGATTCCAAATCGGACTTTTCTGGTGATGATTCCGATGAAAATCCTGAGTTATTCCCACCAAAATTCCAACAAAGAACAAATGACCATCGTATCAGTGAATCTAGTAGCTCGGATGAGGGAGAGATAGCTTTGATCACTCCTGTGGATTCTCAAACATCTTATGCATCATCAGATTCCTCATATCTACCACCAATAAGAGGACAACTTAGTATTGCATCGCGGGAGCGGGGATATTCGCGTGGCTTTACCGAGGTGTTGGTTCGCCATCGGTATCTACGCCAGATAGCTATGCAAAACAATGCTAACACTCAAAATAGATGGCCAAA
The DNA here is from genome assembly GCF_963855985.1 of Ostrinia nubilalis. Lineage (NCBI taxonomy): Eukaryota > Metazoa > Arthropoda > Insecta > Lepidoptera > Crambidae > Ostrinia > Ostrinia nubilalis. The sequence goes on along the minus strand of NC_087119.1, from coordinate 22,302,859 downwards.
TGACACACTAAAAACAGAAAATTAAAAAAATGATGCAACCTGCCTATTTTCCAGAACATAGTGTAAAACAATCGCGCTGCAGAAGCATTGGTTGTAATAAAAAACTACAGTTTGCTGCAAAAAATGTGGGATCTACCTGTGTTTCACTCCTAATCCCAACTTTTTCACCAATTTCCATGTAGAATTCATAAATTTGAGTCTTAAAAACTAAGTATTATGAAGAACTGACTGATTTCTAATGTTTCTAATGTTTAATTGTAGTGATTTTGTAAGAGAAAGTTAAATTTTGAGAATTATGTTGATAAAAATTTGAATTTCGTTAATTTTTATAAAGAACAATAAAAATAAATATTATACATCTAAAATTATGTTTGAAATAACCTATTATTTGTAGTAAATTCTAGATTAACCCGCAAAAAATGGCTATGTCCTTTACAAATGACATTTTCATTAAATACCGTTGTCCTTTATAAAGGACATAGTGAAAAACAAGATTTTCCAATTTAATATTTTTTTTTCTATTTTTTTTTATACTAACTTACCATAATGTAATGCACTACAAAAATTTCATAACGAAACTCTAAAAAAAGTATGTCTGGTACTCAGGAGGATAAAACGGATTTGTGAATAAACCAGTACTCTTACAATCGAATAAAAAGGTGTAACATGTACCCTTGGTACACCTTTATAACAGTAAATATAAATGATGTGGCTTTGCGCAAAAGAGAGATTTCAAGAAATCTAATTTATTTTAACAGTCTTACTTTCGTGGCCGAATACGCGATTCCCTTATATCAAGGGAACATGGCATACAATGGACAAATTAAAATGTTCCTTAAATAAGCTATCCTGTTAATTTCAGCTTTATATTACGACTTATAAGAAAGTTATCGAACTGCAAAAAAATATCAGGAATTCTTCTATAAGCCGACCAAATTATAAAAGTTACAAAAAAGCGACCGTTCCATACTTAAGGCTTGCCATCTTAAATGAACGGTATAATATCGAGGTTTCGTTAGTACAGTTCCGAACAAAGGTGTTTGTGTAGTGTAGTTGAGTTGAGAGGTCAGATTATTGAAATAATAAAACGAACATTTTATTTTTTAAATACATTTTAAAAATAATTTACATTACAGATAACAATGAGAGGATGACATTGCAAGGTGGTGCCAGTCCAGTCTTAAATCCGTTGATATATGCTGCATCTGCCATGTTTTTGGCTAAAAGATTCTTCTATCTTGCAGTTTAGACTTTTATTACAGACATCAGACAGTATTTTTTGGAAAACTTTTACGCATGGTGGAGGAAGGGACGCTCTAGACACTCAAGTCTACAAGGAGTCACATGAACTCCAGTTTTAAATCCGTTGACATCTGCTGCATCTGCCATCTTTTTGGCTAGAAGATTCTTCTATCTTGCTGCTTTGACCTTTAGCTACAGACCTTAGACAGTATTTTTTAAACATTCTACGCATGGTGGAGGAAGGGACGCTCTAGAGACTCAAGTCAACAAGGAGTCATATGAACTCCAGTTTTAAATCCGTTGACATCTGCTGCATCTGCCATCTTTTTGGCTAGAAGATTCTTCTATCTTACAGCTTAGACCTTTAGCTACAGACCTTAGACAAGTATTTTTTATTATTTATTTGTGTCGGTGTGCTCTTCTAAAGAGTGTAAGACGATTGTATGTAGGTACTATTAAAATGTAATTTTAACTCATTGGTTTTGTCTCATATTTGAGGAATGTACTATGTATCATGAGTAGAGTCTTCGTTTAAAAGGATGCGAACGATTTAAATTTCAATAGGTAGACAAAATTGATAATTCTTAATTATTAAAAATTTAAGCTTTCTCCAGTAACACTGATATTATTATACTGTGACTCATCAAAGTCATCATTGTCAAAAATATTGACAAATCGCGAACTGTCACGGCCAAAAAACTGACACGCGTCCGTCCTCCGTAAGCGCCACCGCGCGACTGATTGAGATTGTCCAAGCCATCATGGACGATTTTTTCCACATTTTTTAACATAGTAACTAAATAAGACGCAATATAAAAATTTCATCCGTTAAAAGCCCTCAAGTTATTTCTGAACTTTAGTTTAGTAAAAGATTTAGAATCTCAAATCGCTTATTTTAAAAATAAAACCATAAATAGAAAACGAATAGAGGTAACTTTGGGAATTTATTCTATCGAGTCAACTTCATCAAATCGTGTTTCCATCCGTTAATAGCCCTAGAAAATATCCTCAACTATGCCCAATAAAAATCTTAGCCTTTAATTTTACTGTTTAGTACCTCAAAAATGAAAAATGAAAACCTAATTTTCGCCATTTTCTCTGCTACCCGGCCTTAAGTTGGTAAAAAACTTTCATTTTAAGTCACACAACAAAATGGCTTACACAAACTCAAGTTTCATATTTCCAGCAAACATGTTTTCTGATGCAAAGATTTCTAAATAAACATTTGACTTCAGAATGAACATTAACAGCCAATAAAATAAATCTTATTACCGTCCAATTAAATGATTGTAAAGCCAATGGAGAACTCTATAATGAACATTTCGTTTCCTGAATAATAATATGTCCGTTTCTGAAGCTGAAATAAAGCGTGACGCACACTGAATTCAAAAGGGAGTCGGGGCTTGTATTCCACAGTTCAATAATTATTTGATAGATCGTCAATATAAAATATCCTTATCATTGGCTTTAGTTTACTGAAATAGCCATTACCGAACCCGCAGGGTGCTGATTTATTGAAATATCTACTTTTATCGGTTCAATGTTCAACAGAACTTTTCCATGATGCATACACACTAGTTGTTTGCCCCATAAGCATTATTTTGCTTTAATCCAAAGTTAAATTTATTTTTGTAATAAAAAAAATACAAAAATAGTCCAGCCGTTCAATTTTTTTCAGTGGTTCGGTCCCCGCAACAACCTGCGGTACCTCCGCCGCCGTGTGCGCCGTCAGCACAATGTCTGAAGACCCGCACCCGACCCAAACTGACCGACCCGCTCCGCACAGAGCACGCTCCGCTTTCTGTGTACGTCGCACTTTACTCAATCAACCAATTAATTTAAATACGTTGTCGACCCATACACATCTTTTTGCTATTATTTCTTTAATTTTGATTGCTTAGTGGCTCAGAAAAATAACTTTTTGTTTTAAATATCATAGAGCAGTGTTTTTCAACCTTTTTCATGACACGACCCCCTAGTATGGAAAAATATTATGGGACCCCCCCGACCGTTCGCTTTTTCTTTCATGCATTTTTCAAGGTCACAAAGATGTAAGATGTGTTATGCATAATTAGATTTCGGATAAATCTACATATCTTTAAAACTTTACTGGTTTTTAACGGAGGTAGTTTTTACGCCCTATAGAGGCTTCGCTACCCCCCTTGGGGTCTTTGTAGAAAAATAGAAGTTTTATCCCGGATTGTGTTGTTAAACATTTAGTCATGAAAAAGGAGCAGGCAGCGAGAAAAGAGAACGCTTGGCTCTTGTTCTCGTGAAAAAGGACATAAAATGCAAGGGAATTGAATCTTGAATTTTTCTTCGAAGTCTTTGACGACCCTCTGTGCAGCGACCAGCGACACTATCTATGGATCCTATTTCCGTTGTTACCGAACACCATTGATACCTCATCCTTTGAAGGTGACGTGAAATATATTTTGTGCATGGAATAAATAGGGTGAGGAAATTGAGATGGGTTAGTCTGAAATGACAAAGGTCTTCACGATGGACACTCATCCTATAGAAAGTAGGTGTTCATTCACACCATCACGTTTATCGTTTTCTGTTGTCGTTGCGGATTAAATTTTGAACCCATCATTTTACAACTTTTCTTTCATAATTATTTTCACTAATAAAAGTAACTCTTCACAATATTGGATTTAGTGTGTAAAAGAATCACTTCCTGCGTAAAATATTTTCTATTCTAGTTTTCTTTTTTCTGTATTGATATTTCTGCAGTCAGTGGAGATTGTGAACAGAGAAAATAAAAAAATATTTAAAAAAAAGCCAAAAACGTTTATGCAGAAAAATAAAAAATCAAAAGCATAGGCTTTTTCAAAGAATCTAGGGAGACGCCGGGCCTCGATCCCGGTACCATCGCATTGACGCGACCGCTCTGCCAATTGAGCTACGCCTCCGACAGGAAAAGCGGGCGAATTTATGAATTAGTTTGCAAAATAGCATTATAAGGGTTGGTTGTTTGGTGTAGGTACGAGACTAGACCTAGAGTGTGTAGTAGACTAGACGTACATATGTATAGCAAAAACTGTTGTTAGTTCCGTTTTTTATCGATACATTGTTACAATAGGTATTATTATTATTGACAGACAGTGGTGACTGTTGTTTGTTGCGGCGCTTCTTCTCAGCAGTTGCCAAATGTTGGTCTCGAAGCGCTGCACGCTGGTAGGGTAAAAAGATTATGAGACATGTAGAGGCTCCTTAAGAGCAAAATATTTGACGATTTGTAAGTACTATTTATTAGTCTAAACAAATAAAGAAATTTTGACTTTGACTTTGACATTATAAGGACTAGAAATATTTTATAACTTATAAACAGTTAAGCCCAATTTCCTCTGCCAAAGAGGAATGAGTTCGGGAGTATTGATTTGATGAGTGAGCGTATTATTACTCTTTTTACCCTCTGTCATTTTCGGCTCGATTCTTTATTTGTATGAATGTTTGTATTCCAAGGTAAACGGAGTCATTTAAATAGAAAGTCTATACTAATATTATAAAGAGGAAAGATTTGTACCTATTTTTGTATGTTTGTAATGAATAGGCTCAAAAACCACTGAACGGATTTTGATGAAACTTTACAGTATTATTGTTCATAGTTCAGAATAACATATAGGCTATAATTTATGACGATCTGTGACAAACGAAATTTCACGCGTGCGAAGCCGCGGGCGGAAAGCTAGTCCGCTATAAAATAGGAAGGTTTTATAACAAAAATGTGTAGTCTTATGTCGGCCGTTTGGTGTAGTGGTTCAGAACGGACTACTATGCCGAGAGGTCCCGGGTTCGATTCCCGGCCGGGCAGAAATTAAAATGATGAATTTTAATTTCTGTGACGGGTCTGGGTGTAAATATGTATAATATGTATGTATTTGATTAAAAAAAAAAAAGTATATAAGTAGTATATCCGTTAAGCTAGCATCCATAACACAAGCATTGAGTTGCTTACTTTGGGGCTAGCTGGCGCTGTGTGAAATTGTCCAAAGATTTATTATTATTATTATTATTATGTGCTGGCGACTGTACATTGCCACTTTTCCTTTGGCATTCAACTTTATACATTGATGTTTTGATAATAGAGTCGATTATTAACTTACAGTATTAATATCAGAATGGTATAGACGACAGCACGTCAGACAGTGTTGTTTCAAACTCGTCCCTATAACAGCTGCGTAAGACTTACAGTGTCTAGATTGACGTGCCGCCGTCTGTACACCAAGCAGGTGCTTTGATTAACCTACACATGCGATGACGAGATAGTTTGATTGATCGCAATTTCCTCTGCAACGTAGATTGTATGATCACAAAGACTTCGATTTATCAACTGTTGAGCAATATCCTCTGTGGATATACAGGGTTATTTATAAAACACCAGCAACGCAGGACTAAAGCTTCAACCACACCAACGCGTGCAGATCGCCATCGCCGGCTCGATCACGGCGCGACCATAGGCCAATGACAGGTCGCGCGAACTGTCATGGGTCGCACGAACTGTCATGGGTCACGCGACCTGTCATGATATGTGTTTTACAAATATCCCTGTATATCCACAGAGGATATTGCTCAATAGTTTATAAATTAAAGTCTTTGTGATTATACAATGTACGTTGCAGAGGAATTTACTTTTTAGGCCTTATTTTTAGGACTTGTTATAATTACTAAAACACTTAATCAAAACAAATAAGAGTTACATTCGTGAACAATGTCACTTTAACGTCATTTAGACCTATTCGAAGGTATTGGCTAGGTCACAATGCTTAATGACTACGAACAAGCCGTTCGTGAATGCACAGCCTTAATTATTCACGGCCTGGTCGATTGACACAAAACTTGACCGATATTACGTGAACTTGACCTTTCGTCATTTTTCATAGCAAGACCGAATAGGAATAAAATCAGCCGATATCCAGTACATTTTAACCAACTGCGCCAGAAACAGTTAATCAGAATAAACTATGTACGAGTACCTATCTAATTGACACTATTCCCCAAAAATTTGAAATCACAACTTATTAAAGACACTTATTTTTAATTACCCGTAAATTAAGATTTTTGGTTGCATTGTATTTGAAAAAGTAGTTTGAGTTGACAAAATAGTGACGTCACAGGCTTAGGTACCTATATTGCCACATAAAATCTATGGGAGAGTTTCGTTTTAACAGTTTTAAAAATTATATTCATTTATTGATTGGTGGTGTCAAACAGCCTATTGAAACTTGTTTAATTGCTAAATTCTCACTAATACGGAATTTTGGCAACGAACAAATTGTTTATTTGTTGTATAATGTAATAAGCAAAGGTAAGTAGGCACTTCTGATGTTTGAAAGCTCTCGTAAACATTACAAAACAACGTTATAATTTGAGTGTATGAAAACAATAATCCTACTCTTGAAAGCGTACATCGTTATACTATACTTGAACAATTTTATACAAGTACCTATTAGCTAATTAGCACGTAATAACTCAGTTTAGAATATTACATAACAACCACTTGTTTTACTCGGATGGTAATTTAAAACAAATATTATTTTATGCATCCTGAAGAACTAATTTCACCCAAAGTAAAGTTTATGTAAAACCTTATGAAAAGTATTAGTATTTGTAATGAAAATTGTCAGGGAGGTAGTTTAGAGCCAGGAGAAGGACATAGGATACTTTTTATCCCGTTCGAAATTAAAAAAAAGTCTGCTTATTTATTGCCATTAAGGCGGAACAAAGTTCGCCGGGTCAGCTAGTTTGTAATATAGACAAGAACAATTACATACTTTCAAAAATACTTTAAGTGCTGTTTGTACGATATCACAAGAAAATTGTTAGATATGACGGAACGGTTGTATAAGTAGATATTTAACAATATGAGGCCTACTACTTCGCGATATTTTTGCAACGTCATAGGTGAAAACAAATATCATTGAATTCACAATATCTGGTTGCACCAATTTACTGATTCCCTTGATAGATAGAGTATTTGATTACAAAAATAGACGACGGGAAATATATTCATAAATTTTCAAATGGATGTCAGGTTTGTTTCGTTCGTAACCCTAGTTTGTAATTAGAACAAGTTTTGATTGGCTCGCCGTTTGTTTTTTGTTTTATATCTGGTCAAAAAATAATTTCTGACCCGTGAGAATTTGACCTGCAACCACCTACAGGCCTTTAGCAGTCTAGGTAGGCTGCTGTACTATGCTATGCTATGGTATACTTTCACAAAAATAAAACTACTAATGTCTCGTATGTAGAGGCTCCAGTTTAGGGCGGTAAGAGTGTCTGAAGAGGCTAACGGTACAGTCTAGCACAGCCTTTCCCAAAGTGGGCGATACCGCCCCCTTGTGTGCGCTGCAGGCCCAAACGAGGCCGTAAGAGACCCAGAAAAGAAATCGGGCGTTTGAAGTTGTAGTGGTTTTTAAACAGGTAAAAAATTGGGGCGCAAAAAAATAATTTATTCCCAAAGTGGGAGTAGACAAAATAAGTTTGGGAACCCCTGGTCTAGCATGTTTTTTTTGTAAAATAGCGCCTATTACGACTACTTAGAAATGCGCCAAAGTCCTTATCGTAGGTACCTAACGTCGTCCCTAAAAACTGAAGTGCTCATTATTTTCAAAGGGATTACGTTTATTTTTGTGTACATTTATTAAAGACAAAATGAATAATTTTCCCTTATTGTGTGAAAGAGAGAAAGATATGACTCTATCACTGTTTGTGAGCTACATTTGTGTGGGTTTAGAATCGTCTTGTGTTGTCTGGAGGCGTCCACAGGTGGCCAGCGTGGCTAGTGGCTTACATTTTCAAATTAGAAAGGGTCATGCTCTTGCAGAGTAAACTAGATGACCTATGTAGACTTGTTTAACGCAAAATCTTACCGATTTCGCTCGATAAGCCCATACATTTGGTAAGATTTTACATTGAGCGCGTACATTAGCAAGTCTATGTAACAACAGTAAGTATTTTCGAAACTTATGCAAATGAATGATGCTATTCTCAATGTAAATGCAGCTTAGATAGGTATTCGACAGTATTAGTCCGAGTTTGTTTCATATATTATTCTTTAAACAGGTCAAGATTTAATAGAATTGCAGTATGAATAAATGTACTTATATTTTGAATAATTTGAAATAATACAACAAAGCGTACAGCATAAATAAAAACGAAACACAATGAAATAAGCAAAACGTTTGGAGCACACACTTGTGTGTATTAAAATCAGCGCATTGGCAGACTATTGGAATAGCAATTAATTTCGGTTCGCTTCGTTTTGAAGCATCGATCGAGTGTCGCGGTCGCGACTCACGAGGGTGCTTCATAAAAACGTAAAACAAACAACAATTCATACTTACAGTAGGCGCGCGAGTTCATGTCCATCGGGGCCTTACTTACTTATTTACTTATACTTATACTTACTTATAAGTTGCAAAAAATATGGAATAAGTAGATAAGGTTGACCTACTTAATTGGTAATAATTATCGATATCGACATTAGCATAATTAGTTAGGTAACAGCACTAGCGCATTCCTCAGGATGGACATGAACTCGCGCTCCTACTTTAGCTGTGTATTCGTAGACGTATGGTGCATATGAGGGCCACACGCCCGTATTCACAAACGATGCTTGGTTGTGAAGCAGCAAATCGAATACGGGCGTTAGTGTTTTTTTTTATGTAAGACAAAGCAGATTTATTTGACCGCAATCGCACCTGGTGTTAAGTTAGATGCAGTCTGGGATGGTACATATTAAATATCTTTGGAAATTTCACACTGCGCCTCTAGTCTCAAACTAAGTGTACCTCTTATACAACGGATATAAGCATACGAATACCTACTTGAATACTTTTTTAAATAGATAGGTAATCTATTAAAGCACATAATGATCTAACCTATAAAAACGCAAAGTTACGTTTCAGTTCATTTAGTTATGATGATCTTTAAACTGGACACTTGCCAGTGCTTACTGAGAGATAATTTCCAATAATACCTAAACTTTCCTGGATATTACATTTCCCATAAAGATATATCGATAGTTGTGTTTGTGTGGTGTAAAATATCGATACATTTATCGAGTGATTACCATACACCACTAGTCTTTCAGTTTCGGTCGCAAACTACTGCGCTCGTTTTAGATTTGTTTCCGATAGGACACGTGGAGTTTCCTTTCCAAATAATTCCAGTTTAATACAGTGACGTAAAAACTAATGATTTGGTGGAAATGTGTCTACAAAAATTAAAAAATAAATGTTTAAAGTGCTGAAATAAAAACGGGAAAAGTCAGAACAGTTTTTTTTTTATGTACCAGGAGGAAAACGGCAGACGGATCACCTGATGGTAAATGATTACCGTCGCCCATAGACACCCGCAGGCACGGAGACATTACATACGAGTGCATAAATACGCTCTCTTCTTGAAAGATTAACTTAGCTGCCCATAAACTTTTAACAGTGGTGGACCAACAGCCTCATAGGTAATACCTAGGAAGGCGCTGGATGCAGGCCGCTACCGGTCATTATGGAAATTAATGCGGGAGGCCTCTGCTCAGCAGTGGGCGTCCTTTAGCTGAAATGATGATGATGATGAAACTTGTAAACTATACTCAAAAAACATATTGTACCTACAGATATTGTTCATTTGGACAGTTACTTTTATTCACTACGAAATTGTTCCTAGAAAAAAGATTACAGGCTATTTTCATAAAAAGGTCTATTTTGTTATAATAAGATATATCAACAAGAAACATTTCTATTATTTTTTATACACAAGATACTTTCAGAGTAGGTCGAGATCATCACCTTCAAACGACATTTTCTATAACAATGAGATTTTCAAAAGATAAGCACATAAAGGTATTGGATTAACCTGTTTGAGTGCTACTGTGCTGAACTTCAAAGCATGATCCTTTAGATCTTTAATACTGTTGTGAGAGGCTTATAAAAGGATGATATTTTTACATTCACATATACTTTAGAATGTGTGCTGAGGACATAAATGAAAAGATGAATGTATTTCTGTAAATGTTTAGGTAAAGATAAAAAACAACCAAACCAAATAAATATGTTCAGGCACACAAATCTTAGGTTTTTCAATAAACTTGCAGCAAACAAACTTTAAACCGCTATAGTTCTCTCCTGGCACCTTAGATTAATATAGCCTAGTCTTCATACAAACACTTCGTCAAAAGTGAGGCAAAAATCTTATGTCATTACTGTCAAATCTTATGTCATTATTGTCAAATCTTAGGTCCATTACTGTCAAAACGTTGTTATAGTTCCAAAATACTGAACTGTCCTATGCATGACATTGATAGTGGGGCGCCACCGTCAATACCGGATTGCTGGTTCCGATTTTTGCCATGTTGGAAACCATATAGTTGAACGATAGTAGCGCCCCCCTGTCATTGAGTTTGGTGGGACAGTTCAGCGTGGATCATGTGCGTTAAGTTTTATCTATATATAAGTTTTAAATATGCATTTTCTACAGAATCTGTTCCAAATTATTTCCATCATTTTTCTCTGCATGCAGCCACACTGAAAAATTTACATTTAGATATGTCCATCCGTTGAAATACCTATTTAATTATCCTGCTCTTCGTAGTTTTCAATCGTTGAAAATATGTTCAAACGGGAAATGATGAATTTAATTTCAAACTGAAATCATTTACAGAGAAGTGCCTTCTTCAGTGAAGTTATGATATGAAGACTTTATTTTGAATAATATTTCCGAGTATTGGTTTGTTAACTCAGTTTTTGCTTATCAGGAATGCGTGTTTCAATATAAGAGTTAAAATATTGCATATCAAAATTATATTTTTAATATCAATATTATACAGGGTGACTGGAACTGAACCCGCCATAGCTAATACGCGTATAGAGGAGGTCATTTGCTGATTATTGAACCTTACTTTCAATGACTAATGTTTTATAGTTTAGGAGATATGTCAATTTTTATACTTTTTTCAGATTTTTCCGAAATTTGACCTAAAAACGGCTTCAATTTTTTTTCTCGCATGATTTTAGCCGATTTTTAAATTTGATACTAATATCGAATATGTCTTTATTCAAAAAAAATAAATTTCTGATCCAGGTAATGATTGAATAGCTAGTTACAAGCTGTCAAAGTCTAACACAAGTACAAACCACGATAAAAAATTCTACTTCGATTTCGATTGAAACAAAAATTAATGGTGATAATAAATTGCCAATAATCTTAAAAATATCTCTAGCTTCTCTTCTTTCTAATGATGTATCACATGTTGTATTTAGATATTGAAATTTGTCAAAAATTCAAAGTTTATGGACGAAAATGGAGAAATAATACAAAAATTATTGAATACAAAGTTGATTTTGATTTTTTTTGAAGTCATAATGTGATTATTATTTTTAAATTATTTTTTCAAAAAACACTCAAAAATACTTATGAAAAGGAGTATAGCAGAAAATATGAGATTTTGAAGAAACTTTGTATGGATAATTTTCGTATTATTACTCCATTTTCTTCCATAAACTTTGAATTTTTAATAAATTTCAATATCTAATTACTATGTGTGATATATCATTGGAAAGAAGAGAAGGTAGAGATATTTTTAACATCATTGGCAATCCATTATCACCATTAGTTTTATTTTAAATCGAATTCGAACTTGAATTTTTTATCGTGGTTTGTACTTTTGTTGAACTTTGGCGGCTCGTAACTAGTTATTGAATCATTATCTAAATCTGAAAGTTATTTTATTTGACTAAAGGTTTATTCGATATTAGTATCTAATTAAAAAATCGGCTAAAATTATGCGAGAAAAAAAATTGAAGCAGTTTTTAGGTCAAATTTCGGAAAAATCTGATAAAAGTATAAAAATTTACATATCTCCTAAACTATAAAACTTTAGTCATATAAAGTAAGGTTCAATAATTAGCAAATGACCTCCTCTATACGCGTATTAGCTATGGCGGGTTCAGTTCCAGTCACCCTGTATTAGGTATTAGCTTCAGCTTCAACTGTCTATTTCTGAAATCAATAACAAATAGAGTATGAGCAAGGAATAGTTTCTGACATCCTAATAGTATGTGTTAGGTATGGACATCACTAGGCACCTAGGACAACACTAGATGTCATGGCGGGTTTGGCGCCATTGTGTGAGCGTCCATCTTAGTCAGTCAACTGGAAGGTTATAAGAAATTGTAAATGATTAAATAAACGTTGTGTAACAAGCTGAAGTGTATATTATTCAAGAACATAACATTGGCGACGACGAGAACATCGAGTCCACGACAGAAAAAGCAACATCAAACATGATTGGATCTATTGAGCCCTTTAAAACGGACACAGATTTTGTAACTTATATAGACAGAATGGAACAGTATTTCATCGTGAATGAGGTAAAGCCTGAGAAGAAGGTAGCATTGTTCCTGACGTTGATTGGGGCGGAAGGTTATGAAACCCTGAAAAACTTAATTGCACCGAAAAAACCGTGTGATTCAGATTACTCGACACTTGTTCATATCTTGCAAAGTCATTATGTGACAAAAAAATCAGTGATAGCTGAACGATTTACATTTCATAAATGTACCCAGAAAGATACACAATCTATCAACGAGTTCATATTGGAATTAAAAGTGAAGGCAAGCAACTGTCAATTTGGAGAGTTTTTGAACCAAGCTTTGAGAGATAAGTTCGTTTGTGGTATTAAAAATGAAAATATTACTAAACAACTTTTGATTGAAAATGAATCTTTAACCTTCGAAAAAGCTATTCAAATAGCTACCAATTATGAGAATGCGGAACAAGGAGTGAGCAATATGCAGCCAAACTCATCCACCATGCTAGGCAGAGTGAGCAGCAGACTGGAATGCACACGTTGTGGGGGTTCTCATAAAGCAGACGCATGTTTCAGAAAATCATTAACCTGCTATATTTGTAAGAAAATTGGGCATATTGCTATCAAATGCCGGTTCAACAAGGGAATGACAATGAAGCCTAAGTACTTCAGAAACAAGGTAAACAATATGGAGCAGAACGATGAGAAGTCACCTACCAGTGAAGATGAAAAGGACGCAATACTGGGGAGCATCATGTACGTGGAGGAGGATCCAGCTTATGTAGAATTGTGACTAGGCTCGGAGGTCATGAAAATGCAGATTGACACCGGAGCATGCAAAACAGTGATCCATCAAAGTGATTTCAAAAAGTATTTTAAGTCATATAAATTAAGTGATTGCATGTCTAGGTTAAGAAATGTATCTGGAGATTATTTGCCGGTAAGTGGGAAGGTACTGATCCAAATGTCTGTTGGAAATGAACAAAAGTGCTTAGAGTTAATTGTAATAAAAAGTGATCAGTATTTTGCACCACTGCTAGGCAGGGATTGGTTGGCTGTAATATATCCAAATTGGAAAAAAAGTTTTGTGAAAAATTGTGACTTAAAAAACATTACAGGGATGGTGCAAAAAGTAGAGGGTGATATATTGACGTTGATAACTAAATACAAGGATATTTTTAGCAAGGATAGGTCTTCTCATATTAATCACATGACAGCTAAATTGAAGTTAAAAGATGGGGCAGTTCCAATTTTTCACAAAGCTTACTCAATACCCTATGCTATGAAGGATGAAGTGGAAAAAGAATTGTTGAATTTAGAAAAGGCTGGTATAATCAGTAGAGTACAACATAGTGAGTGGGCAAGCCCAATTGTTTTAGCTAAAAGAAATGATAATAAAATTAGGATCTGTGTGGATTACAAAGTGACAGTTAATAAAATGTTGGATGTTGAACACTATCCTTTGCCCTTGCCAGAGGATATCTTTAATGAGCTCAGTGGTGCTAGTTGTTTTTGTGTGTTAGATCTTTCTGGAGCGTATCAACAACTTTTACTTGATGAAAAGTCACGGGAGTATTTAACTATAAATACACATTTGGGGCTATTCCAGCCAAAAAGATTACAATTTGTTATCTCTAGTGGGCCATCTGTTTTTCAATATGTCATGGATCAAATTTTAAAAGAGCTTAAAAATGTGAAATGTTTTATTGACGATTTGGTGATTACAGGAAAAAGTAGGACTGAATGTAATCAAAATGTGATAAAAGTTCTAGACAGACTTAGAGAATACAACGTTAAAGTCAACTTTGAGAAATGTCAATTCTTTTGTGAAGAAATTAAATTTCTGGGGCATGTAGTAGGAAAACAAGGAATTAGACCATTGCCTGACAAAATAAAGGCAATTATGAATGCTCCAACTCCAAAGTCTTTGTCTCAGTTACAGTCTTACTTAGGATTAATAAATTACTATGGGAAGTTCATACCATGTTTGTCAGAAAAGTTAGCTCCACTATATAGTTTGTTAAAAAATGATAAAAGTCAAAGTTTTGAATGGTCAGAACAATGTGATAATGCTTTCAAGACTAGTAAACAATTAATTACAAGTGATAACTTATTAGTTCATTTTGATAGCAGTAAAGATATTTATGTTACAACTGATGCAAGTAGTTATGGAGTCGGGGCAGTTCTAAGCCATAAGATTGATGGTGACCCTATTTATTTTGCATCTAGCACCTTAAATGACGCTCAAAAAAATTATTCACAGATTGAAAAAGAGGCCTTAGCTATAATATTTGCAGTACAAAGATTTCATAAATTCTTGTATGGTAGGAAATTCATTTTAGTAACAGATCATCAACCACTTAAATTTATATTTGACCCATTAAAAAAAATACCAATAACAGCAAATGCCAGATTACAGCGATGGGCACTTATATTGTCTGGGTATCAATATGAAATCTCATATAGAAAAGGCAAACTTCTGAGCAATGCTGATGCATTATCTAGGTTGCCATTGCCAGAATTAGCTGAAGTAACCGACTGTGTCAATTATTTTAATTTTGGTCAGGATGATGGCCATTTGTGTTTTAAAGAAATTTCTGTTAGTACTCAGGAAGATTCTTTGTTAAATCAGGTCTTTAAATATATTCAGCAAGGATGGCCTAACTTTGTAAAAGATAAAAACTTAAAACAATATTTTTCAAAAAGGGCAGAATTAACTGTAGAACAGGGATGTATTTTATGGGGAAGTAGAGTGATTGTACCACCCAAATTAAGAAAAAAATATCTGAATCGTTTTCATGAATCTCACAATGGGATTGTTCAAACTAAGATGTTAATTAGAAACTATTGTTGGTGGCCAGGGATAAACGAGGACATTGAAAAATTAATAGCTGAATGTGATATTTGTCAAGCTTCCAGAAATTATACGAATAGTTGTCCTACCTTTTCATGGGCGAAAACAAATTATAACTTTGAAAGAATTCATATAGACTTTTTCATGAAAAATAACATTACATATTTGTTAATAGTAGATTCTCACTCAAAATGGATAGATATACATATTATGAATAGTACTACCGCTTCACAGGTGATAGAGAAGTTATGTAAAACTTTTGCGATTATTGGATTGCCCACTGAATTGGTCAGTGATAATGGTCCGCCTTTTACGTCTCAAGAGTTCGTACGATTTCTGGAAAGTAATAGCATTGTAGTTTCTAAAAGTCCACCTTACCACCCTCAATCTAATGGATTGGCTGAGAGGGTAGTACAAACTGTAAAAAATGGCCTGTCTAGATTGGAACAAACTAAGTCGGGACTAACTAGGGAGTTACAATTACAAAGATTTTTGTTCATGTATAGAAACACCCCAAATTATACTGGAAAATCACCCAATGATAGTATTTTTCAACATAAACCAATGATACCTCTGGATTTAATGAAACCGCAAAGTCATGTCAAAGATTATCAGAAATCCTGTGAATTTAATGATCTTTATCAAGCGGGAGAAACGGTCTGGTGTAAGAGTTATGATAAAAAGAGGTGGGTAAAAGGGGTTGTCTCAAAATGTTTGTCCCCTATTAGATTTTTAGTTGTGGTAAACGGTGTTGAAAAATATTATCATGGTAGTGCTTTAAGAAAGTGTAGAAGTGGAAACATGCTTGAGGAACGGGAACCTGTACAATTTAATGAAACTAATGACTGGTATTACAGGAACCCTATTTTGGTTAATGGAAATGAGAGTAGTTCGGTACCGGAAAGGGAAGTAGTAGCGGATCAGAATGATAGTGAGAATGTACCGGGAAATAATGAGATAAGAAGTCGATCAGGTAGACTGATAAAGGTACCTGAGAGGTACAGGAAATTGTAATGTATTGAGATGATCAGATGATAAAGGGGGAGGAAATGTTAGGTATGGACATCACTAGGCACCTAGGACAACACTAGATGTCATGGCGGGTTTGGCGCCATTGTGTGAGCGTCCATCTTAGTCAGTCAACTGGAAGGTTATAAGAAATTGTAAATGATTAAATAAACGTTGTGTAACAAGCTGAAGTGTATATTATTCAAGAACATAACAGTATGGAATCGAGCCTTTGTAGTTCCCTGGAACCTCAGAACGTCTAGCAAACAATAAATTAGGAACTATCAGCCTCTGCTGAACTTAACCAACTATTGAGTCTAGAACTCCATGGTGTAGGTACTATCACAGAATAATAATAAGTACTACCTACGTACAGAAGTTTTACTTCACGCAGGTATTTAAAAAAATGTATGCTCAATGTCATTAACAATATGGTGTAATTTAGCCTGTCTCAAGAGTCAAGCACCATTTTGTTGACAAACGTCAGTGATCGGCACTGCGCCGAAGCTATAGGGCTGACTTCGGTAAAATGATGTGACGTGAGGTGCCAAACTGCGGAAAATGGCGGAGGAAATACATGATTTAGCATGAATTATCATGAATAATATTAACTACTTATTTACCTCTCAGTGTCTTGAGGCAACTTAAAAAAGTACAATCTGTGTTTTTATTATTATTTAGGCAGTTAAATACTGCACAGTATTTAGTACACCATTTTCTTTATTTTCTTCCATCATACACAAGAATACGCGTGCGTGAGTCAATGTTCGCTCGTATGTGAGGCCTTGTCGAATAGTATCCTGTAGGTGGGCCATCGTGCGTGACACTGTTTTGTTTTCGATGTAAACTCGCGGAAATGAACAGGCCTGGTACTATTTCCTATTCTCAAAGCTGCGATAGGTTAATTTCATTTTAATAGAAACTGTATTTTGGATTCGGAACGCTTAAAAGAAAAAAATAATTTCTTTAAATTTATTGGTGACTAGCGGCCGCCCGCGACTTCATACTACGCGTGGATCCCGTTTTACCCCCTTCATCTATCTTACGCGGTTTAGATTTTTTCATACAAAAGGATTTTCCCGCTAATTCGCGTTCCCGTGTGAATTCTTAAGTATACTTTAACCTGCCCAGGAGTACGAAGAATAATTGTACTAAGTTTCGTTAAAATCTGTCGAGTAGTTTTTGTTTCTATAAGGAACATACAGACAGACAAAAATTTTACTGATTGCATTTTTGGCATCAGTATCGATCACTAATCACCCCCTGATAGTTATTTTGAAAATATATTTCATGTACAGAATTGACCTCTCTACAGATTTATTAAAGTATAGATTACAATAAACTTTGAAATTAACTGGTTATTCATTTTGAAAAGGGGAGTAAAAATTAGAATTGGTTTTTCGTTTCTAAATAGTGATATAGATAGAATTCGAAGCCACAGTGACTTTACTGTATTAACTTTAGTTGTGGGTCTAAGCAAATTCGTAGTCAGTGCAAACTCGCTGAAGTATAATTAAGGCTTGGTATTTCTGCTAAAGTAGGTATTTCGCGCTGTCAAAATCTGCGCGCGCAATATTTCGCCGAAGACAGCGCGCCAAAGAGCTCTCGCGGCTACACAGTATAGAAATACGCAGTTGGTTAGGTTAGGTTGACTTCAAGCGTACTACCAGGCCTGTTCATCTCCGCGAGTTTACATCGAAAACAAAACACGCACGATGGCCCACCTACAGGATACTATTCGACAAGGCCTCACATACGAGCGAACATTGACTCACGCACGCGTATTCTTGTGTATGATGGAAGGAAATAAAGAAAATGGTGTACTAAATACTGTGCAGTATTTAACTGCCTAAATAATAATAAAAACACAGAATGTACTTTTTTAAGTTGCCTCAAGACACTGAGAGGTAAATAAGTACCTAGTTAATATTATTCATGATAATTCATGCTAAATCATGTATTTCCTCCGCCATTTTCCGCAGTTTGGCACCTCACGTCACATCATTTTACCGAAGTCAGCCCTATAGCTTTGGCGCAGTGCCGATCACTGACGTTTGTCAACAAAATGGTGCTTGACTCTTGAAACAGGCTAAATTACACCATATTGTTAATGACATTGAGCATACATTTTTTTAAATACCTTCGCGAAGTAAAACTTCTGTACGTAGTACTTATTATTATTCTGTGGTACTACCGTTCAAGCGTCACACTCACAGCACTTTCTAATACAAATCATATCCAAGTGATACAAATTAAAACAACTTTCAAAATTTTTGGGAATATACAGTGTGAGTCACGTTAAAGTGTACATATGAAAATAGATGAAACTAGACCTATTTTTATCGACATAAAAGAGGTCAAAAAATTTTTGAGTTTTTTTTTAATTTTTTTATAGAATTTTTTTTCTTCCAATTACTTATTGTAAAGAAAACGTAATAACTTTTAAACTAAGCGGTATATCCTGATAAAATAAAAACAGTAATAATGCTAAATAACAGGCAATACTAAAAAAATACATAAAATACACAAAAAAGGCCAACAAGTAATAAAAAATGATACTTTTTGAAAAAAATCTGCTTAAAAATTCGTGTTTTTTTGGTTATTTGATAAATTTCTCCAAAAAATGCCCCTATAACTGGTGGTTTTTATTACTTTGTATTATTCTCTATCGTATTACCTTCGCAAAACCAAAAATCGCATGTCTCTATCCCTATCACATCATTTGCTATGATCGTTTGAACAAAGCCCTGCCACAACATTATTCTCCGCTACAGGTAGAGACAATTTTAATTTTAACTAAAATGCTTATTTTACTTCTAAATCTTTTGTTTTTATTTGAAATCCAACTTGTCTTTATCAAAATTACAAATCTAGAGCCATCCTCAGTTTTGTTGTTAACGAAGCGTTGAATGGCGCGCCCGGAGAGGCTTAGTTCAAACGATCATTGCAAACGTTGTGATAGGGATAGAAACATGCGATTTTTGGTTTTGCGAAGGTAATACGATAGAGAATAATACAAAGTAATAAAAACCACCAGTTATAGGGGCATTTTTTGGAGAAATTTATCAAATAACCAAAAAAACACGAATTTTTAAGCAGATTTTTTTCAAAAAGTATCATTTTTTATTACTTGTTGGCCTTTTTTGTGTATTTTATGTATTTTTTTAGTATTGCCTGTTATTTAGCATTATTACTGTTTTTATTTTATCAGGATATACCGCTTAGTTTAAAAGTTATTACGTTTTCTTTACAATAAGTAATTGGAAGAAAAAAAATTCTATAAAAAATTAAAAAAAAAACTCAAAAAATTTTTGACCTCTTTTTTGTCGATAAAAATAGGTCTAGTTTCATCTATTTTCATATGTACACTTTAACGTGACTCACACTGTATTTTAGAATCGAATAAATATAGAATATAACTGCCAAAATAAACACGGTTCAAAGAGGCGTGGCGTCACCCGACCTTCCGGAAGTTCCGCGCCGGCTAAAAGAATTTCAAGATTACGTCACCCGACCTATCGGTAGATCCTCGGGAGCTTGAGCGATTGGAAAAACATTTTATGATCAGTTACTCGTAGTAGCGATTATTTAGAGCTTGGATAATAAATTATAGTTGTTGCAATTCACAAAGCTTTGCATGTGGTTAATGGACAACACGCATAAGTTGTAATATTAAGTTAAATTATGACTTAATTTAAAGTTTAGATCACACACATTACACTAGTTTTTATTTCACCTCAATCCATCCAGTATTACCGAAGATAGAGCCTCGAGAAGTTTACGGACATTTTAAAATTTTCAAAAATTTCCAATATTCGCGCGTGACGTCACAACATGATTTTGCAGCCCCCGCACGTTAACCCATTTACCACTTTTTGTCTTTTTCCAACTAAAATAAAATTTTACCTAACTGACAACTGTTGTTAGTTGTCATCGTTCAATCACATTTCAAACTAGGCGCTAAAAAAGTAACCATTATTATGCCACCTATTGCCAATTTTGTGCACTATGAAGCCATTTTTACATTTATGCACTTAAATATAAATTTTCTGGAAAAATAACCAAGTTTGTGTCTCTGTGCTCAATAACGAGTAAATAATCCAGTTATTTGTTAATTTTACTTGGAAAGTTTTCCGGAATTTTTGAAAATTGGTGAATAAATAGATTTCGCCATGTTCTTTCCGAATTTTGTGACCTCGTTTATAGCCGCGCGCGCGTCCGCCTTATTGAAAAAAATCCGCCTTAAAAAGGTTTTTGACAACTACTTTTTTCATTTTATAATTTTTGGGACATAGACAAGCTAAGAAGCTTTGATAAATGTGATAAATTTCATGTAATGTAAGTTAAATAGATTTAGAGTTGTGAAACAGTCAAATTAATGTTCCTGCTAAATTGCGAGTTATTTTTTCTTTGACAGGACACGCTGCCGGGTGTCCTAAATATGCTGAAGTATAAAAAAATTCGCGTTGCTGAAGTATAAACTTTCTTTTGTCTTGTTTGTTTCTACATTACATAATTGTATCCTACTAATATTATAAATGCGAAAGTTTGGATGTCTGGAAGTTTAAAATAAAGTAAAGTAATGTTTATTTCTCACCAACATAACAGATAATATTATGATAACAAACAATCAGGAAAAAAAAAGTAAGAATGTTGGTGGGTTGATACCTGAACTAGAAAGATTCCTGTGTCTCAGGTTTGTTACTCTTTCACGCAAAAAGTACTCAACGGATTTTGTTGAAACTGTACAATATTATTGTTTTGTTTGTAACCCAGATTAACATATAGGCTATAATTTATGCCGATCTGTGACACTAAATTTCACGCGGGTGAAGCCGCAGGCAAAAGCTAGTCGTGAAATAAATAGGAAAGTTTAAGGTTCTGAAACGTGGTCGCTTACTATGGGCCTCATAAGAAGGCTCAAGGTCACCCAAAGGGTGATGGAGCGGGCTATGCTCGGGGTTTCCCTGCGTGATCGAATCAGAAATGAGGAGATCCGCAGGAGAACCAAAGTGACCGACATAGCACGCAGAATTGCTAAAATCAAGTGGCAGTGGGCGGGACACATAGCTCGTAGAGACAGACAGAATTGGGGCAGAAAATTTCTTGAGTGGCGACCACGGGCTGGAAGACGTAGCGTGGGCAGGCCTCCTACTAGGTGGACCGACGATCTGGTAAAGGTCGCGGGAAGAACCTGAATGCGGGCAGCGCAGGACTGTTCATTATGAAAAACCTATGGAAAACCCAAAGGCCTCTCGCCTTTGTCCAGCAGTGAACGTCATTTGGAACGACGAAATAGGAAAGAATGTAACTATCAAAAATCTTCTATAAGGCAGCATTTTTCCAATTTCGCAACGAGCGCGGCAATCACACTTAACTAACAGACTAACAGAGAGCATAGCGAAATCTATTTTAATCACCAATTTTCAAAACTCACGGAACACTTTCCAGGTAACCACGTTAATTTGTACCAAACGACTGGACTATAATTAAATTGATATAAAAATTTGGGTACATCTTCTCAAAAACAAAAGAACTGGTGCTAAAAGGGTTAAGTGACGTTTTGACATTTGTAGAGGGCCTTGTAGAAGGGGAGGCTATGGTGCTGAATGTGGATTAACTCGAGTGTCATAGTAACTTATTAGACTGCTAAGCTTGATGATAAAAAGAAAAATATTTTATTCAATGTACATAGTCTGGTCATAAGTTCTGTCATATGATAATAACTTTTGAATTTTGAATGAAGGTTTCAAAAACATTTTTTACTGAATTAGAATAAAAAATAAAAAATGTGCGATAGTTAGAATTTTATTGTATGTGTAGTGGACGCATAAAGAAGTCCGAACTGCAGTTGTCACGTTGCATTGCTACGCGTCAAAGCAGATTTTCATTGTGCTGAAAAAGTTTAGTTTATCTTTTCATTAAATGATAGGTATAGGTGTACCAGAATCTCATGGCAAACAAAAATATTGGAAAAGTGTGTCTTTCATGTGGCAAATGTCTATGGCTTTATTGTCACCTGTCAAAGTAAATCAAGTGAACGCAGAAATTTTGTAATGCAGTCGCTGCAGAAATTTTGTAATCTCTTCATGCCTATTTGTTATTTTTGTGAAAAAGTCGAAAAAGCTCAAGCAGCTCATATTGTTTTCAATGTGTATTGTAAAATAAGGCATAATTCAAAGTCAATCTTTGATTTTAAAGCGCGTCGTTGAGTTGACAGTAAGTTGGAGTGAAATTGGATACATTTAGTTTATTACTTAACTGCGTCAGAAGGAGGGTTTTTTTAAAATATTATTCTTATAATAGCTGCTGTATCGGGGGTTTCAGGTGTACCTCACAAATTGGTGCAGAGAAATGGTGAAAATGTTATGACCATGTAAATAAAATTGAAAAAGATTTCATCAAGTAAGATGTAAGATAGAATAATTGAAATGGTGGAAGAGCATTTAATAATAAATAACTCTTTATCTTGATCATCTATTGAAGAAAAGTGGAATCCTTGGAATCGTTTTCTAGATCTGAATGAAGTGATTAGTTATAAGTATGATACATAATAAAATTAGTTACATAAAGTAATATACGATTTACTTATTTTTCAAGACATTTCCCTATTATTATTACTGACGGGATTGCTACCATGTACCTTAGTTTTGAGTTTCCAATATTTCGGCACTGTTGCAAGCGCCATGGTCACGGAGTAACTGAAGAAATTAAAACCAGACATCGTTCAGATGTGCGTTCATAAGACCTGAGATTTAAAAAAATCCCACGTTTTGTTTAAACAGTAAGCGAAAAAAAAGTGACTTGAAAATGGAATACAAAATGATAAGGTATGGTAAATGATAAGTCTTTATCAATGAAGAAGCAGAAGTTCAATTTCATGTGTCCTTCATCTAGGCTAGTTTCCATCGTCACTCAAAGTTTGGCTGCGGTCTCAAATTTGGGCTTAATTGAGGTATTTTTTGGGTGAGAGGCATAAGAACTAATGCCGTTCTATATCAAGAATTCATACTTAAAGATAATCAACCAGGTACAAAGTATTTCCTTGTATGTTAGTCTGCCACTCTTTAGTAAGTCCCGAAATCCCCGCTTCGGCTCCCCTACTAACCATTCTAACCATTGTACACAGATAATATCTTACATGCTGCTTTTCATGTTACTACGTCACATTTTCAAAATCCGCGCGGAAAATCGCTCCTAGCGGAGGAGCGCACTTTGAGCTTGAATATTTCAGTCATTTTTAAAGATATCAAAAAAGTAAAAATACAGTATTCATTCTAATTTTTTGTAGTATTTTTTGGCATCTTCAACAAAAATTGTGCGCCATGTCCATTACATTAATCAGTACACGCATCAATTTTGTTCAGTCTTTTTGTTTATTAATAAATAAAAATATCATACTAAAATTGCATACATATTTGTTTGTATTGGTCTGGGTGTTTTCTTTCCATAATTTATGTATAACGTATGTACGGGGCTCTGTATCGAAAATCACTATGAGCAATAAGCACCACACACGGTTACCTGGAGTGCATTACCGCAGCAAAAAGCTTGCCATCTTAAATGAACGGTATAATATCGAGGTTTCGTCAGTACAGTTGCGAACAAAGGTGTTTGTGTAGTGTGGTTGAGTTGAGAGGTCAGATTATTGAAATAATAAAACGAACATTTTATTTTTTAAATACATTTTAAAAATAATTTACATTACAGATAACAATGAGAGGATGACATTGCAAGGTGGTGCCAGTCCAGTCTTAAATCCGTTGATATATGCTGCATCTGCCATGTTTTTGGCTAAAAGATTCTACTATCTTGCAGTTTAGACTTTTATTACAGACCTCAGACAGTATTTTTGGAAAACTTTTACGCATGGTGGAGGAAGGGACGCTCTAGAGACTCAAGTCTACAAGGAGTCACATGAACTCCAAGTTTTAAATCCGTTGACATCTGCTGCATCTGCCATCTTTTTGGCTAGAAGATTCTTCTATCTTGCAGCGTAGACCTTTAGCTACAGACCTTAGACAGTATTTTTGTGAAAATTCTTACGCATGGTGGAGGAAGGGACGCTCTAGACACTCAAGTCTACAAGGAGTCACATGAACTCCAGTTTTAAATCCGTTGACATCTGCTGCATCTGCCATCTTTTTGGCTAGAAGATTCTTCTATCTTGCAGCTTAGACCTTTAGCTACAGACCTTAGACAGTATTTTTGTGAAAATTCTTACGCATGGTGGAGGAAGGGACGCTCTAGAGACTCAAGTCTACAAGGAGTCATATGAACTCCAGTTTTAAATCCGTTGACATCTGCTGCATCTGCCATCTTTTTGGCTAGAAGATTCTTCTATCTTACAGCTTAGACCTTTAGCTACAGACCTTAGACAGTATTTTTACAAGCTTTATATTGACTTCACTTGTTAGTATGTGTGGGACAAATCTTGCAACTGAAATTAAGACCACTTCTCCTCAACCGATTGAGCTGAAATTTGGTATACTTATGTAAGTACGATGACAATGCAATGTTATGGTACCATTGAGCTGGTCTGATGATGGAGTCAGGAGGTGGCCATAGGAACTCCTAAACGAAACGACGGAATCGCATCGAGTTTGGGTTCGTTGGATTTGTCTTTTCGAGCAGTTTCGTGCTAAATGATGTCCAGGGTCATGATGATGGATTAGGGAGGTGGCCATAGGAACTCCCTAAACGAAACGGCAGAAACTCATCGAGTTTGGGTTCGTTGGATTTTTCTTTTCGAGCAGTTTAGTGCTAGATGATGTTCAGGGTCCTGATGATGGAATCAGGAGGTGGCCATAGTAACTCCTAAACGAAACGGCGGAATCGCATCGAGTTTGGGTTCGTTGAATTTGTCTTTTCGAGCAGTTTAGTGCTAGATGATGTCCAGGGTCCTTATGATGGATTAGGGAGGTGGCCATAGGAACTCCTAAACGAAACGGCAGAAACTCATCGAGTTTGGGTTCGTTGGATTTGTCTTTTCGAGCAGTTTAGTGCCAGGGTCCTGATGATGGAGTCAGGAGGTGGCCATAGGAACTCCTAAACGAAACGACGGAATCGCATCGAGTTTGGGTTCGTTGGATTTGTCTTTTCGAGCAGTTTCGTGCTAAATGATGTCCAGGGTCATGATGATGGATTAGGGAGGTGGCCATAGGAACTCCTAAACGAAACGGCAGAAACTCATCGAGTTTGGGTTCGTTGGATTTTTCTTTTCGAGCAGTTTAGTGCTAGATGATGTCCAGGGTCCTGATGATGGAGTCAGGAGGTGGCCATAGGAACTCCTAAACGAAACGGCGGAATCGCATCGAGTTTGGGTTCGTTGGATTTGTCTTTTCGAGCAGTTTAGTGCTAGATGATGTCCAGGGTCCTTATGATGGATTAGGGAGGTGGCCATAGGAACTCCTAAACGAAACGGCAGAAACTCATCGAGTTTGGGTTCGTTGGATTTTTCTTTTCGAGCAGTTTAGTGCTAGATGATGTCCAGGGTCCTGATGATGGAGTCAGGAGGTGGCCATAGGAACTCCTAAACGAAACGGCGGAATCGCATCGAGTTTGAGTTCGTTGGATTTGTCTTTTCGAGCAGTTTAGTGCCAGGGTCCTGATGATGGAGTCAGGAGGTGGCCATAGGAACTCCTAAACGAAACGACGGAATCGCATCGAGTTTGGGTTCGTTGGATTTGTCTTTTCGAGCAGTTTGGTGCTAAATAATGACCCAGAGATTGAGATACAACTAAAAAGTCTAAAATAAAATTATAATAAAAAAAAACTTTTTTAAAAACAAGCTTTATCCTGAAATGCAGTTGTACTAAAACGAAAAAAATAATTGTATGCTTGGTTCAAAGAATTTCGAAAGCTTGTAGCGCAAACACAAAAAAAGAGGAATAAATTCCATGCGCGATACAAGCTTTCGAAATTCTTTGAACCAAGCATACAATTATTTTTTTCGTTTTAGTACAACTGCATTTCAGGATAAAGCTTGTTTTTAAAAAAGTTTTTTTTTATTATAATTTTATTTATTATTTATTTGTGTCAGTGTGCTCTTCTAAATAGTGTAAGACGATTGTATGTAGGTACTATTAAAATGTAATTTTAACTCATTGGTTTTGTCTCATATTAGAGGAATGTACTATGTATCATGAGTAGAGTCTTCGTTTAAAAGGATGCGAACGATTTAAATTTCAATAGGTAGACAAAATTGATAATTTTTAATTATCAAAAATTTAAGCTTTCTCCAGTAACACTGATATTATTATACTGTGACTCATCAAAGTCATCATTGTCAAAAATATTGACAAATCGCGAACTGTCACGGCCAAAAAACTGACACGCGTCCGTTCTCCGTAAGCGCCACCGCGCGAC
The DNA here is from genome assembly GCF_963855985.1 of Ostrinia nubilalis. NCBI lineage: Eukaryota > Metazoa > Arthropoda > Insecta > Lepidoptera > Crambidae > Ostrinia > Ostrinia nubilalis. The sequence goes on along the minus strand of NC_087119.1, from coordinate 22,276,076 downwards.
TGATTGAGATTGTCCAAGCCGTCATGGACGATTTTTTCCACATTTTTTAACATAGTAACTAAATAAGACGCAATATAAAAATTTCATCCGTTAAAAGCCCTCAAGTTATTTCTGAACTTTAGTTTAGTAAAAGATTTAGAATCTCAAATCGCTTATTTTAAAAATAAAACCATAAATAGAAAACGAATAGAGGTAACTTTGGGAATTTATTCTATCGAGTCAACTTCATCAAATCGTGTTTCCATCCGTTAATAGCCCTAGAAAATATCCTCAACTATGCCCAATAAAAATCTTAGCCTTTAATTTTACTGTTTAGTACCTCAAAAATGAAAAATGAAAACCTCATTTTCGCCATTTTCTCTGCTACCCGCCCTTAAGTGGTACGCAAACGTCCAATTAACTATAGTCCATGCGTATAAGGCTACACTTTGACTACCTACGAGTACATAGTTGTTGCTTCATGCTCGTGGTGACATTTGAGAATTTTTGTTATTTCAATTAGGGCCGGCAACTGTAAAAAAAATAATTATATGTATCATAAATGGATATTATATTTCTCTTATACAGTGACACGAAAAACAATAACATTTTCAAAACATAAAACTGAATAAAATAGCAAATGTGTCACCGAGAGGGCATCTACTCATCATCATGCAGAAGTGTCACAAGCAAGAGGCACATTTAAATTACTCAGAGGTGACTGACTGACTGACATAGTGATCTATCAACGCACAGCCCCAACCACTGAACGGATTGGGCTGAGATTTGCCATGGAGGTAGATGTTATGATGACGTAGGCATCCGCTAAGAAAGGATGTTACGAAACTCCACCCCTCTAAGGGGGTAAAAAGGGATCCACGCGTACGAAGTCGCGGGCGGCCTAGCGGCCTAGCGGCCGCCCGCGACTTCGTACGCGTGGATCCCTTTTTATTAGATAAATTGATAACGATTAAGAACTTCTTAAGCCAACGCCGCCGTCTGCTGTTTACTCCAACCTGTAATCAATGTTCCCCAAACGACTTATTCAGCCAAAATTGTATGAATTAGTCGTATAAGTACAAAGTTAATGAAATAATATTATTTTGAAATTATGTAAACTTAGCTATTAACAGCAAAGACATTTATGGAAATCAGGAGGACTATGTTCAGCAGTGGTCGTCCTATGGCTGAAATGATGATGATGATGATGAGTTATTATTACCAATTAACGATACCTCATTATTAGAGTCATTGATTTGACAAGATACGTAATTGCTTTCGCGTCGTTCCAGCGCAGCGACTTGTGGATAATTGCGTTAGTTTGACCACCATGCTAATTAAACTTAGTGTATTGTTGCATATGTCATCCAATTAACGGGAACAGATATTGAATTATATGGTTTAGGCCTTGCTATTGCGATTGCTATTGAGATGATAGTAATCAGAGTTAATAATTAATATAGTTCCATATTGACATCTAATTACCATCTGCACTGCAAGAGACATCATAATAATGGTAGTTGCTATTTACTCTAAGCACTTTGCTTCGTCATAATAATTGTAATCTACACTGCTCTTTCAAATTCTTTGCTTCTAATATGGACGCCAAAATACTTGAAGCGGACTTCATATTATCATGGTTATTGCTTTTAGACACTTATTTCGTTTAAAAGTGGCCAGTAATAAAAAAGTTACCATCCTTAAATTTTGCGATGTAACTATAATAACCTATTAGACAACAAATCACCTAGTTACTAGTTGTTGACAGTTATACTATCTCGGCCAAATGAGGAATAATCAGACTTATTAAGTACTTATTAACTTCCACGTCTTCTTGTATAAATGTCACGCTCATCTACGTATTCACTTCACTTGACATTTCTGGATCGAGCAACGTCTTCCATCGTCACTGATTAACTAACGGTAAATCAAAGCAGGCTTTTTATCTTTGACCAGTCAATATGCAAAGTGGCCATGTTTTCGGGCGTTTTACAGTTGCCAGGACATTATTGTACTGTATACAAGGTGGAATTTTGTAATGTCAACCTTCAGGTGAAAGTACTCTTAATACTGTTGATTTGACTGATTTTAATATCGTTTTACTTGACAATTGTGCACTTTGAAATTTTTAATTTATATTATTTGCAATGTATAACTTGTTGGAGCGTTGGATTCTCTGTAAGCCCTCAAACAGCTTTCTAAATAAATAAATAGAAAATTTTACTCAAAGAGAACATTCCTTCCTGCATTCAAAGATTTCTCAAAACTCGCTTGCCACAGTTGCTGCACTCGCTTGAGAGTGTTTCAAGGACGTAAAAAAATATTTTATTTTATTTTACACACTAAATGGAATATCGTGAGAATCCCTTTTTAAATGTGAATACTTGAACTTGACTGCGATCCCTTTCATAATTTTTCACAGTTATTCTATTAATGGACGAGTATCAAATTATCAATCGATGTTAATTCTATAGCTTATGTAAAATTCTACAGGTTCCTATAAAGTCAGTCAAAATGTCTTTATTTGCATACCTAGACTGTTTCTACCTTATTACCTACTTACGAATCGTGAAATATGAAAAAAAAGAGTAATAAATAAAAAAAAAACGTTTTTCTCTTAAGGAGCCTTTACATGTCTCATAATCTTTTTACTCTACCAGCGCTTCGAGACCAACATTTGGCAAGTGCTGAGAAGCACCGCAACAAACTTTTATAACAAAGATACAGAGTGTAAGCCAAATAAACTTTCATCGGAACTCTGTCGATATAAACCGGAATTTATCAAGTAATAACGCTCAACAGCCAAAGTCCGAATCTTGGCAAAACCATTTGACGCTGATATCCGATGAGTAGCGCGAAGTAGGAACTTCGCAAAACTGTCGGAACTGGATCTCACCGCTCCGAGAGCGATCTCAAGTTAACTCTGATTAGTTAAGGAGTCGAACAGTTGTAATTACTTATTTGTTGAATTATCAATTATTTTGCTTGGGATTGGTTTAAGCATTCGCGCTATTTAAGCCAAAGCCATTTTATCAAGATCGTTCATAGAATAAAAATTATGAGTATTGACCCAAATTGAGCGTTTGCTTTGTGTGTGACAGTAACTTTCCTCATAAATTAACAAAATATTTTAAAGCTTATTTTTCTTCTTGCTAGAAAACTTTTTCTTTTCTGTTATGTGCCATATTTACCGTTCACAGAGGTTTTATTGCTTACGCGCGCTATGAACAAGGTTTTTTATTTTGTTTTTGTAAGTGGCCAGCACTGTCTGGACGGGGCACGCGCAGGGATAACTTTATTTAATCTGTGCCCAGTTTACTCCTTTCCGCTTTTTTTTTTTCAAGTAGCGACTTGCCTAGATAATTTTTTTTCTTCTTTCTTTCTAGCCTGGATATGACTGTGTCAATTTGCCTACACTTAATTAAGTTTTAGTGGCTGCTTGAACAAGATGGTGAATTGTTTTCTCTTTCACAGGTGGTCCAGGAGTACGAACGGGCTGTGATCTTCCGCCTCGGGCGCCTACTTTCTGGAGGGGCTAAGGGACCGGGTGTGTACCTACAATTTATTAACTTAATTATACAATTTAGGTTTTTAATCAGGTCAAATTATGACAGTTTTACAAAAATCGCTTTGTATGTTTCTAGCAGTTTACGTTAGAATTACATGGGAATAGCTATTATTTTAACACAATTTAGGTTTTGAATTTGGGTCACGCGATGATACGCTAATGCGTATAAAATAATTTCCTGTGGTTCCCAGTTTCACTAGAAATATTATGTCATATCAACCACATTAAAATAATTGATGCAATGCTTAAGGAAGTATTTTAAAAGAATTGAAGACGTTTGTTTACTTAATAAAGATAATGTACATAGATAACCAATCAACTAGCCAAAGAAAACAGTAAAGTAACAACTGTATTTTCATTTGAAAAAGTGCCCCAATCGATGTCGTAAATAAACACACATACAAAATGACAAAAATAACTTGTGAAGGTTGTGTAAGCTATTTTATCGATTGTTCGTTGCAATCGTACTGAATTAATAATTAGAACTTGTAGAACAACAACCGATATTACATGCAGTAACCACGCCATTGGTCGAGTAATTTAGTTGTGAAATTACAGCTATTACAGCTAATATGATACTGGAAAGGTTGGTATCCCGTCGTCCATATGTATTTTATTAATCAAAATTACACAGTATAGAACTAGAGTGACTGACATAGCCCGCAGAATCGCTAAAATCAAGTGGCAGTAGGCGGGGCACATAGCTCGTAGAGCTGATGGCCGCTGGGGCAGGAAAATTCTTGAGTGGCGACCACGAGCCGGAAGACGTAGCGTGGGCAGGCCTCCCACTAGGTGGACCGACAATCTGGTGAAGGTCGTGGGAGGTGCCTGCATGCGAGCGGCGCAGGGCCGGTCTTTGTGGAAATCCTTGGGGGAGACCTTTGTTCAGCAGTGGACGTCTTTAGGCTGAAACGAACGAACGAACGAACGAACACAGTATAGACAGTATACATTATTACAATATTGTAAAGGAAATCGTTTGGAAAAATTCGTACTCTTATATTATGGAACCAGAAAAGATTATTTACTATTAGTAAAACTCTACTGTGGCAAAACACAGTGTATTTAATAATGTAAGAGCTGTAGGTGCAAGAAAGACTATTTTCCCATATTTACAATGTCTGTATTGGACGAGGACTTATTATGCTTAATAACAGTCTAGAAACAGGCAATTTAGGTTACTTATTTTCTGTATGTCATTGGACATATGCATGCACTCGTACATTATAGTACCTACCTATTGATTTTCATACACGTGATTGTTATTTTTTCAGCCTATAATCAAGAGAGTAATCTAGCTTGTAAACGTACTTCTAGGTAGGATTTAAAAATGCACGAGTTAGATAGTTCAACTAATTATTGTTCCACGTGTACCGCATTGATACCTTTGCAGTGAAATACTGTTTAATTTCAGCACATTGCATTTGAACACCTTATTGCATATAAATCTACAAAGCCTACGATTAATTCGCGTCTCTGCACAATAAAAAAGGTATTTTAAATCTATCTTTGATTTTATCTTCCATTTATCTCTACAAATACAGGGTGTGGTTTTGTAAAACAACGGCCATCTCAGGGGTGGTAGTAAACATGAAAATAATGACAAGAAAAATATAAATAAAATTGTAACTATTACTTTAAATTTAAAAAACCTTGTTGAAAATTTTAGGAGACGTTTGACGTCTCCTAATATTTTCGAGACTGCGCTTCATACCGCCCGCACTACCCCCGCGTACCCCGCTACACCACCGAGCATATGCGGCCGCCGCCCCGGGAGAGTGGGGGGACTTTCCGATAGCTCGCCTGCGTAATAATACCATTTTCCTGATTTCATGGACTTTTCCATGAATTTTTTAAAAAATATTTTTATTTTGATTCAGTGCAGTGTACACCAACCCTGAGATGGGCTTTATTTTACGAAACCAAAACCCTGTTTAGTAAAAAAAATACTTAAATGCAAAAGCAATAGGTACCTACTACGAGTACGAGATATTCCGTGGCACCGTAGCACTGAATGTGCTCGTAGCCATCAACTTTAAACGCTACGCACATCTCGTAGTAACTTCGTTACGGCATCTCGGCTTACGTCTAGGGACAAGATTGTAAACGGCTCTCAGGATCCCCTCTGGACACGTGGTCCGACTGCTTTGTCCGATCAATCGGACCACGTGAACTTTTTTTTCCTGTTGGTTCGATTAATCGGACTACAAGGAATCGCAATTCCACTTCGTCCGACTAATCGGACTTGAAATAAATTAAGGGTGGTATGCAACAAAATCGATCCATGGAAACTATTTCTCGTGTCAATTTCATACCTACCAATGCGATGCTCTTTGGTCATAATAATAACAAGAGCTTCCTCGTGAACGGCTTGGCATGGAAAGGTTCACTATTAAATAAATTTATAATAATAAATTTAAATCAATATTGATTTGAATAAATTAATACAAATATGTAAAGGTATAAATATTTTTAATTAAAGATTGTTTCATTCAATGTAAAACGACCTCCTTTTAGTTCAATTCAAAGTTCAACTGAATTGAACTTTCAGGAAAAAAACCGTAAAGTCAACTTTCTTCAGTAGGGGAACCTGTTGAACCTTGGACAGAGTTGTACCTAAAACAATTGTATATATTTTTTAAATTATGCGGTTTTATGAAAAGTTGTCTAGGGTATTACATACGTTATTTGTCAACATTAACGTGAAGTTAGCTAAGATTCGCCGACGCCGTGCAAGTACAAGAAAAAATGGTAATTTAATATTTTACACTGACGCAGTGAGATTTTGGAGGTTTACTTCATGTCAATTTATGAAAAATGTTGCATGTTTGACAAAACGGTTATAGTTAGAACATAATCTTTATATATCTAGCTACTGGACGATATGAGTTTCAGATCCTAAGCTCAAATGGAAGTGGGTTTATTATGCTTATTAAGTGAAGTAGTCGTAATGTTGTACCTTGACCACCCAACTAGCGATGTACCTTGGTCACTGATTTTCATAACGTTTTAATGAGAATTTTATTGTAATAAAAAAAACATATTATACTGTTATAGAAACAATGCCCCGAAGACCTCAAAATAGCAATTTAAAGTCTGTTTTTGATATATATTTTTTTAATTTCTCTTGTTTTTTAAATTTACGTTTAATGTATCTTCATATGACTTTTTTAACATTATTTTTGTTGATAAAGCGGTTTTAATGGATATTTTGCTAGAATTTATGTTAAATGATAAGAAATAAAAAAAACTAGATTGCAAGTTAAAGCCACTCCAGCGCGTATTTTGTCCTACACGACATAACATATCAACATTCAACAAAATTTTCTAGAAAAAATGTTGAATATTGTCATATTTTTGTTGATTGTGTAAGGCTAAACATGGACTGGAGAGCCGGCTTAAACTTAAGTGATTTGTTGCCAAAAAAATGTGAAAAATAATTAGTACAAAAAATATGGATTAGGATCTTTTTAAAAAAATACTTTTACTTAGATATTGTTGCTAATAACTGTAATAATTGGCATTTCAAATAATAATTTAACAGAAAATTAACAAATTGAAGCGAATATAAGCATTTATTTAAATTTAAATAGGTACAACGTACACGGTCCAAGGTACATCTGGTTTGTTGTACCTAGGACAGTTTTCCCTTTTTTTTTTCTAGCAGCTAGTATGCCCAAATTTTTAAAATTATACACAATTTTATGAATGAATTATGTAGTTAATTAAATGATCTTTAAATATAACTGCACTAGACAAGTTTAACTATCACCATTATTTTTCAAAAAATCAAAATTCGAAAAACTGGCCTAAGTACAACAGGTTCCCCTAATCTTTCAAGGAAGTTGAAATACACGGATTTTTTTTATAAACATTTCCTAAATGTTTATATTATTATAGATAAGTAGGTTATGTAGGTAGGTATTCATTTGTTTTCCAAATTTTCAATAAGGATGTTTCCTGGGTAAAAAGCAAGAGTTTTAATTAGTCCGTCAGTTAGCTTATCAAAAAATACTCGACATCTATTTTTCACTTTTTAAAACTAATGAAAATGTAAAGAGATAAAGCGTGCCAAAGTTCTAAAGAAAAGGCCCGTGACGTCAGTGAGTGCGTAAAAGTGCTGCACTTTGTGACGTCACGCGGAACTTCAACGCACTATAACTTTGAAATTATGTATTTGTTTGATTGGCAATTAAATAATTCAAGTCCAATATTTTTTTATATTAAAATTGACGGACGAAAAAAATTTTTTTAGGAAACTATCCTAAAAATCTATCAAAAATATTCAATAGATTTATTATAGTTGAATTTTTAGGAAAATATATTCCGTTTATTTCAAATTTCTAGAAAAATTATTGAAACTATGGATTTTTTTTCCTGAAAGTTCAACTCAGTTAAACTTTGGTTTGAACTAAAAGGAATAGGTCTGTTATAGTTTTTCAATCAAGAAAATGCAATTAAATAGTGTTGAGTTAATGAAATAATAAATGTATCTTTCTTTCTTTCTTTCAAATAGGTTGGGCGGTTAAATGTCGGACCATGTAACCTTAAGAACAGAAAGTCTTGATAGTCCGACTCCTTAATCGAACCAACAGGAAAAAAAAGTTCACGTGGTCCGATTAGTCGGACAAAGCAGTCGGACCACGTGTCCAGAGGGTCAGGATCAAGGTCAAAACATTTTATTTTTAATGAGCAAAGTATTATAATAAACTTTCCAATACCAACTTTCGGTAACAAAAGTACTAGTACGCAACAAATTTTAATTAATCTTACGTTAGGCTTGATTAAAGCAATATTGATATCAAAGTGATCAACTTTAATGCATTTGTCAGACTGAAGTCGCTTGAGAAAAAACCACATACGTATAAAATACTAGCTTTCCGCCCGCGGCTTCGCCGCCGTGGAATATTTCTGTTTTTTATATAACTTATGACACTCAGCAATAATGTGGCTTTCTATTGGTGAAAGAATTTTTAAAATCGGTTTAGTAGTTCCCGACATTACCTCTTACAATAATTTAACAAACATACAAACACACAAACTTTACCTCTTTATAATATTAGTATAGATTAGGTACCGTAGAATGGGGTTACTTTGGCCAATTTTGAACTTTTAAGGTCCATATCTTTTAAATTTGTGGGTGTAAAAAAATACAAAAAAAGTCTAATAATCGGTTTTTATAGTACTCTCGATTCGTGTAATAAAAAATGATAAAATATAGCTCAATTTTGAGAGAAAAAATAAAAAGTATGTGATCAAAGCTAAAAGAAGAATGGGGTTACTTTGATACCCCCAGATTTTATTGCGTAAATAGAAAGTAACCACAATTATAATACCAATAGATTTAAAAAAATCAAAATCTTTTCAAATCAAAATTTTACGAACGAAAAGAACTTAGAAATACTTAAACTTTGCAAAAGAAAATTTAAAAAATAATTATAAAAATAATTTGTCTTAAAAAATCAATAATATTAAATTTATGCATCAAAACAATAAGAAAAGTCATATAAATTCACTTAAGTCATACAAGTTCTGCAATATCAATATAAAAAAAATTGGACACATTCAACGTTACTATCCAGAATTGCAAAAGGCTTTGGTTTTGGCAGGTAGATTAATTATTTCACTTCTCCTAATTTCAGATATATCATCGCGAACCAATTTGAATTCTTTTTTATATTCCAAAAATTTGAAACCTTCGACTACCAGTGGATATTACCATTTAAAGAGGAGTATAGTCTCTGGGGATAATTTGATCATTTTTGATCAATCTCGCACCAATACCCTATCAATGACACCCCGCATCAAACAAACTCAAGTCATTCCATTATCTTTAAAGTTAGAAAAACATTAAGCACTGTATGGGATAATCGATCATAGGCCACATGATGGAGTAGGTATATTCTAGAAATTTCATTTTACTATCACATAAATAAGTACACATGAAGTTTTGCAACACAATTATTTAGCTATAAATAGAGAATAACATTATATTAACCTTTTTTAATTAAAATAATAGGCGAATTTCCCGCGTGTTCTCAAAAAAGGAATTGACAGTTCTTCAGTGTTACTAATCTAAAAAAAAAACTACCAAATTTCACCAATAGAAAGCCACATTATTGCTGAGTAATAATGTGGCTTTCTATTGGTGAAAGAATTTTTAAAATCGGTTTAGTAGTTCCCGACATTACCTCTTACAATAATTTAACAAACATACAAACACACAAACTTTACCTCTTTATAATATTAGTATAGATTAGGTACCGTAGAATGGGGTTACTTTGGCCAATTTTGAACTTTTAAGGTCCATATCTTTTAAATTTGTGGGTGTAAAAAAATACAAAAAAAGTCTAATAATCGGTTTTTATAGTACTCTCGATTCGTGTAATAAAAAATGATAAAATATAGCTCAATTTTGAGAGAAAAAATAAAAAGTATGTGATCAAAGCTAAAAGAAGAATGGGGTTACTTTGATACCCCCAGATTTTATTGCGTAAATAGAAAGTAACCACAATTATAATACCAATAGATTTAAAAAAATCAAAATCTTTTCAAATCAAAATTTTACGAACGAAAAGAACTTAGAAATACTTAAACTTTGCAAAAGAAAATTTAAAAAATAATTATAAAAATAATTTGTCTTAAAAAAATCAATAATATTAAATTTATGCATCAAAACAATAAGAAAAGTCATATAAATTCACTTAAGTCATACAAGTTCTGCAATATCAATATAAAAAAAATTGGACACATTCAACGTTACTATCCAGAATTGCAAAAGGCTTTGGTTTTGGCAGGTAGATTAATTATTTCACTTCTCCTAATTTCAGATATATCATCGCGAACCAATTTGAATTCTTTTTTATATTCCAAAAATTTGAAACCTTCGACTACCAGTGGATATTACCATTTAAAGAGGAGTATAGTCTCTGGGGATAATTTGATCATTTTTGATCAATCTCGCACCAATACCCTATCAATGACACCCCGCATCAAACAAACTCAAGTCATTCCATTATCTTTAAAGTTAGAAAAACATTAAGCACTGTATGGGATAATCGATCATAGGCCACATGATGGAGTAGGTATATTCTAGAAATTTCATTTTACTATCACATAAATAAGTACACATGAAGTTTTGCAACACAATTATTTAGCTATAAATAGAGAATAACATTATATTAACCTTTTTTAATTAAAATAATAGGCGAATTTCCCGCGTGTTCTCAAAAAAGGAATTGACAGTTCTTCAGTGTTACTAATCTAAAAAAAAAACTACCAAATTGCGTTTCGTTTTACGCAATTCGTGATTTTATACAAAATGGAAGTTTTGATCAAAGTCATCCCGTGATTCAAAGTAACCCCATTCTACGGTATTTACCTATATAATGGATGGATTTGTGACGTTTCGTCATAATTATTATAATAATTTTATTTTCGGAACCTAATAGTTAGTACATTTGAACAAATCTTAAAATCGTAATTCATTAGGCCATGTACTTTTTTAAACGAATACATTTTTTGATAAAATTAATCCATTCAAATATATTTAATACTCCTATATCCTATTTGTAGAACATTTGCTAAATACGAGGACCAACTGTTGCTTGCTACGAAACTGTTGAGCTGCTACAAATGTTCGTAGTCCGTGTCCGTAGCACGTAGCACATTCTGCGCTTTCGTAGTAAAGCTGCTATGCGTCACACTTGCTTGCTTGCTACAACACACAGTTGCGGGTAGCGTTAAAGCTTATACACGTGTTTATTTCCGCTCACTCTCTCTCATTTATAGTGTGCCGGTATTAAGACATTACTTACGCATTACAGATATTTAATTTCTTATCGATGGAGACAGTTTAGAATGAGATATTATTTATGTTGACAGTATGTTATTGTTTATGGAATAAATGACTATGACTATGACTCCGCTGTGTTTCTAAAAACTAGTGTTTAAAAATGTATTTTTTAAAACATATCTAACTTACTGAACTGAATATTTCAGTTTTCAAACCGGCAGACAGTGGTGACTGAGTTTGTTGCGGCGCTTCTTCTAAGCACTTGCCAAATGTTGGTCTCGAAGCGCTGGTAGGGTAAAAAGATTATGAGACATGTAGAGGCTCCTTAAGAGCAAAATATTAGACGATTTGTAAGTACTATTTATTAGTACACAAATTAAGAAATTTTGACTTTGACTTTGACTTTACATTACTGCTCTCATCTGTTTTTCAAAATCTATGCATCAGGAGATTTTGTTAAAACTTAGTAACAAAATAAAGAGTCATAGACCTGTTTACCGTACGAAACGAATGATTTTGTATTAATGTAGTTATTTTGTTCTCAGGTATATTCTTCATCCTGCCCTGCATCGACTCCTACGCCCGCGTGGATCTGCGCACGCGCACCTACGATATACCACCTCAGGAAGTAAGTGGCTTACTTTCAATGATATTATTCTAGGTATTTTTAATGGAGCCTCAATATAGTTTATTAGGAATTAAAAAGAGCTGAAAAGTTGCAGCGCAAGTAACTCGAATCAGTCTTTTTTGTTAGACTTGTTTCCAAAGGTTTAAAAATACATTTATAATTTAACAATTATTCAAAACCATAGGTCAAAACATTTGACTGAGTTCGGCGAGGATAGGTGCGCGACGCTCTATACTATACTATTTTCATATAAAGATTTTTAAAATTCAATGACTGCGGTACGTACGTACGACGTACCTATTTATAAATAATTTTAATTTATACATTAGCTATTTAAGTAAAATAGTCAGTATAGTGTTTTCAATAAGCAATAATGTAAATCATCGTCATCATCATTTCAGCCATAGGACGTCCACTGCTGAACATAGGCCTCCCCTAATGCTTTCCACGTTGATCGATTGGTAGCGGCCTGCATCCAGCGCTTCCCTGCTACCTTTACGATGTCGTCGGTCCACCTTGTAGGTGGACGAAATGTAAATAATAGAACACAATACAAAACTGCATTTTCATGATGTCTCTAGGAAAAATTATCGTACAGTATACACACAATGTACTGACAACTACGACATGCAAAATCGATATGTGTGTCTGTCCGAAACTAGGACAAAAGCGTCATCGATCACCGTTTAAATTAACCTTTTCGACCTATTACAACAGGTGTAAAGATTATCAGAGTACGTTCCTGCGACAGCGAAAGCACAAATGCAACTTTTCGACCTTTACAACAGGTCTTTAGAAGATCTTTACTGAATAGATTCTAGAGGCAGCAGAGTGGTACAAATTGGGTAATATAAATCTTAACCTATCTTAAGAGAGCGGTCATGGTATAGGTACTCGTACTCGTATGTCTAGAACACACCGAAAGTTTCGCTGTCACAGTCGTAACAATAGTTAACAACACTGAACCGTCCCAGCTATGACATTGAAAGGAAGACGACTTCCTTAGTTCCGATTTTTGCCACGTTGGTCAACCATGTAATTTTGACATTTACAGGAGAGCGCTACCATCAATACTGAGTTATTAGTTCCGATTTTTGCCACTTGACGTTTCACGCCCGTATTCACAAACGATGCTTGCTTAATGAAGCAGCAAATCGAACGCACAGCGTTGAACAGAGCTCTGTGATTGGTTCATGTGTCACCCTGTGCTTCCAAGCGCACTGTGAGACCTCTTAGTAATGTTTGTGAATACGGGCGTCCAGTATCGTTTGACTATAATGCCATCAAACACCGCTCCACTGCTGCAAGCTACTCAGTTCAGGTCGTCGCACATTTATCAACCCGGAAAGGGATCGTAACCGTATCAGCTCGAGGCGGTCAGTATTCTTTGTATAAAACTCCATACTGCAACGCACACTTGCCTTATCCGCAACGTAAACTCCTCGTCTCGCGTTTGACAGCGTGCGAAAGGCGATGACAGCTCGCAAAAGGCGATACGGTGTTGATCCCTTTCCGAGTTGATAACGCACATACACAAACATTACTATGAGGTCACAGTGCGCGTGGACGTACAGGGTGACACATGAACAAATCACAGAGTTCTACTCAACGCTGTGCGTTCGATTTGCTGCTTCACTAACTTAAAAGCGATATGCCCGTAGCTTCCGACTGTGATCGGCTGGAAGCCTCTAACATGCAAACGGGGCCGCGGGGGTCACACACAACACTGTCCAGTGTCCACCCTATAATTTTATCGATTTGACATTAATAATTTTGCTCGGCTATCGAAGAAGTTTTGAAGTAAACACTGCTTTATACAGTAACTTCCCTTTGCAAGTTTTAACTTTATAATTGTTACATATTTTATACATTAGACTGCTTGAATGCTTATTTATAGATGACAAGAAGTCATAAATTGATTTGATTCAAAATCTTTTCGGTCGATTAAGAGAATCGGGTTTAACTATCTTTGAATTCAAATCATCCATAATCGATGGGTTTATGCTGTATATTGAACCACAGGTACATTTTAATGTCTAACATACTTAGTAGAAAAAGCTCCAACGCTTTCCAAGTAAACAATTCTGATTATAATATACACATGGGTTTTCTAATAACGGAAATTTCCATGTATTAACGTGGAAACACGCACAGCCAAAGCAAACTAAACGCTATACAATGAGTACACTCATACATACATCATCAATCACAAACGTTTCAAATGTTCAAAGTAATAATTTGGAAAACATAGAGTCGAAATTCGCACCAATACACTATTCAAGAGTATGATTAAAATGTATTGAAAGGGATTGTTAATATACCTGTTGATTTCATTATGGGTCATACTCGTGTTTACCGATTCAAAGCCCATAAATAAATACGTTCAACTTATATTGTGAAAACAATGGAGTTATTATTTTATCGTGTTTCCACACCAATCGCCTCCGCGAGACAATTGAAATGATAGTCTCGCGCCAGTCCTTACTGGAGAGCGATCATGACGCTTTTCACGATTCCGATATTTATTTGACGTGCAGTTCCATCGAATAACTTTTAGGCTGGGTTGCACCATCTTACTTTGACTTTGACAAACGTCAAAAATCTGTCAAATTCCATACAAAATGCACCGGTTACCGTTAAAATTAGGTGGTGCAACTCAGCCTTAGAGTCTGGAAAATTCCACTGTGAGGTTGTATAAGCACTTTAGTGTGGGCACCCAACATAAATATTCATACAAATAAACTAAACAAACGTTATTTGAAAGGTTGGAACCCGTTTATGTTACATTGTTTACAATAAACATTGTTGAGACAATACTTACTTAATATATTGGTTATTTCATATTTGTGTGCAATTTTGTATGTAGAGTGTGTCTCAGAAGTAAACATCTTGACAATTTTTTAAAAATATAATAACTTATTACGGGTTAGGTATGATTGTTTAAAATACGGCTATATTGTAGCTACACTACGACGCTACGACGCTACGAAAGTGACTGTCCGATGGGATTTGAGGCAGCAAATCTTAGATTTCAAACGATTCGAAGTCAAAATCTAGTGTTTAATTTACAGACCGCTTGCTCTCACAGGTAGCAGAGTGCGCTACGGTCAGGATTGGTACATAAGTTGACCAGACAATTTTGGCCCGTAAATAGTACCACAGATAGTACACATTAGAAACCAACATTCTGTATCAGGTCCACAAAGGACCGCTTTGACATTCCACATTAAACAGGGCAAACGTAAACACGTGGCTTTGAACTACCGCCACTAAATATATTGATAGTGGTTCAAAAGCATTGCTGCATGGATGACAACGTTGCTCAAACTGGGAGTTAGGATGTCAAGGTCTCCGTTGACACATCTTCTACACTATAGAGGAGAGATTTGACTGTTTACTTGTATTGAATATGCTCCGAAACTACTGAACCGGTTTAAAAAAATATTTTCACCATTAAAATTCTACATATATTTTAAAGATAGGTTATAGAATATGGATTGAAAAAAGATTTTCTGTGACAGATAAAAATAAACGCGGGCGAAGCCGCGGGCAAAAGCTAAGTAAGGGTTATAATTCATTGCATAGTTAGTGTTAATCCTTGAAACCAAACCTGGAATAACGTTTTTCATTCATAGTATTACTAAATGTGTTAGTTGTGTTAAACACATGCTTGCCTTGCGTGTGTACAACGAAACGTTCATACATTTTAAGTGTAATTGTTTGTTTGTGCTCATTTACAATAGTGAAAATGAACCGTAGGTACATTAAGCTAAACACTGTGATGTCTAATGTAGTTGTTGTAAGAGTGATTTTGTTATAAAAATACTTTGATGTGCTGTGACTGTCCATGTAATTGCCGACTATAATTAAAATATCCCCGAGAGATTCACAGTAATTTTATTATTTACTACCGGCCGCCCGCGACTTCGTACGCGTGGATCCCGTTTTACCCCCTTCATCTATCTTACGCGGTTTAGATTTTTTCATACAAATGTTTTTTCCCGCTAACTCCCGTTCCCGTGGGAATTTTGCAATATCCTGTTGTAACTAAGGTTTAAGTTTACTAAGGTACCTGCATGCCAAATTTCAAACGTCTAACTTAAGCGGTTTAGATTTCTCATATAAAAGGATTTTCCCGCTAACTCCCGTTCCCGTGGGAATTTTGCAATATCCTGATGTAACTAAGCTTTAAGTTTACTAAGGTACCTGCATGCCAAATTTCAAGTGTCTAACTTAAGCGGTTTAGATTTTATATACAAAAGGATTTTCCCGTGGGAATTCCTAAGTATACTATAACCTGCCCAGGAGTATGAAGAATAATTGTACCAAGTTTCGTTAAAATCCGTCAAGTAGTTTTTGTTTCTATAAGGAACATACAAACAGACAGATAGACAAAAAATTTACTGATTACATTTTTGGCATCAGTATCGATCACTAATCACCCCCTGATAGTTATTTTGATAATATATTTCATGTTCAGAATTGACCTCTCTACAGATTTATTAAAGTATAGATGACCAAACATAAGACGGTGCCGTGGTTTTATTGTATTTCAATGTGATTGATTTTCACGTAAAAACGAGAGGCATTGACATAGTTTAAAAAATACACTCGACATCAAATAAATCGCAGCTCCCGCGACAAGCATTTTCAAACGTATGCAACCCCACTTCCCACCAATATTGGCACCATTTAAAAGCGTAGTTCTAACGTTCATTTCATTAAAGGAAAGGTTTTTACCCCAAAAATGTGTCGTTAGAAGGATCCAGAGTCACTTCTTCAAAAAATAGGTAGTTACGCTAAAGTCAACTTTTATGGCTATAAAACTGTTAAGTTGGGATTTATCGCTATCCATCTGTTAAAGAGGACACGTGAGATCATTATTTGGTTTTATAACCATAAAAATTGGTCTAATTGATCCCATAGGTGGAGGTATTTTTTCAAGTCACATTTATGGTAGGTATATGTTAATTATTTATTAATAAATTAAATGTGTTTTTCTTTAAGGAAATTAATTGGGCTTTCAAATAACACCAATATTGTTGGGGCACCATGATTGTGTCAGAAGAAAATCGTTAAAGTTCGTGTCGCGGAAGGTGCGGTTTATTTGATGTTGAGTATAACTTTTCAAACGATAACACGTAGCTTTTAACACAAAAAAGTAACATACACTGTAATCTAAGTGCATACCTATTGCGAAGGATTTTTTTTCAATAGTAATAAAAACAACTAAAAAATTGTGTGAAAGTTCGCAGAGAAAGTTCTCTTCGATCTTCCGGTAAACGGGCACTTATTCGAGCCAATAAGTTTATTTACAAAATCAAGTCTATCCCGAAATGACCTGAGTGTGGTGTCAGTCCCAAGCGAAGGTTCTAATGCAATTCCACTTCCAACTGCCAAGCGAGAAAACCTAACCGCTGTAGACGCAAGAACTATAATCCTGTTACGCTATACTAGTAGGGAATTTAGTGCAATGATTTGTATGGAGACCCCTCCACTTTGGTATAGAAGGCTCATTTTTGCACCAGTTGTTCTTTGGGTGCTCCTGAGTAGATTTCCGTCGGTAGACATCGGGAGCCCCCCCTGTGGTAGCAGGGGGAGGGGGGGCAAGTTTCCTTCTGCCGCGCTTCACTTTAAGGCCCATATCTTCAAAACTATGGGTATTAGGGCAAGTGTGGTGTCATTTTCGGATAATTAAAGGATGGCGAATTCATTTCTAGAACAAACTTTTTGCCTTTTCATACAAAAAAATAGAAATATGGAGTAAAATTCACAAAAACCAAAAAGTATTTTTTTAAATAAACGTCGTTTACTTTTAAACCACTGGAGATAATCTAATAAAAAAAATATGTCCTGAAAGCTACATTTATCAGGATTATAAATATATACCATTGTGTGGTACTTTTTTCGAAAAAAGTAGGTGAAAAAAATTTTTTCTTCAGGACATAGCGGGCGAATTTTAATGCGCGTCGGAAAAAAATATTTATTTTATCCATGAATTCATACTATTTGGTTCATAAGCAAGTAAAGATTATTATTTTAGAATTTATTTAGAGTTCCTGGCACATCATACTACCATGATTTGTATTTTTTCTTCAATTAATTTTGAACTCTATGTGTAAGACATAAGGTTGAAAATAGTTTAAATACATTGTATTATTGAAAATATCATAAGAAAGCACTAAATAAAGAAATTGAATTTGTCTAAACGTCTAATGATTATTATTATTATTTTAATTAACATTTTTATTTCTACATTATACTATTGTACCAGTGATAACGGAAAGGTAAGTGTGATTAAAGAGAGGATTGATATTATCATAGTACGGGAGATTATTTATAGCACAAAGGCTACGGCTGTGACCATTATAGTTGTTTTTTCAGACAGCACCAGCTTCTGCACTACTTCTTTCCAGGCAAGCTTCGGCAGCTACGGGCAATTGGTCCATGTAGGCTCCATGTTGCTATCGATTCTGGTCCACCCCCAACCAGTCGGGTAAAGGGAAGACTGAGTCGGTTGCTTGCAACTGACCCTATACGCGAACCCCTTGAACCAAATAAATTTTAAATAATTTGAAAAAATCATAAGGTCATAATTACTGCCCTTGATATACTAATACAAAACTGCCTAGGTTGGTGGGCACTTGCAGCACTCGTTCATAGTCAAGCATGTAGTAATAAACACAGTGAACGTTTTTAAGGAGGTTTGCTACAGTATTTCAAGCTGAATTCTACGCTATAATTATGTGTTCACTAAAAACAGGGGTATAAGAAACGCAATATTTACATCCTTAGCCACAGCCAGGCAGCACTCAAACAAAGCCATCGCCTCAGTGAAGGTTGAGTCTAGAATTAGGTATTCTAGATGCAATCTTAAAGATGAATAAACTCTGGAGGCATGACTAAGTGTCCCTAATGTGGGATACCTGGACATACACGGATCGAATGCAATGAGAGAGCCGACAGTCTAGCGAGACAAGGGTCAGAGACGATACCTATTGGGTCAGAACTGATAGTAGTACCTTTATCTAAAAGCTTAGGTACCTCATTGCCATAATATGGCCATATCCAAGAATAACAGGGCTGAATGGGAAAGCTCCAACGATATAAGCCTCTCCAAATCATTCCTAAAGGGAAATACAGGGTCATGAAGAAAACTTTTCAAAGGTATGCCCAAGCAATTACAGGTACGCAAACTGGGCATTATGGAACGAATCACATGTCCCACAAAATGGGCCTAACAACAGAAGCTCTCGAGCATGTGGAATACAATGTGGAGTCCATGAAACACTTAATACTGTAAGGATGGGTCTGCTTGGGTCAGCATATCCGGCATCAGAAGACTATTAGGTGGCTTTCACTCAGACGCTTAATTCACTTAACTAATGCATAGGATTTTTTGTGATGATAGGGAATAAAAAAGGGAGAATAAAGATCCTAATGGGTCGCTGTGGACTACGCTTAGGTGTGACCCTACATAAAATAACCCAGACAGCTTTGTATCAGCATTGGCTACTGGCAGTATATCAAGGGGTTCGCGTATAGGATCAGTTGCAAGCAATCGACTCAGTCTTCCCTTTATCCGACTGGTTGTGTGTGGACCAGAGTCGATAGCAACATGGAGCCTACATGGACCGATTTGCCCGTAGCTGCCGAATCTTGCCTGGAAATGGTGAGATGTAAGTGCAAGAAGTAGTGCAGAAGCTGGTGCTGTCTGAAAAAACAACTAAAATTGTCACAGCCGTAGCCTTTGTGTTAAAAATAATCTCCCGTACATAGTACGGGAGATTATTTTTAACACTATAATGATAATATCAATCCTCACTTTCCTCACACTTACCTTTCCGTTATCACTGGTACAATAGTATGTAGAAATAAAAATGTTAATTAAAATAATAATAATAATCATTAGACGTTTAGACAAATTCAATTTCTTTATTTAGTGCTTTCGTCTTATGATATTTTCATTAATAAAATGTAATTAAACTATTTTGAACCTTATGTCTTACACATAGAGTTCAAAATTAATTGAAGAAAAAATACAAATCATGGTAGCATGATGTGCCAGGAACTCTAAATAAATTCTAAAATAATAATCTTTACTTGCTTATGAACCAAATAGTATGAATTCATGGATATAATAAATATTTTTTCCGACGCGCATTAAAATTCGCCCGCTGTGTCCTGAAGAAAAATTTTTTTTCACCTACTTTTTTCAAAAAAAGTACCATACAATGGTATATATTTATAATCCTGATAAATGTAGCTTTCAGGACATATTTTTTTTATTAGATTATCTCCAGTGGTTTAAAAGTAAACGACGTTTATTTAAAAAAATACTTTTTGGTTTTTGTGAATTTTACTCCATATTTCTATTTTTTTGTATGAAAAGGCAAAAAGTTTGTTCTAGAAATGAATTCGCCATCCTTTAATTATCCGAAAATGACACCACACTTGCCCTAATACCCATAGTTTTGAAGATATGGGCCTTAAAGTGAAGCGCGGCAGAAGGAAACTTGCCCCCCCTCCCCCTGCTACCACAGGGGGGGCTCCCGATGTCTACCGACGGAAATCTACTCAGGAGCACCCAAAGAACAACTGGTGCAAAAATGAGCCTTCTATACCAAAGTGGAGGGGTTCTTGCACTAAATTCCCTACTATACAGCCATTGAGTTATAATGTACTACGTAGTAATATTACTTCAATGTATACAGCTGAGTATTTTATAAAACACGTCCAGGTGACGTGGTCGTAGAAGCAATTTACAGGCTTTTAATAGTTTCTAGTGCACGTGTCATCCAGTAGTTAGACTCTAATCACTATGCGCCAACTGTTGGAATAGAACGGATCTTTAATAATGAGTTTGAATCCTTGGTGCTTGTGAGCTTTGTATAAATTCATTGATATCGCAAAAGGCTACTAAGGGACAATTAAGAGGACATCGGACCTCCCTCCATTTGTCTGTGGTAAATTAGAGAGATCGTCGGTTCACCTAGCGGCAGGTCTTCCGGCTCGTGGTCGCCACTCAAGAACTTTCCTGCCCCAGCGGCCGTCATATGTGCCCGTATGTGCTCTGCCCACTGCACTGTGGTCGCGGGAGGCGCCTGGATGCGAGCGGCGCAGGACCGGTCTTTGTGGAAATCATTGGGGGAGGCCTTTGTCCAACAGTGGACGTCTTTCGGCTGAAACGAACGAACGAAATTAGAGAGAGCAGTGGAGAGTAAAGTTACAAATATTCGGTCAGTTGACTTTAAAAAGTAGAACTTTGAGGTGATGCCTAAGAGTATCACCTCATACCTCGTAGGTACCTACCTACTTACAAAACCTATGGCGAAACAGCAACATCGATACCTCATATTATATAAAAATCTCTCATTCTCTCCAATCCGCTGTTCAGCCCTGAACAAATCTAACCGTGGCCTTCTTCCCAGGTGCTAACCAAGGACTCTGTGACGGTGTCTGTGGACGCTGTAGTCTACTACCGCGTCCACAACGCCACCATATCCATCGCCAACGTGGAGAACGCGCACCATTCCACCCGCCTACTGGCCCAGACCACGCTCCGCAATACTATGGGAACTCGACCCCTGCATGAGATCCTGAGCGAGCGCGAGACCATCTCAGGAAACATGCAGCTCTCCCTGGATGAGGCGACCGAGGCCTGGGGCATCAAGGTGGAGCGCGTTGAGATGTGAGTACCCTGTTCGTTTTTACTAATTTTTAGGTACACTTCGAAGCTGACTACACGCAAGTAGCAGGCGTGTTGCCGCAACATTACTGGCTGCTTTGTATTTCTATGAAATTATGTCTTTAGGGTTTCAAAATAGTAGGTGGATTTCATACAGTAAGAATCTCCGATTTCTTCATGGCAGTTCATAGAGGCGAATCAATGAAACTTTAACATGTAGGTAAAATAGCTTTAAATAATATCAGAAAGGCTGTAATTGATAGCTTAATTCCAAAAAGCGCGACTCCACTTTATCAATTCACAATGTAAACAGTCCCAACAAAAATACAATCGCGAGCAAAAGTATGAAATCACCCTATTTGTTCCGAGAGATCGTAAGAACTAAATGGCTAATATTATCTTCTATAGAAGTTTATGTAGAAATTCGGAACCAAATACGAGTACCGTACTTTTGCAGTTTAAGTATGGTTTTCAGTCAGTTGTACGTTAAATAAGATTTAAATAGTAGCTATAAAGTTCTCATTGTAGAATGTTAGTCGCGATCAAAAGTCTTTTTCGTGACTAAATGGTTTCAGTTGCAGTGATTATTTGGGTCATTCCACCGGCCAAGAAAATCACGTGTCCGGGGCCAAAAAGTACCCGAATATCATAATATTTTAGTAACAAATATTTTTATCTAATAGTATAACTTTGGTTCTTGTTGTTAAACCACAGAGATAGTTAATAATAGTTAATAAAGTAATGAAAAAAAAATCGTAAGTCGTCAAAAATTGATTACCACGACGTGTCCGCGCTCCCGATTTCAGAACAAATTTGCTCGTATAAATTAATCCGTTATTATTACCGCTTTCAATGCTTATGTAATCGATTACTGATTAAATAAACATTGATAAATTAAATACGATATAACTATATCACTAAAAGGTTTTGTAAAATAACTATTTGAAGTTGTGTCCGGGCGTTAACCGTGATTACCCCGACACGTCGCTAATGTGCGCCTACGTCCCTAGCTACGCAATTTAGAACCGAGCTCTATCCTCCCCCGTGAACCTTTACTGGTGGCCTGCGTGCCGAGGTGATCGGTAATGCAACTCGTCGCAGGATTTCGGAGTTATCGAGATAAGAATATGATTACCCCGACCTTGGTTCAGTGCACTATTGATTTACTCTATCCTGTTTTTTTAGGTTTCTTTACATGGAAAGTTCTTGAGAATGTACAGAAATAATGGTCCATGTAACCGCATTTTTGTGTATTAAAACATATGGGATTCAACTTACAGATTGGGCAGGGCTCAGGATTAACCTTAATTTTTTGACTACCCCGACCTTGATTACCCCGACTTTTGCCACCGGGTAATCAATAATACTGTAATTTTACTAATGAAAGATTAACTAAATAACGTTTAATAAGCAAAATTACCCTTTACTAAAATGAAATCCTATCCTATTAATACATAATATTATCCCTCAAAATTGGCAAGACCCCTGGACTCGACCTTATCACCGCTGAAATGCTGTAAGCCGATGTGAACTCCGCCGTTAACGTCCTGATACCTGTCTTCGATAACAACTGGATGGAAGAGGAACTCCCAGACGACTGGCATAAGGGGCTTCTAATTATTGTGCCGAAAAAAGGGTAAAGCAAGGGTATCAGTACCGGAAGACCCAAGAGATGCGATCTGGAGTGAGTAATTGCACACCGTTGGTGCAGAGGATGTCCAACGAGTCCACAATTTCACTTACCTCGGGAGCATCGTTTCAGAGCCTGGAGGTACCGAAGAGGACATCACTTCGCGCATTGCCAAGGCCAGAGCTACCTTCGCACAACTTCGAGCCGTATGGCAGTCACGGAAATTGACCCAAGTAAGATCATAATATTCGGGTCCAACGTCAAACCAGTTCTGCTCTATGGGCGTGAAACGTGGAAGGTCACTAAGGTTATCTCGCACCAGCTGCAGATCTTCTTCAGCCGCTGTCTTCGCCGAATTCTCCAAAATCTTCAAACGACAAACTTTTGGAACGCTGCCACGAAATACCGATCGTTCAGCAGAATAAACGCTGCAAGTGGAACTGGATCGGCCACACTCTCCGAAGGGACCCCGATCACATCCCCAAGCAGGCTCTAGATTGGAACCCCCAGGGAAAATGCAAACGTGGTCGCGCCAAAAAAACATAGCGGCGCACTGTTAAGACTTGGAGCTAGATCAAACGCGAAGCTCAAGACCGAATGCGATGGAGGACTGTTGTGGACGCCTTCTGTCCCAAATAGGAGACAATAGGACATTGGGTCACTAATATTATATGTATAATGTATATTATGTATGTTTTTTACTCTTTTACGCAACAACTACTCAACAGATTTTGTTGAAACTTTACAATATTGTCGTTTATACATCAAAATAACAAATGGCTAGTTATAATAACATTTATTTTACCATAACTTTAAAAAAACCTTAGAAAATAAAATATTTTGTTTTATTTTTGATTACTCTGACTCCCAACTTTGATTACCCCGACCATGAAAATTTTGATGTCGCATAACTTTTTATTCCTGCTTGCTACAGATGGGCCAATATAAAAAATATGCTCGTAATAATGTCTATTTTGAAATGTTTTACCTAAAGTTACTCTAAATTCAAAAATAAAAAAGGTCGGAGTAATCAACAAAAGAATCCAGATCCGGAGAATGACCGATTTATATCTTGACATCATCCTGACCCAGTATCTCGAAGAGAGAATTTAACTGAATAAACTATGGCGCCAGCCGGCCCATAAATTATTTAACTTGATTTTTCCGGGCTGTCAGCTCGGAGACATTGATTTGGAATTTACTCCATCCTTCATATCACTCACCAGTCGCTCAACTACTTAGCTAGTCTGATAATTTTATAGCACTTCCATAATAGCTTCTAAAAGCAGAACCAGGACTGCGGTGACCTGATGACCCCCATTATGTTCGACGATTTTGCTTAGTTTATCACTCACTCGTCAGGCATTTTCAAAAAAGATCAATAATGCAACTTGAACTTTGAATACCAGGTTGTTGCGATTTCCTTTTGTACCCTTTGCACCACCGGCCTGCACCACTGGTAGTGCAAAGGGTATTTTTTAATCCCTTTTACACCACCAATAGTGCCGCCCTACCATTAACTGTAAAACGATTATCTATAATCATATAATATTAATATGTATTATAAAGAGGAAAGATTTGATTGTTTGTTTGTACTGAATAGGCTCCGAAACTACTGGACAGATTTGACAATATAACATAAAAATTAATAACAACCATTCATACCTACATACAACGAATAATTCCTAAAGTACCAGGGCAACATAATCATAAAGGAGCTATATCAAATTCTTCTTGGTTGACCCGAGAAATAAACATGTATCATAAAATAGCTCCTTTATGGTTATGTTGCCCTGGTACTTTGTTCGTTGTATGTAGGATGTAGGCCCGGGGTATCGTGGGTCTGAAGTGAAATGTTTATAGGCACTTATTTACACACACAAATTAAAACTTTTAGGTAGGTTTTGATTTATTTATAACAATTAAATTATTAAGTATTTTACAGTCTACTACTAGTTTTACAGTCGATGGTAGCACAGCACTATTTGTTGGTGGTGCAAGAGGGATTTAAAAATACCCTTTGCACCACCAGTGGTGCAGGCCGGTGGTGCAAAGGGTACAAAAGGGTTCGATTTGAAATAAACACCTAGAGTATTCAGTAAAATGTAGTTACAGAAATACAGAATCACATTTCGAAATCATTTTAGCGCGATGAATATTTGCTTCAATTCCCAGTGGTTTCTATCTGAGACACTAATGAGAAGGTTCCTATTTCGTAGTTTCGAGAACATTGAGATTTGTGCTCTTCTCAGAACTTGCCAAATGGTGGTCTCGAAGCGCTTTTACGGTAAAAAGATTATGAAAAAGGCTGTTAAGGAGAGCAAAACTTATGTTTCTTTTATGAATCTTTTTTAATTCTTTAAATACATGACGATTTATAAGCATTAATAACACTGGTCAACAAAAAATCAAAATGAAAATGGTGCCGAGATTCTGTTGATAGTTTATTATTAGGTGTGTATTAGTAATAATAAAAATATTTTTCTTTCTTTTTTCCTACGTGTAGTTTTGGATCTACCCTCAGTTTTAAAATTTAGCTTTAATCGGTACTTTGGTTGCACAGTTTGTAGTGTTATCGGTACATTTTTATAAATGCATTTATTTTAATATGATGTCTACATTGCCAAGAAGTTGTCTCTATAATCAAAATGTATTTTTGTTACATTTGTGGTGTGTACACAGTTAAAAAGTTCAAAAATTCAGGCAATATTTTATTAAAAGTGCTTATTTTTCTTACTTTAAGTCGGAAATTGTGGTTGTATTCAAGCCGTGGATACCCAAAATTGTTTGTATAATCTGCTGTGAACACTTAAGGCAATGTTACAATGGTCAAAGAAGCCATACCATGAAGTTCAGAGTGGAGAAAGTGAGGAAAGAACAAAAAAAAATCCTAGTTTGAGCATAATTTTTTTTTAAATTAATTTATTAAGTAATTTTTAATGGTCCATAAATAACAATATTAATAAAAGATACTGATTTCTTAAGTTCGATGGACTATTTGGAACGATTTGCATAGATTTTGTTAATTGAAATTGAAAATTTTTTTTCGGAAATCACTAGTCCAGTAACTACCCTGAAATTGTGAGACATGCCTTAAAAACTCAGGATGTCGTAATTTTCATCAAAGAGCACTACCTCCACAATCATCTTGACCAATTCCCAGAGAATCTTGGGTCACTATAGCATGCTATAGCTAAGAATAGGGAGAGCGATGCTATCAAGACCTAAAAACCATTGGAAGAGAGGTACCAAGGCAGATGGGATCGGTATAATATGATGGGTGATTACTGCTGGAGGATGTAACGTGATAGTTCCATTACACCTCATTCACAGAAGTCGTGGAAAATAAAGTTTTTAAGCATTTCAAAATATTATAAACGCTGATTTTGGTGAAATTTTGTATTTTTCTATACACGTTAAAATCTAGAAAACCACACGTAGGAAATCGACAAATTTGCTACTAAAGCAACCAGCATAAGGTCCTCAATCAAAAAATATATACAGTTCCTTGGCACCAAAACCACTGTTGACCAGTGTAATATACATATTAAAATTTATAGTCTACGAAAATAAAGAAACTTTGTCTTTGAGACTGCACAAATTCCAAGACGTCATAACGACTTTAGTAAAATAGCGTAAAGTGGAAAGAACTCAAATAAGAAGTTGATATCTAATATTAATAGTTTATTTACTTAGAAACCTACTATTTTACCTACTTAAACGTTATCTTGCGACGTTCATCTTTAAAGATACACAAAGAGTTGCACACGCTTCCTTCTTCTAAGTATTCATTTGCACTGCAATGTATTGTATATGTTACGGTTAATGTGATAAATTGAAAATTATTAATAATAATTAATAATTACCGACAGTCGGCGTAAAAGTGATAAATTAATCACATTTAACAGTGATTATTTAATAATTCAACCTTAGTACTAACAAATTTGATAAAAGAGAACAACATCTTGTGTACATGCTCGTGTACACCCAAACTTTTGAACGTTTTGATATCATAATATATATATAATTTGGCATAATGGCCTATAACATAATGTTTTGATTTAAAGTGAAAAATAGGTTAAGGTGCGGCGGGGGTGGCCCTTGGGCCACAGCCGCCTAAGTATTTAGTTTTATACACACATAAATGACCTCATATTAATCACATTAACCAAATCATGCGGTAATTATTCATAATAACCGGCGATTATTCATAATTTTCACATTTATTACTTTGACCGTAACATATACATTTAAAAGTAAATAATAAATTAGCACCAAAATATTACGTAGTCACAAACAAGACCATTAGAAAAAAAAGTCAGCATTCAACTAACAAGAGAATTTTACACTTAATATGCTATAAGATAAACCGGTAAATGAACGGCGTTTTTTATCTAGCCTCATTTTCCTGGGAATATAATCGAGAACTTAACAATTTAGGCCTGGCACTCAAAAACAGCCTACTTAAATGAACATTCCCCCATCAGCAAGGACGTCCGTCTCCCAGTACAACTGCAACGTGCCATGGCAGCTGAGGCCGAGGCGGCCCGTGAGGCCCGCGCCAAGGTCATCGCTGCTGAGGGCGAGCAGAAGGCCTCCAGGGCCCTCCGCGAGGCCTCGGAGGTCATTGGCGACAGCCCGGCAGCTTTGCAACTACGATACCTGCAGGTAAGTTGAATTTTTCTAGCGTTGTTCTTCGATGATGGTGGTGTTACGCCTGTGGATTGTAGGTATACAATTTATGTAACTATGTTACAGTTAGATTCATTTTGGTTTACAAGATACCCGTACCCGTTAGAAAAGAATATTAGCAGATGCTGCTATCTTCAACAATCACCTGCCTAACTCATCACTTCATAGACTTAAGAGATGTTTTCGACTTTGTAAGAGGTTACTTAGAATTCCTTCTACTGATAGGTAATACAAAAATATAGAGGGTGCTAGTGGACAACCATCTCAAACTGGCGCAGCCTTTCCTCTTCAGTACTGATGTAAGACTTTTCCACAGACGCTCAACACCATCTCGGCTGAAAAGAACTCGACCATTGTTTTCCCGCTGCCGATCGACCTCCTGACGTACTTCATGAAGGCCAAGGAAGAGACCATGTAAAGCGACCCCTGACGAAACGCATTAAAACGGACTAAGATAAATATGATCGGATGAACTCAACCAAACTACTGGGTGAATATTTGGAAACAGTCAGTGGGAAATGCGCACCTCGTCGTCTTTTTTATTATTTTTAGTTAATAGGGGGGATGGGCCTCTTTAGCATTGGTCTGCAACCTGTCTAGGAGAAGGAATCAAACCAGGTATGAGGCTCTGGCGCAAGTACGGTCCAACCCGAAAATGCGGCAGACCTAACCATTTTACTCATTATTTTAGTTTATTGTATAATTTGGTCAAGGGTTATTATGTTCCTATATTTTTAGGTCGGTAGCTTAATTTAGGTGGTGGTTTATTTAGGTGTGTAGGTTTGGTGCAAATAAGGTCCAACCTGAAAAGCAGCAAGCCTAAAGAAGTTTTTAATCTCGTATGCATTTTCCTACTAACTGAACTCCAATACTCACGAGTCTGGTTTATCATTAGCATTAGTTTTAACTTAACATTATTTATAACTGAGATTAATTAGTACCTAAGTTCAGCCCTTTTTCAGTTTCTTTGCCCAATAATTTTCAAATTAAAACTATCATCATTTTTGAATGGAAAGATGTGATGTTAAAACTCGATTGGCTGTGGCGAAGCTTTAGGGAACGATATATATTATTTTTGTGATGGATAATAATATATAAATGAAATAAATTATTTATTAAAATGGAAATATATTATTCTGGAAGAAACTTAAGCAGTTGGTATTACCACAACACATCGACATAGCCACAGACTGTTCCAATTTTTATAATCAAACCGATAGTGCGTAGAAGAAAAGCCTTTTAGGGTTCCGTAGCCAAATGGCAAAAAACGGTACCCTTATAGATTCGTCATGTCTGTCTGTCTGTCTGTCCGTCCGTCTGTCCGTCCGTATGTCACAGCCATTTTTTTTAGCATTGGTCTGCAATCCATCTAGAAGAAGAAATACTCCAAAATTAAATCAGGTGTGTAGGTGTGGCGCAAGTAAGGTCTAACTGGAAAACGCGGCATAACTAAGGAGTTTTTTTTTAATTCGTCGTTTAAGTTACTATTGGTTGCCACTTATTTTTTTATTCTTTTTGTTATTTTGATTTAGTAATGGTGTTTTTAGCATTGGTCTGCAACCTGTCTAGGAGAAGGAATACTCCAAAATCGAACCAGGTGTGAAGCTTTGGCGCAAGTACGGTCCAACCTGAAAATGCGGCATGATGCCTAAGGAATTTTCTTGTTTTTCAATTTGTTGATTAAGTTGTTTTATTGTTTTATTATTATTTTTTAAGTCATTTTGGTTTAATTAGGCGATCGTCTTTAGCATTGGTCTGCAATATGTCTAAGAGACGGAATACTCCGAAATCAAATCAGGTGTGTAGACGTGCCTCAAGTAATATTATGGGCTAACCGTAAAATGCGGTACGTCTCAAGTTTTTTTTATCTTACTAGATCAAATCCAACATCTGTATGTTTTGACGTGTTGCTTGGTAATACCATCTATATCAAATATTTACAAATAATAATAATTGTTCCTATAATTGGGACTGTTTATAAAATATAATACATAATATGTATAAATTATAAGGTAATAATATATTTTTGAATGAATATAAAAGTGGTTGTTAGATTGCAAGGTAAGTGAAACGAGTTTTAACTAGGGCGAGAGGCATGCAATGTCGTTTGTTATCAATAGACGCTTAACACTTTACGAAGTAACAAGATAATAATCTTATTTTTAAGTTTTTCTTCTATTTTTTCATCAATATTTTGAATCAATTAGTTTATAAGAGTAAAAAAAAAAAGAAAAAATTTTAAAAACAAAAAAAAAGTATAGTAAACATTCGTAATAAATATAAGATTTTAAATTATATAATATTTATTCATAGAATTAAGATGTAGAACTTTAGTAATAACTTTTGGGTAAAAAAAATAATATAAAAATCAACAATAGCAAAAAAAAAAAAAACAAAAAAAAAGCAAAAAAAAATGTGTAGTTCTTAGATGATAGATATTATATAAAATATAAATTATATCTTTTTTATTCATCAAATTAAAACAGTTACATTACACTGTTTTAGTCTTAAGAATAAAAGGGGTTAGGGTAATGGGTAGTTTCTATAGACTCTATACGCTCGATTTTTGGCGGAGGCTCTATACTATAGAGCCTCTGCCAAAAGTCGAGCGAGTATGTACAGATAAGTAATATATGATTCGCGTGATTTTACATTGTAATTTATGCATAAGGAACCAAAAATATTAAAAAATATGAAAGCAAAAAAAATAGTATTGAGACAGTAGAAGTAGATATTAGATTTTAACAATAAGATTTATTCGTAGTAAACAAAAAAAAATAAAAAAATACATAAAAGCCAAAAAAAATAGGAATAGATTGTAGAAGTAGAGATTAGATTTTAAAAATAAGATTTAAATTCTAGCTGGTTTATTTATAAAAACTAAGTCGTTTAGCTTTTGTGAATAAAAGGGCTAGTGTTTCTTAATGTGGTAAAGATTGTCTACAAAATCTTTTCCAGACTCTGGCTTGGAAATGCTAAGTAAATGGCCGTGTAAGTTGAAGTGCATTTCCTTAAAAAGTTCTTGCAGCAATGAAAAGAGTAATTGTGCGACCTAGTTTCTGATTTTTGTGGACAACCTATACAGATTAAATCTAGAAGTAGAAAAAATATTTAATAAATATAGAAGTAAGATTTTGAATTTTAGCTCGTTTATACATATAAAATAAAATAGCTTCCTCAAATACAGCTGTTTTATTTTGTTTGAATAACCAGGTTAGGATTGAGTTGTGGTATAGCTTGTCTACAAAATATTTTCCAAAATTTTATACGACACGAATGACCGAATTAGGAAGAATCTGTCGAGTTCTGTCGTCTGAGTAAGTGTAGACGTGTGTGAAGCCAAATAGTAATTGAACTGAGAGAAACACATGTGCCAAACTTTTGTGGGCAAACTATACGTAACCAACTATACTTAGTCGCACTATGAATATTTTTAAACTTAATTTATCATATTTTAAACTTTTTGATCTATTTTAAGTAGAAATAATATCGGTAATGTACTTCCACTGAGCCTTAACCCATTTAGACAGATAATTATTATTGTAGATAAAAAATGATTTTTCAGCAATAACTTACAAAAGGAGGCATAAAAATCATGAAAAAAATATTTTTAAAAAATGCCACTTGTTAAAACGTATTTTTAATATTTTTATGTAAAATATTCACTTTAAGCTTACTGTTACAATCATTTTTACAAAATAACAACAGTTTGGTACTTTAAAATATTTTCAATAATATACCGTACCGCATAGGGTACGGTAGGTCTAAATGGGTTAATGGGGTGCATTAGCTCATATTATTATAGTTTCTAAATATTATGTACAGTAGAAATTTAGAATTTATTATTATAAGATTTTAAATCATAACATTAAAATTATATTCCCAATTTTGATCGCTTGTAGGTGTTAAAATAGGTGCATTGCTTGTAGGGAGTTCAATAGTGCATTACAAATAAGATATTTAAATCTAAAGCTTGTAGGGAGTTCAATAGTGCATTATGAATAAGATATTTAAATCTAAAGCTTGTAGGGAGTTCAATAGTGCATTATGAATAAGATATTTAAATCTAAAGCTTGTAGGGAGTTCAATAGTGCATTATGAATAAGATATTTAAATCTAAAGCTTGTAGGGAGTTCAATAGTGCATTACGAATAAGGTATTTAAACCTAAAATAAGTTTTTTTTTTCAGTAGTTCGATTAACTAAGTTTTATCCACATTTTTATATTATTTATTTGCTTTGGATTATGTTACAATTTAGCCGTTATATTATTTTTTTGTTTGGTTGGTTGGAGACAATCATTTTGGAGTATTCCTTGGAGAGTACTTCTTTCTTCGGAGAATACTTTAAAATCAAACCAGGTGTGTGTAGGTACGGCGCGAGTATGGTCCAACCGGAAAATGCGGCATACCCAGAGTTTTCTTTTTTTTGTAATTTAATGATTATGTTACAATTTAGCCGTTATAATTGTTTCTCTTTATGTTGTTTTGGTTTAGTTAGGCGAGACGGGCGTCTTTAGCATTGGTCTGCAACCTGTCTAAGAGAAGGAATACTCCGAAATCAAACCAGGTGTGTAGGTGTGGCGTAAGTAGGGTCTGAGGCCTGGTTTTCATCAAGGCGAAGCGGAGCAAAGGAGGCGAGAAATGTTTTGAATAACCACTCAGATTTCACTCAATCGGAGAATGAAATCCGATTGATTATTCAAAATTTAACATTTCTCTGCGCCGCTCCGCCTTGATGGAAACCGGGCCTAACCCGAAAGTGCGGTATACCTAAAGATGTATTTTTCACTTTATCGACTTGTGTTACTATTGATTTTCCAATGCGCTGCACCATAAACCATAAGATATGAATTATTGTCTAGCTATTCGTTTTATTGTTTCGGCAATTTTA
This sequence comes from Ostrinia nubilalis, assembly GCF_963855985.1. Taxonomy (NCBI): domain Eukaryota; kingdom Metazoa; phylum Arthropoda; class Insecta; order Lepidoptera; family Crambidae; genus Ostrinia; species Ostrinia nubilalis. The sequence goes on along the minus strand of NC_087119.1, from coordinate 22,243,204 downwards.
ATGAATTTTATCTTTTAAACGCTTCACAGATCTCACTATACTTATAAGGATTCATGTTAAATTATAATTTATAATAATTGGATCTTACAATATGTTTGTAATATGGAATATGTTTACTTGTTTAGAAAATATTATTTATTACAATAAGTTTTCGATTAATTTTCTAAAAATAAAAATGTATAATTTAAATTCATTAAAAAAATTTTTATGTTAAAAAATGTGCGTTTCATTTAATGAACCCATACCAATTTCATACCATACACACAGATACAATAATAATGTTAAATGGCAAGTTATGGTCCCCGTGACTTTTCACTAGAATAAACCATTTATGAAAGATACAAGATTTAATCTACTTAAAGTTTAAAAAATAGAAATATAAAATATATAATAAATAACACCGGTCAACAAAAAAAAATTTTTTTTTTGCGCATGGATTTTACTTATTATATTCTGATTATATAAGCAAATGTATATAAAAAAGTGCGATTACAAATCGAAAATATTTGCTTTTTAAAAAGTTATAGCGATTTGAATTTTCCATCTTCATAGTAGAATGTCTCTAAAGATGCACGTCACATTCTCATTGGGATATATTTATAAATAATTATGGGGGCTTATTCGCAAGAACAAGGGGCACGCTTTCATCAAAATATAGTGGGATTTGAGAAACGACGTTATTAAGGCCAGTATACTGAAAGCATGATAGGGTTAGGTTTTTATGAAAAAAATCTTCTATGGAACATGACAGGAAATTAGAACTTTTCATTTTTAATAAATATTTGGACTTTATTTTAATTTTTCTCTTGTGAGAATGAATCTTAAATGGATGTTTGTTATGTTTTAATAATTAGAAAGAATGAGAGAAAGAAAGAAAAAAAAATATTTGGCAATAAATTAAATCATCTCTATGTTCATGTTTCATACATTCATTGATATGAATTTTTCTATTTTTTACACATAAAAGCAAATTCAGAACAATTTTTTGTTGTTATTCTTGTTTCTAGGTTATAAAGCAATAAAAATAAGCTATGCATAACCCGTGCGCAAAAATACTGTAGACAGTTGTAATAGAAAATCATCAAAATCAGTGAACACTTCTATTAGTATGAAAAAAGACATTCTTAATTAAAAACTTATCCTCCTCCATTCTACAAAAAACGATTTGCCAAGAAGCCAAGCTCAAAACTTGGTTGATTTTCAAACATAAATTGAGAATTTGATTGGTTTTCAATATTTAGACCAATCACAACACAAATGATAAGGACCTTAAAAATTTTACTTTAATATTTTATTTATTTTATTTAATAGCTAAGTAACATCTTAGATCGTCATTACTTAGCTACATAATATTAAGTGAAAATGTTACACAACATCACCAGAAAGTGCAAATAAATAGTCAAGTAACTGATGAAATTTTATGAACAATACAAGTTAGACGTTTTATGTAGCTAATACAGGTTTGTTTGGCTAGCTTTACTGGAAAACTTTCACGGTGTAAGTATAAAAGATAAAAGTGACACACATCATACTTAGCAACTAAATACGAGGCCAGCTGAATCGATGGAAGACCACTTCACGGCATTTGCTTCGAAACACATTACTGATTACATGGACTGGTCGAGCTGACTTCATAATTATAGTTTGTTTAAACAAGCTGCCACAAATGAATGGTGGCGGCTGCTTTTAAATTTGTAATGATATATCATTATGTAGCACAATATTTTTCAAACACTGTCTCCCTACATATCCCCATTACTATCAGTAATAGGCATTGTTTTCAACCGACTTCAAAAAAGGGGAGGTTCCTAGTTGATTGCTTTTTTATTACCGACTACACTAAAGAAACACCTGACTTGAAGCAATTGACAGGGGTATAAGCACAAGACTCACTTATCTTATGGTCATTTCTTTTCGGATGCCAAAACACACCGGAGCGTTGAGCAGGAGTAGTGTAGATACATCCCGGTGATTGCGCACCTGGCGGCCGTGACGTCACATCGAGGCTCTGGTACGGACAGGGCGAACGTGGGGAGGTGTGCGGGTGACTGCGAGGGAGAGTCGCATTCCAGTGAAGTGTGCAGTTAGCTCGATCGAGTTGTAGAATAAACGATTAACTAAAATAGCATGTGATGTCGCAAAAACCAAAAAACTTCGTCCTAATTTCCTGTCCTGCGATAACACAATTAAGTCCCCTCTGCCGTCGTCCAAATAATTTTAATCACCCGATGCAGTGCGACATCCCTCAGGCCTCGCAACGTCACACTTTTCCAGGGAATTCTCCACAGTTTCTTTTATTTTTATTCCACTACGGTTGACTAGAATAACTTGTGTTAGCTGAGGAATGCGTCTGAGGAGGCGGGGCTTGGCTGTGACGTCACATGGCGTGATCATGGCCTGTTCGGAGGGGCGCGCACGCCGCTGGGAGCGAACGGGCTGGCGGAGCTCACTTTTGCTGCTGCTCTCGGATCGGACGGACGTTCACACCCTTGCTATTTAATTGTGTCGATTTATTAATTATTCTTTTAAGTTATTTTTCCTTTGTTGTAAATTAAACATTTTTGATTGTTGGAAGTTAGTTTTTTTTAAATAATAGCTGTCTAAAACGCTAATTTCAGAAGTGGGATAGTAACCACGTCTGTGTTGGTTTTCTAGACTGTTAGTAGTGCAGTTTAACGGTATTTTTCATATTATGAACATTTTTAAATGACCACGGTGCGCGATGTCTAAAGAGGGTAGTAAATCTCGGAAACGTGGACGTTCTTCCGCTCCAGATATCGACGAGCAGCTTCAAACGATTATTTCTCGTTTGACCGCTTTGGAAGATACTTCCAGGAGGCCCTTGAGTGAGGCCAACGCGTGCGTTGGTTCACCTGCGCCACCACCGCCACCGCCCCTGCTCGATTTATCGAGTGAGTCGACGACTTTGGTGGCCGCTCGCGGTGATGCGCGTGGCGAGGAACGTGTCGGGACGTGTGCGGGCGTGCCGGTGCCCAGCGTGGCTTCGGGGATGGCGAGCGTAGCTGCATCGCTGCCGTCGAGTACTCCGGCTTCGAGCGCTGAAACCATCATGAGTGAGGTAGCAGACAAGCTTGTCACCGCCATCAATGCCATAAACCCGGTAAGATCCAACCATAATATTTATATTTCGTGTTTCGACCCGTCGCTTAATGATTTTATTGTGTGGTGTGGCGAAGTTGACCATTTACGTAATATTCACGGATGGGACGACCGCGAATGTTTAGCACGAATAGGTAATTATTTGAGAGGCGATGCCCGCGTGTGGCTCAATGAGTGGACAACGAAAGATCGTTCTTGGTCCAATTTTAAGCGTGATTTTCAGGCTTTATGCCCACGTAGGGTAGATATCGCAAATATTCTATTTGATGTGATGCAAACTAACTCAGATCGCTATACTACATACGCAGAATACGCTAGGCGTTCGTTGTTGCGGTTGCGCATTGTCAGTGGGTTGAGTGAAGAATTAATAACTGCAATTATTATTCGGGGAATAACGGACCCGCAGATTCGCGCGGCTACGACTAATGCCAATTTACTACCCGGTGATTTAGTTGGTTTCTTATCAATTTATATCAAACCCACTCGCAATGTTCCACCAGTTCGTACACGGCCACGTGATGCTCCCAATAATGACACCTACAGTAATTTACGTAAGGGGGAATACCCTGGTACGAAACCCACATGCTTTAGGTGTAATAGTTTTGGCCACAAACAGTATCACTGTCCCAAACGCGTAAAATCGAATGATTCTTGCGACAATAACCTAGCCTTGACTTCAAACTCGCCTGTTTCAAATAACGCCCTGCATAAATCTGATCCATGTAGTTTTTGTAAGAAAACGGGGCATAGAATTGAGGACTGCTTCGCAAAACAGCGCAGTGAGTCACGCGGGAAGTCGAATGTTAACTTTTGCCGTGAAACATTTAATGAATAGACAGAATAACCTAGCCGTAGCTGTTATTCAAGGGGTACCTGTAGATAATTATTTTGATAAATTAGTGGCTCGCAAAATGTTTTCTTTAATTGCTGAATTGGTCGTAAAGCATTTTCAGTATACCCTTAACGCCGTCTTTTTGTACATTACGCGGATTTATGTGGCATAGGTAGTCAAAAGTTCGAGTTGAAACTCGTGAGTTCCCCGAGATTTCTCTCGAAGTCGATTGTCGATATTTAAATACGCCCGTCATACTAGGTACAGATGTACGAGTAGGTACTCAATAGAGGTGCTATGATGGACTCTGAACACTGCTGGTTTTTCTATTCACTTATGAAATGTACATTTCTGGCACTAGGAGTAGAATGCTTAGGACGAATGATCAGTCACGGTCAGGTAAAGCCGAGCAAACACAAAATAGAATTATTGGTCGAACGGTTTTAAGTAGTTTTATTGTAAACGCTTTTACTGTTATGTTGTTACGCTAGTAATATTGTTTTTAATTGTAAACGCTTTTACTAAATATTGTTTGCTAGCTCCGATTTTTAGACAAGACACTATTGAGTTAAAAACGCATTTTTGAGAACGCTATTTCGCTATTTGGTACGCTATTTTGCTATTTGGTACGCCTCGCTTAATTGTAGCTGATCGAGGACGAATGTATGAGAGCTCATTGTTTACATATTGGATTAAGGATTTGGCATGTGAAATTCACTTTATTACTGCAGAAATGCACCAAAGTAATGGTCAGGTTGAGCGGTATTGTCGCACTGTTGTGATTATGATTCGCGTAGAAACAAACTTCTGCCATGAAAGTTGGTCTAAAATTATTTGGAAACTGCAGCTCAACCTGAACATCACAGTGCAAAGACCTACTCAATGTTAACCTTGGAATTTGTTAATTGGCAGCAATGGTGTGACGCCTGTCATACGATCCGTGGTTCGCGACCACGCGATGGATGCAGCCAGCCCCAACCGAGAGTCCTTGCGTGAGCTGGCGCGACAGCGCGCTAGTGAGCTGTTGGACGAGAACCGAGTGCGCCAGGATGCTCGTATGAATGAGCGTCGCCGAGCACCCCGGTCGTTTCAACTCAACGACTTGGTTGTCGTGCGCAAGACAAGCCAGTCCACGGGGCAAGTTAGGCTCCGATTGGTCACTGGGTCGCATGGTAAGACTACACAAGCCGTGGCCGCATGGTTTTGTGGTGAGAAGAATGGACCCCCGACGTGTGTATGGCATTCTTCGACTGTGAGTATTGACTGACTGACTGTGACTGTGAGACTGTGGTTGAGAAGTGCATGGCGCGCATCCCGAGGGCTCTGTGCGAGTGTTGAGTAATAACCTGAGGGCTCTGTTATTCCACTGTTGTCTGGTACACCCATGCATTAGGCATCCTGAGGGCTCTGCCTGTGGTACATCCTGAGGGCTCTGTACGTGTGTTATTGACTGTTGTGGCACCCTGAGGGCTCTGCCAATTGTATACATCCTGAGGGCTCTGTATATTGTGTTGTTGCGGTAACCTGAGGGCTCTGCCGTTCGTACACCCTGAGGGCTCTGTACGGTGACTAGTATCCTGAGGGCTCTGCTAGTTAGGTGGATATTTTTGTGTTTGGCATCCCGGGCAATGTCTTACATAAAAATAAACACAATTTGTTGTTTTATGAGACGTGATGTCTTATAATTGAATGTTATTTTATAGTGTTGAATGTACTCTAATGCAAACAATATCGTTCATAGGTAACGATGAGGAGGCACATGACAGTGCCTCTGACACCGAAGACGGGACAACGGGAGGTCTCCAAGAAGTCGAAGCGGAGGTCCATGCTCAGCCACCAAGATCACGCCGCACGTCCACCCAGCCAACGCCACCAGACCCTGATGATGCTGCGGTCGAGGACGACCCGCTGTCAGGAACGGCCGTGTTAGCTGAGGAATGCGTCTGAGGAGGCGGGGCTTGGCTGTGACGTCACATGGCGTGATCATGGCCTGTTCGGAGGGGCGCGCACGCCGCTGGGAGCGAACGGGCTGGCGGAGCTCACTTTTGCTGCTGCTCTCGGATCGGACGGACGTTCACACCCTTGCTATTTAATTGTGTCGATTTATTAATTATTCTTTTAAGTTATTTTTCCTTTGTTGTAAATTAAACATTTTTGATTGTTGGAAGTTAGTTTTTTTTAAATAATAGCTGTCTAAAACGCTAATTCTTGATTATCTACTTCTCGTGTGGGCGCAACAGATTTTACACGCTAAGTGGCCTCGGAAGCTCGGAACCGTGTCATAATAAGAATTAGGTTATAATTTTTGAGCATACTACCATACTATAGTCCACCTGTAAAGCCTGTTCAAGAGAATTCAAAATCTATGATCACCAATTTTATTATACTTTAATTCATTTGGGGCTGACCTCTTTAGCAAAAAATACCCATCATTAGCCAAAACATGGATCCAATGGAGAGACATTAGAAGTTAAACACGACTAAAATAATAATTGCTTTCCATTTTTATTTTTATAAGTAGTTGACCCACTAAAATCTTTGTACTAAGTACTAATAAAATAGGGTTGTATTTCCATGAAAAAATTACTAAAGATTTAATAATAGAAGAAGTCGGTGTGTTTTGAATCGGTTGATTGACCCAAGATGTTATCGAGCGTCACAACCACCACGGAACAGATAACAGCAGTCGATAATAAAGTTGACACATTATGATCGATCAGAATCTATCGACACAAACAAACACGCGACAGCCGACCGTCAGTGTAGCCTCTAGCCCTCTGCCCAGTTTTTTGACCCGTAGTTAAGTCAAATGGTTTTAAATATCAGCAAAGTTAGTTTTCCGAACGATGGCTAGCCAGACTTTTAGTATAATTTTCAAATGAAGGGAAGTCGTCGAACTTCGTACTACTCCTATCTTCTGATTAATTATGCAATTTAACTTTCCCCCGGAACAAACTTGACCTTCACTGGTTGGGTGTTTATGGCGATCAAGCTGTAGATCCTGACTACACAGGAGTTGCAGCGGTGGGAACGAGAGGTGGGTACCGTTACTTATATCGGCAGTGTACCTACCATTAAGTTAAAACTTCAAAAAGTTGGCTTTTAAAATAATCAGTTCAGCTTAGTTACTAAGGCTTAGTATGTATCGATAGCGTATCAGGAGAGCATAAATAAATACAAAAAATAACATAAAACTATCATTTATTAAAGGAATGACATCCTACAAATTAAACAATTATAATTAAAATATAACTAAACAAAAACAAAACTGTGTCCTGTAACTACGTAGATAAGGTTCGAACTGAAACGATCGACGATGACGAGTGAAACGTTGAACTCAAATACAGAAACTTACGTGTTAGTCTATAATTAATCAATATTTTCAAAGTAGCTCAAGTAATTGTAAACAATTAGAGACCCCATTTTTATTTAAATGGGTTAATTATTGGATTGTAATTAGGCAATGTGATATTACAGTTAAAAAACGGGGTTATTACTTCTACTGAATTTCACATAACACTTCTGACTTTCAATTCAAATTAATCATCTACTTGAAACTGAAAACTATAAAGTACTATCAAAAAGAAAGGTCCCTATTTATTCGTTAGTCATTATTGTCTATGTCGCATCGAGGTAAGGATGCAAAATGACCTTCCATATTATTAAACTAATTTCCCTAGGCACGAGCCGCATCAATGTCACCACGGATCTAACTCGCTAAGACGTTCCTGTAGGCTACAGCGATATTGCATTTCAATGCAGCAGCACTATCGGAATCCTATGTCTGTCAAGATCACTTCCTTAAGCTCCGAAACACAACGCCTCACCCCAGTCATCCATTACTGGACTGAGCTAGATTAAATAATGAATTCAATATTATGGTATGGATGAATGGATTTGATATTACAAGTACAGCGTACCTACGTTAGATAAGTACAAAAATGCAATGGCATTACGATGTTGGAGATTTTCATGGTGAGTTTTGGCAGACTTAAATAATTAGTTTGACAAATAATTATAAAGGCATCTAGCAAGGACAAAATAGTACTAATTAGAAACAATGTAATAACTTACCTATTAATGTTACTAGTAACCAACACGACAACTACGAAACTTACGTAGCTAAGGACCTCAACAAAAATAACTTCTTTCAAACAAACTTAGTAAAGAATAAAAAATCCCTTTGATGCCTTCAAAGGCCGGATGCATTAATTACGCAGCTTTCCACGTGCTTTTCCCAATTTCCTAGCTTTTTCTAAAGCGTTCTGAATGTCAGCGATGCTTTGAGATTTCGGAGGATGACGATCGTACGGGGTTGCCACTTGACTCACTTCAGCTGTATCTGTATCAACGATTTCGTTGCTGATCAGCAGCATGCCTAGATTCAATTTGATGGAAGTTTGCCCTTCTCTAAACAACAAGTAAATGTTTGCTTGATCAAGAACCTTCAGCGAGAACTGATCGTTCACCCTCAAAGCTTTCATCTTGATCTGGAACGGCTTGAACTCCTGAAGAAGCTTATGAGCTTTCTCCTTTAGGAAGTTTTCTAGTTCTATCGTTAGCATGTCTAGATTGGGTTCTTTCTTATGCTTGCTAGGATCTTCATCTTTCTTACCGCGAAGTAATTCTTCAAGGCACGGACTTGGTTTCAGACGGTGGTCAACGAACATTGGTTGCAAAACAGGAGGCTCGTTCAAGGTGTGCCACTTCCATCGACCAGGAGGCCCGATCTTCTCATCAATCACTATGCCTTCGGATTGGTTGTATTTCAATCTGTAAAATAAATTTCAATCACCAATAAAGGGAACACTTATTCTTCCCGTACATGTCATAAAATACTCCTGCATTGAAAACAAACATGGCGTGATGATTAATCGTTATAAAGAGATGAAAAATCGATATCGAATATTGAAGATAGTATACCTATAGAAGGTAATCATAAAACTTTTCTATGTTAGTAACTTTTATGATAAAAAACATGTTTCGGTGGAATTTAGATTTCATTACTTTCACCGAATTGTAAATGAAATCCAATAATGGGAACTACATTTTATTTAAAAAGTTTCCACAAACTAATAACTCTGATTGGGCACGTTATTGACAAACATATGAATTCATGCAGTCAAAAAAAGTGTACACTTGTCCAAAAAATAAAATAAGTATACGCAATACGGACTAATGCACAAAGTTGCCCGAGGCAGTGCAAATGGAATATTTTGATTTCAGATTGATTTCAATGTAATGAATAGTGGGTAACGTATGAAATGCTTTTAACATTTCCAATTTACTATTAGTCCAGTCATTATAGTAAGTTCACTTCGGAATTCGAGATACCCAGCTGTAAGTCTGTAAATACGTGTATATTGACACCCTAAAAGTTGTCTCAAAACCTACATATGGTAGGGTGTAAGCAACTATTAAATTTCAAGGTCAACGGTCACAAAAATCGGTTTTTTGAGCTTTTTTTAGAAATATCTCATTTCCTGTGGGTTTTTTGCTATTTGTATTTATTATCAATATTGTAGAATACTAAATTCTCTACAAATTTTGTTTAAAAACCTTTTTTATACGGTGAACCGTTTTCGAGATAGAGGGCGGAGAGCGCGCGGTCACTGCATCACTTCAGGTCTACTTAAGCGGTTTAGATTTTTCATACAAAAGGATTTTCCCGCTAATTCCTGTGGGAATTTCGGGAATTCCTTGTTGTAACTAAGCTTTGAGTTTATTAAGGTACCTACATGCCAAATTTCAAGCGTCTAACTTCCGTTAAGCGTTTAGATTTTTCATACAAAAGGATTTTCCCGCTAATTCCTGTTCCCGTGGGAATTCCTAAGTATACTATAACCTGCCCAGGTGTATGAAGAATAATTGTACCAAGTTTCGTTAAAATCCGTCGAGAAGTTTTTGTTTCTATAAGGATCATACAGACGGACAAAATTCTATACATGAAATATATTTTCAAAATAACTATCAGGGGGTGATTAGTGATCGATACTGATGCCAAAAATGCAATCAGTAAAATTTTTGTCTGTCTGTCTGTCCGTCTGTATGTTCCTTATAGAAACAAAATCTACTCGACGGATTTTAACGAAACTTGGTACAATTATTCTTCATACACCTGGGCAGGTTATAGTTTACTTAGGAATTCCCACGGGAACAGGAATTAGCGGGAAAATCCTTTTGTATGAAAAATCTAAACGCTTAACGGAAGTTATACGCTTGAAATTTGGCATGTAGGTACCTTAGTAAACTTAAAGCTTATTTACAACAAGTAATTACCGAAATTCCCACGGGAATTAGCGGGAAAATCATTTTGTATGAAAAACCTAAACCGCTTAAGTTGACCTGAAGTGATGCAGTGACCGCGCGCTCTCCGCCCTCTATCTCGAAAACGGTTCACCGTATAAAAAAATTTTTTAAACAAAATTTGTAGAGAATTTAGTATTCTACAATATTGATAATAAATACAAATAGCAAAAAACCCATAGGAAATGAGATATTTCCAAAAAAAGCGCAAAACAACGATTTTTGTGACCTTTGACCTTAAAATTTAATAGTTGCTTACACCCTACCATATGTAGGTTTTGTGACAACTTTTAGGGTGTCAATATACAAGTATTTACAGACTTACAGCTGGGTATCTCTAATTCCGAGATTCTTACCTAATTTAAGCTTAAATGACTGGACTATATATTATTGAATATTGAGAGAAACTATTGGATTATAGTTATCACGCTTCTTCAATAAAAATGACATGAAAAATGGTCTTCATAAAATTATGTGTGAAAGATGTGATTTTGCAACAGAAATCCTTAGTACCATGTGCTGTCTTTTTTTGAGCTCCAAAAAAAGTTTTGTAGCATATAGGTACTTCTACTAATAGATAATTTTGTTAGCAATCGTATGATATAAAATATTAGTGTCAAGGTGCACATGCCATCGCCTGTTTTTGAAGGAAGAGGTGAATAGTAAAAATGAAAAACTTAAATCCTTGTAATTTGTCGAAGAGAAGTGGGTCAAGCCCAGATTTGAAGTATTTTTATCGATAAAATTGTCCTAAAACTGTCTCGGACTTACAGTTCATGCTATTATTTCAGAGGGTAAGTATTTTATTTAAAAGTTCTAATGTCATTAAAGAAAAAATATACTTATTAAATATGACTCCTCCGGTGCTATAATTTTATACTCTAGATGCTGCAAATGCATTCCTTTATTTCAAACGTTCATTTAAACGTAGTATTGTATTTTGGAGTTAAAGGAATCGTTGTGCGCGTCTCTCAGAAACTGTGTAGCTTTTCGTAACAGTAAACAGGATATAGCGAAAATTTTCATATTTGCTCATGTTCCATTAAATTTTAGCAAAATTAAAATTATACATTACATAAACATTTACATTTTCATAAAAAAATGTTGAAGGACTCCTCTAACAGTTTATTTTAGAATTCAACCTTGGCCCGTCAAAGAAAATCAGACAAATAACAACAATTATATTTTTATCTCTACTCAGACGCCCTTAAGTTATACGGCCCAGACATAACAAAACAATGCTCGTATCATATGTCGATCATACTCTTACAGATTCCAGAAATATAAAGCTCTCTCCAACTGACGGTAGTCGAGTGGGGTTCCCTACTTGTTTTCGAAAGTTGATGGTTTGATTTTTATTATATCGAACACGTTGTTTCGCTACAGGATTTTTCGCGCAAACGTTACATCGCACCATTAAAGCATCGATGAAATAAAATATCGCACAACTGAATTACCGAAACAACGTGTTCGATATAATAAAAATCGAAGTAAAACTTTCGAAAACTAGGGATTTTTTTTAAGGGACGCGCGCTGGTAGCTTGAAGAGCTTTTCCAGCTTCACCGGGCAGAGTAGCGAGTACAGAAGGTACGCAGACCGACGTTCGCGATCGCAAGTAGGACCCAGAGTGCAATTTTATAGCGCGCGGGCCTGCGACATGCGAGTGTAAAGCCAACCAAGAGCTAAGTTATAGTCTTTTTCACCTAAGACGATTCCTGTTACATTTCGAGTTTGATAGTTATAGTTGGCAGATTGCCAAGAAAAATAGAAAAAAACATGACTTTTTTTCACTTCTTTTTCAGTTATTTTACAACACAAGAAAAACTAGGTCGTTAAAGTATGTTTTAATGATTTGTATTATTAGTAGGTATTTGAGCTATTCTACAAAACGAATGTAAATTTATTAGTCTATGTTTATCAGTGTTGAACAAAGATACCCCTTCCCAGCGGTTCCATAGCGCGGCTAGTCATGTAGTCGGAATACTTAGGTTGTGTGTTTCTTTCAGGCAGTGCATTTTCGCATGTTAACAGCGCTATGGAACCGCTGGGAAAGGGGTATTTTTGTTCAACAATTATGTCGAAGCTAATAGACGTCAGTAGATTGTTTTCCTTTTTAAGTTTCCAAACACTTTCTGTGATACAAAAGTGACAATAATGGAAGTAAACGGCTCCATCACTTTATCGATCACAACGTAACTGCGCCACCTTGACCAGAAATAATTAGCCATGATGAATAAATAACACCACACCGCCCGCTCTCTATCATTTTAGCGGTATTATTATTACAGAAATTATTATTATTGCAAACGAGGAACTAAGGTGAACGTGATATTAAGGTCATCCCATAAATACTTACTGTGAGGAAGTTTTAAAATCATTTTCCAATAGGTTGACCAGTCATATTGCACTGGATTGTTGTAAAAAGGTCACGGTATGACAGGTCAGGATTAATAATAATAACACACACACACACACACACATGCACACACACACACACACACACACACACACACACTCACACACACACACACACACACACACACACACACACACACACACACAAACACACACACACACACACCAGACGCAACCTAAAATATGTGGTGATTTTATTACTTTTTTAGTTTGATGAGTTACGCCCAAGTTACACATACACGAACCAATCACAGAGTTCTATTCAACGCTGTGCGTTCGATTAGCTGCTTCACTTAAGCAAGCATCGTTTGTGAATATGTTGTGCGTTAATATGCTGTCATTACTTAGGTACCTCTCATTCCCGTAATGATCGTAGACCACTCCATTGCCGAGGTAGTCGAAAGACGCCAGCACTGTGACTGGTAGACGTCGCCCAGCATCCTTATTCTCGCCAGAACTGTACACGACGTATCTATGGCCCGAGTTTGAATCTGTAAATAGGGTTAACTCAAATTACGGTATTGCCTAAATCGACGGCGTGAAAAAACGTGGTGTGCATAGGTCCAAAAACTTAAAGTTTAATCACAGAATAACAATAAGTACTACGTACAGAAGTTTTACTTCGCGAAGGTATTTAAAAAAATGTATGCTCAATGTCATTAACAATATGATGTAATTCAAGCCTGTCTCAAGAGTCAAGCACCATTTTGTTGACAATCGTCAGTGATCGGCACTGCGCCGAAGCTATAGGGCTGACTTCGGTAAAATGATGTGACGTGAGGTGTCAAACTGATTTACCATGAATTATCATGAATAATATTAACTACTTATTTACCTCTCAGTGTCTTGAGGCAACTTAAAAAAGTACATTCTGTGTTTTTATTATTATTTAGGCAGTTAAATACTGCACAGTATTTAGTACATCATTTTCTTTATTTTCTTCCACCATACACAAGAATACGCATGCGTGAGTCAATGTCCGCTCGTATGTGATGCCTTGTCGAATAGTATCCTGTAGGTGGGCCATCGTGCGTGTTTTGTTTTCGATGTAAACTCGCGGAGATGAACAGGCCTGGTTTAATGTACATTTCTTACAAAAAAGACTCACGAAAATAAATTTTGACACCCTGCAAATCAAAAACTACCTAATCATCAACGACAATTTTGATCGGCGTAAGGGGGCGTCCATAAATTACGTGAGACAATTTTGGCTATTTTTCAACCCCCCCGCCTTGGTGAGATTTGGTGAGATTTTGCCTGACCCCCTCCCCCACCCCCTAATCTCACGTGATATTTAAAAAAAATCCGAAATTTTCTTAATTTCGTCATTTATTCTGCATTTTAGTATTCACACATGCAGACGGAAGCATTGTTAGTTTTATTTGTTTAGACGGTATAGAATAAAATGTCATTATCATCATAGAAAATATAATTTTTTAGGGTCCCGTAGTCCTGACAAGGAACCCTTATGTAGTTTCGATATGTCTGTCTGTCCGAGGTTTTGCTTGGAAACTATTGGCATTAGAGAGCTGTAATTTTGTGGAGGAATGTATATTAATCACGCCGACAAAACGGTAGAATAAAATTTTGAAAAAAAATTTTTTTAGGGTAGCTCCCCTACATGTAAAGTGGGGATGAATTTTTTTTCATATTCTACACCATCGTGTAGGATATCGTTGGATGACTTAATTGGGGGTTTCAAAGACTATTTTTCGATTTAGGGATCCGTTTGCAAACTATTAAAGTTTAAAGTGCCAATTTTTGTTCGAGCAGGGCGTCCTCTAAAAACTAGACTGTTGGCTTGAAAAATCTGGAAAAATTCATAATAATACTGATTTTTATGAACTTTCAAGAAAACTATAACGGTTAGGGTAGGTTAGTTAGTTTAAGAGTAATAGTCATTTAACTCATTTATTATAAAATTTCATAACTAATAAAAATTCCTTAGAAGAAAATATTAAAAGCGACTTTAGATGAAGTAATTGCTTGCTTCTGAAATATATTTTGTTAACGACGGACAACTACGGAACCCTACACTGCGCGTGGCACGCACGACACGCACTTGGCCAATTTTTTTACTTAAGATTTAAACCCAGTTTTCTGGCAAACTATTTCTCTATTTCTTGCGGAAAAAAATACGTGATATTTCCTGAGACCCCCCCTCTCCCCCACGTGAGATTTAGTGAGGTTTTTGTTGACCCCCTCCCCCCCCTAAAAGTCTCACGTAATTTATGGACGCCCCCTAATGGCGCACTCCTAAACATCCATACTGATTAACAGCCCGACTCAACTATCGGCCGACTAAAAGTCGGTGGTCTGCGGCCAGGCTTTTAAACTTACTAAAAGTTACCTTGAGCGCAATAATAATCTAACGCCAGCATCCCGCTCTTATAGAACCACTTCCCGCTGCCGTCCTCTTGTATTTCGGCAAACTTTTCGCCGGTGTCGTAGTACACCAGCCTCTGCGTCCTGTGCCTGTCGAACCAGTCGAACTTGGGGTTCGCAGGCACCATCTTGTAAATATTCATCTGCATAGACGATACATTTAGGACACGGCTTATTTACGAACAAGGTATTTGTTATGTTTGCGTTTCACAAATAAAACGCTAAAAGCAGAACGCGGGTTCCACCTAATCGATGAAAGCTTGTCGCTTTGTGGAATTTTTCGCATGAAAATTTATAAGTATAGCCCGACCAGGAACATAAAAACCCTCGCCATGTTGCGGAAAACTAATGGTACTAATTTCTTTTAATGGCAACAGTAACTGAAAACTTCATTGACATGTCACCTTGCATGTCAGACTATTGCTGTCAAAGTGTAAACAAACTTTATTTTAAGTGTGCGCAATTGATTTTGTGAATTAAATTGCTAAAATCTTCGTATAGTCGTGAAAGAAAAGTGGTGCACAATGTGTTAAAGTATTTGTCGAAGAGAAATACTAAGGGTTCGGACAATATTTTCATTGAATAATGTTTCCGACGAAGGTTGTCAAATTGACTGACATGTTTATCGTATAGTACAGTCCACTATGAAAATTAGCTGTGGTTTGTTTCAACTACCTATTTTAATTTTTTTTGTCACTTTCTAAGTGTTGAATTTTATGGAATTGGAAAAGAAGTACCGAGTTTGAAGCGTTCATGAGCAGACATTGCATTTGAATATTCAAGTTCTGAATTTGATTATTGATGAATAATAAAATAAATCCTACTAGGTCGATTGATGGTTTCATTTAATTTATTTAAACCAGGTTACCTATAATAACATTTTTTCGTTAATTTATGAAAACATCAAATTAGCCCGTAATCCTGAATCCTGATACATAAAGTTAGCCTATTAATTTAACACAGGTACGACTGTACTCAGTGTTGCACTATCAAATGCAATTGACGCGCCTCTATGCCAGGGTTTTTATGTTCCTGGTCAGGCTATACATACTTTTTTGTCTGCGATGAAGATGGACTAAAACTTACCCGTCGCATTATCTTTGTGGTTGGTAATAGTGTCCACCCTTTTTCAATGAATTCTCTATTCGACAGCATGTATCGTATCACGCCTTTGCCCGACTTGTCTTCCTAAAAAAAATGTCACTCAGCCTCAAATCTCAGCGCAAAATAAAAAGAAAAACAAAGAAAAAAACCTTACAACTTCAACTTTTTCTTTTACTTTTTTCCCTTTTTCTGTAATCCCTGAAGGTGTGGTTGTACTCGGAGTAGCGTGTTGACCAGGCAAGCTCGGACATTCCGGCTGCACTTTGAACATCAGCGGCTGAACAGAACCAGTATCTAACCCTTTACGGGGCTCAATGGGGACAATTTTATTCCCTTTTACCATTTCAGTTACTTCACCATCCTCTATATCACATTCTGCAATACTTTCAGACACAGTTTCGATTATCTCCTTAATCTTGCGAACTGGAGTTGGTAGTTCCTTTATTTTTGGTATTGGAGGCGGAGGTGCCGCTTTCGCCGGCTTCTCTACTTCCCTTCGAGTCGTATCTTTTTTCATTAATTGCGCCATTAAATCTGCCTCAGCATCAACACTAGGTTTCCTAGGCTCTGCCTTAGCCACTTTTTTTTCTTCCTTTGGCTTTGCCTCTTTTGGCTTCTTTTCTTCTTTGGGAGGAGGTGCTTTTTCCTGTTTTGGAGGTTTTTCTTTCGGTTTCTTAGGCGGTTCTTTCGATTCCTTTGATTTTTTTACCTTTACATTTTCTTTTGTCTCCTGTGGAGTAGGCCTTGGAACTACTTTCTCAGTGGAAATTTCTTTTTCTTCTTCCGACGGTTGTTTTTCTTCGAACTTTTTGTCAGCGAAATATTTGCAAATGCAAGAACTCTGCATATTATAAAATTCCTCAGATTTCTTATCGGATTTAAGTCTCATGAGAACTTGTTCGAGTATATCTTTGCTTTCAGTTATATTTTCTAGTGAGTCTATAGATGGGAAATAGCCAATATCTGGCTCGTGTATTGTTAATGGAGACTTGAGCTCATGCAACAGGTGGGTAAGCTCATCTGTTGCTGGAGATTGCGGGTAAACTTTGTGTTTGCATGTCTCCCTCTCCAGAATTGTGTACAAAAACTGTTTCACTTTGCAGAGCCATATTTTAAATCTCTGCTGCCTGGCATCGTTATCTATAGTTTCGCTTATTTTGTATCTGTCTGCTAAAAATTCGCATCGTTTGCATTTCCCCGAAGGGGTTAATCTTTCGCAGAAGTCGCAAATCACACCGGCAGCTTTATTTTTTTTAATAGCTTTTATTTCATCTAGCAAACTCCGAATTCTGACAACTAAGTCCCGGCATTGGTAACATCTGCGTCTGTATGGACCTGGGAGAACGATCACAATTTTTATCCGGAAAAAATGGATTACCTATCAATTCATGCAAGTAGCTTTTTATTTATTCTCTAGTCTGTCAAGAAACTCGCATGAGAGTAAAACTAAAATGCCTACCTCTACCTGTTTAAGCGTGAAATGGCTTTAATAAAAAGCTTTCTACATTATCCACGTTTTTTAAAAAGTCCTCATTAATGTAAGTTGACAAAAGAAATAAGAAATCCGATGAATAAATCATAAACATCAACTGTGCACAAAGTAGATTATTGTGAGCACTCTAGGTAAGTGAAAAAGCCTTTTATCTAGTAATGAGATTAAAGTAAAAAATTTATACAATGTAGAAGGCACTCGCGTAGCTTTTAACGTCGATTTAACGAGATAATATTATTATGTTTATTTGGAAAACAACTTAAATAAAAAAAATATTTCGGTACCAACATTCTTCTGTATGCTCTACCCTCCTGGCCCGAGTTTTGGTAGAGTCGCTCAAAACAATAGTGCCTACTTTCTTTGCATTGCTTCTCTTCAGTTCCTGTAACATTAACGAAAATATGAAACCAATACCAAAATTTGTTTGTTAGTTAATCACCTAATTCACCTAGAAACCTATAACGAAAGCAATTTAAACACCATGCATTTTATATAGCAAACATCTCTGCACAAAATGAAAGTACAAACATCGTAAAATAGCTATAGGTATCAGTTAATATTGACACTTTTTTTTTCAATTACAATCTTACATACTTGTAGGTATGATTAGTACCTACCTACGTAGTTATGAAACTAAGTCGTACTGCGATATTAATTATTTTGTTTTAGAAATAGGAACCACTGTAACAGAGAACAATATAAAATATAAACCTATGTGACCTCAAAAAATTAAGTATATTTTTTATGAAAGTTATAAAATAATCTAAATACGACTTACCTAATACTTACCTACACTAATCATTATAAATTACGTCGCGAGATTATAGGATGTAAAGGAAGAAAGGAAGAAACCTATCAATTTTTATTTGAGTAAGAATCTAAAACTGTTACTTCTTTTGTATGATAGAAGATACTGAATTAATATTTTTCTATTCTATTTTACCGTATTTATTAGTGAAAAACATCGCACTTTTCGAACAGAACACTTTTTTCAGACAGCCTTGTACTAAAAATATAACACATTGTAAATAATATGCATAGCTGGGCACCGTTAATCAAATAGTTAACTTCGTTAATCGTTAAACCGTTAATAAAAAAATTAACTTCGTTAAACGTTAAAACGTTACATTTCACAAGATTTAACGCAAGTTAACGTTAATCGTTAATCCGTTAACACATGATAATAAAACGAAAAAAATAATTGTATGCAAGGTTTAAATAATTTCGAAAGCTTGCGATACAAGCATGGAATTTATTCCTCTTTTTCAGGGTTCCGTAGTCCTGACAAGGAACCCTTATATGTAGTTTCGATGTCTGTCTGTCTGTCCGAGGTTTTGCTTGGAAACTATTGGCACTAGGGAGCTGTAATTTTGTAGAGATATGTATATTAATCACGCCGACAAAACGGTAGAGCAAAATTTTGAAAAAAAAAATTTTTAGGGTAGCTCCCCCTACATGTAAAGTGGGGATGAATTTTTTTTTCATCTTCGACCCCATCGTGTGGGGTATCGTTGGATAGGTCTTAAAAATGGCTTAGGGGTTCCTAGGACTTTTTTCCATTTAGGGATCTGTTTGCAAATTATTAAAGTTTAAAGTGCCAATTTTTTTTCGAGTATGGCGTCCCCCCCTCTAAAAACTAAACTGTTGGCTTGAAAAATCTGGAAAAATTCGTGATAATACTGTATTCATGAACTTTCAAGAAATCTATAGCGGTTAAGATACATCAATTAGTTTGAGAGTAATTGTCATTTAACTCATGTATTACAAAATTTCTTAACTAGTGAAAATCCCTTAGAAGAAAATATGAAAAGTGACTGTAGATGAAGTAATTGCTTGCTTCTGAAATATACTGTGGTAACGACGAACCACTACGGAACCCTACACTGCGCGTGGCATGACACGCACTTGGCCATTTTTTTTTGTTTGCGCTTCAAGCTTTCGAAATCATTTGAACCTTGCATAAGTACAATTATTTTTTTCGTATAGTACAACTGCATTTCAGAATAAAAGCTTGTTTTTAAAAAAGTATAATTTTATTTTACACTTTTTAGTAGTATCTCAATCTCAGAGCCTTGGTTCAATTACAATAAGTGCTCGAAAAGACAAATCCAGCAAACCCAAACTCGATAACCATTTCCACCGTTTCGTTTAGGAATTCGTATGGTCACCTCCTGACTCCATCATCAGGACCCTGGACATCATCTAGTACTAAAGTACTCGAAAAGACCAACGAACCCAAATTCGATGCGATGCCGCCGTTTCATTTAGGAGTTCCTATGGCCACCTCATGACTCCATCACCAGACCAGCTCAATGGTACCATAACATTGTATTGTCATCGTACTTACATAAGTATACCAAATTTCAGCTCAATCGGTTGGAGTAAAACTGGTCTCAAATTCAGTTGCAAGAGTTGTCCCACACATACTAACAAGGTGTCGTTAGTGATCTGGTTACAAAAACTGTTGTTTTGGGTTCTGGAAGTTCTGAAAGCCCGAACGTACTTGTCAGAACGCGTTTTTGTAGCGTTTTTCAGCGTGCTTTTGGTAAATAGTAGGTACTGGATTAACGATTAACGGACTTAGGATAATTTAACGGAAGTTAACGAGTCCGTTAACATTTTTTAAAGTTAACTTAAAAGTTAATCCGTTAATGGAAATGTTAACTTCGTTAATTAACGATTAACGGATTAACGAGTTAATGCCCAGCTATGATAATATGTACCAATGTAACAAACAAGCATTCAGCCCTACTTAGCCACTTGAGTGAATATTCGCCCACTTGGATAGTCAGATTCCACCTTTATGAGCATAAATTACTTACTCAGGTATCTACTTATTGTATTTATGTGCAAATAAATCTATTTTATTAGGATTTTGAACATCGAAAGTACAACTAAAAACACAGCTACTGCATTATCATTTATTTTCCAAGAGACTCGGCGTTTTCGAAATACACCAGTGGGTCTAGACAAAGAGCACTATACTTAATCGCAGACCAGTCAAAAAGTGGTCGAAAGGTCTTTTTTTGTATGGAGTTTTGACGGATTCGATTTTCGATTCGATCAAAAAGTGCAATTTGTCTAGGGGGGCAGGTGATAGCCTGTGTAGAGCTTCTACTTACTTATAGTATCTATTTAATTTTAATGTGAGACTAAATGCAAACTACAGTTAAACTCTACTTAAGTTTATAAAAGGAAAATTAACATTAATTACTAAATTAATTTTCACCTCTGTTACTAAACTTTGCTCCTTTGTCTTCGGAGTTTTCTGACTATAAGAAGTAGGTGCAGATTTATATTCAGACTGGCATATTTTCCTCAAATCCACGGAAGTTGAGTCCTTACATTCTTCACAGCATTTAGTGTTCCGGTATAAAATAGTTCTGCAATTATTAATACATTGCGAATTGCGAATAAATTATAGGTAGGTATAGTAATTATCTTATTAATCACAAACCTTGAAGTATTAGAATCCATTTTAGGATGTTCTATTTTCCGGTCCCATTTCGCTCATTACCTATTTGTCACATTGACATTTACTCACTTTAAAATTATTGTATTATTAAAAACTTTTTCGGAAATTTTTCAAAGTAGCTTGGCAACTTTTTGAGCTTTTTATACTACTGGCAACAATGGTTTGACATCACCTGTCAGTTCAGAATAATAGGGATGTTCGACGTCAAATAATGCTTTAACAATTGAACTATTTCAATGATGTTATTAATCGATTAGAACACCCAACTAATTTTATTAACAGTTAATTTTAAAGGATTTTCCACCCTGGATGCGTTCTGAAATCTGCGCTCAGGTCAATGTAAACGTAGCCGGCATCATATTGTATGAATTATTAATATTGACAATCTCAATACATTAATTTTATATTGATTGCGTTACCTCAATAAGGATTGTAATAATTGACCTAACCGCAAACCGCAGAACGCATCTATTGACACAATGCGTATTATAATTGTCACCT
Source organism: Ostrinia nubilalis (assembly GCF_963855985.1). NCBI lineage: Eukaryota > Metazoa > Arthropoda > Insecta > Lepidoptera > Crambidae > Ostrinia > Ostrinia nubilalis. The sequence continues at coordinate 22,221,573 of NC_087119.1, read as the reverse complement.
AATGACGAAACTATAAACCTTATTTATTATTGTATCTAAATGGAACAGACCGCAAAAGTACAGTAAAACGCCGATTAACCGAATTGCCAATTGTCTGAATCAGTCCTAGGCGTACCTACCTATTATAAAAAAATAAAACCAAGTAACTTTTGTTGTAACAAGTTGGAAATCGCTGTAGTCCAGATATATTTCAATTGAGCATATTGTTTAACTGTAAACAAATCTACAATATCGCTCAGTTAAATTCAATAAAGTTCTATGTGTGAAAGTTCGTTTTTCTTTATTACCAATATGTCCGATTATCCGAATCGACCCGGGTCCCAATTAATTCGGATAATCGGCGTTCTGCCGTAAACGTATTTAATATTCTCTTTATTTGAAATAAAATATTTTTTTATGAATTTTTATTATTTATGCAGGGTGATGCGGATTAAGTACATAAATTTTATTAATCTTACGTAATTTAATTAGAACTGCATTTTTATGAGCACGGTCATTAAAATTGTGTGTTAACTGCTTGCTATTTATTATTATAAAAGATCTTTACAAACAATCAAATAACTACATCACCTTGATTATTTCTAAGCTATACAAGACACAAGTTAACAAGAAAAACGGTTTGGAAAAAACTGTATGGAATATGAAAACATTGATTTTTTTAATAGATCCAGTTTATTCTGTAACCTATTGTTTGTTATTATTGATAGCAGTTGATAGAGCTCATGAAGCACTTTTCGTATTTTAGCCGTAATGCCTCAATTGAACTACAATAATTATCCTAATTGAACTTTCACAAACATTAAATTCTTAAACACAACACTATTTGTCAATTTGACGTACATGTAACCAGCCGTCAACAGATGACATTGACAGTGACAGACCGACCCTGTCCTCCTGCTGTGCTAAAATACGAACTCAAATCTCTAATTTCGCCACTATATAATACCTACTTAATTTTGTAATATATAAGAAGTTATAATTTTGTTTAAAAAATATTGTAGCTAACTATAATACCTCAAAATGCCTATTCACAGAATAGTTACGTTCTCTAGCATGTTCTTACAATGTAATCGTGCAAAACCAGTAATGAAAATAAATATCCATCAACTCAACACATGCAGGCAAGTATTATTTTAAAATTATACGTAGATCAGCTAGTAAACAACACGAGAAGTAGCCAAGTATTCAATCCTAGTAAATAGTATGATGAGTCACTATGTTTTTTGACGTCGATTTTGTTTTCTATTTACAGATTTTTAACTGCGGAGCGATCTAAACACACAAAAACCTTAAAAACAGAGAAAGAAAAGTTACGTGTTTTCGTAGTCCAGAGATACATAGATTATGTAAAGAATTATACCAAAGTTTTGGAGGTTAGATTCCCTACTGCTGTGAGGATGTACAGAGTGTTCAGTGTGGGCATAAAGGACTTTTTAAAAGACTTAAAAACGTACATATCATTAAGGTTTAAAATTACCAGAGATCAGGGATTCTCCAAAATGAGTAGGCAAGAGATTGAGTTGTATGAAAAAATGCCTTCAGATATGTGGAGGATAGCCCCAGTGCTGATACTATCAGCAATCCCCTTCGGAAATTACGTCATATTCCCATTGGCGTAAGTATGTTATTTATTTGTTCTTAAAATAACACTTACATACCTACACACAACACAATACGTCAATAAGCTTACACAGGACACAAACACATTGCATTACAAAATTTCTAAAACTGATTAATAGTGATGAGCCACTGCAGACCCACGATACCCCTGGCGATACCCCTGGTGGTATCGTGGGTCTCGTTAAAGAACTACACTTCAGACCCACGATACCCCTGGGAGTAAAGTTGACAAACGAGGACCGGCGCGGGCGCGGCGGGCGGGGAGGGGACGCACAGTGCACACGGCCAGTGCACAGTGTTGTGGAATACCTCTTTGAATTCTAAATTGATTTCATTGAACATGCAATAAAATTTATATTGTTAAAAATAAAATAACAACAATTCATACCTACATACTCGTATAATGAATAATTAGTATCAGGTAAAGTACCAGGGCAACATAACCATAAAGGAGCAATTTTGTGATACATATTTATTTCTCGGGTCAACCAAGAAGAATTTGATAATAGCTCCTATAAGGTTATGTTATCCTGGTACCTTTTATTTACCATAGTAAATTCCTTTTTTCCCCACTGCTCAACTAGACTGCTCAACTGCGCAACTGTTCAACTGACTGGTTGGTTATATTTCCCATACACACTGCCCTACTGGAGAAGTTTTGTAATTTAAAAAAAAAACTTTATTTTGACTTCATAAAATTAAAATATAGCCTAAAATTAATATTATGTAAATAAAAAAAATATAAATTATTGATAATCAAGATCTCTTTTTTTTCTCAAGGGCAAACTACTCATTTAAATCATTGTCACACACAACGTGGTAGACGAAATTACCTTTTTATCACATCAAATAACATAAAGTACCAGGACAAAAATAAATAATTATAGTCAAAATGTTAATTTATAAGCGCTATTAATTAATTATTCGTTGTATGTAGGTATGAATTGTTGTTATTTTATTTTTATTTTTAACGATATAAATTTTATTGCATGTTCAATGAAATCAATTTAGAATTCAAAGAGGTATTCCACAACACTGTGCACTGGCCGAGTGCACTGTGCGTCCCCTCCCCGCCCGCCGCGCCCGCGCCGGTCCTCGTTTGTCAACTTTACTCCCAGGGGTATCGTGGGTCTGAAGTGTAGTTCTTTAACGAGACCCACGATACCACCAGGGGTATCGCCAGGGGTATCGTGGGTCTGCAGTGATATGAGCAATGGACATAAACCAATAACTTGACATACAAATTTTAATGTTGTTAACATCTTCAAAGAAATTCTTACATTGATAATTTTTATTTTCTATATTGTAATTTCTAATGCACCATTACTCATACTGTTTGTCTGCATCATGTCTCTTAAACTGAATCGGTGTGTCTTGATTTAAAACTTATCATTCAATAAAATGATTCCAGGTTCCTGAAGCCAAAATCTCTCCTCTGCTCTCACTTCTGGTCCATACAACAACGCCTAGATTTTTCCACTCAAGATTTGACAGACCGCCTCAAGCACAATAGGCCAGTATTCCGGGCATTGCAGGCCAAACTGGATTCCATACCTGAAGGGGATCTCAAACGGCGCTGGCAAAAAGTGGTCGCTCTTCTTGGATCTGGGGTCCATCCTATGCCGGAAGACGTGTTGGCCTGCCAGGAATTGTTCACAAAGGAACCTTACCATTTGAACGGCCTGACCTACCATCATATGGTAGGTTACATTTATTTAATAAATGTCAGACTATACATTTTCATGTAAAATCACTCCTATTCCTTATGCTACTGTATAGACTTGCACATCTGTGTAACATTATAAATATAATAATGTGTTGTGTTGTAGTGGGTGTGAGGTAGAACAGCAGCCATGCTTAATTATTAATAACTTACATTTTAAGTAATTCTTACTGTCTGTGTCTTAAGTGTTTATTATCACTTGCTATTTTTAACATTTTATTGCTTCAGAAGCCCTTCGGCCGTTAAGGAAACCGAAGTTAGGAAACTAGTTTCCTAAAAGCCTTTTTTTATACTTCTACGTAACTGGTTTCCTAAAAGGCTTTTTTTATACTTCTACGTAACTGGTTTCCTAAAAGTACTATGTTTCTGTTATTTCAGCCGCCTATGAAACTATAACCGGATTTACCCTCCATCCAGTACCCTTTGGCCGTTAAAGTAATAACTATGTATGTGACATTAATTAATAATAAGTATTACCAATCTATTCAAGAATAATAACAAATTCATTAGTCTAGTAGGCACTAGGCACGTATGCAGCCAGTGCATTCCCAGTATTAGCAGGCCTGTTCATCTCCGCGAGTTTACATCGAAAACAAAACACGCACGATTGCCCCCTACAAGAGTACTATTCGACAAGGCCTCACATACGAGCGAACATTGACTCACGCACGCGTATTCTTTCTTGTGTATGATGGAAAAAAATAAAGAAAATGGTGTACTAAATACTGTGCAGTATTTAACTGCCTAAATAATAATAAAAACACAGAATGTACTTTTTTAAGTTGCCTCAAGACACTGAGAGGTAAATAAGTAGTTAATATTATTCATGATAATTCATGCTAAATCATGTATTTCCTCCGCCATTTTCTGCAGATTGGCACCTCACGTCACATCATTTTACCGAAGTCAGCCCTATAGCTTCGGCGCAGTACCGATCACTGACGTTTGTCAACAAAACTTCTGACAAACTTGCTTGACTCTTGAGACAAGCTAAATTACACCATATTGTTAATGACATTGAGCATACATTTTTTTAAATACCTTCGCGAAGTAAAACTTCTGTACGTAGTACTTATTATTATTCTGTGGTATTAGACGAATAATAGGTACAGATAGAGATATGTCAATTGTCAATAATTGTCAATAATTAGGTATTACCAGGCCTGTTCATCTTCGCGAGTTTACATCGAAAACAAAACACGCACGATGGCCCACCTACAGGATACTATTCGACAAGGCCTCACATACGAGCGAACATTGTCTCACGCACGCGTATTCTTGTGTATGATGGAAGAAAGTAAAGAAAATGGTGTACTAAATACTGTGCAGTATTTAACTGCCTAAAAAAAAACACAGAATGTACTTTTTTAAGTTGCCTCAAAACACTGAGTGGTAAATAAGTAGTTAATATTATTCATGATAATTCATGCTAAATCATGTATGTATTTCCTCCGCCATTTTCCGCAGTTTGGCACCTCACGTCACATCATTTTACCGAAGTCAGCCCTATAGCTTCGGCGCAGTGCCGATCACTGACGTTTGTCAACAAAATGGTGCTTTACTCTTGAGACAGGCTAAATTACACCATATTGTTAATGACATTGAGCATACATTTTTTTAAATACCTTCGCAAAGTAAAACTTCTGTACTTAGTACTTATTATTATTCTGTGGTATTACAAAGATAGATGCAAGTATCACAGGATCCGCCGAGCCAAATGGTGGATTAGTGAACTTCAGCGTGCTATTAAATCCACTGATGGATCGAGATAGTAGATCCTACTGGACAGAGGGCGGATTTAACTACTCGACCAATTTTGAAATATTTGGATATAATCAAAACACTTAAAACAAAAAATAATCCATTTACTTAAAACATTAATAAAACACAAATACTCTTTTTGACATGAAATAAAACTAAAATAAAATATTAATCAACTTAAAATAAAAATGCATATGGAGCAATAACTTATATACAGTGCCCCACAGTTATTAGTCCCTTTTCCAAATCATTTAATGCATTATTAATTTCAGTATCTATTTCTTGGTAGGCTATACTTTTTTTCGTATTACTTTTAAAAATATTAGTAATTTTAGTCTCTTTAATAAAAATTTCTAGCAAGTGAGCTACTGTAACATTTTTCTTGGCAATGTATCTGTTGATCCGGCTATGAAAGCCTTCCAAGTTGTTGGTTGTTCGGATCTGTTCCGTAGCACAACAACAAATTTTCTCAATGACACTATTGGTTTGCCACTCTTTTTTAAAATATGTATTGAATTTATTTATGTCTTCACCGGCGGGCGACTTTAGCATCACATACTGAATACCACTTTTTATGAAATCTCGTGGCAATCGTGCTATTCCGGCACAACGTGATACATGGCGTTTCTTGGCAGGGGTTGATATTTTCAACCTTTTACTCTTTCTGAATAGGCATCTGTTAAAGTGGAAATAACAGCCTTTGATTTCGATTCCTCTAAAAACTTTACCTACTGCTTTCATAGCAGCCTTTTCGAAATCCATCGTAACTTTTAACGGCCTCCAATCTTTAAAAATCGATTCGATAAGTCGGAAAAGGACTTCATAAGTTTGCTGCTTCTTATCTGGGAGTAGACAATATATTAATGGTGTTACTGATCTATGTTCTTCATTATAACCGTGTATTGAGTATAATTGTTTAAAAACTTTTGGACAGGACTTGAACGTCCCATCGCATAATATATGTTTGAAGTTTTTTACTAAGTGCCGGACATTTTTGTTACAGAATATAAGAATACGTTTATCACCTTCTTCATTGATGTAGTCCGCTAAAAGGAATTTTTCTTCAAACTTTTTTGGCACTACTACAGCACATGAAGTTGGAAATCGCAATTTAGGTACACCCAAGACTTTATTCCGATTATTAACTAATCCTGTTTTCTTATTTTCATATGAAGGAATGTCAGCCATCAAATGTATTCCTTCACATTCTAATTTATACACCATCTCGTCGTACTGTTTTTGTATGGACTCAAAATTAGATCCTGTTGCGTCTTTTAGATTATCGAGTTGCTTCAAAACTAAATTTTGTTCATTGTTTGCCATACACTCAAAATGTGGATTACATTTTACGACTTCGTTTTTTTCATTCAATGTTATACTGCCATGGCACCCTCGGTTATAATTGCTACAAAGCCAGAACGAGTTACCGTTTTCATATATATTTTTTTCTGTGATATTTGTGTCCCTCATGTAGGACGGCAACTCCTCCTTTTTTCGTTGATATGAATTCCACATCTCTTAATTCCATTGTAAATAATTTATATTAATGAATCCGAGCAATAATACATAAGCCAAACTACAAAATTATCTGTTGACATATAATCAATGTCAAGTGCATCATATAGTTCCAAAATGCTGAACTGTCCTACCCCTGACATTGACAGTGGGGCGCCACCGTCAATACCGGATCGCTGGTTCCGATTTTTGCCATGTCGGAAACCATATAGTTGAACGATGGTAGCGCCCCCCTGTCATTGAGTTTGGTGGGACAGTTCAGCGTGGGTCATCTATAGGTAATTAACTGATAGATGACGTCTTCTAAAACGATAACTGGCCAGACATACAAAAGAGGTTGATAAGTAATTCAGTTACGTAGAAGTATAAAAAAAGCCTTTTAGGAAACCAGTTACGTAAAAGTATAAAAAAAGCCTTTTAGGAAACCAGTTAAGTAGAAGTATAAAAAAAGGCTTTTAGGAAACCAGTTTCCTAACTTCGGTTTCCTTAACGGCCGAAGGGTTCAGAAGCATGACATGTAATTTTATGTTTGTATGTCATACCTACTTGTTTATTGATTATGCGCAAATTGTTTTTCAGGGTGAACTACTACAAATGCATGGACTTAAGAAGCGTGTATTTAGACTGAATAAACTGAAATACCGTGCTTTCCTTCTCCTGGAAATGGATAGAGCTATAATCAGGGAAGGGGGAGTGGACATGCTCAATATGGAGACCTTAAGATATGCATGTCACATAAGAGGACTGAACGGCAGCCATTTATCAAATAATGACATGAGGGATTGGCTACAAAAATGGCTTCAAATATCACAACAACTCGACAAAAACTCGTACTCTTTAATATTACACTGTCCCATATTCTTGGCTTATAACCACCCCCAAAACTGGGTCCTTATTTATTAATTGTGGCAATAATTGTTGTGTGGCTGTTGTTATTCGATATTTACTATCGCTATTTTTGGACTGTTGTTGTATTTAGATGTTTATTTATTAACAGTATTTATATCTTTGTAAAAGATAATGACAAATAACAAGTGTTTTTATGATTGGTTGGCGCAAAGCAATAATGCACATTTTATGTTTTTGAAGTGTAAGTTGCGCTGCTGCGAAATACAAATAAATGTTAACTAATGCGAAAGTACCTAATGAAATATATTTTTATTAAAAGTGATTTTGTTTTTACTTTACATTAATATCTACATTACACTACATAATATTATTGTTATATTAATGTAGATAGCCAAAATTAGTTTAGCAATCACAAACATACTAAATAGAGTTCTTCCTCCTTTATAATGCCAAAATTATCTATGCGCTTTGCTCTATTCTCGTCTTGATTCTCGTACTCTGTTTAAATAAATATGTCAAGTTTAATAAATTGTGAATGAGGCAATGTTAGGAGGTTAGAAATTATGTTTTAGCCATGTTTTGCAGAATTCTCAATACTTTACAAACGCGGCAGTATGTATAAGTACGTGTTAAGTTTAACTTTTATGAGTATAGTATATTCTCCTGTGGTTCAAGCGAAAAAACCGTACAGTAAACGTCAGCAGGCTGTATGGCGACTTGAGTGTGAATTGGGTGTTGTTAATGACCCGGAATGTCCTGTCGATGGGGCGTGGGCGCCCTGGGGCCCCTGGTCCCCCTGCCACGGGCCCTGCGACGATGTCGGCCACCGGAGGAGAACGCGACTGTGCAACAATCCACCTCCCTCACGAGATGGCACACCCTGCAGTGGCCTCGCCGAACAAACCGAAACCTGCTACCTCTCAAACTGCACCGTCGAAGACTTCAAAAAACTAGCCGAAGGTGACGCAGTCAGAATGCAAGCACTACGCCAGCTAGAAGCGGTCCCAGCCTTGATGGAGCGATGCCTCCAAATGGAGTGTCCCTTTGAAGCCATAGAAGCAGCTTTGGCGACAGATAACACATGGCAACTCAATCCTGAAGCCCTGTGGAACTCTCTCCAGTGCGTTAAGCACAATTTAGGCTGCCCGGTCTTCGGGGAATGGGGACCGTGGGGCGCCTGGTCTACTTGCGGTGCCAGGTGTGGTGAAGGTCTACGGTGGAGGCTCCGACGCTGCGACAACCCTCCTCCTTCGGATGCCCTCCTCCTTTGCGCAGGAGAACCCTTGCAAGCAGAGGAGTGCCAAGGAGATCAATGCGCCACTGACGAATTCGAACCTCTTGTAAGACCGGGCGGGCAGTGGAGCGACTGGGGCCCGTGGACGGTTTGCTCCGAGAAATGTGGGACTGGTATACGTCGAAGACGAAGAACTTGCAACGAAGTTTACAAACAACGCCCTGTGGGGATGTGGGGCACGCACTGCCGCGGACAACACGACCAGCTAGAAATATGTGGGAACACAAAATGTGTTATGGAGGGCGGTTGGTCCGGCTGGAGTGCTTGGGGCCCGTGCTCGCAGTCGTGCGGGGCGGGCAGAAGGTCTCGAACTAGATCCTGCACCAGACCGATACCAGCTGGCGGCGGACAAAATTGCGTTGGTCCTAGAACTGAAGTTGGTTCCTGCCACCACATACCCTGTGAAGTTTATTCACACACAGTTGCAGTCTTAAATGGAGAATCGCACCTACAGTTTAATTTCGAGAATAAACGGTCGACATTATTCCATTTCTACATCAGGTTTATGCCTTTATCGCCACACGGGACTTTGGTACGGAGAGGTACTTTACACGCTCCTCAAGTTCGTCTGAGCCTACAAAAATGGCATGTTTGCTTAGACGCAAGTGGAACCACCCACTCTTGTGAGCTGCCGCGGATTTGTTCAACTGAAGTTATTGATCCAGCTATTTGGCATTCCGCCATGATAACTGTTACAAGCGAAGCTGCTTCTGTGAGGCTGGACGATTCTCAAATCACAACTAAAAGTACTTTCCCCTGCGACCCCGACCTACCGAACGACAAAGTCAATATCTTTGTAGGTGAAAGATTACATGGCGAAATACAGGAACTTATACTCAATTTCATTCCATTGAATATGATGATTGAACGAGACCGCAGAGTAAGAACATCCGATTTCTATCCTACTTATGTTTCTAACGTAGCCTATGAAAAATCGAATATAGAGGAGGCATTTCTTAGCCTAGACAACGAGCAGTACATTCGACTTCCTTGCTTCAAATCTCAAGATGACTGGCGTTTAGGAATAACTTTGAAATCAAAAAGAGATACAGGGACTGTCCTGTTTTTAAGAGATGGCCTTAGCGGAAATTGGTTACACATGTCATTACAAAATATGAGATTGAAGTTGAAATTGGCCACAGAAGAAATCCGCTCAGAGAGTGCTAGCTCATCAGAATTTTCATTAGATCAATGGCTTGATGTGGCGTTTTCCAAAAAGAGGGGATCAAATACAATCGAAGCTTTGATCAATTCAGGTGAAAAACTTCATGTTTTATTCGGGGAGGACTCTTCTCGAAAACGTCGTGAACCTCAGACTCATTTGATTTACTTTACACATAAAAATGTCCAAAAGACCAATGATCATAAGCGTCATAGCAAGGAACATCCAACAGCACACGAATATGGAATTTGTGATGATGAACTCTACATAGGGGGTGTGCCTGTCGAGATCAAAAAATTGGTTACCGAGGAGTTTACGTCTTTCGAAGGAATCGTTGCATCTGTTAGAATTGAGGGAAAGTTACAAGACCTGCGTAGTGCTAACGTAGAGCGATACCAAGACGATAAGGTTCAAGTATCTTCCAGAACTGCAAGTGTGTCTGGCTCCTACCACGAAACTGCTTGGGGTAATTCTAACAGGTTGAATCTAACGTGCCTTCACACGCGTAGCGCTCGCAGCCCTCACTCGGCCCACTGGCTTTTCCTGGATACTTCCGTAGCCAGCGTTCTCAGTGACAAGAAAGTGAGATCGGTGGACGATGGACGAGTTTTGAGACTAGTCGCATCAGCTGATAATGACCTCCGAGGATTTTACACGTGCCGCGCCCACTCCAACAAAAGAACCCGCAATATTGTTACATACGGTGTCCTAGGCAAAATCCAATACCAGCTTACAGGGCCTGATGTTACGACAGTTATTGCCGTGATCACAACTGTTTCTTTAGTGATAGCTACTCTTCTGTGGCTCATCATTGAAGGAGTGAATGACCTGCGCGAAGGATACGGTTTCTTTAGAGATGCTCATTTGTCACCTGAAGAAGAAGCGGATGCGGTGTGTAAGTATATCGACGACAATATCCACCTCATAGGGTCTATGAGTGAGGCAAAGATGGCAAAAGCGAAAGCGAGGCGTAAAGCCGAGAAGCTAGCAAGTAAATCTAGCTTTGCTGCTCAGGAACCTCAGGGTATGATGCAAGAAGACCAGTCGCCAGGGAACATTGATGAGTCTACTCCGACCGAGCCTGAGGGGTTGCCGGCGTTGCCAGAAGTTAAGAGTTCGGCAGCAGAACCGTCCCATAACGTGTATAGATGTGAGCCTTGCTACATAAGTTCCCCGCGTCATGGCTCTATTTCGTCCCCAAGGTCGAAGCTCACGTCATCTTCTTTTGAAGTGACGTCACCCAGAGTCCTCTGTTCCCGGCTTCTGATGGCAAAGCGTTTGAACTACTCCCGAGACAGCTTGTCGAGAAAGAAGTCGTCAAGGAGTAATTTTGGAGTTTCACGAAAGACTCGCTCTAACCTGTTGACGATTAAGTCTTCCACTTATATCAACTTGTCCCCGGCACAAAAAGTTTTACAGAAGTTCAAACAGCTTAAAAGTGAGGACGTTTTGATTTGACTTAGAAGTTATGCAATATTATTGTAGGCGCACACTAGGCGATTTGGCGCCTATCCTTGTCAATTTCATATAATTAGAGTAGCTTGTAGTCGCGACTCCACGACTGACGCCAAGTATGCGATGCTTTGAACAAAATGTATGAAATTGTAAGCCGCAGCCTGTTGTCGCGTCTAGTCGTCGCGTCTGTCGCCCAATGTGCGCCTACACTTAGTGTTGTTTTCCGTCTCATTAAGTACTGGTTTATAATTTTAAATATACATGCGCCATACCTAGTAATTATTTCTTCTAAGAACGGTTGCGAAGACCTAGGTATTCTGCCAGACCTAGGTATACCAGACTAGACTGCTACAAGTTACCTAGTAGGTCTGACTTTGAAAACTTGTATGACCCAAATAAGTACCTACACACTATAGTACGTTCGCGTTAAGAATGCAGTGATTCACTGATTCATCATCGTCCGCCGTTGATATTTTTACTTCTTCACATCAGCCGGGATATCTTTTTAAATACTGGTGTGATTTAAATGAATTTGAAGATAAAAGTTTAATCTTTAAAATGGTGCCACTTTTTTTGTTCCTAACAAATTCGTCAGTACACAAGATCGCGTGGAAACAACTTCATGTAAGTGATTCCATACTTTTGCTCGCGAGTGTATAATTTGTTTGAATTTTAACACTTCTGTGAATACACCTTTACCCTGCAGTTGCAGTTTGCACTGAAGATTCACTGCATTGTTAACGCGAACGAACTATACGAGTCTAGCCAAAATGACATTAAATATTACTTCAGTGTTTGATCTACTCCTACACTTCATTCAGCTAATCGATTGTTTTTTACTCAAATCAAAACAACAACATCTAGGTTTCTCGACAATTTAGGATAATATAATTATATTCAACTACCCTAAGCTGTAGAGTCCTTCATAAGTTATTGATATTCTAGAAATGAAACGCCAATAAATTGTTCATTCATAATTTATTCGAATTAAATAAGTTGATACATTAAAATCTGTACTATCACACTATAATATATTTACTACTATGAACTAGAACCGTAACATGTTTGGCACAAATCTGATTAAATATAATTTTGAACATAACATAAAAAAATAATTGCACCAATCCAGTAGTTTGAACCAAAACCAGGTTTGTACTTACAGATTTGCACTGAATTTAGTACAAATATATTTTATAACAGAAGACTAGAAAATATAGGAATAGTAACATTTAATACTACACGATTATATTTAAATCTAAGTTTAAAATGTTAAATATTGAATTATTGAATATATCAGTAATAGTATGTAATAAATAAATTCACTAATTGATTAAATATTACCTTATTTTAAAGAGATTATCCATAAACGAGATATTTATATCCCACGACCATTGTCGAACATACATCAATAAATATAATACTTCATATTTTCTATAATATAATTATAACAATGTCTTTTATTATTATTCTACGTAAAGACTATGTACCTAGACATACTGCCTCTGAGATATTGGTCACATAATTCATATCATGATTGCTATCATAGCAATATAGCATCAACATCATTTAGCGCATTGAGAGCGAGCGAGAGCACATTATGCGGCGGGAATCGCAAAATAGTCGACGCATACGTAGACAAGACACTCACATATTATTATTAATCGTGCTCATACCATTTATACCGGTAAATTCATTAATTGGGTAAAATAATTTCAAATCACGCAAGTTGTTTATATCAATTCACATAAACAAATTACGTTATTTGAAGTTATTTTAGGATACGCCCGAGATGTGACGCAATATTCATCCTCAGCAGCATGTCCAGTTACTTAAAAGTCTTCGTCTACGATATTATTCTAAAGATAAGATAAAATTTGATTTTTTTTACTTTAGTTTGCTTAGATAATAATTTTATGGATATTAAAATACTATCCAGGAAATTTCTAACACGGTGAAGTCGAACGTCATCAGAAAAATACGCAATTACAATTTTATTTACATCTTTTAAAAAAATACTCTTTTTTTACCATTCTTTACACTAATCTAATATACAATACCGCAACATGATTTTGATGTGGATTGTACATAACTTTTAAATACCAACTACCTTTATTCTAATTCGAGCCTCTTTTTAACGATGTTACATTGTCTTGGCTCTCTGGTTTTCTGGTACCAAGACGCAGAAATTGACTAGAACACTACTGGCCAAAAATTTTCATCATTTTATAGCTATCTCGCCTGTAAGTATTGTGCTATGCACCAAAACGTCTAAAGTAGCTTATTCCCCCAATTTCTAATTCTTCAGTTTTATTTCCCTATTCCAAATGCTGTACACATAATTGACGCTTTCTTATCCATACACCGCACATGCCTAAAATATAGAGTATTATCAGAATTACAATAAATTAATAAAAGTCGAGTCAACATAGAACCTTTGAACATAATAAGAGGCTATATATGATCACATTAAAATTACAATAAGATATTAAAAAACAAATATACATCAAAGATAATAAATTTAAAAAGTAACATAATACAACCCCATCGAATTTTTCACATTACGTGAGACCTAGAGTATTTTTAATAAAAGATGTTTTTCACTGGCCTCTTTCATTTAACACTGAACTGGTCCGAAAGTTTAAGTTGACCACGAACGTTAATTTTTTTTCATTTTTCAATGGATTTTTTATATTTTTTACGACTGATTCTGATAATTGATTTTAACCCGTTGTTCTCAATCTTAGGTGGAAGACTACCTTAGTAAAATTAGGGTAAACCACCCAATTATTGGCACTTTAAGCAGCTACTTCACAAAACCGGTAAAATTTGCATGTAAAAATATGTTTTATCAAAGAAAAAAACATTTATATTGGTCTTTTAATCTTTGCAGAATATTATAAAGTACTTATCATTAATAAATTAAATCATTTATTCAATATAGTGTACCTTTTAAAAAAATACCTCAAAATACCAGTTGTTGGCATAGCCAAACCTTTTATTGGCAGTGATAATTACCTATTATTGGCACTGTTCTCGCAAGACTGAAAAATAGCTGCTAGGTCTTATGTAGAGGTTTTAAAGGGATTCATGATAGAAATAAACAAAATAAAATCCTTTGTTAAAAGAAAAGTAACATTTATTTGTATAGGAACATACCATATCAGTTCAAACGCTTATATTTAAATATGGTTTTAAACTTTCCATAAACACTTTTATCAAATCTTCTTTTCTCTTCGGAAATACTTTTTTGCTACTGATTTTTATTTTATCCAGTGTTTTATTAATCTAAGTATCCAGTCAACAAAAAGCTGTTCTTCCTCGTCAGTTAAAATTGTGAACGGACCGGGCTTAGAGCGATGATCAGATGATGATGTTTCAATCTGAATTGTATAGTAGACCGTGGTACCACTTTCAAAGCCTTATTCCACTAATCCCGGGGATTAGTGAACTTTTTATTCATTAATCCCCGCTAACGCCAATGGAGCTTATAATGGGGATTAATGAACTTTTTAGTTTATTTTATTTTTCTTTATTCAGAAAACTACGTTAAAAATAAAATACTAATGTATGAATCATGTACCTTCTATTTATTATTGGATAAGAACTCACTTATTGATTATTTTTATAATCAAATTAAATTGAATTTAAGCCTGATTACAAAGCTATTAATTTACACCATTTTTATCTTGTTCATCTTGGCCCAAATTTGTATGTAATCGTTTCCATCTTCTTTTAAATGATGAATGGGGAATAACGATTCAATATCCATAGTGCTTTTGGTTAATCAGGTAAGTGTTAATTTTTTTAAGTATTGTAATCAGTCTTAAATTTAATTTAATTTGATAATAAAAATAATAAGTGAGTTCTTATCTAGTAATAAATAGAAGGTACCTGATTCTTACATGAGTATTTTATTTTTAACGTACTGGGGATTAATTAACTTTTTAGTTCATTAATCCCCATCGTAAACTCCATTGGCGTTAACGGGAATTAATGAACAAAAAGTTCACTAATCCCCGTTGACGGGGATTGTCAACGGGGATTAGTGGAATAAGACTTTGAAAGGCTTTGAAAGTGGCTGAAAAGATAATATTTTTTATTAGCACCTTTTTAACCAATGTTTGACACCCGTGCCAATAAATGGATTTTATATAATTGGCAGTGGGCCAACATTTGGATTGGTGTATCCAAAACGTTAAAAAATATTTTAAATGCAATTTAAACTAAATTTTGAGACAAACAAGGTATAATTTTTAATAAACTCAAATTATTTTAAATACCCTTTTATTGGCATGTGTGCCAATAAAATGGATAAACAGATTTTACGCATACCAAATGTTGGCACACCACAAATAATTAAAAGTTGGCGGTTAAATTATAAAATAATGTTTTAAAAAGGCAGTTAATATATTCAATAATAAGACAAAATGATTATGTATAGGGACAACAAAATAGATTTGCATTTTTTTAAAAGATTATGATAGCTCTTACCTTAGTAAAAAACGAATATTTCGATTGTTTTTTTCGCACAGGTCGCGGTTTGTCAAACAAATGGTTGATGCGCCGCGATGTTTGAAAAAATAAAAAACGTGTGTAGCCAGTTGAGTAATAAATGATATTTCTGTACAATTTCTACTAAAAAATATAAGGTTTGGCTACAAAAAACCTTAATTTTCTTAAAAAACTGGAGCATGCCAATAAATTGGTAGAGTGCCAATGATTGGGTGGTTTACCTATGACATTTTATATCAATGCCAGGCGATCTTTGCCATTTTACGTTTCAAATCGTTCAACTATAGTCGCGTATGACACACGTCACATGAAGTTCAGTAAAGGAGAAAATGCGACGCGTTCCGTCGCTCACCAAGGACAAAGGGTTCAGGTATTCTAAGGGGTCAGTTCAATGCATGATCGAGGTCAGTTTACACGTAGGGTTGAACCGTTTAATCCGTGTGCATGGTGTCGCTGTACCGGCGATAGGACGGCTTCCGGCGGGGGCGGCCCGGCGGCGGCGGCGGCGGCACGAAGAACTTGAAGTACATAGCTGTCGCCAACACACTGGAGCTCAGGATCGTGGATACCAGGAAGTTGAACATCAGTTTGACGTCACCGGAGTCCATATAAACCGTGAAGATGCGCGCTGGAAGAATTTATGACTAATTTAGCCTCTATACGTTAACTTACCAGCCGAGGTGGATAACATTTTATCGTGACGGCACGATAAAATGTTGTCGATTTTAGACGACAAAATGTATGGGCTTCACTACCTTATAAAACAATGTCGCTTTCCTGTTTGTCTGTCCCTATGCATGCTTAAGGATTTTAATGCGGTTTTTTTTTACAGATAAGAGTGATTCAAAGGGAAGGTTTTTAAGTATAATTTGTACCTGTGCAAAGCAGGGGCGGGTCGCTAGAATCGTATAAAATCGGTAAGATGCGTCGATAACACTATATCGTTCACCAGTAGCGATGGGCTACTATACGCCGATACAGTTTGCCCCATAATATAAACTATACGAAGCAACAGCAATTCGTTATAATAAAAGATGAAATTGTCCTTCCCTAACCTAAATACTTGAAATAGTATGTTCATAAAAGTGTTTTCCCCGAGAAAGTTTTCTATTTTGCTTCATCCATCTAAATTTTAAAGTTAAGCCTCGGCCCGCATTGAAAAAGTTAACAATAACGTGATTCACGAACATGATTTAGCTGTTAATATTCGCTAGCATGTCATAATAGCAATCGTAGTGCTTATCTAAAAAATCTTTATGGCTCCATTCGCTACATAGCGCATACTATAACATTCTGCAATAATATGACTGAGTAATCTTTGCTATGATTAGATATACCTATATGGCCTGTTTTTGAACGTAGATTTTTGTCTTGAGCATTTATTATCTTTTAATCAACTTAAATTTAATTCATGAGTACGATCAAGCAGCAAATCTGGTCAGTTATGGTAGTTTCAAAGATTGCTTCACTTTCATTGAATTATAATACTTTTTGTAATCACTCTGACTTCAAATATGTATTATTCGTTGATTTGTTTCAGCCAATTGACGTCCACTACCCAAGGATTTCCCCAATGACTGATCCTGCACAGCCCACTTCCAGGTTCTTCCCGTGATCTCCACCATATCGTCAGTCCACCTACCACCACCTGGCCACGCTACGTCTTCCAGCCCGTGGTCATCACCCGAGAACATTTTGGGTCAATTTTTGTAATAAACATTAACAAAATTAACAGTTTCTATTGGCACAGACTGTAGGTAGGTAGTATACTCACAGACATTGGTGAATATTGATATTATCCAAGTGGTGATTGAGACGCCATCCGCATTGTTGTCTGCTATGATGCCATAGAGGTATGATACCTTAGCTGCTCCACTCATTGGTGTACATAGGGGCTGAAATACAGAAATGTATAAATTAAAGTAAACTGTGACTATAAAAATACATTAAAAGGTGGTAAAATTTATTAATAAGCTGTATGCAGTGTGGTAGTGGACAGCAAATTATTGTTTGCGCCATTGAATGCGATTCACATTGATCTGGGTATGCACCATGCCTCATGGTGCATTGCAACTCAAACATTACAAAGATGTTTACACCAGAACGCAATACACAGAGCATTGCGTTCCATGCTTTTGGTCATACATAATTTTATAATAATGAAGTATCAAAACTTATTTATGAAATAAATAATAGTAAAACATTCGAAAACTTACCACAAACACAGACAGGAGGATAGGATGTAGATACCCAGTAAGAAAGCCAATAATCAAGGCGAAATATAGTATGATGATGAACTTCACAAGTTTAAGGTGTAGCAGCCTCTTGTACATCAGCACGTAGTAAAATAGCACATACACCTGTGCTAATATTATGGGATATTCCAAATAAGTTTCTACAGAGTAATTACTTGTATAGTTGTATAGGAACATGATGGTGAAGCTAAAAAGGTTAAAAGTTGTGATCAGAACATTTAAATGTATACCCAAATAAAGTTAAACACAATATATTGCTACAAAAGAGATAATTTTAATTCTCAGAATATTAATATTACATTTTTACACAATCAGTAATCTTTAAAGAAACTACACTTACCTCGCGGTTTCCATCAACATAGCATTGAGAACGATTCCATCTGCTGACCGGCGCTCGGTTACGGAGATAATTTGCGGAACTTTCAAAAATGCACATGATGCAATTGTAAAATAACTGGCAAGGGTGGATAGTAACTTAGCGGTAGGAACATCCATATTGATGGATGCTCATTCTGAAAAAATAATGATAGCAATATTAATAACAATTTCCTGTTTATTCATGATTGATTAAGCATAGTAAAGTTTATAATGATCAATGAAAAAGAGATAAATCTGAGTTTTGATTCACAAAATAATACAATTCAATAGGATTTGTTAAACTAGTTCTTCAATAATAAAATTGCATTAATGTATAAAACATTTTTATTTAGGGATTATTGAAAACTGGTGGGTACACTACAAACCTAATAATTATGTGAATGAAATTAAGCATATGTTGAAGAAATAAAAAAAAATTGATAAGGGCAGTTTGAGGTAAATAATAAATTAATTTATAATAGTTCTATAGTGAAATGCTGATGGTATTCCTTTTCTAATAATCGCTACTACTGCTGAGGTTAAATGGTGCCGAATGTCAACAGCAAGGTCGACTGGTCTATTAAAAATCTGAGCGTTGATTAAATAATCGTTTTAGAGGGGTCTATCGCGGGCACAGAATCAATTGTGGCGCCAAATTACATGATGATCACTGCCAACCAAGGTCGTAAAGATCTGCAACAAAATGACACTTACCAAAAGAACTAGAGTAACGAAAAATTTTCAATCGGAGTCAAGTAAACGATCGCCACGTACGCTGGGAACCGTCGGAGCGAATGTACCACAGCATTTTAATTTAAAACATCTGATTTTATTACAATAATTTAGGGCATGTCGGACAACACGGCATTTTCCTACTTTTCGAATTTTGACAGTGACAGATTTGGTGACAGAAGGGAAGTAAAATGTCAAATACGTCGCCAGACATGCTGACAACCTGACAACAAAATATTATAAAGAAGCATGTTCCATTATTCCAAGTACTCTCCAAGTTTTTAGATCACCATAAAACTTCTTAGTTAGCACCACAGATATAGAATTAGCACTTCTTGCATGCTGCACCACACAACTCCATTATATTATCATGAGCATGACCATAATAACTAGTGATGTGACAAGTGCTCGTAATAGCCGTCCATGTGGTTTTAGAATGAGGATCAGTACTGTTGTAGAAAATTCAATAAAACTAGTATCTACGTTAATCTTTAAGACATAAGAAAGATATATCTTTTTGAATTATCCAAATCGGACCATTACTTACGAAGATATTAAGTACTAAACATAGGCCGTTTTTGCCGCTAAAAGTCAACGTACCCAGGGCCGCGTGACGTCACTATATCCGAATCGAGCGCTTCCGGCGTACTATTGGGATGGAAAATATTTTTTTCCAGCTAAACTATCACTTTTAGAAAAAAACTTTTAATAACATTTATTCATCAAAATAAAGTACCTAACGTATCGACCAGTAATTTTTAAAAATAAAAATTGTGAAAAATAAGTATCGCTATGTCCAAAAACCACATTTTCATAGGATTCGATGCAATGCGGAGACGCGGTTGGGGTGAGAGTAACTTAATGATTGTTTGTATTGGAACATAATAATACATAATATGATGCTAATACCCAGTTTCTGGCCTGGGGGGAGGGGCTAGCCTTACCCAGCTTCTGGCCTGGGGGGAGGGGGGGGGGGGTGTCAAGTCATACCCAGTTTCTGGAATTTCTGGCATGGGGGGGGTGGGGTGTCATACCCAGCTTCTGGCCGAAGGGGAGTCATATCCAGCTTATGCTTATGGCCTGGGGGGAGGGGCAAGCCTTACCCAGCTTCTGGCCTGGGGGGAGGGGGAGGGGTCAAGTCATACCCAGTTTCGGGCCGGGGGGGGGGGTAAATCATACCCAACTTCTGGCCGAGGGGGAAGTCATGCCCAGCTTATGACCTGGGGAGAGGAGGGGGGCGGGGGAGTCATACCCAGCTTCTAGGCTAAGATTAAATAGATTTCCAGGAGGGAGCAGCTGTCCTTTCCTGCAGCAGCTGGCCCGCCCATGGGAACGGCGAATAGATAGGTAGGTACGTAGGTTTAACTCAGAAAAACTAAATAACAGGTAGGTATTGCGTGTACATCGAAATGATCTTCAAAGCAATGTCTTGTAGCCTAGGCAGAGTGTATCTGCCTCAGCTATACCTTATTGTTAGAAATAAATTAATTAATACTTTAAAATTAATTAATTAAATTAATACTTATACATTTTTATATTTTACTTGGAAGAAGATATCGACACCTTCAGGTTCAATTGTCGTATAAACCATTTTGGCCAAATTGAGTTATATATACCATTTTAATCAGAATTTTTTTCTCTATCGAGCTGTATATTCGATATATTGAAATTCGCTAAAAAAATGTTTATACGCCCCAAAAAACTATAGCCTAAAAGATAAATAAATACCTTATAAACGATGTAAAAACCGAACGCTTGTTTTTGGTATTTTTGCTAAGATGTATCAACCATACATTTTTTTAAGCCAGGATGTAAAACTCTCTCGTAATTGAAAATGGTTTTTACGCCCAAAGACATATGGCCAGATATTTGGATCCAACGTCGTAAGTCCACGTATTCAATATGGTAATTATCTGTTTCATATTCATATTCATTTATTTATTGCATCACATATGTATGTATGGACAGTAAGTAAGTTTTTCTTAATTATAAAGTTAAAGAAAGTTGATTGTTTGTACTTTTAAAGGTAATAACTAGATAGGTAGGTATATAAGGTTGCTTTCCAGGTCCAGTACATTCGTGAATTGATCTCGACTAAATGTGATGAATTCAAGACTTTTAAACAAAGAAAACAAGCCATAGTGTGCTCATGAAGGCTATTTATTACTTTACAAGTACTATTAGGGATGATGACTAGGTAATGAAATCGAAATTCTATTTAGTCCGTCAGACAGATAATTAGAAAATATTAGACTCATATTTTTTTCCATAATCGAATAATTACAGTGTTATATTGAGTTGAAATGTCGCGTGACGTCACTTTTGAATAAAAATTCTACTCAAGCGTGACGTGTCGCGCCATTTCTACTCGATGTAGCACTGTTATTATTTAATTATGAAAGAAAATAAAAAATATGAGTCTAATATTTTCTAATTATCTGTCTGACGGACAAATAATTGAAATTTTGTCATCTAGCCTTTACTTTTAGCTGTAATTTAAATTTGGGTTTCTTGTAAAGATATAAATTACTTAGAGAAATTCTCAAAAAATTACAAATCCTTCTCTTGAGCATACTGGGGCTCTTCTCTTTATGCAAAATTTATCATAACCAAACGAATTCAATATGCGTCAGCAGAGAACCAGGAAAGCTGTCTTAATGTTTTGCTGTAATTGTATTTTTTTGTTCAAAATTTATGGTGATTAGTTTTGTTTAAAATTATTAGTTTTGCCATAATTTTCCTGCAAAATTGTAAAAAAAAAAACAATAAACTTGTTATTTTTCGTATGCAAGCAAATTTATTATTTCTACCTCCACCAAATATAGTTTTTACACTGTTAAATATCTTTGTGCAAATTCTCTAAACAACAAAAGCCTGGAAATAATAAACAATACATTATTTACATGTATAGTTTTAATAATACATTTGAATAAATCACTTTATCAATGGGTGTATAAACCAAAAAAATTTCATCTAATGGTCTTTAAGCCATCAATTTCAGTCTCGTGTTTACTAAAAAATCAAATACGACGTAAAGAGTTATTTTTAGGTCCAATATAATGGGTCGTATAAACCACCCAGTGCCTTTTTTAAGGACGTAACTCCAAGCTAACTTTAAAACTACTGAAGATGCCCATTTTTTAAATATCTAGACTTTTTCATCGCAAGAATTGAAAAATGTTTTCTCTTGGTCATTTTTTTATAACTTCTCAAATAAAAAAGTTACGATTTTTTTATTTAAAAAAAAAAGTTTTTTGGCTCTCCTGAAAAGTAGGGTTTTGGTTTATACGACAATTGAACCTGAAGGTATCGATATGACTCTAACAACACTCATAGCTGGGCATTAACTCGTTAATCCGTTAATCGTTAATTAACGAAGTTAACATTTCTATTAACAGATTAACTTTTAAGTTAACTTTAAAAAATGTTAACGGACTCGTTAACTTCCGTTAAATTATCCTAAGTCCGTTAATCGTTAATCCAGTACCTACTATTTACCAAAAAGATATAGCAGGCACGCTGAAAAACGCTAGAAAAACGCGTTCTGACAAGTACGTTCGGGCTTCCAGAACTTCCAGAACCCAAAACAACAGTTTTTGTAACCAGATCACTAACGACACTTGTTTGTATGTGTGGGACAACTCTTGCAACTGAATTTAAGACCAGTTTTCCTGAACCGATTGAGCTGAAATTTGGTATACTTATGTAAGTAGGTACGATGACAATGCAATGTTATGGTACCATTGAGTTGGTCTAAAGATGGAGTCATGAGGTGGCCATAGGAACTCCTAAACGAAATGGTGGAAACTTATCGAGTTTGGGTTTGCTGGATTTGTCTTTTCGAGCACTTTGGTGCTAAATTGTATTGTAAGTAATTGAACCAAAGCTCTGAGATTGAGATACTACTAAAAAGTGTTTTAAACTTTTTTAAAAACAACCTTTTATTCTGAAATGCAGTTGTACTAAGACGAAAAAAATAATTGTACTACCTACTTATGCAAGGTTCAAATAATTTCGAAAGCTTGTATCGCGCATGGAATTTATTCCTCTTTTATGTTTGCGCTACAAGCTTTCGAAATTATTTGAACCTTGCATACAATTATTTTTTTCGTTATAATTATCATGTGTTAACGGATTAACGATTAACGTTAACTTGCGTTAAATCTTGCGAAATGTAACGTTTTAACGTTTAACGAAGTTAATTTTTTTATTAACGGTTTAACGATTAACGAAGTTAACTATTTGATTAACGGTGCCCAGCTATGACAACACTTATGAACACTTTATTTGAATATTTGATGGCCGTTTGGTGTAGTGGTTCAGAACGGATTCCCGGCCGGGCCGAAATTGAAATGATGAATTTTAATTTCTGTCTGGGTGTAAATATGTATAATATGTATGTATTTAAAAAAAAAGTATATAAGTAGTATATGCTAGCACCCATAACAAAAGCATTGAGTTGCTTACTTTGGGGCTAGCTGGCGCTGTGTGAAATTGTCCAAAGATTTATTTATTTATTTATTATTTATTATAAATCGCCAAATATACCACCGCGGAGACCCCAATCGCGTCTCTGCGTTCCATTGAATCGTATGAGCGTATGGATTGTTTGCGTTATTTTTCACAATTTCTATTTTTAAAAATTACCTGTCGATAGCTTACTTTATTCTGGTGAATAAATGTCATTACAAGTTTTTCTCTAAAACTGATATTTGGCTAGAAAATAATATTTTCTATCCACGCAGTACGCCGGCAGCGTTCGGATCGGATATAGTGACGTCATCGTCCCCGCGCCGGGCGGTCAGTGAACTTTTTTAGTAATTTGGCCATAACTTCGTCAATTTTTGTCGTAGAACAAAAATTTTTGGACTGTGTATTAAGGATTTCTTAGCCCTATAAATCTGCATTCACAGCTAAAAATCGAAATGATCCTCATTGGCCCACTCTTCTCGTGAATGTATGTCATTTAAGACTAAGGATAATTTATTTTGCGACCGTCAATAGCTTCGTCGTCAAGAGTAAGACTGAATGGCGATGATGATAATGATTCTATAATAATGAAATTGTTTTTTTAGCTATTTCTAAAAACATGTTATTATTGCATTGCAGCGTATTTTATTAATAATGAGTATTTTTAATACCACGTCATGTGTTTAAAAATTGCATTTTTTGTAATTATTTGTGTTTAAAGTAAGTAGTGCCCCGATTGCGGAACAAAAATCAGTTTTAGACAAATAATTCGTATCGCGGTGTCGCGATGTCCTTTTGACAGCTAGTTCAAACAAAGCTGTAACGTAAACGGAGTGCAACTTGCCTTTGAGTGACAGAAAGCAACATTTTCTTAAACGCAATTCAAACAATTCACGAACATTCATTCCTGTGTTTTAATCATTTTAGTTTCAAAATAAGGTGTGCGGACTTTTTATGGAAAGTGTATAATTATATCCATTGTTTTGTCTTTGCTTGCGCGTGAATTTTACAGTGATACCAAATTGCACATCAGCTGGAATGAAAATGGAGCGTGACTAGAGAAGAAACGGGAATGTATTGGAGACATTAGTAGTAGTACCTATACAGTATTGTAGTCGTACCTGAGTTACAATGATTATAACTATTTGATATCGCTATCTAATCCTACCATCATCATCAAAGTTATGCCACGGTAGTCATTCTGGCCACGGGCAAAAACTAACAGTAATTGTTTTCAGTGAGCAAAATATTCTTTTAAATAATTAAAATTTATTTATTTCTTAAAAAGACAAAAAATATTTTAACATTTAGAAAACTTAAAAAACTGCTACTAAAGTCAATGAGTTTACAAATTAGGTATTACTTTAAAAATACTTTAACATCAATCATTTAACATCAACCCACTCCACTGGTAGTTTTACATCATTTTAAAGGTTTAACTAATTTTCCTATACTTATAGCCTTAAGATTACATTGTACTTAAAAGTAAATTAGGTTAAATTATTAATGAATAATTATTGTCATTGTATAATTTAATCGTAATAAATAAAATGAGGATCATTTCGATTTTTAGCTGTGAATGCAGATTTATAGGGCTAAGAAATCCTTAATATACAGTCCAAAAATTTTTGTTCTACGACAAAAATTGACGAAGTTATGGCCATATTACTAAAAAAGTTCACTGACCGCCCGGCGCGGGAACGATGACGTCACTATATCCGATCCGAACGCTGCCGGCGTACTGCGTGGATAGAAAATATTTTTTTCTAGCCAAACTATCAGTTTTAGAGAAAAACTTGTAATGACATTCCTTCATCAGAATAAAGTAAGCTATCGATAGGTAATTTTTAAAAATAGAAATTGTGAAAAATATCGCAAAAAATCCATATGCTCATACGATTCAATGGATCGCGGAGACGCGATTGGGGTCTCCGCGGTGGTATATTTGGCGATTTATTCAAATAAAGTGTTCATAAGTGTTGTTAGTCATATCTTCTTCCAAGTAAAATATAAAAATGTAGGTATAAGTATTAAGAGCCATTTCACAAAAATATTCCGCGCGAATTTAGGTAAAAGCTGTCAACGCAACGTCAAAAGAGTAAAAAGAACGCTGAAATGAACAAAAAAATCTTGAGCCGTGACCGTATTAGACTTGATCACAGAATAAGTAATAGTACAGGTACAGAAGGATTACTCCGCAAGACGATTTAAATAAATGCGAGTCTTGCTACGACGCGATACAGTGGAATTCAGCTCGCACAGCACTACGTACCTACAATTTTATTCACCTACAAGTTTTGTCTCTTTCTATCGCCTGCCTCTGAACTCTTCTTACGCTGTTAGGGTTGCTGTCTAGTGAAAAAATAATTAATCTACTTATTTGTAATGAGGTACGTATATGTAGGTAAGTATGCATTCATTATGGAAAACCTTGGGAGAGGCCTTTGCCCAGTAGTGGACGTCATTTGGCTGAAACGAACGAACGCATTCTGAGCAGTAGTCATAGTAGGTTAAGTTCCTATACTATCCTAAGAATTATTGATTACCTACATGGCCAACATACCTTTCAGCATCTTTGGGAAGCGAAAATAAAGATAAATCCGGTAGATTTCTTTTCGAATTTAAACACCCGAACGCCGCACAATATTTCTTTCTCTTTATGTCCTTTTTTAAATAATACTTCGATCATAGAATTATAATCATACTACAACGCACGCCAGCGTCCTGACGGGCGCGCGCGTGACACTCGACTGATATAATACCCGCCGGCGGGGCGCTTCGCTGTAGGTAATTATCGGATGTACCGCGCGGAGTGAGCCAGGCCTGACTTGATTTAAGTTATTAATTTTAAGGTAGAATGAGGTATTCAAACTTGATTAATTAATTTAAAATTTTAATAGAGTTTATTAAGTCTTTTATATTTCGATTCATAATGAAACACGAATAGGTATAATATGTAAAATATATATTAAGTACAAAATAAAGACAGTCACATAGTGAAAAATAAATCTGCCCCCTTACAGCTCCATCATCGGACCCTGGATACGAATAATGAAACACGAATTGGTATAATATGTAAAATATATTAAGTACAAAATAAAGACAGTCACATAGTGAAAAAAAAATCTGCCCCCTTACAGCTCCATCATCGGACCCTGGATACGAAATATTCGTCAAGGCGAATCACACAAGCCCAAACTCCATAGGGTTCTATTGTTTTGTTACGGAGGTGGCCATTGCATCTCCTCCAGATCCAGTATCAGACAAAGCTAAGAAATAAATAAATAAACATTATTATAAGTAAACAAATAACTAAAATAATTCATCTTACTATCTTACTTTTTACTAGTCTTACTAATATTATAAATACGAAAGTTTGTGTTGATGTCTGGATGTTTGTTACACTTTCACGCAAAAACTACTGAACAGATTTTGATGAAACTTTACAGTACAGTACAGCAGTACTAGGCAGTCTGTGTTCAACTATCACTCGGGTCGGACGTTTCTATCGCAAGACCTTTGGTTCACTCAGTTCCGATACGACTCTAGTGCTGTGTGTAATTATTTTCGTGAATACACTGAGTTTATTAATTTCTACGAGTGGATTTCATTTTGCCTGAGACCTACGCCATGAACCCTGAACCAGAAGACCCTGTCGCCAGCAACAGCGACGCTCATCCATCCCTGGCGTCGACCAGAGTAACAATGTATAGGCTATAATTTATGACGATCTGTGACAAACTAAATTTCAAGCGGGTGAAGCCGCGGGCAATACTACATATTTCATACTAGCTTTTTGCCCGCGACTTCTTCTGCGATGAAGTGGAAAATGGTTCTAATAGAATTAAAATATTCTAAGAAAATTAATTTTGTTAAATGATTATATTTTTTGATATAAAATCTACACATCATTATGTTTAAATATTTGAATACTTACAAAATTATGAGATCTTTCTAAAACAAAATTAAAACACTACACCTGCCGCAGATTTCTTTGTAAACAATGTTTTTTTGTTTTTCCTTCAGGTGCTAAAATCACCAGGCTATTGTGTGCGCATACTCTGGAGTATTCCACATACAACTGGTTGTCGGAGAAGCATAGATTTCCATTAAGTCTACTCCCGCTACCATATGGAACTCCACTAAAACTCGTGAGGGCGCCAACACTTGCTTTTGTATCGAAAATTAGTATGAACAGCTGCGCACGCGGTTACCCGTTGCAGGCTCTATGCAACCACACTATTTTAATCCGTGGTCCCTAAGCATGAGATGGGAAACTGCACTCTCTTGAATTCTCTTGAATTTGATGGTGTTAGGGGAATCCTAGGAATGAATACAGACTTTCCAATGGAATCTCCTCATCAATATTGCGAAATTGCGAGTTGCAATGCAATGTTACGTTTTCACTTGTTATTTTATTGTAATCTGACCTTGATTTTTCAAACACGTTTCAAAATAAAAAATATTTTAAATCAAAAGTACTAAGGAATATTTCATTGATATCAACTTAGAAACAAGCACAGATCACAGAAACTAAAGGGAAATGTGACAAGGGACAAATTGGAACATATTGCTTGTGAAAGCAATGATGACAGTAGCGACGTCATTATGTAAACAGTTTATATTGCTTGCATAGTACTAAAGATTATTCGAACGTTGAATACTGATACCGCAGTGGATAATGAGCACATAATTTGATTTCTTTGTGTGTGTGAATTTCTAATACGACACTGAGTTTCGAACTCAGCGCATTACTTAGCATCTCTCTATATTTCTATGGAACCATGTTATCTCCAAAATAACATTCCACACCTTTTTAACCTAGTCAGGTAATCATTTTAATAAAATACGAAGCACGTCATCTATCAATAGGATATGTATATTTTAGAAGTTAATAAATTATGCATAAAATATAAACACTTTAGAAGTTTAGTTAAATCGTAGAATTTCTGAAAAACAAGTACTAAAATCGTACTGAAAAAAAAACGTATTAATATGTTATCTAATTTATTTATTAAACGTCGAATTTTATCAAAGATTTTGGACTAAAGTTTTTGAAAATATTTTATAGCCTACATAGAAAAAAATTAGGATTCTAAATCGTGAAAGAAATTTTTTTCGGAGCCTATAGCCTCCAAACAAACAAACAAACAATTAAATCTTTCCTCTTTTATTAGTATAGATTTAACAACAAAACGCTTCTTTTTCTTCTTCACGAAACAAAACTCAAAGCGGATAAATAAATAAACAAATCTTTGGACAATTTCACAGCGCCGTCTAGTCCAAAAGTAGGCAACCAATATGCTTGTGTTAAGGGTGCTATCATAATGGATATACATTTTTATAATTTATTTATTAAATTAAATACATGGTACCTACCTACATATTATACATAGTTACACCCAGATCCGTCAAAGAAATTAAAATTCATCATTTCAATTTCTGCTCGGCCGGCCGACTCAAAACAGCCTCTCGGCATAGTATCAAATGTATTTGGTCGCCGTACAAATCACCGCTTTGCGACACGAACGCACGTAAACGTCACGGCGGGAAAAATGACACAGGTCCTGCCTTGACGGGCGCTCGCGCCATACTAATCGATGTCGGCTTGCGCATTGTAATTTATACTGATATTCACATCAATATTTTGACAAAGTGGTTACTAATATTGAAACAATAACTGTAGAAATTAATTCTACAATGAATATTCTTTATTTTGGGATACTTTTATTGCAGTTATTGCTGTTTTTAAACCAAAAACCACGATCAAAATGTGACGTTAATCTTCAAATTTGCCAAATTATTTTTAGATTTTACTCAATAATGGTAATGAAATTCAAGAATCTATTTCATTAATGGACTACAAGAATATATGTCCGATGATTACTATATATTTTTAAGCTTATTATATGAGCATAAATAATAGATACAGGACTTTGAAAATGAGTCTGCGGCAATTTTTTCGTAAAATGGTTGTGGGAGATGGGGCACTGTGAATTAAGCAAAAGAGTTTTAGTAAATCCGTTTCATTAATGGTCAACAACAAGGATTGACCTATCTTTCGCAGTTATTAAATAATCTCTGGGTGTTGCTTAAGATAGTAATTCATGCTTCCAAAATCTTAGAAATTCGCACGAAAATGTAAAATGGCTCTTAATTTATTTACTTCTAACAATAAGGTATAGCTGAGGCAGATACACTCTGCCTAGGCTACAAGCAAGACATTGCTATGAAGATCATTTCGAAGTACACGCAATACCTACCTGTTATTTAGTTTTTCTGAGTTTAACCTACGTACCTACCTATCTATTCGCCGTTCCCATGGGCGGGCCAGCTGCTGCAGGAAAGGACAGCTGCTCCCTCCTGGAAATTATTTAATCTTAGCCTAGAAGCTGGGTATGACTCCCCCGCCCCCCTCCTCTCCCCAGGTCATAAACTGGGCATGACTTCCCCCTCGGCCAGAAGTTGGGTATGACTTAACCCCCCCCCCCCCCCTAGGCCAGAAACTTGGTATGACTTGCCTCTCCCCCCTCCCATCAAGGCCAGAAGCTGGGTAAGGCTTGCCCCTCCCCCAGGCTAAAAGCTGGGTATTACTTATCCCCCCCCTAGCCCCCCCGCCCCCCCTTGGCCAGAAACTGGTTATTAGCACTCATATTATGTATTATTATGTTCAATACAAACAATCATAAAGTTACACTCACCCCAACGGCGTCTCCGCATTCCATCGAATCCTATGAAAATGTGGTCTTTGGACATAGCGATACTTATTTTTCACAATTTTTATTTTTAAAAATAACTGGTCGATGGGTTACTTTATTTTGATGAATAAATGTTATTAAAAGTTTTTTTCTAAAACTGATAGTTTAGCTGGAAAAAAATATTTTCCATCCCAATAGTACGGCGGCTGCGCTCGATTCGGATATAGTGACGTCACGCGGCCCTGCGTACGTTGACTTTTATCGGCAAAAACGGCCTATGTTTATTACTTAATATCTTCGTAAGTAATGGTCCGATTTGGATAATTCAAAAAGATATATCTTTCTTATGTCTTAAAGATTAACGTAGATACTAGTTTTATTGCATTTTCTACAACAGTACTGATCCTCATTGTTTACGGAAACAACTGTACCTAATAATATTGATGAAAACGGTTCAAGTCACGAAGGTAGAAGCTATATGTGTATGCGTAATTGTATAATATAATGTAAAGCTTAGATACTTACAGAGTTAGAAAAAGATTAAACAATCCCCTTAAAAAAATGAGTGCTTATTCAGCACTTATGTAGTTTTTTTTGTACTAAGTAGGTATCCACACACAGCAGACAGGAGCACGGCGTTGAAGACAAATGGACAGCCCGATGTGGAAAAAAACCCGTTGGTAAATACCAGCACACGGCGAACAGGCGCACGGTGTGATGTGAGAGCAATCTGACGACAAACGGAAAATAATTACTTACGAAGCGCAGGTCCTGGACGTATGACGCATGACTGCAAGGGGCAGGGGGTGCATCGACAAAGCAATCAATACTGGAATGACGCAGGTAGAATTACTGCGCTATCCTGTTCACTCTTTGCTAGAAGCTATAAATAGGCCCCCGCCCACCTAGATTTGGGCTGACTTATTGGTCTAGTAAACTAAAGGTCACTGGTTCGATTCCGTACATCCATATACATTAATTTATTTGTAATAGCCATACATAGGTATACAAACCGTTTACTTACAGTTTAGTTTACATTGATTGTCTATTAGGGAACATGATTTTTAAATATTATTTTATAATCGATCAATATTTTGAAAAAATATACAGCACCAACAACTTTAGTGTAGAAAAATATCTCATAATAATCATAATCATTTATTCATTCATAAATATGGGCATTATTACAGGATGTCTCTTTTTTATTTGACATAATATTATTAATATTGTAACAATTACCCTTTAATATTTCTTATCCTTTTGATCACCGCAAGCATTTTTTTCTCTGATCAGGCAACATTTTTGGAATATTTACACTAAACAATGGTCCCGGGACTGTCACTTCGTTATGGGCGACTGTTTTATGACATCTCCTTATCTATGTACTCGAAGATTTTTATTTATTTTTTGTTCAAAACAAGAACACGCTCACAAGCCGCCAATGCTACCAATATAATAATATTCCTAATTGTTTATACTCTCAACTAGATGTCGCTAGAAGCAGCTAAGAAATAAATCAGTCCGATCCTATTGGTGTATAAACTTTGGCGCTATCCGGCTATCCGGAACCAAAAGAGCGCGAAAGTTAAAAAGTTTATTGTTTCACTGTAGAATGTTGGTATTCGTATTATTATCTACTGTGGTATTATTTACTGCGGATGTTGCTAAACTCCTAATTAACACCCAAAAGATCTCATTGTAAGTAGGTAATTCATTATTACACAATGGATAATCTTTTAACGACATTTTGAATTACCTACTATTTTAAAAACGCTTAAAAAGTTATTTGTTGTTACTCATTACGAATGTTCTTTATAATTTTCTATAAATACGTGACTACTTAATATTTTATTAACTAAAACGTTTTATTAATCTAAGACTACAACTAAATAAAACACAATTAAGTATTAAAATTTCTTTGGTTTATAAATTACACATTGTTCTAAAAAGACAAAGGGATTATTAATAAAACTTAATTTTATTATTGAATTAAACTGTCATTTCCGTAGTACTTTTAATGCCCATGATTATTAGATCTATAGGCAATTCGTATTGAAGTTGGAAATCTATTATTGTAGTTAAAGCCGGGATACCTAGTTATTATTTTATTTTAGTCCGAGCCTTTTCAAGGCGAGAGTGAATAGGCACTTATAGGGCAGATATTATGTACCATCCTAGACTGCATCCCACTTAACACCAGGTGCGATTATGGCCAACCTGCCTTTTGTTATGCATAAAAAAGTAGGTAGTTATTGTTGTTATAATAAATCATAGTTATTGTATTTAATAAACAACTATCTAGGTACCAAATGGCAAATTTTAGGCAGCGAAATATCAAAGGCCCTTAGTTGGTAAAGTTCTAAGCCAACATTTTTTCACCCTTCAGTTGTCCATGATATTTTATTAACATGGAATATAAAAAAAAATGCCAAGTGGTGTCGTGCCACGCGCAGTGTAAGGTTCCGTAGTTGTTCGTCGTTAACACAATTGTACGGAATTTTTATTAGTTAAGAAATTGTATAATTAGGTACATGAGTTAAATGACTATTTAATTGTGACCACGGCTGCAGCATAGCAGCCGAAACGTCAAGCCCTCAGTACATAATGTAACTTATTAATAAACGTCCCGTTAAGACTCGTGTCTTACTATTTTAGTTGAAATGGAACGCGAAAGTTTAAAATCTTAAATGACTATTACTCTTAAACTAATTGATCTATCTTAACCGTTATAGTTTTCGTTGAAAGTTCATGAAAAGCAGTATTATTATGATTTTTCCAGATTTTTCAAGCAAATAGTTTAGTTTGTTTTTGAGACGGCCTGCTAGAACAATAATTGGCACTTTATTTGAATATTTTGCAAATGGATCCCTAAATCGAAAAAATTATCTTAGAAACCCCAAAGCCATTTTAAAACACCTATCCAAAGATACCCCACACAATGGGGTACAAGATGAATAAAAAACTCATCCCCACTTTACTATATTAAAAAAAATATTTTTTCAAAATTTTATTTTACCGTTTTGTCGGCATACCTCCACAAAATTACAGCTCTCTACTGCCAATAGTTTCCTAGCAAAACCTCGGACAGACAGACATTAACGAAACTATAAGAAGGGTTCCTTGTCAGAACTACGGAACCCTAAAAAGGAACAATAAATTTAATAAAAATATGTCATGATAGTCTTTTATAAACAAGTTACTATGTAAAACAAATTGCTTCAGCTTTGTAACTTTTATTGCCAGGATAAAGTCTAAAATTGAAAATAAGAAAATTTTTAATCGAGTAGAAGGTAAGTTTAACAAAACTTGTGTTTCTATGAATATAAATTTTAAGCAACAGCTATGCGTAGCTACCTAATTTGAAAAAGTAGAAACAGTAGTAAAGTTAAGTGCTCATCTACATTAATATAGATATTTTCCAAAATGTTTTGTATTTTATATCATTTTCCCCTCTTAGATAAATGTATGTAACTATTCAATTTTAAAATCAAGCTACGTAGGTATATTATTAACTCTTGCGAAGGTAAGTTACGTCGCACTTTTTGGAAATTTAAAATCCGTTGTTATAACAACGATGATATTATACGTTAAACTTAATAATAAAAATAACTGATGGTCACTTACATTATACACTTGGAAAAATTAACTTTTCTTTAAAATAAAACACTATTAATCACACAACTACGAAAAATTATGACCAAGCCATTGAAAACTAAAAATGAGAGAGCTTTTCTTGACCTTACAGAAAAAGGCACACGACAGAACTATTTTCTATACTTTTCCAATGTTTTTACCACATTGAAACTAAAAATCCGCTAAATAAAAGTTTTCAAGAAACTTTTAAACTGGTTATCACAGGGCTGCAGGGTTTTGCGTAAAGGAATCGGTATGTATATCACCCGTCGCGATTTTTTGGACATTAATGATGTGAAAACAATTTTTTAACACACAACACTGAGAAAATTCAAAAGTTCTTACTAGAGACGGAGGAGAGTAGACACCAGCGCCACCACAGAGCACGGGAACGAGCGTAGACTTTGAGAATCGCGAGAGACTGTACTCGATCTCCAGCCGCCTCACTGTCGCCTTTTATAACCCGAAATTCGCGCAGGGGGCTGCGCACTGCCCCAAACCACCCCTCTGCGCAGCAACCCCCTACTCCGATGCCCGCCCACCACGCCTAGCAACAGAACGGATTTTACCACCTAAAATTTAGTTAATATATTTTTTTTTACATTAAGAAGGTAGCACAATAATAATTATGTGAGCGGCGCGACAGACGTGTGCACGAAAATTCATATTTTTATACATGGTCTCGGATATTTTATAAAAACATTGTGGTGTTTTTTCGAATTTTTCGATGGATTTTATTGTTGTATTTTTTTATCAAGTTGTTATAGTGTTGTGTGTTGAACGCTGAACTTTTCGACATGGTATAATTTTGTAAAAATATATTTTACTACGATATCCAGGTACGTATTGAAGCGAAGTGTTTATTATTTTGTATTTTGATAAATAAATTAAAATGCGCTGGTTTAATTACAAAAATAGGAAATAGTAAACAATTTATAAATCTACGAGCAGATGAGTAAGCTTGCATAAATCCTACTGTCCCTATGACCTAGATGCAGAGGTCAGTGCAATCCGTAATCCTTTTGGTTACGTGTTTTATGTCATGGGAATATGGGATATTCAAACAGCAATAGTAAATGATTCTTCTATTGCACATTAATGCCTTTTTAAGCATTTTTTATGTAATTTATTTATTTCAACAGTTCCATTGTTTACATTTTTAGAGGCGTAGTTTTCGAGTTGAAATGTTGTGAGCAAACTCTAAACATCTGGTATTCAGTAACTGACGTCACCGGTCCATAAAACGAACAATAAACCGGGACTCGTAAAAGTTTTTTTTAACCCACCATACATTTTCAACCTCATGGTTTGTGTAAAAAAGTTCTTGCCGCACTTTGCATAATGACAATAATTAATTCATTTGTTTTTCTACACAGCGTATTAGTTATTATCAGCTACCTAACTGAGGCGCCTGTAAAGTAAACAAACAACCTAAATAATTTTATGTAAACAGTAAACTATCGCAAGTTACTGTGACTGTTTATTATGGTTATTTAATTATCAATAATAATAAAAACGAAATAATTATTATGTAAACGAAATATATTATTACATAATTAAGGAAATCTTAAATATCTAATGAAACTGCTAGCATCACCAAGTTACATTATCCTGCTGTTGATAAATAAATAAATTGATAGCAATAATAACGTTATTAAATTTTTTGTGCTAATTATTTTAGAGTGGCATTTTTGCTATTTGTTCTTTCAACCTCATTTAACGGTTGTGCCTGATAGTTTGAAAGATGCATTTCGTTCGGTTTTATTTCCCTGAAAACCTAAAAATGGTATATTAATAAATAAGTCACTATAAATATTTTATTAATTGATAATTAATTTAATATTTTAGTGTTATTGTTATATTTTTTTAAATTAAATAATAATTTTAATTAAAGCAATTTTTAATTACAAAAATACTCATAATACTATAAAAAAATAGCAATAATTTAATTGTATAGTAAGTATGTAAATATTTTTTTTTACATATTCTGTCATAATATTATAATCAATCGAAAATGATATGTACACTTCAGATATGATTTAGAATTATCCCCAGAAACGGTTAAAGTAGGTTAAAATAATTTTCAACTACACTATCGCTACGGCCCTGTTAGACCTTGAACTTCTCAGGGCCATATCTCACTCAACGTTTGCATCACACAGGCTGCATTCAGTACGAATCGAACCTCCGCGGCGAAAGCCCATTATTTTCGACCTGAAAAAACTTTTTCCGTAAATCATAAATTAAATTCATCTCACGAAATCTAAACAATTCGCCAAAAATAAAAATTGAGCTGTTCAAGATTCGCGCAAATTGTACGTATTGATTTTTTTTTTCAATAATACGTTTATTTTTGCAGTGTTAGAGGCTGCTACAGGCCTTACCGCATGCCGTAACGGCTGGATAGGAACGACTCCCCTCCAGTGTGGAGCATAACGTGAGTTCATTCACCTCCAGTTGCAGTCTTCATGGCCGTTTCCAAATCGCGCCAAGTTTTCCCGCCATACTCACATTTCATGTCAATAACAATGGTTAAAATTGAAATAAAAATAAAATAGTGCTGTGTTTACATCAATAACTAATCAAGAAAATTAACTAAACTGTTTGAAAGTAAAAGTGAACGCAAAACAGTGTTAAAAATACACACAAAAAATAATTTGACATGACACAACAAAGCTATGAAATATTTTAAAAGATATATCGGAAGTTTGGCGCGATAATAGGATTCTCGAGTGTATCCTGGCGCGCCACAGTACAATATTACTCAAAGAAAGTCGGTTAAAAACTGCCGATTGTAAGCGAAAATAAAGTGTTCTAAAAATAGACTTGATTTTTTTTCTTTTTTTCAAATATTTGATAAAATATAGTTTTATTAAACTTATTATGATATAGTTTTGATGTAAATGAGCAAAAATAAATAGTTTCGTCGAAGAAAAATAAGTGTGAAACATGGCGTAGATTTTCCAAAAAAGTACGTAATTCTATATTGTAAGCAAAAACGAAGTGAAATAAACTAATTACAAGCAGTTATTTAAAAAAATAAACGCAAATATGAGTCCTAGTTGCGTGGGTGGTTTTGCCTGGGAACCTATGGGAGGGGGAGTGGGGTAGGGGACTGCTTTATATATTCACATTGGCCAGTAGCTAGCGGCAGTTGGTGATCCAGCAGTGCCCAGAGGAGGTCTGCTGCACCGGCTTTAGTAGTTGGCCGTCCACCGGCGCGTAATGTCCTAAGTTTTGTGTGTGTTAATACTTTTTTTTTGTCATGCCAGGGGTCGCTCCCCCTATGTATGGGGTTGGAATTAACTCCGGAGGGAACGATACGACCCGGTTTTTCTCGCCGGTGACACTTAGTCAACAATGGCCAACCTTAGGCCGGCTGATCTTCATGGTGTTTTGTGCCTGTATCGGGACGACTATCAATGGATTCTTCGTGGCGGCTTTCTTCGTCGAACATACTCTGAAAAGAGTCGGTGAGTATTGTGAAGTGTGTGAATAAAAACACTGTAGTTTTTGGTGTAATGTAAATTTTTGAATGTAGTGCAAGTGGTTTTTTTAAAGAGAACCTTTAAAGTTTGCTCTTCAAATATCGCTCTAATGCCGGATTAGTTCAAAGTTTGGTTCGTGCCTGCGCTAGCGCGTTTTAATTTAAGCTCGTGCGACTTTTTTTCATCCTTTTTCGGAGAATATCAGTCTTTGTGTTTTATTAAATGAAGGCAAAGTTTATAAAGTTGTCTGAATGGTTACTTTAAGTTTTTTAAAATATTTTTGTAAAATATTGATAGTGCTTAGGCGTGCATTTCGAAATGGTGATTTAAAATTAACTAAATTAAATAGTTTTGATTTTAATACTACCAATAAACGCGCGCTCGCAATTTTCGTAACTAATGATAGTTAAACTTGGATAATTATGTCCGATTGCGTTTGTGTGGACTGAATGAAACGTCGTTCGCTTCGTCTCTTCAAGCTAATTAGTTACTGTTATTCTCTGCTATTCATTAAATGTTTAAATGGAACTTGTGGTATTTTGCGTGGTTATCATTATGGGAATATTTCCTGAAAGTAACAAAAGTTTCCTTTGTTACAGGCAACGTTTTTCTGGCATGTGTTGGCCTATCGGATTTGCTTCTCACCACGGGCGTGATGCCCATTTCGGCGGTGGTGCTCCTCTCTGCTGGCGAATGGGACATCTTGCCGGTCTGCCACAGTCTGCAATTTCTAACTGAAACAGCCACCTATTGCTATAGCCTCTTTTTTGTTGTAAGTACATTGAAAACTTTTTATATCATTCATATTAGTAGGAAATTACGAACTATTGAAATTAAAATAATTTTTTGTCCACAGTTGGTAGCGATTGAAGGATACTACCGAATATGCTGCTCAATTCCGGAGTACGAAACCTTCATGTCCATGCGGGTAACTTTGATCACGATCACGGTGTTGGCGGTAAGCGTTACCATGTCTGGGATCGGCGTCCTCCTCGGCTTAGACTACGATTACTGCGAGCGGCGCCACTATGGTAACTTCTACTACCGTATTGCTACAACTGTCATCTTTCACGGAATTCCTGGCATCATCACGTTCATTGGATTGACTATTTCCTGCGTTCGAGTCCGGAGGCGTGCACGCGAGCATATGTACTACAAGAGGTCTCAGCAGTACGAGCGCGACTTTTCGACCACCAGCTTGAACATGACCGCTTTTGTCTTCTACGTTGTGGCCTGGCTGCCCTACTTGATTCTGGTGAACAAGTCTCCTGGTACCATCGATTCTCGGTACTACCACTGTGCTTGGCTCGGAGTCTGCCGCTCTATCATCACTAGCTTCCTCTACAGCTGCATGAACAGAAACTTCCGGCGTGCTTTTGCTCATCTCTTCTATTACTGCTGCTGCAAGAGTTCTCTGTCTGGCTCGTTCAGCAACCGTCACAGGAGGGCGTTGGAGTACAAATCTGCTACTGGCGATGTGAGGGTTCATATCATGCACCAGGCCATGAACTCTAGCAGCCCGCAGCGTGGCGCGTCTTCTTCCCGCGACACTCAGGAGTTATGATCTAATAAAGAACAAGTCTGCAGGTGGGTGTATTAAACCACTAGATCTCTTGGCGATATACTGTGAACGCTAGAAATGTGGCTAGGCTATCGCATGCGATTGATATTTTTTGAGACTTGTATTTGAAATTGGAAAAACATTTCTAACGTTCACATTATTGTAACTACCGACTTGGCTTTATTAAGGACAACTGACCATTACATAGCGATATAGGAACGAAACGGATATTGAACAATTGAACCCTGATGACTTACGGTATGGATATTTGCGATAACGAGTTTTCTGTAGGAAAAGTGTTTTCTGTAAGCAGCTTTTAATTACTTTGCTGACTTGATTATTCTTAATGTGTTATTAAAGAGTAATAATATACTTGAAAAAAGCTTCATAAGTGTTGCAATATCGGTGTTGTAGTTATACCTATTAAAATATTCAGTTTTTGACCCTTGTACTTTAAATGCAGCATAAGTTACACCTACGAAAAAAATGCGCTAATATAATATGTATTATAGGTTATGAAGTTAATGTGTATACCTATTTACTGTATTTTTATCCAGCTATTCGTAAAAATATGATAAAAAATTGAAAAAAAAAAAAAAAAACTTTGGGAAACGTTTGAAAAGATGGTCAACTTTTAAGAAAAAAAAATTCATTCATATAGTTAAGTGTTTGTGACAAACCAAAAAAAGAAACTTAAAAGTAAAAGAGTCTGTGATGAAATGTTTTAAAATACACGTTGTTAAGAATGGTACGGTAGAAAATATTTAACATTTTTGGCATTGAAAAATCTTACATCGTAGGGCTACCTTAAAATAGGTAAGTTATCAAAAATTTAATAGTAAATACAACTTAAAACCTTAATAGTTTTTCCGGTTATTAAAATAGAAAATTATTGACATTTAATGTTAAAACAGTAGTTTTAAAAATAATCATGAATCACATTTTGTGGTCATGATAGTGACAATATGCATAGTGAAAGATGAAAGTTCTTCGACGTGATATTAAATGCTTTTATTTTCTATTTGGATATTTATAATATATTTTTATATAAAGATAAACTTTATAAAATAAACTATTATAATTTTATTTTCGTTAACATTCCTCATGATTATTTAGGTATTATCTCGTGTCTATTAATACAACAACAATTTCATACTCAAAGTATCGCACAAATATAATTTTTTTACTTCTAAGAAATTATTTCTTAATTACATTATTTACAAAGTGTAATATTCATTACAGTCTTTTCTACTTGCTGACTACTATAGTCGCTATTTGTGAGAAACGAATGTGGTTAGGATTTTACAATTTTGATCAACTTACACAGATTACTCCTTTTTAGCTAATAGTTTTAAATGTAATACTTAAGTATTAGTTTTAAGTAAACAATGTTATTGTAGCCAAATTTTACCTTTTGAATCTTGACTGTCGAATAGAAAAACATGTCAGGCTTTTACTGTATTGAGAATTGTTTTACTTCTATGGGATTTTTTAGTCAACTGAGATGTTCTATGTTTTAAATTCAAAATGGTGTTCAAGCTTTTTTAACTGTTCATGCGTACTTGGAAATAAGATATAAAAATACCGTAGTTGTCTATACATATATTAGCATTTAAGCTTACAATCGATGTTTCCTTTTATTATAATATAAAAAATAGTTACGTCACGCTTGGTAGAGTAGCCACAGAGATTTCGTAGTCGTATTTCAAATGCAAGAGTTAATCAGTATTATTAATCAATATATTTCCGTCCTTTTCAGTCACCCATTCAGTCTGTTTTCGGAGAATCCTGTTAGTCAGATTATGTAGGTTTTTTTCACTTTATTACAAAAAGTGTTTATTAGTTTGATATTCCAATTTAAATATAAAAGTACCTATCTTGGACTACCTACCTACTAATTTTATTTTAAAATAATATAACTTTTTAGACTGGAATTTAAAATTTTCACTAAACACTAATAATACCAAAAGTCAGTTTTTAATAATAAAATCAATCTCAATGTTAAATAAAATATTTAGCGGATTTTTTTGTGTTACAAGTTTCAAAATATAGCTCTACCTGCGCTGTGTAATGTTGTAACGAAAGTTACATCACTGTTTTACGCTATACTGGGGCAAGGTCATTGTCCTTTACCGTGCCCATCCCTTGATTCTGCCACTGGAGGGGTTGTACGGCGCCATTACAACATCGTACGCGAACTTCATTCATGCTTAGTTTACGATCGTAAAGATCAATTTTGATTCTCTTGAACCCTCAGATTATTTGCTATGTTATTGTATTATCTAGGCATAACTTTTGTATCTTATCGAAGACTGTTTTTGGAGAGTTGATATTGTATTTGTATAAAAGTAGTGTCCCCGTATATGTATTTACTGGTAACAAGGTATTAATTGCTTATAAATTGTATACCAAAATCTAGATTCCTACGAATTTGTTTTTGTATGTTCAATTTAAACAGATTTGGAACGATATTTTATTGGGAAAACAGTTTAACTAAAAATATTTTTACCGTCTGAAACCTATCGTCCATAAGTATTATTTTTAAATATTTAAACATTATGGTGCCATGTAGCACATTTTTACCTATCTGTATACTGATGTAGACATTTGTGGTAGACTTACCTCAAGCATTTCAGGTTTTGTGTC
Source organism: Ostrinia nubilalis (assembly GCF_963855985.1). Classification (NCBI taxonomy): domain Eukaryota; kingdom Metazoa; phylum Arthropoda; class Insecta; order Lepidoptera; family Crambidae; genus Ostrinia; species Ostrinia nubilalis. The sequence continues at coordinate 22,179,842 of NC_087119.1, read as the reverse complement.
CTATGCTCTCAATCTAATGTACTTAGACGGTTGAATTTATGTACTACGAAATGCATTTTATGTGTTTTAATCTGTATCTGTGTATTTCACAATAAAGATGTCTATATGTGTAACAATGATTGATTTATTTCAACCCTACAATATTGATGATGCATAATTATGTTCTCGTTCAACGCGCCTTAAAAATTGGTGCAGTCCTGTTGTCCCCCCTGCTTGGCCCCCCTGGGGGAGCCAACAGGATTTCGAAATCCTGTTGTCCCCCCTGGCTAGGGGAGACAAAAGGACTAGATTTTCAATCAATGATTTGAGGACTGTTGTCCCCCCTGGCAAACATTGGGTATTTAGAAGCCATATATTTTTGTAACATTTAAGAAGTTCTGGAGTACCTGACTAAATGCCATATTGCCAAACTAAATACCTAAACGTATGTCAAATAATAATTAACATTTTGTTAACGAAAAAAATATAAGTTGTTGGTACCGGTAATATTTCTGACTATTCCAAAATCTGTTTTACTTGCTTTTAAATAATATAAGTAAATGCGAAAGAAACTTTATCTGTCTGTCTGTTACGAATTCACGCATAAACCATTGAACCGATTTTGATATTTGGTTAAGAGATAGTTTTGAGTCCCGGGAAAGGACGTTGGACAGTTTTTATCCCGGTTTTTAAACAGGAATGCGCTCTATATTTTTTTCTGTGACAGAAAAAAAAAATACGTGGACAAAGCTGTAAACAAAAGCTAAGTAAGTAGGTATATGCTATTCTCATGTAGGTATAAGAAATATTGTCTTCTGTAAAGTTGACTAAAAATCCGTTTAGTAGTTTTTACGTGAAAGAGTATCAAACATCTATACTATTCCATACTCACAAATTTTCGCATTTATAATATTAGTAGGTAGGACGCTAAAACTGCATAATTTTAAATTAATCATAATAATTTTCAACAAATTATTTGCTCAGTGATTCAACTAGCGGCCGTCCGCAACTTCGTACGAATGGAGTCCGTTTTACCCCCTTATGTGTGGAATTTCGTAAAATCCTATTATATGCTTCGTATTATTTCCTATCCTTAAATAAATAGATAAATAAAATCCGTTCTTGGCAGATGTCTACACCCTATAAGGAACCTACCTGCCAAATTTCAAGTTTCTAGGTGTCGGTACCGGCACCAACACCTTATTTTTTTCGTTATCAATTATTATTTAAGAAACGTACTCATTCTTTTTTTGACCTACTACCTAATAGTAGGGCAAAAAAAGAACATGTATAGGCTCCTTAAGAGCATTTGACGATTTGCAAGTACTAATTTAATTAGTCTAAACAAATAAAGATAATTTTGATTTTATCAAAATGGTAATTATTATTTAACAAACGTTTAGGTATTCACTCAGTTTGGGAATTTAGCATTCAGTCAAGTACTTCAGTATTTTACAAATTATGTTATAAAAATACACAGATTTTAAATAATGTTTGCACGGGGGGACAACAGTCCTCAAATCATTGATTAAAAATCCAGTCCGAGATTTTGGAATAGTCAGACATATTACCGGTACCAACAACTTATATTTTTTTCGTTAACAAAATGTTAATTATTATTTGACATACGTTTAGGTATTTAGTTTGGCAATATGGCATTTAGTCAGGTACTCCAGAACTTCTTAAATGTTACAAAATTATATTGCTTCTAAATACCTACCCAATGTTTGCCAGGGGGGACAACAGTCCTCAAATCATTGATTGAAAATCTCGTCCTGTTGTCTCCCCTAGCCAGGGGGGACAACAGGATTTCGAAATCCTGTTGGCTCCCCCAGGGGGGCCAAGCAGGGAGGACAACAGGACTGCACCTAAAAATTTTCATTAGCAATTTCATCTAACGAAGCGTCTGATGCACCGTTTATCAAGAACTAAAGTCGAATTTTTTAATAGATGAACTTGAAGTTTAATGGGTAGCCAGTTTTTGATTGATCAAAAGTAGTGTTGTGACAAAGTGAATGATTGAAAAAATATTAATAAATTCAGATATTGAGGCGCTACTATAAAATATAATTTTGGTAAACATTTTATTGAATCAAAAGTAGAGTCAATACTTAGCTGAAAACTCAACAAAAGACAACAAAAAATAGTTTAGTGGCAATAAAATAGCATGGGTCGGCACCCGGGGCGATCACACCCCCCCCCCCCACAAGTCCTATGACACCCCCTGGTACCCCCCAGGATTTTGGGGTTACCTACCGAGATTGAAAGACAATCGCACCCCCCCCGTATCATGACATAGACCGCAGATTTGCCATGCAGATGCGCCAGTGAGTACTAATCTGCGCGACTTGTGTCACCCCCTGATGCTTGGCACCCGGGGCGGACCGCCCCCACCGCCCCCCCCTTACGCCGCTACTGTATTGAGGACTCTAACGAGATGGTATTATCGCACAAATAGATAGAAACATACATAAAACCGTTAGTTAGACATACACTACCTTATTTGTCTATTTCCGTAAGGCAACGCAACGTTTGCAATGGGAATCTACATAGCTTACCTAAGAAACAACTGCTATAGGCATTTAGGTAATATTTTTTGCATTTAATGGATCAAAAGGGATTATTGACAATCGCAACTTGATGGTGGTTCGTGTGGCGACTTTGGAGATTAAAACGGAAGATTGAGATAAGTATGAAACTTGTCCCGGTATCCTCTACTTTATTCTACTAAATATACCTGCCCCTTAGACAAGTTGCACTTTTTGATCGAATCAAAAATCGAAACCTCCATACAAAAAAAATTCGATAACAAACGTCACAAAAATGATAATCTCATACAAATAATATCAGTTAACGTTATAGTTATTGTTAAAGTTAGGTGGGGCAAATCAGCCTAAGTAACTGCCTAACTTTAGCTGAGAACTATCCCTGAGTTATTATCAGGATGTTTTGCAACTCAGCCTTAATGTCACTTTGATTAAAGTCTATGATTTCTATACAGCACGTTATTTGCGAATTGTGATTAATTATTTTAAAAATACATAGTTTATAATAATATTTGCTATGAATGCAGCTGTTTACTAAAATAAGTAATAGAGAAATATTATATAGAGAATTTTAAAAGTTTTGCAACCTTTTTATGACTACAAATACTTAACTCGACGTGTATTATGGGGGCCAATTACCAAGTAAAACGCAATATTGTGGTTTCTAACGGCTTTCTTTAGTTAATGAATGTTCCGTACTTTTATGAAATGGCGACCGCAACACGCTTTGCCCTGCAGCCTGATGTACCTACCAAATGATCTGTAAAATATACTTTAATCCGTTATGGTGTCCCAAGACAAGACGTTACTTACAGAAAATAAATAGGGTACGGTTGTAAGGTTAAAATGAATTCAAAACGTTTGTCTACTAAAGCCATATGTATTCATTAGGCAACATTTGTTCATAAACTGTTTATGACTAGTGTGAAACAAGTTTACCATAAACACAGGTTTCTGAAACTTGGCCGTCCACACTTGCTCTCCACTCATAGCGGTGTAGCACGGCAACATGTATCATAAACAATGTTTCATCACCTATGTTTATAAACTGTTTACAAAGATTATGAAACATTATGAAACATTGTTTATAAACAGTGTTTATCAACAAATGTTGCCTAATGAATACATGTCTTAAAGGTTTTGTTACACTTAGGCTGAGTTGCACCACCTTATTTTAACCGTAACAATAACCGGTGCTTTTTGTATGGAGTTTGACAGATTTTTGACGTTTTCAAAGTTAAAGTAAGATTGGTGCAACTCAGCCTTAGCTTATTTATTAAGATATTGTAAAACTAGTAAGGTCACAGATCGATTACAAATATAGGTGGCCTGAAATATTGTATTTTCGCCTAAATCTTGCCAAATCAGATACTTGTTGTGAAACTTAGCCTCCGGTAAAGCCTTTTGGCTAAAACTGACTATGCGGGTGTCGCTACCAGGCGGATGCTAGATTTGGGAATTTCCTAAATATTTAGGACATTTCACTAACTAAAAGTAACCGACTTTTAGAGGGTAACAAGAGTGGAAAAGGATTTCTTGTGAGGTAGGTAATTACTTGAAAAAAGTATAAAAGTCATTGTACTTCATGTTTCCTCTCTAAAAGATTATTAACTTCTTCTTTTCGTGTCGACAACAAACCTACACAGTGTCAGCCCAAAACCCCGCCACAAGAGTGGCGTTGTCAGTAGCACTCATCATAACTGTACACATTATTAATTAGACAAAATCTAATTTTTCAAAAATGAGTTGAATGGAAATACTGGCGGGCTTTATGAGCCTCTTCGAAAAATTTCGTAAATTTTTTGCTAATCAATAGCTTAGCTTTTTGCTTATAGAGGCATAATAATAAAATGCCTTTTAATTCTATGCTTAGTTGGCCAAGTTGGCTTAGTTTTGATGAATTTACAATTTAAATGATTGCTTGTTTTGGAAAGCTTGTAGGTGTTGAAGGTATGCCTAGATTATTTTAATATTTACTAATCTTGACCTAGATATTTTAATATACAATGTTCTATTAACTTTTTTTAACAAAATTACCTGTCTAAATAAATTAACTTCTACACTCAGGCCAAGCTCTACTAAAACCTTTTATATTTTTTTTTATAATTTTAAAGTAGAGCTTAATTATCTTAACCAACATCGTGTAGTCGCCAAGTATATTATTATGCATTTGATAGAGATATGTTTTAATCCATATGAGGATATCATTGGTAAATAATTTAGCACCTGCTCTAAATTCCGAACTATTGAACATACACCTGCTCATTAAAACGAGTCGAAATCAATCAAACACAATGCAGCCCACGCGCAGATCAGCCCTGCATCTGATCTTTCACTAAAAGGCCAGGCCTTATTGGCCAAACCCGGGTGCTATTTCCGTATGCGGTCCGTTTTTGCTGAATGTCAATCGTCGTAGCCTTGCTCAACGCAGTTTGGTAGACGTAACGGTGAAAGGCAACGGTGGGGATCGCGCGGGCGCCAGCAAAGCCAGGCCCCAGTCCAACTCAGGCGCACGACCGAGCGCTACCGTCAACTGTCAAACGTCACTCTTACTTTCAATCGACGCGAGTTCAGTGTGTGACATGAAAAAGTGACTTTAGTGACACATAATGCTACTGTGTGCTTTACTTTGGATCGCTCTCCTAACGCCGGCGCGTACACAAGGTAAGTTTGCAATTTAAACTATTTTAACGTTACGCCATTTGTTATTGTGAAACTGGTCAATTTAAATAATGTTACTCGGTACAATTGTCTGCCTGTTTTGTTTGGTGGAACAGAACGTTTCTGATCTGTGGCGGGAGCTGGTTCGGATATGACCCTGGCTTTTGTTGTAGGCTCTAGTCCCTCTTAAATGAAGTAATGAAGAGCTTTGCAACTTTTATCAAAGTTTTTCCTCATAATACAGGGTGTGTTAAGAAGTTAAGTGAGATGAAGTTTTCAAAATCATCTTTTATATTATTTGCATCACTTTATAAAGGCTAAATGAAAGTGAATACCTATCGGAATGTGTCACTGATGAATAATTGATATTAAATCCATTATCTCATTATTGGCCGCGATGCGTTTAGCACGCATACCTTTTTTCTCGTCTTAACATCTCTCATTAGCATCAAAATGGTTTGCCTGGAAAAATCTGATATTATAATATTATGACTTCAAAAAGTTTTTTGATACTTTTGCCTCGTCTGTAGATGGAATTGCATACCGAGAATACTCGTATTTAGCTACATAACATAAATAATAATATGTCATTGAAAATACAGCAAATAATATGGACTTTTATTGGTCGTTTAAAGACTAGGTTATCTTTTACATATTATTGTTTGTTGGTTCAAGTAAAATAACGTAAGTTGCAACTTATGGGTTTTTAAAAACTTGGATAATATGGCACTTTCCATTCTACATTTACTCGTAAGTATGAGCAGAACTTTAAGTCTAGTTAGGGACTTTCTTGTCATACTTTAGATATCCGTAAAGATTTAGGTTCGTATTTATAGATAACTGTTCGACCGGCTTTTACTAAACCATTCAAATACACACGAACAGGCTTTATTCACCACTTACTCAATTTTACAAGCGTGTCGCACGAATCGCATGTAGACGGTTGACCACTGACCCTTCGGTCATGGACATAAGGAATAATTTAGCACGTCGCATTAACGTCATGACCAAGAGACACTTGTCCTACATTCCCACAAGCAGGTACAGTCAGCTGAAAGTAAAACGGTAGCTTTTTAATCTTTCTGTCGAGTCGTCTATGGACGATTAGGGTGATACTTTTTCTGTAGCCGACTCTATCTAAGCGCCGGCCCGCCAAAATATTGGTATTGGTATTACTGAGTCACAGAGTTTCACATTATGAGCAAAACAGACTACCACATTGTTAGTCACATTGCGGATGTCAACTGTGTTGCTAGAGTTATTAATAATGAGGTTTTATATTAAAACACTATCGATATTGGGAAACACGTGATCTATTTTCGCAGAAATAAAGGAATTTAAATACTGGCAAGTAAGAATTTTGCATCGATAAAAAAATACATGACGAAAACATTTAGAGTAGGCGCACACCGTTGATTTTTCGTCGGCCGATAGTTTAGTCGGGCAGTTGATCAGTATGGGCATATGGGAGTGCGCACACTACGCCGATTCGATTTGGCCGATTCTTCATACAATTTAAAATCGGGCACAACTATCGGCCAACTAAAAATCAACGGTGTGCGCCTACTCTTAAGCGATCGTTTTTTGTTTTTCTTTACAGATTTTAGCAAATGTCAAAGTTTGTACATGTATTATTCTGTTAATCGTACCGGACAAGAATATTTTAAAGATTAACGACACAAAAGAAACAAAGAAAAAGTGTTCGTTCGTAACCTCAGCTCATGTTATGGACATCAACGCGCCACCACTTCGTAGAGCATCTTGGAAGAAATACTTATTATTATTGATAAGACTTATCTGTTTTAACATACTTTTTAGTATTTATAGAATATTTTATCTCTTAATGACTATAATAATTCATTTTATTACAAGAAATCACGATCGTGGAGTCCTGCATGCATATTTAAAAAAAAAACCAAGTGCAAGTCACAATATGATTTTTCTTTTACATAATCTATTTATTTATTCAGCTTTGTGACAATTATGTCGATAACTGCGAGGGGACATTAACCAACAATAGACTGGTTATAACGCTAATGATGCTTGATGTAACTAGGTGATTAGATAACGCAAAAAACTTGAATACTGGACTTTAATTACTTGATAGATTGCTGATGTCTTATAATTGTTGGTAAAACCGCAATATTGGAAGGTTTTGGTGCTCGCTCGGACGCCGGGCGCTATGTGCTAATAGATTTTGATGTTAAATGTACGAACGACGACACGCTTAGGTTGCAGCATTATGGTAGGTATACCTGTTTTTTTGGTTGTTTATTCGATAAAAAGACGACTATTTTCTAAGAAGCGTGCATTAAAAAATAATATCTAGTTAATTCTCACCAATGTGACATCTATTTGCCCTTGAATACTCTCTAGTTTGCCTACATTCTGACACTTCACACGATCAACGTTAGAGCTAAGTTATAATAATATGAAAATAAGTAATGCAATAGCTTTGTTCTTCGTTCGTTGTCATAAGATTATAAGAAACTACTTATTGGTTCAAGCTCTGCCCAGACGACCACCTTCTACAAGCTATGAACGAACACATTACGATTATCATTATTTTAATTCAATTATTAATGTTACACTGGTCGAAGGGCCCACAAAATCTTTAGATCATTTTAAGCCTCCAATAGTTTTCAATATCAACAATAGAGTTGGTATTTCACATCACAGCTCTGTATAGATCGCTAAACATTGTTCTAGAAATCAATTGAATTTCTTTAATTGTTTCTCAACGCATTTGCATAAAAACAAAAACTTCAAACTTCATAAATTATAGAGGCAATTTATCATGATAAGTAGATAATAGTTAGCAATTTCAAACGTGTAATAAAATAAAGATATAGCCTTGTATGGAGAATGGAATGTAAGGTGATTCCATTGTCTGGTTGTGGTTGTTTGTCTCTGTCACTCCTATTATGATAGCCTTATGAGGTCTGGGCGAGTAATAGAGACGCACTGCTTTCTATAAATCGAATCTTGATAGATATTAAATTGTAAATATGTTCTCCTAAAATATGCAAGGTTTCTTGTTGCTAATATTTTCCTTTTCGACCAATGACAGAGTTTTTATCTGAAGAATAATATTGACATTTGAACGTTTGTTTATACAAAATCTATTAGTGTCATAGTTATCCTTTAGATTAAAGTTTCGATTAAAAACTCGACCCTAAAACATGTTTAAATGACATTGAGCTTTAGATACTGTTATTACTCTCATTAATTGCCATATCAGAAAAACCTTCATATTTTATTTACTAGATTCTTTAACATAATCTTTGCTCGAGCAATAATTTATCGCAAGCGAGTTTTTCATGTTAAACTAGCTAAAAGACATGGCGCCATGATTGATTCCATTAAGCTTTACAACACCTAGGAAGTGAAAAAATTCCAATCAACTTACAACTCGTACATACAGACTTACTGAGTGTAAAAAGAACAATATAAACTACAAATGTTATTTGTTATTTCAACTAGTCGGAATAAACCTCTACTTTGCTAAACATTAAATTATGTTAATTAAAATCCATTTAGCATAATACTTATGCAATTATACATACAATTCGTCCGGTTTAAAATACTTAAAATATGTAAACAACACCGTAATAGGAGTTCGTTTAAGTGGATAAGTGCTGGAGTTAGAGGTCTTTGGAATTACTGTATCAGAGTATTATTCCATTTTATAGCCTTTTAAAACGTTAATCTTCTTATTCCAAAGACAGTTCTGACGTTGTAGAAGAACATAACATCAGGCACAAAATGGCCTCATCAAGACTTTGTGACTATGGACCATTGTCTATCATGTTATTATTTTGGAAAAACCTGGAAAATCATTTTTATAATGGAAAAATCTGGAAAAAAACAAGTATCCCTAATTTTTAATTGACCCCGTCACTTAGCGTTAATAGACTCTATTTTGTTACATAGGCACTTTTGACCAAATCTTTTAAGTGGTTGTAGAAATGTAGCATACATTAAACATTACAATAACGACAGGAGCTTGTAACCATACATAATTATATTATCAAACCTAAAACTTCTAATTACCGATTACTAAGCATTCTTAAAAGTATGTATCAAACATCAGATTAACAAATTAAAACACCGCCATACAAACCAATCACTTTCAAGCACGCGGTATGTCAAGCGCGATCTCGTGCGCGCGCGCAGTTCGCTTTCACTTATCCTTCTCTCTGTGTGTGTGCGACTCCTGCGTTCCACTGAACGATATACCCTACCGGTTGCCGGCATTCTGGGTTGGTAAATGAACTTGTGGAAACTCTAGATAAGCCGCTTTGCGTTGAAAATGTATACGATTTTGTGGTGTCGGGTGATTGATGCTTATTTGCCCATCAGTCACAAGATAACTGAAGTAATGTCACCGATGCTATTATGCTGAGTTCTTGATTTTTTGAAAAGTTAGGATACTCCAGAAATCTTGAAATACCTATCACATCTATATAGATGTCAATCTTAATAATATAATGTGTGAGGATCTTTTGTACTGTAAGTTCTTATCTATTCGAAAATTGAGAAACATTTCTTGTGTTATTTTCATATCCAAACTTCTAAAGACGTTTAAAAGCTTATAATTTTTTTAAATACCAGCTATTGTATCGGTTGATGGGTTGCATCATATAGAGATTATTTTCTCTTCATTATACTTTTACTCTTAGAACTCTACCGGTTTTTTAGTGCTGAATTTTAGATAGCATCGCTCGTCTAAGTCTACACTCACGATGCGTTGCGTTTCCTATCGACGCAAGCGCAACGCAATGTCTTTTTATCACCCTTTTTATCTTAGTGTGGTGTTCGAAGATTTACATGTGTGTCAGAAAATGGCATAAAAACCGTTTTTGCTACATTTTTCATTGACACTCTGCTTCTTTAGCCTGATGATTAGACTTCCTTGAGAAAAAAAAATCGAACCAATAGTTCCAGAGATTAGCACGTTCAACCAACCAATCAAAATCTTCAGTCTTCTCATATATAATATTCACGAGCTTTCTAGGTATAATAAGAGACGTGATAACAGCTTCCTGAACTAAATTGAATTTTAAGCATGCGGCAGGCTAACAAAAGCTTGTTATAATTATTTTGAAACACATTACGAAAGCATCGTCAACCGGATAGCAGCTGATATGTCGTTAATTGATAATTTTGCAATTAACCATGCAAAAAAGGAAAAGAACGTATTACCTACTTAGAGCGGCGTGTATATGATTATTTTGCATTTCATAAACCTGAATAACGATTACTTTCATTTATAATTAATTGTGACTGAATAGCGAGCGACATACATTTAGCCAGAGGACATAGTAAAATAAAGAATACAAATGAGAATTAGAATACTCACAGTTTTCAAGATTTTTTTCATAGTCTAAATAATTGATAGCCAGTCCAAGTAGGTATGAATAAAATATTAGAAATAAGTAGAAATAACAATAAACATTGCCTGTGAAATAAATAATTGGAAAATTCGTTGCATACTTCGATTTGTAGTTGTATAACTCTTACCGGCCTATTTCCAATTAGTCGATTAATTTTTGCTGTCCAATTTCAAAATACCGACTCGAATAAGAAATACATGTTGTTGATATTAGTTGCTTGTTGCCTTTCGTCAGGCTTGCCAACGTTTGCCAATTACTTGTCCAAAATGACCGTTTCAAAACTTAACTTACGACATGTGCTTCAATCAAAATAAAAAATATAATGGCTGTACCTGGTCATTGACATTTGGCATATTTTGAAATAATATCTCTTACAGTGAATACAACATACTTTATTTATTTAACACTTATATTTGCCTGGTCATGTTGTCAGAATACCAAATTAATCGTTTGAATAATTTAATTATGACGATTTTTCTAATCCATACAGCAGTTTCTAATCATAAAACTATTTTCTTAAGGGCAGGGGTTATCACGATGTGGAAAACTTTCTTATTTAATGTATTTTGCAAGAAGTTATGTCGGTTTCAAATTGTTGTGATTTGTATTTTTCCACGCGTTTATCTTTATCTAAATTGGTTCAGCAGTTCATATTATAGAAAAATGTCGATGGCAGCAACACTCGAAACAAAAAATGGAAATTGAAGTACGCTCTACATACAACTTATCTTTGACCTGCAATCTAGTTAATTTGATAAAATATAATCACCACATATACCTACCAAATATTAGTTAGGTAGTTTATTTCTATGTTAATATTTTTGTACTTTACCAAATTGTTCTCCAATTTAAAAAAAAAGCACATTTTTTTTAACGCACTCGTTTCATCGACTTTCCACTGATTGGCACTTTTATAATACGGTAAAATGGCACTTACCGCTAAATAGATGATGATTCAACGAGTGTATAGTAATTAATAAACTATAGATCTCTTAATAATACTGCATGACAAGCCACTCGTCGGTGCTACGCGGTCAAAAGTCCACTCAGGTATGGATTCCGTAATTAAATCTATCGTTTAATTATTATTATGACCTAATTATTTATTTACAATACCAGTAGATGTTCGAATTAATGTTCAATACATGTTTAAAGTTTTTATGCTGCCATTATGTCTTTTCCACAACAGCATTTCCTTATTTCAATTAATTAAGACTTATTTCTTTCTTTTTACTAACTTTTTACTTACTTTTCTTTTTTGTCTTCATTTCTTATTCAACCTTTGATTATTTTCACGTTGGTATATATTTTATCTCTTCACTAGGATTTAGAAGTTTTTTATGATTCTCTGCTAGACCGTTCATGATTTCTGCATTAATTTGTTGATATTAAACGACTTCAGCAGCTTTATCAGAGGTCTTATCAGGGCGTGCTCTAATCACTTCATTTAGCCGTCGGGACAAGCCAGGGAAAGTTCTGTCATGGGCAAGGCTTCACTCGTGGTACCGGTTTGACGATGCACTTGAAGAAAAAGATAGACTAAACGAGGCGCAGACCGTACATCGCAAACTGCTCCGCTGCACTACTACCTATTCGACTTGTGCAATGTGCAGGTATATTTAAAAACTTCAGGTGTGATGTGTTCCTAAAATTAATTCTATGCAATCTAAATAATGCAGATGCAGAAACAATATTGGTTCCAATTTTATCTTGTTACCTTTGAAGGCAAAATCATTACGTATGAAAGGCCTATCTACAAAACGTTTTAACATAAGATGGCGATGGTTTCAAAATGTCATCTGTAACTGTTATGATGGAATAACATCAACATGAATTGTGACAACAAAAAAAATACACAAAATCTCACACAAAATATCGATGAGCACATTTTATTGCACTGTATATTGGTTTCCGACTCAGATCATAGAAGGGAATAGATGTGAAACGGGGGCGTGGCGCGTGTCTCCGCGATATGCCCAGAAACGAACATCGGCCGCGTAGCTAGGTTAGTCGCGATTCAGTCGTACTAAGGAAATGTTCTCCGATATTTTGGATAATGCGTCGTTACGTGCAATAAAACAAGTGAAACGAAGAACTACAGGAACAATGGAGTCATTTACTACATGTAAGTATTGCAAATCCATTGGTATTTTGCTTATAAATAAAAAAAACTAAACATTTTTACGAACGAATTCAGTGCCGTAACAGTTACTGCGATATCGAAATCAGTGGTGATAAAAATTCTAACACACTTGTACATTGACGATTTAGTTAGCAACCACTTTATGTCATGCTCAACTACTGCGCAATGTATTTAATTTCTTCCGATATCCACTGTCGTGTGAAAATACACAGTACGGCCGCATGTGCCGGTCGTAACATAGTGCCGTGCTCGTGTTCTAATGCGGTTTCCTATTATCGATAAATAGAAGTAAATTATAATTTTCTATTTTGTAATTTTAAATAAAAAAATGATGTGTTACTTGCGATTATATTAAGATTTTACAAAAAAAATAATAACAGTAGAAGTAATTAGTAACTGTCAACTATGTAATTACTATAAGAGCTAGTTGAAAGCCTAATATAGGCATTATTTTTGATAAACATATTATGCGGTACGCAGATCGCCATAATTAAAAAGTAAATGCGTGATAGTAGTTAATAATAACGTATAATAATAAAAAGGTTTTCATACATAAGCATTTTGTGAAATCAGTTTCGAGCCTTGCCCCTTGCGATTTAAAGTATCGATATCTTGTCGACTCCATTTTGTCTTTGTTCTCTCACTAGTTTTCAAAGTGTGCGTCACGTCACGCGGCCATTGATTGGCCATAAGGCATGCCTTCTGGCCAATCACAGCACTTTTAAGCCGGTTGCACATGTTGTCGTGGACTCTCAGTCGCTTTGTTTTTACACAGTTGAATGTGTGTGTGGGAGCTGTGGTGGGGGAAATGTGGGGACACTGGTTCTCGTTGTAGTTACGCGCGACTTCATATCTATTCTCTTTCTATGATCTGAGGTTTCCGATATTAGATCTCAATATCGGAATTCCGATATTAATATCGGAATTGAGTTTATGTGTTATAAATTGAATATTTGGTTATATTCGTAACATTTCTCGATTGTATACAGTAAAATAATAATTTTCATCAAAATCTTTAATTTCGTACGAAACAGCACTTCTTAAAATTATAAAATTGAAGTATTTAAAACCATTTTTGTATGTTATGGTAACCATTTTTGTATGTTATCCATTGCATTTGGTTACTGATAATGAGCCAATATGGACTAGCAAATAATTGAAGTGCTTTTGTAAAACAGGTATCAAACAAACTTTTACTCCTTCAGCCAACACTGGCAGAACGATTTGTAAAGTCATTTAAGTTACATGTTACAAAAATTTTAGGTAGTGGTAAAAAACTTGAGTATGCTTGTAATTTGTTCCTTTTTGATTATCGATGTACAACTCACAAAACCACGGGCCATCCTCATCATCATCGTTTCAGCCGTAGGACGTCAACTGCTGAACATAGGCCTCCCCCAATAATTTCCACAATGGCCGGTTGGTGGCGGCCTGCATCCATCGCCTTCCTGCTACCTTTATGAGGTCGTCGGTCCATCTTGTGGATGGCAGTCCTACGCTGCGCTTTCCTGTACGTGGCCTCCACTCCAGAAACTTGCTGCCCCATTGGCCGTCAATTTTGCATACAAGGGCGGAATCGCTGGAAGACCTCGGCACAATGCTCGAATACCTTAATCGAGTCTCCCAACAGGCAGGCCTTCGGATGAAGATGGACAAAACGAAGCTTGTGATGTGACCATGTTGCACCCTACCTATTTTCGGTTGGGAGCTAGATTCTCGAGATTGTTGACAGGTATGCTACCTCGGACAAACGATTCAGCTAGGTAGATGCAATTTCGAGAAAGCGGTAAATCGTCGAAACTTACTCGGCTAGGCCGCTTTCGGGAAACTATACAATATCTTTTCGTCCAAAATACCTCAGTGCTTAAAGACGAAAGTCTTCAATCAGTGTGTGTTACCAGTGATGATATACGGCTCGGAAATGTGCCCTCTCAAAGTTGCACAGCATGCTATGAAGAGGGCTGTGCTTGGTGTTTATATACGAGATCGACGAGAAATGAGAAGCTCCGTAAACGAACTAAAGCCGCTGACATAGCCGACGGACTAGCAAGCTGAAGTGACAATGGGCAGGGCACATGTACGCAGAACTGACGGGCCATAGTCCAATTAATGTTTGGAAGGTAGTTGAGATGTCGTTTTTCATTGCTAAGACCAAGTACGGCAAGTGCTAAAATTGTTTTAGAACAAGTTAAATTAACCATAAATATTTGCAGTGGGACAAAAAGTGATGGTGAGAGACATGAGAAAATCATTGGTCTTTGCCAATTATGTACTTTGGGCTTTGTGGCTGGTTGTGGCGCGTTTAAACGCTTTGTTTAAAATCTAAATTAAAACCTTTATCTGATTCCGATATTAAGATATTGGGTCATTCAATATCGGAATTGTAATATCGAAACTCGTACTCCGAGATTCCGATATTACGAGATTCCGAGATTCCGATATTCATGCCCTACTTGTACAGCAGCGGTGCACTGTGTAATTTTGTTAAAACTGCTCTATCTTTCTCTTTCAAATGCGCTAGCATCCCAATTTGACCAAGAGAGATAGAGGTATTTTTGTAGTGTAGGATTTTTACTTTGGTAAAGGCGTAACTTTTATTTTGTACCAATTTCAAGGATTTTACTATGAGTCCCAAATTCAATTATTTTTGGATTCCTATACCAGTCACAAGCTTAATTTTGACAGTCCGTCAAAACGAAAAAATTGCGTTGGCCCTTGGGTCTTGGCTGTTATTCCGAAATATCCCAAAAAGGGACAAAGGCCGTTTTTAAAAGAATAATAGCAGATTACATTTTAAGTGAACAAACCAATACAAATTACTTATTACGTCATGAGTCGGCCAATACTTAGACAGTACATTCTTCTTGTACTCGTATGTCAACATATCCAACAATTTGCAAGCTACCACGTCTAATATTGGTTTGAGGTTGCCTTAGGCCAGTGTTGGCAAAAAGTTAATCTGATTAATGATTAAAAATTAATGATTAAAATCATAATCAAATTTTTTTGATTATGATTAGTTAATCATTAATCAAAAATTTTGATTAAGATTAATTAATCATAATCATTAATCGTTAATTTGATTATTTGATTAACTATCTACTATTTTCATAAGAAAAGGGTTGGGAGTGTATGAAAAGGTACCCGCGACTTATAATATCTAGCAAAGGGGGGATCTGGAGTTGTACTGTCGTTTTCCCAAAAAACTGCGTCAATTTTCACTACTCAAAACACTTATCGCACTAGTTTTGTTTCTCACAATTCCTTCTATTCTTCCGGTATTCTCCAGCAAAATTGGGGCAGGATAGAAGTTAAGCGGGCTGGCTGACGATAGGGTAGAAGTCCCCCCCCCTCCCAAGGTAGACGCAAGCGTGGGCAATTCAACGGAAAGGTGGGGTTGCTAAACTAGGACGTTTTGTGTGTTGGGGAGGTGCAGGAGACTTCGTACCAGAAGTTTCGGGGAGAAGCCCACGCGTGGGCAATTCAATAGAAGGGTGGGGTTGCTAAGCTAGGAAGTTTTGCGTGTTGGGGAGGTGCAGGAGACTTCGTACCAGAAGTTTCGGGGAGAAGCCCACGCGTGGGCAATTCAATAGAAGGGTGGGGTTGCTAAACTAGGAGGTTTTGCGTGTTGGGGAGGTGCAGGAGAGTTCGTACCAGAAGTTTCGGGGGGAGGGCCACGCGTGGGCAATTCAATAGAAGGGTGGGGTTGCTAAGCTAGGAAGTTTTGCGTGTTGGGGAGGTGCAGGAGACTTCGTACCAGAAGTTTCGGGGAGAAGCCCACGCGTGGGCAATTCAATAGAAGGGTGGGGTTGCTAAACTAGGAGGTTTTGCGTGTTGGGGAGGTGCAGGAGAGTTCGTAACAGAAGTTTTGGGGGGAGGCCCACGCGTGGGCAATTCAATAGAAGGGTGGGGTTGCTAAGCTAGGAAGTTTTGCGTGTTGGGGAGGTGCAGGAGACTTCGTACCAGAAGTTTCGGGGAGAAGCCCACGCGTGGGCAATTCAATAGAAGGGTGGGGTTGCTAAGCTAGGTTTTGCGTGTTGGGGAGGTGCAGGAGAGTTCGTACCAGAAGTTTCAGGGGAGGCTAGGGGTGGGGGGCAGGTGGTGGGGTTGCAAGTAAGTGCTGGAACGGTAGGGGAAGTGGACTGATATCCTCCTACGGGAGCTCGGAAGACTGCACCGGAAGTTTCAGCGAGGGAGGGAGGGGGCGGGGGGCAGTCTAGGTTACCTTATATTTATCTAGGTATGACCTGTCATAGAATTGTAGCCTAAAAACAAACATCTAATATTAGAATTCAATGTTTTAACATTGTTTTCGATAGAACATTTAAAAAGTTAATCAAGTTAATCAAATTAATGATTATTGATTAATGATTAACAAATTAATCATGATTATGATTACTTTTTTAATCATGATTATTTTAATCAGGATTAATTTAATCATGATTAAAATTAATCAAATTAATTAATTGATTAAAAAATTAATTGATTAGTGCCAACACTGCCTTAGGCCGATGATTTCCCAGCAAGTCGCAACCTTGACCGCTGATATTTCCAGAAATAGCAAGACCGGATTTGTTATCATTTCGATGTGACATTCAGGAAGTCCTTGCTTTCTTCTATTTATCGAACAAACTTAATCAAAATCAATCCAATTTCAGACACACAGGATCCATGGGCATGGACTGAAAAACAGGTCAACAGTCAGACTTTTAATGTGATGTAACATTTTACGTCAATGCAGCCGCATCCAATAAATAATGTTTTATCATTTTTACGTAGGAGTTTACCTTTCCTCATTTTCCACGAAGCGTATGCAAAGCGAAGTATGAATGTAATTTTAAAACCAAACATGCACGGTTAATACGTAGAAGAATCTTCTTAGAAGTTCCTTTGAAAGGTTCTTTTGCGTATAATAAATATTGCAATATTTAAAATGCATATTTCCTTTGGGGACATTGGCCTACATTCTTGCGTATTATGTACTTAAGAACATCAAAGGAGCATATCATGTAGCGGGACTCTCATCATGACATGATGTTCTAAAAGGTTCTTTTTACTAAGCAGAATAATCCCACAAAAGACTTTAAAAAGAATTAAAACTTGACTGATAATATTTTGTCTACACTTAGTTTTGTACAGTAGGCCGTGGTTTTCATATCTTTTGTGGTAATTAACTGATTGTTACTCTCAAAAATGTGGATATTGAGTTGTAGCAAAGCTCCTGGAAAAAAGTATGTATTTCTTCTACTTTATCAATCTAGGCCGGTTGGTAGCGGCCTGCATCCTGCGCCTTCCTGATACCTTTATGAGGTCGTCGGTCCACCTTGTGGGTGGACGTCCTACACTGCGCTTTCCGGTACGAGGCCTCCACTCCAGATCCTTGCTGCCCCATCGGCCGTCAGTTCTGCGTACTATGTACCCTGCCCATTGCCACTTCAGCTTGCTAATCCGTTGGGCTATGTCAGCAACTTTAGTTTGTTTACGGATCTCTTCATTTCTGATTCGACCTCGTAAAGAAACAACGAGCATAGCCCTCTCCATAGCACGCTGTGCAATTTTGAGCTTATTTATAAGGCCTATATTGAGAGGCCACGTGTCCATTTGGAAATATGTTTAGCAGTGAACGTCCTTTGTCTGAAATGATGATGATGTTGATGATGATGATCAATCTAGGCATTTCCAACCAGCCATAATATTATGACGGTCGGTAAAAGTAACATCTACAAGCTGAAGTAGTAATTACGTTGCGAGAATATCTACAGGATGCACTCTCACTCACGCGGCACGCTTAGGGAGGTCCATTGGAAAACAGAAACATCCTCTCGGGACTGTTCGAAAATAATTCGATGAAGTAAATGATTTTAAACTTAAGCATGGTTACACAAGTAGGCTTCAAATGTTTAATAAAAGCTAATGTTATTAGTCTCAAAGTCCTTATTGGACTTTTATAAATACATAATAGGCTTTTAGATATTTACTCTAACAACTACAACAAAAAGCTAAGCTACAAGATTAATAAGCTTTTAAGCAAGTTTGGGTGTTCGGGGATCACACACACAAGTGTTAATTAAGCTCGCTTACCTTTTCAGTATCATTGTAATTACCTTCTCATTAAATAATAATAAGTATTGTAAGTGTATTGTCGATGATACTGAATAAACATTTTTTCTTTCTTTCTTTCTTTCTCACATTTTCATTCTTATGACTACTAATTACATACTTGAAGTCGTGGTCGCTATCATCAATGAGGGCTATCGTTTTTATACTTAACAGTTGGCACCCCTGGCGATTGACAGGACCTTACTTTACAGTGGCGCCATCTTGATGAGTGCAAATGCGATAGTCCTCCTACCACTTTAGCGCTCACAAGTTGGCGCCACTGTCTTCGCTACTAGCAAGTGACAGGACCTTACTCTACAGTGGCGCTAACTGGTGAGCGCTAAAACGATAGCCCTCATTGGGATTGATATAATATGACCGGGTACCTATGTCCTATATTGCCGAGTCATAGTACTTAACAAACAGTCTTTGATAAATAACTGAGTTCAGCTATTGAAAAATATTTACGATAATAATTATGTCTCGACATATTATAAATTTTACTGTATGACGTAGCAATAATATAGAGGTACAGTTGGTCTGCTTCTAGCGAACATCATCGGCATTATAAGACCACTAGCGGCCGCCCGAGACATCGTACGCGTGGATCCCGTTTTACCCCCTTAGGGGTCGAGTTTCGTAAAATCCTTTCTTAGCGGATGCCTACGTCATAACATACATCTACCTGCATGCCAAATTTCGGCCCGATCCGTCCAGTGGTTTGGGCTGTGCGTTGATAGATCACTATGTCAGTCAGTCAGTAACCTTTGAGTTATAATATAATTTAGATGTAAAGATGTAACTAGAGACACATAAGTTTTGAGGCTAGTTCACTAAAACCACCATTTCCAAGAAAATTATAGAGGGAATTATACATTTCAGGGAAAGAAAAAACTATAAGCAATCAAGTAAAAAAAGAGAGGAGATAATTTAAGACAACTACATCAGTAATGTTATATTTTTCCGTATCAAATAGGTAGGTACATCGTATGTATGTTGTTTGTAACCTAAACTCAAACACTTGCATTACTCTATTGATATTGGATTTCCAATACATTCCATAAACTTATTACCATGTAGTCCATTCTGACGCAGGTAGCAAGCATTTTACGGACGGTCTGTCCATCATATCGTAACTGATTGAATTGAGCTATATTTGGATCACAGTAGGGTGGGTCACTACTATAGTATGGGGAATTTTTTTGTTTTATTTTGACTTCTAATAGCGATATTATTATATGATTAAATGAGTTAAAATACCAAGTTTCATTGAAATCGAAAAATTAACACTGCCTCTGGATTGACTTTGAAATTAGAAAATCCTGAAGAAAAGAGTTTTTCATAGCCCTATTAGCTCCATATATTTATTGTAACTACCAATACTACCAATTAATTAATCATTAATTTATAGACATGAGTAATTAATACTTCCCGCGACATTCACCAAACCGTAGGTCCACCTAGTCTGCCCACACTACGTCTTCCAGCCCAGACCGCTCGTTTTGGAAATACTTGTGGGAGGCCTTTGTCCAGCAGTGGACGTCATTTGGCTGAAACAAACGAACGAATTGTTGTGGTCGATTCTGGATAAAAGCAATTTTAGACCTCATTTTTGGTGACATCACTCATAGTAAGTCGTCAGATTGTCACCACCCCGCATATCGGTCTGATTCGCGTCTGCTGACGTCACACCTCGTGACCGGTCCGACTGGTTTGGCCATACTGCACAAGCCTGCGAACAGAACTGACTTTCATTGTAACACTCAACTTCGAATTAGAATATAAATTGCTTTAGTAACAAACAACAAACAAAGCTAGAGTTTGGTTCCAGTCATTGTAGAAAGGCTATGAGCGGACCGCACAGCGGGAATACAAAGTAAACTCTGTTTTAAATTGTATCTGTCGCGTAGCCTTTTAAATTGTTATTAGTTTAGGAATCATTTAATTGCTGTAAATAATAATTTACAGCAAGAAATCAATGTTAATTCTATTCTCAATTTTAAATAGCACCAGAAAAATAATATTAAAAAGAGAAGTAAGTTCTTAGGTAGAGGAAATAGTGTCTTAAATCCTCTTTAGGTTTATCCAGACACTATTGTCCTCTATACAAATAAAATAAACGTTTTACTCGTAGTATACCTAAGCATTCACAACTTTAAGAAATATAGGCATACAAAACATTATTAATATTTAAGTATGAAACGGAGGGATTATCCCCAAAATCAATCTTGAAATATCGAATGATGTTCATATCGTTTAGTACCTAGTCTATTAGCCCAATGAATTTGCGACACAAATGCCTGGAGCGTCGTTTTGCGTAAATTTTCCCGATGGCGTATCGGGGATCGCGCGCCTATCAAATTAGGAGATGGACACACATGCAATTAACGCGTTTAAGCGTAATCTGGCTATATTCGACGCGGTTAGGGCTGTTGCACGATATTTGATGGACACCAATATCGCCACACGCTATTGCAGGGTTAGAAAACCTTGTGAGTTATAAACGACTTTAAAATTAATAAAACTGAACAAGTATTGATGACGTCCTTTACTTCTGTGGGCATGTGCATGCTGAAAGCAGACTCTATAGATATAAAGCACATTTTATTAAAATTATGTTTTTAGTACGACGTTTGAACTAATTTAAAGGATTGTAAGATAGGGGTAAGTTATTCTGTTGCAGAAGCTTCTGTTGGTAATAACTCTTTAATATACATTTGATTACTGAAACTAATCATGTACCTACTTGTATACATAGTGATGTTGTATCGTTCGTTCGTTCGTTTCAGCCAAATGACGTCCACTGCTGGACAAAGGCCTCCCCCAGTAATGTATGTTCATCCGTTATCAAGTCAGATTGAGGCTAATTAGAATGATCATCTAGCTTATGAATTATGGATCTAATATGCAGCAGCTCTACGAATCCTCTTGATCCATCAGCAAAATTGATAAATAAAGGTGAAAAGCAATGCATTTGCAAATTGATGACGTAATTAACAGCTCTTAATATAACAGCGTACGAACTTCAACTGAAAGGCTTTTAAGTCCATTATGGAAAGTTGACTTTGTTGTTATTTTTACATTATGAACGCTCGAGTACGTTAAAATCTTTAAGTATTAATTAAATACAAGTACGTGATGAGTTAATTCAAGTATAATTTATTTAATTCTCGCAAAAACCAACTATTCCTTAGACGTTTAAATATTGTCAGTCTAAAAAAAATGTTATGATTTTAAAGGAACTCGTATTTTCGACTTCTATGCTAAGCGGTGTGTCGTGTCGAATTCTAATCTAACTCTAATATCTATCTTGTAGCGCCGTTTTTTGTTTTAATTACAATATCAGTTTTAATTGTTTTAGCCAACAACCTGTGAGACGATACGTGTATGATGAAATACCACAGTCTGTCATTGAATATCCACTTCACCAATTTTCCCACCGGTTCACAGCGTAATAGACAATGATTATCGCAATCATACAGTCTACCTCACACCGCGGTTTGATGGACACGGATAGTGCGGTTTTAGTTAATGACACATTCCAATACATCGAGGACCAATCATCAATAGATTCGAGCACTATTGATTCACATTGACTTTTAAACCTTTAGATTAAACACGACTTATGAAAGTGACTTTGAAAATTTGGAATCGTTCGTGCATAGAATATTCATGGATCTGGATGGAAAATTCTTGCAAACAAATAAGACCGACTAAAATTTACATCGGATTGTGTAAGTCTCCAGAGATGAAAATAAACTTACCTTTAATTGCAATATGAAAATGTTGAGACAGTTCAAACTCAGTCTGAGTATCTTTGAAATTTAGTTAGTTTCTGCGCTTATTTATTTATCCTACAGTTGTGGTCTCGACCTTTTTTACTTACGAGAAAAACAATTTGAAAAGTATGCATTTTAAAAAACTAGTATACGGTGGAAATTCATGAATACTTTAGGAAAAATAAGAAAATTTTATCTTAATTTCTTTTAAACAACACAGTACTTAAATTATTATGAAATTCTTCGAAAAACATCCTTTGTGATATTTTGGAATTACCACGACCACAATTTTTCAAATATTTCTGTTCTTTTTTTTGTAAAGGTAACCTAAGCAGTACTGCTTACACACAACTTTTTTCTTAATTCCCTAAAGTAGTCATGATTATGTCTGCCCTACACCGGCTTAATGTTGAATTGTGTGATGTATAGAATTGAGCTACAACAAATATTTCGTGGAGTTTACAACGTTTATTTGCTGTCAGTCTCCCGCTCTGAACTCGGTGCTATGCTTTCAAGTTCTCTTTGACTTTTAATTAACGTTGCCGGCTGCGAGTTAGCAAAGCCTTTACCAGCCAGTATATTGGCGATCGAATCGGCTCGGCATCACAGGAGTTGGATTCGGGAGTAAATAGATTTCGCGTTGAAGGGTCTTGTGCCTGGACAAAGCTTTGTACTGGTCACGTCACGTTCGCATAACATTCAGATGCGTGTGCAAATTGACATTTATTGGCATATTTACAAGAACATTTTGGTTTTAAATACTTAAGGTTTGTTGAGAATATGATGTATGCAAAACCGAGTGGGCAGCTTTAAGGCCATGACGTCAGCCGATATGATCTTGGAGTGGACACCGTGGATAATGTAATTATACACAGTAACGTGTAGCAAATGAACGTTGAAATGGAACGCGAGACAGCGACTAACCTATTTTCAGCCGTTAGGTTGTCAGAATCCTACTATGGCATACGCTGGCATACCAAATGAACCGCGACAGTGACATAACCTATTTGCAACTATCATGGTGTCAGAATCCGGTAGCTGTATCGCACTCTCTGTAGTCAGGGCTTGATACTGGGCGTAGACTATTTTTGTCAAACTTTGATGCTTAAAAATAATGTTTTTTTCTTTTGTTGTACAGTTTTCTTTTGTTTTTGTTTCATAAGCCTATTCAGTAAAATAAATAACGTTAAAAACTTTTTGTTTTAAAATTATTTTGATAAAATTGTACCTACCGCTTTTGAATTTCTATCAAGTCACAACTCAAGTGCGTAAGGAACCTACCGTATTCTACTAGTTCGTAATCTTCCATTTATGTGATTCGACAAACTTAAACCCGCTAAATATGGAGCTTAAAATGTGGCCAACGAACTTCCAACATTTTATAAGGACGGACAACGGTTAAGACTTTCAGATTAGATAGTTCCAATTAATGGACGTTGCATACCTTTGCCGGGAAACATTGTCACTTTAAGTTTTTTTTTATTCTTAATAATTTAACACGGTAAGATTTTTAAAATTTCTTTTTTAAGTTAGTGTACTTTAGTTGCAACTGCAGGCAATCAGCAATTATTTATAAGCAAACAAAACTGTCAGTGTAAATTTTTAATTAGTACATAATGTTATATTTGCTGAGAAATTTCAGCAGTAATAGTGTAGCTACAGTGCATATTGCGTAACAAAGTCAGATTCGAGAAAATAATGATAATTTTCAAATCGAATTTGGATATCGCTTATGCACTGCATCCAATAGGCACAGATCCAAATCGGATACAGCCTCATAAGTAGAGTGCGTTTGGCTTTCTGTGTAACAAGAGATTACCATAAAGCAAATTGATTTCGTAGTTCAAACTACATAATCGCTTGATAGACGGATTATTTCTCGGGTTGTAGGATGAAATGCACGAGCTCTAATGCCGGGTTACGCTTTGTGCCTATGAACTTCAACCAGATTAATGCTGTTGCAATCCATATTAATTCGATTGAGCAATTAGTGAAGCATGGAGGTTATAATTCAAAAGGATATCAAAGCTCCTTGCACCCTGCAACAGTATGTATCGAATGTTGGCGGATTGACAAGTGATTCACCCAAATCCCCCAAAGTAGATTAAAAGTAACTTTACAATGTAATTACAATTGAATAAAAACTCGTTATAGCAGGCTGCAAACTTTTTACGTTTTTCAAAATGTGTATATTGACAGATGCAAAATGGAGGTTTTATAAAAACTGATTTTATGTTATCAAAACTCTTTGCACCCTGGCAGCCAGCAAACTCTATACGTTTTTAAAAATGTGCATATTGACAGATGCACCATTGAGGTTTTATTATTTAAAACTGATTTTTATTATCAAAACTCCTTGCACCCTGGCTGATGCAAACTATTTACGTTTTAACAAAAGGGGCATTTCACGCGAAGCGGACAGCGAAAATCAAGTCAGGTTTTGGATTTTGTTCATATTTGGATTAAATGTACTGCTATATGACCTGAATGGATGTGCATCATTATAATTTTTTTATGAAGCTTAGTTTATTTTTTATGAGCGTTCAAAAAATTGGTAAAATTTCAGGAACAGATTTTTCAGAAGCTATTACTGCTATTATTACATTTGATTAAAAATAAACTAACTATTGGACTTTTGAGAATAAATAACTGTGTTTCTTACTATTTTCTACAAATTTGAAATTTCTTTTTTGTTCACATAGAAAACCGGAAGTAAAGTTTTAAAATCAAATTTTACAAAACTTCGGTATTTTTAAAAAAAAATATTTTTATTTTAAATTGTATAGTACAGTGCGAGCGCGCCGCAGTGAGCGTCATACTGGCTATCGACATTTGGCTACTGTATAAAAATTATTTGTTCGAAAATAACTGAAACGTTAATATTGTTGCATGCATACTCTTAAACAATTATAATTTTGACTCGGCGAACTTCGTACCGTCTAACAGACAATGATTGTTGGCATTGAGATGGTGCGTATTACGTCGCGGACTACCCACATCTTATTGAATAATACACTAAAAACATTATTCTTCTTTTTTAGGTAGTTGGTTAGCTACCTCCATATCAAATTTCATCAAAATCTGTCCTGCCGTTCTTGACTTATAAATCGAGTAACTAACACGACTTTGTTTTATGTATAAAACAAAGAACGGCTGAACAGATTTTAATGAAATTTGGCATGGAGATAGCTGGCACCCTCGACTAACATATCCCGACTACCCAAAAAGAAGGGTAATGTTTTAAGAGTATTATCCAATAAGTTGTGGGTGGTCTGCGACGTAATACCATCTCAATGCCAACAATCATTGTCTGTTAGACGGTACGAAGTTCGCCGAGTCAAAATTATAATTGTTTAAGAGTATGCATGCAACAATATTAACGTTTCAGTTATTTTCGAACAAATAATATTTAAATACAGTAGCCAAATGTCGATAGCCAGTATGACGCTCACTGCGGCGCGCTCGCACTGTACTGCGTCTATTTAAAAAACCAATACAGACTCCATTCTACAACTTTACACACGTTATTTATAGACTACTAGGTATAATTTAAAATAAAAATAAAAAATTTTAAAAATACCGAAGTTTTGTAAAATTTGATTTTAAAACTTTACTTCCGGTTTTCTATGTGAACAAAAAAGAAATTTCAAATTTGTAGTAAATAGTAAGAAACACAGTTATTTATTCTCAAAAGTCCAATAGTTAGTTTATTTTTAATCAAATGTAATAATAGCAGTAATAGCTTCTGAAAAATCTGTTCCTGAAATTTTACCAATTTTTTGAACGCTCATAAAAAATAAACTAAGCTTCATAAAAAAATTATAATGATGCACATCCATTCAGGTCATATAGCAGTACATTTAATCCAAATATGAACAAAATCCAATACCTGACTTGATTTTCGCTGTCCGCTTCGCGTGAAATGCCCCAAAACTGGGATTTAAACATAAAAATATAATTTTATGATATCGAAGCTCCTTGCACCCTGACAGCCTGCAAAGTGTACCTATATTTAAAAAAAATATGCGGAGCGTCGTTCGACTTTCGAATTCGGCGGTCACCCTCTTCGCACATGGCGGAAAACGGCCGACTGGTCGACCTTCAGCCGCTCACCAGGCGCGGTTACCTTTAAAGCCGACTGTTGGTTCACGCGCCAACTGCTCTGTATTATTTAAATGGAGCATTCGATTACGGTTTGTTTATAAACTCGTTAGTGTTATAGATTTTTTTAAGTATGCACGATCTTAATGTAACCTCTAACTCGCTCGTGAGGATTTGTTCTGCAAGGCCGTTTCATTTCTCATGGGACCGCATATTATTAAAAAATGTATTGTTATTTTAAATGTGACTAATCTGAAGTTCAGTTAAACAACTTTTCTCATTAATATTTGATATTAAAAATTTTATTAAATAACTAGCGGCCGCCCGCGACTTCGTACACGTGGATCCCGTTTTACCTCCTCAAGAGTGGAGTTTCGTAAAATTCGTTCTTAGTGAGCACCTAAGTAGGTACGTTCTAAAAGGATCCCATGCAAAATTTAGGGACATGCAGACTCCTAGTAGTTTCTGAAATTTCGTGATGAGTGAGTCAGTCAATCAGTGACGTTTCGCCTTTCTAGAGACAGATTAACGGATTATACCTTGCAGTATGCAGTAATAAATGTGTATTATTTAACTTTTACATAAATTCTACTAATAAATAACATTTCTTCCATTACATAGCCACAAACACTGAAAATTCATATAATCATTATTTATGTAGGTAATTAATTACTTCAATAAGGAAATAATACTTGAATAGATAACTACGTTTTCAGTTTAATAAAAGATAAATCAATATAGAAATGAAATAACAGACAAATAAATACCTATGAAAGTAATAATACTAATAATGTAGATAGTAAGTAGGTACATAAGTATTATGTAGCTTTGAATAATATTGCAACTAGTTTTATAAATAACATTCAGTAGTTTTCCAGAATATCGGAGTTTCATTGCAGCATATTCTTGGAATTTCTCTTTGCGGTACGAAATAGGAAACTGACATCTGGGCTGTAATATCAAAACTTATTGCCTTTAAAGGGTTGCTTTGATAACATGATTTCTAATACAACTTGGTAAAGATATGTATGTAAAATATGTAGGTACGTACCAATAGAGAGGTACGGACGTCTACAGCACAGTACCTAAAATAAATAATGTTACTTTGTATGGCGATTTTAAAAAGTTGACAATTGACTGGTTGTGTTTGTGTGCACTCGACTGCATTTAGTTTTCACTTAGTGACGCATATTAACCGTTGTCGTGCTATGGCGTTTCGTGATTCACAACAAGTTTAAACCAAAGAATGGCTAAATTGATACCTGTCATAGCATTTAAGTAATTGTACGCCGCAGGGCATGATTGTATTAGATGTCCTACACTGAATCGTCCCACCCGTGACATTGACAGGGGGCGCCACCGTTAATATCGGATCTCTGGTCCCAATTTTTGCCATGTTGGACAACTATAAGATATTACCGGAGGGCGCTAATACCAATACTGGGTTTAATTTTTGATTATTGCCACTTGACGTTTCAGAATCGTTCAACTATACATGTATTATTTGATATTACGTAAGAACCGCGATCAGTGCACTAAGATACCTAAGCATGGAGCATTTAAGCACTGGCCCTTTCGATCCAACTTAGGACTACCTTACATAAAACCACTACGGAATGACATGCATAAGCATATGCATGCACTCAGACCTTCCTTTAGTAATGCCTTTGTTCGCTATACTACGAACATTCGGCCTTCGTGAAGCTGTACCAACCTTTCAAATTCAAAGTCAAATTATATTCATGCCATGACATAGTACGTATCTATTTTATTGTTAGAAACTTGGGTGGTCGTCTAGTGTTCTCTATACACACAAACACATAATAATATTCAAGCAAATATGGCATTAACAATCATTTTTATATCGCATAGCTAGTGACCCTCAAGTCAGTCTTGGTATAACAAAATACAACATACGAATCCTTACAAAGTTCTTTTTTGTACCTCAAATCTTGGTACTAAAGGCCCTTAAACTACACGTAAAAGTATTTTAAAACATTCAAAATATAACGTCCTTGCCAGTTACATTTAGCTCGTATTTTAGCACCAACATCAACGTCAGATAACTCAGTTAAAACGCGTAAGTATTTAAGTCGTAGCGTGGCGGGTATCACCAGACCATACGTAATTTGACATAGAGCCGTGCGTCCAGCTCTGTAGTCTTACTTTTGGATGAAAACTGGATATAGGAATTAGTAATTGGTTAAATTACACTACCAATTTGCTACTTACATGATAATTATAACCAGCAATCTCAGAATACAGAACAAACCAGAAGGAGTGTTCGATAACATTTCTACGCGGCAACTTGTGTCCAAAATACTTCCCCTCCCGCGCCCCTCTACCCCCTTTAGTGTTACTAGCGCCGTGTGACACCCCCATTTTTGGGGTAAAATTATGTAATTTTTTAAAGAGATGTTAAACAAGTAAAAAATAAGTAAGTGAAATAAGTACACACGGCCAGTGTTAACTATCCATTTCCGTTTTTGCTCTCGCTCTTATCAAATGGTGATTCTTTGCGATAGAACGAGACGACATGACTGGCCATAGGCATAGATAGTACCTACCTACCTATGAATTTAATTTTTACTCCGAAGTAACTAAGTGTAAGATGATTATTTATTTCTATTAAATAGTGTAATATATGTACTATATTTTATGTAGGTATAATATGTTATTTAAAAGTCAATTACAAAGATCGAATATAAATTTTAGAATGCCAAGTAAAACAAAAAAGAAACTTAAGGTTCTTTATTATGTAAACATATCGACAACAAAACATTTGTTTACGGCGCAGTAGTGCTTTTAGTTTAACTTTTCTTGGAGTCAAAAACAGAATCCAAATCAAAAACATCACCAATACTTAAATTTGATTGCGAGGCAACTCTGGCTGTGTATCCTGAAAAAAAATCAGAGTAAGTATGTAAGCAATAATTAATTACTTAAAATTATTATTAAATATACAAATATTGCTGCTGCTGATCTGTTGATACCAATGCCTTACTTTTGAATAAATGGGAAAGTATGAAATTCACGATAGTAATTTATTATCTCCTCATTATTAGGGAGTAATATTATAAATTAATTCAATATATTGAAATCAAATCAAAATCAAAAATATTTATTCAGTTTAGACCACAAGTGGCACTTATAATTTAATTAATCAGGTTGTCATGTCATGGATGAAATTACACTAAAAACTAATTAAAACAAAAAGGATGGGGAAAATATTCCATTATTCTGTGGTAACGCTAACAAAATTAACGCGTGAATTTTTTATAAGTAGACAAATGTAATTCAATATAAAAAAGTAGGGTAAAATATTCCGTTGACCTGTGGCAACACTTACAAAATACAACCGTGATTTTTTTTGAAAATTATTATTTAATTAAAATGAATTGGAAATGTGCTACTTACGGATAAAACATGATCCCATGCACTTTCTTCGTAATTCCAGTAGCATTCTTACATGTTGGAACGGCACAAGACGGCATAATTTAATTATAAAGTGTCAATCTGACGGATATGTAAACAATGCGCGCGCCGGCCATTGACTGATTGCTCTAAAGTCAAAGTAGTGCGATTTGGAGTACTTTATATGAATACACATTTACGCCCGTTGACGGTTTCTGGTTTGTTCCGTATTCTGAGCCAGCAATTTACTTAAAATGAACAATAAACTAATTAAATCTTCATACAAAAACAACGCATAAAAGCATCAAAAACATTCTAAAATCAAAATAAAATGCCTTCCGCGACAAAAAAGTAAGTAGGTATCATTTAAAACTGGAAAAACCTTTTTTAAATTCAAAACCAAATAGGTACCTAATCCACCGCGACAAATAACATTCTAAATTCAAAATGAAACGAAAAATAAGCCCGATCCATCCGTAGGTACAACAACCTGCATCGGTGTCACACCAGAAGCACAGATTTTCAAATTTGGCGGTTAGTAATTGATGCTGAGTAACGGTGCGCCGGCGCGCTGTTAACACCTGTGCGCTTCATTAGACGACGCGAGGGCTGCCACTAATCAAGTTATTGTTTCCCCAACGCGACCAGGAAACTGTTAGGACATTGCGGCGTCCCCTAAATTAAACAGGATACGAGTAAAATGCTGTTGGGGAAAACGGCCATTACTTAGTTAGATGCTTTTATTATTAGGTACTATTTAGTTTATACTCACAATAATAGATAGAGCCTGCTGCCTCCACTCAATACCTGAAATATTTTTCACAAACATTCTTCAGTTAGTTCCGGCGTCTTCATCTCAGAACTTGTAAACTTTGTTTTATTTATGTACAACGCTATTATCGCCAAAAAATTTGTAACTGTGTATAGAGCTTCAAAAATACTTTTTATAGTCTTTTTAACATTCATGTGGCTTTGACGATGTTTTCCATCACATATCAGTTGAAACACTGTAGACAATGATAAACTTCTAATCAGTATTTTAAAACAAACGGCTGGCACTCTATGCCTATTGAAAACTGACAATAAAGACTGACAACAGTGACAACCTTAAACCGGTGGAGTCGCTTGCGCACGGAATTTAGCGTTACTGTGTATCACGTGACCATTTCGCATTTTGGCTTGATCGTCTAAACACCCACCATTTGACCCAAATTCCTTGCCTGTATAATTTTAAGCTAGCTTTCGGTAAAAAGGCATAAAAACACCAATCGATCTAGTAACGGTACTAATATTATTTACGACAACAATATCTGGTTTGTACCGGGGAACGTGATTCTATACAATTAAAATGATTCGAATATAATATGTAAAGGTGTTTACTTATAGTTTTTGTTTGATTTAATACCTACTCAATTCGGTTACTTTTAATTAAAATCTTTATTGCACACTACAAATTAAATTGAAATAAGTGCATTATTTTATGAAATTATTTGATTAAACTATCTGGAAACCGCTCTTGATGTTTGTGGGAGTTAAAACTTATGGTTAATAATGTTGTTATACCATTTACTTAACCGTTTACAACAGAAAATTAAAACTTCGAAACTTTGTTGACTGCTGTAATTGGTTACAGGATAGAAACTAAGATTTTAACCACCTGTTTAATAATAACTTCATAACAAGAGAGCATACTATAATACTGTGTAATGTGGATTATACCACATATACTCGTAAGTTTATTAAACTTTATTTTTCTTTAAAGTAATTGACCGAAGAGCCATGCGACGGCTAGTTAATTGGATTTAAAATAATTATCAATTTTTCAAAATCTTTTTTGTCCATGTAAAACTTTATCAAAACGTACTATAAAATCTGTATAACAAGGCGTTTGACAGAGTTATAGCGTACGTTTTGAACTGTCAAATGAATACGACTGGTCAGTAAACGAAAAAATCAACCCGTGGTCAATTTAAAATAATCAAAGTTTAAAAAAGTTGTACAAATCGTCTCTATCAAAATAACCTTTCGCCCCGCTACCTTCTAAATGTCAAGATATTGTTCAAGCCCCAACAAATTATTACCAGAGATCGTCGATAAACTCGTTTCACAAGGTGTCGCAAGCGCACAATTTATCAAACACTGTTTTTGTGGCCACTTTTTGTAAAGAGAAACTGCCAAATGTTAAGGTTATTCTAACTCGAAACTAATAAGTACTAGTTTTTTTTTTAGAAATGACTTTTTGGATTAAAATACATATCAGCAGATTTTTGTACATTGAGAGGAATTATTATCACTTTATATCATCACTATAAAAGCTTATCATAGGTATTATATTTCTGAATGCATGCAGTCTAGACACCAAACCGTCGTCGTGAGTCGTCAAATTTTGACATGTTGTCAAAACTCATAGAAATTGAAAATGATTCTTTTGAAATAAAGCCGGGCTAAAAGGTTTCATAAAATGTTACACTATTTAAGCAACCAAGTTCACTGCATTTACAAAATTTTTATATAAAAGCTCCGGCTTTTTTGTATTTCAGTCAACTTCGAAATGTATGCCATTCTTTCAAAATTTCAAAGGCCCCATTTCTCGTGCACCCGTGAAAAAGAAAATAATACTGAAAAATTTCGCACGGTCAAAAATCTTAGCGCTAAGTGCGAGGCTTTTACCTTTGATCCATGCAGCCCACTCATCTAGTCTTGCTCGCATAACCCAATAGCATAGAACAAAGTGTACCCTACTTTGAAGTAGGTACCTACAAAGCAAAAACGCTAGCAAAAAAACGGTCCTGTAAAAGCTTCGAACTAATTGAGTACTGTTTGCAGATATCGGAGGATCGTGACAATGCATCGCTAAAATGCATTTAGGGCGACATTTTTTCCGCCCACTTCATACCGAAATTATAGGGTTTTAGTTTGTTTATTCACTATCACAAGGTTGGAGGTTGGAGGTTGAGGTACTTATACTTAAAAAGTATGAAAAGTACTACAAAGTAAATGAAGGCGCCATTTTATTGCAGAAAAATGAAGTACAGATTATTACTGTTGAACCATTTGAATGTTCATTAGAACCATTTGAATTTTTTGATAAAAAAATACGTATACCAGGAAATCACAAGGTGGTATAGTGGCACATGTCTAATTTGGCTGTAACTACACCAAAAATACAGAAGACCAATACATCAGTGTGCTTACCATGAGTTTGCGTTAGGTGTGCTCGCTAGCGACTGCGTAAAAAAGTGACATTTAAATGTATGACATAATTGTGCATTTTTTTGACGTACTCGCTAGCGAGCACACCTAACGTAAACTCATGGTAAGCACACTGTACCTCTAGTACGAAAAACTTTCGAGTTCGTTTCGTTTGCGTATTCAAAGTGCCATCGAAAAATTTTGTATGAAAAATTAAACAGCGCCCCCTATAGGTCATAAAAAGAAAAAAACACCTAACTTTCGATTTTCTTTCGTATCGAGTTCAAATACTAGGCGTGACGAAAGATGGATTTTGTATGAAATAACGTAGTACGAACCTAATTTTGACAATCAACGGTCGTTTCGTTGTCGTTGAAATCATCGAATGTTGTGTCACTGTCAATTTTGTTGTGAGAAGATTACGTTGATATAAATTTTACGTGTTTTTGAGGCTTAAATGTGGAGATTATGTGGTCGGCGAATTTATTTCCTTGTTTGGCATCATTTAGATTGTTTAGATGCTTTAAGTTAAGAGATTAGGAAGCATCCCAACAGTGAGTAAAAAAATATATTTTGTGGACATTTTTCCTAATGTTTGTTTATTTCATATCTAATAGGGCAACATAATAAGGAAAAACTTAAATCCTGATGTTGTGGTTGTTGCAGCGATACCGCCTCAAAGTCAATAAACCTGCATTTTAGTAGATTTTTTTTATTTATTTTTTTTATGCATAACAAGGCAGGTATTTGACCACAATCGCACATGATGTTAAGAGGGATGCAGTCTAGGATGGTACATATCTGCCCTGTAAGATACCTACTTATGTGACAAATTGCCGGAAAGATAGTCTTATGGCAACAAAAAGAGTGTCCTTGGAACACAAGGCAAGTACATAATTTATTCATACATTCTGTCTACTCTACATACCAAATGATTTCTTTGTCATTTGATAGATAATAATTATTACAGGTTATATTATGTGCTATGCATTAAGATGCATCCAGTTCATACCAAGGCACTGATGGTATGAAGAAGCATTTGGAATTACTTAACCAATGCTCTCAATACCCCCAACATACTCGGAGAAGTAGGTAGGTACTCATGCCTACATAAGATTTATCCATGAACTATTTTATACAAATGTCATATGCATTCAGTTCTTAAGATCATACAGAACAAAACACAACAGGGTGATTCCATACCTTTGCTCGTAAGTGTTTTAGCCAGAAAGTTTTAGATCTTAATAAACTTATTTACCTAAACTAATAACTATAAAATTAATGTTATAGTATTCTACTCATCAACATTTATTAATCATTACAGGTACCTACCCTACCCAAACCTTACAAAGATCCAGCTCCGGCACAGAATAAGTAATAGGACTAAGGTTCCTAGGCACACTTAAGAAATACCATCAACACTTGCGGGCAAATAGACATTAATGGGATTAAAACAAAATATATGTGTGACAATTTATTTACTAAATACTTATAAAACATTAAACAATATTTTGAATTTCAATTAAAACATAGGTACCTAACAGTTTTAATTTTCTATTAATAGGTATGATACATGATTGGTAATCAATCAAAATTGTTATTCAAATTGCTGAGAGTTTCAATGGCTGGCTGCTCATGGTTTCATATAGGGGAGAGTTCGGTATATTGTACCGCCGGGTAAATTGTACCACCCTCATATTTCGTAAAGTATTTATTGAATGTCTGTAATTGCAACACTCAGCGATACACAACTAAAATCAATTAATATCGGCCATGTGGTTTTTGCCGTGACAACAAACACGTGTGTTTTATTTTGAAAAGTATTTTTTCATTGTTTTCAAGTAACTTTTGACAATACATGTTTAGATTGTAATTTTGTTAAATTCAATCACAGGGTGTTTCTAATATATTATTTAGAAGCGTAAATTATTGTGGATTACAATTATTTGAAACATATTTCGGTATTTATAAGCTATATTTTTTACCGATTTTTTAAAAGCAGTATCACCTAGTCGGCTAAATTGTACCACATCAAGTTGTATGGAACTTTACCAAAGGATTTTGACATTTTTTTTAGTAAATCATATTTTGAAGTTATAATAGCGTAGTTATGTTTGACTAACAATAAATGAAAGCAAAAGACTGGCAAAGTAGATTAGGTACAAGTGTGCGTTACGATAATTGGAATTACAAAACTTGTACTCAAAATCGTGATAACGTGTAAAACAATATCGATTGTCTATGTTATTAACTACTGTTCCTCTTCGTTTCCTAATTTGTTAAAAATGTATCGTATAATATTTTGCCATAGTTTTTTTAAAGGCTTGAAATTTATTGAAATCCAATTTAGTAACCCTGTGGTACAAATTATCGAACCGGTTGGCTAAATTGGACCGAAGCTCTGAACTCGTACTTTGTTGATTTGTGCTAAATATACAACAATCATGTTAATTAATACTTATGAAATAGTAAGTTGAATAATGTATCTTTTATTATATACCATGGACATTAGCAAAAACAAAAGAAAACTATGTGTAAAATGGGATTGAAAAAAACTGGTCCAAATTAGCGGACTCTCCCTTATTATCATCTGGCTACTCGGGTTTCCTCTGTAAAAGAAAAAGTAATGTTAACTAAATACTAATTTAACTTGCCATCCTAACAATCAATATGAAAGGGCATAACATTTCAGTTTGTCTAGAGAATGCATAGGTAAGTACCTACTTAAATAATAAAGATTCAATTATTGCAATCAACATACCTTTGACTATTCTTTTCCTGTCTTGTTAGGTCCAAAAAAGTGAGGCTAAGAACTGCAAACCGCTGCACTTTGCCTTTGGACTTCCACTCGCCAAAAGCGAGATCTCGATGCTCTTGCAGGATTTTTGTTAATTTCTAGCTGTTAAATCTTCTCCTCCATTCCATAAAATCTAAAACAAGATAGAATTACAATATACATATTTAACTACATGATTTAACTAAAAAATCTTTTCACTTGCTAATTTAATTTACTTACCGATGTCTCATCATGTTAACATCGTTAAATGGTCTTTATTTACTTTAAAACATAGCTTTATATTCAAATTATTTTATTACGACTTTTAATAACATTCTAAGAGGTTAGAAAATACGTCAAAACAAGAAAAATCCCTGTCTTTTCAATGTCAGACGTGTGTGAGCGTGTGGCTGAGTGTGATTTTACAGTAGAAAAATAGAAGATAGATTTGTCCACGAAATTAATTTATTACAACAGTAGGAATACACAATGGATAGCTCTTTTTATTTTCTATGACACAAGTGACAATCAACAGAACATTGTTTCTATAGCAACTTAAATTTATTCATAACGCCGCTTTGCTTGCCAGCTACATTAACAAGACGAAAGATGTTCCGAAATTTGTTTACCCAACAATATAAATGTTGATTGGTAATAAATAATAATGGTTTTAAATACTTACATATTAAACAAACAATAACACAAAAACGTATAAACAATTAATGAGGCGTTATGAGCATTATTCATCTTTGTAACTTATTTTTTTAAATTTAAAAACACATCTTAAAATAACGCAGCATGTTTCGGACGAAACACACCATTCCATGTTAAATAAAAAAAAACTTGTAAAATACTCTATGACTCGTCGAAAGAAGCTTCTTGGCCTTGCGTGCCGACGAAAGAAATTAGAAAGTTAAGCTAACGAGTACGATCCTTAATAAAACAAGAATGAACGTTTCGAGTTCGAACTCGAAACGTACAAAAATTCGTCCTCGTCTTGAACTCGAAAGTTTTTCGTACTAGAGGTACTGATCTTTTCTATTCGAATGGTAGTATCTGTTGTTTCCAATTTATTAAGAACCATTTTGTAGTATTAAATGCGTAGGCTATTTGGCGTTTTAAAAGTAATTAACAAGCACATTTTATCTGATCCAAAGGTTTGCCATAACTCCATTATCTATCATTCTACTCTATAAAAATATTAATCAAGGTCAGGCTCGCGCACTGATAAACGTCTTGTGTGAACCAGCCGTTATGACCAATAATGTCGCTTTTCAAACGAAACAAAAATTAATTTTTCAAAAACTTAAACAATCGTTTGTGTCGTTTTTAAATCCGTTGCGCAAAAACAGGCCAAGGTCGTACATCATGCAGCCTTGATTTTCACGCAAAAGAATTTTCAAGTCGATGACAGAAACAAAAAACTAGCCCGCGAAAAACTGGTACGATTAAAAATGTAGCCTAAATGGTAAAATCATGTATTTTATTTATAGTTTACGTAAACGTATGAATATGAATACTTGTAGCAATTTGGTGGTTACCTGAATAAGAACCAGTTTGTTAATTACACGCGTCAACGACTGGTTTAAAATCGTGGTCTTAGTGGGTCAACAGATAATTCTATAACGACATTTTCTCTTTAATTACAGGCGAAAGCATATTTTATAATAGCCCCTTAGTTAACTATGTTTCTCGTTAATACTTACTGATTAGGTTTCTATGCATAATTATCTAAAGTCATTAAGTTTTCTATGTTTTGATTTTGATGTATTAGATACAAAGTTTCTTCGTAATAATATCAACAGTTACTAATAATACTACTAATAACGTTTCTACGTAATATCAATATCTGTTTAAATGAATAGTATAATTATGAACATCAATTTCGTAAGAAAATTAGTTACTTCACAAAGTGTTTCAACCCAAAGGCTTTATGAAATACCGTAGAGTGCTCAAAATGGATGTCAACCTCAAGTTGAGATTGTATAGAAATAGTTCCGTGTATCAGTTCAGAACCTCCATGTCCAGTATTCTTGGAACTGCGGTCGGCCATTGAAAATTCGATTAAAATGGGAAGGCAGTAACTGACGCTTCCAGCTCAGGGTCTGCATAAATGGAAGCCTTGGAACTAATTCATGACAGTTATATTCGGAATCCAATGTCCATCTCAATAGAGTAGCGTAGGGCCTGTTTGACTGCTCGTTGGTAAAGTGCCTCATACAAAATAAGTAACTTATGTGTCAAATATCAAATAATTTTGATAGATACTAGGTAAGTACAGGTCTCGGATCTATGGAGATATCTGTAAGCACTGGAGATAAAAATATCCAAAACTTAAAAAAAAATTGACCCTAAACCTCTTGCGATGTAATATCGAAACGCGATCGAAATGTGGCCGATTGAATTACGGCATTCTGTTACTTTTCGAATTAGGTATAAACGCTTCATTACTTATATTAGGAGAGTCGTCCTTATTAATATGGTGTTAAGGCTCGTTTAGTCTACTCTAGACCATTTTGTGTGATTTGCATTTTTTGGCAGATTTTTTTATAGAACATTTGTCTGAACCCAATATCTGAAAACGAATTAACCCAAAAACAATTGAAGATAACGCACACTCTTAGGCTGAGTTGCACCACCTAACTTTAACGGTACTGGTACTTTTTGTATGGAGTTTGACAGATTTTTGACGTTTGTTAATGTTAAAGTAAGATGATGCAACCCAGCCTCAATTTTAAAGATGATGAATAAAACAGCTTATTTGTCGTTTTTATTCGTATCATAGGCAAACATCATCGCGCATTTTAAAGTTCGTTGCATCACTTTAATAGCTTAATTTGGTCCCATGATGACGCATTCCAATTGTTTGAGCATTTTGTAGAACAATAACATCCAATTAAGATTCTTTGTTATAGACCTAAGGAAGTAACCTTATCTAACCTACCTAACTTACAAGAATTAACTAAGATTAATGTATAGACCTACCTAAAACTTTTGTGTCCTGTCCCTTCTACATAACCCGCACGGATTATCTTAAAATTGATCGACAAAAAGCATCTAAATAATGCAACAATCAATTTAAAAATTGCTAATTAAAGACAAGCAACATAAATACATTTTTATATTGTAGAGCGCTACCGCAAATAACAGTTTATGATGACGCTGTTGGTAGTGAAAGAGTGGTTCCTAAAAACCTTTTTTTTACGGGACATGTCACGAGTAAAAACTGCACACTACTGCATTAACCAGTTACTATTAAGGGCGATTTTGCACCAAAAATATATTGTACTAGTGGCTCGCCCCGGCTTCGCACGGGTAGATTTAAGTATTTAACAAAAATTTTAACAAAATTTAGAACAAAGTAGGTATGCCTATGTTCACTAGAATAAAAATTGGATTCTAATGGTGAAATAATTTTTCAAATCGGTCCAGTAGTTACGGAGCCTATTCAATACAAACATACAGAATTACAAATCTTTCCTCTTTATTATTTGTACAGCAAAGTACCAAATATTGCACTTGACTTTACACCACCCACCCGCACCGGAGCATCTGCCGCCCACCGCATACCGCAAATACCTGTATTCGCCTCTTGTTTATCGCGAGAGCACAGTGCTTAATTATTTCGTACTTCAACTTGAACTTGAATATGTCTATTACAATACGCCTCATTTGGCGAGAGCTCATGCATGGCCGCGTGGAGCCATGAATAACCATCGTTTCAAATATGGAAATTGATTTCGATTTTGTGGAATATTTGGTGTACAAACTCAAATTCAAATAGTTTATTCAGTACATAGGCCCTTTCCAGGGCACTTAAACATGTCCGAAATAAAGCTTGCCACTACCACCACTTCGGGACAACATCGGGATGCATTATTTATAACAACTGGCGAACTGGTTATACTTACATTTGTTGCGGCGCTTCTTTTCAGCACTTGCCAAAGGTTGGTCTCGAAGCGCTGGAAGGGTAACAAGATTATGAGACATGTAGAGGCTCCTTAAGAGCAAAATATTTGACAATTTGTAAGTCTATACAAATAAAGAAATTTTGACTTTGACTTACATCTCGTATCTTTAAAACTTAACGATTACTTTGTTAGTGATAGGTTTTTTATAAACTTCCATTAATTTGTAAATGATGGAGTAAGTAGACCGTACTTTTACCGATGATAGTTGGGTGAGCACTGTGCCTGTCATACGACGGAAATCCAGGCTTTCTTCGCTGACCTACTTTATGCTGGGCTACTGGAACACCATTTCCCTCAGAAGATTACAAAAGTTCAGCTCAGAAAACTATTTAGTCCTTCAAACCTCAGCCGATTGTTTTGAAATTGATTTAAAAGTTATAATCATCATTTTCTGTTTCCCGGCTGTAAAACCTAGCAAACTTAACAATTTAAAACATAAAGCAAAAGCATAACCCACCGACTTAGTGCGAAATTAAAACAGACATTCTTATGTAAAGTTTGAACTAGATATCTGGTTAAATAATTATGAGTCTGGTTTTTGTCTGCAAACATTGCGCGAGTGGAGATCAAAGTATAAAAATGCTGGAACGCAATTACATTTGCAGACTTCTACTACTTCAACGGACTTGAAGGAATTTTAATTCTGAGGCAAACATCATAGACCACCAAAGTCAAAGTTAAATGCCTTTGTAAAGAGGGGTTTCATTTTTATTTGTTTATTTATTTTTAATTCCCTTTTACAGTCCCCTTCTGGCCTAACGATTCGAAAAAAATATTTGGCTAGATCTGAAAAGAATCTCTGTCGCAAAGAATAAAGTATGGTCAGTCATAATGATCACAGTGTATTGTGTATCAGTCATAGAACTAACAATCATACT
This sequence comes from Ostrinia nubilalis, assembly GCF_963855985.1. Classification (NCBI taxonomy): domain Eukaryota; kingdom Metazoa; phylum Arthropoda; class Insecta; order Lepidoptera; family Crambidae; genus Ostrinia; species Ostrinia nubilalis. Next base: position 22,138,907 of record NC_087119.1, on the reverse strand, counting down.
GATATGAAATCCAATATAAAAGTTCCAGATAGCTGCAATCAAATGTTATACATCGGGGACTCCATTGCATGAGTATGTCCATTTCCGCCGTATCCTGGAAAATATTCACACTTGAATTTCTAAATTGTGTTTATTTACACGTCGAACAGGAAACTGCATACTGGGTATGAAACATTTTCAATCCAATTTTCTGTTTTGATCGTTTCTAAGCTATTGATTTTCACCTATTGACTTCAGTTTTATGTTTTCGTTTACCGCTTGTTGTAATATTATCCAAAATTTTTTTTTAGGTCTAGGTTATAGTAAAGTATTGATTGCAACTTGACCTGGTGGTTGAGTAACGACCAATCAATGCTGCTGGTTTGGATCTCGCTGGGTGCAAATGTCAGTTTGGTGAGCACTTGTTTTTCCAACTAGACTAGATGATATAATAATAAAATGTAACAGTTAATGTGACTGCCAAATATATTAATTGTGCAAAATCATATACCGCTGAGTTGAGGAGTTTTTACTTAATTGCACTTTAAATGCAATAGTTTTTGTAGCATAACCTGCTGTAATCCAGTTTTAGTCACTATGAGAAAAAGTATAGCGAAGGAAAAAAGACAAACAATTGAAAATCGCAAAAAACTTTGGTGCTTAAGTAGCTTACGCTTTTTGTGTTATTTACGTGCGGTAACAATAACTTAGTTTCTGTCTGTGTAGCACTCATTAACGCTCACATTTACATTTCATTTCATGATCCAAGAGTCTACAGTAAATACAACAAAAATTATAAGAAATAGTCTAAGACTTAAAACATTGCCCTGTAGGAGCCCGTAGTCCAGTCTTCTATTAAGATACCCTGTAAGTAAGGTAACTTGTTGTAACTGACAAACCGCAATCTTACAAGCAATGGTAACACGTACTTCTGCCCAGCACGTAATTTGCTATAACCTCCAAACATTTTTGTCCAAAACAACACGGGCGTGACTGACACGCAAGTCAGAAGCTGTCAAAGTGTATTGAATTTTAGGAGCGGTTTGGTTGGTTTTATTGCATCCAGTCCAGGATATTTTAGCCATCATAACTGCAATATTATAATGGTTATACTCGTAACAAAAGGTGTTTATTGTTTTTTTTTTTACATATTATGTATCGTTTTGTGCGGAATAGCAGTCAAAATAGCCAATGATAATAGTGAATCCATTTACTCGAACAAATCAGTGGAATATATTTTGAGCGTCGTCTTGAGGTATAAAATTAAATCAAAATGTGATCTTTTTCTCCCCATAACAGATTGAATACAATCCAAGCCACCCACGGAAGGTATGTTTGCTACGCTTCATCGGAAAAGGTAAACTACTTAAATTTTAATTAGACGTCTCCTTCCTCCAAGACTGTAACTATTTTATTAAGAGCTATATTGAAATAACTCTAAATTTAGAAAGGTATTTCATATCGCTATTGCAAAATGTTTGCTCTGTCTGCCCGTGCGAGTTCCCACTCAATAAAAATTCCTGAAAATAACGCATGAGGATATTACTTTTCTAAAATATTATTGTGGCTAGTTGTTGGTTAAAATTTTTACCAAACGAAAATCGTAAAAATAATATTAAAATTACTTTGATGTCGCAAAAATCTTTGGAAACATTTGTCAGTATGAAACGTAAAGTTTGAGCATCCCTATGATATTTGTCAGATAAGTAAGTTGCGCACGCTACCGGCTCTTTGTGAGCGGACTGATGCCCACGCGCATACGTGACACGGAGATTGGCTTTGACATTAATACTCTATTATTTAAACATTGTTCGTTAGTTGAAGATAATTAATAATTGCGAACGGTGCTAAGGAGTTCCGTGTAATTTGTTATCGGGAGATCTGTCAAGATAGACGTATCAAGATTCATATTACATAGCCATTTCATTAAGTGAAATTAATCACGTTGAGTAGGCTTAGGTATAATAATGCTGGATGCGGGCATCGCAGGATCGCTTGCAATGAAAATTCTTAGAAGCCTAAGCCTTAGCCTTTTTTAGAAGTCTGTCCGTTGAAAATGCGACTTTATTTTTTAAATGGAAAATTTTTACTACAAGCAGAACAATATTTTACAAACTCTATGAAATTGTTTAAGATGGCGTTTTTTCTGATTTGAATCTGCCCTGAAACACAGTTTTAGCAATAAAAATTATTATAATTCTACCTATTCTATTCTTGACTTGTAAAAATTAAATGTAAGCCGAGTTGAAATAGGCCCATTTGGTTCTAAAACAAGTGTAGTCGATTGCGTGCGGTGAAGGCCTACTTTCAGTGTCCCACATTGAAAATCACTGATTTTAGCTCTATAAGGAGAACATAATATTGGACTATGTATACTTACATTTAAAAATTCTCTCCATCACAAACTATCTAAGATTCCACATTGCGTAGCTCATGATGTCGTCTATATTTTAGACACAAAAACAGTTGTTATGCATACGTTAACTATTTAACATTCTAACATGCAAATAGAATGAGAAGTAGTTGACATTTCCCCAAATAGTCATAGGACCTGCGTAAACAGGCTGTCAGTTGTTGAACACATTTAATTTCGCGCCCACAAGATGCGTGGGCGCCGGTACGTACATTGCACTTTGTTCGCATTTGGTAAAACTATGCGAACGTATTAGCCTAGTCCATTGATGATTGTGTAAACTTGAATTGGTTGAACAGATAAGAATAGCGAGTGGAAATACAAAGAGGAGGCTAGTGAGAAATGACATCACTCTGTACTCAACACTCAAAGTGATGAAGAAACAAAAAGAGTAGTTAATGTATTTTATTATAATTAATTGAAAGCTCCTGCCGATCGTGTATATCAAATCGTCTAGATTTGTATTTATACTATGCAGTAGGAAACTAATCTCAGAAAATTACTATAAATATATCCACTTATACAAATGTATTTAAATACTCATGTGAACATCGTGACCCATCAGTAGAAAGTTGCTGCGTGTATTCTAACGTTATTGTAGAAGTGAAAATAGATCATACTATTTCAAAGAGGATTATGGATTCTATAGGAAAATGACGAACTAATTTAGTTTCAAAGCTTTGGAGCATAGAACATAGTATCTATGTTCTATGCCTTGAAAGGCCAAATGTAATTTTCGGCTATTTTCACGAACATTTTTTAATTGGAGACGAGAATGTGTCAAGTGGAAGAACTGGACACAAAAGTGTCTACGTCTCTATGGGGAGCTTTCAAGTTGATTACCTATATGAAAATAAAACACCAACTGGTGGATTGTATGTTACGCGGCATAAGACACAAGTGCAATGATGGAGCTGCCTCTTAAACAAATCCTATAGCTAGCTGGCACACATTTCATTCCAGCATTATTTAAAAATGCTTCAACTTGTGGTGATTTTTCTTCTGTACTCGAATACTCACAAGGTAAATTTCTATGAAGACTTAAATCCAACGGCGCTGCAGCTTTTTCCGAAGGAGCATTATTCCTGTAAACATTTCAATAAGTTCGTGGAATCGAATATCAGTAGAATAATAGAAGACTAAAGCTTCTCCGTATACTTTTCCTATACTTACTTCAAGTTCAACGTAAAAGTACCATTACTTAAATCAACAGAATATAAAAGTTGATTGTGAACCTGAATACCGAAGCAGTTAAAAAGAATCTAAGCAGATTTTTTAGTTTTCTAAAAACTTATTCTTATTGTTTAATACTTGCAAAGTCTAGTTTCTTAAGCTTTTTATGCGTTACTGCATCACTAGATTATACATAAAAATATGATCACGAAAAAACATTTCAAAAGAAAAATATTTCTCAACTCTTTTTATTCTTTCTAAAACACATGTAACGAAAAGTGAGCTTGCCTGGAAAAATAAAAAATACTTTCATGACTTTAAGGCCCTTTGGCAGGCTTCACGTCACTCTTTTGCTGTGCATTATAAAAGTCGAAGCAAAGAACGTATTACAAACGGTTAGGTATTGTACATGTACACGTAACTTTGTGAACATTCTTACAAGTGTTAACAATATAAATGTAAGGTTGAAACTTCCTATAAAATACCCGTGCTTGCCCTAAGATGGTAAGGTAGCAAAACAGCTAAATTTTTCCTAACAGAAGTCATTTCCTATTTCATTTCAAGTCTGGGACTTTAGACGTGGCTGTGGAAACTCAATTTCTGAAAAATTGAGTTACATAGAAGGCACGTGTGTCAATTGAGCGAACGTAAACTTAAACGAAATGGAAAATATTACTAGTTTTACGAAATTGTTTGAGTTTCTACCGAATCTGTAAACTAAAAGGAAATGTCCTTACCGCTAGAGCTGGAGAGTTGATGAAGTATTGGAAATCGGCATTCGAATTTTATGTACAGACGAATGCACAGAAATCGTTCAAAGACAAGTTTATGTCTGGAACGGTTGGTTAGAAGAAAATAAAGACAACTGAAAATTGTTGGGAATTTTTTATGTGCCACTTGGTCTAAACTGAATAAAGATTTTTCATTTTCATTTATACTTGTTGCTGATGTATTTAAAAGCTGCTGTAATTAACACCGTTAGTTAAAAGGTTTTTTGTTATTTCAATAAAATTTAATTTTTGCTCTCACTCACAGGAAACAGTGAAAAATGGAAAACTTCACTAATATTTAAATGGAAATCACAAGCATCAAAAATATTTACTGTGATAATTAAATACCTTTTTAGGGTTCCGTAGCCAAATGGCAAAAAACGGAACCCTTATAGATTCGTCATGTCTGTCTGTGCGTCCGTCCGTCTGTCCGTCCGTATGTCACAGCCATTTTTTTCCGAAACTATAAGAGCTATACTGTTGAAACTTGGTAGGTAAATGTATTCTGTGAACCGCATTAAGATTTTGTTGCAAAAATAAAAAATAAAAAAATGTCAACTTAGAACTGAAACTCAAAAATGTTTTTTTCATCAAACACATACGTGTGGGGTGTCTATGGATAGGTCTTTAAAAATGATATTGAGGTTTCTAAAATACTTTTTTTCTAAACCGAATAGTAATTTGCGTGACAGACGCTTCCAAAGTGGAAAAAAGTTGGTGTCCCCCCCCCCCCCCTCTAACTTCTAAAATAAGAAAATGAAAAATCTAAAAAAAACATATGATGTACATTACTATAAAAACTACCAACGATAATTGTTTTGAACGAGATCTAGTAAGTATTTTTTTTTAATACCTCGTAAATCGTAAACCGCTTATTACCGCGTAATCTTTCATACAAATAACTTAAATTAAAAAAAAAAAATTCATAAATCAATGGTACGGAACCCTTTGTGCGTGAGTCCGACACGCACTTGGCCGGTTTTTTGTTATGTTAAAACCATTAACTGAAATTACTAAGCCTAAAATATTTTGCAGATAGTTCTTACAGTAATAAAAAAAACTTGACTGAAAACGCTTTTACGTATGCACATGTCTCATTATATTTTTCCAGCGCTTGAAGACACAACTTTAACTGCAAATGGCGGTCTCAGCCATTTTGTATGTGTCTTCCACCTACACAAGTAAAGTTATTAAGTTATAAGAATTATAATGAGAGCTTTCAGATTTTTTTTGTACTACTTACGGAGTGATTCCGTTTTTTTTATTTACTAGCGCTTAACATTAGAACAAGAAAACCTAATGGTTTGTACACATAGTCTTATTTTTTAATTTAAATAACCCTGCAACGTTCATTCCATCCAGTGATTGCAAAAAGTAAAATGTCAGACAAGCAAAAAATGCACAACTCTGCCGTGCGGACCTTCCTCCCCCATGCGCGGAGCGGAAGTATGTAATCAAATACTCTTTAAAAGTTCATGTTGCGAGTAAATTGGAAAGGGGCAGTTGCAAACCAATATGGACGGTAGTCGGTAACAAAATTAACCAATCGCACCGTTAATTACTGCCTCCAGACTCGAACAGGGCTTGTACTTTGGTGGCTAGATAACATATAAATATAGGTAACTAGCTGACCCGGCGAACTTTGTTCCGCCTTAATGGCAATAAATAGGCAGACTTTTTTTTTAATTTCAAACGGGATAAAAAGTATCCTATGTCCTTCTCCTGGCTCTAAACTACCTCCCTGACAATTTTCAGCTAAATCGGTTCAGCCGTTCTTGAGTTATAAGTGGTGTAACTAACACGACTTTCTTTTATATATATAGACTAGCTTTCCGCCCGCGGCCTCGCGCGCGTGGACCCCGGAACCCTATGTTTTTCCAAAATAAAATTTAGCCTATGTTACTCGTGGATAATGTAGCTTTCGAATGGTGAAAGAATTTTTAAAAACGGTCCTGTAGTTTTTGAGCCTATTCATTACAACTAAACAAACTCCTCTTTATAATATTAGTGTAGATAATGTGCATGACCCCAGTTTTAATTATTATTGTGGTCAAAATCCATAACGCGTTGACTACAAGGGATATTGAAACCACAAAATTAATTACTTTTGAATAATTTTCACACATGTTTTATTAAATAGTTTGCATGTTTTGTTGTCATAAGGTATCGCTACAAGCCAAAGATATACAAAGTAGTTAGTAAGCTATAAATCGTGCTCTTTTTGCGTTTAATTATGTATTTGTTTTTCCTTTAGTTAAAAATAGAAAATTCAAAAGAGCAAAATTATACTCTGCATTAGCATTAATGTGCAGCTTTTTATAAATGTAGAAAATGCATACCTATTTCCATTGAAGTCATGAAGTCGACCAAGGCTACCTGAAAAAGGTCTCGCTATCCATGACCTGTCATTCAAGACTGTGTTGTGGGGTTCAAAATTATGGGTTAAAAATCAGTGCAAGAATGGTTGTGTCAGTGGCCATGTAACTACGACATAAAGCTGTGATTTGTTTATTTTTGTAGTGTATGCGTCGGTTGCCATGGCTCTGACTCGCATTATCACAACTCTGTTACAGTGATCACTCTCAAATATTCATCGAAAAATCCACCAGGCTTCGCGCAATCGTGCGTCACGCGAAAAAGGCTCACGGACGTATCTTGTACGATGCAAATCCATACAAAATCAGGAGTGGTGTCGCTACATATTTTGTCTCGCTGATTTTGACGAGTGACAGCTACGTTTTCAATTTTAAATTAAAACCCTGCATCAACACCATTTAGGGACCGTTTTGCTGTGTAGTAAAAGGTCTTGACTGTTCACGCAACTCAGGTACGAATCAGAACTTAACGCTTAGGTACGATACTATTCCCATCTCTTGTTCCCACCGCTGCAACTCCTGTGTAGCCAGGATCTACAGCTTGACCGCCAATAAGAACCCACGTTTGTGTACTTGTGAAACCCCAGTGCACGTTTAGCTAACCACTGCTTTGCAAACAAAACAAACTAAGACCAGTCAGTGGTTCAAAACAATATAAACTTAGTTAGGAAGCCAAACAAATTTAGTTTTCAGACTTAGGCATGCTTGAAAACGTGAAAAAATAAAAACAAAGTTTCCAAACTACTTTTCATGTCCTCGGTTTTTTAGCATTTGACTTTTAGTGTTCTCTAAACAAACGTTCATAGGTTTCTTTCTGTTACTGTTGCTTTCTTTTGTCGATGTGCCCCATAGCTAAATTTAAACGCAAAGCTAATACGGCACCACTGCCACAGGTTGCCAATGGCATATTTCTTCACCGTTCAAAGGATTTTTTTAATTTCCTCAAATTTGTCATTTATTTTGTAATGCTTTACAATGTTTTGCTAAAACAATTGTTTTTGTAATTTATTGTTCATCGCCGAAACGAAGCTGTTTTCGACAGAATCCGCATAACAATAGTGGGAAACGCGTTTTGTTGTACACCTAACACGTTACAGATTTCAATGTTAAGAATTTTACGGATTAAGTGTTATGATACCAAAGTTTACAACAGAGGACGGCGATAAAAAGAAAGTTATTACAAAAATATACTTTGCTAAAGGGTATTCATGATCATTATCGAATAGAAACTTATTCAAACGATATACTCGTAAATCGCTAGAACGGAAGTATTCAATATAAAGGTCAGTAAAGTATGCTTTACAAATATGTAGATTCACATTTTTCATTCAATAAAGTTGCATCGTACGAGGCCTCACTAACGATGTAGATACACGTGAAGGACCCTTGAAAGAATATTCCATTTATGGCTAATAGTGAAGGGTCACTCCTTCCACCAATGATTACCTGATGGAGAAAAATTGGAAGGTCCTCTCCATATTTTTGTTACGGCTGGTAGGCAAGATCCGAGGAACGCAGGTTCGAATCCCAACACCGCTCGACTATTGTGGTGAGCCCACTTGTAACACAAGCTTATTTAGCTTAACACGAGGGGCTAATGGGACTATTAGTACTACTGCTAAAATACAGAATCATGTCACTTACACTTGTATTAAAAAGAGTTAATAGTGCTAAGTCCACATTGTCAAGGATTGAATGGAATTTATATTATTTGGTATACACTACCCTAGCGATCAAGTAAATCGGGAATTTCTTTGTGCACTTAATCCATTTGAGTTTCATAAAACGGATAGGATACTTCATAAGAAACTGAATCGCAAACAAGAGATCTGAATCCAATATTGTTTCAGCATCAGGATCTTTAATCGGTTTAATGGTTTGCATCGGAGATAATTGATTTTATTAATTAGTTCTTTCATTTTTTGCGCCGGTTTCATTACTCTCCCTTCTGTATGTTCGTCTTTTTTAATCTACTTAATAATCTGTGGAATAAAACAATCTCTTTAATCTACTGAAGTAGATATCGACATAGATCGTAGTTATGGCAATGAAAACCCAAACATGGAAATGTTTAAGAATAGATGAAGCGGCGCGTGCGACTTAAGTGATTAGGGCCCAAATGACACTCCTCTAATGTAACTACAACTTGACATTAAAATAGAAATAAAACAATAAACTAAAAATATAATTTAGAGTATACACTCAAGACTGGTCAACCAATAGAATTTCAAATTTAAGCTAGAATTTGAATCGGGTTTCAGTATCGTTCCAAAACATACTCAATTTCATCTTAAACTCCCGCAACTCAACAGGTCCCAGCTATTAGAGTCTGTTTTCGCACAGAACTGTCGGCAGCCACAGTTAATTTATCAATCGCTGTTAAAATAATAGAGTCCCACCCAGCTGACATGTGTGACCATACTTGCGATCACAACGCGTGACCGACCCGTTTGACGTCCGGTCCTTTCTAAGAAGCCGTGAATCTTTTGTTTCTAAAATTCTAAGCTTTTGGGTACCACATGTTTGATTTTCGGCCAGTGTGCATCCTCTTTCTTACTATGCTATGTTAAAATAGACATTATGTCTATAGGTTTTCGATCTATTTTTAATTCAAACGCTGTGATTTCGGCCAGTGTGTATTTTTAATTTTTTCAAGTAAGCTACAATGTTACAGGAGACATTTTGATGAGATTTCGAGTTGTTTGTCTACAACTCTACACAAACATGTTGTATACACAAAACACAAATTAATTGCAAGTATTATTATAAAAGAAGACTACATTAATATAATCCAGCGTGAAATTGATGGATCTATATTTTATTTCAGCGTATAGTTTTTTTATAGTATAAAAGATGGCAATGATGAAAGATTGGAAAATGTAAGTAATATTTACTTTCGCTTGAATAGTTTAAACCAACGCAATTGCTTCAATAACTACGAGTACTACTCAATGAAACAGTTCAAACAAAACATCTCAAAAATAAGGGAATAAATAAAAACGGATGAACAGGAAAGAAAATAGGCACGGAATAAAATGTGTCATTTCTCCGGATGGCGTGCTTAGTTCCGGTTCAAGGTAGCACCAATAATATTTGTAAGATTGCAAATTTCTGCATCTGTAGCGTGGAATGATAGGTAAATTTAACTTTACCTGGTCGTATATGAAGGCTTTTTCATATTCTTCTGAATTTTTAATAACTAAATGTCTCACGAACATAGCCATAGAACATAGAAATTAAAAAAGGGAATGTGAGACGAGCGAGGCACGGTGAATGCCGGCGAACGAACGTGAACAACGGTTCGGTTCTAGCACGAGCAAACAATTATTTCTATCATTTCTTCCAGAACCTTATTAGAGTTCAATATAAGAAATAAATTGGCAAATTCATGAAATACCTACATTTCATTTTTTAAAATGAACCGTCAAAAAACCAACCCCACTTAAACAACATTTACTCAAACAGCCAATGCCAACAAAATTGATTGATGTAATACAACCTTATCCTATTACGACGTTGTAAGTTGCTTGCATTGAAATGCCCTAGAGGTGAGTTCAAGAGCGCTCCTTCCTATGTGGTGGGAAATAGCCCACTTCCGCTCAAACTTACGAGTATGCTTGCACTCTGAAATGACTTTAAATGCATTTAGTTTAGCGCGTGCTAAATTGCTCTGTATTTAAACTAGTTTGTGATATGATTTTGTAATACGCAGTTTGTGATTATAACCACAATAACTAAGGACAGTCGGCGTCAAATTGTTCATGACATACAAAGTAGCCAAAAAGTTGAAAACACATTTTTCTATCGTAACAAAGACGCGGTGCGAACTTTTTGGCTACTTTGGGTGTCACGACCTACATGATACTGACTGTACATGAAATATGTATTACTCATAACTCACTAGTTCACATCAAAAAGAATCCTATTTCCTTCAGTACAAAAATGCACAGCAAAAGATATTTTCTGAAAATTAGATTTCTGAGATCTGCTTAAGTCTAAAAATGGTGCAGACCTTTCCCTGCAAGGTTATTAAGTAATTTTATTCCGGACTGAACGCCTTGGGATCCGATTTTTGAACTCTAATTGAACACATTTGCTCCGTTTTCTAAATCCAACTACGGAAAGAGATAAGTATAAAAATATTTTAGTTTAGATCACAAGTAAGGGGAATAGGATTAAGAACTTTCTTAAAATTATTATGGGCACCATGCTTATTAAAAGTAAAATGAATACCATAAGATTTGTACTCTTGCAAATTAATGCTAAAACGATACGTTTCGATAGGAATCCATGAATGACGTTTAAATACTTCCTTAATGCATAATAAGCACCATCTTACTTCAACTTTGACAAACGTCAAAAATCTGTCAAACTCCATACAAAAAACGACAGACGTCAAAGTTAACGTTCAAACTTAGGTGGTACAACTCAGCCTAAGGTTAGGTAGGTGCAAACGAAGTTCTCATAGTTCCTCAAAAGTTGTCCACGACCTATAATCTAGTGTACTCCCTGTGATTAGTTTTCCAGAAATTTCCTAGAATTAGTCTTCTTTGGATTTCTCGTCTATTTTGCATAATTTTCGTTTTCTTGCATAAAGATTTTACATTCGTGGAAACTTGAGATTTTAATCTAGTTATAGTAGAGGTAAACTTGAACGTTACAGAACTTACAGACCGAAAATACGTTAGATCTCTTGTTTTAGGTATTACTTTCTGGCTTCTTGCAGACGGATCACCTGATGGTTAGTGATTACCGTCGCCCATAGACACGTTTCAGTGTCACTTACTAAGCTGGAGAAGAAGACCATCCTTATATTGGAATGTGATCTTTAACTGATCACTTTTTAAATGTAAACTAATAAACCATCCGTATAGGTATACCTACTAAGGCTGAGTTGCACCACCTAACTCTAACCGTAACTTTAACGGTGTTTTTATATGGAGTTTAACAGATTTTTGACGTTTGTCAAAGGTAAAGTAAGATGGTGCAATCTCTATAGATTGCACCATCTTACTTTACCTTAGCCTAATTGTTATGTTAAGGGATGAAAAGTGTTATTTGAAGATATTTTCAGACTAACAAATCAATACAGCTGTAATTATTTTAATAGACTGCAACGTTTGTACAACAAAGGAGAATCTATAATCGTTTTAATTTACTCACTAATAACTAAATTGCATTTCCAAGACAGTCGTATTAAACGTGTGAACGTGCACGTTTGGTACGAAAATGACTTATTTGATCATAAGTTATTATTTTATTATACTACATAGTTGTGCCCGCGATTTCGTTCTCGTGAAAATTGTTTTTGCCCGATTCTTCTCTATTATTTCTGCTAAATTAAAATTCATCAAACATGCAAAATGAGTATGCCTATCTGATATTAGATGTACTCACATGTCCAATTCATCATTGATAATACAGGGAACGCCCAGTGAAGTAGGGATTCATATTTGTATTTATGAATAGATTTGTATCAACAGACGTTTGTTACTCAGAGTTAGACACACCGCGTCTCTATGGCGCAATTGCTATATCTATGGGCCCTTACTGAGACAAACATGTCAAACTAGGCCAGCCAGGCCGCACAAGATGGTCTTAATTCAAGTCTCGAACTAACAAGGACGCAAATTGTGGGTCACTCGCAATTTTAACTGTTATGATGACGCAATCTATTTGCTGAAATAGCACCATTTGTCACCAAATGCCATTTAAACACGCTATAATGTGTATGAGAAAAGAGGTCTGTTTGAACTTTTTAATGGCAGCAATTAATTTTCTGATTTGAGACTAGTGCCGCTTATTTATTTTAAGGACAAATTCACGTCTTTTTTTCTGGTAATATTAATTTTAATTGGCACCTATACGTTCTTTGTGATAACTTTAGCTATTTCTCTTCTTTCATTAAAGACATCATCACTTCAGGCTTTTTGAATCGGCCAGAAGACAGTAATTTGTATAATTATTATTGTTTTGTTTTTCTTTTCAATTTAGAAACCTACATAAAATTTATGTTTCAAGTTATTTGACACTATTACAAAAAATTATAAATAAAATAAAACAAACGAAACGAATTTGAGTGAGTTTCTTAAGAAATTGTTAAAAAAAATGCGTGAAATTCTAAATAAATTGTTTAATCCCATCCCTTTTAAGGCACCCTGTGCGCCCGCGCCTGCGCAACACATGTTGCCGATTGATTTATCTTCTGACCACTCGCTCTTTATGGCAGGAAGGACCATGGGTCGTAACTTATGTGTGGTCTTATTTAGGTCAATCTCTGGCAGTGTGCCCTTACCCTTAATTTTATGGTGTATTAAGTGATGACAGTTATTTTTTGTTTGTCTATTGGATTTTTAAGGCTGAGTTGCACCACCTAACTTTGACCGTAACTATAACGGTGAAACTCAGCCTTAGTTATTTCTAGTTTTAAGCAACTATTTACTTATAAAATAGATGCGGTTGAGCGTTACATGATATTTTTACTCATATTTCGTGTATCTGTGTTGCATGTCACTTAAGTCGCGTCAAAAAAATCCAGTTCCTTTCAAATTATTAATATTTATTTATTGTTTTGTTACAGGTAATGCATTCAGCTCAGCTCAAACAGTTTCTTGTAGTAGTGTTTATACCAGCAATTTTATGTACAGTACAGTGTAAGTATTACTGTTTATAAAAGTATGCAAGTTTGTAACTTTTCCCTGCAATTACCTACGTTACCACAAGTTCTTCAAGTTTTTTCGTTTTTGATGTTGAAGTAAAAGTTCGTAGCTTTGAACAGCAAAAATCCTCCTCAAATATACCAGTAAATTAAAATAGTTCAAAGCCGTTGGCTGTAATATTTACGTTTCATTTTTGTTTTTGGTTATTTTGTTTTACCTATCTGTCGTGTTTCTGTTTTTTGGGTCCCCTTCAAAAGTACGTTCTTTAACTCACCAACAGACAGGAGTCTGGCTTGTTTTACTACATGTTGAGTACCAACACATGTCCATGAAGATAAGATGAATAAACTGAAAGTAATAAAATAGATAAACTATGGAGTGTTTGACAAGTCATTTTTTAAAACGAATGTTTTTGATGCAGTTGGGGAGTCATGTTTAAAAGTTGTCTGGCTGTTATTGGGTGAAAATTCGTTTTATGTCGTTTAATGGATGACGTCACAATGTCTACAAAAATATCTTAATCAATCCGAGAACTAGTTAATTTGGACAGGTGTAGCTAGGAAGGGTAGTATGTACGAGTAGTTGTTACTTGTTAGCGAAGACCTAGGCTAATAGGCCTTACGCCCGTTTCCCATAATCAATCCTTGTCCAAATCTTTCGACGGTCAAATTTTAAACAGTTTTCGCTCAAATATTCACAATTTTCAATGCGTTTACACTTTAATATTGTTTAATTAGTCTTATAGCCGTAGATATTTTGACCAAAAACATATTGAAGTTTGACAGTTGATGGACGAATTTGGATTAGGATTGAACATAGAAATCCAGCATTAATAATCAACGGGGGGCGATCCTAAGTATAGGACAAACTGCCTCAAGGGCGCCCAGTAGAGCCTATGGCGCAACCCATTGTACATTTTTCCCACACTTAACCACTGATAGCTTAATAGGATGGATATTATTTTATTGTTGAATATTATTATCACATGATTGTGGTACAGTGTATGCAAAATGATGGACTCAATTACGGCACTATTAAAACTGTTGTATTGTTTTTTCTAATTATAGACATGAATCATACAGGGAGCTTATATCGCGCTTACCTTGATAATAATTAATAAGATAATATATCCCTTAAGCCAGAATAATAGGTGATTATCTAACTAATGGGTTGATCACGGTGTTGATATCAATACCATGATAATGGACGGACATATTTTCGTTTCTATACAACAAGGCCAAGGGCAAGAGTTTGTCGCCCGTATTCACAAACATTTCTATGAGGTCTCACAGTGCGCGTGGACTCGCAGGGTGACACATGAACCAATCACAGAGCTCTATTCAACGTTGTGCGTTCGATTTGCTGCTTCACAAGCAAGCATCGTTTGTGAATACGGACGTGAGTCCTTTAGACTTAGAGGTCACAAGAAGGTACACAAGCTTTTGCCCGCGGCTTCACCCGCGTGAAATTTAGTTTGTCACAGATCGTCATAAATTATAACCTATATGTTATTCTGGGTTATAAACAATAATACTGTAAAGTTTCATGAAAATCCGTACAGTAGTTTTTGCGTGAAAGAGTAACAAACATCCAGACATCCACACAAACTTTCGCATTTATAATATTAGTAGGATAGTAGGATGTTTATTATTTTTTCCGTTATGAAGACACCAAGCTTTCATTGTTCATTTGAAAGCTGATATGTATTTAGTACCATAACATTGAATAAGGTAATTTTAGCCCATGCTTTAGCATCCTACTAACTTAATACTACAATGAAATGTCTAGCTATTACTAAAATAATATTATGTTTGATCTCTACGTTCGATATTCACATCACATTGGACAAAAAGTGGTAAAGGATTTACACACAGGGTGTTACACGAACAAATTCGTTCGATTTGCTGCTTCACTTAAGCAAGTAAGTACTTATTGTTAGTGAATACGGGCGTTAGTTTAGTTTGTAAAAATAGAGTTCTAATAATGATCTTTCCATGACATTTTATTTCATTATGTAATGCCTTTTAATCTTTGAAGCACTTACTATTTTGTGAACCCAACACGCCTAAAAAGCTTTTTACCCAGTATTTTACCGAAAATAACAGGATTTCAGATTCAGCATAATGTTTTTTGCGTTCTTTGGATTTTAAGGTTTAAATACGTGGAAAAACAACCAGACATGCTGAAACTAGATTTAATTTTTCAGTGCATTGGACATCCGATTTTTGGGATATTTCAATTTTTCAACTGGTAAATATTTTAACATGCTTGGAAATGTATTTTTCAGGTGATTTTAATGAACAAGGGCACAAAGTTTTTTAAACAGAAAAACTAAATGCCATTTTCGTGTTTGATGGAAAGCCCGGTAATTTTTCATGCCGTGATATTTGTTTACACGAGTGGACTTACATAACTTCTAGCAAAATCTAGGTTATATTAAAATTTATCTTACCTACATAATATGTCTCAAAATCCACAAAATTACGAGTAGGTACAAAAAGGTAAGAAAAATTTTACTGTTGATTTCAAACTTTGAATCCTATTCATCTTCTTTCAGGATAGCCTCGAGCATATATCCCACCCGGTCCGGTGAATTTCAGCATAAATGGGCGGGTGGTTTCGATTCCTCGTAGTTCCATGAAGTTGGCCGTAGGATGCTGAAGACACGAGCTAGGTTTGTGCTGCTGCTTCTCGTGTTACGATATTTTGCTGGGAGATGTGAGTCGTTTGCCGTGCGACCACGGTTTTTTGCCGTGGACGTCATCCAGCGCATCTTGATGTCATTTGAAATGAAGTTTTTTGATACCCACAAGTGATAAATAGATACATACCTGAACATAATTAATAATAAAAAAATACTTTTTGGATGCAATTTAATTGTTTATTGCGAAAGGCCGAATACCAAAATCAAATATAAACGATGAACAGAATTTTGTATCTCTTAGATATTTCGTGAATTCAAATAATTATATATTTATATTCCAAGACTTTTTGTCTGGACAGGAAAGTTATCTATTACTTTATCGTCCTTGATTCGAAATGTCTTCGTAACCCCCTTTTCATTTAACAAACATACTCATGTGACATAACCTACTCTGAACCAAATGCATAGCGCGTACTAAGCGATCGGCCAGTTACGAGATTTAAAAAAAGACATTCGACCGCATACATTGACTCGTTATTTATTCAGCACAAGTCAATGACTCGACAAGTCGAAATTACCATGTTGTGACAATACTTGTGTTTTAATGCTGTTCACTTAGGCCCAGAACACACGGTGAATCACAACTGCAACGAAACGGTGATCGCACCGGGTGCCAACCCATGCTACGCCGCCACTGGTTGCAGTTTCATTGCAGTTGCGTTTCACCGTGTGTTCTGGGCCTTACGGTCATGGCTATACAGGGTGAATTTAAATTGGTTAGGCCCTAGATAGTTCTTGTTAGCACTACTATAACACCAATACCTGTAAAACCGTTAGTGTTTGTACGTTTATGATAGGCCTCCTTCACATTAAGAGCTTCTACTATGTAATCTATCTCATTCTACATAAAACAAGATAATTTTTCGTTTGGAGCAAGTACTGACTGATTAAGTCTGGCAGCTGATCCTTCTCGTCACTTCGAAAAAGGTTCTTCGATCGCTACAAGTTCTGTTTAACTTTTGGATTTAAAAGTAGGAATAACATCGGAACTTCAAAATATTACTTTGTCTAGAAATTTTACAATACATTTGTGTCTATCGTCATCCTGACATTGATAGCGTGGCCGTGATGTCATGGTGTTAATTTTTGCCATTTTCAATAGTTGTTAATAAGCAGAACGCCAGTCTTTAGCCATGGGTGGGTGACTCAACCATGTCCATCCCATACAATGAGGATTGACGCGTCCTTTCTTATACTTGTGGATGAGTGTTTTAACTAATAGTTTAAAAGGTCTAATAAATATAACTTTTACGACATTCTAATTTCAAGTACGTGAATATCGAATAACATTCACTAGTTACCATTACGGCCCAGTTATCTTCGAGGTTGAACCGGTGGAGCGTGTCGCTAGGTTCGCGGGTTCGAGTCCTTTAGCGGACAAGTTATAAACCAAATCGAAATCAAGTGAAAAATTATGTGGTGACTCAAGATAATCTGGGTTTTTACTCCTAGTTTGGATATTGACGCCCGTATTCACAAACGATGCTTGCTAAGTGAAGCAGCAAATGTAATGCACAGCGTTGAATAGATCTTTGTGATTGGTTCATTTGTGTCAGATTATGCAACGAGATTTATAGAAAAAAAAATAGCCAAGTGCGTGCCGTGCCGCGCGCAATGTAGGGTTCCGTAGTTGTCCGTTGTTACCACAATATATTTCAGAACATTGATTGAAACTGTTTATTCTGTGAAATACTCGAGTAATATTATGAAGTTTTCTATAAACAAGTCTACTAACGTAATATTTAGAAATAACTACGTAAACATCATAGGGGAGACCGAGGAGAGTTGAAAAAAAGGAGAAATGTCTTGACATTGTCGATTTTTTAGAACTTATTTACTACTAGCGAGCTCAGTGCGCGTTTTTTAGTTAAGTCTCGAGTTAAGAAATACGCAAATGTGTAATATTTGGGAAATTATTAGAAGTTGTTTCCACATCAGCCAGATAGTTTTGACAGTTCAAACTCCTTGCCAGACAGTTTTTTTAGGGTAGCTCCCAAAGCCACGATGACCCAAACTTCATGATTCACCAATATTGGGAGCATACGCTGACAAACTTTCAGCTTTTATAAAATGACGTAGGTCTGGCGTTCACTAGCTCTTAGTCTAATACGAAAATATTAAAATACTCGCCTACTAATAACAAAATACATAATTAATTTCTGCTTCGATTATAATAAGCGGGCTACTGAAATTGTGGCTTCGTTTATTATTTTGCAGATTAATAATATGATTTCGGAGTAAAAGAGTGATTTGATTATGAATACACTCGCATTAATGGACTCATCGAAAGCTATCCGCTGTACATACCTACATCATACTCGGAAGTAATCGTTTGCATTAATTTGCCTAATATCATGTTTAGCCAATGGCGGCGTGATTTAATTTCTAGGTATTCAATTTGAGACATTCAGATATTTTTTATCCGTTCGATAGCCCGAAGTTAGTTCGACTTTATGCCAGGTTAAGTAATCTACATTTCAGTTACCATTGAATGATTTAGAACCTACTTAATTCTTGAATTGACTCCTCAATCCTAGATAGAACTTGAAGGAAACCACGAATTTTTGCGCGAGTATTGGCATCTACTATGACTGTCCAAATATGAAATAAGTTAAACTTGTCAATATTTTAGAGCCAGCTGATGATGATCTCTCATTCAGTCTGTCGTGTATTAATTAGTAGCTTTTGCCCGCGGCTTCACCCGCGTGAAATTTAGTTTGTCACAGATCGTCATAAATTATAGCCTATATGTTATTCTGGGTTATAATCAATAATACTGTAAAGTTTCATTAAAATCCGTCCAGTAGTTTTTGTGTGAAAGAGTAACAAACATCCATCCAGACATCCAAACTTTCGCATTTGTAATATTAGTAGGGTTACCAAACGCGTTAGCACACGTGTACAACTTCAACTTCCATTGTTAAAGGCGTTCTTGTTTTTGTCAATCGTCCTTGCTAACAAAGTGTGCAGTCCGCGAGGCCACGTCTCTACACCTCTGTAGCATTTGAAAGACTCTACTTAGAGTCAAAGTACACGATGCGTTGCGGCGCCGCAGTGCTAAGATCTCGCCTTACCCGACGCTCGTGTGCCTGCCACAGATATTTCTATGTAAGAGAGGTGCCACACGAGCGCTACGTCGGCGCTGCGTCAACGCAGCTATCTCCGACGTCGCAGCATTGTTGTAGGATGTCTCAGTCTTTAAACGACAATGGAGTTGAATAAAATAATTGAATTGAATAATAATAATTAAATACTGCATTGCCGCTCCGTCGTTTCAACGCATCTCCCTTCCCCACCTCGTCTGCCTCGTCTCCTTGTGCGTTGCGCGTGCGTGGCGTCGCCATCCGTCATTTCAACTTTTCAACGCATCGTGTGGCATATCGTTCAGTTTTATATGTAGAACGACGGAGCGTCCGTTGACGCACAGCTAATTCACCGCACAGACAACGCCCGTGTGGCATCTCTCTAAGACGACGCAGCGACACCGCTCCAGGGACGCACCGGGGCCGCAACGTATTATGTGCTCATCGTTTGGCTCAAATGAATACTATCCACGATTTCTACACACAGCACATCAGACTATGCATTTTTGTAGCAAAGCTGACCCTATTACAACTGTATTAGATGCCAGAATGTTTACATTGATGTGCCTACATTCTTGACCGCTTGGGACCGGGCATAGGCGGTGACGGTTTACCGATGATTTCAGATTTACCATTTGGCTTGTGGTTATAACACGGCCGGTACATGACAACCGCAAAGCGCGCAAATGTCACAGCGGTTCAGTTTCAATTTACGGCGGTCAGTTTCGGACGGTTTCTAATCGCAGGCCACGTTCAAAATATCAACAATCTGACTGACCCCATTCAAACCCCACTCAAACAAAAGTCGTTGTAGAAAAAGAAGACTTTTAGAAAACATAAAACATTGTCTTGATTACTTTTGTCCCAAACTTCAGTCTTTTTGGTTCCATTTATCTGGCAGGATCCCGATAATGCTTTAAGTAGCCCTGCGAACCCTGCATGCAGCAGTTCAATTCAAAATTTTATCAGGTCCAGGTATATTAGATGAGACTCATTATTAATGTGTAAATATTGTGGTAATTAAGCTGATCTGATAAAACTTATTCTTGTAATTCTATACCTATGAAATAACTAAGACACAATACAATTACCAAACTGCTACTCCAAGCCACTAAGGGCCCTTTATTTCAAAAACAAACTCCGTTAACTAGTGCATGTTTATTTACCTTACCTTTGAGATTTCGGACATGCTGTTGTTTTTGTCTTGCGCCAGCGCTGCGTACCTTATGTAGGGCACGCACGTCTCCGCGTATAGGTTTTTGTGTTTAGAACAATCGGTCCGTTAGAGGAATCTCGGCCACGCGGCCAGCGACCGGTAAAGGTACATGGAATGGTGCCGTGGGCTAGTGGTTGTGGGTGATAGTTGACCAGTGGTCATGGGATTGATTCCCGGATGAAGCAAAGTAAGAGAAATGGGGAGGAAATTAGTTAGAGACTTAATCTGCCTGATGCTGCTTGTAGTGGCATGGAAAGCTAATAAAGTCATCTAGATACAAAAAGTAATCTGAAATCTCTAAAATGGTAACTGAATAATTGTGTCTTAGACTATTGGGTTTTAATTCAGACGAAACTGTACCAGAATCCAAAAAACTGCTTTTAACCCAACGTCAACATAATAAAAGAAAATCAATCCTCCCTATTAAAAAATAGCTTTTATAACTAAAGAAGTCATTGATACACCAGACATTGTATGTATAGCCAACGGTTTGTACTCGAAAGTTACAATCCAATAGCAAGGTCATCGGGTCACGGAAGGCGAAAGTTTGCAGTAACAGGTACTCCGCAAACACTGTCGCGTGCAGATAATAATACCAGTTAACTTTGAGTTAAACACGAGTTTTTAACTCACATTCTTTATGGTAGAAAGTAAACTTTTGCTCAAATTGATAGTCCAAAATTATCATTAATTTTAGGGAACCTTACATCACCAAACAATACAGAAGACAAAACAATCCTATTTATCACTCCGCAAACACTGTCGCGTGCAGATAATAATACCAGTTAACTTTGAGTTAAACACGAGTTTTTAACTCACATTCTTTATGGTAGAAAGTAAACTTTTGCTCAAATTGATAGTCCAAAATTATCATTAATTTTAGGGAACCTTACATCACCAAACAATACAGAAGACAAAACAATCCTATTTATCACACAGTTTCTCGTCTTTAAATCTGTGAAATTAATAGATTTCACTAAATAAAAGAAACGTCAGTTAATAAAAAGTTTACGTCTTGTTTCCACTACTACATCTCCAAGGAACTTTACAAATCACCAAATAGTTAGTACAAAAAACAAAATAATTATTGGTCCTTAAATTTGAACGAAACAGACGTCTACGAGAAAGGTTACCTTTTGTTTCCACTACTGCAAATCCAAAAATAAAACTATCAGCAAATGCTAAATCAGTTCCATGGGAAATATTAGCAATCATTCAAAAGAAAATACTTGTGAAGACTTCAAATATAAGGATCCACTTCTAATCTGAGCGGAAATGTCTGTACGGTAGTAGTGTCTTTAGAGAGTTATTACGTTTATATTCGTTCGTTCGTTTCAGCCGAAAGACGTCCACTGCTGGACAAAGGCCTCCCCCAAGGATTTCCACAAAGACCGGTCCTGCGCCGCTCGCATCCAAGCACTTCCCGCGACCCTCCCTACTTTTATGTTAACTGCACTTGAAATTGAAACTGTAGGGTAATTCAAGTGCAATCTGTCATTTCAATCTATTCTATTTGTCATTTAGCTTGTTTAATCTGTGCTGAATAAAGTGCACAATATTTAAGCAGGATATGGTTGCACGCGGATTTTTAGAGAGTTAAATCTTTTGGCCAATAGAAAACGTCATAATAGTTATTATATGAACTGGGATTGGTCAATGACTTTTGAAATTAAAATCCGATGGCCTGAAAAAATCGGTTTTCCAACAAACGTCAGTTACGCGCAAGGAGGTTTAGCTATTTATCCATCGAAGTTTATAAGGGAGAAGACATAAGACTAATTTTATTATTTGCCTGCCGCGACCCGGTTTTTACGAACAATGACGATGACGAACGATGAACCAGTAACGAGGAGCACACTTAGCAATGCTTCCAGGTTGCGCCTCGGTATCAATTAAGTAACATTTTCCGTTAAGTTTACTTTATGGCCAACTAAAGGACTTTTGCCGTCTCCATGGACAAACTCGAAGTATGATAACTACAGTCATTGTCAAAATTTTGCACTGCCATTGCCGCTGGATACCATATATCGCTACTATATTCATAGATAATAGACTTTCAGTTAATCGTCAAAATTGACATTGTTTTTTAAATAACAACAAATGGTATGAATTTTTAAATGTGATATTTTTATAAAGGTAAGTCCCCAAAACAACATTTGATAGCCTATTTTCTTTCGTTGGCATCTAAGTTCCTGTTTTCTACATATATGTTACTACTACCTATTGGATAAGTAACTAAGAACTTTGTCGTTTATTCCATGTGAACAAAATCCCTAAAAGCAATGATATTATATATCATTGCCTAAAAGCCCATTTGTAATAATATTCTTACTAAACACTGCTGAAAAAGGACTAAACTTCTGAGCTATGAACGTATAATCCAGTAGCATTAAGTAGGTAGGTACGTATAGCGACGTTGGAACTTGATATAGAAGTTAGCTGTTTTATATTTTTTTTCACAGCAGAAATCTTTATCTTTGATCTTAATATCTGATCGTACGTATTGTCTTTTAAAATATTACATTTGCCTAAATAAAAATAACCGACCTGCTGCTTATGTAAATTATAATTATTTATAACCCTACTTACAATGCATAACAATCATAATTAGGTATAGGTATTATAACCCTACTTAAAATGCATAACAATCATAAGATAGTTTGGCGTATAAGTAGGTAGGTAGGTACTATCTAGGCCGAAGGTGGAAGCGATCGACCCGGAAATATTCTCAACCATCTCAACTATCATAATATGTATTTAGAACAGTCCCTCCTTACCAATGATATTATAGATAATACCATTGCTCCTTCTTACCATCAATGCAATCGAGCAGACAAAGGACATTGATAAAAATCGCCCTAAGATTTTCAAAGACTTAGTATGTACCATAATTTTATGTATATTTTATTTATTTACTTGCAAGTGTCCAAACCTATCGGACAAGTTGCAGTTCGAAAAAATATTTTAAAAGTATTTAAACGAAATCAAAGTCACCGACATATTGACAGAGCAGAGACAGAGATGCGCTTTTTTAATTCGATTTAAGTAAATAATGGTATGATCGATTAGACTAGAGTCTAATCATTAGACCTTTAGGCCTCAGCCTCGAACTTAGCGGGCAGCGGGGCGGCGGCGGCGGCGGCGCGGGAGCGGGGCGGGCAGCGCAGACCCGTTCTCGAAACCAGCGGGCAGCTCGCGCGGCGCTTTAGCGGCGAAGTGTTGTGTTCGGGGTTGTGTTGTCGAGATATTTGTTTTTATTCGCGAACGAAATGTCTGAACAACGGCGACAATTTTATTTCGATTCAAATTTATTCCTTACGCTTGTGGGCAAAAGAAGGAGTGCGCTGCCCGCTCGTTGCCCGCTCCCTCGCCGCTGCCCGCTCGTTGCCCGCTCCGGCGCCGCTGCCGCGCCGCTGTTTTCGAGAACCGGTCTATTTGATTTTACGCATAAGATCCAGCCGCTCCCGCGCCGCCGCCGCCGCCGCCCCGCTGCCCGCTAAGTTTGAGGCTGAGGCCTTAGACGGGCGCAGATCCGCCGCGCCCGCAGCGCTTCAGTGGATTATTGCATTTTATGTATATTTAATCACATTTATTTACCTACATTTACATATTTACTCTTTTCTTTAAGTGTAGACACTGTTTATGTATAAGTCCACTATTGCATGCCGTGGCAACCTATAATTAAGGCAGCACTTAGATTAAGTTAAATACGTTGTAAATATTGATTGTCTTCCAGAGTATGTCTTGTTGGTTGTCCTATTATATAAATAAAATAAATATTTATAGCAACACAATGTTTAAAAATAAAATTTTTCAAAAACGATCAATTTAATCGATTATGTCTATTCTAAATGGACATCCCTATTTGTTAGTCAAATTGTCATTCACTCGCATCACCATTCACCTTTTCTCTCTCACTCACTCTTGCTGTGTTGCTGTCTTGCTTGATCCTTCTTTGTGATTCGTTTGTGTTTTAGCTTTTATTTTCGGAACTTTATTAACTACAAACTTGGCTATTCAAACGGACTCTGATTGATTGCAATAACGACATACTCAGCCTGGGATTTACTGTTTTTGTGTGGCTCGGCCAAGGCTCGGCTGGTGGTTCTATGGTGTTAGAAAATGAGCAACTTAATTATACACAACAATGGGCAGCACCTCGATCGGTAAGTACCTACATTTTGCTCTGCAATCTTATGAATAAGTACTAGCCTTGCCAAACTTCTGAATTGCCATTCTCATGGCGGGTTGTCTTGAAATGAATGTTCCGCTATTATCTGTGGTTCAACCCTGGACAGTGTGGACAGCCAGGCCCGATTCGATTGTAAGAAACTAGTCGATGGTACAGCGCAATGGAGGCATGAGCGAAACAACAATTATGTTGACAATCCAGCTGGTTTTGGTGTAAATCTAAGGAATTATTTACTTTGACACTATCTCCCTGCTCTCAATGAAAGCTTGTTTTGTTTTGTTTTTTGGAACTAAGACTACTAGATTATTATTTTTTGTAACTAAGTTTGTAACACGTCATAATTAATTATTATAACAACAATGCTTATTTACTAAAGCTGTTTAACCCTACCCTCTGACCCAAAATTCTACTAACAGCACATAATATTGAATTATCATTTTTTTTATGGTTTGCGGCTCAATTTATTCAACGCACAGGAGTATGTGTGGCATGGCATGCAATGAATCTATTTATTTTTACAGGTTACAGCTCATGATCTTATATGCACAACATAATGGACCCAAGCCCAAGATACAACACAAATGCATCTACTTCAAATCTTAGCAGAAAATGTGTGCTTTGCAGTAGAACACTAGAGCCTAGAACACGTTCACATCAGCTCATGTCCCTGAGAACTAACACTCAACATCATATTAACATCAGGAACATAATTGTGGAACGACTAACTCCATTAGAGGTAATGCACGCTAAAGTCCTTATTTAATAAAATGTTATTGGCTATACAATCAGTCTAATTCTTGTAAAGTTATTGGTTTCTGTAAATTAATACTAAAATAAAATAATTTAAGTGCGGGACATTAAAAAACTGATAATTTTTTTAAACTTATTTCTAATTATTATTATTTTTAAACAGGTTACTGCAAATGACTACATCTGTGGGGCTTGTCACTCATTATTGCAAAGAGATACCACACCTACTTCACAAGACTCTCCAGATATGCCAACCGGTGCCCCGGTAGGTCACCAACAAGTTTGTGTTGGATGTGGTTGTTCATTATTGCGAACTTGAAGTCATTGTTTGGATACAGAGAATAATCAAGATATATTAAACATTGTTCGAAATTGGATTCAACCCAGAGAGGTAAGAGCCCTGCCAGTTTTATAATACATAAAAATAATTATGCCGGTTTATTATAATAATAAAAAAGGTTTTTTCCGAATCAGCCTTCCCATCCTTCAACTCCTTCCATTGCTTTCAATCTGCCACTACTCTCATCCATACAGGTTATACAGGGTGGAAACGATAAGTGATCTCACTCGATTATTTCTAAACTACACAAGATATCGAAAAACTGGTTACTCATCCTGAAAGTGCTTCACGAGCTCTTTCTAACGGTATCAGTAAATAGTTACAGAATTAACTGGATCTATCCGAAAATTCAATGTTTTCAGCCTCCATACTAAATGTATGCCAGCCACACAATATTAAAAGTGTTATAGATCACTTATCGTTTCCACCCTGTATAATACAAATAGACTTATATTATTAAAATATTGCAATATTATTACTTACATAATATTAAACATAATTTTTACTATTATAAAGCCAGTTAAAAATTCCCTGAGCCAAATAAACTCAGTAAAGTTTTATTTATACTTCCTGCATAACAACAGACTACTCTTTTAAACTACCACTATTCTCACTCTCAATCCTCGTTCCTCATTCATCCCTTTCGTTTCCTCCATAGACCAATCATTCCTCATCATTCAGCGTTCAAATCATAAATTATCTTTCATCACTCATCTTACTATTCCGTTACACACAAAAGTCGTTAATCCTATATAAATATTGCTCTTCTTATTGTTGAACTGTGAATCTGATGTTTTATTTTATTTTCAGATTCGTCCTTCAGATCTTCTTTGCCATAGATACTATCAGAGAGCACGAATTACTACAGTTGGTGCTTATTTAATGAAGCTGAGGACCGGTGATTCAGATGACAGAATAGCTACATTACTTGGCATTTCAAGGAGTACTCTTACAAAATATGTAATGAAAGCACGCAGTATGATGGAGGAACATTTCGTACCAGCACATTTAGGGTTACAACATATTAGTAGAGAGGAAGTAGCCCAAAGAAACCTTTATGTTCCAGTCTCTTTTCGGGAAGCCAGGAAACGATTTACCACAAAGAAAGGCTATTGTCATCATGGATGGTACATACATACATTTATGTGCAAAAAAGTAGCAATTATGCATACCAAAAAAAAAACTTATTCCCTATACAAATATCGGAATCTCGTTAAACCATTTATGGTACTTTGTTGTGATGGCGACATCATTGATGTATTGGGCCCATATTTAATAGAAAATGTAGAACATGACCATTAATAAATAATAAGTACCTACATACGTATTTTCATTTATACCTACATAACTGCCTACTTACCCTTGGCACAGAATAAGTAATAGTACCCTTGGGTCGGAATAAAGATATTTTTGGATTTAAATGTAAGTAAAATATATTAACTTCTTTTTAAAAAATGTTTGGCTTTTCCGTAGGCATTCCTATTTTTCCAATACGCAAAGTTCTATTTGCTGCTATTCATACGGTTTGACAAAGGGGTTCTTTATCGATCTACGATTTAAAGTGTAATTAAGACGTCTCTCCTACATATCTATACCTACTTATAATAAATCTGTAGAGAGGTCAATTCTGTACATGAAATATAATTTTCAAAATAACTATCAGGGGGTGATACTGATGCCAAAAATGCAATCAGTAAAATTTTTGTCTGTCTGTCTGTCCGTCTGTATGTTCCTTATAGAAACAAAAACTACTCGACGGATTTTAACGAAACTTGGTACAATTATTCTTCATACTCCTGGGCAGGTTATAGTATACTTAGGAATTCTCACGGGAACAGGAATTAGCGGGAAAATCCTTTTGTATGAAAAATCTAAACCGCTTAAGTTAGACGCTTTAAATTTCGCACGTAGGTACTTTAGTAAACTAATTCCCACGGGAACGGGAATTCGCATTATTTATTATACATAATAATATAATTCTTGACAATAAATAGTTTTATTAGCAACTAGCGGCCGCCCGCGACTTCGTACGCGTGGATCCCGTTTTACCCCCTTCATCTAGGTTTAGATTTTTTCGTTCAAATGTTTTTTCCCGTTCACGTGGGAATTTTGCAATATCCTGTTGTAACTAAGCTTTAAGTTTATTAAGATACCTACATGTCAAATTTCAAGCGTCTAACTAAAGCGGTTTAGATTTTTCATACAAAGGGATTTTCCCACGAATTCCAGTTCCCGTGGGAATTAGTTTACTAAAGTACCTACGTGCGAAATTTAAAGCGTCTAACTTAAGCGGTTTAGATTTTTCATACAAAAGTATTTTCCCGCTAATTCCTGTTCCCGTGGGAATTCCTAAGTATACTATAACCTGCCCAGGAGTATGAAGAATAATTGTACCAAGTTTCGTTAAAATCCGTCGAGTAGTTTTTGTTTCTATAAGGAACATACAGACAGACAGACAGACAAAAATTTTACTGATTGCATTTTTGGCATCAGTATCACCCCCTGATAGTTATTTTGAAAATATATTTCATGTACAGAGTTGACCTCTCTACAGATTTATTATAAGTAGGTACCTATAGAAGATAGAAAATGGAAATGTACTTCTGTTATGCTAATAACCTCAAAATCTGAAGCATTTTTCCTATTGTAACGAATCTCCCGCTTATCCGTGCTTTAAGTATCTACACTAATATTATAAAGAGGAAAACTTTGTTTGTTTGG
This sequence comes from Ostrinia nubilalis, assembly GCF_963855985.1. Taxonomy (NCBI): domain Eukaryota; kingdom Metazoa; phylum Arthropoda; class Insecta; order Lepidoptera; family Crambidae; genus Ostrinia; species Ostrinia nubilalis. The sequence continues at coordinate 22,110,532 of NC_087119.1, read as the reverse complement.
TTGTAATGAATAGACTCAAAAACTATTGGACCGTTTTTATTAAATTCTTTCACCATTCGAAAGCTACATTATCCACGAGTAACAGGCTAAATTTTATTTTGGAAAATAATAGGGTTCCGTAAAATATGTAGGTAGGTACCTAATGTAGGCCACGCGCGCGAAGCCGCGAGCGAAAAGCTAGTGGAGTATAAGGTGACAATCGTTAAGTAATTTCACATATAAAAATCATTATTTCATTGCTTGGGGGTCTTGGGGCGAACGATGTATGGACGCAGAACAATATCCTTTATTTTCAAATTTAAGCAAAAAGCATTCTGTGGTTATAAAATACCTATGCTTATTTGCACCTAGTTTATCAATCACCATGTTAATTCCATGCTTTCTATCCAGTCGACTGCTCTAACGACAAGGGTGGGCAGTCGTTGAGATGACAGCGCGAAAATCGTCGGCATCCACTAATTATGACCCTTATGTACCACTATATTGACAAAGTTCTCCGTCTTCGTACGCGATATTGGAAATTTGGCATCTACCATCGGCTGATCTGACATTAGGCGTAGTCTGGCTTTGATATTCAATTTTCAACTGTATTACCTTGACAATCAGTTCAAAATTGATTACTAGAAAATTATTTGACAGACGATTTCTACTCTCGACAAATGCATTTGAATTAGCCCACTGGATAAGCTAAGAAAATATCAATCTGGCTTCAATGTCAAATCTACTTTTCTAGTGCAATAAAGTATAAATTGACAATTTGTAGAACCGGTCTAACACGTCCAGTTATTGAGGTTACCTCGTTCCTATGTAATGACATAGTACTTGCAGTTATGTAGAATCTACTCGTACTAAGTAACTACTAAAAATAGATTACTTAGTGCCTAAAATCGTCACACAATGGAAGCAATAAACGTATTGAGTATTGAGTATTTTTAATAATCTGTAATCTTGTCCAAAAATGAAAACAAAGAAGGTAGTCTTTAAAAAGTCTTGTATGTAGGTATGTCTGTCTTGTACTCATTTTATAGGTTAATCTGAGAATTTACTTTTCACCAACAGAGAGAATAGAGTTTACACGGAAATAAATTATGTCGACAATATAATTATGAAAATTTTTGCCTTTATCACACATCATTACTGGAATAAATCTGATTTAAACTAGGTACTTCTCGTGTCTAGTGTTTTTCCAGTGGGTATAATAGTATCGGACCATCTACTAGGTAATTTGCCACCGTTTTGTTTGAAGAAACTCATACTAATTAATCTGCACTCACAAAGTCTCGAGTGTTCAGTCCAACGTGCAATAACTAATTGATTCTCAGAATTCCACGCCTGCCTTATTCATACCTGAATTTGTCGGAATCCGCTTTCTGGTGCTTTCTAATACTAATTAAAGGAAATTCACCGCTCTGTGTAATTTGCAATTTAACTTCTTTTGCAAACGTCAACTATGGCAAACTTTAGCAATACAGCACAAGCTTGCCATTTCCACAATTCTAGACAAGTCGCTAATTAATATTCTAGGAACCAATCGGTGCAGAGCTGTGGTCCCTTTGTCCCCAATTCCCCATCCCTTTGATCATATTCTGACATTCCATTTAGTTTCTACACCAGAGGTGGAATTGTGTAAAACAATCGTAATCATTTGTCAGTTCATAACGTACGATTATTCTGTCAAACGCTTTGTTTATCTGACTTTATCGTACGTTAGGAGGAACTGTCAAATGATTACGATTGCTTTACACAATTCCACCTCAGATGTACGAGTAAAGTAAATATTTGTAATTCTAAATTGCCATCTATGGCATTTTAAAAATGTCCACCAAGCATAGCCAATTGGATAAAATAATGAATGGTGTAAATGAATCTTACCAAATTGATGACAGCTTAAACTACGTATCTTACCACCTTACAGTTCTGGAAAACATAATTTGCTACAGCCTTCCAGCTAACCTTAAGCCTGATTAAAATGGCTCTAAGGCTACCTCACCTCAACTTTGATATTTAAAAGACACCTAGTTATTATTTTTCAAATAAAGTATCAGCCCAATGGCAACATCATTTTCACCATTTAGTTTTTTGAATTAGTGACTTCATAGCAGTGTTAGTGACAGATGATTTTCAAATGGGCACATGGGTATTGATTGATTTTTTTATGAACAAGTTTTTGTAATTACATAAGGCAGAGAGGTTTCAAGAAACCGACACTACACCGTGCTTTATCCGTTTGAATGCGTCGTAACAATACACTTATCCGATACATATATTTTCTTTTGATTGAATTTGCATATCGGAGCGATACAACCAGTACAAATGAAAAATCGAAGATCTAGAAATACGACATGAATGCACTTCAACCTTTCCGATTGATGTATCTTTTGCATTAAATTGTATCAACTGCAATATTGTAGGTCCCGTTTCCGAGTAGGTAATGATACTTCACCACCAATAACTCTTTGAGAGTACGTCTTTCGATTGCACGTATGGTGTACGTACACTTACAGTAAAGAAGAACAAATCTGCAGAATACCGAATAACTTTAATTACCATAACGCCTTCATTGCAATTACTTACCTACTTAGTGATTACACTCATAGGTATTCAGTGGAAACAAAATTCAAGCCTGACTCATGGGAGGACCTATGAAAAAGTTTATTTTTTTATTATTTTATTAGGTATATTTTAATATTTTAATTAGGTACATAAATTACGGGTGCATTTACAAGAGCTAGGTATATGCTCCACAAAATGGATCTAGCTGAAAAAGTTGTTCATCGAAATAAGGTACATGACCCACCCGTAAGATAGTAAGCCTGAATGTGATCACGAAGAATTAGCCTTATTTTTGCAAGAATTTGATTAGACAAACCACTTGACCAGGGTCGTCTTCAACCTACTAAGGGCCCTGGGCACTTAAGGATCAAGGGGGGCCTTTATTATCCGAAGAAAGGTATTTTGAGTAGACGTGGTCGCTGGGCCCTGGGCACGTACCCGAAGTGCCTAGTGGGAAAGAGGCATCTGACAAATCTTCTTCTTCATTCGAAATCATTAGACAAATCATAGTTAATGGCAAACGCACGCTAGGTGTAAGTACGTGTACGTATACAGTTCAAAGTTGTTTTACTATTTCCGTCACTGTGAAAACGGTTTTGACCGCAAGCCCGCCATGATAGATAGCGAATGTTTCAAATGATACTGCAATGTGAATTAGATTTGTATCCACGTGAATGACGTTAAGTGCGGTATGTTCAAGTTTTTACCCTTTCACTTGTAATGTTTTACGCCTCAGTGGCAGGCTCGAATCATAATTTTCAGATGAGTACATAAAGTTGAAATCTTACTACCTTTGCGATGTTACAACGTGACTATGCGATATAAAATCCGTTCTTAAGTTGAGTAAATCATCTAAATTAAAATATAATAAAAGTGCCTTATTAATTTTGAAAAAAAAAAATCTGTTTTATACACTTTTCAATAATACGAGTACACAATCTAGCTAGGCCATACAGCCTTATAATCCATTCTGAGACCTTGCTTAATAGTACGAAGCCGGGTCGTGTCACTAGTATAATGGATATTACATCGACTGATGTTCATATAGACTGCCTTATTAATAAATTGATTTAAAATAATTTGTCACCGATGATGTCACTGCATTGTCTACATATTATACGTCTGTAATGTAACGTTTTACACAACCGTCCGTTTTTGGCGCGTTAAAATTGCGCGCGCGTCGCGGTCATTGTGAAAGCGCTTTGTCGAATGTCGACTGCTCCAATAGTCGCAGAAAAGCGCTTTGTAGCTGAATGAGGCTTCTCCAAGTCGCAGATCATTTGGCTGAATGCGCTCGCGCACAAAAAGCTTAGCGGGAGTACAGGACATCTCTAGTAAATAGGGGAGACCTAGGAGAGTTGTAACAGAAGAGAGTTGTGACATTGTCGATTTTTGGAAATTAATTAACTAATATCACGAGCCCAGGGCGCATTTGTTAGCTCGAGACTTGAACTAAAAATGCGCACTGGTACCAGCTCGCTAATGGTCAATAAGTTCCAAAACATCTATAATATTGCAACTCTCAGATAGAACTCACCTCGGTCGGGAGACGAAAAAAAGAAGTCAACTAGATTGAAATAGAAGCAGTGAAGCATATGCCCAGCAGTGGACGTCATGTGCTTTAAAATGATGATGATGACTTGTTTATTGTACTGAGTCGAAAGCGATATATTTCTGGAACAGATACAGCCACGGAATATAATTATGAGTCGCAATCGACAGTCGCAACGTCGATATCCTCATTAATAATTTCTAGGTTAACAGGTAGGAATACACAATTTTCCGTCTTGGAATAGTGCCTTGTATTTACTATTTGTTTTCGGTTTCGAGTAGAGATAGTTGCATAGATATTGTTTTGCAACGTAGCCAAGGAAGATAACGGATAGAATTTTATCCAATAGCGTTACAAGGTCATTGTAGCCATAAGTTTTAACCGCAGCTTTCATGGAATTTAATTTGTTAAAGAAAGTTGATATTTAATTTAATTAATGTACTGTCACCAGAAAACCTAATTACCTACCTACTTACGCCACAATAACAAGGACCAATGGGAAAACTAAATAATGAGATTTTCTTTATTATTCAATGAATGGCGAATACGCTTTGAATTTATGGCATTTTTTTTGGATCAACCTTCAATTTCTTGTCATGAATTTACCATGACTTACCACTTTATGCGATCAGAGCTTTGAAAAACACACTCTTCATAGAGACAGTATTATAATCTAATTAATTTGATAACTAGTATCTAAATAGTACTTTGATGTACCGTCAAAGTAAACCTCGTAGATTCTTGCCTCGGTGGCTCTAAAATTTACTGCAAATTTCGTGGAAGATTCAAAGTAACTGCACTATGATGTGAAGTTTTGGTTCTAAGTAAATGGCTAACAATATAGGTACGTGAAATGGTAAGCCTTATTTGAAACGTTAAGCATTTCGGAAAGAGCTTACAAGTTGTGGGGTATGTGCATTCATAATGTTTGGTTTCGCAATAATTTAATGTGCTAACTTTCACATACTTAACAATACCTATAGTGACAAAAATATATTAGTAACTAGTTGACCCAGCAAACTTCGTACTGAAAAAGATTTTTAAGTAACTTGTCTTTAAAGGAAATCGCAATTTTAATGAGGGCTATCGTTTTATCGCTCACCAGTTAGCGCCACTGTAGAGTAAGGTCCTGTCACTTGCTAGTAGCGAAGACAGTGGCACCAACTGGTGAGCCCGAAAGTGGTAGGAGGACTATCGTATTTGCACTCATCAAGATGGCGCCACTGTAGAGTAAGGTCCTGTCAATCGCCAGGGGTGCCAACTGTTAAGTATAAAAATGATAGCCCTAATTTCTGCACATAGCCTGTTTGACATGAGGTGTCAATCCTGGAAAATGGCGGAGTAAATACGTAACTACATTGATTAAACAGTAACTCATCGAAGAGTTTTGCTTAACTTTTTAAAAGACGTATTAAACAGTGTGTTTGGGATAGGGCTAGCGATAATATAATTTAAGGCGATGTTGTGATGTCAATTTTATCGAACAAAATACCCCCATAAGTGGTTTGTATAACAATACAGATAAATAAAAAATTGCAGCTAATAGTCCAAAAAACTTAAAAAAAAAATATGGAATTTTAGATTTTGTCAAAAAATTCAGTTTTGACGGACACGTTTTTGGGGCATTTTTGTCCACTAAATTGACTTAATAATATCGCCTTAAATTATCGCTAGCCCTATCCCAAACACACTGTACAGCCTATGTTCAGCAGAAAAAAAAAGGATTCTAATGGTGAAAGACTTTTTCAGATGTGTCCAGTAGTTTCAGAGCCTATTAACTTCAAACAAACAAATTATATTAGTGTAGAAAAATTGGATGACTATGGTGACTATGGTGAATATAGTTGGTCAACTATTACGTGGCCGGTTGTCGCCTGCATCATTTTATAGCCATTTCAAATCAATATTCTGATATTTCAGTCTATTTGTAAGCCATCGTATTAGACATGCATCGTAATATGTTCCATTTAATTATACGTTCGTTCCGATGTGACCGATATAGCTAGAATTGTTGTATTTCCTCAGATTATTGTTCCAAAGTCTGCAGTGTAAGGGTCATCATGATGATATAATGTATAATCAGTCAAAACTAGCCTAATTGCCGAAAAATACTTTTGAGACTTTCCTGGGGGTTTCAAATTGGAAATACCTTCATTAAAAATTTGACTAGTCATTTTTAGACTAATCTTTTCAATAGATAAACTAAATTTTTTGATATTTTATATTAATATTTGAAGTATTTTTTTTTGGGAAGGCCTGTATGTATACAAAGGTGTAATAAATTAGGTGCCGTATTCTTTATAGTCTTGATATATTTGCCTAGTCTTTGATGTCAGACTTGTTCTACTCATTGGAATAACTCTACTATGCCATTTGTGTCATTTTTATAGTGTCAATTGAAAGCATGCCCGCTAATGAGCGCAGAACCCGGAATTGCGGGAGCACGCCACAATTGCCACATGCGCGCGCGCACGCCACTTCACTTAGCGCTAACTTTGGAATGTCACGACATTCGCGATAGAGGTCAATACGCCCGACATCAACAGTTTAATATTATTTATGGGTATTTCTCATCGCCACGGTTCTCATCGTCACCTTCGTGGCGAATTTTATTTCTTACTTATTTCAACTTTTTGTAAACAAAAATTGTAGCGCTTGATGTGAAGATTGTATTCTCAGTAAATCAGTCAAATATGTAGTGAGTCTCGTTTGGAAGCTTTAACGTTTTGAATTTTTTGATGCCACGAAAGTGATTCTGTACTTCACAGCAATAATTTTTTCAAACTTTACAACTGTAAATGACTCTTAAGTGTTTATAAAACATATATTTTGTCTTATTTTCATTGATAAATAGCAATAACATAATATAAATAGGTACCTACTTAAATACAAGATAAAATTTTACCGATTACTTCACCTACTAAGTTACAAGATTCTACGCAATTGGTTTTAAGGGTGACACTGGTGGCATTCTAAAATGCTAAAGAAGCAGAAAACGGATTATTAGTACCTCAATAAAAAAGAACTCTAACTGATTATCAGTCCCTCAACAAATATATATTTTTTATTTAGGCCAGAGGGCCTCGTATTTTTGTTGTACAACTTTTAACTCAAACTTCAGATTAAATTTATTTTACAAACAGATACACAGTCACATATACAGACATACATACAGTCATACAGACAGACAACAAAAATACGAGGCCCTTATTTATTTATTGATGTACTGACTGATCTCTACTTACCACGTATAATTTATTAGTTATTAAAATATTGTAAAAACATAAATACCAGTCACTATATTTTAAAATAAACCAAAGCAAGAAATCACTTTCGTGGCCTAAAATCACCTTCGTGTATAAAACACCACGAAGGTGATGCCACGAAGGTGACGAAAATTTTAGTTTTTTATGAATTATCCTTAAATTTGAATTTAACGGTTCAAGTTGAATACTACACAAATAAGTCTAACATGTTAAGTTTTCAATGGCAAAGTTTCAATTAAATTGTTTAAATTTTAGAGGTAGAAAATAATGTTCAAGAAAGCGACGGTATGTCTATGGATAATCACAAAAAGTTACGTATTTTTTTCGCGGAACGACGATCGACCTACCTCACCTCCCAAATAGTCGAAGCGCGACTGACGTTAACCGAATAGAACGCTGTGATTGGTTGCTGGTGTTCGGTTTAACGGCAATCTTGTATTATTACTCAAAATTTTAGGTACCTAAAATCGTGTGACCAACGTATTTCGCTTACTCAATTCAAAATAATTATAAGAAGATATTTTTTTGACTATTGTGTGGAAAGTATATTTAATTACGATGATTTTAGTATATGCTACACACAAATTGAATGAAAATTGTGGATGCAGTAACCAAATGTTTCATTGCAACCGAAGGTGTGACACGATGAGAACGCGAAAAATGACCCCGTTTTTTATCGATTCATGTGATTTTTTCGTATTATTTTTGCTTCTATTACGATAAAATTTATTTCGTATGTAGCTAAATAGATATTTTATCATCTGATTTCAAAGTTATTGTTCTAACTTATACCGTTATGAACTATTATTGTGTGACCATCAAATTTGAGTGTAAATGAGAAGTACCCTTATCCACAACGAGCAGGCTGTTGGCCTGCAACTCACCTGATGGAAAGTGATGATTAGGCCGAAGGTGGAAGCTCGCTTCACTCTGGATGTCCACCGACCACCGACCTCGAGAAGAGTCATTCTGAAGAGATATGATTATTGAAAGTTATTATTAAAATTTATTTAAATGATATCGTTAATTAAAAGCTTGAAAGTGTCTGGCAGATGTTGATTTATTACTAACATCGTGAAAATGTACGATAAAATGTCTCTTCCTACAATATTTTCTTCGTACTTCTTCAAAGCCTAATAGTAACTAACAGGAAAAGACACATTTAACTATGTTAGCAGTTAGTAATTTAGAGCTAAATTAACAATTGTTAGCAACGGCAAAATTAAAAGCATGTCCGTAATCTAATTGTAAAATATATTCCTTCCATATTAAATGTCCATTACTAAAAATATAACACCGATTTGCCCGCGAAAAGAAACGCGGATGCGACCATTTTGTTGCACAAGAATTGCGCAACAGTCGCTGTGCATGCGATACATCGACCGCCGACTACCGCGGGCGAACTTAATAGCTGTAGGAACACCGGCAATCGACTGTACTCATATAGAATAGTCAGTCGTAGGCTATGCAGTGCAGGTGTCAGGGCTATCGATCTTACTGCCCTACTGACTGATATTTCTCCCTCAACTTTTAGGGAAATCGATGTCATAATTAAAGGATAAGCTTAAGCGCAGATCACCAACTTTTAGTTAGCCGATAGTTAGACCCGATCCTAATTTGTATGAAGAATTGAATTTGACTTTCATATGTGGCCATACTGATTAACAGCCCGACCCATGTATCGGCCAACTAAAAGTCGCTTGTCTGCACCTTATGATTTGGCGATTGGTGTTATTCATAAAATAATTAACGGATATAATATTGCAAAAAAGCTTATTTAATTGGGTACAACCAGAGTTTACATTGAAATTTGTGTCAAAAACTTATCATAGGGTAGTTCAATAGGTTTACGGCCATTTAAGCAAAATTTCGTATTCAGAAAATTTTTTCTCCATCAAAGAGTGGGCAAAAGGAATATAAAGTTTTGAATCGTAAAAGGAACACAATTTCCACTAATGTAAGTTTTCTTTGACAACATATAGTGGTGGCAATATTGGCTATTCTCGGCCACTTAATTCAGTTTAGGCCGCTTGTTGTGTTAGTTTTCGGCCAGTGTTCAGATTTTTCAAAATAAATTTTATTATTTGCAAAAATCAACATGTTTTTAATACACTTTTAATGTAAAATAATTAGGAACATAAAATTTTCCTTTTTGAATTTAAATGTGATTTTAACAGTGATTTTTGCAATAACCATTTCGATTACCAAAATATTTATGTATACGAGACTAATTCCAAAAATTTGAATAAGTTTATATTACATATGAGCATTAAGAATAATATATTTTACCAAAACAGTAGCTTTATAACCTTTTAATTTTACATGACAGCCCTGGAACTGCAATGTATACAGGGTGACTTTTGTATCAGTATCCAAATTTTTTCCTGACATTAGGTATCGTTTATAGATGACATTTTTAATAAAAAATAGGTAGGTCAAATTTTAACATCAACTATTTTTTTCCTAACCAATTAATCACGTAGTGTGGTTACCGCGCTTAGCGCGTAAACATTTTGCGGGAGAGCTGGTCGAGCGGAGAGCTGGCAACGTGTGGCAACGCTCGACCGGCCGGCCTGGCCGCGCGGCGCTTCAATCAGTCGCCCGCGCAACCCATTACGAGACGCGCGTATCACTGCGCGCGCCGATCGTTCCGTCGTGCGGTCAATGTAACGATGTATTCGCAGCGCGAGTGTTATGAAATGATTCGGTGCTACATTTTAAGTGGAGAGAGTTTGAACCGGGCCCAGAGGAATACCTCGACTTCGTAACCAAGGACTAAACCCAACAGTGCCAAACCGGTGAACGATTTTAGCGGCAAACTGAAGCGAGATCCGCGAGCAAGTAGGTAAGTACCTACACGAGACGCGAAGTGCGAAATGACACTGTAGTTTTAAATAAACTCAAAGACAATGTACAAAAGCGTGCAAGTCTGTCTGGAGAAAAATGGTATGCACTTTGGGCAATTATTAAAATAACTACTCATAATTTGTTAGTTTGTTGTTAGGTTAGGTAGGTTTGGTAAGCAATCTCAATTATTGCACATGAAAATAACGATAAATACCCCCGAATAGGTACACAAGAAAAGTAGTGTTACCGCTCTCGGTGATTTTATTTTCTTTTTGATAGCGTAATTATTGTCGTAGGTATTTAATTTTTCTACCATAAATTAGTAAGTCTGTTTAATTAAAACTAATTACCACTTTGAAATCTTTTGCATTTTGACGGTCCTAAGCCCGTGAAAGTATGAAGGGAAAATCGACAACTTATAAATCGTATCGCAATGAATGAAATGCGGCGCGGGCAGGCGCGTACGTGTGTGCGTGCGTAAGCGAGTGAGCCGTGACCACGGTGTAAGTGATTTTTCAGACTGTTTCTGGGTGCTTTATTTTGACATTTTTGTACTGGACGATACAAAAATAAAAAATACGTGTTTTGTCTTTCGCTTCATAGATTATTATATTAAAATTTGGATACTGATACAAAAGTCACCCTGTATGTCGCAGGCAAATTGTATGATTCCGCATTTTACAAACGGCGTCGTCAGTTCACAAACGCTCGCTGTTCTATGAAATGCCGAAGGCAAAATGTAAATTGCCTTGGCACTTTATAATATGCCACAAAATTTGGTAGCCAATTCAATCGCCGTTTACAAAATGCCGCGGCAAATTGAAGTATTTAGTTCTGTTTCTTACCACGCGAGGCGCTGCTTATCAAAACGAGGAAAATGGCGTCGAGTAGTGGTATTGTGATACATAAAACGTACGTATTCAAAGGACTTTTCACAAAAAAGTATTGTTTTAAAGACATTTACTATAATGAATTGAGGAAATTTTACGATTCACAAATAGGAGCAGTGAAAAAGCCGTGGACAAATGAAAAAGTTTTTGAGGTTATCCCGCACGTAAAAAACGCTAAGGTGACAATGGAATCTGGTGCTCGGAGGACTGCTGCGGAATATGGCTTGTTCTAGGTATAATTAAAATGTTTTTTTTTATGCATAACAAGTCAGGTACCTTATTTAACCACAATCGTATCTGGTGTTAAGTTTGTCTTTAATCGAAAGTACCATATTATTCATAAAAGTTGTATTATTGTTAGTTTGTTACTTAGGTATGTCATCAGTTTAAATTAGTTTAGTATTATTTTTGTCACGAAAATATTTTAATTACTTTAGGAGTTTTTTTAAGTTTGTCCTATTTGAATATAGATTTCTGGTTTCTGAAATAAAGTCTGATTTGTCCAACATGTGTTTTATGTTGGTCACCCTATTGTAACAATCATAGTCGAAATTATCAATGGACAACACGCATAAGTTGTAATATTAAGTTAAATTATGACTTAATTTAAAGTTTAGATCACACACATTACAATAGTTTTTATTTCACCTCAATCCATCCAGTATTACCGAAGATAGAGCCCCGAGAAGTTTACGGGCTTTTTAAAATTTTCAAAAATTTCCAATATTCGCGCGTGACGTCACAACATGAATTTGCAGCCCCCGCACGTTAACCCATTTACCACTTTTTGTCTTTTTCCAACTAAAATAAAATTTTACCTAACTGACAACTGTTGTTAGTTGTCATCGTTCAATCACAATTTTCAAACTAGGCGCTATAAAAGTAACCATTATTATGCCACCTATTGCCAATTTTGTGCACTATGAAGCCATTTTTACATTTATGCACTTAAATATACATTTTCTGGAAAAATGACCAAGTTCGTGTCTCTGTGCTCAATAACGAGTAAATATTCCAGTTATTTGTTAATTTTACTTGGAAAGTTTTCCGGAATTTTTGAAAATTGGTGAATAAATAGATTTCGCCATGTTCTTTCCGAATTTTGTGACCTCGTTTATAGCCGCGCGCGCGCCCGCCTTATTGAAAAAAATCCGCCTTAAAAAAGGTTTTTGACAACTACTTTTTTCATTTTATAATTTTTGGGACATAGACAAGCTAAGAAGGTTTGATAAATGTGATAAATTTCATGTAATGTAAGTTAAATAGATTTAGAGTTGTGAAACAGTTAAATTAATGTACCTGCTAAATTGCGAGTTCTTTTTTCTTTAATCATGGCAGGACACGCTGCCGGGTGTCCTAAATATGCTGAAGTACAAAAAAAAATCGCGTTGCTGAAGTAAACTTTTTTTTGTCTTGTTTGTTTCTACATTACATAATTGCATCCTACTATTATTATAAATGCGAAAGTTTGGATGTCTGGAAGTTTAAAATAAAGTAAAGTAATGTTTATTTCTCACCAACATAACAGATAATATTATGATAACAAACAATCAGGGAAAACAAAAAGTAAGAATGTTGGTGGGTTGATACCTGAACTAGGAAGATTCCTGTGTCCCAGGTTTGTTACTCTTTCACGCAAAAAGTACTCAACGGATTTTGTTGAAACTGTACAATGTTATTGTTTGTAACCCAGAATAACATACCGCGTGACACTAAATTTCACGCGGGTGAAGCCGCAGGCAAAAGATAGTCGTGAAATAAATAGGAAAGTTTAAGGTTCTGAAACGTGGTCGCTTACTATGGGCTCATAAGAAGGCTCAAGGTCACCCAAAGGGTAATGGAGCGGGCTATGCTCGGGGTTTCCCTGCGTGATCGAATCAGAAATGAGGAGATCCGCAGGAGAACCAAAGTGACCGACATAGCACGCAGAATTGCTAAAATCAAGTGGCAGTAAGCGGGACACATAGCTCGTAGAGACGATGGCCATTGGGGCAGAAAATTTCTTGAGTGGCGACCACGGGCTGGAAGACGTAGCGTGGGCAGGCCTCCTACTAGGTGGACCGACGATCTGGTAAAGGTCGCGGGAAGAACCTGAATGCGGGCAGCGCAGGACTGTTCATTATGAAAAAACCTATGGAAAACCCAAAGGCCTCTCGCCTTTGCCCAGCAGTGAACGTCATTTGGAACGACGAAATAGGAAAGAATGTAAATCAAAAATCTTCTCTAAGGCAGAATTTTTCCAATTTCGCAACGAGCGCGGCAATCACACTTAACTAACAGACTAACAGAGAACATAGCGAAATCTATTTTAATCACCAATTTTCAAAACTCACGGAACACTTTCCAGGTAACCACGTTAATTTGTACCAAACGACTGGACTATAATTAAATTGATATAAAAATTTGGGTACATCTTCTCAAAAACAAAAGAACTGGTGCTAAAAGGGTTAAGTGACGTTTTGACATTTGTAGAGGGCCTTGTAGAAGGGGAGGCTATGGTGCTGAATGTGGATTAACTCGAGTGTCATAGTAACTTATTAAACTGCTAAGCTAGATGATAAAAAGAAAAATATTTTATTCAATGTACATAGTCTGGTCATAAATTTTGTCATATGATAATAACTTTTGAATTTTGAATGAAGGTTTCAAAAACATTTTTTACTGAATTAGAATTAAAAAGAAAAAATGTGCGGTAGTTCGAATTTTATTTCATGTGTAGTGGACGCATAAAGAAGTCCGAACTGTAGTTGTCACGTTGCATTGCTACGCGCCAAAGCAGATTTTCGTTGTGCTGAAAAAAATTAGTTAATCTTTTCATTAAATGATAGGTATAGGTGTACTAGAATCTCATGGCAAACAAAAATATTGGAAAAGTGTGTCTTTCATATGGCAAATGTCTATGGCTTTATTGTCACCTATCAACGTAAATCAAGTGAACTGTCAGTCGCTGCAGAAATTTTGTAATTTCTTCATGCCTATTTGTTATTTTTGTGAAAAAGTCGAAAAAGCTCAAGCAAGTCATATTGTTTTCAATGTACAATACACATTAAAATAAGGCATAATTCAAAGTCATTCTTTGATTTTAAAGCGCGTCGTTGAGTTGACAGTAAGTTGGAGTGAAATTGGATACATTTAGTTTATTACCTAACTGCATCAGAAGGAGGGTTTTTTTTTTAAATATTATTCTTATAATAGCTGCTTTATCGGGGGTTTCAGGTCTACCTCACAAATTGGTGCAGAGGAATGGTGAAAATGTTATGACCATGTAAACAAAATTGAAAAAGATTTCATCAAGTAAGATGTAAGATAGAATAATTGAAATGGTGGAAGAGCAATTTATAATCTATACTTCTATACTTATAATAAATCTGTAGAGAGGTCAATTCTGTACATGAAATAAATTTTCAAAATAACTATCAGGGGGTGATTAGTGATCGATACTGATGCCAAAAATGCAATCAGTAAAATTTTTGTCTGTCTGTCTGTCTGTATGTTCCTTATAGAAACTAAAACTACTCGACGGATTTTAACGAAACTTGGTACAATTATTCTTCATACTCCTGGGCAGGTTATAGGATACTTAGGAATTCCCACGGGAACGGGAATTAGCGGGTAAATCCTTTTGTATGAAAAATCTAAACCGCTTGAGTTAGACGCTTGAAATTTGTCATGCAGGTACCTTAGTAAACATAAAGCTTAGTTACAACAAGATATTGCAAAATTCCCACGAGGACGGGAGTTAGCGGGAAAAAACATTTGTATGAAAAATCTAAACCGCTTAAGTTAGACGCTTGAAATTTGGCATGCAGGTATCTTAGTAAACTTAAAGCTTAGTTACAACAGGATATTGCAAAATTCCCGCGGGAACGGGAGTTAGCGGGAAAAAACATTTGTATGAAAAAATCTAAACCGCGTAAGATAGATGAAGGGGGTAAAACGGGATCCACGCGTACGAAGTCGCGGGCGGCCGCTAGTAAATAAATAACTCTTTATCTTGATCATCTATTGAAGAAAAGTGGAATCATTTTCTAGTTCTGAATGAAGTGATTAGTTATAAGTATGATAAATAATAAAATTAGTTACATAAAGTAATATACGATTTACTTATTTTTCAAGACATTTTCCTATTTTATTACTGACGGGATTGCTACCATGTACCTTAGTTTTGAGTTTCCAATATTTCGGCACTGTTGCAAGCGCCATGATCACGGAGTAACTGAAGAAATTAAAACCAGACATCGTTCAGATGTGCGTTCAAAAGACCTGAGATTTAAAAAATCCCACGTTTTGTTTAAACAGTAAGCGAAAAAAAAGTGACTTGAAAATGGAATACAAAATGATAAGGTATGGTAAATGATAAGTCTTTATCAATGAAGAAGCAGAAGTTCAATTTCATGTGACCTCCATCTAGGCTAGTTTCCATCGTCACTCAAAGTTTGGCTGCGGTCTCAAATTTGGGCTTAATTGAGGTATTTTTTGGGTGAGAGGCATAAGAACTAATGCCGTTTTATATCAAAAATTCATACTTAGAGGTAATTTACCAGGTACAAAGTATTTCCTTGTATGTTAGTCTGCCACTCTTTAGTAAGTCCCGAAATCCCCGCTTCGGCTCCCCTACTAACCATTCTAACCATTGCACACAGATAATATCTTACATGCAGCTTTTCATGTTACTACGTCACATTTTCTAAATCCGCGCGGAAAATCGCTCCTAGCGGAAGAGCGCACTTTGAGCTTGAATATCTCAGTCATTTTTAAAGATATCAAAAAAGTAAAAATACAGTATTCATTCTAATTTTTTGTAGTTTTTTTTGGCATCTTCAACAAAAATTGTGCGCCATGTCCATTGAACGAGTCGCCAATTTGCCTTCGGCATTTCATAGAACAGTGAGCGTTTGTAAACTGACGACGCCGTTTGTAAAATGCGGAATCATACAATTTGCCTGCGACATATATGTATAATGTTTATGTAACGTTTGTCACGTGTATAGGAAGTTATATCACATCCATGCATATATTCATTCAGGCGACAAGACGACGTTGCGTGACGTCTCTACTTTGTAACACATTCTGTAACAATGTACTAAGGTGCATGTTACAGAATGAAGTTCTAAACTCGACTCAATTTCGGGAAAGAAATATATGTACAGTACATGTTTAAGTATTTCAAGTCAAGCACAGAATTCTAGTCTAAACAAAAAGTTTGTGATTGCACAAAGATCTATGTTTTTGGGTCTTTAGGATGGTTACAGTATTAATTGATTTAGGAACTCTGACTTCAATATAGAAGGTATCCAAAAATAGTGACACCCAGAGGCCGAAACCCAGAGGTACCTAGAGAACCACTACGGGCTACCGGGGCGTTCCTCCAATTTCCGCGATTTTTATAGTTTTCAAGTTATGTTTATTTTTACAATTTCTCTTCTCTAAACTTCTTTTTAAACAAACAAGCTACGAGTAATACATAGTAATATGTAAAGAAAACAGCTTCTTTTACACCAAAGCAAATCGAGAAAATATTCAAACTCTCTGTGCAAAAGCATGTTACCTAAACAAACAAATGCGCTAAAAAGCGGGGATTTATTTTCATAATTTCAGACTTTCAGTATTTGCATCCGCAGTAAAAGTTATAGGGAAATAGAATACATTAACCACTTATGTGGTTTTCATACGAAGAAGAATAAAAGAGAATATGAATAGTTTTAAGTTAAATAATTAGTAAAGCAGTGGATGTCATTTAATTTTGTCTGAAATAGGTACATTAAAAGTAGACCATAATTTGCTAATTTGTAATGTCTTTAATTCAAAACACAGCAAATGTTCGTGAAGCGTTTGAATTGCGTTTGAGAAAAAGTAGCTCTCTGTCAGCTTTTACGTAAAGGCGCGTTTACGTTTCAGCTTCGTTTGAACTAGCTGTCAAAACGATACCGCGATACGGATTTGTCATTAAGCTGATTTTCGTTCGTCGTTCAATTGGTCCAATTGCGTTGCAGTTGAAAATTTTAGCGCAATCGGGGCCCTGAATGATCAGCATTACATCACCGTCATAACTTAGCGAATTAACTATTGTATGGCTGTACGTGTGGTTTATCCGAATTATACTATACATATTATATCTATTGTGATCTCGATCGTTATAATAATCTTAGATGGCTCTAGAGCTTGCTTTTTAATAGAAATTGATAACTTATCTGATACAAAGGAGATAGATTTGCTAAAGCGATATTATGATTACACTAAGTAATTGAATAATATGTAAATACAAGTAAATATTCTGAATTAAGAAAACTTTATTCGTTTAACGTTAACGCATTATTTTTTTAACTGTTGTCTGTTCCTGATTATTGTGAAGCTACTGTTTTTTCATCATTTCAGTTCACAATTGCCCGTCTTTAAATGTCTGGTCGTCTTTACCTAGGATCTACTTTTTCGTGCGCAAAATCTAGCGCACCGCCAGAGAAATGTATGTAAATATCTTCAACTCTGCCTTAAACGAAACTCGGAATCGATGCATTGCAGTCCAAAACCCTTCCCAAACTGAAAGCGTTGCAATTTGGTTGAACCCACACCATTTCCTGCTTTCGTTCTGCTCTTATTTTGTCTCCTCCCCACAACCCGCAATGAATGGTCGAATTTTAAAAGTCGCGTTGCGGTTACTATTGTTGCAAGGACGCTCTGACATTTGGTTGAAATGTAATGTTACTGAAGTGCCTTACGCAATGCGTTCATTCTTCTTATTAGCCGATTCTCAGCGATTTGCAGAGAAAACAGAGCTATTATGGCGATTAGATGGCGGGGTGTTAATTACTCAATTAAACTGGTTCACACCGCTCGGAACAAAAGAAAGTGAAGTTGCAAGCTCACTTGTTCTTTAATTTGAAATGACAGTTTACGGAGCGGGCAGTTACGACGCTGATTGACGTTATGTGAACAAGTTATTATAACAAAACATGTGAAATACTGCAATTAAGTACATTGTTTTGATTGCTGGCTGTAACTTCTTAAATCTTTTAGAATCTCCTAACCAAACAGGAAACATACTTTTGTGCCTTCTACTTCAAAAGAGGCCCGGTTGTTGTTAAGACATTATTACTTCGTCTTCTTTTATTTACAATCTTTTCAAAAATGTGTCGATAATATCACAGGAAAGCTTTTGTGGATGTTGATGTTTCACCAAGGCTGACTTATTATCCGAGGTACAACATACCTTCCGAGAACGCGTCATGCAACTCATGTATGAGTGACGTCGACATTGTTCGCCTGTGTACGGAAAATTGGCGAGCTCCTTTTAAAAGATGGTTAACAATATCTTTTCTAGTACATGATGAAGTCAGCTAGCTCCAGAAGCCTTACGTAAAACGCTATAAGCAGTAATTTTTACTCCGTTGCATCATTGGAGCATTATTAAGTTAACTCATGTTTTCTACAGTATGGACCATTAAAATTTCATCTCTCATTGACAAGTGGGCTTGGTGTGCTTCCTTAAACCATTTTTAATACGTGAGGAGAAACAGCAAAATCCAAAATACGTTGAAAATCTACAGGACAATCTTCAAAATAAAACACGGCACAGTATTCGGAGTGTTGGTTTTAGCATTTTCCATCCCTTGTAGAAAATGTTCGTTCTAACCAATGCTTTTTGTCTACAGCCGAGCGACTGTGCGGCCACCCAGCTGTCCCTGCCAACGCCCGAGTGTCCCTGTCTGCGGACCCCATCGTCCCAGGGACGCTCGCCACATACGAGTGTGATGATGGATATGAACTCTTCGGCGCACATGAGAGAGAGTGCACTTTGAGGGGAGACTGGACTGCTGAACCTCCCTTTTGTGGTAAGTCTTAGCAGCCATTGCTTGTGCGCAATGTGCGCTTATAGCTACTATAACTACGTTACTAGGTATGTGCAAACGCACGTAAATGAAGTCTCAAGCTTGCGCACACCCTAAGTAAAAGTGAAGTAAAAATATATTAAGGCGATTAGAGTCCTCAATGACCTTGGGCGTTTGACCTTCACGCCGCGAGCAACACCCGCGTACCCCGCACCAAAAACTCCGATTTGACACCGATCAAAAATACACGGGCATAGGTAGATACAGAATAGAAGCTCTTTCTTCATACATTACTGCCTATTATTTTAAACTTAAATTGATGAACCTTGATGTCGCTGTCATTTAACTCAGGCGTAAAAGTATTTCATAAAAATAACAAAATCCATGAACATTTTGTACGGGATAAAATTTATTTTATTTTTCGTAAATTTTCTAATGCTTTTGTCGGTTCAGTCGTTCTCGAAATTTGAACAAACCCGACTTTATTACAAGCTTTTATTTAGCTTGCAATTTATGATGTATGTAGGTAATTATATAAATGTTTGTTCGGGTGGAATCTTGCAAGCAGTACCTCTAGTACGAAAAACTTTCGAGTTCGTTTCGTTGCGTATTCAAAGTGTCATCGAAAAATTTTGTATGAAAAATTAAACAGCGCCCCCTATATTATAGCCGCCCTAGGGGGCGCTGTTTAATTTTTCATACAAAATTTTTCGATGACACTTTGAATACGCAACGAAACGAACTCGAAAGTTTTTCGTACTAGAGGTACTGAATTAGTTAGACCAACTTCCTGACGACAACTAGGCTAGATGACAAAATTTCAATTATTTGTCCGTCAGACAGATAATTAGAAAATATTAGACTCATATTTTTTATTTTCTTTCATAATTAAACAATAACAGTGCTACATCGAGTTGAAATGGCGCGATACGCCACGCTTGAGTAGAATTTTTACTCAAATGTGACGTCACGCGACATTTCAACTCAATATAATATTTTTGTAATTATTCGATTATGGAAAAAATTAAAAAATATGAGTCTAATATTTTCTAATTATCTGTCTGAAAATCTCTGCTACTACGCCGCAGTAAATTCCCCATCATAAATAAAAAGATCCCATCAAAAACAATACTTGTCAAAAAAACCAAGTCTCGCAACTCAGTTGTTCTACGGTAAAAAGTTGTGAGATCCATGTAATACCAAGTCCAGGCCAGGAAATCTTTAACGTTTTACATAAATTATTGACTTGGCCATCGCACTAAATAATTTAATTTACACGTGTTTTCATGCGATGGCCAAGTCAATATATTTATGTAAAACGTTAAAGATTTCCTGGCCTGGACTTGGTATTACATGGATCTCACAACTTTTTACCGTAGAACAACTGAGTTGCGAGACTTGGTTTTTTTGACAAGTATTGTTTTTGATGGGATCTCATTTCTTTTTGTATTTTGTAGACAGCAGTTATGTATCTAGAAAACTGGACCGAAATTGAAAAATTTTACTCGACTTGGCGGTTGCACTACCGTGCCCCCAAATATCATTTCTTTTTGTATTTTGTAGACAGCAGTTATGTATCTAGAAAACTGGACCGAAATTGAAAAATTTTACTCGACTTGGCGGTTGCACTACCGTGCCCCCAAATATTTTAGTTTTTCCTTGATTCATACACCAAACACTACTTATATTCCAAATTTGAAGCTTCTAGGTCTGCTAGAAGTGCCTTAGAGTTTTGATGATCGGTGAGTCAGTGAGTCAGTGAGTGACAAAATTAAGTAACTTTGACCCGTTATAATTCTTAAACTACCGGTTCAAATTGAATGAAATTTTAAATATACCGTGTCTTTACAATGCCTGCATAGCTAATGAAAATTCAGCCTTCTAGTTTTATCCACAACGAAGTTACAGGCGGTCGAAAATGGCCTGAATTGCTTCGAGAAAAGGATGGTACGGCCGTGCCGCTTTTTTGCTCGACTTGGTGGGGGCACTGCCGTGCCCCCAGATTTTTTTAAAAACAAGCTCTTGTATGCTAATAATTTTGGTTTCATGACATGCTCCTAAAATTCATCACCTTATAAGAGGATTTCAGTTTTTATCTGCGAAACTTTTTAATAACGTTTCATGGTTTGGTAATTTAGGGAAGTTTATTTGCACTTAACATGAAAAATATGGTATCAATGTACTGAGTACCTATGCACCTTCAGTGGCAACAACAAGGTCTACTGAGTACCTATAGTCTACTAAAGGCATGAAATAGATTAATTTCACTAAAAATTAAAACCAACTCCAAAACGAATCACCAAAAGGTAGGCTGCCACCGACTCCGAAAATGGCTAATTTTGTAATCAGTATCCAAATTTTTTAATAAGCTCTATAGAACAATTCAGTACCACTTTATCTTAATTTTTTTTAATGTGACAGGAGGCAAACGAGCAAACGGATCACCTGTTGGTAAATGATTACCGTCGCCCATAGACACCCGCAGACCCAGGGGCGTTACAGGTGTTATTTTTAATTGTGGTATTTTCGCGAAGAAACATATTGAAAATCTAATTCTAATAAGTATGAAAAATATAAATTGTTTTCTTCACGTAAATCGATTAAGTTACAGATTCTGACTAGCTCCTAATTTGGATACTGATTGCAAAGGCCTAGTAAATAAATAAAGTAATAATTTTTCTACATGTATTTATCTAGTGCAGTTGTTTTGGAGTCAATTATAGTTTTTTTACACTAATAGATTCTATTCAGGTAGAAAATAGCGTCTGAGCGTGTCATAATTCAATTGTATCGTCTGACTGCACGTACTCTATGAACAATTCTGACATAAAATCTATTGTCGAACAAAAGCTGGGTTGCACCATCTTACTTCAACTTTGACAAGCGTCAAAAGTCTGTCTAACTCCATACAAAAAACACCGGTTATCGCCAAAGCTACGGTCAAAGTTAGGTCACGTCAGGTGGTGCAACTAAGCCAAAGAAAAAAATCATTTTGATCGCTAATGTCAGTTTGCAGCGAGTGACACAACCTCCCCGTCTGAAGGCCAGCGGCCGACTGCCGCCCGCACCCCGCGAAGGCCCCCTCAACAGCAAAACGTTCGGAATTTATCAAAAGTAAAATTTATGAATGAAAGTAATGTTCGATTGAAAAACGCAACGTGTCATTTAAAGATTAAAGAATTCCTAATCTATTCGTGCAAAAATCTTTTAAATTAACATAGCCGTTTTGGAGGAGTAGGGAATTTAAGTAAAAAATCGATGTCCCGTATTTATTTTTTTAATCCAAAACAAAGAGACGTAGCGAAAATTCAAACGTCACAAATGTAGTCCTTGAACTGTTGTATAACATATATTTTTTTCAACTATTTCTGTCCAGCAGTAAAAGAGGAGTAGGCTTTACAAAATGCCCATTTGACGCGGATTGAGGACTCTAATCGCCTTAACAAATATTTATATTTTTTCAAAAATTAGAATATTAGGTTGGATTCTAGACAGATCTTCGTTTGAATTTTATAGTTAAACACACTATGGTGCTACCTACCTACCATTCTCGTGTAACGTTACATAAAAGTAAACACTCTTGGGCTGAGTTGCACCACCTAACTTTGACCGTAACTATAACGATAACCGGCGTATTTTGTATGGAATTTGGCAGATTTTTTACGTTTGATAAAGTCAAAGTAAGATGGTGCAACCCAGCCTTATTTGAATGTGTGTTCTTCAAAAGTAAAAATATCGTTCAAAATGTACATTTTCAATTCCATTCAAAACTGAATTATTTACTGTAAAATATTCGAGCTCTCATGGAAAATTCGGTGCACTTTAACATTTGTATCTTTAATATTTGGTCATTCCAAACATCATTATTTGTCGCCGACCATATTTCTGTGGTTTTTTCGAATATTCGGAGAACTGGTACCGTTGGTCAAATTTCAATTATGGGACTAATTAAGAGTGAAACATTTTACTGATTAATTAAGTGCATATCGTTAATTACGAATCACGTTATTTCTGGAAGGTGGCAATTAGTTTAATGTTCCGAACCAGCGGCCAAAAGGGCTTTAATGTGTGTATTTTGTTCGCAAACAAAAAATTAACCTTTCGAAAGATAATTTCTTAATTGATATTGTCACTGTAAATTAATGAGATGAATCAATTATTACAAGTACATACAAAATCGTTCTATTAATTGGGGTAAAAAAGGTAATTGAGAGACTGGTCGTAACAATTGTTTAGAAATTAGATCTTCGAAAATG
The DNA here is from genome assembly GCF_963855985.1 of Ostrinia nubilalis. Taxonomy (NCBI): domain Eukaryota; kingdom Metazoa; phylum Arthropoda; class Insecta; order Lepidoptera; family Crambidae; genus Ostrinia; species Ostrinia nubilalis. Next base: position 22,087,342 of record NC_087119.1, on the reverse strand, counting down.
CTTAAATAACACGAAACTCGTAACTAATATTTGTTTCTGCATCTTTTTTAAACTCCGTATTTGTTTGCAGGTACAAACGTAGCTTTCCGCAAGCCAGCCAACCAGTCCACCACAGTGCGTGGTGGCGCCGCAGCCAATGGCAATGATGGCGAGAAGACCACAGAACACGATGGCAAGAGGTGCACAGAAACTCAGCGCGAGGCTTCCCCGTGGTGGCAGGTGGATCTTCTCAGACACTACGCCGTCAAAGTGGTCCGAGTCACCACTAGAGGCTGTTGTGGTAAGTGGCCATTGCTTACTATGATTATGTAGGGTAACTTGGGCAAGAAGACCACAGAACATGTGGAAGGAATCTCGACTCAGCCCGAGCCCTGCCTGATTGCAAGTGGATTCACTAAGGCTGAGTTACACCACCTAACTTTAACTGTAACTATAACGATAACCGGTGCTTTTTGTATGGAGTTTGACAGATTTTTGACGTTTGTTAAAGTTAAAGTAAGATGGTGCAATCCAGCCAGCAGACAAGCGTGTCTTAGTGAATCATTATACCATGATGCTTCTCTAATGGTGAACCGTGAAAATGTGTTAGCACGACAATTATGAGATGTACTGAAAAGAGCGGTATTTTTCAATGACATCGGTCACTGCGAGAGACGAGAATTCCACATTAAATTCGCTTTCCATCATTTAATACGGGCTATAAAAATCTTCTATATTAGAGGTGAAATAATATCCAGTTGTGGAACAGATCTGTTCTGAGTATTAATAATTAGTATTATTAATAATACATTATTAGATAACTGTTAAACTCGTAAAGAGAGCAAAAACCAATATTTCACTGTGTGAGAAATTTTATAACTATAGTCTAAATCAAATCTAACGGCAAAATCATTTGATTTGGCCGTTAGATTGAAATTGAAATTCAGTATCTATTGCACGCGGCTTTGTTCTACACCATTTGTGTAATTCGCTACACTTTACTTTTACAAAAGACAGTTAATGAAATCGGTAATTATTTTTATATCATCTTTTATTCGAATCAAACGGACTGTTACAAATCCGCTTGGAAGTTTGATAATCAATTCAATTCGTCAGTCACTATCAATGGTACTGTGTTTAATCTGTTCGACACTAAAAAGCCATTCGGTTGGATTTACAAACCACGGATTAAAATCAAGTTTAGTATTAAGTGGGGATCAATCAATGTATTTAAAAACATACGTGGGCTGTGCAGCAGATGTGAGGCTTTAATTAAGGTATTTAATTGAAAACCGCTTGAGTGCGTGTTAAATTATTATGAAAGTGGCTTTTCCCATCCGTTTATTGTGATTTTCAAACTACTCGATGAATTCTTATACAGATTTAATTTTAACTTAGATTATCTATATTAAGTGCATCTAGAAAACTTACAAGCGTTCACAAATAGATAAAACATCGCTATCTAAGTTGGCCCGGCCGGAAATCGAACTCTACTTCTTAGTTCTTTTAAACTTGAAGAAACTGATATCCGTTTTACTTAAAATTGTTTTTTACATCACAATAATAATGTAAAAAACTATTCTGTTTGTAACACCGTACAAAATATTTAACTTTTAGAATGGAAAATTAAATGTTATTTTAAAACAGTGTTCAACAAGTGTGTAACTTTTTAATAGTAAGGGGGTTAAAATCAAAAGAAATTGCCGTTCATATCTCACTCTTTTCTCTTGCATATTACTGATGCTCGATGACTGAGCATCTGAGCTAAACTATACAGGGTATCCATGAAACCGAAAAGTATGGGAATGTACAAAATATTATGAAATAAAATTATTGCAACAACATTTTTCAAAGGATAATGTTAAAAACTGTAAGGTAGCCGCAATAATTACCTAGCCATCTCGTTAAAGAAATTTTTAATTTCATAATGTAGTAAATCATTTTATTTTTTCTTTCCAAATATGTCAGTAATATGATTAATGATATTAATTTGTGTAAGACGATTAAAAATGTTAGTAATTAAAAGTAAGTAATTAATTAATTATGTTAAACACAAAGCAACTCATGCATAACAAGTTTTAATGAAATATAATTCAACATAACAAGTTTGATTGAATTTGTTTACAAAAGTGTGTAGTAATGGCAATGCCAGATTTTGTATGGAAAGTGGCGTCTTTTTTTTTCGCGCGGCCATCGACCAAACTTTGTTTTTTGATTACAAAATAGTGTAATAAACCAAACTTACTATGGCATGTGTACCTCTAAACTCAGTCTGAACTGAGTTACGAGCATTAGAAGTTTGATGATTTTCATACTAGATTTGCTTTTTGTGCGCAAGTTTTGTAAGAAATTGCAACAAAATATTGCGCTATTTTTTTATTGCGCTGATTCTGCTCCATACTGATATCTGGAGCCTTTAATGGATGGTGTTGTTTGTTTACACATACAATGTCACTATTTTGTTGCAATTTTTTACAAAACTTTACGCGCAAAAGGCAAATCTAGTATGAAAATCATCAAATTTCTAATGCTCGTAACTCAGTTCAGACTGAGTTTAGAGGTATACATGTCATAGTAAGTTTGGTTTATTACACTATTTTGTAATCAAAAAAGAAAGTTTGGTCGATGGCCGCGCGAAAAAAAAAAGACGCCAATTTCCGGCATTGTCTTTTATAATAATAACATGCACTTATTTTAAATGGTCAATCTAAACTCGGAATTTGTAAAATGTATAGAGCTTTTACAATTAAATGTATTTCCTCACATTTTCTTTCTTTTCTAGATCTTTTGATTTAATTTGTTCATAATCATGAGAAAAACCTTTCCTCACAATGAGCTACTTTTTAAAAATAACCCTGTATATTCGGATTTCATAGTCACCCTGTATAAATCGAAGCCGGTTTACATTGATCCTGAACTTGATTGCTAGCATACTAGCCTCGTCATTGAGGTGACTTGCGTATACCATACTATGGTAATGGTTATGGTCAAAAGTATGCTAATGCATCTCGTGCACTCGGGTCATTGAGTGGATGCTATAATACTTGACTAGTATTAACTCGTGGCTTTACCCGCAGTGATTTTAGTCGCGGGGAGTAGGACCTGCTTGGATACAGACAGCGCAGGACCCGTCGTTGTGGTCCTTCGGAGAGCCATTTGTCTAACAGTGGACGTCATTTGCCCGAAATATACGAACAAACATTGTCTAAAGCACACAGTCTCAAAATCTGAAACTTTTCAAATATATACATACATTTAATTATACATTGGTCGTCCTAATAAATAAAATTTAATAATATTTAGACCATTATCATAATAATTACGCAATTCACTAAGTTACACGTGCCAGCATGTCAATTACATAAAGTTACTTACATACGAAGTTGTCCCGTCGTGGTGAAGACAGAAGTTTAGGGGGAACCTAGCTCTCCCGGACAAGTGTCCTAGCAGTCCAATAAATGTTTAACTTAATTTCAACTTCGTGAAGTAGAATTTCAGTTGCGCTTAACATGGTAAGTGTACGTCTATTCTCGTTACCATCTATGAGTACATGTTACTTACGTCCAGATGGTAACTTCACTGCGATGTACTACAGAATCAACGGCGTATTTTCATTGAATATTTGAGTCGTGGAATTATAACTACCAGGTTACTGATGGATATATCTATTAACCCTTTTTAGTTAAAATAATAAATAAATATTTAGTTAATAGAGGCGGAATGATTAGTCCACAATACAATAAATTAATTTTGACCAGGCGAATGTTTATTAATTAACTACACTACGTCTCTATTGCTTTGATTAATTTAAAAAATAAAATAAATAATTAAGCTCAGTCGAATTATCATTACATCTTTTTACCGAGTCTTTTTGCATTCACTTTTATTAACCACAAATACGAAGAGGTGACCATTATTGCTTCAGTTGTCATCATTCGTCACAGCCGAGCGAGGGTTGCGCAAGCGCCGACCGACTGTGAAGCTGTCAGAATGTGCAGTTGCCAATTGCAGGTGGACCTAGTATGCGTAAGAACCAAAGCACACGATGCGTTTCGGTGGCGATGTGACGCCGGATCGTTGTCGCTACGTCGTCTTACATAGAAATATCTGTGGAGCCCGGCACGCGAGCGGTGGAGGTCGAGCGTTACCGCGACAACTTTGCGGTGCGACGCCGCAACGTATCATGTGCTTTGACTCTAATAGTTCCTGTGCGACTGTATAGTGTTAGTGCATAGGATATGAAATACTAGTAATTTAATCACAGAACCGAAGCACGGAAAAGCCTTTTGAGTAATACTTGCTGTTATAGTTTTTCACCGCATTAACTTTACAAAAATAATGTTGGTTGAGACTGAAGAGTCCTTTACTAAGTTTCTGGTCTATCTGAAGATAGCTAATGAGCTGTTTAAGCTCAGTACTTTGAATATAAAATATACCTAATATGTATATAGCTAGGTCGCAGTATTTAGATTTCAAGCTGTAAATTCTACATTAGATACGTGATCCGAAAGCTTTGACCAATATAACAGATTTACATGATAAACGTCGTTTTTTTATGCATAACAAGGCAAGTTAGTTGACCACAATCGCACCTGATGTTAAGTGGGCTGCAGTCTAGGATGGTACATATCTGCCCTGTAAGTGCCTATTCACTCTCGCCTTGAAAAGGCCCGGATTATAGTCTTCATTGGTTCCCCAACTATCTTCATCTGTATGTAGGTACTCGTACCTTCCAATAAAACTATTCACAAGTTTCCAAACCCATTCGTACATCGGCGAGCTTAAATTAAAAATATTCGTGTCTTCTGTGTACTTACACCTGCCACGTGTCTGTCCCACATAGAGGTGTACAATGTACAGTGTACACACAGGACCGTGTATTGATTTTAGATCGCTCGTGAAAAAGAGGAATCAGGAATACCGGTCACCGTTGCCACATTTTAGTTCTCGCGGACGTCGCTACAGGCTATGGATGGGTATGTTATGGCACGCGCGATAACTACCATGAGGCTGGATCGTTCGTTCGTTTCAGCCAAATGACGTCCACTGCTGGACAAAGGCCTCCCCAAGGTTTTCCACAATATACGGTCCTGCGTTGCCCGCATCCAGGCTCTTCCCGCGACTTTTACCAGATCGTCGGTCCACCTAGTAGAAGCCCTGCCCACGCTACGTCTTCCAGCACGTGGTCGCCACTCGTGAACTTTTCTGCCCCAACGGCCATCGTCTCTACGAGCTATGTGCCCCGCCCACTGCCACTTGCTTTTATCAATTCTGCGAGCTATGTCAGGATATGTCAGGAGCTGGATAGTTTACACTATACGCCGCAACCTTTGCGGTCTACCACTTCAAAATTGGATTTCTGATTCACCATTAGAGCAGCGTTTTAAGCATTAATTAACTCTTTAATTAAAACTCCATTATCGGTTTTATAGCGGGTTTTCAGCTTGTGCATTTATGGTACCAGAATGTGACGCAGTTGCGATGCGATTTGATCCTGCTTAATTAAAGGCTTTCGGGGAAATCTGATCGTTTTTCTGATGACAGGCATTGCTAATCGGATAAAATGTATTCAAGCAATTACTAAGTAGAGTCAGTTAATTAATAGGTCTAGAGTTTAACTCACTCAGTGCCTGGGATATGGGAGTGGCACCGAAGGGTGTTTTTGTAATGTCAAACGTCAGCAAGACTTCAGAATTCACATCCCCTTCACATTTATATGCTCTGTCACGTCATAATAATTAAGTCAAAGTACCTCTCCCGTGGCGTTTCCACACCTCAGCCACTGACTGAATAAACCGCTAGAGCGCTTTCACATTTAGGCGATTTAGCAGCGCGACAAACGCGCGACAGACGCACTGCCGAAAATTTCATACTGCATAAATGTGATGCATTCCTTCACATTATAAAAACGCCGCTGCCGCGCTGCAGTCGCGCTACTAACGTGAAAGCGCTCTTCGACCAAAAGTGTATTATAGTAAACGCTTGTTTTAACTGTGTTCTGTTTACAGGTCACCAGCCTCTTCAAGACCTGGAGATCCGAGTGGGAAACAGCAGCACAGACTTACAGAGGAACCCGCTTTGTGCCTGGTTCCCAGGCACAATAGGTATGTAAATTTTTAGACATAGTGTTGACGATTTTCCATTCTATAATTGAGAACATTTCAACCTCTAGTAGTCTTCTTTATTATCATTATCTTAGTTGAGAAAATTCTACTTATACTCACAGCATCACTAACCTTACGAGTACCTACTCAATATTATCTTGGGTGACATTGCTATGAACTTTTCATCTGATAAAGGATCAGACCAACGATATCATAAAGGTAGCAGGAAAGCGCTGGACGCAGGCCGCTACCAACCGGGTAACATGGAAAGTATTGGGGGAGGCCTTTGTTCAACAGTGGACGTCCTATGGCTGAGATGATGATGATGATCAAAGGATCATCAAAGACACCATTACTCATATCACAAACAGAAAAGAACCGCGAAATTGTAATTCGTGTTGACGTCATGGTTTTTAATCACCACAGTCTTGCTAAAGCTACTTATGTCTCACAGGCGTTGCAACACACTGACACAGAACTTGGCCTTGATACACATCCGTGCGCCTGTTTTAGAACCAGTTCTGTCTTCCGCTTGAGACGGTTGATTGATGTAGGGCCGGGTTTTCCGGTCTGTTACGATTGCATTTTATGTGTAGATTCTACAAGCTGTGTAAAATTATACTGTAATGAATCCAATAGCGAGCGAAAGTATTCGCTACTCAGATTTTTTTCTCTATTAATTGTCATAAGCCTTCATCATCATCACTTTTCCATCAGGTGAGATGTTTACCAAGAGCTTTCTCGTTGTGGATAAAAAATATAAGAAGAACGGTCATCTGTGACCCAGGCCCGACAGAATCGAGACATACCTCAGTTTTTTTGTCATGTTTTAATTAGTTAAATTATATATTTTTTATATTCGAAATCTATGTATAACACCAAAATATTATCCTTTGTTTTCGTTCAGGCGTTATGCAAAAACTAATACAAAATGCCTATTTATCACCAAAATTGGTAAATGTATGTACCTAAATGTCTATTACAGCTGCTATGGAATGTATCTAGGTGACCTGGAGATACAGCCGGATTATACAGGATGGAAACGAGAATTTACAAAATCCAAAAATTCAATGTTACCAGCTTCCATAATCTGTAACCTATTATTGGTACCGTTTGAAAGAGCTCGTGAAGCACTTTCAGAATCAGTAACTAGTTTTTCGATATCTTGTATAGTTTAGAAATAATCGAGTGAGACCACTTATCGTTCCATATGTATAACAACCCTGTATAATCCGGCTATATCTCCAGGTCACCTAGATACATTCTATAGCAGCTGTAATAGACATTTAGGTACATACATTTACCAATTTTGGTGATAAATAGGCATTTTGTATTAGTTTTTGTATAACGCCTGAACAAAAACAAAGGGTAATATTTTGGTGTTATACATAGATTTTGAATATAAAAAATATATAATTTAACTAATTAAGATATGACAAAAAAACTGAGGTATGTCTCGTTTCTGTCGGGTCTGGGTTTTTTTTGTATGGGGCGTGACCGTTCTTCTTTATGCGTGTAATTTTTATATGTCCTTACCTGAGTCTGGAAAATCGCAAACGTAGGTATATTATAAGAGCACATCTTGATGAATAGGTATCGCGTAAAGGACACCGAGTTGAGTTGTAACAGAGGAGATTGTGACAATGTCGATTTTTGGGAACTCATTAACTACTAGCGATCTCGTAACAGTGCGCGTTTTTAGTTTAAGTCTCGAGCTAACAAATACGCACTGTTGCGAGCTAGATGAAAATTAAGTACTAGGTTTAATCGACAATGTAACAACTCTCTTGTGTCTGTTACTACTCACCTCGGTACCTACAGTATTTCAAGATCCATGATCCAAATCACATTCACAGACAATAAAACTATCGAGATTCAAATCCAAATCGAATCCACGTACCTACCAAGAGCATAATGTTTATTCTGCATTATTCACGCAATCTGACCCGAATTCAACTGGAAAACAACAGCTCTCAAATAGAAGCTTGATCTATAAATCTGTAGATCAACTATTGCCACATTTAACAAATAACATAACTATAGCAAATCGTAAACAATTGCACGTTAGTGCTGTCGGCGTCTGCGCACCGGCTTAGTGATGTGCTATAGTTTTTTTTTTACTCAAAGTGTAATATCGTCAAATACGATTTTTTTGGTAATTTACCATAAACATCACAATATTATGCAAGTGTTTTTTTAATAAAATCTGCAGTTAGGCACGCATGTACCACATGGATTTAAAAGGCAAGCAGAAACTTTACATTTATTTAGAGACATTCACATGGATCATTAACAATCGTAAATAAATGTCACCAAAAGTCACGTATCGTAATCGGAATTTATTGCTGTTGTTTTTATTAAGGGTTTCCTTAAAATTGTGCTTGATTTCCTAAGGGGTCCGTGGACAAAAAAGGTTAAGAAACGCTGATTTAGAATTTGTTCGAATGTGTCTTTATGTTAGCATCTATTTTGGGTTAATTAATTCATAACCAAAAATATATGTTTCTTATAACTCGTTAGCAACCAAAGTCGGATTATTGTACCACCGAGTCCACTTTAGTAACAATAATCGATTTATTATTCGATTCAGGTGCATAAAACAACACTACCACCTATTTCACGAGCCGAAAGGAGGCCGATGACGAAACTCCGCGAGTTTTATACACTCACCCGACCTCCTTCGTGTAAGCTTTTTGTAAATTTGCTCCAGTTTTAAGTATGAAGTTACTATTTGTATAGAATTAGTAAAAATTATGAGCGGTTTTGTAGCTCACGAACCAGGACACAAAGCTATAAGAGTAGGCGCACACCGTTGATTTTTAGTTGGCCGATAGTTGTGCCCGATTTTAATTTGTATGAAGAATCGGCCAAATCGAATCGGCGTAGTGTGCGCACTCCCATATGATACATGCCCATACTGATCAACTACCCGACTAAACTATCGGCCGACGAAAAATCAACGGTGTGCGCCTACTCTAAGAACCGAACCCGCGACCTCTGACGTAGTAGGTAGCTGAGCTCACAATCACTGCGCGAACTGAAAAAGTATACCACCATACTTAGATTAATAAAACCTAGATGGATAGTCTTCATACAAACGCTTCGTCAAGAGTGAGGCAAAAATCTTATGTCATTAGTGTCAATTTTGTTGGGGAGTGTAGACAGTGAAGGCGATTTTCCCGAAAGTAGGGAAATTTTTAATACGTTTTTAATTATTTTATAACTAACAAAAACAAAACGCATCATGTACTTACTTATTTATTGAATTCAAAGTACCTACATAATTACAATAAGATAAATCGACTGAAAAGTCTCGATTTCATAAAAAAGGAAGTGTATTTGTACGGCGAACAATTGGGAAATAAATTTTCTTGTTACTGGTATCATTCCCGTATTTAATTTTTGAAAGCCAAATTCAAGCAAAATACGCGTCGAATCGTAGTACTTACTTATGAAATGTAACACTGGTCACTTTCTTTAGTTTTTCTGATGTATTTAGACACCCTTTCACAGCACAAACCGTCTTAATTAATTAAAAGTCGTCGGACGTGTTTACCAATTTTTCACTATGACAGTTCATGTGACGTTTATGAGTAAGCCATTCTGGCTTACTAAAATCTGCCTCACCTTTCGTGCACTGACTATCTATCTAGGTTTTATTAATCTAAGCCACCATACTTCAACTGCTCCACCATACTTCAAAAATCTACGAGCACTTTTTGCATTAACACTTTCTTGTAACTATTACGGAATTTACGGAAATTCAATTTTAAATCCACAGATACATAGTATAATTGGTAAATATGTATAGGCTTTATTTTAGACTAGCGGCCGCTCGCGACTTTTACTCCCTTGGGGGTGGAGTTTCGTAAAATCCTTTCTTAGCGGATGCCTACGTCATAACATTACCGGCATGGCAAATTTCAGGCCGATCCGTCCAGTGCTTTGGGCTGTGCGTTGATAGATCACTTAAAAGGGAAAATAATGCAGCGCATGCAAAATTTTTGCAGACTTTCTTGAATCTTCACAGTATCATAAACATTGCAGAATAGCTTAGAAAATATCAGTACAATTGAAATTATCGAATCAAATTAAAAAAATACGACAGTAAAGTAACTAGTATACTGCCTTTAATGTAGCTATTAACACATAATGCTCAATAGAAGATACTCTAATGATTGTCGTACCACTCGATAAAACGAAAGTGGAAATCGTGTCAGTTCACATACTCTCTCGCGCTGGGAACCGGCGCGCGCGCACATGCGCGTTTTTGCTGCGCGCAATTTGTGGACAACCTGGAAAGTGACTTATAGCAATTAAGATTGCAGTAGCGTTGATCTCAATGGGTTATGACTGCTTTTCTCAGTGCAAGTAATTTTTTTGAGATATTATTGGTTAAGCGGGAATAGTGGGATGTTATCACGATGGTCCCATAATTATACCTATTTAATAGGTATTCAGACTGGTGTACAATAAAAGTAATAAATAATAATATTTAATTTAATTTATGAATTTAATGAATTATGATCTAAGTGAATTCTATGTGTCACTGAAAAAAGATAAGTTAAACAACTTATTTACCAACTTTTTAAAACAACCTACTTATAGGAGCAAATCAAAGGAAAATTCCTTAGAACGACTTAGGCTTCTTATTTTACAAATTTTAAGTCGTATGAAAAGACCGTAAAAATTAGTTTCATTTTCCATCAAGAGTAAAAACATTCATTTCGAAAACTCACAAAAAGCATTGTAAGCATTTGTGGTTGTTACGCATGACAATACGATATTGAAAACTGTTGCATTGCAATGGCACAGCATTCATTCGATTCCAGAAACACGTACGACAGTTTAACAAAATATTTTCTTTCATGCTTTGATTTCAATATCGCTGCATGAATGTGAGCCCAAAACAAAGGACATATTATGGGACCAGACCAGCATGAAAATTGCTAAAAATAATGTGATTGTTTACATTGGTGATAGACCCAGCTAGCAGCAGATAGCAGCTTTTTTAGAGCTTTGTACAGTCGACATTAAATCAGAGTAGGTATACAATTTTGTTTACAAAATAGCAGCTATTACAATATATGTAGTAACTTAAGTATTTGCACGTGTAATAACAGTGTAGAGGAGATCAAGGAAAGTTTGAGTTGTCACAAAGCCATTGCGTTAAGTCTGATCGCCATCGCCATCGTGCACGCCGGCTGCACGCGTTGGTTTGACTGAATCTCAGCGAGCTGACAATTTCACGTAAACTACAGTATTATAAATTATAAATTCGCTCCTTTTCCCAAACTTAAAATCTGTCTCAACTGTCCTACAAATTGACATCTAAATTGACTGTTCACAGATCTTACTAATGACATTTTCCAACAATCTTCTCGACTTCTAAGTTTCCAAAACTCACGACCTTAAGCAATAACCTTTCAAGGCAATCCCAGATTAGGTGTGTGGATCACAAAGGACGCTGGTTCTAATTTGGCTCAATCATCCACTTGTCACTTTGAAAATAGCGACGATAACGAGTCGGTGCATAAAATTGGCCCTATTGAGAGTGACGCGGCCTGAATTAAGTAATAGGCGTGCAAACTGTGCGTCAAAGGAGGGTCGTTTTGGAATATGGGACAGGGTCGAATGCAGCTGTTGTTGTGTGATTGATACATGCCGCTCTTTTGAGAATCTATATGCTCGTATACAAGCATTTGTTGAGTTGATTCGATGATTGAGTCGTATCTTCTCCATTTATGCACATAAGAAATAGGTCATTTCTAAATAAGCAGTCATGATAGCCGAATGGTGAAGGGGTCGGACTAGCTGACTCGTGATCCGGGGAACGCGGGTTCGAATCCCGCCGCCGCTCGACTGTTGTGGCATTTGTGGTGAGCCCACTCGTGACACAAGTATCTAGCTTAGTACGAGGGCCTAACGGGACTATTAGTAAATAGTGCAAAATTTACTAATATAATTAAAAACAAATTAAAGTTAACATGTACACATGGAGAAAAAACCTAGAATTTCTGAATAGCAGACATTTTGCGAAAAATACACTTTAAGAAAACGTATATTTTCAGGCAGCCCTCATAGGAATTGACTGACGGACGGAGGACGCCCGCACATATTTTTTCAAGACGGTCACGATACGGGGTAAAAATATAGCTCATTCGTACTAACATCGTCAAGAAAATACTAACTACTAGACATCGAGATCGTGTTTTGTTTATTTTATCGATCTACTTACTGCTTTATTATTATCCAACACGTAATCACGAAATATGAGCACACTGACTTTCACTCGTTAAACTTATTTTTATTGATGCACTATAATAAATAAATGCGTTATAATAGTAATAAACCATTCAAACTTACATTGGTGCAATTATTTAAGTTTTAAACATCGCAAGATATAAAAAATCGTAACGTGGTCGTTTGGCTTATGACCAACGTAATGACAGTCGGTCGCATAACCAATTGGTTCTCGTACATGTTTTCTAAACTAATTCTAATTAGTAGAAATAGGTACATTGGTTGTCTATTACCTCTCTAAATACCGTGTGTAGTTTTTATCAATTTATGAATAGGTATGTCTAGTTGTTTCCCGAAAAGCATTTTTCAATAGCAATAGGTTAGAAGCATTATTAGTTATTGTACGTCAATAGACGCAAACATCACATTAATCCGATACTCCGAAATTCGGATGAACACCATTTGCATATTGTTTGTGTGTAGAAAATTTTCAGCAAAGCTATGACGCAACTAGCACACAAACTGGAAGGCTTGCATTCCAACAAAGATTTGGTTAGCGGAGTTTGGTTGGTAACGAGAGCTATAGGACCTCAGATCATAGTCTATGATCTGAGGATAGGATCGTTTCAAAGGAAGAAGGCGATAGGAAGTTTCGTTCGATCCTGCTGAATATGAAAATGAGATGGTTTTTCCTTCTTGTTTTTCTGTGTGATATCACCTTTGTGAGGAAAGTTAGGATAAGAGAAGATGTGGACTCATAAAGCATGAAACAACACTCAAAAGGATTTATTGCATCCTTGCCATATTTACAGAGATAAAAGTAGGGAACAATAGGTACCTGTTATTTTAGATAAACAAGAGACTCCCGTAAAGAAAGCACACTTGAGTTTTCTCTTTCTCTCGCGAGATGTTAATCCATATTAAGTATTATAAAGAACAGAAGTAATTTGCTAAAAGCGTTGCTGCCAATGCCATAGCAGCTGAAGCTGAAATCCACGAAAAGTGTTATGAAGAGAAGAAAAACATCCTTTTTTTTTAATGTTAATGATCGACTTATTACAAACAATTTCTTTCAGATTACATATTATTTATGTGATAGTTACCTTACCACTGCCACTACTTCACAGTGCATTTAAGATGTTATCAAACAGACGGTTCACATTTTAACCAAAAAGAATACAAACAAAGTATTAACCGTGCGAGAATTATACTCGTAGCTGCAAACAAAAACCGTTTCGTGAGAATACAGGGCAAATATAGACGAGTACAGTAGGGCCATCAGAGCAAGCAAACCATACCCCCACGTTGCGGGTTACCTCCACCATATCGAATTATAAATAATCTAAAATCCAAAATACCGAACACGTTTCGAACATATCAAAATATCGAACAATCAAAATATCGAATGATCAAAATAGCGAACGTTCAAAATATCGAATTTACAAATGCAACCTAAGTGCTTGTGCTGTTACGTACACTCGAAAATACTTGTAACTATTTAAAATCCAAACTATTGTAATTATTCATATAGATGATCTGTCAAATAAGCTGTTATTTTGAACACCTATACTTACTAGTTTTATAAATCAAAATGACCTTTTGACTTTCGTTTCATGGTGGGCAGTGCTTTAAGTGTCCTTACTGGTGTCACCTCACTTGTGTCACACGTCATACTTAAAAAAAGTCACACAAAAAAGCACGTCCAACCAACCGCACGCTTATATAATTAATTCTAAACAGATAACATTTTTACATAATTTTATGTACATAAAGCGTTACAGACACTGAGCAATTAGTCCAAGTACTACTACAGACATGTAGCTTTTCAATTATAATGTGAGTTAAAATTCGCTGAGGCTCTTCTGACCTTCCTACCTCTGTAGAATCCTGCATGAAAAAAACATCGTCTTCATATTTAAAGTATGATGTTAACATCAACTTACTTAAGTAAGTAAAGGTAAAGTCAAATAAATTAGGATAACTGAGCTCGAAACTTAATAATATTCACTCTTAAAATGTAAGATTATGTAGATTCGAGTGAGGAGTTTTCTGGCTTACTGAACCAAACTTATGGTGATTAATTTGCTGTCAATTAAATGTTCATTCACTTGTACAGTCTTTAATTGTGTTTTGAAAGACAATAATGTTATTTATGAATAAGTCGTGCAGAAACGTTCTAGAACCTCGCCTCATAAAACGCAGGCCTCATTTTTGTGATCTGTGGTATTCCTACTCAGTGGACAGATAGATCTAATTGTCAATTTTAGACGACAATAAAGATATTGTGAGCTTATCTTCTGAAATCAATAAAAGATAACAATAAGAGTAGGCGCACACCGTTGATTTTTAGTTGGCCGATAGTTGTGCCCGATTTTAATTTTATGAAGAATCGGCCAAATCGAATCGGCGTAGTGTGCGCACTCCCATACATGCCCTTACTGATCAACTGCCCGACTAAATTATCGGCCGACGAAAAATCAACTGTGTGTGCCTACTCTAATAGCGCGCATCTTGAGCAAAACGCCTGGGTGCGGAAAGCGCAAGAACGATAGTTGAGGAAATGCTTGAGGCCTCTTTTCAGCAGTGGAAATCTTACTTTTGAAAAAGAATGATTGCATCAGTCGTCTATATTATTTAATAGGCCTAACCTAATAGACGTAGACGACTGACAATACCTTCCTCAAAATCATCATAACATACATTTTAACCATTTTCTTCCCTTCTTATTAATATGAGTGTGAAAGGCTAAACTTACGCTTTCACGTTTGTTTTCGCGATTGTCCCGAACAAGTGACTGCTCAAATGTTCCCACAATATTATTACGCCTAAAAAAAGCGTCACGCGCTTACACCGACGCATAACTTCGTGTGACGTAGGCCCGCGCCCGCGCCATAACAGAAATACTTTCGCTGAGTTGCACCACTTAACTTTGATCGTAACTATAACGATAACCGGTGTTTTTGTTGGATTTTGGTATATTTTTGACGTTTGTCTAAGTTAAAGTAAGATGCTGCTGCAACCCAGCCATAATGTTAGTTTAGTTGCACCACCATATTTTAACCATAACCAATATTTTTGTATGGAGCGTAACACACTTTTGACGTTTGTTAAAATTAAAGAAGATGGTACATTGTGCCACCCAATCTAAGTAGTGGACCTTCTAAAGCGGTAATCAAAAAACTCAACCTGAATAACTTTGAATAGTTCGTTCGAACATCAGTAAGCTTTATAGCTTAATTTTTAGACTTAGACTACTGAACGGATTTTGATGAAACTTTACAGTATTTTTTTTGTCTTTTTATTTTTTTATCCACAATGAGGAAGCTCTTGCCCTGTATCTCACCTGATGGTAAGTGATGATCAGGCCGAAGGTGGAAGCGAGCTTCACCCGGAATCCTCAACCACGGACGACTCAAATCTGGTATCATTCCAATTCCGAGTAATAATTTTGTGAAAAGCTAGAGATAAACGTAGCACGACTACTATTTGTTACTCAACTGTGATATTGCCGAGTGAAGATGATAAGATTATGTACCTAATTTTTTTGACGTAATAATTAAAACAAACAATTGTAAATATTTCACTGCCAAATTCTGGTGCTTAGCTAGTAAGATAGTACTTAAATTATGTGTAATACCAACTAACGTTACGGATATTAAAATAATATTATACCGGTTTCGGTTACGGTTACGGATAGTAAATGATTTCGGATTATCCGAAAGTTTCGGATAATTTCGGTTCCGGATATTAGAACTTTAAAAAGGCTAAATTCAAATAGCAAGATGCTGCGCGACTAGGGTTGCCAGGTCCAAAATCACAAAAGCCGGACTTTGTGCTTCATTTGGCCGGACATTTTACCCTAAAAGCCGGACATGTGACCGGGGGGGGGGGGGGGGGGTGTAATTAGTGTCAGCTCATGAGTGAGTACTATCATCATCGGGTTGCTAACCAACATCCTGATGCGTGCGCTTTATATGATTCTGTGGCTCGACTTTCACCTGGCGCAGCAACCAAATAAAAAGCCTCACAAAAGCCGTACAGGCCGGACAAGGCAATATTTGGCCGGACAAGTCCCTAAAAAGCCAAACATGTCCGGCTAAAGCCGGACGCCTGGCAACCCTATGCGCGACCCACATAGCCACTTTATACTATGACGGTGCCTATGATAAAGGTAAAACAGGCGGGTATAACAGAATGGTGCCAGGGAATGCCAGACAAGTAACAATTATTATAAATATTAAGATTTAGACTCCGCCTTTATCCGAAACTTTTGAATCGGTTTCAGTTACGGTTACGGATATTTTTTTATTTCGGATATCCGATAGTTTCGGTTACGGTTACGGATATCCATAACATCCCTGATAAGAAATCAGCAGATACCAAATCGATGTAGTGTGCGCACGTTCATGTACAAAAAATATGGAAGTAGGTAGTCTGTATTGTCTAATACAAAATTTAGTTTAAAGGACTCTGGGAAGTAGGTCACAACTCAGATCCAACGTGTAAGGTGACTGCACATAGACAAAGCAGACAACATGTCTACTAGGTTTCCAGCATCATTATAACTTAGGCAGATTGTGCACACCACCGCAACTGTAAACTAACGAAGTCAGAATTTCGGGTTACGGATTAACGAGGTAACTTTTTATTAAAAGCAAACTAACAATGCATATAGGTAAACGGGACTATTCCCACCTCTCGTTCCCACCACTGCAACTCCTGTGTAGCCAGGATCTACAGCTTGCCCGCTATAAAAACCCAACCAATAAAGGTCAAGTTTATCCCGGGGGAAAGTTAAACTGTCATTGGACCCGCAACGAAATTAATCAGAAGAACATAGGAGGAGTTCAATGCATATAGGTAGCAAAACAATTTCGCAGTTCCCCGTAACCGGAATACCGGCGTTTCCAATTTGCTCCGTTCACTCGGCAAAGAAAAATCCAGAACGTTTTGTGCCTTGTGTTACACCTAGTTAGAAACAGCTAGTTTACTCTGCACCGAGAATTGGGCATGTCACTCATGACTAGGGTTGCCAGGTATCTGGCTTTTTAGGGACTTATCCGGCCAAAAAATATCTTGTCCGGCCTGTCCGGCTTTTGTTAGGCTTTTTATCGCGCCAGTCGACGCATACATGCGCGTATCAGGATGTTGGGCTACCGATTCGAAGATGATAGTTGATAGTACTCACTCATGAGCTATGATACTAATTGCACCCCCCCGCCCCCCCCCCCCCCATGACATGGCAAAAAAGGCGTGTCCGACTTTTAGGGTAAAATGTCCGGTCAAATTAAGCACCGAGTCCGGCTTCTGTGTTTTTGGACCTGGCAACCCTACTCACGACGGTAAACCCCTTTGAACCCAACACTTTGAAATTGAAAATTGGCGTACACACGTCCGTTTAGGGGTCACTGTTTTTTTTCATTTAGCAAAGCAAAGCTAGCTTTATAAACAGTGCGTAGTGTTGTCCACCCTCTTTTATCGATATACGCTAATGTTACTACACAAAGTTTATGTTTTTTGTTAAAAGTAACATATTTTTTTGCTAAACATTAACTAATTAACCGTAATCAAAAATAAATATTACAAAGAAAAGGTACAGAAACATGCCCTGTTCTTAACCAAATCATCTTGTTCCAACTTGTTTCGTTCAAAAACTTCCTTTAAAAAAAACCTTATGACATTTAATTTAATTTAATATCTTATCGATTTTTATTTATTATTTAGCTACATTGCCCAACACTATTCCACGGATTGACACCTCAATCGCGTCACGTAGGTGGTGGGAAATGGGAGGGAAATACGATTGTAGATAAACTTATATGTGATTTTTCAGTATTTAATGTAGGTACCTCCTTACGCGTGGTTAATGCAGTTTTAGAGCAGGACAATATTGATATTGTGAAGGTTTTCAGAGATTAGGCCTATGCGTTTGCGACTTGCTTCTAAAAAGGTAAAACGCCTGTTAGATTTAATTGTATTATCCCAAAAAATCAACTCGGACATGAACTTAAAACTAACTTGCCTGAAATGTTACTTTTTTGATGAAGAATAATTTTGTTAAAAGGTAAAAATATCTTGTGTCTCGTCTACCACCAAACCATAGTTTGTTTAATGACTTTCAAGAAATAATTATGAAATTGTATTGCTTCTTCAGCGTGTTCCATGCTTGTTGTGCTGATAACTGTCAAATTTTTAATCCCGATTAGATAAATAAATTCAAGAATCGGAAAATGTTTAGCCGTTATTTTTGACGGCCTTTCTAGCATGGTTTGCAAACCAGACTCTTTACAAACAATTTGTAACTGTGCCTTAACTTTCAGATGAAGGAGTGACGAAGACCTTTACATGCGCAAGACCCTTGATTGGACAGCACGTGTTCCTACAACTGGTAGGGGTGGAGGGCTCGCTATCCCTGTGCGAAGTCGAGGTCTTCACGACCGAAGGTATGTTTTATCCTAATAAATTCTCGGGAAATGATTTAGCCAGTTCTTTCGTTTCAGTCCACTGCTGGACAAAGGCCCAAGTATTTCCACATCGACCGGTCTTCTGCAGCCCACATCCAGGTATCCCGCGACCTTCACCAGATCGTCGTTCCAGTGTGAAATTGAGTCAGTAACGAGCAAAAACTCTGGCAATACCAATATAATCGTTGTGAATGGCAGCAGAATTGTGTAAAACGTCACTCGTCATAGGGCACACTGAAAATCAGTGTCGTGAGCTGTCGTGGCCTTCGTCACCGTAGATCACATAGAATGGGATTCCATCTTTATCTTGTTCATATTGGGTGAGGATAGCACTTCTCGATGCAATTTTTCGGTGGCACCTGAAAAAACTTAATCTGCATGGATCCTTACTGAGACTGTGCAGCTGCACTTTGCATGCAGTTAGAAATCCACTTTTATTAGTATAAAAAACGAAACTAGTTTATAACGCAAAATATACTCGCAGAACCTTCGTTGTAAGGATAATAAATAGAATTGAACTCTTGTGAAAATAATATTTACTCTTTAAAGATATTCTTTGCCTCATTGACTTGGTTTCTTCAACAGAATTCTCGAACGACCGTTGCGCACCGGCTGGGGCCCCGGCGGACATCGAACTGGCTGCCTTCTCTCGGAACTGCTATGAGTTCAACGTAGCCAAGGGTGGTTCCTTTGAAGAGGCGAGGAAGCAGTGCCAATCCCATGGGGGTGACCTGATCCATGGCTTTCAGGTAATGAGAACTCTAACATATCTAATGGCCGGCCGTTGTAGTGGTTCGAAACAGACTACTATGCCGATGTCGCGGGTTTGATTCCCGCACAGTACAAACATTACTTTTTTATTGGTCTGAGTGTTTTCTATCTACAGGATGTTAGGTAACTGGATTTATAAGCCGACACTAGCCCATGTTAACATGTGCATATAAATGGTATGAATAAATCTGTTTGTTTTTGAAGAGGTTCATGCAATCCTCAATAGATGGCGCTGTAACCTTACGCGTCTACAACACACCTCAACAACATACAACCCTGAATCGCGGTAGCAAAGTTTTTCGATTTGAGTTATACAAATACAGAATGGGCCTGTTTCCACTTAGATGGACCGTTTGCTTTCTCGGTCCGTCTAAAAAGACGGATTGGCCAACGGCTGTACAATTCGTATGTTACTCTTCATATTTAATTTTATACGGGCAAATACGGACCCGTCGTGAACAGTAACATGTCAATTGTATTGCCATTGGCAGATCCATCTATTTAGACGGGACGAGAAACAGACGTTCCATCTTAGATAAAACAGGCATTTTGGCGGGAATTATTTGTTCGGACAAAGGTCCCAGGAGTATACGAGTATAATGCTCTTTTTGTTATTATTTACGAGTATGATTTTTATTGAAGCTTTTTCCTTAGTTTATGGCTTTTGTAGAATAAGGTGCATTAAGGATAAAAAAGTTCTGAGATGACTCACCAGAATATTAGTATATTATGTGCAACAAACGTTTTTTAATCAATATCAATTTTGTTTTTTAATAAAAATTTCATTGTGCAGTGATAAAATTGTGTTGCTTAACTTCAAACCTTCAAACATTTTGGTGTACCATGAAAATCTGTATTGTTTTAACAATTTAAAATTGTTATCAAGAAACAAGATTTTTTTTAAATGTTTTAAAAAGAATAAAACAAGTTTAAAATTAAATCATATCCATAAAATTACATTACTCAATTACGAGTAGGTAGGTAGCTCGATCTATATCTATGTATAAAAGCGAAAGGTCACTGAATGACTGACTCACTCATCACGAAATCTCAGAAACTACGAGTAGGTACAAATGCTAGAAGTCTCAAGTTTTGCATGGGGGTTCCTTTTAGAATGTAGATGCTCACTAAGACGGGATTTTACAAAATTCAACCCCTTAGGGGGTAAAACAGGATCCACTTCCACACGTACGAAGTCGCGGGCGGCCGCTAGTATGATATTTTATTTAAACTTGTCGTGAATAGTTTGATTTATCTCGGGACATGCCAAAGTAAAAATGCATTTTTTTATTTTGACTTACCTTATAAAATCTCATAGTAAAAACAAAAAAATTGTTCCACTCTAAAGTGGAGTTAACTTGGTTTGAAGTTAGGCGTTACTAGATGGCGCTGAAACATTACCTCTATACAAAATACCGCGCTGGCATACAAACCTGAATCGCGGTGACAAAGTTTTCGGTGAGAGTTCTACTAAATATAGAACCAAAGCGGTATTAGATCGGCCGAAAGGCCTCCGTACTCAATTGTCTTGATCATCCGCAAATGTACGGGTAACCAGCCATTATAATGGTCACAATCGCTCAGCAGAAGCGGCGCGGTCCAGTAGCTCATGTTAAACGATCCGAGCTCACCTGCTACCTCCATGTGCTAGGTAGTCAACATAAACTGGCTTCGTCGCAAAAACACCTTTTTTGCTTACTTATTAAACTGAAGTCATGAAAGTTATAGGTTATAGTCCTAGTAGTTTGTGATTTTATTTTTTGGTCAAATGAACTTGTGGACTTATTTTATGATAGATCACTTTGATAAAATGCTACGGAAGGATTTTTAATGCTACAATTGCAATCTTTTAATAAATAAATAAATTACACTGGACTGCAAAGAAAATGGGTCAGTTAGAAAATCTTCAAAGTACCTGCAAAACATTAAAACCGACCGACCAGCCTGCTCAGTGCCAAGCTCAAGAAATGTTCTAAATTTACCGGCACCGATTCCAAAAAATCATCATGGTATATAATTTGGTATATAATTTAAAATAAAAAACCTGTTTAATGATATTAATGCCCGTTTTCACCATCAATCCCTAATTTTTAAGTGACCCCTATAAAAAAATAAATTCCTATTGTGTTACCATAGGGGTCACTTAAAAATTAGGGATTGAAGGTGAAAACGAGCATAAGACTATAGTTTTCCATTTAAAGGGTAAATAAGTTAATCTTCCTTAAAATACAGGCTACCTACTTTAAATATCGGCAACTAAAAAGTATCATCTAACACCTAACTTACGAAGTTTGATCTTTCATCATCAGCTCACCTAAAAAACCTGAAATAATACAACTTTACTTAAGTATTTAAATTCAATTATTTGCACAGAAACATGGTACAATACAGATGTCAGATAAAACAATTAGGTTCAACATGTTTCGTCTACAAGACACGCAAAAATTTCACAATGTCAAGTAATATTTTTATCAAATCATAAAAATATTACTTGACATCGCGAAAACCCTTATAGTTTCGAATGTCTGTCTGTCTGTCTGAGGTTTTGCTTGGAAACTATTGGCACTAGAGAGCTGTAATTTTGTGGAGGTTGGCTTAGTGGTTTCTAAGACTATTTTTCCATTTTGAGATCTGTTTGCAAATTATTAAAGTTTAAATTGCCAATTTTTGTTCGAGTAAGCCATTACGGAACCGTATTCCTCGCACCACACATTAATACGTATTTTCACAGCGCCCATACACATCCTCGTAGTCGTACGACACATTTTCCTCGCACATCTCCGGTGGAAACGCAGCCAACCTGTGGTCTTAGGGTTAGGCCGCATTAGTGCGTTGCGTGGCATTATAAAAAATATAATGGAAAACGACTTGGCTGCGTCGATGCTGTGACGTTTTCCATATATCCTACTAATACACTCGTCGTCAAATAAATCGCTCCTCCCGCGACAAGCACATTGAAACGTATGCATCCCCACTTCCCACCAATATTGGCACCATTTAAAGGCCTAGTTCTAAACTTCATTTCATTAAAGGAAAGGTTTTTACCCTAAAAATGTGTCTTTAGAAGGATCCAGAGTCACTTCTTCAAAAAATAGGTAGTTACGTTTGAGCCAACTTTTATGGCCATAAAACTGTTAAGTTGGGATTAATCGCTATCCATCTGTTAAAGAGGACACGTGTAATCATTATTTGGTTTTATAACCATAAAATTTGGTCTAATTGATCCCAGAGGTGAGCCCAAAGTGAGGTCTTCTTTCAAGTCACATTTATGGTATAAGTTAATCTTTTATTAAGAAATGAAATGTATTTTTCTTTAAGGATATTTATTGGGCTTTGAAATAACACCAATATTGTCGGGGTACCATGATTGTGTCAGAAGAAAATCTTTAAAGTTCGCGTCGCGGAAGGTGCGGTTTATTTGATGTTGAGTGTATTATAAATGCGAAAGTTTGGATGTCTGGATGTCTGGATGTCTGGATGTTTGTTACTCTTTCACGCAAAAACTACACAATGGATTTTGATGAAACTTTACAGTATTCTTGTTTATAACCCAGAATAACATATAGACTTTAATTTATGACGATCTGTGACAAACGAAATTTCACGCGGGTGAAGCCGCGGGCATTTTTTATAACGCGACGCAGCGCAACGGACGTATGGGGTTAGGGGGCGTCCATAAATTACGTGAGACTTTTAGGGGGGGGGAGGGGGTCAACGAAAACCTCACTTAATCTCACGTAGGGGAGAGGGGGGGTCTCGGAAAATATCACGTAATTTTTCCCGCAAGATATAGAGTAAAATTGCCAGAAAACTGGGTTATTGAAGTAAAAAAAATATTTTTTTATGATGATAATGACAATTTATTCTAAACCGTCTAATCAAATTAAACTAAAAATGCCTCCATCTGCATTTGTGAACACTATAGACGCAGAATAAATGTCGGAATTAAGAAAATTCGAAATTAAAAAAAAAAACGTTAACGGCATCGCTATTGCGTAAAAAATTGGCCAAGTGCGTGTCGTGCCACGCGCAGTGTAGGGTTCCGTATTTGTCTGTCGTTACCACAATATATTTCAGAAGCAAGCAATTACTTCATCTAAAGTCACTTTTCATATTTTCTTCTAAGGAATTTTTACTGGTTAAGAAATTGTATAATACATGAGTCAAATGACTATTAGGTACTCTTAAACTAAGTAATGTATCTTAACCGTTATAGTTTTCCTTGAAAAAAATCATCAATCACCCACTTTACATGCAGGGGAGCTACCCTAGTTTTTTTTTTTTAAATTTTATTTTACCGTTTTGTCGGCGTTATTAATATACATACCTTCACAAAATTACAGCTCCCCAGTGCCAATAGTTTCTAAGCGAAACCTCGGACAGACAGACAGACATATCGAAACTATAAGGGTTCCTTGTCAGGACTACGGAACCCTAAAAAATGACATTACATACGTATGAAAATATTATGTATTCGTAGTTAAAGTAACCAATAGTCAAATTTGACAGATGTCAAATGACAAGTGGTTAAATAACAGAAAAAAATGTTTTTATAACAACGTTTAACTTGACTTTTAGTACATTTTTTAACTTTTCGTTTACATTTTATTAATATTTGAAGCAATTGCTTGTCTTACTAAACGACGGGAAGCTACGGAACCCTGCACTGCACGTGGCACGACACTGGGTTACTGATTTTTTCATATAAATCTAATAGACTCGAAGCATAGACATTGCAAAATAGGCATTTTATTAAATATCACGTGAGATTAGGGGGGTGGGGGAGGGGGTCAGGCAAAATCTCACCAAGGGGGGCGGGGGGTTGAAAAATGGCCAAAATTGTCTCACGTAATTTATGGACGCCCCCTTATATGAATATCTGTGGCGGACACACGAGCGGTGAGCGATACGGCGAAATCTTTGCGGTGCGGCGTCGCACGCGTCGATTTTTGGCTCATTGTCACATTGCCAGTTCTTCTCGAATTCTTCATCCGTCACGTTGGAAATTGACCTTTTCTCTCATTGTAATACGGTGTGGGAAAGTGATTAGCATCACAATACACCGATCGGGAACAATAGCCTGATTACAATATATGTACATGTACAGTTGCCACTCAATACTGGATGTGATTATTAATGAGTGATATACATAATTGAACTATTAAAAGTATAGTTAGTAGGTAAGTACGAGTATTAGTGGATTTAGTGGTTTAATCGCCAGTTTAGTGTAATGGTTCGTAACGGACTCCTATGCCAGTGTTCGATTCCCGCACAGAACAAATATTGCGTGTATGAACTTATTTGTTGATCTGGATGTTTTGATCACGTAAATTAATAAAATACAATATACATAGAAGTAACCTACATAAATAAATAGTCGTTCGAGTAAACAAAACAGTTCCCTAATCTCCTCACTACAATAAGTTTAGATGCAGCTACTTCGCATTATGAGAAATGTTTTCACAAAAGTGTAATAAACAACATTGCTAGATAACTCTGAAAACTTGCAGGAAATCAAATTAATTCAAGCAATGCCTGCTTCCAGAGAAGAATTCTGCTTATTACAGTTAGGTACCTGCAAAATGTTTTCATTTGACTTGATAAAATATAGCGACCTCTGAAGATTTTAACGTTTCATTTTACATTGCATTTTTACGGAATACCTGTCAGTAACTACTTAACTCATATTTGAAACGAGTTTGTTACGACGCAGCTTCTATTCGCAGACACTTCCGATAGCTAAGTATGCTGATAAATAAGCTGTTTCCACAACGAGGAAGATCTTGGCCTGCATCTCACCTGAAGGATAGTGATGATCAGGCAGAAGGTGAAAGCGAGCGAGCGATAACATTTGGTGAATAAAAAATATATTTTCGAGACTTGACTGGGTTGCATCATTTTATCTAAACTTAACAAACGTCAAAAATCTGTCAAACTCCATACAAAAAACACCGGTTATCGTTAAAGTAACAAAGTAGGTGGAGCGACTCAGCCTTATTGGTTCTATTTCGAGTGAGGTCGAGACGAACCACGAATGTCATCGAAATCAGGGATGTTAAGGATATGAAGTTTCGGTTATGGATACGGTTACCGATATTAGAATAATATTATACCGGTATCGGTTACGGATATGAAATCATTTCGAAAGTTTCGGATAATTTCGGTTACGGATATTAGAATTTTAAAAATGTAATATTCAAATGCTTCGTCACATCCACTATATGTACTATGACGACACCTATGATAAAGGGAAAATAGGCGGGGATATTAGATGGTGCCAGAGAATGCCAGACAAGTAACAAATAAGTTATGTAAAGATTTAGTTAGACTCCGCCTTTATTCGAAACTTTTGAATCGGTTTCGGCTACGGTTACGGATATTTTTTTATTTCGGATATATGATAGTTTCGGTTACGGATATCCATAACATCCCTGATCGAAATGCAGACGGAAGATGTCGTTACCTGCTTCCCCGCGCCTCATCCCATCGGCAGAGGAATCCGTAATATGCAACCGATATTATGATTTACCGGGTACTTATTTACTCGGATATTTTTAGAGGAAATAGGCAAATTTTTATACTGATTCTCTTTTCCAGTTAAAGTTAAAATTATAATTTGATTCTGTGGTCTAGTGGATAAAAATAAGACTTTCGTTGCGGGTTAGAATCCTATTTGATTCATAAGTGTAAAAACATTGTGTTTGCCCGCATTATACGAAAATTGAAGGCTTGACTAAAAACGGGACTATTCCCACCTCTCGTTCCCACCACTGCAACTCTTGTGTAGCCAGGATCTACAGCTTGACCGCCACATAAACCCAACCAATGAAGGTCAAGTTTGTCCCGTCCCGGGGGAAAGTTACTGTCATTGGACCCGCAACGAAATTAATCAGAAGAACATAGGAGGAGTTCGAAATTAAGATTCGACTTCCCTCCATTGCAAAGCCGAAGACTTGAATCACTAGGTAGGTACTACTTACCTACGTCCAAAAAGTATGATTGAGTGCCTCGGAGTGCACATTGAAGCCGGTCCATTCAATTGAGCCAGACACCTATGTCGGCTCATTAAATCTGAATACCAAGACCTGGTTGCAACAAAATATAAACGATTTAAGGCTTGGTATTTCTGCTAAAGTAGGTATTTCGCGCTGTCAAAATCTGCGCGCGCAATACTTCGCCGAAGACAGCGCGCCAAAGAGCTCTCGCGGCTACACAGTATAGAAATACGCAGTTTAGAAATACGCAGTTGGTTAGGTTAGGTTGACTTCCTTCCGTTCAAGCGTCACACTCACAGCACTTTCTAATACGAATCATATCCAAGTGATACAAATTAAAACAACTTTCAAAATTTTTGGGAATATATTTTAGAATCGAATAAATTTAGAATATAACTGCCAAAGTAAACACGGTTCAAAGAGGCGTGGCGTCACCCGACCTTCCGGGAGTTCCGCGCCGGCTAAAAGAATTTCAAGATTACGTCACCCGACCTATCGGTAGATCCTCGGGAGCTTGAGCGATTGGAAAAACATTTTATGATCAGTTACTCGTAGTAGCGATTATTTAGAGCTTGGATAATAAATTATAGTTGTTGCAATTCACGAAACTTTGCATGAGGTTAATTACATTAATCAGTACACGCATCAATTTTGTTCAGTCTTTTTGTTTATTAATAAATAAAAATATCATACCAAAATTGCATACATATTTGTTTGTATTGGTCTGGGTGTTTTCTTTCCATAATTTATGTATAACGTATGTACGGGGCTCTGTATCGAAAATTACTATGAGCAATGAGCATCACACACGGTTACCTGGAGTGCATTACCGCAGCAATTTTTTTTATAAATGTTGTGCTTTATAGAGTCGAGAGTATAGCAGATAATTAGTCCACGATGAGCAGAAATTTGTCCACTAATAGCAAAATTCGTTCAAATTATAGTTTTAAAGTTATTAGGAAAAAACAGATTTTGCTGGGGTAACGTTTCAAACATTACCCTGGAATTTTTTTTTTTTTTAAAGTCGTTCTATCCCAGAACCAAATACATGGATAGATAGATTTTTTCAAGTTATTTATAATTTTCAAATTAGATAGCTCTTGTTGCGTAGTAATTTGTCCACGAATAGCAAAATTTGTTCGTGTTCCGGTTCTCAAGTTATTTAGAATTTTGCTGGGGTAATGTTTTGTGATGTCCCAGATCTCGTAAATGGCTCAACGCAGAAGT
The DNA here is from genome assembly GCF_963855985.1 of Ostrinia nubilalis. Classification (NCBI taxonomy): domain Eukaryota; kingdom Metazoa; phylum Arthropoda; class Insecta; order Lepidoptera; family Crambidae; genus Ostrinia; species Ostrinia nubilalis. Next base: position 22,059,559 of record NC_087119.1, on the reverse strand, counting down.
TTGAAAAAAATACCAATGATAGACCTTGATATGTCCAAATTAGTTCAAACATTAGTCATTGATTTGAATGATAAACACCAGTGTAATTAAAAGATTTCGAAATTCAGATAAAACGGATTTGTGAGTAAACCAGTACTCTTACAATCGAATAAAAAGGTGTAGCATGTACCCTTCGTACACCTTTATAACCACAGTAAATATAAATGATGTGGCTTTGCAAAAAGAGAGATTTCAAGAAATCTAATTTATTTTAACAGTCTTACTTTCGTGGCCGAATACGCGATTCCCTTATAACAAGGGAACATGGCATACAATGGACAAATTAAAATGTTCCTTGAATAAGCTATCCTGTTAATTTCAGCTTATTACTTATAAGCATACGACTTATAAGAAAGTTATCGAACTGCAAAAAAATATCAGGAATTCTTCTATAAGCCGACCAAATTATAAAGGTTACAAAAAAGCGACCGTTCCATACATCAACTCCAGTTTTAAATCCGTTGACATCTGTTGCATCTGCCATCTTTTTGGTTAGAATATTCTTCCATCTTGCAGCGTAGACCTTTAGCTACAGACCTTAGACAGTATTTTTGTGAAAATTCTTACGGATGGTGGAGGAAGGGACGCTCTAGACACTCAAGTCTACAAGGAGTCACATCAACTCCAGTTTTAAATCCGTTGACATCTGCTGCATCTGCCATCTTTTTGGTTAGAAGATTCTTCCATCTTGCAGCGTAGACCTTTAGCTACAGACCTTAGACAGTATTTTTGTGAAAATTCTTACGCATGGTGGAGGAAGGGACGCTCTAGACACTCAAGTCTACAAGGAGTCACATGAACTCCAGTTTTAAATCCGTTGACATCTGCTGCATCTGCCATCTTTTTGGCTAGAAGATTCTTCTATCTTGCAGCTTAGACCTTTAGCTACAGACCTTAGACAGTATTTTTGAAACATTCTTACGCATGGTGGAGGAAGGGACGCTCTAGAGACTCAAGTCTACAAGGAGTCATATGAACTCCAGTTTTAAATCCGTTGACATCTGCTGCATCTGGCATCTTTTTGGCTAGAAGATTCTTCTATCTTACAGCTTAGACCTTTAGCTACAGACCTTAGACAGTATTTTTTATTATTTATTTGTGTCAGTGTGCTCTTCTAAAGAGTGTAAGACGATTGTATGTAGGTACTATTAAAATGAAATTTTATCTCATTGGTTTTGTCTCATATTTGAGTACTATGTATCATGAGTAGAGTCTTCGTTTAAAAGGATGCGAACGATTTAAATTTCAATAGGTAGACAAAATTGATAATTCTTAATTATCAAAAATTTAAGCTTTCTCCAGTAACACTGATATTATTATACTGTGACTCATCAAAGTCATCATTGTCAAAAATATTGACAAATCGCGAACTGTCACGGCCAAAAAACTGACACGCGTCCGTCCTCCGTAAGCGCCACCGCGCGACTGATTGAGATTGTTCAAGCCGTCATGGACGATTTTTTCCACATTTTTTAACATTGTAACTAAATAAGACGCAATATAAAAATTTCATCCGTTAAAAGCCCTCAAGTTATTTCTGAACTTTAGTTTAGTAAAAGATTTAGAATCTCAAATCGCTTATTTTAAAAATAAAACCATAAATAGAAAACCAATAGAGGTAACTTTGGGAATTTATTCTATCGAGTCAACTTCATCAAATCGTGTTTCCATCCGTTAATAGCCCTCGAAAATATCCTCAACTATGCCCAATAAAAATCTTAGCCTTTAATTTTACTGTTTAGTACCTCAAAAATGAAAAATGAAAACCTCATTTTCGCCATTTTCTCTGCTACCCGGCCTTAATGCATCACAAACAACAATCAGTTTCCGCTACAAATTTTTAAAACAAACTTACCTATATATTTGTTACTTGTTAAACAAGCTTAGCTAAGCTAATAGCATTTTCAACATACCAAACTTAACATTGAAATGTAACAGTAAACAACAAAATCAAATGAAGTAGTTAAGTATGTCACCGTGAATACTCGTGTACAAAGCATAATTTGACGAATACACTTTTTTACACCTGAAATACGGGTTCTCTGAAACCTTCTTATATCAGGCTCCAGTCTCTCACACACAAGATGCCTCAAATAATGTAATATAGTAATTTTGTTTTTGTGTGTGAGAGTAATATGATTTTATGATGAAATAAATATGATTTTATTATTTTGTTTAAAATTTCGGGAATTTAATCACCACGCATTTTCCAATAACCTACAGATTTTAAAAACAATATACCTACCTACACACTAACGAAACAAATTATTATTATCATGACAAAATTAAAGCGAATTGTGTTCGAGATTTTAAAATATCGGAAATAAAATATGTTTGTGAAGGTTTAATGAAATTATTGGAAGCCTGTGAGCTCCGCGATTTTGATTAAGCCAAAGCATTGTTCTTTCAGCTACCTACTACCACTATTTTAATTACGTTAATTACTGTGCAGATGATGTTGTTATAAAATCTCTGAGATATAAAAATAGTCTACTAATAATGCACGCAAAGAATGGCTTGAGATAGGTAACAACAAAAAGCTTTTTATCATGAAAGGCAAAATTAAGTTCTGAATTATTGAATGAAGCAAATTTCATAAACACGTGGATGACAATAAAACTCATTTCGCATTATACATAATTAATTTTGCAGTATCTCATGTAATGTGACTGACTGACACGACTAATGTGTTTGTCGCCGTACATAACCTTCCCATTTGGTATCAAAAGCACCTTTCAAAATATTTATGTATTTGTCGTTACACGAGTCTCGTACCTTGACACTTTTCAAGCAGATTTTTCCTTTGTTTTGATCTTTTTCAATCAATTTTAGAAATCTACTAGCTGTGCCCGCGACTTCGTACGCGTGAAAACCCGTTTTCGCAACATATTTTTATCATTTTTGCTTTGCACCTATTACTCGTAGCGTGATGGTATACAGCCTATAGCCTTCCTCGATAAATGGGCTATCTAACACTGAAAGAATTTTTCAAATCGGACCGGTAGTTCCTGAGATTAGCGCGTTCAAGTAAACAAACAAACTCTTCAGCTTTATAATATTAGTATAGATAGATGAAACTGCGGACTTTAGAGAGAGAGGTTCGTACTCAAGAGGTTCATAGTTTGATTCCTTGTATGGCACATACAGTGTAAAATCACTCAAAGTTTTATGTTGTACTAGTCATCCGCCCCTGCTTACCACAGGTAGGTACAATGTACTATACTTAAAAATCTTCCTCTTGAATCACTCTATCTATTAAAAAAACCGCATCAAAATCTGTTGCGAGTTTTAAAGATCTAACTATGGGATAGGGAAAGATAGACAGGAAAGCGACTTTTTTTAATAAGTATGTAGTGATGTGACTGTGTGTATTTGTACAATTTTAGTTTTAAGCATTTTTTTAATGCGGACTTTAATCCCATATCCGATCCATTTCTCTTACGCCTCAAAAAGTACAGCAGTGTTGTAACCTCAATAGATAAAAACCACACGAAAAAATGAGGCTTCCGGCGACTGGGACCGCAATTAACTGGGACCGCGGTCCCAGTCGCCGGATCCGTAAAATATAAATAATATTCTTCCGGCAACTGGGACCACTCGTAAATGATAACTGAAATCAAAAAATGTACAGTCAAACGAATTTTTTTTAAGTGCAAATTGGAAGAAAAATCCATTTTAATTTAAAAACATCAATTCGATGGGTGCCGGGAATAAAGCCACAATCGACAAAACACAAATTTACAGGAGAAGAGATTTAGTGTCAATTTTGAATAATTATAAACTACGAGGCGTATCAAAACGGTTTGTATATCAAACGATGCGTTATTTTTTCTGGAGTAACATTTAATGTGCATAAGGTTATAGTGCTTAGAATATACTTTAAAAAATGTAGAAATACATATTGCCGCTTCATACATTGAAAGTCGGTTCCGTAAGAGTCCATTGTGGTTTTATTCCGGTAAAAAGTGTGCAAAACGTTAATCGGTTAAATTAATCAAACAGCAATAGTGTATTGCAGCCTCGGGCGCTGATCTGAAAGATGCAGTAATAGCCGTTTGCTTGTAGAAGATTTAAATAAAAGTTTTAACATTGTATATGGCACGATTATTCCGGTCAACAAATTTTAAATGATGAATGGGAATAACGATTCAATATCCATAGTGCTTTTGGTAAATCAGGCAGTTACAAAGATAAAATTCTGAAAAAAATTCAAATGGTGTATAGGGATTAGGGACCCAGGGCATAGGGCAGTTTCTAAAATCACTTAATCGGAAAACTGCTGCTATGGCTATTGCGGCTTTATTCCAGGCACCCATCGAATTATTAATATACGCCATAGCTTGGTTATACTGATTTAATAAAAAAATCAGTCGTATGATTTATAGTACTTATAGTAGATTTATAGTGGATTTATAGTAGATTCCAAGGGGAAAAATAATAAGCATTAAAATATGTTGTACTACATATGAAATTCAGTAAATAATAATTTACTGGTAGAAAATGCTTTAAAGTATTCAGTCCAATATTAGTATTTGTTTCATGTCTGTACAAGACGTAAATTACATCAACGGGATGAAATGACCAATTCAAAAATTGCATTAGGTCAACTTATACCGCGGTATAAGATCAAGAGGTATGAGATAACCAAAGCCTCAAATCGACAGGCAAAGCGAACTCGAGTTAGAGAGCGATAGTATTATACAATCATATAATTCTCTTTGTGTTTACCTGCACGTGTGAATTATGTAAAAATGGCCTAGCTTAATCTACTTATTACTAAGCGCATAATATAAAATCATGACTAGAACGAGTCAATGATATTCATATAAATAATTTAGATTTTTTTTTTCGTATGACTGTACCGATTTTGGCCTGAATAATATATTTTTCTAAGTTATCTATGAGTGGTCCCAGTTGCCGGAAGAAAATTATGTATTTTTTACGGATCCGGCGACTGGGACCGCGGTCCCAGTTAATTGCGGTCCCAGTCGCCGGAAGCCTCGAAAAAGAAAAATTTGGAAAAAGACGAGCTCGTTAAGTACCTACACTCAAAACCAACGTCGCGCCATCGTTAGATTTTATATACCTGTCCTTTTGTCTTTGTGTGATGTCCGCAATGTAATCAATGTTTCTTAGTGTTTATTCTTGCTTGTTCTTTCTCAGGGAGCAACATCGAGCTTCTTGATCCAAGAGCTGGAGCGCCGCAAGTCCAAGCTGAAGACTCAGCTAGTCTGGATCGGGGCCCAGAAGGAGCCCGGCCTCACCTCCAGGACTTGGAAATGGGTGGATGGTGAGTACAACCTGGTGAAGGTAACTGCGCACCTGGCTGGAATGCGACTCTCCCTCGGGCTCACACACACTTCCCCGTGGCCGCCCTGTATTGTTGTTGCATACCCCGTCGGGTCCAGCGGGTCTCTTAGAGACGGTGCACACTAGGCGACACGCGACAGCGACAGCTCGGCAACTTGACCCCTATTCTTGTCAATTTCATAATAATAGCTTGCTGTCGCGAATCCGCGACTCTGTCGTGATCTTGTCAGTTTCATATTAAATTAACAAGAATCGTCGCAAAGTCAAAGACAAAGTCGCCGCGATTGTCGCCTAATGTACGCCTACACTAATGCATTACAGTTGTTGACACATCAGACTACACATTTTGGTGCAAAATCACCCATATCACAAAGATGTAACAGTAATTACCTTAATGTGTCGTCGTCTGTACAAAATTTCACTCAAGAAAAGGAAAAAGTGTTTTATGAAATACAAAAAATGTCTTTTCTAATAATCATTAATGTCACGCGGCCCGTTTTTCGGTGCGACATGTCCCAGACAGAGCGCGTTCTTACGCGCAAATCTTTAAAAGCATTTTTTTTACCATTACGGCTTAAATATTCCATCTTGTTTTCCCTTTTGGCCTTGTAAATCAATAATGTTAGGCTGAGTTGCACCACCTAACATTGACCGTAACTATGACGATAACCAGTGTTTTTTGTACGGAGTTTGACAGATATTTGACGTTTGTCAAAATTAAAGTAAGATGGTGCAAAGTCAAAGTCAAAGTCAAAGTCAAAATTTCTTTATTTGTTTAGACTAATAAATAGTTCTTACAAATCGTCATATGCTCTTAAGGAGCCTCTACATGTCTCAAAATCTTTTTACCCTACCAGCGCTTCGAGACCAACATTTGGCAAGTGCTGAGAAGAAGCGACAAACGAAGAAGCAACCCAGCCTAGTTTATTATTTTTTAACTCTTTATTTATGGAGCTTTGTTAAGATGACAATGTCGCTCCATCAGACAGATACAAGCATCAGACAATTTGTGTCTTAGCTCTGGTCTTAGTAGGTATTTAATGTTCAGCAGTGGACGTCCTATGGCTGAAATGATGATGATGATGATGATCTAAAATTGGATACCTATCAAAAAAGATATAAAAACATAGTTTAGGGCTCTCGCCTCCTCAGACATCAACTAATGTTATAAATCATAATGAAATAACAATTAAACATTAGCCCCTATTCAACCTCATTGAAGTCATTTGCATACTCTGTCCGTACTATAGTCTGTGGTCGACTTCAGCGCGCGAAAATCAATCATGTTGGTTTTTTCCCGTAAACTTGTGTAACGCACAGCATTAGACGTGCCCGTTACTCATTTACGGTGGACATATTTGTGAGTTCCGTACATTTACCGCTACAATTATGAAAAACGTTGCTTGTAATTTTGAATACGGATTATTGTTGATACCTACTCCTACTTGGCTGACACCCTCACATTATCCGTCCAGGCCAAAACCAAGTATTATGTATGTTCTTGTGTCATTAAATTAACTAATAAACCTTTAATCCCCAGGCGAAGTGGTGACCAAACCTACTTGGGGCAAGGACCAGCCGAACAACTACAATGGCGAACAGAACTGCGTGATGCTGGACGGAGGCCGAGCCTGGCTGTGGAATGACGTGGGCTGCAACCTCGATTACCTGCACTGGATCTGCCAGTACCGTGAGTGTCACCTATAGGTACATATCGACTTTATTTGGTTGCGCTGCGAAGGTGCGACGCGAGATGGTAATAACCCACAAACATTCTCCTGGACGAAGTAGCTTTGTGACAGTTTCATCTGTAATCTTACGTCCTTGTTGCGGGTCCAATGACAGTTTAACTTTCCCCCGGGACAATTTTGACCTTCGATGGTTGGGTTTTTATTGGCGGTCAAGCTGTAGATCCTGGCTACACAGGAGTTGCAGCGGGAACGAGAGGTGGGAGTAGTCCCGTTACTTCTTTGTTTTGCAGTCGACATTTACGCTGCAAATTCGTTTGTATCGTTACTGCATAAGATTGCGACTGGACAATGGACATACTCATACCACTTCTATCTGTGAATTACGCAATTGAATCTGTCACAAGTTACTTTGTCTAAGGACGCACAATGCTAAGCTAATTTGAGATGTCACCAAGCAGAACTCTAGATTTAAAAACGCTAAAAGATGGTTCACTAGACTTTGAAGAATGATAAACAAATATATTGTAGTGTAGAACCACAGGTTAAATACTAACAGAAGGTGCACTCGTTTGATTAAAGGATGCCAATATTGCCAATTCAAATGTCCTTAGAAGTGGCAATCAATTTCACACCTTGTAATTACGAGTGCGGAAGCGAAGTTTCTTTGTATTCACAATAAGTATACCGACACCACAGCTGCAGCGTCCAGTGTTGCGAGCAAAGTAAAAAAAAATAACTTGAAATATGAATGTGATATTTATATTGCAGAATTTATTAAAGTTGAGTAAAAACAGTTGGGGCTTTATGACGCTTCCTTACTTTTTAGTTTTGCTCCGTGCTGTGTGATATAACTTTACGATTAAATTTCAACTTCACTAACTAATTTATTGTGGAAAAAAATACAAAAATGGGATTGACAGTCATTGATAAAAATTGTGGGCCCTATAACAAATCAATCCAACATGACAATAACATTGCTATGTTTCAAAACTTTAAGCGAGTTTTAATTGATTTGTGCTGGTAGGTGCTGGTACATTGCCTATGCGATTTTATTTATGCTGAAGATTATTTTGCTGTAAGCGATAGAAAAATAAACGAAAACTGTTATGCGATTAATTGTAAAGTTGCAAATAAGTTAGAAAAATGCGCGTCCCTGCCTGTGATAGGGACCTCCTCTGATAACGGCAGCAAAAATACCTACCTAAATATTAAAATGCTGAATCTTATTTTACTTATTCGATACTGTAATGCTTTCCAAAATATTTTTATGAAGTTTTATAGGTATGAGCGAAAAAAAGACAGAAAAATTGGGGAATGTAACATACATATTCTACTGAACCAGCAACTAGATTTGGACCACCATCACTACGCAATTAATTTCATTGTCACGGCAAAAAATTAATTGCGTACCGACTATCGCTAAGTTTAAATAATACTCGATTACTTAAATAATAATACTGTACAATTTCAATACTCAATAGGTACTTTAATGCTTATCATGTAGTATAAAGGTGCTACATAAATTTGACAGACAACATATGAAAATTTAGTTGTTAGTTGGGGCAGAAAAGTTCTCGAGTGGCGACCACGGGCTGGAAGACGTAGCGTGGGCAGGCCTACTAGTGGACCGACGATCTGGTAAAGGTCGCGAGAAGAGCCGGGATGCGGGCAGCGTAGGACCGTACATTGTGTAAATCCTTGGGGAGGCCTTTGTCCAGCAGTGGACGTCATCTGGCTGAAACGAACGATCAATTTAGTTGTCGGTCCAATATATCATACTTTTCACTATGCTAACTTAGATTATTGCCTCATTTCATGCGGTTGCGGAGTTTGTTCTTAGGATCTCTCCTTAGATCTCTGACTTATATAAGTACCTAGTACATAATGCGCTAATCTCTAGCACGTGCCAGACTACGAATTAGTAATTATTAATTATGCAGTAATAATGAGAATGTAATACCACAGAGTACATCCTACTAATCCTACTAATATTATAAATGCGAAAGTTTGCAGGTCTGGATGGGTGTTTGTTACTCTTTCACGCAAAAACTACTGAAGGGATTTTGATAAAACTTTACTCGGAATAACATAATACTCAGAATAACATAATAGTCTATAATTTATGACGATCTGTGACAAAGTAAATTTCACGCGGGTGAAGCCGCGGGCAAAAGCTAGTAAGTAAGGGGGCGTCCATAAATTACGTGAGGCTTTTAGGGGGGGGAGGGGGTCAACAAAAACCTCACCAAATCTCACGTGGGGGAGAGGGGGGGTCTCGGGAAATATCACGTATTTTTTTCCACAAGAAATAGAGAAATAGAGTTTGGCAGAAAACTGGGTTAAATCTTAAGTAAAAAAATTGGCCAAGTGCGTGTCGTGCCACGCGCAGTGTAGGGTTCCGTAGTTGTCCGTCGTTATCACAATATATTTCAGAAGTAAGCAATTACTTCATCTAAAGTCACTTTTAATATTTTCTTCTAAGGAATTTTTATTAGGTTTGAAATTTTATAATACATGAGTAAAACGACTATTACTCTTGAACTAACTGATCTATCTTAACCGCTATAGTTTTCCTTGAAAGTTCATAAAAAGCACTATAATCTTGAATTTTTCCAGATTTATCAAGCCAACAGTTTAGTTTTTAGCGGGGGGGATGCCCTACTCGGACAAAAATTGGCACTTTAAACTTTAACATTTTGCAAACGGATCCCTAAATCGAAAAATGGTCTTAGAAACCCCTAAGCCATTTTAAAAGACCTATCCAACGATACCCCACACGATGGGGTAGAAGACGAAAAAAAATCATCCCCACTTTACATGTAGGGGAGCTACCCTAAAAAAAAATTTTTTTTCAAAATTTTATTCTACCGTTTTGTCGGCGTGATTAATATACATACCTCTACAAAATTACAGCTCCCTAGTGCCAATAGTTTCCAAGCAAAACCTCGGAAAAGACAGACAGCCATACATATCGAAACTATATTAAGGGATTGATAAATGGCTTCATACGCTCACTTATCAGGAGATTGAAAATCTCTTAAACGGGTAACTTGGGTTCTATATTTTTAAAGCCAACACACTCTTACAACACACAAATACACACACCACACACATACACACACCACACACATACACACACCACACACATACACACATCACACACATTCAAACAGCACGCCTAAAGTAGTATGTTTATGGAATATTTTTACGGAAGTGGGCGTTAGTAGTCGCACCACAGTTCTCTGAAACTATTGCGGCTATTATCGTACACGCTTTTTCATGTACAAATTTTCTTGTTTCCAATAAATAAATTTTGAATTTGAATTTTGAATTCCTTGTCAGGACTAAAAAATGATATTTGTATGATGATAATGTCATTTTATTCTATACAGTCTAAACAAATAAAACTAAAAATGCTTCCGTCTGCATGTGTGAATACTAAAATGCAGTATAAATGACGAAATTAAGAAAATTATAAAACAAGTTTTTTTTTATCAAAATCGATTTTGCTAGATTATTAGTGATTTTGTAGAAAGGAACAATAAATTAGACTAGGTACTTCTGTAAAAAAACAATGTGACCCTAGTACTAACCGCTGTCACTACACGTGTTTTTCTGGATCTATTCGTAATCAGTGGGCTTAGTGCGACTTTACACAATCGTCATCCGCTAGCGACTGCGTAAAAAATGACATACATTAAATGTATGATGATTGTACAGCGTCCCTAGCAGATACTTTCAAGAACTGAAATCTTTAACTTTATAGATCTTTTTGATGCACTCGTTAGCGACAACGTTAAAGCACACAAAAAAAAATGTTTCTCAGTTATATTACTCCAAAACTATTAAATTTCGGATTTTGTTTAATATCACGTGAGATATGGGGGTGGGGGAGGGGGTCAGGCAAAATCTCACCAAATCTCACCAAGGGGGGCGGGGGGGTTGAAAAATAGCCAAAATTGTCTCACGTAATTTATGGACGCCCCCTAATAGGTACGCAAATGGTACACCGATCAATAATAATAAGATCATCAGAAATGCATGAACAGGTTGTGGGATTATCAAATTCGAAATATTTTGAATATCGCTGAGGGTGGGAGGGTGGCGAGGGGAGGGAATTGCATCCCGCGAAACCTAATAGAAAAGGCAAATTCTGGAAAAGACTGGGCGACAGAATTCAATAAATTGTTTATTTCTTTCTATTGCTTTATTTACAAATACAAATTATAATTATAATTTATAATTTATTTATTTTCGTATAGTAGTACAAGGGTACATAATACAATGAAAAAACGATGACCCCTGCAGAAGTATGAAACTGTGTCGCAGGGAGTTATAGAAATATTTTATTATGAAACACATGTTACATTGTCATTACAAATTAGCCTTATCCATTTAAGTTGTCCTAGGATAAGGCTGCTCTTCACAATGTTTAAAATTTCTAACATGAGTAGGTAACTAATAATTTTACGTTTAACATTTCCACGAAACTCAGCAATATGTTTATAAACAAAATTTTATAAAAATATCTATGAAAAACATAAGAAATTATCGCACAGCTTTTATTTATAATCAAAATTCATACATTAATAGTTTTTCAATTTAGATTTTATGATCGGTATTTATAATTATTACTCAGTGTGATTCAATCCACGTCTGTCCATCATTCTTACTCTAAGCCAAGTGTTTAGCATATAATTAACTTTAAAAAAAAAAAAACCGACTTCAAATGCGTTCATCCCCAATTTTCCACCCTTGGGGGTGAAATATTTTCTTCAAATTCGCATGAAACCACCCTTTTGATAATACCTATTCAACAAAAAAATAATCGTTCAAATTGATTTATAATCGGCGGAGATATTGCGTATAAAAAAGTTCATCCCCAATTTTCCACCCTTGGGGGTTGTTTTTTCTATTATTAAATTTAAATGGGACCACCCTTGAGGTAATACCTATACGCCGAAAAAAGATTTGTTTAAATCGGTTCATAATTGGCGGAGTTATCGCGTAACAAACATAGAAAAAAAAAAACATACGGGTCGAATTGAGAACCTCCTCCTTTTTTGAAGTCGGTTGAAAATAAACCTGCCTAAAAGACTTTTGTCACCGTAACAATATGTCTCTCCATAGTTAAGAATAAGTACGTTGTTTCTCTTTTTCTCTTTATAAAAATGTAAAAGAGAAAAATGTATGGTCACGGACCACGCGCACGGTGCTTGGACGAATAAACCACTGGACGCGTAACGAGTGACGTTTTCGTCTTTACCCCGCTAGCACTTGCCAAGGCTAATTTGCCATGGTAAATGTTTTCAGGTTGTCAGTGTGACGCGAGCTCTCGAAGAGTAAAATTATCACGAAAAATAGGTAAATGCGCTGTATTTTTTTGTAAAAATTATACCAATCACTCAAAGAATGTTTCTTCTCACGCGTAATTACATTTTCAACCTATTAAAGTAGCTATTTTTTCGTAAAATAAATAAAATTTGATATGTAAACAAAATATAATTACGTAATTTTAAAAAGTTCTCATTGTACAGGTAAATGCTTAAAACGTGTGGCATATTTAATTTGATTGGATTATATGCTTCATTCATTCGTTCACATTTATTTTTTATGACGTATAGGGCTTGAAAATTGTCGATAAACTTATCGAAACTGATATCATTCAAATTAATTTTAGATTTCCAGTAGATCTAAATAGAAGAAGAAAGTAGGTACTCAGTTATGAGAAAAAGTACAGCTTGGAGGTACTGCTAACATTTAGTGACTATGTCAAACTTTTGGGTTTGCGTGATTTTATAGTGAATAGAGTTTAGCCTGAGAAGTCCTTTTGTCAATGTGTTATTGATTAATCGGAGTGATTGTTGATGAGTTTGAAACTCAAATTTTGACAGCACAGTTTTATGGTCCGATTTAATCACAACTTTTACTAGTTAAATAGAAAAATGTTAAATAAAGATTTAAAACAAAATGTGTTTGATGATAATAAGTAAACATGAGAAACTGACATTATTGTAATATAACTATTGAATGACAATTATTATTAGTTCTTAATTAATTATATGCATACAAAAGTGTTTTAGTTTCTTGTTATGCATAGTTTCGGACCGTAAATAATTTGTCTTGTCTATGTCAATTGTCAAATGTACCAACGGTTCCCCGCCCCCCTATCCCCCCCCCCCCCCTCCTGTCCCCTAAATATTTATTTTGACGTAGAAACATAAAATATGTCCATAGAAAAGTTTCATAAGTTTTAAGATATGACCAATTTTATTTGCGTCTTAAGCTCATTTACCTCTGGTCTCTGGTGTCAGCGTGACGTGCTTTTTACTCACTACCGTATTCGTAAGCATCATCCAGCCAGACATAGGTAGGTACTCACCAAAAATAAAATTGGTTTGCAAGAACTTTGCAATGCGGCAATCAACACATAAGAGGGATGGTACTGCTTATAGAACTTCTAACAATATCCCAATTTCAAAATCTGTCCTGCCGTTCTTTAGTTTTATATGGTGTAACTAACTAGACTTTGTTGCATATTATGTCTAAATCAATCCAATTCATTAATTATTTAAATAATTTGTAAATAAAGATGATCAACGCATGATCAATTTTATCTCATTAGGTTCATTCATTCACTCGTTCATTTACATAATTATCGACAAAAAAATTGACGATTATTTCCAGCACTAAATGTCATTATTTGACAATTGTCATACCTCTCCCCCCGCAAAAATTGGTTGAACGTGTTTCCATATGATTCTTAGAGGGTTTCGCGTCCGGTGGTTTATTCGTCCAAGGCACGGTGACAAAAACTCACCCGTGTGCGCATAGCCTAATGCGATTAATAGCAAAACACTGCCCTTGGTGTGCCTTGGTACTATTACTTATTCTGTGACACTGCCACAGGTAGGTTAGTGTGTCTGATTTACTAGTCAACATTCATTTTCGGACGGATTCATTCGTTCATTCAATTTATAGACAGACGCCGACTGAGCTAAAATAAACAAAATTCTTAGAAATGATATTTTCTAAATCTATAATATATAAAGCTTTTTAATATAAAATTATCGTGTCAGAAATTCATTATTTAAAAATAAGTATTGCCAAATCGGTCCAGACTTTCTGAAATTAACAACAGTAGGTACTAACAAAGTAAAAATAATGTCTTTAAAATTGATTCAGTATTAATTACTTACACTTGAATATTAAAAGTGAAAATTTCGAAGCGAAAGCAAATAGTTCCCTTGAATAGTTCCATTCAGGAAGATCAATTTGTTAACAGCAAAGACTGAAGTTGTTATTGAATGCAAACAAGGGCCCAGGAAATGTGCAATCAAATAAAAGTAATTCAAAAGATTAATACAGAAATTAATTACTTAACTACCGACCAATGAAGTTGCAGCTTACACTTTTTACTTTATTATTTGAGCAATGGATTTATTGTATTAATTAACTCTTCCTCTTACACTTTAATAAGTAAGTATGTACTAATTAGAGCCGTAACTCGATGGCATAGTGGCGTGGCGTGTACCGATGGGTGACCCCAGCCCGGCTGAAAAACGGCCCGAGAGAAAATCCTTTGTCAAATAAAAATACAAGCTTAATAATCTAAGCATAATTCAAAATCATTGGCCACAACAAAACTATTGCCGCACAAACAATTTTCTTGTTTTTGTAAAAGCTGTTTTACCTATAATGTTGTATTTTTAAAATTGTTTGTTCTGCGTCACAGACCCTTGACGTTTGTGTGGTCTCTGTGCTCTGCGTCAGAATGTCTGCGTGCTACGAAAAGAACAGACTAAGAGCTGGTGAACGCCAGACCTACGTCATTTTATAAAAGCTGAAAGTTTGTCAGCGTATGCTTCCAATAATAGGATATAATGTTGGTGAATTATGAAGTTTGGGTCATGGTGGCTTTGCACCACCCTAAAAATCTGATTTTTATGTATAATATTTGGGCAATAATTAGAAGTATTTTCCCCAACAGCCAGATAGTTTTGACAGTTCCAACTCCACCATGCAAAGCCACCATGACCAAAACTTCATAATTCACCAACATAATGTCCTATATTGGGAGCTTACGTTGACAAACTTTCAGCTTTTATAAAATGACGTAGGTCTGGCGTTCACTAGCTCTTAGTCTAGAATTCATGTGTAACGTACCTGTCTGTGTACACTGGGTCTTGTTATCCAGGACAGGTGGTTATCCGGTCGCGATCCGGTCTCGCGTGATGTTTGCTGCAAAGATTGCAATTACAGAATCCGGATTCGTATTCTACTGGACAGATTGAATCGCTACGTACAGACAGCGCATCGGACTATACATTTTTATTGCAATCTCAACCCTGTTCCAACTTCTTAAGAACACAGTCCACGCGCTGGCATCTATAGGTACGTTTAACTATCAGGAACTCGGCTATCTAATACCTTTAAAAGTTCCTTTTAATCTCGTAGCGCAAATCCAGTCAGGTTCTTACATTGTGTGGGGTTCAATGAAAAATCGTTTTTAAGACGAGCTCAGACAGTCTCCGATTTTCATTACCTACGCATTATGAATTGGCTGAAGGCATTAGGAATGAAGTATTATCTAACAAATATACTGCTGTAATTGCATAGTAACATAGAAAAAACTGATAGTAACCTTAAACGTGTTGACAAGCAAGTGAAATAAATAAAGAAGTACCTAGTGAGGCTGGATGGATGTCTGTTTTTCACGCAAAAGCTACTGAATGGATTTTGATGAAATTTTGTAGCATAAACCTTGTAGAAACTTAAAACTAAGCCCAGTGACAAGTGAGAGAATGTGATAGAATTTAGGCTTCATAATTCTCGATCTGTTTGCGTAGAATAACTAGTAGGTACTAAGTAACTAGGTAACTAAAGCTCAGAAAGTTTGGCAACGTTGCACAACCAAGTAAGTATGCGTATGTATGAGCAACCACTTTCTCGTCAACTAGCTATTACCTGGTGACTCTTGAACCTCCAGCAAAGAAGTCATTGCTATTACATTAGAAGTGTTACAGACTAAAGTTTGTAACTGTAGTAGTATCAGATGCAAGGTCAATTTATTAGTATTCACCACGCTGTCATCACGTCCCGCCCCAGTCCGGTTCTCAACGGTGACATTGTGACAAATCAAATCATGCTACAGTGTACTGTTGTAGCTGTACAGGGTGAAGATGACAAATAATAAAGTCAGTTAAAAATAGGTCACTTTTGTAGTGACGTTCGCAGTTTTCGTACCTTACGAAATGTTATTTTGTTAAGTCATTTTATTATTTAATGTTTCTGTAATTATGATTCGATTGATTGATAAATAATTGATCATTGACAGAAAAATCGACCTACGCTCTCTCTAAGTTCACTTCTAAGTCGAATTTGTTTTCGTTTGAAATGGGCGGTTTTATATGTTTGAAAGAAAGAAAGAAAGAAAAAAAATTTATTTGGAACTAAATGATACACATTGACATTACAAAGTAAAATAAGAAAAATGTAAGTTAAACGTGATTGACACGACTGCAACGCAAAATGCATACTCACTCACTGATGCTTACTGACTGTGTCAGATTTCGTATGTTTTCTTTTTGTGTGTTTTGTTTACTTTTAATGGAACAATATGCTATAGGTACTAAATTCCAGACAGAACGTCTGGAATGTAATGGCTTATGTGTGAAGTGTTGTACTTATAGGTAAGCTTGTAACATTTAGACAGATTCCATTTCGTAATCGCTTCGCTGAGTTATTATTATCTTTCTACTAAGTATTTTTCCTTTTACTGTGGCACAAAAATACGCCATGTCCTCTAGTGTTCGAAAAGACCTTTAACGTCCTAAGTACCTTTTTTCATCGCGTGGAAAATTCTGGAACAACCTGTCCACAGGACAGAGAGTAAGTGCCTAACAGGCATATCAAAGGTTACACCTATGAAATGTGCGTAAACAAGAATTTGTAAGCGGATTCGGGGTGAAGCCACCTTTTTATACGAAACCGCGATAACGAGCTCGTCACCGCGCGTAATAATCACTCAAACATGACTTATGTTATGGCGCCTTAAATTTTTAATTGTGTGTTATGATTCGGAGCGAATTTTATAAAAGTGTCTTGCTATGCTGAAATAGGTACTTCGTTTTTAATTCTACATAAATGACCAGTTATTCTGTCTGCAGTGCCTCCGTCGTGTGGAAGTCCGGACAAGCTACTGAACACAACAATTGAAGGGAACGACTACAAAGTCGGTGCCACCATTCACTACCGGTGCCCGGAGGGTCACATGCTGTTGGGAGACAAGACCAGGGAGTGCCAGGAAGTCGGCTTCTGGTCTGGATCAGCACCGAGCTGTAAATGTGAGTATCATTTTTTATTATCAGGGGATTTTTCAGACATCGTGTGGAACTGTGGAAAGGCCTTCTACTAAGTGGACCGATGATCTGGTGAACGTCGCGGGTAGAACCTGGATACGGACAGACAACGCAAGACTGGTCGTTCGGTCTGCTTTTGGTCCTTTGTCCAGCAGTGGATGTCATTTGGCTGAAACGACAGGGGATTTTAGGACCAGTGGAGCTATGTAACAGGGCATTTCTGACGAAGAATGCGGTATGTAGGCGTATGCAACAAATCAATACTTACTTAATTATGATCACAAGTCACAACCACAAAGTAAATCATGAAATATGATATTATTCACTTCATATTTAGTGATCCAACGCAGGCAAGTATTATGATGAATCGTTATTATTAGATAATAATAAATATTAAGACAATAGCCTTTGTGGCTTAGATATCGGGAAGGCTACATCATTACTAATTATTATATTACTTTATGGACATTAATTACTTATTAATTTATAATATACCTAGTACTATTAAGACTAAGAAGATTGATTTATAATAAGTAAGTAAAAGTGTTATGATGACAAGCGATAAAATTAAAGCTTGACCTGTATAACGTAAAAACAACCCAAATAGGTAGGTTACTTACTTACTCGTTACTCAAACATAAATGGTTCCCGATTCCCGGATTTGAACCTGCCACTTTCCTCTCTAGGCTGTAAAGCTAACCACTAGGTAAAGGTTGGTCCTTCGCTTAAATAGGCGGTAAAAGGACAGAATTCTAGACATCGTCCATGTTGATTTATTCATTTTGTACCAGAATTCCTTTGACAATTTGGCACGTTGTGTTACCTAATTACCTACCCTCACTACACATGGTGTCACGAAAACCGTTTGTGTATTTAACTGTCAAATTATACTCGTAGTTGTGTTTTAGACTTAAAAAAAATTACAACTAAGTACAATTATGTATTTCGATAGGTACTACAAACAAATAGGTAGGTACTTTCTTTTATGTATTGGTAGAATCATCATCTTGGAGAAAAAATGGTGATTCTTCAGGATTCACTCGTACCCAGCTTATAACTCATAAAATACATTGGGTAAAAGAAAAGCAGGTTGCCTACATTGTAGGTGTAGGTTAGGCAAGTCTAATAAACACAACAATTTCCATTTCAGACGTTGACTGCGGTGGTCTGCCACCAATCCAAGATGGCGAAGTGTCTTTAGTGGACGGTAGAACGACTCACGGCGCTAAAGCGGTATACAACTGTCGCGAGAACTACACGCTCGTGGGCGAAGCAGAGCGGCAGTGCGGAGACGGAGGCGTGTGGAGCGGAGAGGCGCCGAAGTGCCTGTTCGACTGGTGCCCGGAGCCCCCGCCAGTGGCCGGCGCTGTAGTCACCATCAGCGGACACAAAGCTGGCTCTCTCGCTACGTACACTTGCCAAAATGGATTCATACTATTTGGACCCCCGGTGAGTAATATTTAACAAATAATATTAACAAACTTCCCCCAATGACTTCCACATCGCACGGTTGGTAGCGGCCTGCGTCCAGCGCCTTCCTGCTACCTTTATCAGGTCGTCAGTCCACCTTGTGAGTGGACGTCCCTCGCCTATGTTCAGCAGTGGACGTCCTGTGGCTGAAATGATGATGATAATGAACATCATCATCATCATCATCAAATTTAACAAGCTTAAATACATCGCAGCAGTTATCTTCTTGTATAAAAATTACTTAGGAATTGTTCGTATCACTGCATTATTGAAAAATCCCAGTGACAAGTCTTGGGTGAATCGTATACGAGATTAGGTAAGAGTAGGCGCACACCGTTGATTTTTAGTTGGCCGATAGTTGTGTCCTATTTCAAATTGTATGAAGAATCGGCCAAATCGAATCGGAGTAGTGTGCGCACTCCCATACATGCCCATACTGATCAACAGCCCGACTAAACTATCGGCCGACGAAAAATCAACGGTGTGCGCCTACTCTTAAACCACAGAGTAAGTTAGTAACATAAAACTTAAATAGATTGGACCTATCACCTTCCAAGAATCTATTCATTAGTTCAGCATTCAGCTAAGGCCCGTGCAGTACGACTTAAAACCTATCTTCAATTCTCAGATTCAATCAAAGTTCGGGTAACCTAGTGACATTCAAAGTGGCCAAAAAGTTACAACACAACCTTCAGCTTCAACCAAACCATCGCCGGCGACGGCGATCTACACGCGTTGGTGTGGTTGAAGCTTTAATCCAATTGTTGTCTAGTACCCATAGTACAAGCTTTGCTTAGTTTGGGGCTAGCGGCGCAGTGTAAAAATGTCCAAGGATATTATGTTATTATATTATATTATTATTATTAATTGTGACAAAGTCCTGTTGCCAACTTTTTGGCTACTTTGGGTATCACGAACTATAATTTGTGAGGCTCACAGAGGCTAGCACACATCTACTTTTAGTTTTACTTAACTTAGCCTAAGTATTTAAGTAGGTACCTAACTACCTACTAACGCGTAAAATTAAAATAGGGAATAAAAATTTTGAAAATTGTGATTTCATCAACTTAATCAGGCAATAGGTACTCGTACATAAGTAGCAATGGTTTTCACAGATTCATGCGACGTTAACATTATAAAAACTTGTGAAAAACGCGAAGTTTTGCTGCCTGTTTCACAACGCTCCGGTATCACAACGCCATCTAGTGACGTTACTTGCTGTCTGTCCATCTATCGCGGTCGCTCATGCCGGCGTTTCGTTTGGAGTGAAAGAGATGGGTAGCCCTGGGTGGAAAATGTGGAAAGGGTTGTAGAGGCAGTGCCTGTCCCGGGAAACGGCCAGGGTCGGCATTAACTTCGTAAATGAGTACTTACGATAAAAAGTATTTAACTGGTCGATGAAAATCGTACATTTAATCAACTCTGAGATTAGTAAACTTACGAAATTACGAGCCTAATATAACTAAGTAAGTTGGATAGAAGTCCGCTACGAACAGCTACGAAGACTACGGCTACGGCAGCTACGGTATTGTAGCGACATCTATTGAGAGGATATTAATTTAATTTCAATGGTTTCCTGCACCAGCTGCTTTGTTGCAGCTGTAGCAGTGGCGTAGCTTGGGGGGGGCAGGGGGGGCCATGGCCCCGGGCGGCATATGAAAGGGGGCGGCGGATAAGAAAAAAAACATTGCATGAACAAGAAAAAAAAAAAGGTCGACTATGTCTACGTTGAGACTAACAAATCTAGCTATACTGGCAATTGAAAATGAGATACAATTTGATATCGACGATTGTGTAAAAGATTTTGCTTTGAAAACAGGCACGAAGAGTACATTTTTAATCTATTTTTTTAAGTAATAGTAACAAAAATATTTTAGGAGCTTACTTACCCCTCTAAAACTTGCGCCACAGATAATCTTTCGTGATTTCTCTTGTTACAAACCGAAATAAAAAAGTGGTTTGTAAATAGTTAAAGCCATATCTATAGTCCAGTCAATAAAGCATTATAGATGGAAAACCGTGGAACACAATTTCTGACTTCGGGACTTTATTTAGACTAGTTAGGAGGTGAACATAGCAAAAGTCCCCGCCCTTAGCCCTTGAGCCGGCGGGGAGAGGGGGGTTTAAAGGTGCCACTTTTCGGTTTTTCGCTTAATCCTCGGAAACTATGCGACCTAGTGACATGACTACTATGAACCATAAAAAGCTTATTAAATTTGCTACAGGTGAGATAGTCAAGTTTTTCTATAACTTATATAGTTTTTGCGGTATCTGCTCTAGAAGGTCTGTAATATTGGAAATTTTATTTTTGTCTTACATGTTCCCATCAGGAGAAAATCGAGTAAATCAACATTGGGCAAACATTCTAGACATGCGGGAGCATGTTAAGCCTAGTTCCAGGGAGGGGACTGCACCGTGCCTATATTGAGACGAACCACTTGGAGCCACTTTTGACTCCTCGTCACTCAAATACTACTGTGCATTAACTCTTCAAATTTGGCTCATGTGTTGAGACTTGCAAGATATATATCAGCTTCTTTCATAAATATACCTCAAACGGTTCTTTAGGTATTGACGTCCAAAAATCTACATGTCTGACCTATAGACCAAATTCTAACCACTTCCAGATGACCTTGAAGGTTCAAATTTGGCATCCAGAAAGGTATTTATGAAAATACAAAGGAACAAATAAAAAACCGGTAAATTTTAACATTCCACATGTGATAGATAGGTTTTAGTGTCCTAAATGTCGATTTTTGAACGTCAATACCTAAATAATAAATAACCGTTTGAGGTATATTTATGAAATTTGAAGCTGATGTATATCTTGCAAGTCTCAACACATGAGCCAAATTTGAAGTGTTAATGCACCGTAGTTTTTGAGTGATGAGGAGTCAAAAGTAGCTCCAAGTGGTTCGTCTAAATATAGGCACAGTGCAGTCCCCTCCCTGGAACTAGGCTTAACATGCTCCCGCATGTCTAGAATGTTTGCCCAATGTTGATTTACTCGATTTTCTCCTAATGGGAACATGTAAGACAAAAATAAAATTTCCAATGTTACAGACCTTCTAGAGCAGATGCCGCAAAAACCATATAAGTTATAGAAAAGCTTGACTATCTCACCTGTAGCAAATTGAATAAGCTTTTTTTGGTTCATAGTAGTCATGTCACTAGGACGCATAGTTTCCGAGGATTAAGCGAAAAACCGAAAAGTGGCACCTTTAAACCCCCCTCCCCCAGCCGGCTCAAGGGCTAAGGGCGGGGACTTTTGCTATGTTCACCTCCTAACTAGTCTAAATAAAGTCCCGAGGTCAGAAATTGTGTTCCAGGGATTTCTCTCTACACCGTCGTTAAAGCATTCATTGACTGGACTACTAAGCTACTTTTAAAACCGTGTATTTATTATATTCTGCAAGTTTGAAATTCAAAATTAGCTAAAATGGTAACTTTTAGCAGTAATTAAATCTGTAACTTGCTGCAAATATCTAATGAATTCAAACAAATTATTTTAAAAAATAGCTTCGATACATATTATACATTTTTCAAACCACTTTTTTAATTTCGGTCTATAACAAAAGTAATCAAGAAAAAATATGGTGGCGCTGGTTAGCTAGGGTACAACCCTTAATAATATTAAGCACATATGTTATTCCTTCTAAGTTCAATGAGCACTATAATAATTTAAGATAATATTTACTCTCAATTGACAAATAAATACTTTAATACTTGTTATTATTGTTTATTGTTATACACCTAGTGTTACATAATAAAGCTGAGCTATTTAAGAAAATCAAACTTCCTGTGCGTTTCAAGCAATTGCTTCTCTTTAATGTATTTTCCTTCTGAAGCAGTGCGTGGTAGTTTATTTTGACTTTCAACAAATAAGATGAATAGTGTACCTGAAGTCCATTCAATATAATATTTAAACTTTAAAATATTTATAATTAAAATAAAGGGCGGCGGATTTCCGGACGGCCCCGGGCGGCGAAAAGCCACGCTACGCCACTGAGCTGTAGCTTCGTAGATGTCGTCAACTAGGCAACTGTTCTATCGGACTATACAAGGACATGTCCTGAAGCAACTTGTGCGTAGATTCTGCCCATATTACTGAAAAGTGTTGATTCTTTGCCTTTGTGGATACTTCTAGGTTGTGTAGGAAGGGTGGGATTAATCAGCATAATATGAAACTACTATAATGTCGAACTCAATTATTGTTCTTGCAATTTCAATTCTTATGAAAAGTTCAGTGTCCTGCAGCCGCAACTATGTGAGTGGAAGTTTTTGAAGGTGTAGCCTGGTGACGAGAGCTGTCTATCAGAACCTCATCATCATCAGCCAAATCTGTTGAAAACAATCTTTTGGTTACCAATACTACAATAAGATACTTCCCAGCTGGATACCAGATACACCAAGGTCGTATTTATACAATACTGGCTGTGCCCTGTATTACCCGAGGTTGTTCCGCATTTTATTGGGGCGGCCTATGTGATAATCCAGGGTGTCAGCTAACTTTTTACCAAATTTTAATAAAATCGCTCCAGCCGTTTAGACGTGAAGAAGTAACAAACATACACTCACACACTCACAAACTTTCGCCTTTATAAGCGCTCCTGCACACGACGCCGCCACCGCGCCGCTGCCGCGCCGACGCCGCGCTGCCACCGCGCCGTCAAAGCATAATTTCACCGGTCCGGCTTTGACGGCGCGGCGGCGGCGCGGCAGCGGGCTTCACGCGGCGCGAACAAACAGCCTAGTGCAAAGGCGCGGGGGCGGCGCGGCGGCGGCGTCGTACGCAGGAGCGCTTATAATGTGTTAAACGTTGTGTGTACGTGTGGTAAACGTTAAAGCATTGTATTTTATTCCAGAGCGTAACCTGCACCCTAGGCGGTGTCTGGTCGGGTGTGCCGGCGTCGTGCAAGTACGTCGACTGCGGCACTCCCGCGCAGCTTCACAAGGGTTCCTTCCGCCTGCTCAATGGAACCACCACATACGGCTCGGTCGCGCAGTTCGCGTGTGAACAGGACTACTGGCTGGCCGGAGCAGAGTCCTTGACGTGCAACAGGGATGGGAAGTGGTCGCATGATATACCGTCTTGTGAACGTGAGTACCTACTGCCATTTTAAAGTAATAAAGTCTTTATTGTGTATGAACAAAGGTTACAAGGGTTCTTATAAATAGGTTACAGGCATCTCTTAGTTCTACCTTTTCAGGCGTATACACTATACATTATTATAACATTACAATTTATTTATATTGCAAATATTCTTGTACACTATAGAAACATTTATCAATAAGCCATTTTTTCAGTACAGTTTTAAACTTAGTAAATTTATACTCTTTAAAATCATCTGGCAATTTATTATAAATTTTGATGCACATTATAAAAGTATTATTAGAAACAAGTGTTAATTTAGACTGAGGTTTGTATAGTTTATTTTTATACATCGAGCGAAGATTACGTTTAGAGACTTGACAATTTTGTTCGAATAGGTCATTTTGTTGATACACAAATAGACATATATATCAAAAATATATAAACTGGGCAGTGTAAGTAAGTTATAGCGTCTAAAGAAAGGTCTACATGAATCTATTTGCCTAAGGCCAAATATGGCGCGGATACACTTCTTTTGTAAAATAAATACCCTATCTTTATTGACAGAATTTCCCCATATCATAATTTCGTATCTTAAACAGGAATTTACGTAGCCGTTGTAAGCGGTAAGCGCAGCCTCTATCGATACAATCTGACTGTTAGGAATCGGGATAGAAGAGGGATAAATGATACTCAGGCTCAAGGAAGGGAAAGCGATATAATAAAAAGAGGAATAAAGGAAGATACAGGATACAGGGATAGAAGAGACAGACAGATGACAAGAAGCCAAACCATAGAAAAAAATAAAATTATAAAAACATAGACTTAAAAGGAGGCCGTTCGTAACATCTCTCCCTCTCTCTCAACAATGATAGAATACGAGTATCAAAGGAAAGGAGTGAGAGCGGGAGAGATTGATACGACCGGCCTTAAAATGGGATGTACATATGTATATACAACGGCCTTCAGACAGGCAACCGAACAAGTTTTCTTAACGGTCTTCGTAACACCCCTCCCGTTGTGGAGACCTCGGCCACTCTAACAACGTTATCTCCACCCGGAAACAGTTTCTTTACTCGACCTCTGGGCCAAGTTCCCCGCGGCAAATTCCCGTCAACAATAAGGACGAGGTCACCCACACTGAGAGGGGTTCCTTCAACCTCGCTGCCGCTGCGCCGAGGAACGAGGGTTGGAAGGTATTCTTTCAGCCACCTCTGCCAAAAGAGATCCGCCAGTCTCACAGTCTTCCTCCAAGCGGTTCTACCATACAAGTCTTGAGGGACGGCGCCAACATGATGGTTTCCCGTTGAGGAAGTCCCGATCAGAAAATGAAATGGTGTGAGAGCTTCGTTACCTTCTTGTCCAACCGAAACGTGCGTTAGTGGCCTTGAATTCACGATTGCCTCCGCCTCAACGAGAAGGGTGGTGAATATCGGTTCTTTAGGGGCTCTGTCCTTGAGGATCACTTTAAGGGCCGTTTTAACGGAACGCACTAAGCGCTCCCAAGCTCCGCCCATTGAGGGCGCCGAAGGCGGTATGAAACGCCATTCTATTCCGTTGTTCACAGTGAAGTCGTTCAATTTTGGACCGTAGAGCTCGCGAAGGAATTTCGTCGCTCCAACAAAGCTAGTTCCATTATCCGACCAGATCTCCTTAGGCGTGCCTCGACGGGCTACAAACCGACGTAAAGCCATTATCGCGGCGTCAGTTGACAGATCGTGCACAACTTCCAAATGAACTGCCCGGGTCGTCAGGCACGTAAACAAGGCGACATACCGTTTTTCGTGCCGCCTGCCAATCGTCACCTGGACGGGGCCGAAGTAATCTAGTCCAACACACGTGAAAGGACGACAATGGTGGGTTAGACGGGAAGCAGGTAGATTTCCCATAGGAGGAATCACAGCGGTTGCTTTCCTGATACGGCAAAATTGACACCTGTGCCCCACAGATCTGACGGTGCTTCTAAGGTTTAAGATGAAAAACTCCTGGCGTAGCTCGTTCACGACGGTTTCATTATTGCCATGGGCTAATCGACGGTGCTCGTGCTCAATTAGTAGTCGCACGGCTTGATGAGTTCCATCCAAGATAATAGGAAAATTCATTGCATCTGGCACGCCGGTAATTACTCCCACACGCCCTGAGAGTCTCAGTAGGCCGTCCTCCCCAAGGACCACATGAAGCTTTTGCAGCTTGCTTTGCCGAGGAATTGGCAAACCTTGGCGTATAGCAGCCATTTCTTCTTGAAAGGAGTCCACTTGGGCCTGGAGAAAGATGTGAGACCGGGCGATGTACATATCATCGGCAGACAGCGGCATAAGTTTAGTAGAGCTAACAGAGCCAGGAGCGTGGGAGGTTGAGGCGCACACACTAGCTCTACCTTTCAAGCTCCTGATGTACAAATGCGCGCGCGCTGTAGAGCGGAGCAAACGCAGCCATTGGCTGAAGCGGAACGGATCCGCACACAAAGGTATGACAGATGGAATAAAGGATGTGGTTGAAATATGACCTACGTTAATGAGGTTAATTCTAGCGCTTGGTTTTAGCTCGTCAGTGTTAAAGTGCCCACTGGTAGAAATTTCAACAGGCCAGTCACTAGACGGGGCTTTCAAGAACTCTGGACCTTCAATCCATCTACTGTTAGGAAGGGGAGTATTTGAGTTAGGACGGGTGGCATCGTCAGCGACATTCAACACAGTTGGAACCCAACGCCACTCATCAATGGTGGATAGCTCCAAAATATCTGCCAGGCGGTGCGCAACAAAAGGAAGATATGACCGCGCGTCACTTCGTAGCCAAGCAAGAACATTCTTTGAGTCCGTCCAAAAAAACCTGCGCACTGGCTTGTACTTGTGAGCTTCACATATTGATGAAGCTAAGCGAGCAGCAACCATAGCAGCTTGTAATTCTAAGCGAGAAATCGTTGTAGGGGCTAACGGTGAAACTTTTGATTTGCTACATATGAATGAGAGCTGAATTTGATTATCAGCAAAAAGTAGGCGCCAATAAGCTACCGCAACATAAGCATGCTCACTGGCATCACAAAATACATGCAATTCGCGCTTTAGCAACTTAGCTACCCTGGAATGCCAACGAGGAATACGAAGCTCAACAGCCGATGACATTAATGAAAGCCAAGCCATCCACTGAGAAAGCAAATCCTGAGGCAGAGCTTCGTCCCATTCTACTTTTCTACGCCACAATACTTGGAAAATGATGCGACCTCTAATAGTGATTGGAGCAAGCATTCCAAGTGGGTCAAATACACGCATTAGTACGGAAAGCGCGTTGCGTTTAGTGATTTTAGATGGCAAAGCGAAAGGTTTTAAAGCAGCGGTATTAAAACCGAGCTGATCAGATATGGGGTACCAAATAAGGCCAAGTGTACGCACGCTTTGCTGATGATTACTAATATCTACAGAAGTATTATTTACAAGCTTAAGTTCGGAAGGCACAAGAGCGAGAGCCTCAGGTTTATTCGATACCCAACCACGAACTTCAAAATGAGCTCGCTTTTGTACATCCACGATATCTTTTGCTAAGTGAGCCGCTTTTTCAACTTGGTCTACACTACCTATATAATCGTCCATATAAGTGTCGTGGACGATAGCATGAGCGGCTTCAGGGAATGAATTTCGATTCTCCTCTGCAGATGTTACGAACGGCCTCCTTTTAAGTCTATGTTTTTATAATTTTATTTTTTTCTATGGTTTGGCTTCTTGTCATCTGTCTGTCGCCTTCGATACCCTGTATTCCTGTATGTTCCTTTATTCCTTAATATAGCCCTTTCCCTGAGCCCGGGTATCATTTTTACTCCTTTTTATCCCAATTCCTAACATTTTGTAAGAAAACTTGTTCGGTTGCCTGTCTGAAGGCCGTTGTATATACATATGTACAATAATGTACATCCCATTTTAAGGCCGGTCGTATCAATCTCTCCCGCTCTCACTCCTTTCCTTTGATACTCGTATTCTATCATTGTTGAGAGAGAGGGAGAGATGTTACGAACGGCCTCCTTTTAAGTCTATGTTTTTATAATTTTTTTTTTTTTTTTTTTTTTTTTTTTTTTTTTTTTCCAACAACATTTTATTCTTAAATTACGTTCACTGGATAAAACAGTAACATCACGTGGCGGCTCCCCCGGATCTTGCGGGTCACAGCCTCTACCCGCGTCTCCAGGTCTGGCATCGATCTACGTTACACAGGACTCACAACGGCGTTCGCGCCGGGTTCAACAGCACGGCCCGCAGGGCGGCGAGGGGCCGCAGGGAGGGCACGGGCTCGGAGATTTTATTTGTATTTTTATACTTTAGATAGACCAACTACTTATTAGGCAGAGGTGACGAAGTAGCAAAATAAGTACACGCACCTTGTAAAGCGTAGCATAACGGAGCAGTTGTACCATAGTAAGTACTTATAGTTAATAAATGTCTAAAATTAAAAAAAAACATCATAATGACTATAAGTATCTCCTTAGCCTCTAGTCTAGACAGATGAAATTCCATATCGACTCCATTGCGTATACAATAAATATCGACTATACAAAGTAGAATCATTTTTGCCTTTGCCACAGACGAGATTATTGATCTCACACTTCGTCTATCCCTAAAATATGAGTAGCTAAAAAAACCTACTAACATCTACGAGACTTAATAGGGCGTAGATGATTTCTACCTAACTTGATTGATTTCGAATCGTCCAACACTCTAGATATGACCTCCTTCATTTTCTGATCCGAGGCTACTGGTAAGAACCAAAACCTCAGTTCGTTTTATACATAGTTCAACTATCAAACGTATGTGCCTACTAATGTATGTAGTGGCCCGCGACGCTGACAAACCGCGCGGGCGTAATAAGCGTGACTGTAATACCATCCTAATATCATCTCACCGTTCCAGTGATAACCTGCCCCGACCCCGAAGTGCCCTCCGGCGGGTACATGGAAGCTTACGACTACAACGTCCACTCCAGCATCGACTTCCACTGCGAGAAGGGCCACAAGCTGGTCGGCGAGCAGAGCCTGGTGTGCCAGCAGGACGGCGAATGGTCCGGGGAGTCGCCCAAGTGTGAATGTAAGTTCGGTCCTTCTTATTGTTGAGTTAGGCCCAGAACACCAGTTTGAAACCGGTTTGAAATGGTCGCGTTATGTGTGGTCTCTCAACGGAATATTTGACAGAAACTTAGATGCAACTCAAAATTAACTAGAAGTTGCAGTTTCGTTGCAATTGCGTTTCACCGTGTGTTCTGGGCCTTAATAGCAAGTTTTGAGAGTGATTCGTATACCGCAGTGATTACCTTATAGATGGCGCGTAGAACCTGATAAAAGGGCAGTTAATGCATGAAAAACCTAACATCTGAGATATTTCTCCCCATGATAAAAATAGGACACTTTGTGTCCATATTTGTGTCGAGGTGGTGATTTGTTTTTAAGTCACATGGGTTTCCATAGGCTTAAACTTGCCCCGATTGTGTTATTGTTTACTATACTTAGACTTGTTTTTGGTTAATTACCCGATTCTTCCAATAGACGTGGACTGCGGGAAACTGCCGCCTCTGCCTTACGGTGCTTCAGAGCTGCTGAATGGCACAACGCACCTGGGCAGCGTGATTCAGTACTCCTGCACCACAAACTACCGTCTGGTGGGGCCCGTGCGCCGCGTCTGTACTGCCGACTACCAGTGGAGCGACTCATCGCCTAGATGTGAAGGTAGGGACATCAACTTATCTTCAATAGTCGTTTAACTGATGCCCTAAGATGCTTGTGAAGGTACGGACGTCAACCTTATCTTGCAATAGAAGTGGTCTGCTGCCCTTATGCTTCGGAGCTACTGTTTAAAAAGTTTAAATGTTTAGCAAGGTACTAATTACCTCGAAAACACCTACTTATCTTCACAACGGCAACATCCTCGTAAAGCTACTATAGTCATGGATATTGTTATTGTTATGTTCTTCTGATTAATTTCGTTGCGGGTCTAATGACAGTTGAACTTTCCCCGGGATAAACTTGACCTTCATCGGTTGGGTTTTCACGGCGGTCAAGCTGTAGATCCTGGCTACACAGGAGTTGCAGTGATGGGAACGAGAGGTGGGAATAGTCCCGTAGTCATGGATATTGGCATTGTGTTTTAATCCGTTATCAGAAATGATTCATTTCATTCATTTCAAATGAAGCAGTCTAACCCGCCCTCGGGCGTCCAACGCAAATGAATCCCAAATGAGCAAACTGACATAAAATATTTCAGTTTACTTTAGTTAGGCTTCATCCTCATGATAAGGCCATTTTGTGTGTGATGTTGTGTTCTTAGATAACTCCAGCGTCTGAACTGTCTTTGGAATAAGAAGAAATGTCTCATGGATGCAAACTTATTCCAGAAATCCGTTGCCCCGACCCAGTGGTGCCTGAGAACAGTATCGTCTCTGTCACCGGCAACGACCGCATGCACGGGCGAACGCTCATCAGGACATCCGTCAGCGTGACTTCTGGCAACACCTACCGTATCGGAGCCCTCGTCAAGTACCGATGCGAGCGAGGGTACAAGGTGGTCGGCGAGAGCTTGTCGACGTGCGAGGATAATGGACAGTGGAGCGGCACCACGCCAAGATGTCAATGTGAGTAACAGATTCAACTGGCATTACCAGCACCAATCTCAAACGGATCAAGCGTAAAGATTTACATACAAGTAATCCTTAATCCTTATAAAGATTACCTACTTACTATAGTTCACTTCCCAACAAATTATAGCCTGACCAGGAACATAAAAACCCTCGCCATGTTGCGGAAAACTAATGGTACTAATTTCTTTTAATGGCAACAGTAACTGAAAACTTCATTGACATGTCACCTTGCATGTCAGTCTATTGCTGTCAAAGTATAAACAAACTTTATTTTAAATGTGCGCAATTGATTTTGTGAATTAAATTGCTAAAATCTTTTTATAGTCGTGAAAGAAAAGTAGTTCACAATGTGTTAAAGTATTTGTCGAAGAGAAATACTAAGGGTTCGGACAATATTTTCAAGAATAATGTTTCCGACAAAGGTTGTCAAATTGACTGACATGTTTATTGTATAGTACAGTCCACTATGAAAATTTGCTGTGGTTTGTTTCAACTACCTATTTTAAATTTTTTTGTCACTTTCTAAGTGTTGAATTTTATGGAATTGGGAAAGAAGTACCGAGTTTGAAGCGTTCATGAGCAGACATTGCAGTTGAATATTCAAGTTCTGAATTTGATTATTGATGAATAATAATATAAATCCTACTAGCTCGATTGATGGTTTCATTTAATTTATTTAAACCAGGTTACCTATAATATTATTTTTTCGTTAATTTATGAAAATATCAAATTAGCCCGCAATCCTGAATCCTGATACATAAAGTTAGCCTATTAATTTAACACAGGTACGACTGTACTCAGTGTTGCACTATCAAATGCAATTGACGCGCCTCTATGCCAGGGTTTTTATGTTCTTGGTCAGGCTATATATGTAGACGCATTTTGATTGTTGTTATTGTTTAGACGTTGTGGCAAACCTAGAAAGCTTGAACCCTAGATGACATGCCACATGGCGCCTGTATTCTGATTATGGAATGTCCCTTAACAAGCTCTAACGGGTCGACCGTAGACTGAAAGCCCATTAATGAATTATTCTTTCAGATGTGGACTGCGGCAACCCTGGACGCATCGACAACGGCAAGGTGACGCTGGCAACCAACGCGACGTACTACGGCGCGGCCGCGCTGTACGAGTGCGAGGAGCACTGGCAGCTTAACGGCGTGTCTCGACGTCTCTGCCAGGACAACGGCACCTGGAGCTCGGAGGCACCCATGTGCAAAGGTATGCGCTTGGACAATAGTTATCAAGCCACGAACCTTGGGTCTGGCCTACCGAGTCGCCAGCGGGCGGAACCGTCCTCCCGCTAACGTGGTCAACGGCACGAAGTTCGCCGAGGGACACGCGGGGAGCGTTGATGAAGCCATGCACGGTCTTGTGCATGCGCTGTGCCCGGACGACGATCCGTCTAAGGACACAGCGTACCACAACCAGGTGCGGACCTCGGCTGCCATCCTCCCTGCGGGTCCCGCCGCCCTTCCTCCTACTCGTGAGTATTTGGGGATCATGATTAGGCAGTTGCCTAACACGGCACCAGGGCTCGACGGGGTCACCGCCAGGATTTTGCGCCAAGTCTGGGCCGCTGCATCGGTGGAATTCCATTTGGTGTATGCCCGCTGCATAGATGAAGGCGTCTTCCCGGACGTCTGGAAGGACGGTCGTCTCGTGGTCCTGCCAAAGGGCAACGACAAGCCGCTCACCGATCCAAAAGCGTACCGTCCGATCACGCTTCTGTCCGTCCTTGGTAAGTTACTCGAACGTGTCATGCTGTGGTGTGCGCCGCAGATATCCAGTGGCATTTCGGACTGTCAGCATGGGTTCTCTCCGGGTAAGTCCACGGTCTCGGCACTTGACGCCGTCATAGGTACCGGCAGGACGTCCACAGCGCGCTATGTCCAAGCGATCTTCCTTGACATTTCTGGTGCGTTCGACAATGCTTGGTGGCCCATGATCATGGTCAAGGTGAAAAGGGGAGGATGCCCGCCTAACATCTACAGGATGTTGGCGAGCTACTTCTCTGGACGCCGGGTTGGCCTGATCGCGGGTAGCCGGGTGTTGTGGAAGGTCTCCACCATGGGGTGTCCGCAGGGATCCGTGCTCGGACCAACACTGTGGAACGTCCTGATGGACGACTTGCTGCGATTGCCATTGCCAGGGGGGGTTAGCATGGTGGCTTACGCCGACGACGTCACCATTTTGATCGAGGCAAACTCGAGGGCTGCCATAGAAGCAGCGGCCGCCGAGACCCTAAGTCTGGTGACCGACTGGGGTGTCCGTAACAGACTGGGCTTTTCCCCTGCCAAGTCATCCACGATGACGATCAGGGGAAAACTCCAGAGACCCCCAGTCATTCGCTTCGGAGGTGCGTCGATCCGTTCAGTGAACGTCGCAACCGTGCTCGGCGTGGCAATCGACAGCAGTCTCCTGTTCTCGATGCATGCGCAAGGGATCGTAGATCGCGCGGCCAAATGCTTCGGGAAGATGTCGCGTGTGTCGGCGTCTTCCTGGGGCATTCGTTACCCAGGCCTTCGCATTTTGTACCAGGGCACTTTTGTTGCAACCCTTGCGTATGCAGCGGCATGCTGGTACGAGCGCCTCTCGGTGCAGTCCATGCGCACCACTATTCTCCGGGGGCAGCGGCCTGCACTGGTGCTACTGACCAAAGCTTATCGGTCGGTCAGCACAGCCGCGCTCCCGGTGCTTGCTGGCGTATTACCCGCGGACTTGGAGGTTTCCCGCGCTGGCATGACGGACGTGGCCCGCAGGGACACGCCCAGGGACGCGATGGGCAGACGGAAACGAGAAATTTTGGAGTCGGTGCTGGATACTTGGCAGACCAGATGGGAGGGGGAGACGAAGGGTCGTGAGCTCTTCCAATTCTTCCCCGACGTGGCTGGGAGACTCGGCATGCGCTGGGTCGTACCAGATTATGTTACTTCCCAGATACTTACGGGGCATGGGTGCTTTAACAAGCGCCTGTGCGATATGCGTCTCCGGACCGCCGCGGAATGCGAATGTGGGGAACGTGAAGAGGACAGGCACCACGTTCTGTGGTCCTGCCCTTTGTACGAAGACTTACGCCAAGCTCTGCTTCAAGGAATCGTGCTCGAGAGACCCGGACCTGCCTGGTACTCCGATCTCGTCTCTTCGGAGGCGAACTTCGCCCGGCTGCGCGAATTTGCGTACGGCTGGCATAGAAGGAGGACAGCTAGCGCTGCACGGCACCAGATGGTGTCATCCGTGCTGTGTATGTCAGGCCCCAGAAGGGGGAGAACTGCAACTTAGGGACAAGGACATAGAAAAATAACTTGTAGGGAGTCAAGAAGTGTGGCGCGGTGGAGTGCAATCTGCCGTAGGCAGCCGCAATTCCGCGCACACCTCCCGCGATTCGGCCAGTATAACCGCAAGGTTGGTATGGCCATGGGTGGTGGTGGGTTGTCCCTATCAAAAAAAAAAAAAAAGCCACGAACCTTTTGGAATTAAAAGGCGCCGCTGTTCAATGGTAATGAGACAACAATCTTCTTTAAACACTCATCAAATCGCAATGGATCACAACGGCCAGAGACACTGGTCTCGGTCAACGCCGTATAAATAACACGACCGTTGTGCGAGTGATAGGAATACTGACAGCTCAACAAGACCTCTGTAATTTGTATAGGTATACCAGAGCCCAGAAGGCCAGAAGAGAAAAGTTATTATATTAAACTACTAGAATATCCTCGCCAGACTGAAGTTTTCTCATGCTTCTTTGTGCAATCAAATAAACTGACCGTGTCTTTTCCAGAAATCACATGCCCCGATCCGTCGATCCAGATCAAGGGCAGCACGGGTCTGGTGGTGGCCACTTCAACCCTCAGCATCGGCGGCGAGGCGCACTACCGCTGCGAACGCGGGTACAGCCTCAAGGGCAACCAGACCAGGGAGTGCCTGCCGAAGGGACAGTGGAGGGGCGCTCCGCCTGTGTGCATACGTAAGTCTTGATTGATGTGCCTACATATTTGTTAGAGTCCGTTGTCATACACAAGTCTTGATTCCTTCTGATGCACACACATTTTTGTTAAAGGTCCATTATTTGAAAACGTAAGTCGTGATCCACCTTGTGATGTAAACTGTCTGTTAAATCAAGGTCTGTAGCCAAATAACAAAAAAACACCCTTTTTATCTCTTACAGCTATAGACTGCAAGGCGCCCGGCCAGATCGAGAACGGCCGTATCATAATATCCAACAGCTCCACCTTATTCGGGAGCTCCATCGAGTACCACTGCTTGCCGCAGTTCCAACGCGTCGGTCCTTTCCTGAGAAAGTGCATGGACGACGGCAAGTGGTCCGGGGAAGAACCGAGCTGTGAGCTGGCCACCAACGAGGCGGCTGAGAACGGAACTCTTCCGTTGAGCGTGGGCGTCGGCTGCGGAGTTGTATTGTTCCTACTAATGCTGCTGGGAGTCATATACTTGAGGCTGTAAGTAGTTTCCTTTATGAGCTCAAATATTTCATTAATTATATTATCGATTAAAAGATATAGGATAAGGTTAAATTAATTTTCCAGTATTGTACGAGAAATTACACTTTTGTAACAACATTCCTTTTCCATAAAGTCTATATTTATCAAAATTCTAAACTGTCATTTTTTTCCAGCCGGAAAGCGACACCAGTGAAAAACACAGAGAATATCGAAGGCGCAGAAAGAAAAGAGGACCAAAACGCAGCAGTGATGAGCTACGCGACGCTTCACGACACAAACGGACGCCATATTTACGATCACGTCTCAGATAATGTATACGACTCACCGTACAGCGAAAGAATCGCCGATAACGTAGCCTATGGAAGGCGAAGCGACACAGATTCCGCTTACGAACCCGAACCAACTGGACCTAATGCCGTTGTCACCATTAACGGCGTTGCGGTCCGTTGATCAACCTTCAACCGAAACAATTGAAAACTGCACAGCTCGACACGCGTTGAGCTATCCGGCTCAAAGGACCATAGTTAAAACAAACATGGGTAACCAACTGAATCGATTCTATCGATCGTATTCGTGTCTATAGTGTCATATAAATCAGTCAAAACTCTTATTTGGTACAACTATGTTCCTGTGAAGCTAAATTGTAACATCAATTTTTTATACTTAAATACAAAATTGTTTATCACAATGGTTACCATTTTCCTTAGAGTTGAGTGTTCAAAATGACGCAATAGGTTAGGGAATAGGTAAATGTAGTGATTTCAAAAGGAGTCGAGGATTACAAAAATGTTATGTGTTCGCTGTAATCACCAACCCTTACTAGGTATTGAACCAAAGATGTAAATGAGTTGGAATTGGTATAATAATGATAAATAAAATAGTTTTTAATTGTGTTGTTATATTGCAAATTTTTGTATGTTAAACTGGCGAGCCATCTGTATATTTATTAAACATGCCGTATTGAAAATTATCTACTAAATGTGCCTGTGATACCTAAAACAAAGTTAAGTCAAAAATTTGCAATTTAACCAACACTTGGTTTAATACTTTCTGTTCAATTAATAAAATAGGATAACACTCGATTGTCCTGGCAACTAAACCTGTTTCTTTTTTCAGAATTGAGTTACTGAAACTTCTAATTTATATCATTGTGTATTTTATATGGAACCGAAAGTATTAACGAGTAAATTAGCATAATAAAATAAGATGATAAAATGTATTTATTGTTGTATCGATGTAGGGTAAGAGAATATAGGATTTGATGCCAAAATAATATTGTATTGCTTTTTATAAATATAGTATTAGGTTAAAGCTATGGTAATTACTTTAGATTAAGGCCAAATTTTTCAATATCCGGAAAGTTTTTTCCAGAGATGTGGACGATGACATTAAATACCTGTTTCATTAAAAACTTCAGATAAAACCAAACTAACTGGCGATTGAAAAATTTGCTCTTATTAAATTGTTCCTTTTTATTATGTTTTTAAACCAATCCAAGACAATGTCATACAAAAATAAACGTCTAATACAAAAAGATTCTCACTAAATATGATTCTTATAACTTGGGATATTTATTTAATTTTATAGGGTTTTGGTGAGATTACTAACATTACAAGAGCCTTTGTTGGTATAATTTAGTCTTTTTTAATGTATGGTTTATATTTGGTTATTACATGTATAACAATGAAACATTACCTTTTATATATTTTACAATTCTTTTAAGTGTTCATGTAAATAGATAGATATACTTAAATTTAAATTTATATTTAGTGAATTTACGAAATTTGCCTACCCGTCACTGCCTGAAAAAGTTGACCCAATCGGGGTTCTAATGTTACTTACATTATTTCAATATTGCGTTTTTATTTCAGCTGTGATAAATTATATCTATAAAACTGTTTACCGTAATATTATCGGCACAACAAAACATAGACTATGACCTATAATAAATCTCTGTAGGTAGTGTATATTGGGCCACAGTTCCGTTTCAGTTCCAGCTACTCATTTCCGTTTTTCTCTCGCTCTCATCAAATGGTGATTCTTTGCGATAGAAGGAGACGACATAACCGGAAATGGGTAGCTGAAACTGTGACCCATAGTACCTACCAACATAAATCTGGGTATAAACTATGAAATATTTTTTAACAACGTAGTATGTAAATCAAGTCAGGACTCTCACTATTGTGTTAGATTTTATTTACAACTATTGTTGTAGGTAAATAAAATTTAACTAGCTTATCACAGCATGCTTGTGTTCATTTTCAATGCGTACCATTATGTTTTTGTTATTTTTATAATAATGTACAATTACATTGATGATACTTTATTTTTACTTTTTAGTTTGGTTCGTTAAATAAATAACTATAATATACAAGAGACGTTTTATTCACACACTGTTGGTGCGAACAGCATTGCAATAAGAAATAATATCAATTTAAGGACTAGCAACTAAAATAATAACTTTAAAATGTAAAATTAATACGAAAATATTTTGCTAACTCGCATTTATTGTATAAAATTGACAAGACATCAAGAAAGACAACGTAACACATAGGTATTCGTACAGTTATATATGTAGGTACGAGAAATTATATTTACAAGATTTCTAAAATAACTTGATGACAGTTTCTATAAAATTTCTATACAAAATTAACACATATAATATGAATATACCATATTTTGATATATTTTTAGGATGAAAATATAAATTAGTACTACCTAATATCAATACTATGTTTCTCATCTCATTGCTAAAATTTATGTTTATGTTGAACACTGACTTTTCTCAGAGAGTAAATAGCAGTACGAGCCGTGAGTTATGTTAATATGTTTTATAGCCTGACCAGGAACATAAAAACCCTGGCATAGAGGCGCGTCAATTGCATTTGATAGTGCAACACTGAGTACAGTCGTACCTGTGTTAAATTAATAGCTAAACTCCGATTTTTAATTCGACGGAATTTTGACATTTCAGAAGTGTTGTCAACATTGAAACATTCCCATTATGAATGGAGAGCATTCTCACAAATTAAAAAATACTCCTTTCTTGAATTTAAGGTTTGACTTGAAAAACTAAGGCTTAAAAATGTACTGATCATTTCAAAATGGTTATTTGAATTTTTATTATCATATTTTTTAAGTTACAAAAAAAATTGGGAAATTATTTTTCTATTACTGGACTCCCTGGCCAATAATCCATGGGTTACAAACCTTTTTTATGAAAATCCTTTTGTTAATAAAATCTTAGGTTCATAAAATAACCAATTTAACAAGATGCCAATTTTATAATCCAACTTGATTATGACGACGATAATGATGATTGATGATCAATACATATTTTCGTTAATGATAATATGTTGTTTTACTGTGTTAAAAACACGTTTTTTTCTATTTAAACTCTAAAATGTACATAATAATTAGTGTACATTGAATTGACACAACAAACAATAGTTCATTCTTGTAAGTTGTACTTGATGAAATTTCATTTCATATTATTTATTAATAATTCAAAGCAAAAAAGGCTTATTACATCTGAATTGTCAAAAAATGACAGCTGTCAGAATTCCGTCGAATTAAAAATCGGACTATAACTTTATGTATCAGGATTCAGGATTACGGGCTAATTTGATATTTTCATAAATTAACAAAAGCAGATTATATTATAGGTAACCTGGTTTAAATAAATTAAATGAAACCATCAATCGAGCTAGTAGGATTTATTTTATTATTCATCAATAATCAAATTCAGAACTTGAATATTCAACTGCAATGTTTGCTCATGAACGCTTCAAACTCGGTACTTCTTTCCCAATTCCATAAAATTCAACAATTAGAAAGTGACAAAAAATTTTAAAATAGGTAGTTGAAACAAACCACAGTTAATTTTCATAGTGGACTGTACTATGCGATAAACATGTCAGTCAATTTGACAACCTTTGTCGGAAACATTATTCAATGAAAATATTGTCCGAACCCTTAGTATTTCTCTTCGACAAATACTTTAACACATTGTGAACCACTTTTCTTTCACGACTATAAAAAGATTTTAGCAATTTAATTCACAAAATCAATTGCGCACATTTAAAATAAAGTTTGTTTACACTTTGACAGCAATAGACTGACATGCAAGGTGACATGTCAATGAAGTTTTCAGTTACTGTTGCCATTAAAAGAAATTAGTACCATTAGTTTTCCGCAACATGGCGAGGGTTTTTATGTTCCTGGTCGGGCTATACTTTGGGGCTAACTGGCGCTGTGTGAAATTGTCCAAAAATTGTCCAAAGATTATTAAATAGCATAACGAT
Source organism: Ostrinia nubilalis (assembly GCF_963855985.1). Taxonomy (NCBI): domain Eukaryota; kingdom Metazoa; phylum Arthropoda; class Insecta; order Lepidoptera; family Crambidae; genus Ostrinia; species Ostrinia nubilalis. The sequence goes on along the minus strand of NC_087119.1, from coordinate 22,020,220 downwards.
ATTTCAAGTGGTAATATTAATACGTTACCTCCTCTCCTAGCTGCCTTCTTCTCCATTTTTTACTATTTTGTATTTTTAAACTTTACACTTTGAACAACATAATAGCCATTACAAGTTAATAAATACAGATGGCGCTTTTTAGGCTGGAGATTCTAGTTTTACTAGTGATGATTCGTTATTTTAGTATGTTCGTTATCGATAGTTTATATCGTAGTGTATTGATATTATTATCTGATTAAGGTAGATTTATTACACTAAAGTATTTTACGCATATACAAATTAAAAGTTACTTCTTCTTCTTCTTCTTTTATTTTGGCAAAATTATAAGTTATTTCCATCATCATCAATTCATTTACTACCTTAAGGTGCTTTGTTTGCAATTTCCGACTATTCTTGCTTGGCATAGGGCGCAATAGTAAAACTTTTTGAAATTATTAGCTTATTGCTATTCCACTACTTCAAATAATTTTAAATCAACCAAATCATGATCCTGTTTATTACAGGACAGGTTTCAATGATTAATGATTTTCATACTTTGTAACTATCGACACAGATATTCTGTCGATAATGATCGATTAATGTGGCATGGACTTCACTATTTTTTGACAATTTTGACATTTTCATGACATGTTGTTTCCATAGATTAGAGAGTATAGTTCCAAAATACTGGACTGTCCTGTCGATGACATTGACAGTGGGGCGCCACCGTCAATACCGGATCGCTGGTTCAGATTTTTGCCATGTTGGAAACCATATAGTTGAACCATGAAGCTATAGATAAAAATGGAGGCCACACTCCGAATACCTACTTGAAGCACAAACTAAGTATCACTATCTCGCTCTCTGTGGGCAGACTCGCTCTTTCTAAATAAACAAAAAATATAAAATTGCTCAAATTCAATGAAACCAATGTAAAATCTTTATTTCTTGACATAGGTATCATTAAAAATGATAAGTGTAATTACTGGTAAAACGTTTTAGGAAGAAATTACTGTAAAAAATGTGAAAAATGTTTACAATGATCCAATGTCGGAAATCACGAAATAAACACTTACGCGTGGAATCTTATGTCACTTCCAGGACACCACGTACTACCGCAACCACGCGCCACGCACTACAAAATTTTGCACCAATTCTTGTGATAAAACAATGATTATTTCCTGTAAACAATCTCAAACGAAATTAACTGCTTAATAAACAAAATAGTAAACAACCGCCATGATGGGCCGGATTGGGCCGATGTTGCCACATGGTACCGATTACCCAGGAATTGGGATTGTAATTCCCTGATTCGCCAACACATTAAGCCTAAATGGCCGACAATTTTGTGATTTTTTATTTAACTAGGTAATCTTAGTTTCAAATATTAATTATTTATTTGTTTAACTTCTGATTTGGTTAGTGAATTGGCTATTTCGAAGAATTTACAAGGAGATTTAAATCAGAAGATAGCAATACTACAGTTCACACTAAAAAGAGAGGTAGGGCCGCAGAGAGCGAGATAGATATAAGTAGGTATTTGACTCAAGTTTTTGTTCCAACTCTGCCCTCCATTTTTATCTTTAGCTTCATGAGTTGAACGATGGTAGCGCCCCCCTGTCATTGAGTTTGGTGGGACAGTTCAGCGTGGGTCATCTATTATGTCTTTCCTATGTATTACTTTTCTCTATGTATAGCCTGACCAGGAACATAAAAACCCTGGCATAGAGGCGCGTCAATTGCATTTGATAGTGCAACACTGAGTACAGTCGTACCTGTGTTAAATTAATAGGCTAACTTTATGTATCAGGATTCAGGATTACGGGCTAATTAGATATTTTCATAAATTAACGAAAAAATATTATTATAGGTAACCTGGTTTAAATAAATTAAATGAAACCATCAATCGAGTTAGTAGGATTTATTTTATTATTCATCAATAATCAAATTCAGAACTTGAATATTCAACTGCAGTGTCTGCTCATGAACGCTTCAAACTCGGTACTTCTTTCCCAATTCCATAAAATTCAACACTTAGAAAGTGACAAAAAACTTTAAAATAGGTATTTGAAACAAACCACAACTAATTTTCATAGTGGACTGTATATACGATAAACATGTCAGTCAATTTGACAATCTTTGTCGGAAACATTATTCAATGAAAATATTGTCCGAACCCTTAGTATTTCTCCTCGACAAATACTTTAACACATTGTGAACCACTTTTCTTTCACGACTATAAAAAGATTTTAGCAATTTAATTCACAAAATCAATTGCGCACATTTAAAACAAAGTTTGTTTACACTTTGACAGCAATAGACTGACATGCAAGGTGACAGACATGTCAATGAAGTTTTCAGTTACTGTTGCCATTAAAAGAAATTAGTACCATTAGTTTTCCGCAACATGGCGAGGGTTTTTATGTTCCTGGTCAGGCTATAATTGAAACATAAATCACAAATTCATGGAGCACCAACTGATTAACCAGAAGTACCTAAAGATACTTGTCCAATAAAGAACTAAAATATCTGAACAACGAAGTATACATGGGATGTAAAAAGTAAAAAGAACTAAAATATCTGAACAACTAAGTATACATCCCACGTATATTTTAGTTATTTTTATTTAGACAATTATCTTTACTTCTGTTTTATCAGTTTTAAAAACCGGTTTAAAAAAATTGCAAAGATGATATTTTAGTTATTTTTATTTAGACAAGTATTTTACTTCTGTTTTATCAGTTTTAAAAACCGGTTTAAAAAAATTGCAAAGATAATATTTATATTTTCTCGTAACTACAAATGACACAAAATATTATAAAACATGAAATCTAGCCTAATATTATCTTAACGTAAGTTCCATCATAGTCATTCGCTGCACAGTGCCCCCAAGTTGGTAGGCGGGGAAAAGGTACTCGAATAATTTTCAATTTTACATGGCGTTTTCTTTCTCCCGCGTGTTACTTTGCCATTTCAATTTGACTGGCCCTGCACATAGTCGTAATAAGTCTCTAAGATATTGTCTTCCGTGCATAATATCTTGGAAATGCACTTCTAAAGGCCGTCGGAATATTATCATCAAACATTTTACTAAAGTATCTTACTAAATACATTTATGACAAATTGCACGAAGAAATTTTAGTGGGCAAACACGAATAAAACATTGACAAACAATTACAAGTAGGTATTATTAGACAAATTAGGTGAACAATAATGATTTATGAATGTGAATAACTTTTCAAATAACAAGTAATTTGAATTATAACCGGACGGTGGAAAATATTTATTTAGGCCGGTCTTAATACGGACACAAATAGGAATGGCTATCCGAAGAACGGGTACACACAAAAATAACAACAGCTAGAGATATTTTCATTCGAACGAAGATATATCCAAAGTGTCACCGGCCTTATAATCTCAGATAGTCCAATAGAAATCAATAAGTTAGAAAGACTGCAATGGGGTTTGAACTTCAGCTCTATCCCAAAAGTTAGTCAACAATTTGGAAGGTAGATGTACATTTCTCAGGAAATGGGAGGTTTCAAACTATTTGAAAATATCTAAACCTAAAGGGCCTTATTATAAAAAAGTTAAACCCGGGACTAACACTGGTTTAAAATGACATTAAATTTCCATACTAAATGTAAATTTAAACCAGAGATCAACCAGAGCCTAACTTTTTGTAATAAGGGGGAAAGAGACGAGAAAATGTATTTTATAGAAATACTTACATTCACTTAATTACTATTCAACTATACTTGTATAAAATGTTATTAACAGCACACAATTTGCATAAATGAAATATTTCGCAATTTTTAATTCAACAATTATGGTATCAATAGTCTGATTTGATAATGAATAATCTTGGTGATATTTTTCGCAATTTTACACACGCGTAATTTCCTATAGAACACAATTTCTTAAGCTAACTTCGTATAAACTACTAGGTATCGTGTATATGTATAATATTATCAAATATTTTTTCTATATATAAAATAGTTGCTTGGACACAGTACCTTTATACCTCGTAGGATGTAAGTACCCTATTCATATACAGGAAAACATTCCAAGCATATTGTAAATTTTATAAGAACTTTAAATGTACTCGGCAATATAATTTAGCCTAGGTATTGGGAATGTAGCGGTACCGAAGTCCAAAAGTAGTCGTTGGTGTTATTCGTAACAGTACACATTACATCATGTACATGGAAGCCCTAACCTTACGATCGTCGAAGTAGAGAAAGTTATAAGTAAGTATACACATAAAATCTGTGTTGCAAAAATTACTCAAAATACATAAAACATGTTTTTTTAAAAGTATCTATATGGTTATAATTTTATTAATAGCGTTTTTGTGCTTCTTTTTGATGTAAGATCATGGCACTATCTGTTTATAAATCTGTTATTAAAGTAGTAAAATAAATCATGATAACTCCTTGGAAAAACAACATTCGTTTATATTCTTATTATGTATATGATTTAAGACGCAAAAGTAATTCTATATCCATCAACACTTCGACGATTACTAAATAAAACATAAAAAAATAGTTACAGCTACGAAAAACAAGGCACTCCGAAGGAAACTCACCGCACGGCGAGGTGCTGCAAACAAAACTTAAGCAAACCAAGGAAAATAAAAACAAACAAAAAATTAATGAAGAAATTTATTGTATTAACTCTTACCTCTGGAAATAAATAAAAACTTTATGAACAAAAATTTTAGAACCACTATGTTTAGAAGGCTACAAATTTTATACATTACAATATTTTTGAAGATCATTAACGCCCATCGTAATGTCTGCTGTCAAGTAGTAAAATCTATTCATATTCAATTTCATCGTGAGATTATACAAATGGTTGAAACATTTGACTGTTCAATAAATTATAGATAAGTCAATGAAAAAAAAGGATATATATTTATTTATATATTCCAAAATAAAAAGGTATTTGAACCCATGCCATGTAGATAAAATTTAAACTATAGAACACAGAAACGCTTATAAGAAACCATGATATGCGGGGCTCTTTTGAGTACATAGAAAGTCATGAGTATTGTTTCTACAACGAAGCAAATTTTTGTTAGTTACGATAACGGAACATATTATTATGTCCCACCCATCACATAAAGCCAGTAAGTACACATAAACGCGCTCTCAATCATTCTATGTTCTAATTAGTTTATCATTTCCATAAAATTACAAAATGAAGCAATGAAACAAAAATGTTCACTTTACCATGAACAGTTGTTTCCAATTTCTAAAGCGTGTCACGTTCAATAAAATATCGATGTTTTTCTTAAAGTCACCTTTGACTAGTGCGTCATTTAAAAATGTGGGCGTATTGGTAAAATTATTAAGGTGTTGTTGTTTGTAGCTATGATCATCGGGCGCGGACGAAGCTCTGATGATTTTCATGGCCTTTGAAAATTGTTTGAATATTTTAGTTTAATGAAACTTGTGCAGAGATTTAAAACTTGAGAAGAGAGTAGAAAAAGAGAGAGAGTTAATAAGAGAATTACCAGAAAGGTATGGATAACAGCAACTGCCTTGATCCACAATGGAATTGCCTGTGAATACTAAATATACTGCATACTTTTACAGAGCAGTCGGCAACAATATTAAGTACCATCATTAAGGATAACCCTTAATTAAGAATTAAGATAACCAAGCGTTCTTCAAGATGAGATATTATGTAAGTTCATTTTTAAATTGAGCGAAATATGGGCATTTTTATGCATGAATCAGAGGTTCGCGGGCCACCAAAAATCAGAAAATTTGATACCGAATGAACACGACCGAAAACAACAACAAACATTCGCAAACCCAACGCGAACAACTAAACGTGTAAATATGATCTAAGGCGTGCAAAGTCGATATATCACATTCCAATTCATTTTACTACTGCTTACAAAAATCTATACATAAATATATAAATATCATTATCCATTCAATAATTCGAGATACATACATATAACTACACAAAATTATAAGAGCGGCGCGGGCCGCGAAAACGTTTTAATAATGACTAACCTACTTTACACTTATCTTTTTAGGAATACATCGAAATATAAACACAAAAGGACACCTCGAGAACAATATGATTATTAAAAACACAATCCATACATCCATATCTCGGCCCAAAACTGAAGGTGCGATATTAACATTACAGCAAATGGTGGTTCAAAACATAATCGCTGTTCATAAGTACATTCGATGAATAGATAAGTACACAATACTATGTTATATATAAATAATCAGGCTCTTTTAAAGATTTAATTGTGATTCCCGCTCTAACAACTAAAAAGAATAGAATAACTTCATTTTAACTTAAGATATTGTTTATGGTACAATTTAGGTATGGTCCAGCAGGAAATGTTTCGTACGAACAATGCAACAATGTCAAATGTATATTTTATCACAAATATTTAATTTAACAATTTATAGCATGCAGTGTAATGTGTGGTCATATTTTTATAAAACAAAGTAAATATGTTTGTTGTCCCATATAAAGAGAAAAATATATTTGTCAGGGAAATTATATAAATCTTTATTTATTTATATAGGGATTTTGAGTCAAGTTTAAAGCAATTTATTTTGGACCAAGTACATTATTATAATAATAATTAATTGGCAAATATCATATTTGTATCATACATAACAGTTTAAAATGTCAGCAAAATAGGAAAACCATTTAAATGCATGAAATTAATGCTGTGATGATTTGCAATTCTTCAATCATAACTGATTGAACAGTGAACCGACAGATCGCATTCCGTAGGGGCCATCGAATAAATATTCCATAAACAAATAATTCAATATCAACAAATATCTAATTACATATAGCAAGACACTGTTCTCTTACGACTTACAAATTTTCGCAAAAATTACGGACATATTTTCTACATCTTTCACGTTTTGTTGCGTCCTTAATGTGATGATCAACAATATTAAAATTCAATAATACTAATTACACAATAATTATTATAATGGCGCATTACATTAAGACAGTAGGCCGTTTGTGACAAGTGGCGGCGACTACATTGTCGGGACTCGGTCGATCACGTCGCGAGGACGAACTCTAATGACTTAGGAATATCTAAAAACAATCAATAATGCTTCTCAGTAGAAAACATTTCAATAAAATAGTTTAGAAAACGTAATACATCTCTTTTTTATTACTTTTTTATATCAAATTTACGTATAATCATCATAAATAACCCAAAATACATTAGATAAAATAAAAACACGCATTATTAATTGAAATGTATTTCTAACCATTAAAATGAAAACCCCATATAACTCTGTACATAACTTCAAACTCTACTAAACAAGAGCGACTCGAGTACACAATACAGCGTGAACTTTAAACAATACATTAACGGTTCCACTTAATTTACATTTAATCTCCGTTCATACATACACGTCCTAATATACCCGATCGGTCCAGCGATGGCCAATGTCTGTTGACAAATCAACGAGTGTAGAATGACAACTGTCGTTAGTCACCTATCAGCGTATCTACTGTCGAATACTTGTCAATATCTAATATAGGCGACACGGTTGTGTGTAGTGAGTTTGTAGGAAGCGTCTGTGTGAGTGTGGCAGGCGTGGGGGTTACTTGGACAGTTTGCTGATGACTCGGATCAGGGCCCCGTTCTCATCCTTGAGCCGCTGGTTCTCCGCTTGCAACGCCTGTTGATACTGAAAGCCATACAAATAACGCCATTGAACGCATTTACTCATGAAAAGGGACCACAAATACTGCTGTGTGAGGTGGTAGTTTCAAAATATGAATTCTAAAAACAAGAGCTACGAAGAACTGATTTCAACCAGGTTTATACACTCGCGAGCAAAAGTATGGAATCACTTACATGAAGTTGTTTCCACGCGATCTTGTGTACTAACGAATTTGTAAGTAACAAAAAAAGTGGAACCTTTGAAAAGATTAAACTTTTAACTTTAAATTGATACCAAATTCATTTAAATCACACCAGTATTTAAAAAGATATCCCGGCTGATGTGAAGAAGTAAGGAAAAAGACATGTATCAACTGTTTGATACGTCGCGAGATGCGGCCTATTTACCCCCTATAAAAGTACGTGTTTTCGGATTTTTGCTTTCACACATTGATCCATACACATCTCCGCTTCTTTTGACACTTTACCTGGGATTCTACACCTTCAGAAGCGGCACAAATCGTTGCACTATTTCAAGAAGGGCTCAGCCAGCGGGCTGTCGCACGTCATCTCCACATAAGCCAGTCCTGGGTTTCGAAAGTTTTAAGACGCTTTCGGGAGACTGTTGGCTTTATCCCGAGACCAAGTTCTGAACAGCGCCGGTGCACATCGCAGAGGGATGACCGTTTTTTCATGTCAACCTCTCTATGAAATCGTCATTTCACTGGTATCGACGTCCAGCAAGAGCTCAGAAATGTTCGTAGGATAGGTGTTAGCGAGTAGACAGTTCGTCTAAGATATAAGCAATAAAATTTGTCTCCAAAAAGACCTGCCACAGGCTCGAAACTGACGGCAGGTCACCGACAAGCACGCTTTCAATTAGCTCGCACTTATTTTGATGAGAAGGCGAGTAATGGAGGCGAGTTTTGTTCTCCGATGAATGCAGACTGTGTTTGCAGTGCAGCAGTCGAAGAGGTCGGGTCTATAGGCGGCCTGGGGAGCGATTTGTGCAGTGCTGGTTCGCTGAAACAGTGGCTTATGGGGGTGATTTTTTCGACTTCCAATCGAGATGTGTACGAGTAAATTGAAAGCGTGTTTATCGGTGACTTGCCGTCAGTTTCGAGCCTGTGGCAGGCCTTTTTGGAGTCAAATTCTATTACTTATATCTTTGACGAACTGTCCACTTGCTAACAGCTATCTTACGAACATTTTTGAGCTCTTGCTGGACGTCGATACCAGTCAAATGACGATTTCATAGAGAGATTGACATGAAAAAACTGTCTTCCCTCTGCGATGTGCACCGGCGCTGTTCAGAACTTGGTCTCGGGATAAAGCCAATAGTCTCCCGAAAGCGTCTTAAAACTTTCGAAACCCAGGACTGGCTTATGTGGAGCTGACGTGCGACAGCCCGCTGGCTGAGCCCTTCTTGCAATAGTGCAACGATTTGTGCTGCTTCTGAAGGTGTAGAATCCCAGGTAAAGTGTCAAAAGAAGCGGAGATGTGTATGGATCAACGTGTGAAAGCAAAAATCCGAAAACACGTACTTTTATAGGGGGTAAAATAGGCCGCAACTCGCGACGTATCAAGCAGTTGATACATGTGTTTTTCCTTACTTCTTCACATCAGCCGGGATATCTTTTTAAATACTGGTGTGATTTAAATGAATTTGGTATCAATTTAAAGTTAAAAGTTTAATCTTTTCAAAGGTTCCACTTTTTTTGTTACTTACAAATTCGTTAGTACACAAGATCGCGTGGAAGCAACTTCATGTAAGCGATTCCATACTTTTGCTCGCGAGTGTATTACAATGAGGGGCTTGTAATGTGACAAGGAAGTTGTTATAACTCAGCAATTTTCAACACGAATATTAAAAATTGCCCAGATGTACGCAAACAACAAAATTCAAGAAAGCTATCACATTATGTACAATGGTGCGGTATGCGGTGGTGTTAGGGTATTTACAAACTAAAGCCATTTAGCAGACCTAAAAATATCTAAAATTCAGGATTTAGTAATATGTAACTGACATTTCTCGCACTGACATAACGAATAGGTATTCATCATGTATTTTTGAGGTATTTCTGTGAGACCAACTTAGTGACTTACTACTGAAGAATTCAATGTATCCTCTATTGTTTATATTTTTTATACGTCTTTAATGCGCACTGCATTAGAAGCAGACTCCCAATTATTTGTTGAGAAATAAAGCCTACGTAAAATTAAAGCTCAGGTAAATAATATCATAAGTAGAAAGAGTTAAGAACAATTTATATCCTTGAAAATATGGCGACATAGCCAATATATTATGGCCTCGTCTCCAATCTTTTCGCCTATCCCTTAAGAGCTGAACAGAACGAGTATCAACTTTGTAGTAAACGATATTGTGTGTTGTGAGGTAGTCCTGTGTAGCCATGGTATGGAGCATGCAGCACACGGCAGCCAGATTGTGATGTTGCATTTCGCTTGCTGAGTAGCAGCATTTATGACATGGAAAGTCCTTGGAGATGTACAATTTTTATGTTCATGTGACGGATTACCACCATGCGGTAGTGTAAAAAGTAGTTTTTCAAATATTTACATGACAGTTAGTAACAGTGATGACGGAGAAACAACTGTCATCGCAATAGAACACTTGTTGACAAATTGACAACATTACTTTTGCAAACGGTTGGAAGTTCAAAGGATTGTAACACTTGCTAACACAACACGACGCGAATCGGAAACGCAAACGCATTAACCTTTATGGTCCTTTATTCATAAACAGTCACTATAACATCCATCAAAATTTATTAGTTTAGGTATATGCTTGATACAGATAAACTAACCATATAACTTACTGTAAATATTTCTTGTCACTTTCACTGTTTTTTAGAATAAGATACATTTAGTTATTGTACAATGTTACTTGTACATGTACTGTGTTGGAAATAACCAAAACGTGCAAGACTTCCATTCGGCTGATATGCTCATGTTCAGCGGAGGACATCCTAAGATTGATATAATTTTTGAACAATCGACAGCACATTAGAGTAGACGTTTTTGGTGCAAAATAGCCACCAAAAGTGTGGTTACGATCTTTTGTAATCCAAGTCAACAGTATGAAGGTCCAATTGAACATTATCTGAAAGTAGCTGGTTTATGAATAGAGGCCTGCGCCCGCGCACCGACCGCAAGTTAGACACGTATCAAATCATGCTGCCATAGCACACGGTTAGAATACAGCGGGAGGGGTCGCGACAAGCCGCGGTGCGGTGTTCGACGGGTAAGCTACGATTGCAGCTCAATTTTTGCTCACGTACACTTAATCACGACGATATTGTTCTTATTGACTGCTATTGTGTGAGTTCCAATGTGTTTTTTCTGGATGTCCAAATAAATAAATCCACATAATAATACTTAAAAGCGAAATTGCACTGACTAATCACGACATCTCAGAAACAATACCTACAAACTTGAAATTTGGCAGGTAGGTTCCTTATAGGGTGTAGACATCCGCTAAGAACGGATTTTACGAAACTCTGCCCCTAAGGGGAGAAAATGGGATCCACGCGTACGAAGTCGCGGGCGGCCACTAGTAACATTGACAATCATGACGACCAAGATCACTCTGTCAAGAGTGTAACGACTGAGAAGAAGATTCTTAGCTCGAGATTTCTTATAAATTCTCGTGATATAACTATCTATTCCACTGTTTTCAATCAATCTTAAATTGGCATCAAAATCAGATAAATAAATGAATTGCGGTGAATATTAAGTAACTTCTGGGGATGTCATGACATTAATTTACTGACGGCTTTACAAGGACTCATTCTACCATACACCTATAAAGCATATAGGTGAAAGAAGTTATGTAGAACCGGTTCATGATTATGTAAACAATGAAACTGTAATTAATAATATTGAAGAGTTTTTCATAAAAGAAAATAATAAAATTTTGCGATGTAATAAAATTAGTGTAAAATAATGAGGCGTGTGAGCAAAATTGTTGATGCTGAAAGTGTAACTTAACACAGTCGTCAAAGCACTATTAACTAATAGTTTTCTCACTCACAACAATACTTCCACTTATGTACTGAAGATACATTTTCTTTTATATTTTTGTTATGATTTAAAAAAAATCCATACACACAACTATGAAATGTCTGGTTACATTTTAAGAATCGTAAGTAAGCAATATAGTAAGAGTAAAGGTTCATGACGAAAATGGACGATCGTGAAGCATTATATTTGCAAATTCAAACTCAAATCACACAGATATGTTTGTACCTACATTGTTATATCTTAGTTCATAACATTGCCGTAAGTATAGTGTGAGCTCGAAACCTAGAAGCGAATAGTACGTGAGCACGCCGCACCGCGCCGCTAGTGAGCCAACGCTCGGAATGCAGTTACCTATTTTGCGGCAGAGTTGGTCAATTTGCTGACGACCCGCGTTAGGGCACGGTTCTCAGCTCTCAGCCTTTCGTTCTCGGCTTTTAGTTTTTGCAATTGCTATAAAACGAATACCAACATTACAACTCGGTTGATTTGACTATCATGGCGCCACTGCGACAGCCGCCATTTTGAGGATAACCGTTCAAAATTTGAAAGACGTCATCGTCTATTTTTTAATATTAAAGTGTTGTGTGCGGTAGTGTACAGTTGTAATATTGTTAAAAGTTTGCCATTACCTTGAGTTCTTCTTCCATCTCAGACAGTTTCCTTTCCATAGCTCGCTTTTCCCTTTTCTCGATTTCAGATGATGAATTTTGATTCTGGAACCAGAGAAAATGTCTCATAAGTATGACAATTATTAAAAACAACAATAGTAACTCGCTAGCCACAATCGACATTCGCATATAACACAAAAAGTAATGATTTTTATTTCACGGTTTATTATAATGTGTTCAAGATCAGCAAGCAAAGGACAGCGTACAGCAAAAACAAAAACGTTAATTATACATAATTCATTTTATAGTCTACTAACTCAAAATAATTAGTTATGCATTCCTCGATGGAACAGTTTTTTGTGCTTGCGCAATTAAGAATTTTTAGTTCCAACAAAAATCATATTATAACACGAAATAATCATAATAATTCTTTTGTCTCTCTACTTCAAATCGAACTATATCAAAATTAATGAACAACTTTTAAGATACCTTATTATGATGACAAGCAACTGACATTAGTGTTGTTTGGCCCATTTGTGCCAATTTGTTACAGACGTACAAAAACATATAAATAACATAGCGTAATGTTTATTAATATCAGCATAATAAGTCCTTCGTTAAATTAATGGTGCGGCTTAGAAATCTTCTGTTGGTAACCATAGAAATGTAACGCCTAGAAACCGAGTAGACGCAAGAAGTGAGGCAACTCAAACTAGACATCAGCTTAGTTCTTACATACGTTCTGACAGTAGTCAAAGTCAAATGATATTATTATTTTTGCCTCACTTTTGACGAAGCACTTGTATGAAGATAAAACACAAGGATATGATTATCCAAAGAATCGAACCTGGGATTTAGCCTTAAGACTTAAAATACATAGCTTAAATAAACAAAACAAACACATTCGCAAATGCAGAACTAAAGCTCGCTCAGCTATAGGACAGTCAAAATTTGGCCACTCGCAACTCTCACGCAACATCACACTTCTAGTACTAATGTATTAACTAACAAGACAAGTGCAAGTACATAAACATTGGTGAAGGTCGGTTTTGAAGACCTTTATTTCGTCAGGCATAAGGTTGGGTTTGTTGTCATGTGCCAGTCAATGAGTGGAGTGAAGTTCGGTCGACAGGTGGTGATAACACTGCACAACAAAATTGCAACTTTTGGCTGATGATTGACTTTAATTACATGATGTTTACTAATTTGACGTCGCTGATTCTGAATCTGCCGTCCATTTTTTCGTAGCAGCTCTTGTTTACGTGTTATAGCTTTCACTCAAAAATTGCTAAATTTCAGTCTTAATTCGCCGACAGTTCAAAAAATACTATGTTTTCTTTGTATAACCACAGAATAATAATAAGTACTACGTACAGAAGTTTTTCTTCGCGAAGGTATTCAAAAAAATGTATGCTCAATGTCATCAACAATATGGTGTAATTTAGCTTGTCTTAAGAGTCGAGCACCGTTTTGTTGACATACGTCAGTGATCGGTACTGTCTTGATGCCATAGGGCTGACTGCTACAAGAAGCTACTGTGTCGCCATCTAGCGCACCACACTTGCATTCACTGCTCTTCGCGGCAACGCGCAGCTACATGCGGCCGCCAGTTATATAGTGTAAGAGCTAGCACCTAAATATTTTATAACACACATAACTGTGACAATTTATTTCACGTGGGCGAAGCCAAAAAGCTAGTAAGAAATAAAAATTCAATTCAGTAGGTATTTCAAACCAAATTTTATTACATAAACAAACATTATACTAATTTCATTATGGGCCCTTAGTATGTGTGTTTCGTAGAACATGGTGCCATTTAATTAAAACACTTTCTTTTACGGTTTTACAAATATGTTGAAACCATGACAGTTCAGTACGATGACAAAAGCAAGAGAGAGAACAAAAGAAGTCTTAAACTAATTAAAAATAAAACGCCGCGCCGCGCACAGATTGGAGCAAGGAGGCTGAACGCCGCAACAATGTGAAAACTGCAATTGACGATATTTCGCACTGTTCTCAATATTATGTATTACAGAACGTATGTGTGATGGGATGATATTTTCGAAAACACGATTAGAAAAAAATTTTCTCGAAAAAAACATTTACCTCTGGATTTTTTTATAAAAGTTTAATATGACCGTGTTTTACAATAAAATTCCTATAAAATCACAAAGGTATCATGTTTGCCTCTTTGATTTCCTGGCTGTTTTAGATTTCAAAAACCTAAATATATTAATTTATTAACTTTCTGATAAAAATGTGAATGGCTCTTACGATGTCCCCCCCCTTAAATCAAAATGTCTTTATTTGGTCTATATGCCCATCATCACTACGTAATAATTATAAAAAAAAGTCGCTTTCCTGTCTGTCTGTCCCTATGTATGCTTAGATCTTTAAAACTATGCAACAGATTTTGATACGGTATTTAGGGTTCCGTAGCCAAATGGCAAAAACGGAACCCATATAGATTCGTCATATAGTCTGTCTGAACATAGAACGTTTTTGTGCACTTTTTAAAATGAGTTAACCAAGCATATGGCTATTAGACTTGCACACGTCCGTCCGTTTATTGTAGGATTAATATAATTAAGTAACATTTATTTTTTGCATTCGGCTCTTGGTCTAACCCAAACGAAACACGAACAACTAATGAACTAACAATGAACAAAGTTGATAAATTAGTAATAATATGTAAATAATGAATTTGTTTTACGAGCTGTCCCGGCGTACCCGCAAATTAATATAAAGTTGTGTGATTTATAAAATCGCAATATTAATTTTTGAAAGTAGGGTCATTGTGCTGGTTTTCTATCTAACTTCGGTTTTCGTCCATTTCACTGAGCTGCCATAAACACATGCGTAAAATTTGAATACAAAGTATTGTATTCACAGAAGGCAGTAGCCATCCCGCGCTAGTTTTGTTGCAATCTATAATGCCTAAGCAACAGTTCTACCTAAATGAAAATGTAATTTAAAAAGTAGTGAGTTCCAAAAAATTACGTAAATGCGCGGCCATACACCGGTCACCGGTACATTGCAGAAATCATCGCGCTAGAAAAAAAACGTGCTGACAGGAAAAGTTTTTGGCACGTATGTCTAATTGATAGCATTATAAACACAATTTTAAGTGTTTATTAAACTTCTTCATACAAAATTAAATCTTAGATGACTAAGGCAAATCAACTCGGGAAGGGATCAACAACGTATCGCCTTTTGTGGCATGGAGGTAATAGTGGAGAGGAAATATAGATCTATACAAAAATTCGTCAAATTAATGACAAACAGCTGTTTATCTCTTTCTAACTTACCCCTGGTGATGTATAAAAAAAAGAAATAGATAATGTTTGGTCAGTACTCATTCTGGCAACATTTTCATGTGACGTCACTAACTACCTGACTTGTGCCGAGTAGGTACCTACATACAAGATTTAAGAAAACAACATATTTATAGGCAATCAGCTGACAACTACACGCACACACACACACACAAATACCTGTCAGCTGATTGCCTATATTGCGGCCATGTTGTTTTCTTAAATCGTGTATGTATTTATAATGCGTGTAAATGTGTGCGTAATGTACCGAGTACGTTTATTTTAAAGTTACGCCAAGTCCATGAGACATTGATATAGGTACGTCAGTGTTTTGCGAGCTGTCATTGCCCTTCGCGCACTGTCATCGGCGAGGCAAGGCGTTTACGTTACGGTGCGGATTGTGTGTGCGTTGCAGTATGGACTTTAGTTGACTGCCTTTATGAGCACTCGAACGACATAAAATAATATGATACATTTATGTAAGGGTATTTTAAGATCACAAAGTTGGCAACTCCGATAGTTGGACGAAAACCAGCGCAAAGACCCTATCCTGTTTGACACCTATAATAATGGACAATAGCTGGCTCGGCGAACTTCGGCAAACTAATGTGTGACGTGAAGTGCCAAATCGCGGAAAATGTCGGAAGAAATACATGAATTGCATGAATTATCATGAATAACAATAACCACTTATTTACCTCTCAGTGTCTTCAGGCAACTTAAAAAAAGTACATTGTGTGTTTTTATTATTATTTAGGCAGTTAAATACTGCACAGTATTTTTTACACAGTATTTTTTTTCCATAATAGGTACAAGAGTACGCGTGCGTGTGTCAATGCTCGCTCGTATCTCGTATGTGACGCCTTGTCGAATCGCCTCCTGTAGGTGGGCTATCGTGCGTGTTTTGTTTTCGATGTGAACTCGCGGAGATGAACAGGCCTGGTATAACTTAATATGGTAGCATTAAGAAGTGTTTGTGTGATTGATCTAAATCAATTTTGTTTCATTTGCGGAGAGGATATGTTTAAATAATCCGTTTAAATGTGACAAAGTTCGTAAAATTGGCTTACAAAAATTAGTTTGGGGACCCAGTGGAAATGAAAGATAAGCCTTGAATTCCGCAAAAGGCGTGGAAAAGATGCGTTGAGTTTTTACGTTTATAAACAAATAAGAATATGTGTAGATTTAGGTACGAAACCGCTATGATCTGAAAGGAACCCTTGAACCATCGCGACGACTGTTATTTTTATTTTTGAACAAAAATGGTATTAACCAAAAAATATTGAACTAAATGGTAATTCCTTGCATCCGTTTGGCATGTAGATGTCTTTTCAACCCTAAGAAGTCACCTGAACCTCATGTTGATACTTCACATGAGGATTTTGAAGCGAAAACTGTCAGTGTGGTAGAGACTTTGAATGTGACCTGAAATTTTCAAAACCATGTAGCCAAGATGGTTTAAACGATCGTTTTAGAGATTTAGGATCTTCAAGTCTTCCGAAAAGACATGGAATGAGTTATTTTGGCATTTAATTTTTTTTTTGGAAAAACCGAAAAAATCTTACTATTCTTACACATCGAACAACGTATGAGTCACTTACAAACATGTTTTTTTGGTTGGATGTAATATAAACATCGAATTACACTCTCTTCGCAATCACCTGAACAATTTTATCACAACTCTTAAGGATCTAAGTGAAGAACATGGCGAGCAAATCCACCAGGGCCTTCGTACGATAGAGGGACGCTATCAGGGCCACTGGAACGCACACATGATGGCTGACTGCTGTTGAATCATTCAGAAGAGCTGTCTGCCTTCAGCATCAGCAAGGAAGTCAAATAAAAGAAAGTTTTTTTAACTTAACAACTTCATAAAATAGGATCATCTCTAAAAAAAGAGTGTTTTTTTACAAAAATACCCAAGTGTCATATTTTTTTAACCAGAGCTGATACAGATATTTCAATCACAGATTTGAAATCGTCATTAAAAATTGGACTAATATCATGTAACATAACCCAATCATCAGAAATGCTGTTGTGCAGTGTAATTAGTGGGCCGGTGGGCGGGTGTTAGTCAAACGTTTAAAATAGGGAAATGAGACTCGTGGCTAATATGTTCGGTGTCACGGCCGTCACCGTACATGGCCGGTCCAGATTATTTATGGCAGACAGAATAATCTTGTATTATATTCGTATTAAAGTTATTGAATACAATTCGCCAAACATGCTTTAGCAAATAACCATATGTTAGAATAAAATGCAGCGTACTCTTTCTAATTAGTGGTCCACATCCAATGTCATATGTATTAGTTCTTGTGGAAGGACAGGCTACGAGCACCTTTTGTTTGTCAACATCATATGACAGTTTGTGGACTGGAACCATATGGATGCGTCACTGGAATGAATCGCGTGCTTGAGCTAAATGATATCTTTGCAGGGTCTTTTGTTGTCGAAGGATGATGAAAAATAACATCTTTTGGCTTCCTAGAGAATATTTTGCATAACAGTTTCTAGTGCGTTCGGTAGCAAAGTGATTACCTAGCTATACATTCGGCCTGAACCAAAGGAGGATCCAAGGCAGACAAGACATACTCATCTGGTGGTACTCGTTGAAAGCACTGGAGTAGCTGTTGCTTCGATGACTGAAAAATCCCGCGGAGGTAGCGTACCTAACTCGAGGAAGTACTTTGAGGGACTTTCGTGAACCTTGCTCCTAGTGTTGCTGGGACGTGTTATCTTGAGGACGCCTCGTGCAGCTACTGTTACGACGTATCGAGGACGCCTCGTGCGCCGCGGGGGCGCCGCTAGTCTACTCATGTGAGCGTACCACTTGCGTGAGCCTGGTGATGGTGGCGCTGCTGCCCGGACGCGTCGAGGACGCCTCGTGCGCCGCGGGGCGCCGCTAGTCTACACATGTGAGCGTACCACTTGCGTGAGCCTGGTGATGGTGGCGCTGCTGCCCGGACGTGTCGAGGACGCCTCGTGCGCCGCGGGGCGCCGCTAGTCTACTCATGTGAGCGTACCACTTGCGTGAGCCTGGTGATGGTGGCGCTGCTGCCCGGACGTGTCGAGGACGCCTCGTGCGCCGCGGGGCGCCGCTAGTCTACTCATGTGAGCGTACCACTTGCGTGAGCCTGGTGATGGTGGCGCTGCTGCCCGGACGTGTCGAGGACGCCTCGTGCGCCGCGGGGCGCCGCTAGTCTACTCATGTGAGCGTACCACTTGCGTGAGCCTGGTGATGGTGGCGCGCGCCTCGCGCAGCTGCTGTTCAGAGGTGTCGAGGAGCGTGCGCAGACGGAGCACCTCCCTCGACGAATCCTCGTACAGCTTCTTGTAGTCGCGGTCCTCGCGGTTCTCGGTGCGTTCGCTTCCGGACTGGAACAAATAATTCATAAAATCAATGATTTAATTGAAATATCTGCATTGGTGACTGAACTGTCCGCAAAGTAAACACAATAGTCGTGAGTCATTGCGACTCACGGAACAGGGAAGTTCTGAACTACTTTTATAAAGAACAACATTTTCTCTAACATGCTTTCGTAGTTTCCGTATTGTCAGCTACAGTCATTCCTCATTTAAGAATCAGAAATATATAAAATTTCACTAGACGCCATTTTGAGAGATCGCTACCAAAATTGGTACCTTTGTTATGAGTTGTTTTATTTAAGAAAACTTAGCAATGATCAACGAATATCGTAAAATTATAAACATAGTTACGACAATGCATCATTACTCAAAGTGCCTTCCGCGTTCTGCTTCCCAAAATCAAAAGAAAGACGAACACTGGCGTTTGATACCAGAATCAAAATTTACTTTGATGTTAAGTAGTAATGCAAATGCAAACCTTTTATACTAGTGGGACCCTAGAGGAGATCGATTAAACGGGGTTTTTTTTTTGTGAAATGAAACAACTTGTCATGAGGAGCAATACTGAAAATATGCTAAAATTGTAGCTCACGAGTTACTTTACTGCTCAGATCATTGCCCCAAAACTCGACATGAACATTTTTCTGGGAAATAAAGACGAACGATTTTTATTCATTATCTATTTTCACTCACAAATCACAATGTACCTACAACATGCTGTTTCCGTTGTGCCAAATTGATTTACAGCGTTCCGTTTACAACTGTTTGCGACAATTTTATTAGATCCTACGCTTTAAAGGCCGGTGCATCTATCTATGTTAACGATATTTCCATAATTCTAAACTAAACGCCTTAAAGCAATACTCACTACGCATTTACGGAACTTCAAGTGTTATGAGCAGAAACAGAACTCGAGATCATCAGAGTCTAAAATAAAAATATAATGACACATCACTCTTTATAACTGTTGAAATGTATGGTCGGTTTAATGAATACGTATCACTGTATTACATCTACTTGTGGCATAATTATTATGTGAGAATACTCCGTTAGACTTGAAACTAAGCACACTTCGTTCAAAAAGCGATTGTTTCACTCGATGCGCGAATAAATTCTACTAACAGAGGGTTTTCATTATCTTATCGTTAAGTTGTTGAAAGTTAGATATTTTAATAAACACCTCATTTTAGTACCTAAACCTACCTACCTATTTTTTGGTTTTACGATAAAAAGTAACATGTTTACACTGACTTTTATTTATTCCGTCGTTATCGTCTGCTGCGTTAGCTATTTGTAATTGGTAACGAAGAAAAAATTTAAAAATGCTTTAAATGAAATAAGGTCACGTATAAAAACTTCTACGATTAGCTGTACCCTAGAAGTAACACATTGTAGGTACTTGAGGCCTTGTTTAATTGACCTACAAAGTATATCTGAGAAGGGAGCGAATAAAAAGCATTATCAACATACACAATATCCATCAGAAGCGAGCGAATTCAAGCTCAGACTTCTAGAGTTGAGACCTAGGCCGGTGTCCAGAGAGTTCAGCGACCGGGACTTTTCCTTGTCGAGGTTGCTGTGCTTTCGGTTCTTGCGCTCCGGCCGCACCGGCGGCACCGGCGACACATCAGGCACTTCCACCGGCTCTGGCACTTTCACGGGAGCCGCCGGCACCGGCTTGGGTTTAAAGTTCTTTTGACTAGCCAACAACTTTTTGTCCAACTTTTTTAGCACTGGCGTCATCAAATTCAGAGAGCCTAACGTCGCCCCGCTCAGGTACACACCCCCATACCCTGAGCTGGTGCCCCCGTATATGCCTAGGTTGGAGGACGCGCGGCCGAAGCCTGCTGTGTAGGGATTGTAGTTTCTGTAGGCGGCACTGGGGCTGGAATAGTTGGAGTAGCTGTTGGAGTATGGGGTGTTGTACTGTCCGAGCACGGATCCGAGCATGCTGGGAGACGAGCCATAGTGCGAGGTGAGGCTCCTCGGGCGCGAGCTATACCGGTCGTGTTTCCGACTCATCGTAACACATGTCCCGCGCGACAAGCGCTCGGCTGCACCGCGGGCGTAACGAAAACACACTGAGTGTTTTTCCGAGTTTTGTTCTCGGCGAGTGAAAATGTTGGCGCCCACGCGCAGGCCGAGCGAGAGAGACGCCAGTGACGCACTGGAGTGAGCAGACAAAAGGGGAATATCCACTCTAGCCCACTTGACACAACAAAATCATTCATTTATTTTATTTTTATCATAGTTGGGGGTTGATTAACAAAAATGAATAAAATATTTCATCGCGAAAATCATTAAGGCCATTATAATAAATCACAACATCTCATCGAAGAAATTCAGTTGAACTATTTAATATTATGCTCCACATAACAATCTAAAAGAAATATGCTGGCTTCGAAAAGATGATTCGAAACATCGTCCGTAGCCATCACCGACAAAACTGTACGGTCACGTGCGGAAAACGTCACACATAAATATAAAGACGGGAACATAGAGAAAACGTTGTCTTAAGAACACACCGACGACTTGAGCTTTGGAATATATTGCCCAACACTTTCGAGCTCATCAATCAATTAACGGTTTCCCTGTAAATTGGCAAGTGGATAGGAGGCCGGTGGTTAATGATTCCGCCCGCCCTGCTCGTATACAGGTACGCACGGTGGTCTAAATATACGTGCGCCCGCGCAAGTCATCCAAACGTAAATAAAAACTGTGCATCACAATGCGATATTAACGGGGGTGACGTCGCCGATTAAACACATTTAAGTTGTACACGCTAGACCGCGACTTTTTGTCTTTGTCGCCTATTATTAGAATCTATTTTCAAGTTTACGCGGCTCCGGTTCAGGAGATGACCCAGATATTGTTTTGGAACACTCTTAATGGATCTGACTGGAACTACGCGGGCGAAAGCATCTTAAGAATTGTTAAGAAATAACGTTATTTTCGTTCAACGCTCCTGTTTACTAAGGTGTGGAAACACGGTAGAATGATTGCAGCTGTGATTTTTGTAATAACAGATGTATGCACGTTGCTAATGATTTTAAAATTAACAGTGACATAAGCTAGTATTCGAACTGTATTTAGGCTCCAAGCAGTCTTAAAACTGCCGTCCAATAATAATATACTTAGTACCTATACAGTGTTTGGGAAACAAAATTTCGTATGTACAATGTTTTGAAGTGATGACGTCACGGGCCATGTGTGCACCGCCGAGACTCGAAGGAGACCGTCACCGGCGGATACGCTAAAAATAATAAAGTATCAAAGTAATATAAAATTCGCGTATGCTCCGTCAGATTTTGTTTTTTGATAGATATATTTTATGTATTGCTGATGTAAATTTCCTCTATCGCAAGTGATGTAGGCGTCTGGAGTTAGTTTTTAGAACGAGAAATAGTAGATAAAAAGTTTTATTCGTTCACACGCATGTCTACAATTCAGTCATTGTTCGTAGTGGGTTTTCACTCAACTTACGAGTTTTGTCGCGCCTCTTTTTCATCGTTTTATGTGAAATCATCGCTAATTTCATTTAACCTTTTCACACCTACAACATTGAAAACATACGCTACAAAAACTAAGAAAACTAGTTGTTACTTGATGTATAACAGTAAAAAGAACTCCAACACCAACAAGATAAACTAGCTCCAATAAAGAAACTCAAGTAAATAAAATATCTTAAAACTTTGGACTAAATGTGTGTATATTATTTGGTCTACGTTGCACAATATTCCCCGTTTTCTTATGTCAGATTGGATATTCTTAGAAACGTGGCTACGTTTACAAATTACACAGATAGTATTCGTGTTTGGATTATTTCTTTTAACGCTATTTCGTAAGTAGGCCGTGTATTTTCAGTTTTCCATCAAGACTTCAACTAACGCTAATGAGAGTCCCTAATATCCCTTCGTGAATTTCCACAAACATCATCTCCCCAAAAATGAGCATTCAATCAAGGGCTGATTTTTCAATCGTCGGATAACTTTTATCCGAAGAATAAGTTTGGCACATTGACAGTTTCAGTATGGGAAATATGTCAAAATGACAAGTTTATTCATCAGTTACAAGATATCTGATGATTGAAAAATCAGCCCTAAATGAAAAAAGAAGCATAATTTTTCGGGAATATTGCTCAGCAAGCTCGCGTCGATACTACTTGCAAGTTGACGAATTTAAACATTGACGATTTGCATCGTTCCAAAAGTCTTGCCAACTGTGCTTTCTGATACAGCAATCACCGACGTGGCAAACTCCATAAAATTTTGCCAATGTTATAAGGCCACGCTGAGATATAGAGATATATTAGCTGTAACTAGCCTTTTGTTTCATTCATACCCTACTTCTGAGACATATCCCGCTGCCTCAGTCAATGATACTGATCTTTAAAAACTAAACTTTTACACTTCTGTGTCTGAGCACACTTGCTCTCATATCTACGTCTTGTACTGGATGAATTACGCCAATATCAAATCGTGACCAATATTTACGACGTGTTTAATTAGTTAATTAAAAGATCGGCGTAAGAGAAATGACGAACAGTCCCAGCAGTTAAATGAGGTGATAACTTGCAATAAATATCATGATTTATCTTTCACGCCGTTGCTAGATCGTAAAGTTGAGCTTTCACGATACGCCTGGCCTGTGAAATATTTATCTGGCTTAAAATTTTGAATAAAATAACTTTTAGAAAACGTAACGGCATTTCCAAAGCTCGATAGATGGAGTCTACACTATAACGACTTTTTAAATTGCTTGAGCCTTTGTAACAACTCTGACAATGAATGGAGAAAAAAATAGTTTGCAGTTCTATACAAGGTTATTTCCCCCAAATCGTTTAATGGCCAACACTTAAATACATATTGTGAAATTAACATTCCTCGATTGTCTGCATAATATTTGTTTTTGATTCATCCATCATTCCATGATTTTATCAGAAATCAATGTGTTTTTATTTTAACATTGTTTGTGTTTATTTTAACATTGTTTACATGCATCTTAACTTAAAAATAAGTTCCTACTTTCTTTGAAGTGTTGTTTTTTTCGGAAACGCCAATTTCAGGCTTGTAAGACCTGGTTATTCGGAGCGGGAGGGTTAGTTGGATTTATGCGCGATTATAAAGCTGTACGCGCACTGGACCGGGGCCAACGCGGCTACCAATCACTTCAACTGTTTATCGTGAGTTTCAACACTGAATAAGCACGTTAACACACGTTGTCGCACCAAGATGTTTATGGTAAGGGATAATTAGTGCTACATATTATTTGTTGCCCGCGGCTTCTTTCAAGTAAAATAGTATACGAGTATGTATTTTTAGCAAAATAACATCTATTACAACATCTGAGGATCTTATAGACAAGTTAACTAATATTCTTAGCACAGAAAAGTGTATTCAGTTTTGGTCCTTAATAAGATCCCGACTTGATTGTTTATGTTCTTGTTGAATAAAAAATGGCACGAAATACATGACGAATAGTTAAGGAAGGTTGACCGGTACGATTGAAAAAACAAGGTGCTTTTTTTCTAAATCAAGATATAATACTTTTTTCAATGCAATTTATGTAACTACGGATGGAATGACAGCATTTGCAAATAAATTGACGGTATTGTCTCCTTATTTTCAAAGGATCAAAAGACCAAAGCTGAGAAGGAAACATAAATTGCTTGCGAATGCCGTCCAGTGCATTCGCAAGCAATTTATGGTTATGGTTATATTTATATTTAATTTATGGTTTAAGGTTTACACAGGGTAACTCAAGTATTTATTATCTAAGATAAATAATTGCTGCCATCGCGTGTCTAAATTGTTGCAATTTAAGATGCTTACATTGTTAGCAGCTGCACATCTGATTATCAAGTTTCACGTGAACCAAAAATTATCTATCGTGTTTTCTTCTACAGTGCATATGACTTGATGGCACCTCCTTCTACTTTTTTGCTTGGTACTTCTGCTTAGAATGGCCCACATTTCAACTCTACGCATCCTAAGAGTTAATTAGCGCACTATGTCAACTTGCAACACCGAGTCACTATCGTATTTTGGACGCTTTTACCAAACGCAAGTATCAGTGTTTACGTTTCCAACAAATAAGCACTAAAGTAGTCACAGCGCATGATTCATGTGCGTGAGTGACACGAGTGCGGTTATTTGCGAGCGCAAGGTCGGTGAAACTCGACGAAGGGATAGCTTTTTGGCTAACACTCTCACTTTTTTGCAATATTACAAGGTTGTATTCATATTCATAGGTATGAAATACCGCACAAACCAACAAATCTGTCATAAATTATATGAATCCAGTATAACTTAACAAAAAGTTATAAACAAACGCTCATGATTTGTGATATCCAATGATACCTTTCTATGACCTTTTCTTGAGGATATTCAAAAAGCAATAAATGAATAATGAACTCTTTGTAAAAATATGTATTCTGACTCGAGATCAAAGATGGTTAACAAGACAGAATTGTTTTAGTGTTTACAACAGTTTTAGTTTGGTCCAATCGAATTCTTAGAGTAGGCGCACACCGTTGATTTTTCGTCGGCCGATAGTTTAGTCGGGCAGTTGATCACAGCACACTACGCCGATTCGATTTGGCCGATTCTTCATATAATTTAAAATCGGGCAAAACTATCGGCCAACTAAAAAACAACTGTGTGCGCCTACTCTTATAGTTTCGCATTCGGCGCAACACATTCTTGAAAAATTTACAACATGGATGAGGTTCTTCAGATCGATAAATCCTACAACTGATTTACATGATGCTGTGTAACTTCTGAGTTACATATCCCGTATCTCAACTCATGCGCATCATAACCGCTGATGTTCAATCTGCCTGATTTGAAAACGCCTTACCCTACATTTTAGTGCATCTTACTTTGCAATGTTAAAAGCATGTCGCGCTACAAGGTTGGCGATGGCTACTATTTTCGCTCACATGATTCAGTGGTCCCAGGAATATGGTCGTGAAATATTTCTACATCATAGTAAACCATTCCGCTTCGATTTGTATTTGTTTCGACCAGTTTACGACTTATTTACGAGCGTCCGGAATCATCTAGTGCAAGAATATTGATAATTCATGGTATATTCTTCATATTTTAGTAGTTCTGCGGTTCGGGTACTATTCAGAACGTATCTGAACTGATTCTGGGTTATATTATCACACGTATTTACTTAGCACACACGTACCTACTTGTTTACATGATTACATTGGCCATGGATGGGAATACATTCCCTAAAACATTAATAATTGAAATTCAAACCTAGTAAAATGAAAATAAATAATATTCAAAATCAAAAGTGTAATAAAAAAGTCAAGAGTAAACATAAATTTATGGACACACACATATATTTTACGTGTGTATTTTTAACCAAACCTCGACGGGAAGTTGTGACATTTTAAAATACCCAAAGACAAATGCGCACGAGTCAAACGACACTTCCCGGTGTGATCCGAAACTCTCCTATGAACAATCGAATCTGTAAAGAGAAAACTGCACTAAAAACCACTCTCTGTCAAAATGTCATAACATGCCCACAGTTTATGTACCCACCTGCTCTATATTTCGTTTCAGTGTCAGTATCTGAGGTGGTGGGCGGTGGAATATAGACTTTATGTGGATGTAATAAACGCCTCATTTTTGATGGATGTGTACAGCGGATCTATAAATACTGCGCTATTGTTTTGTGACGTCAATGCGCGCGCCGCCCGCGCCGCGAGATGACGTACGGGAGCTTCGGGATTAGAGAACGACAGTCAAATTGATGGATATAGACGAATGATTTTACTTTTTAGAATAGAAATAGAGAAATCTTTGGCACGGTCGTTCTATTGTGACACAATGTTATAATAACATTGTTACTCAAGGCTATCTGTGAGGAAAACCACTTTTTATTAGTTTTGACGTTAATGTCAAAACGAATTCGAAACCAACGTATTTCTTACTGAACAAAAATATGGTTCAGGATATCCTTTAGAATCAAAGCAAAAGTGATTGTTATAAGCTAAAGATTAAACAATATTAATATTTATTGTTCATAATGGAGGATAAGTGCCATATTGATTTGAACCCGTGTCTTTTTATTAATTGTAATCATTAACCAGACCTTCAGTGATACTCTAAACTCTTAAGCCTAACAGATAGAGCTTCAAAATATGTCATTACAGATTTCCAAACCTTCAACATCTAGCAGGTGGTAATCATCCCCGCCCAGTAACTAACGAGCCGACAAACAAGCATCGGTATTAACTAATTGGGTGCACTGTACATCTTCATTAGCGGCCAGATGAGTTACTATTAAATTCGCATATAGACAGTATGGATGTATCAAAACAGCTGGCACGGATTGAGAAGCGGTATTAATTTCACGTGCGATCATCAACTATTCTTATAAAGGGTATTTTCAACCGACTTCAAAAAAGGAGGAGGTTCTCAATTCGACCAGTATGTTTTTTTTTTTTTTCTATGTTTGTTACGCGATAACTCCGCCAATTATGAACCGATTTGAACAAATCTTTTTTCGGCGTATAGGTAATACCTCAAGGGTGGTCCCATTTAAATTTAATAATAGAAAAAACAACCCCCAAGGGTGGAAAATTGGGGATGAACTTTTTTATACGCAATATCTCCGCCGATTATAAATCAATTTGAACGATTATTTTTTTGTTGAATAGGTATTATCAAAAGGGTGGTTTCATGCGAATTTGAAGAAAATATTTCACCCCTAAGGGTGGAAAATTGGGGATGAACTTTTTTATACGCAATATTTTTAATTTTTTTTTGTGTTCACGCATTTGAAGTCGGTTTTATTTTTTTAAAAAGGTAATTATAGTGGCAATTGTTTTAAAATCTTCTTATCTATACTTATAATAAATCTGTAGAGAGGTCAATTCTGTACATGAAATATATTTTCAAAATAACTATCAGGGGGTGATTAGTGATCGATACTGATGCCAAAAATGCAATCAGTAAAATTTTTGTCTGTCTGTCTGTCTGTATGTTCCTTATAGAAACAAAAACTACTCGACGGATTTTAACGAAACTTGGTATAATTATTCTTCGTACTCCTGGGCAGGTTATAGTATACTTAGGAATTCCCACGGGACCGGGATTAGCAGGAAAATCCTTTTGTATGAAAAATCTAAACCGCTTAAGTTAGACGCTTGAAATTTGGCATGCAAGTACCTTAGTAAACTTAAAGTTTAGTTACAACAGGATATTGCAAAATTCCCACGGGAACGGGAGTTAGCGGGAAAAAACCTTTGTATGAAAAAATCTAAACCGCGTAAGATAGACGCTTGAAATTTGGCATGCAAGTGCCTTAGTAAACTTAAAGCTTAGTTACAACAGGATATTGCAAAATTCCTACGGGAACAGGAATTAACGGAAAAACATTTGTATGAAAAAATGTAAACCGCGTAAGTTAGACGCTTGAAATTTGGCATGCAGGTATCTTAGTAAACTTAAAGCTTAGTTACAACAGGATATTGCAAAATTCCCACGGGAACGGGAGTTATCGGTTAAAACATTTGTATGAAAAAATGTGAACCGCGTAAGATAAATGAAGGGGGTAAAAAGTAATCCACGCGTACGAAGTCGCGGGCGGCCGCTAGTTCTAAATATATTTAACTCAAATGTGACTGACTGACTGACATAGTGATCTATCAACGCACAGCCCAAACCACTGGACGGATCGGGCTAAAATTTGGCATGCAGGTAGATGTTATGACGTAGGCATCCGCTAAGAAAGGATTTTACGAAACTCCACCCCTAAGGGGGTAAAACAGTATCCACGCGTACGAAGTCGCGGGCGGCCGGTAGTAATGTTATAAGGATCTATAGAAATAACCAGATAGAAGGCAATTTAAAATAGTACTTGAGCTAATCTCACATTACTTCTCCTGATCATAAAATTACACACCTACAACTTTCAGTCACCTACTTTGAAATACGATATTGAAATGCTATTTATGAGTTTGTTTACATCAGACCAGTTCAGAAGTCCTACCACTCAGTATTAGACTTTGATGTGAAAATTGCTTTCCTACTGACACACTTATTGTCATATTTCATAATGTGTCATGTGACAAGTTTGCTAAAAGAAAAATGAATAATGTCTATGACAGACACAGAGTCAACTTCGGTCGTTGAGTGCTCAGCAGAGGGGCGTGAAATTGATTCCCTGAAATATTATGTTTATAAATTGACATTTCTTCGCCTGAATTGACAACTAAAATGCTCAATAGTACAAACAAGATTTACTTTGTAACGAAATGTCTTTAAAGCTAGGACATACACGAACTTTTACCATTGTAATTCATATGCACTAATATTGCATAGAAACACAGAACCAAGATATAGGTAGCTTGTTTTTCAAAATTTGTTCAGATAGCTATTGGTATTTTGCAGTGTTTTATACATTCGTTATAATCTATATATATAAAAGAAAGTCGTGTTAGTTACTCCACTTATAACTCAAGAACGGCTGAACCGATTTAGCTGAAAATTGTCAGGGAGGTAGTTTAGAGCCAGGAGAAGGACATAGGATACTTTTTATCCCGTTCGAAATTAAAAAAAAAGTCTGCTTATTTATTGCCATTAAGGCGGAACAAAGTTCGCCGGGTCAGCTAGTCCCACATAAAACTAATTATGCAAAAACAAAGGATTTTAAGAATATCTTGTTTTCATCATTCAATTTATATTTTAAACGGCCTATAAAACCATAAGAATGGCATAGATAGAAAGCCAAACACAATAAAAGGAAAACCACAAATTTCTTAGAAACAAAAGAACCCAGCTTTGTAACGCAGTGAGTCACCCCAATGACATTAGCACGTAGTATAACCAAAGACGCTTCGGTCTGTTTGAGGAAACCCATACTGGTCGCTATGTGGGCTCTTCTTATGGTTGATTAACTGTTTGGTCGTTATACACCGCCTACGGACAGACTTAAGACGGGAAAAGTAGTTTACTGAGGTTACAGGCAGTATCTGTTACCATAAATGTTTGGTATCAGATTACGGTGTTTCGGTTGATATATTTTAATTAGGCTATCTGTAACGTCCGCTTCGAGTTAAAAAAAGTACTAATACGTAAGGTATTAGTACTTTTTTAAAGGAATTCAAAATATGTATTTGTCAAAAAACATACCTGAACTGTTTCTGTGTCGCCATCACCCTCGCCGCCCCCACCGCGGTCATTTACGATGTCCTGTGAACAAATTAATTTGTTAAAGTTGCTAGCCATTTTGGATTAGGGGTCGCAATGTGGGTATTGAAAAATACCCAAATAAGTTCACCTACTTTCTTTTCCAATTTTCACAACTCAGAAGTGAATACTCGTACTGACATTCATATGCTATGCAATAAGTAAGTTAGTTTCAAAGAATATGAAAGTCTTTTTGTTTAAATTATCTTTTATCTCAACGACGCAGTTTTGCTGCGAATATTTGTATTTACGTGCTAATTACGCAGATTAGGTCTAAAATTACAATGATTAATTAAAAAGGCAGCTGTCCACTCGGGCTTGCTAAAGCTAATTTATGTAAAATCATCTCCGACTACGCCCACCGAGTGACATTCGTGGAGTTCGCAAAGCCAAAAACGTCAATGATTCTCGAAAGAGTTATTTTTGATGTTAATGATTTGGAATATATTTTGGATATTTACTTCGCCGTGTTACGGACGTAAGCACTCACTGTTCTTCTCACACGGAAGTACAGTTAATAAAAACTACATTAAATAAAATAAATCAAATAAAAGCGCGAGTATTACTTATACCATACGACGACTTCTACTAATTCGCTCTAGAAATATTAAAAACTAGCTGACCCGGCGAACTTCGTACCGCCTTAGCGTAGAGATTTTCTTTATATTTTTTTCCGTAAAAACCTTGTACAGAGTATTAGAAAACTACAAAAAAAATATCAGCCAAATCGGTCAAGCAGTTTTCATGTTATGTCGTGACAACGGAAAACGGATTTCATTTTTATATATACAGGGTGTTAGGTAAATGGGTATATGAGCCGACACTAGCCCATGTTAACATGGTCATATAAATGGTATGGTGAAGTCAGAAAATTAATATCTTCATTTTAATTATTTTATTTTTCATACAAATCGGATTTAATAAAATTTATTTTGTATGCAAATTAAAAAAATTAAAATGATGATATCAAATTTCTGACTTCACCATACCATTTATATGCCCATGTTCACATGGGCTAGTGTCGGCTCATATACCCATTTACCTAACATCCTGTATATAAGATATAAGATAAGATAAAATAACATGATGTGATCATTATCTCGTTAGTTTTAAAAGCATGTATGTATTATACAACAGTTCACACGAATCTTCATTCATAGTGACACATTTCTTACGGTTTTCAGTGAACGAAGTCGCGTTCTAACGCTTGTTAAATATAACCGCACATCGGCCTAAATTCCCGCGTGACATTACATCGCAAACAATAAACACGCGATTCGCTTACATAATCAAAATAAAACTGAATATATCCCGGTTTTATGGAGGAGTAACGCTCGAGTTGGCGAACGAACTACGAAATTAGACCACCAACCGGTTCATTGTACGACGTGTCACGGTTTCTATGAGAAAAACGTGTCACCAAGTGTTGGCAAACTCCATTGTGATGATCGAAATTAATCTACCCTACAATGAAATGGATTAATTGGTGTTACCGTTTTAACGAGGTGCGTACGTAGTTTTATAGCAATGCCAAATGTTTGAAGTTACCGAAATCGGGATTAGTATTAAAACCGTGTTAATCAGTTTGAGACATAATATTACATGAAAACGGGGATAATGGTTTCGCGAACAAGGCGTAAAATTATTTGTAATAGTTTATTGACTTCAAACAGTTTTAAGGTGCAGCGTACAGCTAACATCGTGACGCGATATTACGATATGGTGTAAAGTTTTCCACTGAGCCAGTACTAAGTTTACGGATCTTTTGTAGTGCGACACTAAGAACGTGTAAATAAAATAAGGGTGGATTCGACCAAACAAGAGTAAATATTAATCTCAGAAAAAATCGTCAATTATTCGACATCATGACATATTTTCCATTCTGAAACTGACAATGTACCAGTTATACCAGGAGTTATTCTCGGATAAAAGTTTGGTCGAATCGGGCCCTAATGTAGCAAATTGTATGGAAGAAAGACTTCTCAAATTTGGAATAATTTGGAAATTCTTTAGGCCTGCGCCGGCGCTACATTACACAGTAGCTTAGCTAACTAGCATCGCTAGTTCAGCACTACAGACCAATTCACCAGCTCGTCTGGTCTACGTGGAAGTGTAGACCAAATCTTCATTGCCCCTGGTAAATTGGAAAGGGTTATGTTCCTGCAGTAGCGACTAAATGACCCGATGATGTTGTTTGTTACGTACGTCCATATCCATGTGTCCTGCGCCAGTTAAACAAAGCTTGGGCCTGCGCCGGCGCTCGATGACGTCATAGAGTATAACTTTCACTAGTTCGGCAATAGCTGGCGTTTTGAAAAGTACTAATATTTGCTACGGTAGTCCTTTACGTACACACGCCCACACTGTTAACTATCCATTTCCATTTTTGCTCTCGCTCTAATCAAATGGCGATTCTTTGCGATAGAACGAGATGACATGACTTTCAATGGGCAGTTAACACTGTTGGCGATAGTACGTCCATGTCCACCTGGCCTACGCCGGTGGAACGCCGCTTGGGCCTGCGCCGGCTCTGATTGCCACCGTGAGTCCGTGACAGAATGTCTTTCTCTTTTACACTTGTATAAAGAGAAAAAGAGAGATAACATAGTAGGTACTTATTCTTATCTATGGAGAGATAAACTGTGACAGTGACACCCGTGCGCGCACGCTCTAAAGCATCGCAAGTTCGGCATAAGATATAAAAAAATATTTAAAATTTAGTTTGAGAAGCGACTATTCGCTAAGAAAAATAAAGATATCAAAAGAATATGTACGACGCGACGCGAACTTTAAAGATTTTCTTCTGACACAATCATGGTGCCCCAAAAATAATGGTGTTATTTGAAAGTCCAATAAATAAATATCCTTAAAGAAAAACACATTTAATAAATGATTAACATACACCATAAATGCGACTTGAAAAAAGACCTCACTTTGGGCTCACCTCTGGGATCAATTCGACCAATTTTTATGGTTATAAAACCAAATAATGATCACACGTGTCCTCTTTAACAGATGGATAGCGATTAATCCCAACTTAACAGTTTTATAGCCATAAAAGTTGGCTCTAGCGTAACTACCTATTTTTTGAAGAAGTGACTCTGGATCCTTCTAGAGACACTTTTTTGGGGTAAAAACCTTTCCTTTAATCATTAAAGGATGCATACGTTTGAAAGTGCTTGTCGCGGGAGTTGTGATTTATTTGATGTCGAGTGTAGTTGATTACGTACGTCCATGTCGACGTGTCCCACGCCGGTGGAGCGTCGCTTGGGCCTGCGCCGGCGCTGGATGACATTGAGCGCCGCTTGCGTGCTGGCGGGAGAGGCTGAAGACGACTTGCTCTCAGAACTGCTCTCGCGTTCCTTCTCTTCGTCGCCTGCAATACAACGTAAGATACAGGGTGGACTTTTAATGTGGACATCAGAGTATTCATTTTACAACCCCATTATTACAAATTAATGAGATATAGTAGCTTGATGCATGAAGCTGTACATCATAGGACAACAGGAAGAGCGTGTCTTTAGTTTAAAGGTACAAACAAATACAATACTGGTAATTTTTAACTATATTAGAACCATCGTTGTAACTACAGGGGGCGTAGTGTGAGTTTACTTCAAACGCATTTGATATTACTGCGTTTAAAAATATGTAGGTATATGAAGATTTTAGTTTTTAAAGTTTCCGCGGGGTGCGCTGTACAATGTACATGTATCCGTCATACATATAATGTCACTTTTTAACGCAGTCGATATCGAATGCAAACGTAAAACTTTTCCCCAAGCACAAGAGACTTGTGTTATATTTTCAAACTTCGGGATCAAAGACCTTA
This sequence comes from Ostrinia nubilalis, assembly GCF_963855985.1. NCBI lineage: Eukaryota > Metazoa > Arthropoda > Insecta > Lepidoptera > Crambidae > Ostrinia > Ostrinia nubilalis. Next base: position 21,986,195 of record NC_087119.1, on the reverse strand, counting down.
ACGGAACTTTGACTTTGGTGAATGTCTACGCACGGACATTACCCGCGGGCGGCGTGATCGGAGGGAGCGGCGAGCGTTCGACGAACGAACGAGCAATGTTCGGTTTGCGAGCGAACATCCACGAAGACAACCCTGACGCACTCGCTTCAACGACTTTGTACTAAACGGTCTCCTTATAATTGTAAATTTATATCGAATAGATTCTAATTTTATACAGTACACTCTTTATTTTATTTGTCGCAGACGGTCATGAGTACGGACACTAAAGTGAAACGCAAGTGCGCCACCTAGCGGCGAATCGGCGCAACACTGCTTTGGCGCGCTTCGACAGAGTCGTAACGGTCACGGCGGGACGGATCGAACTCACTTTCGCTCCGGGCGCCGACAAGAGAAGACATCGTCACAGAACTGTCCCACGTTTCACCTAGTGCCTATTTTATCGCTCGACGAAGTCTAGATTGTAGTAGGTACTAAGAACTAAGTGCTGGTTTTGAACTCTGTCTGAAGATTATTAAAAGTGTTCGAACACAAGTCTCATTCTCATTGCACGATACCCTATTTCGCCCACAATATCTGAGGTTCGAATCCCTGACGAGCCGACATATTTATTAACTTGCACTACACATAACTATCGACGTGACAGTGAATTAAGCTGTCATGACATATTACCTTTTTCTCTCTCATCGTTGGCAGGTGGGGACGTGGTGTTGGCGGTGGAGCCCGCGGGAGGGCGCCGCAGAGGCAGCGTGACGGTCGCCTCTGTCGCAGGCGCAGCCGCGCGCGGCGACGATCGGCCCGCGTCTTCCAACTCGAACTGGGATTTATAATCCAGATTAGTATACTCATACTGATGAACAAAGACTTCTAAATGATACTAGAACTGTTCTGAACAAAAGTTGTTCATAAACTTGCACACTAAAATCACGTACACAAAATGTTACAGAGATGCATACAGAAATTGTCTCTCGGATGTTTTAAATTAACAAAAAGACCCTGCCAAATCGCTCCACTACAGTAGAAACCTAAATTAATTATATGTAACTAATTATGACGTTTTTTTTTAACAATACGATTGTCAGATTGTTCAATTCGCAGTCCTCGGCGCTACATCTGCTCCTTTTACTCACTAACAGTCGATTAAATGCGTTTCGTTATCTTTGTGTGTGATCTAGTGAGCTATATTTTTGTTCAGAACAGCCTGTCTAGGGGTACATAAAAGTCTTTGCTGCTGATTTTTACTGGATTTACATGCAAGTGACAAATGTGCTGGAAATACAAAATCAACTGCTCAAAGTGTAGGGTGCATCGTAGAACATTTCATTATCAAACTTGATAAAATTATTTTTAACATGCTTGATTCCTAAAACTTATCATAATTAACCAAAATTATGGACACCAATTGTGATTTGTTTCAATCAACTGGATGGAACTACATAGTAGAATCTATATATATAAAAGAAAGTCGTGTTAGTTACACCACTTATAACTCAAGAACGGCTGAACCGATTTAGCTGAAAATTGTCAGGGAGGTAGTTTAGAGCCAGGAGAAGGACATAGGATACTTTTTATCCCGTTCGAAATTAAAAAAAAAGTCTGCTTATTTATTGCCATTAAGGCGGAACAAAGTTCGCCGGGTCAGCTAGTAATTACATAATTATGATATTCTATAACAAAACTGTATTTTTTTATTTTAGCTATTGTGAAATATTTCCTCCCAAATCCATTTGATCGAAACAAAGTTAACTTTACTAAAACATTATATTCGAAACATCTATGTACAGTCAGCGTTCAATAGTTCGTGACACCCAAAGTGGCCAAAGAGTTCACAACATAACCTTATTCCTATTGTAACAAAGACGTGTCACGAACTTTTTGACTCTGACTGTAACTGTAAAACATTTGATAAAACACAAAACTACAAGATGCAGCGATAGAATAGCTCTACAGTATTAATGACAGGCAATTAATACTACATGCATTTTAGAAATAATTTACAGCATGCTATTATATCACATAATGCGTGAAGCCGATAGATCAATATGGGCGATTGCAAGTTATTCATTAGCCAAATTAGATACTATACAACAGTGTACTTTAATATTTACAACTAAAGCTCATGCTGATTAGAAGTAGACCCATTCGCAACAGAAATAAGATCTATATTTTAGAGTACAAAGCCCAGTGAACTATGTATCGACGGCCATCTGTCGCCAAATGTCAAACACTAACTTTAGACGTGGTCAAACCATGCCGATAGAAATTTAGAATGCTTGTTTTGTTGCGGCGGGATTGTAAAACGCTTTTTTATCAGATGAATGACAAACAAACATTTTGTAGGAGAATGAAAATGATTTTGGAGTAATTGAACATTATGCTCTGTATCATTGATTCTTGACGATCGGCCAACTTCGCCTGATGTCTAGACTTGCCTCTTAATTCCACCATGAGGGAATGAGGCTTCGCTACTACGTGGCCGACTTAGTATGACATAAAAAGCAAGAAATAAAGAAGTTAACAATTCAATGTATAATCTTTCTTATATCGCGCACTATTAATAATTTGAAGTCTATTTTCTCGATGTTACTTGGCTGCTTCGTTCTGCGCAGAATCCCTGGTGTACCGGCGCATGCGCATCTTTATCAGCACTTGCCCATTATTGAAACAGATTATAGTAATACGGGGACTGCAGAAGCGCTTTTTCAAATCTTATTTGCAGAAAATAAATGACTTTTAGCATCTCAAATCCCACCGTAACGTAAGAACAAGCGGCCACCTTATTAGCGGGGTCGAGCCGTAGCCGCCACGACGGGCGGCGCTCGCTGCTCGCGGCGATGGTAGCGGTCGCCGTCGCGGTCGCGCACGCCAGCGCTAGCGGCACCGCCACGTCGCCGCCACGCGCCTAACGAATTGCGACCTTATGTATTGGTGCTATGCAGGGGACAACGGCGCTTGCGTCACTAAGAATAGAGTATGTAATGCTAACGGAAGTTTGTAAGGGAGTTCCAAATTGCGGAATTCAGTCGATGTCATCACGTCACGTCGCCGCCACGCGCCTAACGAATTGCGACCTTATGTATTGGTGCTATGCAGGGGACAACGGCGCTTGCATCGCTAAGAATAGAGTATATAATGATGCTAACGCAAGTTTGTAAGGGAGTTCCAAATTGCGGAATTTCAGTCGATGTCATTACGTCACGTCGCCGCCACGCGCCTAACGAATTGCGACCTTATGTATTGGTGCTATGCAGGGGACAACGGCGCTTGCGTCACTAAGAATAGAGTATGTAATGCTAACGGAAGTTTGTAAGGGAGTTCCAAATTGCGGAATTCAGTCGATGTCATCACGTCACGTCGCCGCCACGCGGACCTTATGTATTGGTGCTATGCAGGGGACAACGGCGCTTGCATCGCTAAGAATAGAGTATATAATGATGCTAACGCAAGTTTGTAAGGGAGTTCCAAATTGCGGAATTTCAGTCGATGTCATTACGTCACGTCGCCGCCACGCGCAAGTAAGGAATGGTACAAAATCTCTAGTGCTTGTGTCTTTGGACATATTTTAAGACTAAATTACTGCACCGATAATCCAATGATAAATTTATAATACAAATTGTACAAAATATACTACATATTTGTATTGGTAAACGAAACATAAATGAAGCATGGAACATTGAACACATTCATATGAGAATGTTCTTATTAAAACAGCGCCACACTGTATGATGTACATACAAATATTATTTAAAACAAACAATGTTTCGGCGAATGGTGACCAAGCCGCATTAGCACATCAACTTCAAACTCAACGTATGTACAAGGATCAAGTAATTATAGCAGACTTTGAAGTTTCTCTAATATTTCTTGGCCAATCAATCAAGTGTATTGTTCCTTTACAGAATCCAGAAACCTGTGTAGTTACAATAAGCGTCTTCAATAAGAATAAGAAAGATCCCGTAGCTACCGATTTCATACCGAATTAGTTGAAACCTAAGAGAAAAGTTTTAGTTTTAACCCTTCAACCTCTGCTAGGGGATAGTTAGTCCAAGCGGTAGGTTACATACCGATCCGTTGTCCGTAGTGGCAGGTACTGGCGTGTCTTCTGTTTTCTTGAGGCTGGCCGGTGAAGGGCTCTCTGTGGTGCCGTTACCAGCTTTTTTCTTCACTAGTTGCTCAGCGGATTTGATCTCGTCGAGCGTGACCCCCTGGGTGGACCGCCGCGTCTCACGAACTCGTTTAGCGTGAGCTTTCCTCTGTGTCTCACTCTCCTCATCCCGCACCGGGGGAACGAACGACCTGTGACCGTTTGAAAGTCATCATTCATTATTCAGTCCAACTCACATTGACATAAAGCTCAAATTTGAGTGGATTATTACTGCCAATATCACGCTAAAACACGTTACTTGAAAACGAAACTCATGCATATAAGTCCTAATCTAACGTTCACAAACGACATGCGCGAATAATAAAATCCGCAAATAAAATGCATCCGAGCAAATAATAATAATAGACGAAGCTAACTAAACACACTAAAATCTTACTTTGCTTGGAAATAATACAATTTAAGTGAAACAAAATAAATTAAAACTAGTAAAAAGCTTTTTATAATAACAACGAAAAATACATCTTAAAATAAACTGGCATAATTAATTAGGCATAATTTTTGGAAGCTATTCTCAAAACTCGGTATAAAATTTCTCTCGCCACTGCCATTAAATTAGTTTAGCTCAGTATAAGCGGCTTTTTAAACTTTAGGCTAAATCAAGTTTTAAATATCATTCATATTATTATGTACATTCTAGTATCATTTGAGTTAGTAATTTTGCAAACGGGGCCCAAATATTAGAATTAAAAAAACACAGGCTTGAATATAATTTGATTTTGAATATAGCTTCCAAACACAGGCTCCAAGTATCAAAAACATCGAAATCTAATGCCTAGGGTCTGGCAGACCTATCCCCTGTATTGGGGGGTTGGGCTGTGCTAAAGTAATGGATATTTTTCCAAGCAAAGTGAGCATCAAACTATGTGGTGTGGGTACTTGAAGAAATTCTTGAATATGTTCCCCGGCGACAGTTTTGTGGGCGTCGCGGAGCTCGGCGTGGAATTGCTACTGTTCGACTCAACGCTCTCTGGAGTGCTGTTGCGTACATACCACTTTATTACTATGCGCCTTATTATAGTGAACTTAAAGTACATATTTGGACTGAAGAGCTGTTTTAAAGCGCAATAACTTCATCATAAAGTTAGCATTCGTTTTGTCTTTTTACGTTTAACATTTGTGGCAGCAAATGCCTCAAAGCTCAAAGAAAAGTTTGCCCGAATCTACAGAATCGAAATTCTTTTGAGATATTATTTAATGTTACAATATTAAAAAGTACCTTCTAGTTATGTTACCGAGTACATGAAGTTACTACCTTTGAGTGGTACAACCTACCAATTTATGTATCATACCAGTCACATTCATCCAAGTCACATAACATCGAAATTATTTTGCCCTACAATAAGTTGGAAGAAAGGAATTTTGAAAAAGAGCTAATAGGAGGATAACAATCTCAAACTACTATTACCAATTACTTTATTCATTACAGTGAAACCAATAGGCTACGTGCTCTAAAACACCACCACTCACATTTACCTTACATTTAAATGCCAATTTCAACCAAACTTACTTACATTATTACAGCTACTTCCAATTTCTTTACAACTTACTGTCGATAGGATCAAGGGATATTTTGGATTGTATTCAACGAAATAGACATGCTCACACTATTGCAGGCAATTAACCTCTTTATTGAATGAAGTCAATATTTAGTTTTAGTGTTACACATAACGATATAAATCATCGTTAATTAAACTGAAGGGAGTGAACCACATACAAAACATTCTGGATTTGCAGTGGGTAAGAGTGAAAAAGACATCACGGTTCACTCAAAATTAGATTTGTCAAAAATTTAATAACAAAAAAGTTTATAAACAACGAAGTCGTGATAGCACACGCTTCGTATTTGTTACATTATTATTACGCTTACATACTATATGTGTACAATGTACATACTTACTATGTGCAAGAGTAAATATTAACTAAATATTATAAAAACGAGAGTTTGTAAGGATGGACAAATGTTTATAACTCCATCGACGCAAAAGCTGTTTCAGTATTATGATTTGAGATGTAAATTCTTCCTACACTGTGGCATACCTAGGAATAGAACTAAAATATTTGTGTTTTTTTAACAATACATACTAACATTATTCAACAACGACAGAAATGTGTCTCATAAATGCCAAAATGTGCCTAAAATTATAGGCTTTTTGTCTACGGCTCAAATATCTATTTACTGATTCAAATACGACTACAGTTTTATAACGGCGTCTTGGCACCTTACAACGAGGAGCGCCGACCCCAAACGAAATGGGAAACGGCACAGATGAAAAAGAACTTTTATAATGACGTGCGTCATTCTGACGTACCTTCTGACCGTGGTCTGTGACGTGGTGATGGCATTCGTGGTGGTTGTGTTTGCGTTGGCGGCGGTGGTGGCGGGTGCGGTCCATGTGTTCACGTCGCGCTCTCTCCTCTCCGATGGGTTTATTCTGTACGAAAGATAATGTCATTACACATTTTATATGGATATAGTAGTGTACTACTTATTGTGTAACACGCATTAATCTGAAGACTGATAAGTTTGAGGGGAACATTTAACTCGCAGACCGATTTAAATACTATAAAAGACTAGCGGATGCGGGCAGCGCAGGACCGTGCATTGTGGAAAACCTTGGAGGAGGCCTTTGTCCAGCAGTGGGCGTCATTTGGCTGAAATGAACGAACGAACGAACGAAAACATACGGGTCGAATTGAGAACCTCCTCCTTTTTTTGAAGTCGGTTGAAAATACTAGCGGCCGCCCGCAACTTCGTACGCGTGGATCCTGTTTTACCCCCTTAGGGGCGAAGTTTCGTAAAATACTTTCTTAGCGGATGCCTACGTCATAACCTGCCTGCCAAATTTCAGCCCGATCCGTCCAGTGGTTTGGGCTTTGCGTTGATAGATCACTATGTCATTCAGTCACCTTGGAGCTAGAGAGACTAACGAAAAATAGTACCTAAAAATTAAGGGGCGTTGACGTTGACTTTTGATCTATAATTTGGTCTTTAACATTTTTTTAGGCTTACGATCTTTAACAGGCTAGGTATACAAATGCAGAATAAAACATAAAGTACGCAGTCTTCAGTTAACACTGTGTTGGAGATAAGTGTTAAAGTCATAAATATCATCTAAGTTACATTTTACTACTTACTACCCAAACTACGTTAATTCATCACACAAATACTTAATAAGAAAAATAAAAATTTGCAATGTTTATAATTCAAGATTAAAGCTAAGTTGTTTCATCTGAAATACATAAATAATAACAAAATAAATACTTAAATATAAATAGTTTTCATTAACTCTACTGGGACTTTATAATCGTATCACAAGACTTAAACGATACAAAACAATAAATAATACAAAAAATATGAACTAAACATATTTACAACACACTACAGATATAACCATAAGACACATTAAAATAGTTGACATGTTTACATTCAGATATAGATAAATAAATAAGAAAGTATAAAGCGTAGCAAACAATTTTAGAAGATTTAGTTGATGTCCTTTGTTCGTAATGAGAATTTAGTTTATTGGTTACTTATTATTAGTAAACGACGATTTCCAAATGTGTATTTTCGATCATCGAATAACATTGTTTAAATACTATGATGAAATGCTGTGGTTTTGCAAAACAACGCCCATCTCAGGGGTGGTAGCACACATGAAAATAATTGTAAGAAAATTATAAATACAATTTTAACTATTACCAGGCCTGTTCATCTCCGCGAGTTTACATCGAAAACAAAACACGCACGATGGCCCACCTACAGGATACTATTCGACAAGGCCTCACATGACTCATTGACTCACGCACGCGTATTCTTGTGTATGATGGAAGAAAATAAAGAAAATGGTGTACTAAATACTGTACAGTATTTAACTGCCTAAATAATAATAAAAACACAGAATGTACTTTTTAAAGTTGCCTCAAGACACTGAGAGGTAAATAAGTAGTTAATATTATTCATGATAATTCATGCTAAATCATGTATTTCCTCAGCCATTTTCCGCAGTTTGGCTCCTCACGTCACATCATTTTACCGAAGTCAGCCCTGTAGCTTCGGCGCAGTGCCGATCACTGACGTTTGTCAACAAAATGGTGCTTGACTCTTGAGACAGGCTAAATTACACCATATTGTTAATGACATTGAGCATACATTTTTTTGAATACCTTCGCGAAGTAAAACTTCCGTACGTAGTACTTATTATTATTCTGTGCTATTACTTTAATAGTAAAAAAAACCATGTTCAAACGTCTCCTAAAGCTTTCAAGACGGCGCTTGTTACCGCCCGCACCACCCCCGCGTACCCCGCTACACCACCGAGCACATGCGGCCGCCGCCCCGGGAGAGCAGGGGGACTGTCCGATAGCTCGCCCGCGAAATAAAACCATTTTCCTAATTTCATGGATTTTTCAAATATTTTTTTGGCATCAGTGTCGTGTATACTGCCACCCCTGAAATGGGCGTTGTTTTACAAAACCACACCCTACATACTGTATCGAAGAAATACATATTATGTTGAATGATCCACTATAAAACGGATCTCATTCTTTTTTCCTGTTCAATGGGGAGGCATTTATATTTTAGTCAGTAAGGCTGAAATTATTCGTAATCGTAGTCCCAATACTTTTCAAACAAGTAAAAGGAATTTTTATTGTCACGCTTGTGACGGCCATGTACGAGACGCTAGAGAAAAAGTAGGTTATTTTCAATATCTGTTTAAGAACATTATCAAAGATATCCCATCGGAGCTAGAGATCAAATTTTTTGAACTAAGAAGTTTGTGACACATTTGGCAACCGTCGCGCAGTCGTCGGCACCTGGTCTGCACGTCCTCGTTAGTATTCTCTGTGGTGTTAGTCTCCTTTTTCCTTAGTTCGACGGCGGCCAACGCGGCCTGCGGCAGCGGCGGGATGGACGGGCACGACGAGGCCTTGATACGCGCCGTGACGTCACGGTAGCGCTGATAGAAACTGCCACAACACACAAGCATGCTACAGTGGGCGGGTAAGGCTGGCGAGGTCGGGTGAGCTTTTGTGAATGAATTATTTTACACTAGAAACTATTTACTAACAACGGGCCCAAATATTCGCGTACAGTACTGTTGTCCAACACTGAACCGTCCCAACTATGACATTGACAGGAGGACGCTTCAATCAATACGGGATTATTAGTTGAGATTTGAGGGCGCCTCTATGAATACTGTGTTATTAGTTCCAATTTTTGCCAAATCAATTCTTGAAACTCGTTTGACTATACTTCAGTGTTCTTTCGACTTCGCTCCACTGGCGCCCGAGTTTTATCACGATGAGTGTGGCCCAGCGACAACGATCATTAAATGAAGATTTTAAAAAAGTAATATTATTATACTAGAAATATTTATTTCTGTTGTCTAATACCCATAGTACAAGCTATGCTTAGTTTTGCGACTTACATGCGCAGTGTAAAGTCCCCGAAGATAATTATCTATTTAATTAAATTATGTCTCATTTTCATTTATTTGCCATCCTTTATTGGATTGGGGTTCCATAAAATGTTTTGCATTAGGTACTTATAACTTGGTAAATCTAATTAAATAAATTGAATTTGAATAGCATACATTATGGTAATTATGTGAGATTTTTGCTGTCAAATAATTTTGAATTTGTGCATGTTTTACGTAATGGACTATTCTACCTTGCTGCATTTTTATATGTTTGAACATTGATAACAGCAGTGATTTTGTATGGTGCACGCACTATGAAATGTGTGCATAGAAACGTGAGTTGTATGAAGCATAAAGACAAGAAAAATGTGTCTACGAGTATATCGATCGATGATTATATCAAGCATAAATAGCTTTGCATTTTGCAAATCAAACAAATTTTAATTTTGGTGCCGTGCGGGACACAAAATGATTCTACTGTTAATTATCTAGTGGATTTACTGCTTTGACTTTTGAAAAAGATATTAACTATTTTTATAATCGTTTTGTTAACAGACACAAAAGCTTCTAGCCAACTCAACCCGCCAATGGAATACAAACGTACATTGATATGTACAGTAGTGTTAAAATTTAAGAAACATCACAACATGAAATTGTCACTTGCCAGAGAATCCGTTTCCACAACATTGAATAGGACAGTCCTCAAGCCAAGCACATCCCCTATCACCTACACCACATTTCGGACGATACAATGGACAAATTAAAACGTAGTCCACACAAAAAGATATTATGATATGTGAACGACATTTTTATATTATGCATGATGTGAGAAGTGTTTTTCATCTTTTTGTGTAGACTACGCCTTAGGCCCGTAAAACTCAACCACGCACGAAACTAGTTTCAATGTTGAGTAAACTCAGCTCTTCGATAGGTTTAATTTCAATAAACCTATCACAGAACTGAATCTACATACTTGATTTTCGAACGTGGTATAAGTAACACGGGCATTAGTGTACGCTAATAACAAACACAAGTACTGTGAGATGACTAACTGATCCAAAGCACTTAGCTCCTGAAAACCTCTCGACCGTCTTGTTTTATCGAAACGGCTTATTAACAAACTGACAACGTGGCCTTTCTCTCTTCTGAAATCAATCATATCTATAGGTAATAACGACTCGTTAGCACATTGTTATAACATCGTATGATATTTTTAATTATGGATTTTAGTGAAATATTGCCAGCATTTGTTACGATATTAGGCCGGAAATCATGCCAGCACTGTACAGCGATGATTTCTTTATACATGCCAAGGAAATTCTCGTCTTGTTTGAAAGAATTTATGTAAAAAATAAAATAATATTAACATAAAGTTAGGTATAAAATAGCGTTGAACTCACGTCTTGTCGTTCTCGAAGCTGTGCGTCCTCCTCAGGATGGTGTCGTTGTCTACGGTGTTGTTAACTGGTTTATTATTATCTCCTGTAAAAGAAAAACAGTGTAACTTAGCGACCATTTTGTAGTATGCATAATGTTTTATTATGCCAAACACTTCTTGTTATACACTTAACCAGTTTCTAATTAACCATAGTTTTGATCCCTAGGCTGTCGAGTTTGTGTATCTTCCTAACCCAACCAACCGTACACAAAAACTGCAATTGTGTCAAGTTAATGAACATTTAGTGCCGAAAACTTAATGACGTTTAGGTATGTTGATTATTTATGCCATTTAGGCCCGATTCGACCAAACTTTTACCCGAGAATAACTCTTGGTATGACTGGCACATTGACAGTTTCAGTATGGGAAATGTGTCAAAACTGACGATTGTTTGGTCGAATCCACCCTCATGGAGTGAATGCGAGTAATATCCCTTGCTGGTTGTGACTGACCATAAATGATGTAACGGCTCCATCTGCGCCTCATGAAGCTAACGCCATAACATATAACTTTGATTCAATTTAATCAGAGGTGGAATTGTGTAAAGCAATTGTAATCATTTGACAGTTCATAACGTACGATAAAGTCAGATAAACAAAGCGTTTGACAGAATAATCATACGTGAACTGTCAAATCAAATGATAACGATTGCTTTACACAATTCCACCTCTGGTTAGTTTTGTTGATAAGTGAAATATCTCACTTGCGTGGTTTTTTTTAACATCCAAAAACCTGCGTAGTGTCAACTTTTATTGTATAAACGAGGTGGTTATTCAAATGAACCAAGGTTTTTGCAAGTGAGGACACGATACTACTTTCGTAGCACATATACAAAATAAACGATTGGCTAGGCAAAGTAGTCAAAGACTCGAAATGTGGTTAAGGCAGAAATTAAGCTGCAACTTTTGTATAGCCAGGCTTGTAGATCCTGCTTGACCGCCAATAAAAACCCAACCAGTGAAGGTCAAGTTCGTCCCTGGGGAAAATAAATTAATCAGAAGAACTTAAGAGTTCGAAGTCAAGTGTTTAAGAGTTCGAAATCAAGTGTGTCAACAACAGTGAATGTGTGAAAGGCTCCCAATGTAAAAAGGCGCAAATGTAGCCGTGTCATTATCCCGAACGTGACTTACTGGGCGTCTCCTGCTGCCTTCTGAAGCTGGCGGAGCGACGCCACGACGGCGCGTCTTCCGTCGGCTCGGGCTCCGCGTGCTCCGGCGACGGAGCCCGCCCCTTCGGCGGCTTGCCCTCCGCCACTTTAGTTATGATCTCCGGCGCCGCCGGCTTGTCTGTTGTTAGGTATGAGGCGAGGTGAGGCGAAGCCAGGGGTAAACGTTTAAATTCGATAACGAGTTGTCTAGACACATTTGACGTACAGCAATGGTTCTATGATAAGAGTCAGTTTTAGCTACCGATATCGAAAACCTGTTAAGAGTCGTAATTTAGCAAAGGAAAATGGAAACCATTACAATTAGGGTTTTCGCGATTGAAAAATTCGCCAGATGGCAATACGTAGACGCGATGTCCAAATGCTGCGTGATTGGTGGATTTTGACATATCTGTCAATGTCATGTCAAAAATAACCAATCATGCAGCATTTAGCCCTCGCGTCTACGTATTGCCATCTGGCGGATTTTTCAATCGCGAACACCCTCATTAACTAACTCGTACTTTAGCAGTGGTTGGTCGTCTAGAACGCCGGCACATCTTTGCCGCAAAACCATGACAGCGGAACTATTTCAATACATTCGTTCACTTATCCACATTAGCAACGTGTCGAAGCGAACGCAGATAGAAGTATTGAAATATTAAAGTATTGAATACTAAAGAGTAACTTAAGTTGGATACAATAAATCAAAATCAACCACTGATACAGTGGCTATATAATTTTAAATGTCAAACTGACTCAAATCATACATCCAGTTACCAAGTACCTTTCATTACAAAGAAATAGGCAGCCAATTATTTACCACTTTAAACTATAAAATCGAATCAAGTTGAAATGATGTTGTTTAATGTTCAAACACATGATCTTTGGCCGTGTTTAAGGTCTATTTCACCCTGGCTGCACCCCCATGAGTAGTTAAAGTGCGGTCGAACATTGAAAAGCTGCCGCCTCTCAGGCAGTGTGCCATGTTAGACGATGTTAACACATAATGTCACCACGGTAGAACTGATTTTCCCATATTAGTAACGTCTGAGATCTTATGTGGTGCGTTTTAGCTGACTTTTAACCATTAAATGAAAACGAATTGTAGTTTTACTAGGCTATCTTTTGCCCGCGGCTTCGCTCGCGTGAATTCGGTCTGTCTTAGAAAATTTACTCCTTTAGATGTTGAATTTCAGAAAACCTCTTCGGAGCTCACCCTCGTTATTAAAAAAAGATACGTGCTGGTTGTACGATGATATTAGGGCAGTCAGTTATACTCGTACATTATGTTATAAGTTATAAGTATTGGATAACAATTTACACGCGCTACCATATTTGTAAGGTTGATAAGTTTTAAATTACACTATTCATATAGTGCTAACTCAACCATATCTAATTTCAAAGCGAAGATTGTTTAACAACTAGTCACGTCTTTTATTTATTAAAAGTTCTTCTTTACTTATCATTGCGAAAGTAACTTGAATACTGATATTTTTAAGCCTAAGCTGCTGAATAAACTTTCGCGTGATTTTATTGAGAAATAAAGTGAGTGAAGCTCGCTACCACCTTCAGTCTGATCATCATTTCCATTAGGTGAGATACAGACCACGAGCTTCTTCGTTGTGGGTATTTATAACAGTACCTAGCAGACGTACAGCTAATGATGCTAAATAATAGGAATGCATGTCTAAGGGGCCAATCATTTCTCATATTACTGATATCACACCTCATTTAGGTTTTTCTTTATGGCAAGATACTTTCTGTGATAAACTGAAAATCACGGAGGTTATTGTGTGGTTATATCGACGTTAATGTTATTTAACCTTTACAAATCTAAATTTCGCGTACTATTAACGGAATTGACGTCTGCGTCACATTACTGTATGGCAGGGCCTAGTTCGGACACGCATGATAAACGCGCGGTTTCTGGGTGATTTTCAATGGCGTTGCGCTCACTGATTGTGTCAATTTAGAAGTTTTAGAACCATTGTAAAAGGAGAAAAAATTAAAAAAAGTACTCAACTATTACTCAAACTGACTGAAAATGACCATTTTTGACAGTAATGACTAGTTTTTGACCGATTTTGACCAATTTTAACAGTAAATGACGGTCAATCAAATTCAGTCACTTTACGGTCACGGTTTTATGTAAGAGAATAGCCCAGTTACAGCGCGATTATCTCTGTGTCTAAGCTCTGAACCAGGAAGCCTACGATGCGTGCCGCGATAAACTTTTATCGCGGGTTGTTGTCGACGTTACATGATAAGTCCATACAATTGTCGTCTAAAATCATAGATAAGTTTTAATCACGGCGCGCATTCTAGGGCTGGCCTTGTAAAATCAGTTGAATGACACGTACCGTTGACAGCGTCCTGTCCCGTGATGTGTAGTTCGACGACACGCTTCGCGTCGTACTGCTTAGGCGGGCTGCGCTTGCGCTTATTGTTGTTGTTGTTGATGCGCCGGGGCAGTTTCATCACCGCTTCGGAGAGCCAAGCCGAGATCGACGGGTCTGCTAGGTCTACGCAGGTTTGCCCCTGGTGATAAGAAACATAAATAATTAAGTCAACGTGTAAACACATTTTATTACATAATAGCTTACCGTCCGCGTGAAATTTTGTCTGTCATAGAAAAATTTTATCGCGCACGTCCCCGTTTCAAAAACCGGGATGAAAACTATCATAGGAAGGACATAGGTCCTTTCCTACTCAAACTATATCTATGCCAAATTTCATCAAAATCGGTTCAGTGGTTTAGGCATGAAAGCGACACAGACCGACAGACAAACAGAGCTACTTTCGCATTTATAATATTTGTAGGGATTTGAATAAATTCATTTCATGAAAAATGTAGTTGAAGAGTCTTTGGTTGGCTCGCGGCTGGACTATGCGGTAGTAAATAAGAAATCATAAGGGCCCATAATGTTCTAATTTTAAGTACATAATGGATGCAATAAAAGGTTGAGAATTGAGTATAAATCCAGCAGAATCGCTTAAATCAAGTGGCAGTGGGCGGGGCACATAGCTCGCAGAGATGATGGCCGCTGGGGCAGAAAAGTTCTCGAGTGGCGACCACGAGCCGGAAGACGTAGTGTAGGCAGGTCTCCCACTAGGTGGACCGACTATGAAGTGAAGGTCGCGGGAGGTTCCTGGATGCGGGCGGCGCAGGACCGGGCTTTGTGGAAATCCTTGGGGGAGACCTTTTTGTCCAGCAGTGGACGTCTTTAGGCTGAAACGAACGATAAATCCAGATTCTAATAATTATTAATATGTTGTAATCAGTGCACCAAGATTGTACAGTACAGCAAATTGAACGTCGTGACTAGTTTAAAAACTGGAAAAGAAGGCTACTCACATTAATAGGTTTCGAATAACGGCACAATACTATTTAATACAGTAATTTGAGAGTGTGATTGGGAAGCGCGGTATAAGACGACTGACGCATTACACCGTATGTCCCGAAACTGCATACAATGCAGAACGTGACATCTTCGAGCCACTAGATAGTTTATATTTATAATAGTCACACATTTTACACAACTCTATTTAAGGGTCGACGCGCGCGAATGCATATTATTATGTTTGTTAAGCTATCGATATACAGGGTGGAAACGATAAGTGATCTCACTCGATTATTTCTAAACTATACAAGATATCGAAAAACTGGTAAATGATTCTGAAAGTGCTTCAGGAGCTCTATTAAACGGTGTCAATAATAGGTTACAGAATAAATTGGATTTGTCCGAAAATTCAATGTTTCCCTCCAAACATTTAGTAAAGCCACACAATATTATAAGTGCTAATGTTGGAAGATGAAACTTCCCAAGCAGGCATCGATAACAAAACACGCGCGGCGCACCCACCGCGGGTTTTTAATGCACTTGATTCACGAGCGAGTAGTGAGTAACGTACGCGCGCGTACTATTCTTCACCCATTATAAAAAAAATATTCGCTATGGAAAGAAGATAAAAGACGAGATAAAAGTGGCGACACAGTACTTGTAGCAGTCAGCCCTATCGCATCGGCACAGTACCGATCACTGACGTATGTAAACAAAACGGTGCTTGACTCTGAGACAAGCTAAATTACACCATATTGTTGGCGACATTGAGTAGACATTTTTTTAATACCTTGGCGAAGAAACTTTCTGTACATAGTCCAGGGGTATGTACTTATGTCTATTATATTTATATGTATTATTATGTTATTTATTTTATGTAACCTTATTTAAGTAGGTATATTATCCAAAATGTAATTTTTTTGCATCGCCTTACTGTGTCTGCATGACCCGTGGTTGACTGCATTTTACGTATGTGCAAAAGTTTTAATAATTAAATATAATCAGCGTCAAATAGTTCGTGACACCCAAAGTGGCCAAAAAGCTGACAACACCAACCTTATTCGACATGTATTGTTGCGAAATTTTTTGCTACTTAGGGTGTCACTAACTATTTGACGCTGACTGTACATATTATTATTCCCTCTAGTCTCAGTAGTAAGGTTAAAGTTCGGTTGGACATCATAACCGTACTAACGAGACTTTATTAGTATTAGTAGTCCGGGACCGGACAAAACAACCGTACTACTGAGACTAGAGGTTATTCTGTGCTTCAACTCACCGAGTAGTTATTGACATGCGGATCGGCGCCACTTTTCAGTAGCAGCGCGGCCGCCTCCTTCTGTCCCCACAACGCGGCCGCGTGCAATGGCGTCCAGCCTTCGTAATCAACGCAGTCAGGCTCGGCGTTGCATTCTTCCAGGAGAGTTTTTGCTACCTAAAATAAGAAACATAATCCCTTATTACATTATCCCTTATTCCTTTTGAGCTTAATAAGGGTGAGGCCCCATTAGTCCGTTGCGCTGCGTTGCGTCATAAAAAATAAAAAATGAAAAACACGGTACTCCAGCTCGCATAATAGTTTTTTGACAGTATTTGAGCTAGTCTTGAAAATTTGAGAACCTACTTATTGGATTCGACTGTAGTATTAAGGTATAATACATTATCGTAGCATAAACATTTACGAAGATACAGATGTGTCAGCTGGAGACGCGTGTCCTCAGCTTACACACAAAAAACAACTCATATTATGTAATTCTAGTGGCTCTAAATTAATGACTGAGACGTTTGATGACTCTAATTAGGCTTTTACTTATGGCATACTTAGAATTGCTCTCGAGCCTTTGAGATAGCTGGGGACCTGCAGGTCTGACTACCAAGTCCTATAAAAAATCTTCACGGATAAACAAAATAAAATTGTTGAGAAGTCAACTAGTACTTTCGACATTAGTGCCACTATGTTAGTGAACATGAGAATTCAACAGAATAATACAGATGGTAGAAGTTGGCAGATCTGACGTGTAGTATAATAAATATCTGTCATTGTTACGTCAATGCCCCGAGATTCAGACAGAGTTTAAAGCGAGGTTTACTAGCAATGAGGGTTTTCGCGTATGAAAGATCCGCTAGATGGCGGGACGTGGATGTGGGGTCTGACTGCTGCGTGATTGGTGGATTTTGACATATCTGTCAATGTCATGTCAAAAATAACCAATCATGCAGCATTTGGACCTTGCGTCTACGTATTGCCATCTGGCGGATTTTTCGTACGCGAAAACCCTCATTAAACTTGCAGAAGTTGATTACCGCAAACTGTTTACCACGGTGGCAAGCCCACTTCTGCAAGATTTACACAGTGGTGACAGATAGTGGAAGTCAACTTCTGCAAGTTTTATTGGTCTAAACCTAGCTTTACAGGACCACCCCGACTTTTGTCGTAAACGGCGATTAATCAATCAGGTAGGACTCCCCTATCCGTCTTGTCAATATGAGCGTACGTACTCTAAATTCTCATTTTGAGAATGTTACTAGGTATGCAAAATCACTTGAAACCTATGTTACAGTTAGGCTTTTACATTTACAAATACATTAGTTTTTATTTCATTCAAAAATACCCAGTAGATATGATTTTATAGGCATTCAAAGTTCGCTTAAATATTGAGTTCCGCCGACGGTCACGTGACCCCGCGTGACGTACATTCACAGTGTCCGCTCACTAGAAAACGGATATAAACATACTTAAATACATTTTTTTTTGTAAATACAAACTTATTATACATATTAACACCCAGACCCATCACAGAAATTAAAATTGAACCAAACCCAAACTTGATGCGATTGTGTCGTTTTATTGTGAATTACCTTCCAGCTCCATCATTAGACCCTGATTACTATATAGAATTAAAGTACTCATAAATACAAAACGAACGAGCCCAAACTCGATGGATTTAAGTCGTTTTATTATGGAGTTCCTATGGCCACCTTCCAGCTCCATCATCAGATCAGCTCCATGTCATCATAATATTGTATGGTCATCCAAATCACATGTGTTTGCGAAATTTCAGCTTAATCGGTTGCCTGGAAGTGGTTCTTAATCCAGCTTGCAAGATTCCACCCATACAAATATGAGCCAGTCACTGTAATATGACGTCACGCGCATAAAATGGCGGGCCGGCTGCCGCCCGCACTTTTAAAATTCAATATCTTGGAAAATAATTGAATAATTCTTTCACATGTATTTTTTATTTTTAAACAGAGAATACAGAAAGCTATAAAACAAAATTCGTGAACATTCTTCATTGAACAGTCTTGGTTCTGCAGTAGAGATTGCAAACTGGTTATATTCGTCGTTAACCCGGGCTCTGTGGGTGTCTAGTGCCCGTTTGTACCATCAATCCTTAATTTTTAAGTGACCCCTTTGATTGCATATAACAGGCATTTGTTTTCATAGGGGTCATTTTTAAAATTAGAGATTGATGGTGAAAACGGGCATAAGGCTAAGAACTCACGGCGCGATTTTCACAAGCGCCCGCGGCGGTTGCGGGCCCGCAGCTTCTATAGAATGCAGATACTTATGTAAAAAATAATGCACGACTCAAGACGCGGTTTGCGCCCGCAGCGTGCGCGGTTGTAAGTGGGTCCCGCGGCTTAGGCGGGCAACTAGTAGAATCGCGCGGGCCTCGGTAACCGCAGCCTCTGCGGTTTGCGCCCGCACGCTCTGCGATCAATGAGGGCTATCGTTTTTATACTTAACAGTTGGCACCCCTGGCGATTGACAGGACCTTACTCTACAGTGGCGCCATCTTGATGAGTGCAAATACGATAGTCCTCCTACCACTTTAGCGCTCACAAGTTGGCGCCACTGTCTTCGCTACTAGCAAGTGACAGGACCTTACTCTACAGTGGCGCTAACTGGTGAGCGCTAAAACGATAGCCCTCAGGCCGCAGCCTCGAACTTAGCGAGCAGCGGGGCGGCGGCGGCGGCGGCGCGGGAGCGGCAGGATCTTATGCGTAAAATCAAATAGACCGGTTCTCGAAAACAGCGGCGCGGCAGCGGGGCGGCAGCGGGCAACGAGCGGGCAGCGGCGAGGGAGCGGGCAACGAGCGGGCAGCGCACTCCTTCTTTTGCCCACAATAAATCGAGCGTTAGGAATAAATTTGAATCGAAATAAAATTGTCGCCGTTGTTCAGACATTTCGTTTGCGAATAAAAACAAATATCTCGACAACACAACCCCGAACACAACACTTCGCCGCTAAAGCGCCGCGCGAGCTACCCGCTTGTTTCGAGAACGGGTCTGCGTTGCCCGCCCCGCTCCAGCGCCGCCGCCGCTCCCGCCCCGCTGCCCGCTAAGTTCGAGGCTGAGGCCTCATTGGCGGGCGACCGTCTTGTCGGCGGCTGCGTAACCACGCAAATAAACGATCCTGTGAGTTTTGAAATAAAACCGCAATTCCACCACCGCGGCGGGCTCGGGCTTAACCTAAGAGGGTACCGGGCCCAGTTTGCAATCTCTATTCTGCAGTGAATACTAAAGGCTTGGTCAGACCAAACGCAGGGCAGTAGCAGCGCAGTTTGAATGCGGGCCGGCGCTAGTTGTAATACAAGAAACTCTTTGAACGCGGGCCCGCGCTCCAACCGCGACAAACGAGGCGGCGCGGGTGCGGGACAGAAGCGGCGCGAGCGCGGGCCCGCGCTGTTGTATTACTATGGCGGCCATATTAGCATGACACACCGGACGCAGGGTAGTAGCAGCGCGTTGAAAGCGGTTTACGAATATTTAAATTTTTGACAACCGCCCGCGTTGCAACTGCTTTG
The DNA here is from genome assembly GCF_963855985.1 of Ostrinia nubilalis. Taxonomy (NCBI): domain Eukaryota; kingdom Metazoa; phylum Arthropoda; class Insecta; order Lepidoptera; family Crambidae; genus Ostrinia; species Ostrinia nubilalis. The sequence goes on along the minus strand of NC_087119.1, from coordinate 21,965,875 downwards.
AAACTGCGCTGCTTTCAGTGTGCCTCAGCCGCGCTGCAACTGACCCGCACTGCTTCTGACCCGCGTTTGGTCTGTGGAAGCCTTAAATGTCCTGCTGATGGCTTACATCAATGTATCCCTTAGCAGCGGCAACGTGGAGCGGCGTGCCGCCAGTCTTGGGGTCCCGCACTTCGACGTAGCCGTTCGCGGCCCAGTTCTTGGCGTCGCTCATCAGTGTGTCCACTTCGGCGTTGCGGGACTTCTCGCAGTCGACCCCTTGAAACAAAGGGCAATTAATAAAAAACAGTTCGGTGTAAGGCCGCTTTTACACACTCAGAAACTTCACCGTGTCTGCCGCAGACAAGACAATAATTTCGTCAGACTTAGCTACGAAAATTTGCCACACACTGCGCGTCTTTCGCGTAGCGAATCTAGCGCAGACAAGAATTATTTCTTGGTTAGCGTCGAAGCAACTTGCATAGACCCGGCGACTTTTCTTAGTGTGTACAAGCGGCCTAAAGATTCAGAAGATGTACATCATTAGACCTACATTAGAACACCACACAATGCGGATTGCGAACCTTGTGTTTAATATGTCATGTCCAGATTTATGTTGATTTCAAAGTAGCATTCTGGTTACAAATTCTGTTTTACGCTTCGTTATAAATAAACTTTAAATACATTGTATTGTAAGGCGCATATGGCATATACTTTCTTTCTTCCTTAGTACAATCAATGGCACTCTTGTGTAACGCATTTCAGATTGCATGTAGTTATGTACTTCTGATGATATCATAAATAATATTCACAAGGTAACATTCAATACCCGTTTTGAGAAAAAGAGAGGAATCATGATGTCATAATTTAAACATTTCTGGTTCAACGCGGTTTATAATATAAAAGAGCTCTCTCGAAATTTAACTTTACAATCTATACAGTCGTGGTCAACTAATTAGGGACAGATAGAATACTAAGCAATACTAAGTGTTCATATCCTATTATTGTGAGCTTCATTCAATATTACTGGCTGTTACTTTGTAAACATATTGACTATCAAGTACTCTATTTAACAGAATACAATAACAACAAAAAAACTTACTAACTTAATAAAAAATCTTAATCAAATCACATGAATCGGTAATTATGGTACGGACGGTCTGGCCACCTAATTAGGGACGGTTAAGTTTTTCCTTCTAAATAAAAAAAATAAAAAGTAATAACTTTTATTCTGTTCATTTGTAATTTCGGCGTCAATTTGAAAAGCGATATTCTTATCTTGCGAGTTAAAAACTCATCAAATTATTAAAGGTAATGGGCTGAAAGAAAAGCAACAATGCGTTAAGTTATAATCAATCTTTATCAGTGTGGATGGCCATACCGGTAAATTGCAGATCATCTGAAATGTTCCAAAAACATGAATCTTGAGGCTTATTTCAAAATCATGAAACCACAGAAAGTATGCCTAGAAGGAAGAAGCCAATAAAAACAACCCCACAAGATGGATCGCAGAATGGTCACTCTCGCAAAGAGAGACCCCTTTAAGGGTTTCGTTCTGATCAAGAGCGAGATTTTTGGACCAGAACCGACTGCTGGAGTATCTGCGAGGACCGTCAGAAGGCGACTGGTGGAGGCAAAGCTTGTAGGAAGAGTTCCTCGAAAAGTTCCACTACTGAAGATGGAACACAAAGAAGCAAGATTGGCGTTTGCAAGAAAGTATGGACATTAGGCTTTTGCTCAATGGATAAATGTGCTGTTTTCTGATGAAATCAAGATAAATCTTATTTCATCCGATGACAGACAATACGTGCGAAGACCTGTAAAGTCCGAAATGATACCAAAGTAAACGAAGAAGCAGGTGAAACATACAGGCGGCAAAATAAAAATCTGGGACTGTTTTTCTGGACATAGAGTGTAACCTATAAAAAGAACTGAAGTTAAACTTGAGCAATTCCAATACAAATAAATATTGGAGAAAACGATGCTATCGTATGCTGAAGAAGTCTTACCAGTCTCATGAACATTTCAACACGATAACGACCCAAAACATACCGCGTACTCTGTTTAATAATTCCTAGCGCAACAGTCAGTGACGGTACTAGATTGGCCCGAAAACAACTCAGACTTAAGCCCTATAGAGCTTATGGTATGAAACGAAGGAAAAAGTTGCAGCTCAACGTACTGGCACTAAAAATCAGCATTTCGTGGCATTTAATGGTATTTGGAATAATATTTCTTTAGAAACCTGTAATGATTTGATTGCATCCATGCCGCGCCGATGTCAAATGGTTATTATAACCAACAAAACCAACCATATTGGTTATAAAAATACGTTTGATGATTTTGTTTTGTATTCTATATTTATTAATGAAAACTTTTTATGTAATAAACACTTAAATAATTTCCAATTTATTTACATTTACAGTGAAAGTGTTACGTGTCCCTAATTAGTTGTCCATCCCTAGGTCAATAAATGTGTAGGTGGCAATGATTTATTTATTTTAAAAATATTGATCGCAACTAGCTAGTTTCTTTTCTGGCCTTTAAATATTTAGAATACTAGCCAAATTACTTGTTATTAATAGGCACAAGCTACAAAGCCTCGTGAAAATTTTTTTTTGGGACTGGAGAGACGGTCTTGTGTTTTAGTCATATAACGTCCCTAATTAGTTGACCACGACTGTATATATAAAAATGAAACCCGTTTTTCGTTGTCACGACATAACATGAAAACGGCTTGACCGATTTGGCTGATTTTTTTTTTTGTAGTTTTCTAATACTCTGTACAAGGTTTTTACGGAAAAAAATATAAAGAAAATATCTACGCTAAGGCGGTACGAAGTTCGCCGGGTCAGCTAGTATAATATTAAAAAATTTACTGAAGCATAACTGAAAATTATCGATTTCCATAGGTCGATTAACAGAAGTGTGCTATCATTTAAAGAGCTTTTACCACTTTTCTCGTCAATCGCCATCTGAAGTAATCCTCCAAGGCTTCGTTCAAATAGAAGGAATGCGAAGTTAAGAATCGACTTCTCTGCAGTCGATGACAGTTGACAGACACAGCTTTAAGCAGTGGTGTATCGCCATAGACTTTGAATCATGAAATAAAATCGCCCCTATCACAACCACATAAGATCTCACCTTCCTCGTCAATCGCATTCTGGAGCATCTCGAGCCGTTTACCGCGCATAAGTCTGCGTCGTTCTCAAATGAACCTTGTTACAACTGCATAAGAGCTCACCTTTCTCATCGATCGCCTTCTGGAGCATCTCCTCCATGGCGTCGCTCTCGGCGATGTCGACCGGCAGCTCGCCGTCATAGTTCACCGCGCCTACATCTGCGCCGTTCTCAAATGAACCTTATTGTAACTGCATAAGAGCTCACCTTCCTCGTCAATCGCATTCTGGAGCATCTTCTCCCGCCGTTTACCGCGCATTAGTCTGCGTCGTTCTTAAATGAACCTTATTGCAACTGCATAAGAACTCACCTTTCTCGTCGATCGCCTTCTGGAGCATCTCCTCCATGGCGTCGCTCTCGGCGATGTCGACCGGCAGCTCGCCGTCATAGTTCACCGCGCCTACATCTGCGCCGTTCTCCAGTAAGTACCTGAAATTCAAAGTAAATTGATTTTTAATCAAATGGCAATAGGATACTTATTACATTTTAGGGAATTCCTAATCCTGGTGGCATAATGATGTACTAGATCAGACCATTTTGTCGGATTTGTATCAAGAAATAACGGTGAAAGAAATTAAAACCATTATTGATGTACGCAGGCATGAACGTCTACGTTGATACTAATGATTTATATTTAAATTCATCTATCTATAGGTTTATTTCCATTCACAAAAATCCTCAATAAAAGACTACTAATAGGTGCAATTTTTACTTAATAACTGATGTGTTACTGTGCTACCAACGTTCATGCAGACACTATAATTCATGCAAAAATAATTTAAAGAAAATAAAAACATACAGTACCTATGCAGTAGTAAAGTTAAATCACAAAATCTCTAGTTTAAATGGGAAAGATTTGTGTAATATTTCTTTGACTTAAAGTTATTTGTATACGTGAACAGACCCTTTATAAGCTTTCTTCAAAGCATGATTGCATATAATACCACAGAATAATAATAAGTACTACGTACAGAAGTTTTACTTCGCGAAGGTATTTAAAAAAATGTATGCTCAATGTCATTAACAATATGGTGTAATTTAGCTTGTCTCAAGAGTCAAGCAAGTTTGTCAGAAGTTTTGTTGACAAACGTCAGTGATCGGTACTGCGCCGAAGCTATAGGGCTGACTTCGGTAAAATGATGTGACGTGAGGTGCCAATCTGCAGAAAATGGCGGAGGAAATACATGATTTAGCATGAATTATCATGAATAATATTAACTACTTATTTACCTCTCAGTGTCTTCAGGCAACTTAAAAAAGTACATTCTGTGTTTTTATTATTATTTAGGCAGTTAAATACTGCACAGTATTTAGTACACCATTTTCTTTATTTTTTTCCATCATACACAAGAATACGCGTGCGTGAGTCAATGTTCGCTCGTACCTATGTGAGGCCTTGTCGAATAGTACTCTTGTAGGGGGCAATCGTGCGTGTTTTGTTTTCAATGTAAACTCGCGGAGATGAACAGGCCTGATAATACTCTCATCAAAAGAAAAAGTGCAGGCTACTCTGCATAAGAATATCCAACTAATTTATACTCAACTCTCTTACTCATCAGCACCTGAGGGTATAAAATTGGTATTTTTGGGCTAGCTAATAAGCTAGCGACTGAGATATATCAATAAGAGATTGTCCTCAAATTGAATTACTTCTACTACAGGAGCAACATTAAAATCAATATACTTTTGGGACGACATAGCGATGATATGTGCGGAAAAGTTTTTATCAGTTGTAATTTGGGGAATCAGGTTAATTTTAAAGGGTCTCTCGTTAATGTGCCAGTCAAAGGGAATGGTTGAACCGATCTGAAGTGTCAAATTGTGCGTGACCGGTCAAGTGCTCGGTTCAGTGTAACAGGATGCGGTCCCTTCGAGGGCCCTTAGCCTCGAAACGTCCCTCAAACTTTGATTCGAACCCAAGCGTAGATTCAAGTGATTCCTGTGGATGGTGTAAGTGTAACGCTTAAAATTCAAACGATCACAGGTTCTACTAATCTAAGTTGAAAGAGCGTCGGATTTCGGGCGCCAATTTATATTAATTTCGTACATTAAAGTTCACACTACTTATTGCAGGATAAGGATTTGACTATTTAATCCAGTTATGTGGGAATACATACATAAGTTCACGTTAAAACGAGTAAATAAATATACTTCGCCAGTTTTGTAATAACATGAGGTGGTCTTGCTTCCAAGTATAAGTTCCACGTACACCTTTCCGGGAAATCATTTAGTTCATCCCAGTCAGTGTTTCACTTCGATTTATCAATAAATGCACAACTGCAGATAACTCTACGTTAAAACGTTACCTAGCCTATAATGTATAGTTTGTTCTATCTAAGTTATAAACTCTAATGATTTCTCCTAAAGCCAGTCTGACCCTAGACGGTGCATTCAGACAGAAGGAATATATTATGTATTCGAGAAGGAAATGTCAAGTAGATTGAACTGTTGGAGCAAACCGAATCAATTTTATTGCGCACGAGTCCGCTGGACATTTCAATAGAGACAATGATGTGCATTATCATATGACTGCGAGCAAAGTAGATCGAATGTATCGAATGCAATGAAATACATGTGCACTCCGCTTAATTTAATAAAAATCTTGACATATCAATTATCAAATCATTCGCATAGCGTTCATTGCACAAGTAATCAAAGAAATCTTACAATCGTCATAATTATAGATTCTGGTGTTCCAATAAATTACGTCAAGTATAAGATACTGAGAATACATTGATAAAGAGATATCTATTAACAATGCACTTCTAAAAGAAGAATAGATACGATTTTATCTATAAATACATAGTGAGAGTCAGTATTTCATTGAAATCGTTACATTTATTTGATTTGATTAGTCAGCATAATAAGAATAGCCCGAAAATGTATATCTTTGTTAAACATACTCATCATGGACCTATAAAAAAAGGCGGACGGAACTCGCGCTACAACAAAACTGTGACGCAAAATTTTGGCGTTTGTCTATTGTGTGAGTGAATTTAGGGATGCCATGTTAGCCAAAACATTTTACCCATTTATTTTAAGAAAAACATAGATCGGCAGATGTTACTTGGAAATGTAGACAGAATTATTCCGTGCCATTTGAAAAGGATGAATGGTCAATGCGTTGAGGTAGGCGCGAAATTTTCAATGTTCAAATTTTCTTACATTGTTTGCAAGTCAGTGTGTCAGGGTATGTACATAATGTTGATCAAAAAAATAATTACTAATTACCTACTTATTTATTAGGACGAATTATTAATATTTATGTAGGTATACCATGATTGATACTTCTGGAGTCGGTGCCAAGATTATGAAACATGTAAGTAAAGTTTGCCTGCACCGACTCCAAAAGTATCAATCATGGTATACCTACATAAATATTAATAATTCGTCCTAATAAATAAGTAGGTAATTAGTAATTATTTTTCTACGTTTTAGTGTAGGTTTTTTGGAGTCGGTTTTATTTTTTTTTATAAAATTTTACTTATTTCTTGCTTTTTAGTTAACTAATTATTACCTTGATGTTACCACTGAAGGTAGGCAGTACACTGAGACCAAAAAAAATTGGTTCATAATCGGCGGAGATATTGCGTATAAAAAAGTTCATCCCCAATTTTCTACCCTTGGGGGTGAAATATTTTCTTCAAATTCGCATGAAACCACCCTTTTGATAATACCTATTCAACAAAAAAATAATCGTTCAAATTGGTTTATAATCGGCGGAGATATTGCGTATAAAAAAGTTCATCCCCAATTTTCCACCCTTGGGGGTTGTTTTTTTTATTACTAAATTTAAATGGGACCACCCTTGAGGTATTACCTATACGCCGAAAAAAGATTTTCAAATCGGTTCATAATTGGCGGAGTTATCGCGTAACAAACATAGAAAAAAAAAAAAAAAAAAAAACATACGGGTCGAATTGAGAACCTCCTCCTTTTTTGAAGTCGGTTGAAAATGATTCACGCAGTTACAAATTACGAATCTTGTGTACATTATAATCATAATCTTATGCATCATCAATGTATTATTATTATCTCTGATAGATTTTTTTTAACATACAACCTGACACTGACTTGCAATCAATGTAAGAAAATTTGAATTTCGCAGTTCCACATTTTTGGGAAGGATCAAATTTGCCTATGAAATTAATCCCATTAAAACACAATTATTATGATAAATTATTTTATTTCCATAGTATGCGTAATAAATAACTAAAAAGTCCTAAAATTATTATTAAATTCCCATATTTCGGGTAATTTTCCCACGTAAATAACTGAGAACACTGGTCTTTGACGTATTATTTTTTCGAGTGAATGACGTTTGATTTCAAATAATTTCAATATTTTAATGTCGGGAAATAAGTGATTGGATTGTTATTTTGCCTGTGAAATGTGATTCCTTAATTTTTGTTTGTTCGAACAGAACGGTTTTTACACAATTTCATCACACAAGACATGTCGTATTCATGTTGTTTTTTCGCTGCTTAAATGTGTCAACTGTGTGAAGTTTGCACTCGAAGTGGTGTATCAGGGTGTGAATGTGTGCGTGCCGGCCTGTACGTACAGGCAAGCTGGTGTATCCTAATGTCACAGTATTTTGTTGTTGAGAATCCGTCCGACTTTTTTTATAGGTCCATGATACTCATATAAAATACATTCGTCACTTCACATTATAGTCTTTTTCACCTAAGATGATCCGTATGACACTTCAAGGTTATCCATATTACGCATACTACATACGCAGAATATTCTTGAAAAAATATTTGTATTTTATTAGCAATATAATAAAAAAAATTAACTACTTGTCTTGAAATATTATAGTAAAATCTAAGTCTATTGATAATATTTTAATTAAATACGATGTAAAAATATTTTTTATTTAATGTACGCAATGTGTGAAACGGAATAGATTTAGTGCTGGGGTATTTGTTGTATAACAAAATCGATTATTTCCGCGGTTCATTAATCGATTGCAGTGAATACTTAGTTATTAAAAACATCACAAAAATCAACTATATTTTTGATTGTTGACTTTAATAAACGCATTGAAAATAAATTAATAGTTTTTAATTTCAAGAAATAGAACCAGTACTTTTTAGGAATCGTTTTTTTTGAACATGAAGTCTATGGAATTTGAATATTATCAATAAAAAAATGTTACAATAATATTTGTAATTAAAAAAAACATGTTTTTTGTTAAATAACACCTATACAAAATATTTCTCTAAAAGTAGGTTTTACTAACTCTTAGAAAAAAATCGATAGATAAATCGCTATGGTTTAGTTATGTGACATCTCTATAACTTTCAAACTCGAAACGTCATACGAATCATCTTACGTGAAAAAGACTATAGTCGATATTATGTTCAAATTATCTAAAGAGCGCATGCGAAATGATTTCAAAACGGAGAGATTTATGTGTGACATAGGCTGATTTGCACCAGCTAACTTTGACCGTAACCACGGCCGTAACTATGACGTTATCCGGTGTTTTTTGTATGGAGTTTGATCTGTCAAAATCCATACAAAACATTTGACGTTTGTTAAATTAAAGTAAGATGGTGCAACCCAGTCTTAGTGTCACTAAGGTTTCTAAATCAAGCCAGTAGGTACTTTTTATGTGGTTTCATCTAAAGATTTCAATCATTTACTTGTAAAGCCTGATCCGAGTCCGAATCCGAATTTGGGTCAAGCATTAAATAGCTTTATCAAAGATCGAAGCAAAACAGTCCGACAAAATCACCACAACTCAGTTAAATCCATTTACTCGTATATACGTGATCGCGGTTGTAAAGTCCACAATATATCAAAGGGACGGATTCGCGTGTAAAAGCTAACTTAGTATGACAGGAACTCCCTGCGGCTTCTGGGTCAGACTGACTCAGAGCGTGTTTACAATAATACTGACTGTCACGCTTATGTGGGACATATCGTGTAATATTACTCATAATGTAATAGGAAATAATCGTACAAATTACATACATCGAAGAATCAGTACTTGTATAACGTCATTGATGAAACACAAGCAGTAAACAACGCTTATTTTTTCATCCAAATAATCCACATAACGAAAATTAAATGATATGAACGTACGTGTTGTTTACGTTATTAAATGAGAAGAGCATCAATGAATAGTCTTGACTCTTATGAAGTAACTGAATATGGGCATGAATAACTAAACATAATAATGCAATAGTCAATGAACTCATACTATCGGTTACAAAACTGATATCATGTCTTATATCGAGAAAACAGTGAGTTATACAAAACTGTGCGTTCGCGTTTTTCCGCTTAGCATAAGTGCGAGTGAATGAGGGGTGAAAAGCTGGCAAAATTCACGAGAACAATACATATAGGAAATTTGATGAGACCTCATACAAACATCATACAAAAACAGCTGATTTACAAAAAAAAAACAATGCATTATTTACCACTGTCCTTTATACTTCATTGTTCAACGGACTTTATTTCTTTAAGTTATTGATTTATTTGTTATTATTATGTTCCTGTTTTTTCGATAACCAAATAAAATATCTCAATTCTATAATAACAATTTTTATTTCATTTATTAACCACGGCACAGTCCCCGCCTATTCGTTTGCGCTTGGTTGCGTGATGCTCATATGTTTTTTGATTAAGTCTCAGTTGCATCACCTTTACTTTAACCTTAAATATAACTTTAATTGGTGTTTTTGTATGGAATTTTACAGACTTGGAGTGTTATAGTTAAAGTATGATAGTGCAACCCAAGGTTATAGTCCACGCACAGACCACAGAATTTTTTATCGGCCGATAGTTTACTCGGTTTCTAATTTATAAATACTGCTGACTCTGGTGACTTAAGTCGGGGTTGTTACCCGACTAAAGTGTCGGCCGATAAAAGTCTGTGGTCTGCAGGAACAGAAGTCTTCAATATTAATCAAAGCTTGCTCACCTCGCTATGCTAAGGAAGCCGCAAGACGCTGTGGCATGCAGAGGAGTCCAGCCCTCGTTGTCGCCGCGGTTCACGTCGGCCCCGTGGGTCACCAGGAACTCCACCATGTCCAGGTTGTCGTCGATGCATGCCTGGAAACCACACGTCCTAAGGTTGAGGGCATGGCAATGTTCATACAAGATACAACATGGAGTCAAAAGAAATGGACACTTGTAACCAAATCATTCAGAGATAAGTATTTCTTTCTTTTCTATTTTTTGTGATGGCAGTTTTACAGGACATTACGATATATCCATAAAGACTTATCATTTTAGAGAATAGAAGAAAGTTATCGAGATTATAAAATATACTCCTACCAATGATATGAGGATTGATTATACTAAAAACATACTTCATATCATGCAAAAATTAACTTATTAGCGACACAAACTAACATGGGGAATATGGGGATGTGAAGTATTAGATGCTGGTGACTAATATTGACACAGTAGCGATGAAAGTGAATCACTGTGACAACTGACAAGTATTGTAAAATAATATATTTGTTATTAAAATGCATGATTCTCACATGACCTTACTACAAACAATAACGACACAGACTAGTAGGTACAAACAAACATTAACTGCAACTACTTGACTAACTTCTAAGGAAGCAAATGTATTGCACAGCTTAAATTTTAGTAAGTTTGCTTCTAGAGTCTTTTGCTAAGTTTTTTATAATCAAGATTTTCGAAATTTAAAATTACAGTTTTATAGAAACAAATGTTCAAAGTACCTATCTTGTGAAATTTTTATAATGTACAACCAGCGCATTTCAAAGTCAATTGATAAGCTTTTCTCAGAAAAAACACCATTTTAACTAACGGACCGAAAACAAAGCATGTTTTCTGATCACGGTGATCATCGTGCGTAACTCATATTAATTAGTAAACATAATTACACCGTACACAACTCTTTGTCTGTTTATGTTACGCTTCTTTTTACAGAAAATAATTTGAATATTATATGATTTTCAAAATTTTAAGCTAAATTACAACATTGGCAAATAAATGGCATCTATATCAATGCAACACGCGACAGAAATGAGAATTACATAGCTACTGAGTTTGTTTCAAACACATTCATTGAAAGTAAACATTCGCAATGCAGAGTGAAATATTTTTTGCATCAGCATTATGAAGTTTTCACGTCGAAGCTCGCGGCGCTGTAGGAAATGCAATTTGAAAAGGGTTTAAAAAATTCGCACCCAGATGAACAGTTGCATGGATCATTTGCAAGGAAAATGGAAAATACAAATCGCAGTAGCAGCATTGAAGGTTTAATGAGGCACGGAGTCATTATTCATTTCTCCTAGAAGCTAGGTTTGCGAAATTGCGACCCGAGAGGTTTTACGCAACAATGTATTTAATCGACAGCGAAACTATCTCTGAATTCGAACAATCGAATCGTAGCATTAATCTTCAAGCTTGTGTTGTCATAAAAATAATGCGACAATAACTTTTTAATATCTCGATTAAAGAAATGGGCCTCGAACCCAATTCAAGTTATTTTAGGAAGGCAACTGTCGTCTGCCGTTCATAGGCGTCAATCACACTTGACGATGTCGCGACGGATTAGATTGAATTAAACGAAACACATTCAGTTAATTATGTATATTTATTTAAAGCTAAGATATACGCCAGCAGTTTTATGTTTCCAAAGAGTGTTACATTAACTGCGGGACCTTTTTTACGGAAGAGAATCCTTATTTCTGTTTCTTACATTTTTCAAATGACAGCAATACTAGGTAGTCATTTTACGAGTATTATAGGGCTTTGCAAATAACAGGTTTTCAATTAAAGTTATTACTAAACATGACTTAATAATGTACGCACAGCATATTTCCAATAAGGACTTTGGGCTGGATCTAACGGAAACTAGTAATAAATTCTATTTTATTGAAGAACCAATTACAAATGTTATTTTATTTTACTTTACGAATGTATTGGTTCGGAGATTAATTATAAAAAAGATCAGTGTACTCGACACTCGGATTTTTTCTATTGCAGGGCACTGGCCTCGCCTTAGATAGATCACCTGTATTTGCCAAATATCAGCTCGAAGCCGGGGCGTTCATTGACGGCAATGAAGATTGATACAAATACATCAAGATTTTGGAATCGGACCAAATATCTATTTCCAATATACTATTACTTGCTACACACAAATATTCCTTCTGAATGCAAACAAAATTGAAAACACAAACCACTTCGCATAAAATTAATCGCTAAGCATCTGAGTTATGTACTTATTTGTGCATAAAATAAATGTTAAGCCAGACCTTAATCAGGATTTATTAGACTCTTAATTAAATTATGTAGAATGGTTAGTTAGGTACTTGTTGTTATTCATTAAAGAACCTAAATCGCTTGATTAAGGCTATTTCACATAGATTAGACATATCGTAATGGCCTGACCTCTCCTGTGACAAGATTTACAAGCCTTCTGCTTCCAAATAAGCTACATATAAAGACATTTTCGGAGATGGATTATCAATTAATACTAATTAATAGCTAACACATGAAGTAAATGTATTATTGATAAGTCCATCAATAAACGTCAGATCAAGGAACGATTATTGCGGTTGGCACGAAAAACAGATGACATTACTTATATCGAATTAATTAAATAGGTATGTTGCGTGCAGAATTAAGTCAGCTTAAAAAAGGATCAGTTAGTTCATCGTCATCATTAGATAGCTTTCTCTTCATAAGACTTGTTCCTTTACGATACAGTTATAATTAAACGAAATATTATCACTGTAACACATAAGTCTTCAACTTGCAACTGTTAACGTTTTAGCGAAAACTGTAATTCTGGATAAATGGTAGTAACGGTCCGATGCAGCTACTTGCTTTTTGAAATTGTTTTTATAGTTAACTTATTAGTTCAGACGATTGTGTCTATCACCTGAGTTAATGATCTTTATGTCTGAGGAGATAAGGATCAAATGGTTCGGCCGAAGCCCGTATCTAAGTGCATTGTGCAACAGTTCGGAACACACGCGATGGGCGCAGATGATGCAACTTGTCCTTGAATTGAAAGTCGGTACAGGCACAGAATAATAATAAGTACTACGTACAGAAGTTTTACTTCGCGAAGGTATTTAAAAAAATGTATGCTCAATGTCATTAACAATATGGTGTAATTTAGCTTGTCTCAAGAGTCAAGCAAGTTTGTCAGAAGTTTTGTTGACAAACGTCAGTGATCGGTACTGCGCCGAAGCTATAGGGCTGACTTCGGTAAAATGATGTGACGTGAGGTGCCAATCTGCAGAAAATGGCGGAGGAAATACATGATTTAGCATGAATTATCATGAATAATATTAACTACTTATTTACCTCTCAGTGTCTTGAGGCAACTTAAAAAAGTACATTCTGTGTTTTTATTATTATTTAGGCAGTTAAATACTGCACAGTATTTAGTACACCATTTTCTTTATTTTTTTCCATCATACACAAGAATACGCGTGCGTGAGTCAATGTTCGCTCGTATGTGAGGCCTTGTCGAATAGTACTCTTGTAGGGGGCAATCGTGCGTGTTTTGTTTTCGATGTAAACTCGCGGAGATGAACAGGCCCTTCAAGAGTAGTTGACGTACAAGTGAGATTAAAAATACTAGAGGTGGTAATTAGTAACCCATATTGTCCCTAATTCTTTGTAAAACAGCTTACTGCTGTCAAAGTAATACCACACAAATTCAATGCGGGGAAAGGATATACGAAGAATATAAACCCGGAAAAGTTACCATAGTTTCAATCTAATTAGTCTTTTTAATGAACTTGAGAGAAATGTTATTTTAGTTTCCGTGACCAGCCGAATATTTCAAGGTTCAAAAACATGGTTGGACGTATACAAGTCGATGGACAGCTTCGACGATAAATATGGAGCGGATGATCTGCCACCGATTTCTGTTCAGCATATTCCATACCATCTGCACAGTCGGATCAATATGTGAAAAATCAACTGAGTTTCTCGATTAATATGTAATATCTCAATTCTCTCAGTTCTACCGTACCTTCTTGCGTTATTCGTTCAAATCGTCCAATGTTTAGTTGACGAAAAGGACCGCCTGGACCTTGCAGAAGTAAAGATCTTCGTGTGCCTTTTAGTGGAGTGTTGATTTTTATTGAATATCTCAATTTCTGTTAGTTTTCGGATATTTTTGCGTTGCTGATATGTTCAAATCGTCCAATGTCTTTAAGAAAAGGTGAGCCCCAACCTCGCAAAAGTAAAGACCTTCGTGTGCCTTGGTGCAGTGTGCACCCGCACAGAACGCACGCAGGGTCACTGCCACGAGCGGCGGCGCGTGTCGACTGTTGCGGTAAAGGTGATATAACTGCCTTCAGGAAACTTACTTTAATGCTCATAAGCTCCTTAGGTATTATGAATGTATTATAGGATCCTAGGTGACTAACGGCCGAATACTGAAACGCCATTTAAATATTTGACGGCTTCTCAAATAGTTAAGCAGCTCCTAAACTTACATTTCGCATACTCAAAACAATATCTGAGCAGTTCTCAATTTTTAAGCACCTCTCAAATTAAGTTGCACTCAAACGCCACTTAAATGAATTTTCGCATACTGAAACGCCATTCAACGCTAAGCACTACTCAAACAACTGTCAAATCGTCTTAAGCAGCTGTTAAATTTGAGAGTGCTTGCGCGGTATCTTAAATCCTATTGTTATACCTAAAACGACCTAAATAGTGGTAAATAATATGTGTCATCGTTATCATTTCTTTCGAGCCTCGAGGAAATACCTAGATCTAATCGCAGGAACGCAATAAGGCTGAACGCTATTGAAAAATATTATTATAATGACAAGCAATTCCGAGCGAGGTTCCGCGTCTCTAAAGAAACGGTGTTGTTTCTGGATTCATAATTTGGAAGCTCTTTGAAACCCCTCACCAAATGCCATACAACCAATGGACCAAATACTTATTATAACCCTACTGTTCTACGCAACGGGAAGTTATGAACGTGTACTAGGTGATATCTTCCACATCTAACAGCCAACTGTGCATCGTATAGTGCACGAAGTAACAACCAAAATAGCTGCTATGAAATCGCTTTACATAAACATGCCTATTTCTGAGGATTAAGGGGACATCGCATAGCAGCATTTCCAAGAGTTGTTGATTTGTCAATTTGATGCTCTGTCAGTCAACGATGATAAATGTCAATGAGGATCAGTACTGTTGTAGAATATTCAATAAAACTAGTATCTACGTTAATCTTTAAGACATAAGAAAGATATATCTTTTTGAATTATCCAAATCGGACCATTACTTACGAAGATATTAAGTAATAAACATAGGCCGTTTTTGCCGCTAAAAGTCAACGTACGCAAGGCCGCGTGACGTCACTATATCCGAATCGAGCGCAGCCGGCGTACTATTGGGATGGAAAATATTTTTTTCCGGCTAAACTATCAGTTTTAGAAAAAAACTTTTAATAACATTTATTCTTCAAAATAAAGTAACCTATCGACCAGTAATTTTTAAAAATAAAAATTGTGAAAAATAAGTATTGCTATGTCCAAAAACCACATTTTCATAGGATTCGATGCAATGCGGAGACGCGGTTGGGGTGAGTGTAACTTAATGATTGTTTGTATTTATTGAACATAATAATACATAATATGATGCGAATACCCAGTTTCTGGCCGGGGGGGGGGGGGGGGGGGGAGAGGCAAGTCATACCCAGTTTCTGGCCTGGGGGGGGGGGGGTAAGCAATACCCAGCTTCCGGCCGAGGGGGAGTCATACCTAGCTTATGCTTATGGACTGGGGGAAGGGGCTAGCCTTACCCAGCTTCTGGCTTGGGGAGGGGGGGGGGGGGGTCAAGTCATACCCAGTTTCTGGCATGGGGGGGGTGTCATACCCAGCTTCTGGCCGAAGGGGAGTCATATCCAGCTTATGCTTATGGCCTGGGGGTAGGGGCAAGCCTTACCTAGCTTCTGGCCTGGGGGGAGGGGGAGGGGTCGTCATACCCAGTTTCGGGCCGGGGGGGGGGGGAGTAAATCATACCCAACTTCTGGCCGAGGGGGAAGTCATGCCCAGCTTATGACCTGGGGAGAGGAGAGGGGTGGGGTAGTCATACCCAGCTTCTAGGCTAAGATTAAATAGATTTCCAGCACGGAGCGGCTGTCCTTTCCTGCAGCAGCTGGCCCGCCCATGGGAACGGCGAATAGATAGGTAGGTGCGTAGGTTTAACTCAGAAAAACTAAATAACAGGTAGGTATTGCGTGTACATCGAAATGATTTTCATAGCAATGTCTTGTAGCCTAGGCAGAGTGTATCTGCCTCAGCTATACCTTATTGTTAGAAGTAAATAAAAATAATACTTATACATTTTTATATTTTACTTGGAAGAAGATATGACTCTAACAACACTTATGAACACTTTATTTGAATAAATCGCCAAATATACCACCGCGGAGACCCCAATCGCGTCTCTGCGTGCCATTGAATCGTATGAGCATATGGATTTTTTGAGTTATTTTTCACAATTTCTATTTTTAAAAATTACCTATCGATAGCTTACTTTATTCTGATGAATAAATGTCATTACAAGTTTTTCTCTAAAACTGATAATTTGGCTAGAAAAAAATATTTTCTATCCACGCAGTACGCCGGCAGCGTTCGGATCGGATATAATGACGTCATCGTCCCCGCGCCGGGCGGTCAGTGAACTTTTTTAGTAATTTGGCCATAACTTCGTCAATTTTTGTCGTAGAACAAAAATTTTTGCACTTTGTATTAAGGATTTCTTAGCCCTATAAATCTGCATTCACAGCTAAAAATCGAAATGATCCTCATTGTGGTTACGTTTCGGTCCACGATCGCCACATAATAGATTTCAACAATAAAAAGTATCATATTTAAAATTATTTTTTTAATTAAATAAAAATGCAAGCATTATTATTTTTATATGATAAAACGAGATTTGTATATACCTAATAGAAACTAAAAATAAACTGTTCTATGTTAAGTTGATTGAGTATATTTCCATAAAAGACAATACATAACCAAACGATGCTGCGTGTAATGGATAAAATATGTAAAGTTATCATTTGTGTAAATGAAAACATACTTTTTTTGGTAAATGTTGCCATTATGTAAACATTTGAGAGCTGCTTAGCTGATCACGGCTTCAAATCCGTTGAGTAGCGTTTGAGAATACCATTTAAAATTGAAGGATACTTAAATTTAGGAGCCCGTCAGCTGAGTGACAGATTTGAGTAGTGTTTCAGTATTCGGCCGTAAGTGATTAAAGGCAAGAGTGGCGCGACCATCATGAATAATGTCGATTGAAGAAAGAGAAGAGTGGTGGAGGTGGAGACCGTCTTGGGAATCACTGAAGGGTTTTGATTGCCCGTTACGAATGTTCGCTTATGAACCGAATTTGGATAGTGTTTATACGGCCACCCTCTTCTGCAGTCGGATGTCCATAAGAGGATAAAAAGTCGAAAAATCTAAAATTTGGAAATGACTCAAATGACAGATCAAAATATCAGACAGAGACAAATAGAAAAGGTAGATTCAGTTTCCGTGGCGAAAATCGCACTATCGTAAAACCACAAACAACATAACAGCAGTATGATTCTTGGGATATTCAAACAGAAAAGCTAGAAACTTAAAGCTATAGAATTTGTGAAACCGCTTATAATAAGATCTTGCTTTAGTAATGACGTATAATATGCCGTAGACGGTACTAAATTAATAATAAGTACTATTGGTGATGCCGTAAATATTCGATATCAAAACCAAGTATCGCATATAAATTAATGTATTCGGAGTACACGCCAAGGGAATAACTGCTTTGCATTGTAATTAGACTCGTAAATTTTAATCAACAGTTCCTACGAGGCGGAACAAGTGAAATGAACAATACGGATAGATAACGAATTAAGTACACAGTATGGTGAGACGTCAAGTGGCTTTCATGTTATTGGATAACCACTAATAAAGAGTTTGATCAGATAATTCACATATCAATGGTTTCTAGTTGTAGCAAATAATACAAACAGAAGGACCACCAACGATGAAAACTTTAATTGAAATTTATTCGAATGTATTCTTAGCACAGTCTTCGTATTAATTAAGCCTCCTAAGTAATGGGCTTCACTTTGGTTTTTGTCTTTTATGGTTTTGGATTCGATTCCCAATTCCCAATACAAATTATGAAATCACTTTTTGTAAATGGGGAATGGAAGACTTGAGTTCCTGATTGCCTTTAAAGAAAGGTGACCTTTCTTTAGACATCTTATGCCGTCACACTATGTGACGAAAGGCCGATCTAGATGGACAAAAAGGGTTAATTCAAATCTCCAATAATACTAGCAAAATCGATAGCCGACAATCTGGAGGTCACGATTCTGGTGATAATTTTGTGCAAGTACCCTCCAATAAATTAATAAATATTTTTGAAGTGTCATTACGGGTGGAATTCATGAAGAAATCATTCACTTTTCTGCATTTGGTCTGTCGCTATTTCAAAGTGTTTATAAAATTAATTGTGCTAAAGTTAATGATGGATCGTGAAGTTGATGGTAAGAACCACCATTTTTATTCATTCACATTGGAAATAACTTTACAGTTGCCGAAAACAAAGCTGTCGAATGTGATGGATATTACATTTTTAATGCGAACTTTGTGTTTGTTGGACCAGAAACTACATGTACTTTGTTGTACCATGGCTGCAACTTATACAGGGTGTCCCGTAATGTAACGTCAAGCCGGAACTGGGTGTTGAGGCAAGTTATGCTGGTTATCAGAAAAATATAAAAAAAAATCTATGTGGCATATTTTCAAAATAATGGGCATTTAAAAAAAAATCAAAAATTTCTACTCCATGTGACGGTCTTTTTACTCGTGTTGCCACAAATCTTCACTTTTTCCAAATTTTTTTTTTGTTATGTTACCCTGAATAATGCTTCTCTAAATTGTTATCAAAATTACAAAACCAGCTGCTCCAGCTTGGATGAAAAAAATACATTATTCCCAAAAAAATTTTCAAAATAAAAATTTTGTCTAGTTTAAACTGACTGTACTGAAAAAAAATTGTACTACGCGAGTGTGGCAAGTGATGTCATAATTTGGCGCATTTAGTAAGGATTCCAAAATGGTATAACACTTGGTAAATTCTTGCTGTAATTGTCGACAATTTTTGGTTTTTTGGAAATAATCCCGTTTTTAACTTTATCTACCTTGGTTAAAAATTATTATTCTAATGTGACCAAAATTCAAGTTTCTGGCTTAAATGAGGTGGAGAAGCCATTTTAAAAGGTATGAGCGGGACGGAGAGGGCCATCTTACCAAGCAGGGATGTTATGGATATCCGTAACCGAAACTATCGGATATCCGAAATAAAAAAATATCCATAACCGTAACCGAAACTGATTCAAAAGTTACGGATAGTTTCGGATAAAGGCGGAGTCTAAGGGTACAATTATTCCAAACTGCAAAACTCTATGAAATCTGCAGTATACACGCCGCAGCAGCAATGCCGCGCTGCCGATTTCATAGTGTTTTGCAGTTTGCGGTCTGCGGCCCGTCTTGGAATTGTACCTTAAATCTTAATATTTGTTACCAACTTGTCTGGCATTCCCTGGCACCATCTAATATGCCAGCCTGTTTTACCTTTATCATACATAGGTGTCGTCTTAGTTGGTACATAAAGTAGATAAGTGGGTCACGCACGCAGCATCTTGCTATTTGAATTATACCTACATTTTTGAAATTCTAATAATTCCGTAACCGAAATTATCCGAAACTTTCGGATAATCTGAAATGATTTCATATCCGTGACCGTAACCGAAACCGGTATAATATTATTCTAATATCCGTAACCGTGTCCATAACCGAAACTTCATATCCTTATTATCCCTGTTACCAAGTACAAGTGCAGGCAGAGCAGGTAGTAACGGCGCGCACGCACGGGTGACTTTTGTCACAGTATGTCAACTACTAATTACTGTCATGGTGACAAAAGTTTCTGTGTTGAATTTTGGGCACATTAGAATAATAATTTTTAACCAAGGTAGATAAAGTTAAAAACGGGATTATTTCCAAAAAACCAAAAATTGTCGACAATTACAGCAAGAATTTACCAAGTGTTATACCATTTTGGAATCCTTACTAAATGCGCCAAATTATGACGTCACATGCCACACTTGCGTAGTACTTTTTTTTTTCAGTACAGTCAGTTTAAACTAGACAAAATTTTTATTTTGAATTTTTTTTTGGGAATAATGTATTTTTTTTATCCAAGCTGGAGCAGCTGGTTTTGTAATTTTGATAACAATTTAGAGAAGCATTATTCAGGGTTACATAACAAAAAAAAAATTTGGAAAAAGTGAAGATTTGTGGCAACACGAGTAAAAAGACCGTCACCTGGAGTAGAAATTTTTGATTTTTTTTAAATGCCCATTATTTTGAAAATATGCCACATAGATTTTTTTTTATATTTTTCTGATAACCAGCATAACTTGCCTCAACACCCAGTTCCGGCTTGACGTTACATTACGGGACACCCTGTATATGTTGTAGTCTCATTCATATTGTATTGCTCAAAGTAAATTAGAAAGTGCGGACTGGTGCGGAACCTTGTCAATTTTTTTTGTAAAGCTGATGCCAAAATTTTTTTTTCGTTCTTTTTTTTTTCAGAATACGTAATATTTATATCCCGAAGGGAGTTCTACGAACAATGGATAAAATATCCCAAAAATGAAAAAAATAAGCGGAATGAATATTTCGATAAAATACGAAACTTACGAGGTAACGGAGGAGTTATGAAATATTGAAATGAACATTTCCCGAATTTGTTGTAACAATTGGCTGGAAAGTGGCTGGCATGGCATTCTATATTTTTATTCACTCATCCTTTTTATTTATTTTCAATTGCCATAAAGAATTCAGCTTTGTTTTTCTTCTTAGAAACATGTCCATTTTAAGCTGACCTCCTATCAGGTAGTAATTCTTTATAACCGTGTATCAACGTATACTGGTTTATGTATTATAGCGTTAAATGTACCAAAACTAAATGCAATTATGACTGTTTTTGCTATATATAGTCAAATCATCAATAGATACCGCCTTTAAAGCTAATTAATATTGTCAAATAATATTGTCCATCTAGATCGGCCTTTCGTCACATAGTGCGTCAGTTCGAAATACGCCTCAGTTCGTTTTAATTTTCTCCACGGTATCCTTGCTAATCCGTTTCTTCAGGACAAATGTACCCATGGATCGATTGTATGTAATACACAGCTATTGGTTCTGCATGACAAGTCGTCGTCTGCTTACAGTAGCCATGTAGCTATTAGCATTGTTGTCAGACTACTGAATGCTTTAAATATTGGTTTTTATCTCGAGTACTTGACTGACTGGCGTGAACGGGCAACGCCAAGTGCATGTCAATTTGATAGCTCCATTGTTGAGGGCGGTCGGCACAGATCTCAACGTATTATCGGACGCCGGATGCGCACGTCGTTAACTGCGCGGGCGCACAGTTCACACGATTATGCACTTCTATTATTATGTAATTTGACGGCCATTGTAGTAGCATTTTAGCGAAGTTAGGGTAGTTTAGCGGTCGCACGTGTCTACGCGCGTGGGACATAGCGGGACACGAGCTAGTGGTGTCTTGCACTAGGCTGTTAATTCAAATTGTATTGGGTCTATCTATGACAAGGTTGTATCCTCGTATTTCCTAAAGTCATCACAGTCTAAATGCAGCATATTTTGTGGTACTTTTATCGTCCATTAAATCATCATTTTAATAAGTTTAATTCCGTCTTAATCATTTTGAGACAGCACGGTTGCTCTGCATAATATTTACTATCGGATTACGCCATATTAAGGTTGCGGTTATAGACACGCGGAGCGTTGCGCTGAAGCGTTAATACAAAATATTTTCATTAATGATTTCTAACTGGCTTCTAACAGTGTACCTACTAATTCTTTTTTGCGAAACGAGGACAGTTGACTTATAAATACTTTGACGTACTTATACTTGGCTGCGGAATTCAGTTTTCACTCTATTGCGCTTAGAGTAAACAAACAAAGCGTATGGAATACAGCATTACCATGAATGCCCTGAAACTGTCAAACGTTTGATCCGTCCGCCTTCCCCACTCTCGCCACTATCTACGCTGCCCAAGACAACCGAACACCGGTGCTCGCTCGACGTGACCTCGAAAAGACTCACCCAATTCGAAAATAACACGCAGTCCTGTCTTTCACTGATGCATCATTTCCCCAAAAAATATCTGGGTCGGTCAATGGCAGCGCTGATATTACGATCTAGACTAATTCCCAGAGTTAGCACAATAATTGGAGAGCACATTTTCAACCCAATGAAGTTTTTGGGTCAACTTAACGAGCGCAATGACGAAAACGTGTCATTCCGTGTCTGCCACAGCAGTCATCATATCAAACAAAACTAATACGTCATCAGAATTGTCACATCCGAAGTGTACGATAGCAATCATTTTCGTCACAAATTAAATAAGCAGAATAGATACAAGCTGATAAACGAAGGTAAGAGAGTCATCGTCCCAATTTTCCGGGCAATGTAATGACAAGCAATACAACTGTAAATACTATAAATACTGCTAAACAACGCGAGACAAAACGCATCCGCGGTCTGCCGCTGCCAAAATAATAACTCAGTCCGGAATGATCTTTAAAACATGTGTGTTTACAATATAATAGACGGGCGACACGCCTTTATTGCGCTCGAATGTTGTCATACCTGTCTCAGGTAGTTTAGAGACTTATTAGATGCCATAAGGTAATATACATGGCTTCTTTATGGTACTTAATGCCCGACCGAAAATTATTTGTCCAAAAATTTCGACCACCGTTATCTACATTTCGCGAGCCAGGATTCGCATATTCTAATAGTCATAGGTTAGTTTTTAAGAAAGTGCATTCCCCCTTCATTACATAAAGAAAAATCACGACATATTCCAAATTTCACAAACTCGAGACAATTAAAAAATATTACATTATTATTTTACTTCAATAAGTTGGGAAATGCCCAAGCTGAGTCAGTTTTGTTCACAACACTTGGACAATAAATGAGCTAATTGATGAATAATATCAATTTAATTTATGCTGCGCTTCGTAATGAAGCGACAATTATCTTGTTAGTAAATAAGACGCCGCTGTCGTAAACAATTGATGAGATGCGCCGATTTATATTGAACGATTGAACGAGAGTTTTAGTTCAACTGCCCATTTAACTTGAGACAATAACACTAAATTAACTAAGAAACGATAGAACTCTCCAGGCCTAAATCCTCAAGTCAAAATATGTTAAATAGGGAAGCATGACGTAAAGTAATTATAACTTTGTTTCAATCGATTTGTGGTTGGTTTCTGCTTGTGCACGGTGAGTTTCACGGGTGTGACTTGTTTTACTTAGAGCTTAGCCCACCCAGAGCGCACGAGGTACGACTAAAGCATACAAACACATCACGTTCAAATGTTCTTAGATCTACACTAATATTATAAAGAGGAAAACTTTATTTGTTTGTTTGGTTGTAATGAATAGGCTCAAAGACTACTGGACCGTTTTTAAAAATTCTTTCACCATTCGAAAGGTACATTATCTACGAGTAACATAGGGGTCATTCCATGACAAATGTTGAAAAACTAAATATGTTCTTTTCGCATTAAATCTAATGAATTTTGAAAGCAAACATTCCAAATTATAATATGCAACAAAAAAAATCTGAAAGAAACAAGTTATTTTTAAGTTATTAGTCTTCAAAGTCTATACTTAAGTCAACTGTCTGAATGATCATTTTCTCTCTAATTATTGGTAATACGATTTAAAAAAAACTATCAATCTGTGAAACGTTTTGCCACTATATGATTCGAGGGTATTTATCATAGTATTGGTAGATAGCGTCATAGTCCCAAAAAAATGGATAATCATCAAGTTTTAAGTGTGTTTTCTTGTTACTTCGGCGATGTAACACCCGAAACAGAAAAACAGGTATTTGTTTTATTATTGTACCTTACACATGGATTAGGGTAACAATATTTGGTAAAAGTAAGGACATGGTAGTAATGATTTCAAATACTAACTAATATCTGAGCATGATACTAATTTAGTATGTTTCTTTCTTGATTAAAAACTGTAACACCCGAAACGTTTCGGGTATTACATTTTTATTTATATGTCGATAATGTGTGTATATTGCTTGGAGAAGTGAAAAAGTATTACTGTGAGGGTCCTTTGACCTCCCACTAGCGCTGGCATCGGAAAAGGAGTCATATTTCTCAATTTAAGACTTTTTTGAAATGTCGACTTAACACTAAAATTAAGGTATTGCTAAAAAGTGTTGATTTTTGACATTTCCAATAAATATCGTAATTAGAAATTAAAGTAATGCGATTTCAAGCCAAAAACAATAGAAAAAGCTATATTCTGAAGAAAAATTAAACTTGAACTTTGTATATTTTTTAAAAAAAGCTGCTTCGTAATTTCAAACCAGAATTCTCTCTATTTGTGTTTATTTGTTGTACTCCTTATTTTGTAGTACCTAGAGACTAATAAAACACCTATTTTATCGATAAAACGCGTTGAATTTTCGTACTCGTAACACCCGAAACAGAACCATTGTAACACCCGAAACAAAGAAAAAAATTATAAAAAAATAGTAAAACGTTTTATTTAACAGTGATTGTATGTTACATGGTTTGTAAATGTCATACTTTAGAAGTCCTGTAAGTTTTAGGTATGATTCCTTAAGAAAATTCGCTAAATTTCGAGTAAATGCAGCAACAGTCAGAACATAGAGGCAAAATCTCGTAACGCCCGAAACGCACACTTTTCGATTCATATTTTCGTTATCCTACATTCTAAGCTGTACAAACTTTATTATTTAGATAAAACAACTAAAAACGGACAGATTAAGGCACTAACATTATTAAAATACTATTTCAAAATACATGAAATTGTTGAATATGTGTGTACGAACGTAACACCCGAAACGATGGAATGACCCATAGGCTAAATTTTATTTTGGAAAAAAATAGGGTTCCGTAAAATATGTAGATAATGTAGTCCAAGCGCGCGAAGCCGCGGGCGGAAAGCTAGTAGTAAATATATGTGCCAGATTTGATGGCTACGATTTCTACTACAAAATAATGCTAAGATCAAGTTCAAATTATGAGCGAAGGAAACTATTTGCTTCTAGAATGAAGAATGTTCACTAATTTTGTTTTTTAGCTTTCTGTATTCTCTGTTAAAAATAAAAAATACACGTGAAAGAATTATTTCGATACGTCAATTAGTTTCCAAGATATTGAATTCTAAAAGTGCGGGCGGCGGCCGGCCCGCCATTTTATGCGCGTGACGTCATATTACAACGACTGGCTCATATTTGTATGGGTGGAATCTTGCAAACTGAATTAAGACCCACTTCCAGGCAACCGATTAAGCTGAAATTTCGCAAACACATGTGATTTGGATGACCATGCAATATTATGATGACATGGAGCTGATCTGATGATGGAGCTGGAAGGTGGCCATAGGAACTCTATAATAAAATGACTTAAATGCATCGAGTTTGGGCTCGTTCGTTTTGTATTGATGAGTATTTTAATTCTATATAGTAATCGGGGTCTAATGATGGAGCTGGAAGGTAATTCGCAATAAAACGACACAATCGCATCAAGTTTGGGTTTGGTTCAATTTTAATTTCTGTGATGGGTCTGGGTGTTAATATGTATAATAAGTTTGTATTTACAAAAAAAAAATATTTAAGTATGTTTATATCCATTTTCTAGTGAGCGGACGCTGTGAATGTACGTCACGCGGGGTCACGTGACCGTCGGCGGGACTCAATATTTAAGCGAACTTTGAATGCCTATAAAATCATAACTACTGGGTATTTTTGAATGAAATAAAAACTAATGTATTTGTAAATGTAAAAGCTTAACTGTAACATAGGTTTCAAGTGATTTTGCATACCTAGTAACATTCTCAATTGTGCCAAAGCGCACCTCAGATCAGACTAGTAGACGTCAGTATTGCTATAGTCGTTCTAATAACATTGCTGTATTATTCATAATAATATTGTGCTGTTGGACGGACTATTGCGCTTGCAGCCGAGGCAATGAAATGTAAGCGGACAACTGGCAAATGAAATAGCCGACGATTGAAACTATCGAGTTGGAAGTTTGAACCGACTAACCTTTGCCTGTAGCTTTGTTTTTTATGCAGGTATTTTTGTATTTGTTTGTGTGTTATGTGAATGTAGCAGAAAATAGAAAAAAAAAACTTCTCTCGGGAACTACGTGTCGAGTAAAAAAGAGGGTTCTGATTTCTGACGTTCTGGAGTAATCAATGTTAAACTTAGTAGCTAAATGATTACAATCACTATGTAGGTACCTCATTATGAATCTAAGTAGGTACCTACATAGATATACGCTCATACCCATGCCATACATAGAAATACGCTTTTGAAGGACAAGGGGGAAACGTTATTTGAAATGTAGTTCATTGAAAATGTACATCAAATACCTCCTTTATCTACTAACGCACGAGGAAAAAGGGCTATTATGCCGAATTGGGTTAGTCCATAGAATCGAGTGGCTCACAATCTGTTAATGATCGTCATTCATTAGCAAACATTCGGTGACATCACGAACCGAACAGAATAACTTGCACACATCTGCGACCTTTGTTCTTTGTTGTCGTGTCCTAAACAATCCAGGTAAATATGTAATAAGCTAATCCCAACTAATATTATAAATGCGAAAGTAACTCTGTCTGTCTGTCTGTCTGTCTGTCTGTTACGCTTTCCCGCTTAAACCTCGCAACCGATTTTGATGAAATTTGGCATAGAGATAGTTTGAGTCCCGGGAAAGAACATAGGATAGTTTTTATCCCGGTTTTTGAAACAGGGACGCGCGCGATAAAGTTTTTCTGTGACAGACAAAATTCCACGCGGGCGAAGCCGCGGGCGGAAAGCTAGTGGATAATAAAGCTACTGGACTTGTAGACAATGAGACAATGACAAAGAATAAACGCTTAAGGATTTGTCACACTCGAGGCGTTCTGCGGGAAACTTTGTCGGTCTCTATACAATTCGTATATAATGTATACGATCAGACTGTTCGGGCTAGGGTTTGTACCCGGGTAATCCCGGAACCGAAAGAACCGGGAAAACCCGGGTTTTTTCGACAGCTTAAGAACCGGTTTTTAAAAATTCAAAACCCGGTTTTTTCGGTACTTTCGGGTTTTGCATATTTATCTAAAAATCTGTTATAGGTATTAGGCATGAGTAGTAACAAGAACATTGCGAACGTATAGAGAACCTAAAGATATCAGATTAGCTACTAATAAAGATTACCTACTTATTGGTTTTGTATTTTGTTTTTTTTTATGAGATATGTAAATATTTTAAGCATTTTTCTTACATTTTTTTTTTAAATCACTGGCATATTTTTGTTTGCGCTTACGCTGCGACAGGTTATACAGAAGATTGACGAGTATAACTTGCCACTATGCTTGGCGTTCGTAGACTATGAGAAGGTCTTCGATTCGTTCGGGTCTTGGGCAGTGCTTACAGTCTCTTCAGCGGTGCCGTATTGACTATCGGTATATCGAGGTGCTGAAGTGCTTGTACAAAAACGCCACCATGTCGGTCCGAGTACAGGAGCAGAGCACGAGGACGATTCCTCTGCAGTGAGGCGTTAGGCAGGGAGATGTTATATCTCCTAAACTGTTCACCACTGCATTGGAAGACGCTTTCAAACTCCTTGAATGGAAAGGATTCGGCATAAACATTAATGGCGAGTATATCACTCATCTTCGGTTTGCCCACGATACTGATTGTGGTCATGGCAGAATCGTTGTAAGATCTTGGCACAATGCTCAAAGACCTTAATCGAGTTTCCTAACAGGTAGGCCTGAGGATGAATATAGACAAAACAAAGCTTATGTCCAATGTCCATGTTGCGCCCTACCCAGTTTCGGTTGGGAGCTCAATCCTCGAGATTGTTGACGATCCAGCTAGGTAGGTCCAATTTCGAAAAGGGAGTCAATCGTCGAATCCAACTCGGCTAGGCAGCGTTCGGGAAACTACGCAACATCTTTTCATCCAAAATACCTCAGTGCCTGAGGTCGAAAGTCTACAACCAATGTGTGTTACCAGTGATGACTTATGGCTCGGAAACGTGGCCTCTCACTATAGGCCTTATACAGAAGCTCAAAGTTGCACAGCGTGCTCTGGAGAGGGCTATGCTCGGTGTTTCTTTATGAGATCGAATCAGAAATGAGGAGATCCGTAAATGAACTAAAGTAGCGACTTTAGTTCATTTACGGATCTCCTCATTTCTATGTCAGCGGATTCAGCGGACATAGCCCGACGCGGACGCAAAACTGACGGCCGATGGGGCAGGAAGGTCCTGGAATGGAGGCCGCGTACCGGAAAACGCAGCGTGGAACGTCCACCCACAAGGTGGACCGACGACATCATAAAGGTAGCAGGGAAGCGCTGGACGCAGGCCGCTACCAATCGATCAACATGGAAAGCATTGGGGGAGGTTTATGTTCAGCAGTGGACGTCCTATCCTATGGTTTAAAATTAAATGATGATGATGATGATATTTTTGTGTGAGAGTTGGCAACACTCCTTCTCCTTTATTTGCTTTGCATCTGACAGTCAATATACAGGGTGTTAGGTAAATGGGTATATGAGCCGACACTAGCCCATGTTAACATGGGCATATAAATGGTATGGTGAAGTCAGAAATTTGATATCGTGATTTTAATTTTTTTAATTTTCATACAAAATAAATTTTACAAATCCGATTTGTATGAAAATTAAAATAGTTAAAATGAAGATATCAATTTTCTGACTTCACCATACCATTTATATGACCATGTTAACATGGGCTAGTGTCGGCTCATATACCCATTTACCTAACACCCTGTATAAATAGTCAAATATATCGATAAGTTGGATGAAAAAGACTGATTGTGGTACTTCAATTGAAAACTAATTATTTTACTTTTTTTCTATTTTTGGGAGTAGAATTTAGTAAAAATAGAAAAATATTGTAAATCATGTTTGTTGATTATTCCTAGTCTATTCAAAGAAGTGTTATTTCAATAAAAAAAACATAATCAAAATATTGTTTTTTTGGAACCGAAAGAACCGAAAAAACCGGGGCTCCCGGTTCTTATGACCACCAGACCCGAAAAACCCGGTTCCTCAAACCAGAACCGATTCTGCATTCCCTAGTTCGGGCCTGAGCAAAGAACTTTTGCCGCACCGCTGATAGATTTCCTTGTCACGACCGCTGATAGATTGTTTTGATTGCCCTGACAGACAATGCTGTCCATGTCCACGATGCGGGCTGCGTTCACTTTGACCTAATCGCAGACCGCATGCAGTGTGGCAAATCCTTTCAACATAAGTTGGCATCGTTATAATTTGCTCCTCGCAGACTACAAACTTTTAGTCGGCCGATACCAATGTGCGCACTTTCATACATGTCCATACTGATTTACAGCCCGACCCAACTAACGGCCAACTAAAAGTCGGTGGTCTGCGCCTAGGCTTAATGTAATTAGATTTTGGTCGTACTCGTAAATTATTAAATACGGCGCTTCATACTTCAACTTGGCGCAAGAAGCTTGGTTTATTTGATAAATAAAGTAAACAACAGCATTTCTTTACATGGAAAATATAGATAGAGATAAAACATACTTTGACAGACATTAAGTTGATTTGAAACGCCACGTATTTTAATCAAGTCCAGTTACATCTCACCTCTCATCGTCGCTTCTACAAACTTGTATCCCATAAATTCGCCTCTGTCGCTTAGCAACACGGTTTAAATTTGACCCAAGGTATAAATAAAAACCGCACTTTGTAAATCGGACACGCACATCCAGATGCGGCACGCATTCCGCGTAAATACATAAAAATGTATATCAATCGATAAAACGATACGAACCCGATCGATGTGTAAACACAGAGCCGCGAAGGTAAAACCGTAAGGTTGTGAAGGTCGAAGCAGAGACGGTATAATGCAAGATGGCAGCGAAAATTCGAAATGCAAAACGTTTGCTGACCAGTGACCATGAATATTTTATAAATAACCTATTACTCTACTTATATATACTAGCCCCTTTACAAAAAAAGTTACACGCACGAGGTGATGTGAACACAAGTTTTAACTGACGTTTAGTAAGGAAATGACATTTGATACTTGTTCAACGCGCGTGTAACATTTTATTAGTAAGGTAGAGAGCTATAATAGAGCAATAATTAGGGGCGTAGAGTGCATGATGCAATTAAATAGGTAAAGCCTACCTGACAACAATAATATTTTAACGATGAAAATCTAATCAAATTAGTATTTCCCGTCATTGTTTTTAATATTGCATGAGAAACCCAAATTACATGTACCTACAATAATTTTGATTTATTTCACAATCGTAGTTGATTTCACTTGGGAGAGATATCTCTCGACACGTCTGAAGTATTTAGACGTCTATGTATTTAAACTTCAAGTAATTTATGACTAATACCACTAATACTTCTATCATAAAAGTTTTATAAAAACTAAAATTTTAAGGATTTATGTTTAGTTACGTGTTATCCTCTTTACGTCAAACTGTAATGACATTCTATACGAGTAAATCCTGCTGTGTATCCTAGATTCGATATGAATTTTAATTATTTATACTAATTGGCTTTATTTAGTTACCAACAAAACTACAACGATAACTGCCACTAACACATTTTAATGACTTGTTTGAATTTACTTTGGTTTTTTAAGTAATCAAAAGGGATGTTCCCATTATATTTTTTAACTTATTCCCTGATGTTAAGATTCAAAAACAAAGAAAAATTTGAACTTACCATGCCCGTAAAAGATTTAATTAAAGTTATAGTCAATCAGTCGATAGCATAACATAAACCATACATTCATAATACTCCCATAGCAAGCCCGACATCTCCGGTTAATTATAAATTAATATGTACAAAGTAGGTCTCTGTGACATTAAGCCGGTGCCACATGATATAATTCACGCGTACCCTCTGCGTGCTTTTGGCAGACGACCGTAGCCTCTTATAATAATGTAGGGTTGTCAACGGGACTGGGATAATCACTTCCTGGTTGGCAGAAAGCAAAAGTACTTACTGAGATATTGTGTTTAAATCATTGGTTAATTAGGTAGGTTAAAACTAATAGCAAGTCATTTTTTTTAATTTAAAACTGCTAATCTGAAAGTTAAAGCCGCAAAGGGAGGATATGAGTTACATATTTTTACATACTGGTATAGATATGTATAGCTGCACTAGAACTATTTATTAGTGGAATTAGCTTATTCTCTCACGTAGGTGGATACTTCTAAAAACAATCACTTTAATTTAATGTTTAGTGAATATTTAATACTGGTCACTAGCTTCAAGTGTAGCAGTCAACCCTAACCACGGCGCTTCGGACCTACACGTTACGTACAAACGCACTAAATATAACCCACCGACGTGTGATGTTATTAGAATATTTCCGCTTTTTCACAAACCGGCAAACGTCAGCACTTTTTATAATATCGCAAGGTTGCTCGCCAAGGCCATCTGACACGGTTCAAGCATTCGACCACGATGAAAAAATGAATGTCAACTTAGCAGCCGTAATAGTTACCATTTCCCAGCTGGCAGAACAGCAGAATTTGACTCACCAATTTGCGGTGGTAGAGTTTTATAAAAGCCTCAGCAATTTAATTCTAAAATAAACCCATCGGCAATAGGAAGTTGCGTTTGCTACAGAAAATAATTTAATCCATGTCTGCGTGAGATAAAAAGTTAGGAACTTGTTAGTTTAACATCAAGAATTTCCAGTAATTTACCAAAAGCTGCAGAGATTTCTCGCACAAAAAATACTTTTCATAACAAAAAATGAAGCAGACATGGCCGACGATGTAGACGTATCTATTACATTCATAACTCACCAGTAGAACCAGGGCGGGCCGCTAGTACATCATAAATGCCTATCTAGGCAGGTTTAAGACGGCAAGTAATCCGTAGTTAAAACAAAAAAGAGATTATAGTCTTGATTTGTTGAGCTAATTAAAAAGATACAGAGTTAATTACGAAGAATGCGTCTACATTTAAAACGTAAATCGGTTGGGCTTGTTATTTCTTGGTAAGAAGTTAAGCATAAAAAGAGTGATTCCAGGATATTAGCCATATTAGCTTTATGCTCTAGTTCGAAAGAAGAAATGTTAACGACCATGATACTGGTCATGCTCGAACTGATCCGAAAAACATCGAATGTAAGTTCTCAGACTAACAATATAATGCTAGACTTTCTCATGGTAATAATAACGTTGTAAAGTTCTTATGGCAACTATCAAAAACATATTATAGCAACGCAAAATTTCTTAGGGAATTGTCAAAGTTTCAATAGAGCAACTAGCAACAAATCGACATTTTTATATTTAAAACCATCATACCCAAAGGTACTTGTAGACTTGTTAATTCAACCGCATCTACGTCAACACTGGATTAGGGCATGAATATCGGAATCTCGGAATCTCGTAATATCGGAATCTCGGACTGCCAGATCCGATATTTCAATTCCGATATTGAGCGATCCAATATCGTAATATCGGAATCAGATAAAAGTTTTAATTGAGATTTTAAACAAAGCGTTTAAACTCGCCACAACCTGCCACAAAGCCCAAAGTACATGATTGGCAAAGACCAATGATTTTCTCATGTCTCTCACCATCACTATTTATGGTTAATTT
This sequence comes from Ostrinia nubilalis, assembly GCF_963855985.1. NCBI lineage: Eukaryota > Metazoa > Arthropoda > Insecta > Lepidoptera > Crambidae > Ostrinia > Ostrinia nubilalis. The sequence continues at coordinate 21,932,947 of NC_087119.1, read as the reverse complement.
AACTTGTTCTAAATAAATTTTAGCATTTGCCATATGTACTTGGTCAACAAAGAAAGACATCTCAACTCCTTTTCAAACATTAATTTTACTGGACTATGGAGTTCTGCGTACTATGTGCCTTGCCCATTGCCACTTCAGCTTACTAATCCGTCGGGCTATATCAGCGACTTTAGTTAGTTTACGGAGCTGATTAGATCTCGTAAAGAAACACCAAGCTTATCCCTCTCCATAGCACGCTGTGCCATAAATTCAAAGGCCACGTTTTCGAGCCGTATATCATCACTGGTAACACACACTAATGGAAGACTTTCATCTTCGTATTCGACGATTTACCTCTTTCTCGAAATTGCATCTAACTACCTAGCTAAGCGTTTGTCCGAGATAGACATACTTACTTGTCAACAATCTCGAGAATTGACCTCCTAACCGAAACTGGGTAAGGGGCAACATGGACATTCGACAAAAGCTTCGTTTTTTCCATATACATACTCTTCGAGCATTGTGATATGTCTTGCAACGGTTCTGCCTTAGAACGCAAAACAGACTGACGATGAGGCAGCAAGATTCTGAAGTGGAGGCCACGTACCGGAAAGTGCAGCGTAGGACTCATAACCACAAGGTGGACCGACGACCTCATAAAGGTAGCAGGAAGGCGCTGGATGCAGGCCGCCACCAACCGGACATTGTGAAAACAGCATCAGAGCCTGTGTTCAGCAGTGGACTTCCTATGGCTAACATGATGATGATGGCTCGTGGTTTTGTGAGTCAAAAAGGAACAAATTACAAGCATATTCAAGTTTTTTACCACTCTCTACAATTTTTGTAACACGTGATTTGAATGACTCTAAAATTCATTCCGCCAACATAAAACAGGGTAATATAATGTAGGAGAAAAAGTTTGTTTGATACCTGTGATTTTACAAAAACACTTTAATTATTTGCTACTTAGTCCATAAGTCTAATTATAGGCTCGTTATCAGTAACCATTCATTATCAGGTGATCCGTCTGCTCGTTTGCGTCTTGTCACATAAAAAAACCAAATGCAATGGATGAATGGATACCCATAACGTAAAAATAGTTTTAAAATACTTCAATTTTATGAAGTGCTGTTTTGTACCAAATTAAAGATTTTGATTAAAATCATTATTTTTATTGTAAACAATCCAGAATTCTTACGAATATAACGAAATGTTAATTTTATAGCACATGAACTCAATTCCGATATTAATATCGGAATTCCGATATTGAGATCTAATATCGGAATCCAATATCGGAATTGAAAACCTTCCGATATTACATGCCCTACACTGGATACTCTTGCATCATCTCAAAAGACAGACAGGTCGAGAAAGTCAAAACTCTTACCAGAAATAAAAGGGAATCAGATATGATTACAAATTTTATTTTACATTAAGTTGCTTACTTTGGGGCTAGCTGGCGCTGTGTGAAATTGTCCAAAGATTTAAAAAAAAAAAAAAAAAAAAAAAAAAAAAAAAATTCTTTCAGACACCATGCTCAAGATTTTTCCAGAATATTCCACGCTATGAATCAGTAAGATTTTTTAAGTTTACTGTAATTTGTGGAATGTGTCAGTATGTGGGAGATCACAGTCTGTTTTGACGTCACCGTCGACGTCAGCGGGGCATTACGGTAGCGACTAGCGACACAGACAAGTAGTGGCGCTATCGGCAGAACATTTATTTGTGCTCACTCGCGGACTGTGCCAAACTGCCAAGACGACCGGTGGAAAACCTTTTAGATCTAAACCAGACGACACTTGGATTAGGCTGTCAGAACCACGCGTTTGTAAGAAACGAGTTTGCCGGAGAAGTCAAACGCCGGGAATTAAACGCTTCAATTAACAAAACGAGGATAAATATTACCAATAATTGTTTCCTAGAACAGTAGCTCGATTAGGTGTTGTCGAAAAGGTTAACATAAATACTTATAATAAAAAACATTTTAATGAGTATTACCATTGTACAGTCAGGGGAAAGAAAGCAGAAATTGGATGGATTTCCCATATTATGTATCATTGTCGCAAGTTATATTTTACGGTCTACATCAAAATCTGTAAAGCGGTTTTAAGGTGAACGTTCACCAGTCCGCATTGGACAACGCCGAACGAACTTACCAATCGATTTCATCCAGAGATTTTTCTAGAACTGTGATAATCGTGTGACGTCCTACAGGATTTCAAGAAGTCAATTCTTTCGGCTATTTCACTGTTGCTTCTAAACTCTAAAGTGTATGATCACCTTTACCCGTCATTCGGTGGCGGGCAGTGCCAAGCGGCGTCGCCGTAAATCTCGTAGGTTTACAACTCGCCATCTGCGATTCTTGTAGCCGTTCTATTCTCGATATCAGTCATTACACGGCTGACCGCTTTGGGGGCATCGATTGGTCAAAAATGTACTACACGTGGGGAAAATGATAAATATTTTTTTTAATACAGAGAATAAGTTTTAGAATGGTACGCTCTGGTAGTGTAGTGTAGGGTATAGCATCGTCCCATCATATTTAATCACACTATGACACTTTTTTAGTCATGGTACGCATTGCGGAGATTCATTGAGTATGTTATGAGTACACAATGAATCACGCGGTGAATTTTATAGCGATTTTAGTACATTCCCCATTTTAACGTCAACGAGCAACGGATTGCTGGTTTACCCATTTTATTTGTCCTAGTCGTAAGATAGCAATAGCAATATCATCCTACTAGTATTATCATGAAAGATTTTGAAAATGGATGTTTGTTACTTTAACATGATAAAATCAATCTACCGAACAGATTTTGATGAAACTTGACAGTAATATCCTACATCATTACATGTCAGGTTATCGTAAAAAATAATAATCTTGCAAATGTATAACAAAACAATGGTTTATCGGTCAGAATTAAAACCACCGGATTACTTGATTGGCGTGTTGGGTCAAGAAATTAGCTCGTTCACGTAATATCCGTCGTCCCCGTCATTCTGTTTGATCTTTGGAGACTGAGAATATTATGATAAGTTGTCAAACAACTGTCATGCCTTCAACGAGGTATATTAAACCTTTCGTATGATTATTATGGTAGTACAGTGGGTATAGCAGCGTCCTAACTGATAAGGTTAGATTTTTGTTATTATACATTGTTAAATGTCAAACATTGTGTGATGTAAATAATACAGATGGCATAATTTATGATCAAAAAATTTCAGCCATAATTCATATGCACTAGACCATTGCGTTTACTACATAATATCTACGAAACATTGAAAGCTATTAGTAAGAAGTTTGTTGTAAATGCATGTGTACTGCAGTTTTGAGCGTATTTTGGTACACTTTACAAATAACCAAAGCCAATGTTACCAATTTCCATGCTATTTCAGTATTAGCAACATTGAAACACGTTAGTTTAATTTATTTAGTTAGTTTTTAAGAGTGAAGAACCCCATCAGCTCGACCATTTGTCTTAATTATTGTCCTCGTATCGTAACTCCCGAAATATATTTACAGTGATATTTTCGCTGTGGTCAAGGAAACAGCGTGTAATGCCGAGAAGCGGAAACTTCTATTAGCACATAGGCCGTTTGCTGGCACGGGTACGGAGAAAAACGCGTTACGAGCAATTTTGAACGATTTTGTGTGAGTGCTTGGTTAGGCTGCACAGCACACGTGGGCGCGGTGCGTTGTACAGTCAGCGTCGAATAGTAGTTTGTGACACCCGAAGTGGTCAAAAAGTTGACGGCACAACCTGTCCAATGGAGAAGTTTCGTGATGCTGAAAATATTTCAGTGAATGGGATTAAAATATCCAAAACTACAGCACTGGACCAGGGGTAATTTCACTGTTTGTACCCCGAATGAGTGCCGTGACGTCACCGATCAAATAGCGCGAAATATTTGTTATGCGCAACTTTGGGGCCTTGTAACTTCTTTATTTGTAGAGATATTTTCATAATTCTCTCACAATTATTATTGGTTTTACTTATATTTTTAAGTTTTATAATAGAAAAAAATTTGATGTGTAGCGAAATTTTTGGCTGGGTGTCACTATGTGACGCTGACTGTACCAAATATATCAAACATGCGCGGGCGCCACTATGGACACTGGAATAAGATTTCATGTATGAGTACGGGCCGCGCTAGCGCTTGCAGCCTTGCAGCCTGGCCTAGCACTGAGATTGAGCGAGTACGAATATCTTCTGACGTTTTGGATCAGGATCAGCAGATTTCTACAACAGGAATCAATTACGACCTTACAAACCTTCACTCTTAAAACAACTGTCAAAATGAATTAATGTAAAACTACACACGTTTATTTTAAAATCCATTAAACAGACATAATTAATAGCATCAACGAGACAAACAGATGCCGTGACCCCTTAACGGTGGTCTATTTAAAATTCAACGTTCAACGTGCACACAATGACAGAACAGTAAAATTAATTCTAACTGCAAGTCCACCGAATGATTGGCGCTAACACAATCGGTGACCTATGGTTAATTACGTATCGTAACATCGCCAGTATTTGCATTTACAAAGTTCAACACAATTTAGATAAATTGTCAAGAACGTAACTTGTTGCAGATGATAATCTGAGGTTATGTTCCTTATAACGACCGGCATCGTTAGCGCACTGTTCGCCGCGACAAATGTCTTGGAGCATGACAAGTACGGTTTTATCTTATGGGCCGTCTGGGCTAGTGGTTTGCGTAACAACACCAGCTGTTGCGGCTTCAAATCCCGGCGGGAGCAAAATGTAAATGTGATGAACACGAGCATGTCAGCTTGGAGTCATGGACGACTGTGTTTACGTATACATAAATGTATTATTTGTTACAGTCACTACGTATTGAGAGCTGGGTAGGTAATATTGGTGTACTTATAATATGTTGGATTTGTTTCGATATGACCGAAATGTTTCAAATAAACTTTTTAAACAGACGTGATTCAACACTAAACGTCAAACTCGGTCCACGTCAAAATAATACTTTCTTCACTGCACTGCCGACCTTCGCAAATATTAATAACAACAATGCTGTGATATCATAATGTTTGTCGGTTCGGAAATAGTCCGTAAGCAGCCAATTTGCCTGACCTCGAGAGAGCTACTTAATTAATTAATCTTAACAGACGCATCCTCGATGAGGTCAATAGTTCAATTCTGAAGCATTCTTTTACAATCGACTTTTAAATTGGAAGAGCATTTTAAATGCTAAAGGTTGATTCAGTCTAATATTCATAAATGATAAAATATAAAATATTTTTTGGTGGCATGACTACCATAAAGCGCAGTGTGCCACAGTTCGATTCTCAATGGGAACTTACTTTATGTGCTAGTGTGTTCTGGGCGTATCTATTTATGCAAAGATTTATTACAAAACACTAAGGTCAGGAATTTTGATAGCTCAATACAAGCACTCTATCTGATGTCAGGATCAAAACATCAGAATAATAAAAGGCTTATTGAGGAAGAGGCTAACCAATAAATGCCTACGCCGGTAAGGCGCTGCTACGTCTTTACAGTTAGTGTTCATTTAACAGCGTCGCTTATTAGTTAGGCCTTAAGCCTTGCGAAATAAGGATTAAAAGTGGTCAGCTGACCATGAGGATACTATTTCATAAATCCATCCCACTCGTTGCTTCATTTGACCTGTGGCTAATTGTTTCTAAGAATATGCAAAGATAGTTAATCTTGAGAAAATGGGATTGAAACTAAGTGCATCTTCAATAAAACTTAAGTGATTTATGTATGTCATTAAGCTATGAGCTCATCCGAAAGAAAATCCAACAATATTGTGTTATAGTCAGCTAAAGCATAGACAAAATAGTGCAAAGTACTTTGAGAACATGCTCAGGCTAAGATTGAACACTCGCGACCCGAAAAAAATGCTAATGAAGTCGACCGGAAAGGTAATGCAATAAATAAGAGTTACCGCAGTATGAAAGTTTAACTCTAAATAACAAAATCAACTACTTCTCTCATTTCATTTAAAGGATAAATCAGAAATACTAACGAAACTTTCTTATTTTAGTGACTCAGTCAGTGCCAAATTGTAACTATACACGGTATTCTAGAATGAGACTCAATTAAAACATCAAACTAGTTTTGACACTGTGATTAGTCTGAATCGAATAATTCAACCAATCCCGACTTAAAACTAGTTATAAATTGAAATCAATCGAGTTCTGAGTAATTATAGAACGCCAGTCTAAGTCTCTCGGACGAGTCTTTGTCGGAAAGGTAGAGCTCACGTCAACTGACCAATCGTCAGTGACGTTTGGCGAATAGGAATCGATTTAATAATCGAAGTTTAGCCAATAATACCTTATCGAAAGCGACATTTGACGCGAGTTTCACTTTCGGTATCCACGTCATACTGCAAACACTAATTCTACAGCCGACAAGAGTATTGACCCCGAATCCGTAGCATACAGTTTTCATTAAAGTTAAACATAACTAAAAATGTATCCGTTCCACATAAAGCAGACCGTGGAAGCTGATGCTATTTTAACAATATCAATGACATACTATGTGTATGTTAACGTATTTTCAAACGGCGCGATTATTCTTACAAATACGCATCGTTTCCAAGCCGGGCTAGCGATTCACATGCGCAAACGCATCGACTATGACTATGACTTGTATCGTGTTGCAATGCGTCATCGAGAGCTCGAGATGTAGTTGTGATGCAATCGCGATGGTTGTAGCCATGTGGTTGAGAGTAAACCGTTCTTTGCTCTGTGCCACAACACATGTAATGCATCATTGGGCGCTGTATGTATAAGATAATGTTGTAAGACTACAGAGGGAGTTACAACCAACCTCCAAGAAACACAGTGGAAACATTTTCTTAATTACTTCATAATTTATTGGATCAGTGATTCATTGAATTGAATGAACTATGCCTCCATAGTTTCGAGTTGGATGTATTCACAAAATCGCAATAAATTACTAAAATAACCCTCCTTCTGGCGCAGTCGGGTAAAAAGAAAACTTTCTGCACGTTCGAGAAAGCTCCACAGTTAAAATAGGTTTCCGTGGTGTTTCTACAAACACATACTGGGAACCAACAATGGACTTCGTTGGATTTGAGCGATTGTTTGTACAATCGCAGATCCAGTATCAATATTGTCTTTGGACACGGCTATTCTTTGCCATCACCGAACGTCATAGATGTAAGTCGACTACTTTTGTAAACGATGGACTGATCAATGAATTGCAACGTGATAAGGCACGGAAAACAGTACTTACTGAATATTCTAACGGAGCTCGAGAAATCCCCTTTAAGGCGATTAGAGTCCTCAATGACCTTGGGCGTTTGACCTTCACGCCGCGCGAAACACCCGCGCACCCCGCACGAAAACTCCGATTTGACACCGATCAAAATTACACGGGCATAGGTAGATACAGAATAGAAGCTCTTTTTTCATGACATTACTGCCTATTATTTTAAACTTAAATTGATGAACCTTGATGTCGGTGTCATTTAACTCAGGCGTAAAGGTATTTAATAAAAATAACACAATCCATGAACATTTTGTACGGGATATTTTTTTTTTTCGTAAATTTTCTAATGTTTTTGTCGGTTCAGCCGTTCTCGAAATTTGAACATGTAATATGTAGGTAACTTCGGGTGGAATCTTGCAAGCTGAATTTGCTAGACCAACTTCCTGACGACAACTGTAGGTGTTGGAACACATAGTAGTATAATTGTCTTTGGTTTAAAAAAGCAAATGTTTCTTCTTTTGTCTATTGTCATTCTCTTTGTGTCACTTATGAAGAATAAACTGAAAATGTGTTTAATCTCGTCTTTTTATTACAAATCCTTCAACAACTGATTGAGTTAAAATCTATATAAATAAAAATGAATTGATGTTCGTTAGTCTGATTAAAACTCGAGAACGGGTGGGCCGATTGAGCTGATTTTGGTGTTAAAATGTTTGTCGTAGTCCAGGGTAGGTCTAAACGGTGAGCAAATAAGGAAAGATTTGCTTAATTATTCTACGGAACAGAGTTCGCCGGGTCAGCTAGTTTTGAATATACATGTAATTCGGATGACAATGCAATATTGTAATGACATGGAGTCGATCTGATGATAGAGCTGGAATGCCAGTGGCCCCATAGCAATTCCGGGATTAAACGATTCCATCGAGTTTAGGCTCGTTTGATTTATATTATACTATTTATTTATTTATATAAATATAAGTAAGTAATATTATGTAAGTAAGCTACTTTAAAAATCACGAGTACCTACCTACTTCAATTCTCAAAGGCAAACAGCTACAGAACGAAAAATCTTTGCTACTACGCCGCAGCAAATTCTGCATCATAAATAAAAAAATAAATTAAAAGAAAAAACCTTTTTTTTTAAACAAGTTTTTGTATGCTAATAATTTTAGTTTCATGACATGCTCCCAAAATTCATCATCTTATAAGAGGATTTCAGTTTTTGTCGACGAAACTTTTTAATTACGTTTCATGGTTAGGTAATTTAGGGAAGTTTGTTTGCACTTAACATGAAAAATATTATGGTATCAATGTACTGTGTACCTATGCACCTTCAGTGGCAACAACAAGGTCTATTGACTACCTATAGTCTACTAAAGGCATGAAATAAATTAATTTTCACCAAAAATTAAAACCAACTCCAAAACGAATCACCAATAGGTAGGCTGTCACCGACTCCTAAAATATAAATCATGATATACGGGCATTTGTAATCAGTATCCACATTTTTTAATAAGCTCTATAGAACAATTTATCAATACCACTTTATCTTTTTTTTAACTGTGGTATTTTCGCAAAGAAACATATTGAAAATCTAATTCTAAATGGCCCATTTGCGCCGAGCCCAAGTATGAAAAATATAAATTGTTTTCTTCACGTAAATCGATTAAGTTACCGATTCTGATTGCAAAGGCCTAGTAAATAAATAACGGGATATATTTTCAACTTTTACTTATCTAGTGCCTTTTTTTTTGGAGTCGATTTTTTTACACTAATTTCTATTTAGGTAGATAATAGCGTCCGAGCATGCCTTAATTCAATCGTATCGTCTGACTGAACGTGCTCTATGAACAACTCTGACATAAAAACTATTGTCAAACAAAGACTAGGTTGCACCATCTTATTTTAAATTTGACAAAAGTCAAAAATCTGTCAAACTCCATACAAAAAAACACCGGTTATCGCCAAAGCTACGGTCAAAGTTAGGTCACGTCAGGTGGTGCAACTCAGCCAAAGAAAAAATTCATTTTGATCGCTAATGTCAGTTTGCAGCGAGTGACACAACCTCCTCGTCTGAAGGCCAGCGGCCGACTGCCGCCCGCACCCCGCGAAGGCCCCCTCAACAGCAAAACGTTCGGAATTTATCAAAAGTAAAATTTATGAATGAAAGTAATGTTCGATTGAAAAACGCAACGTGTCATTTAAAGATTAAAGAATTCCTAATCTATTCGTGCAAAATGTTTTAAATTAACATAGCCGTTTTGGAGGAGTAGGGAATTTAAGTAAAAAATCGATGTCCAGTATTTATTTTTTAAATCCAAAACAAAGAGACGTAGCGAAAATTCAAACGTCACAAATGTAGTCCTTGAACTGTTGTATAACATATATTTTTTTCAACTATTTCTGTCCAGCAGTAAAAGAGGAGTAGGCTTTACAAAATGCCCATTTGACGCGGATTGAGGACTCTAATCGCCTTAAGTAGACTTCAGTTATTTCAATGAATGACGGACGCGTGCCGATATATAATTCATTAAAATTATGTCAGATTTATTATATCCAGCCGCTACTTATTTCCTAGTCAAGATTTATAATTTCATTTCTGATTTATGTAAGCCTGTACTGTACCTCCTTCTTTTTTGCAAAACAATATTTCGCAACAAAACACGCCGAAGTAAACAAAAAATATTTTTATAACAATTGTTTCTAAAATGGTAAAGAAAGTCTTGGATTTTTCTTGTTTATTAAGAAATGTGGAAACTTTTCAGGTTGTTACAAAAATATTGTACAGATTCAGTTCGTAAGTACAAACTTGGTTTTATAAAGTTGTATTTATGGACTATCCAAATGATGCTTTACGAATAAGTTTTAAAACAACCTGAAATAGCCATAAAGTTCCATACTTTTTTAACTGAACACTTATAAAATTAAGAAATAATAGGGAAAATGTTATCAGTTGCTAATAATAAATATGGTTTTGAAGTAGCTTCAGTTTCAAACTTGGTTTTCAAAGTTGATTTATAATATGCATTACAATTTTAATTTCCGTAAGAAATCGCAGTTAAAGATTTACAAATTGGTACAGATCAAAACTGAATCAAAACAAGTAACTGTAGGTATGTTATACACTGCAAACACTGCAATCGTTTCGATGTACGATGTACCACCGATGTTTTTCACAAACCTGAACCACGGTAATACTATCATACAGTATTGTAACTTCATATAAACGGACGAAACGCGAGCTTTCCTTCGAAATTCAAATCTCGGTATGCGCTCGACATGCAAAAGTCGGGGGTGTCGCGAATGTGCCACAGTAATAAACGGACGATGTGTTGTTTTTTAAACAGTAAGCGCTCTTTTTTTTATAAAAATAATTACAAGTACCTGTTTATACAGGGTGTTAGGTAAATAGGTTTATAAGCCGACACTAGCCCAGTTAACATTAAATGGTATGGTGAAGTCAGTGATTTATCATCATTTTATTTTTTGAATTTTCATACAAAATAAAATTTATAAAATCAGATTGGTATGAAAATTAAAATTATTAAAATGATGATATAATTTTTCTGACATCACCATACCATTTATATGCACATGTTAACATGGGCTAGTGTCGGCTTGTAAACCCATTTACCTAACACCCTGTATAATAATCAAGCATTTTGTACGCCTCAGTCGAGGCGCATTAAATCTTAACACAATATATTTTTTTTATTAAATCTACTAATCACAAAACTACGTGCATTTTTATCCTATTTCTATCACAAAGTATTTTATTTGTCAAAATAAAAAAAAAAATTACATTCACAAAACTAGATAAAAATTCTTAGTAGGCAGATGTAATGAATAGGGTCTGTAGGTGGGCAGCCCTATCGCATGTTGTCATACCGTGACGTTCCGCGCGGCTGTTGACATTTATTTCAAAAATATGGTCGAGTTGGAATACTGTATAGATAGTATTACCGTGCCTGAACCGTACAACACATATGCCCCCTGTGAGTTCCCACCTTAATATTGGAGAAATTTTAACGAGCACTCGCGGCCAAGGACAATTGATTTCCTATCGGGTCTGAATATTCAAATGTTGGAGTTCTAGCCAGCGGGGAACATGCAGCCAGGTCATAAAAGTCCGCGGCCATGTTATGAGTCACGGGCGCGGGGCAAAGGTCTCTAAATCCGGCGGGGTCGTAAGGACTGATAATTAAAACCAATTATTGACATGTTCCTTGAGTTAGTTAGAAGACCTCACAGACGAGATTTAAATTACTGGTGAAATATGTTTTTTCTATTCGTATTAGAATTATTTATCGTTACTAAAATGAGATCATATTTTGGTGGATTTTAAAAAACTTTGTTGATTTAAATATTGTATTGTATACTTTTTATAACATATTATAATATGTACGTTAGAATAACCTTACTATGTTTAATATCAGTAAGTTAATTAAAATTAATCAATATTATATTATAAACTATAATAATTGCAAACACATGCATCAAGTTTATAATAATCATTAATCACCAACACATTTCACAACGGGAAACGTGCGGTACATACAAGTCTTGTAACTGCGAACATCGTCAATTCTATCTTCAATGTTGCGTTTTCATGTGAGCTCGATGAACGAGCAGAATGCAACATTATTGCTGAGCTGAGAGACATTATCGTAATCGGATGCAATCGGAATGGTGTCTAGTCGGAGTGCGTTTGCGATGACATAATATCGCGATAGCGGCGCAAGTGTTGTGATGACCACATTGATGGGTTGCTTGGAAGCGGGATTAAGGGAGCGAAGTGGCGACGAGATGGTTCGCGCGCGAGTCTGACGGCCGGCAGACAGTCGGCGGCTAATTCTGGACAGTGACGTACGGTGGCCGAACGAAACAATCGAAAGCTATTCCGAGTGCTAATCTCGACGCACGTGACCGGCTGTGCCGCATTCTGATCGAAGCTGCGATTCGAGGAAGCTGATTGGAAACATAAATTGATGGGACGCTGTCGGCGCATAGCATGTTGCTTATAGTGCGCCTATGAGGGCATCGCAAGAATCCCATCTAACTCATTCAAGACACATTAATGTCCGGTAACGATTTAAAATCTAAACAAGAATATGTTGCATATCTGCCGCACACTTTTTGGTTTATAGCCTGCTAGGAATTTGTCTAAAGAAATCATTTACTATTAGTCAAATATTTAATAGTATAAATGCCAAAGTAACTCTGTCTGTTACACTTTCACGCCTGAACCACTGAACCGATTTTGATTTAAATTTATTATATGTAGAGATAGTTTAATCACATAAGATAAGATAGTTTTATCGTGGTTCAATGAAATTCAAAAATATCAATAACATTATGGGTTTCTAACTTCAAAAACCGAACTCCGGCAATTTTAGCCGGGGATTTAAAAAAAAAAGAGTAGCCAATTGTTCTAAAATGCTTATCTCTAAAACTTTGTTAAATAATAAAAGCTACTTGATACATTTTCACTAAATTGAAAATCTTTGGAGATCCAGTCCAAAACTTTTTTATATGTACTGTATACCATACTTTAAAATTAGCTCAAAAATAAAAATAATTAGGAAACATGTAGGAAGGTTTTTAACTCAAAAATTGGATCTGCAATTCTGCATTCACTCACTGTTAAAAGTTTAGCTTTTACAAATGTATGATACTAACTACAATAGTAATTAGGTACCTATTTGCCACTGAGCCATAAAAAACTTAACCCTTGAACGGCTGTTAAAGGGTTAATGCTACCAGGATGAAATGTGTTAACAAAGTTATTTTTTCAAGTTAGGTAGGTATTTTAAAATATTTAGATTGAGAGACGACTCTTACTTAACACCAAAAAATTTTAATAACTGAAGTATTCAGATCCAGAACAATCAGATGTTCAGATATTTACTACAAACAAAAACAACGGCGCTTTTGATTGTGAATCATAAAATACAAACCCAATAGTTTACCAAATAACATTAATAATGCAAAACACTCCATCACTTTAAACTTTAACGGGTAATGCAACTCGTTCATTTAAACGGATCGTGTTTACATGTTCACATAGCCTATGCAATTTTGTAGCAGAATGTTAACTCTGGGAATAATAATTCATTATTTACAATATTGACAACAAAGAAAATAAATTAGATTAACATAGGAGATGTCGTCGCAAGAGGACGAAATGAGCTGCGATACTATGCTAATGTTTGCTATTGCAGAATAGAAGAGTTATATAGAGATTCATAGTTAATTTTATACACTAACTGTAGGATACAAAAATCTGACAAAATGTTTTGGTGATTTTTGTTACCATTTTGAGAAATTTGGCATCATTTGCTTATAGCATTCAATAGTAACGCTAATAATGTTATATTACTCATGAATATAAAAGGCTGTTTTGTATAAACACCCTATCCTATAATGATAACTAACATTATATCCCTCCCAGATCAGAGTTATGTGTGTCCTGTTTTTAGATAGTACAAAACATACACCTCTTTTTTGCTAACCTATGGTCTGGTAAAGAAGTCATTTGTAAAAAAATATGTATAGGATACAAATATGCATGCTGCAGTTACTGCAAATGGAAAACATTAGAATGGCAGACAAAAAACCTCCTTAACTATTATAGTTAAATTTGGTATGGTTTAAACAATAAAGGTCACATCATACCATATTATTCAATAATGTGTCTCATTTGATTGCCATAAACAGTCGACTGCGTAGCCAGACATATTATGTTGCCTCAGATTGACAGTTTTTATATTCCGCAGTTTAAGGGTTAAAATTACAAATCAGAACCTCAGAAGACATCATAAGAATGAGTAAAATAGAAAAAATAAAACATTTCACTGCATTACATGCATACATTGAGAATATTTTTACTTGAGGAAGCGGATGCTGCACATTAAACTGGAATTTCCTGACAAATTCTAAGTTTGTACTGGGTAGTGTCAAGAGGCCAAGACGAAGCCAAGAAGTTATCTATCATTTTGAAGGGATATTGATATCTAAAAACAAATACTACTCAAAATTACAAAGCACAATCAAACACTTGTTGCTTGTTTCAAATGTTAATGAATAAAATGCAGTTACAATGACTAACTGTTTACACTACTACCAATTAAGAGTAAATAGTGATACATGCATTTTTGGGTACTGAGTTTAGATGGTAAGCAGTGGTACTAACCTGATGCAGGGCTGTCAAGCCATCCACGTTTGCCGTATTTATGTCAGCGCCCATTTTCAACAGGCGCTGGACCTCGTCCTTGTCCCCGGCTGTGCATGCCGCCAAGAACACGATCCCCGAGGAGAACTGAATCCTCGAGGCACGCTTCGGCGTCGGCGACTGTTTGTTGGTATCGGATTCCTCCCATCTCTTCAACTGCTCAGCCCGCTTGAACAGCGCCGATGACGAACGCGTATCCGTCATTTTAACTCGTGACAAACCACTTGGCACTCAATATGGTTCTTACGGACACTTTTCACGGAGCATAGATTATGTTTTTATTACATACAGTACACAAACGCCGAGTCCATAACTTAATTGCCAAAAAAGGAAACATGAAAGAGGAAACGATCCAGGGAGATTGAGATTAAGCTGCTTTCATGCGAACATTGTTCGAAACACTTGTTGAATTAGTCGAATTACACACACGAACTTAAAATTTATAAACATGACATAACCAATAAGCTACACTTTTAGCGTGGCAGCCATTACGAGAATAAACTTTACAGCCAACTAAACTACCTTCCGAATGTAAAAAGAAAAACTAGGCAGCAAAGCGACGAATGAGAATGACGGCAAGAGAAATACGCTCACTAGCGCCACCTAGTGAAATGACACAAACAGTAATGTTACCAGGTGCAAAATATACTGTCTATGGATTGCGTCTAGTAAATGCAATGAGAACAAACTGATTACATGAAGCAAGAAATTCGGCTTTGGACTAACTTTTCAGAATACAACTTTACTCAAGGAAAGCTTTCAAATTAATTAAAAAACCCATGAAAACTAATAAGAAACATTTTATTCGACTTGATCAGTCAAATTCAAACTATTCATTAGTACCTTCACGATTTATCTACGATTTAAGTCAAGTACTTTAGAATCTAAATCTTGAAAATCTTAGGAGATTATAGACGTTTAAATACTAAAATTAATCATAAAAACAGCGACTTCGGTGATTTGCAAATACAAAAACGAAAATCTTTCAGTTTTTATCGCGCTTTAAAATATTATGGGTGGGAAAATGCAAAATCATTTCAAAAATCCCTACTTCATTATAAATTCGAATCGCTTTCACGCCTAAGCCACTGAACTCATTTTGATGAAATGTGGGTTGGTCGAATCCCAGGAAAGGACACAGGATAGTTTTTAGCCCGGTTTTGATACAAGGACGCGCGCGATGAAGTTTTTCTGTAAGTACACAACAAAAATTCATGTGGGCGAAGACGCGGGTGGTATCTACTTACTTAAGGTATTTAAGTAGTATGTTATAAAAAGAAAATTAAAGTACATCATCATCACGTAATTTCAAAATAATAATAATAACTGACAACCTTCAAAGCATCTTAGGCCCGATTCGACCAAACTTTTATTCGAGAATAACTCCTGGTATAATAACTGGCACATTGTTGGCGATTTATTCTGAGATTAACGTCATTTACTCTTGATTGATCGAATCCACCCTTAATGTCTAAAACTTATTTTATTTGTTTATTGTGAACTAGCTTTTGCCCGCGGCTTCACCCGCGTGAAATTTCGTTTGTCACAGATCGTCATAAATTAAAGCCTATATGTTATTCTGGGTTATAAACAATAATACTGTAAAGTTTCAACAAAATCCGTTCAGTAGTTTTTGCGTGAAAGAGTAACAAACATCCAGACATCCAGACATCATGACATCCAAAATTTCGCCTTTATAATATTAGTAGGATGTGATTCATGAACTATTTCTATGTGAATAAGACGATAGAACATTATGTAAAATATCAGTACTTTACAAGAGCAACACATTGTTTAATTTTGCCGATCGTAAATGATGAATGAATAGACCAATAGTCTTATTTATATCGTCTATTCACACAGACAAGTATCTTTAAGTACTATTTAAAAAAAAAAACCTACATCGCTCTCTGAGCGCGGGCCACCATTGGGATGTTGCCCAAAATGCTAGTAGCATTGCCCAAGTTGTATGACCAGGCTAATCCGTTGAACGAGATATTTGTCATCCTTTACATAAATCCTGATATACAGTTTGTCTATAAAGTCGTGACATAAAATGAGGGCGCTTTTTTTCTTCATGTAGCAACCCTATACAATTTGACCAAATGAGTTTGATACTAGGGCAATTTAGTTAAGAGTAGATTTTTCTATCCTTAGATATCTTTTGACTGATAAATAAACTTGTCATTTTGACATATTTTCCATACTAAAACTGTCAATGTGCCAATCTTATTCTTCAGTTAAAAGTTATCCGACGATTGAAAAATCAGCCCTTAACCAATTTAGACGACGATTTTTTTTTCTGTTTTAATACAATAGGTACCTATGCTTATGAAAGGTTTTACCAAGCATTTTTATTGCATCAGCATAATAAAAAACGCATCATACATATTTAATAAGGACATTTATTAATCACTTTCATCATCGGATTCCAAATATTCGATGTTAAGAAAAGTTTCGTTGCCACCTTCATAAGTAACGCTGACATCACTCACATCATCTTCACTGTTGCTATTATCGCCTAAGCAAATAACCAATTGTCTTGGTACAGGTCCATAACTATAATGGAAGGCTCATGAAGATTTGGTATTAGTTTTTCTTTAATCCACTTCGTAAAGTTATGCGCATTCATTTCTGAATGGTAGTCTTCCAAATTATTTCTGTCAGTGAATATGAGGAGGCAGTTTGAAACAAACCCCTTTTCGCTTCCAGCATGGACTATGATGTAACGCTTTCCTTTGAAAATGTCTTTTGTTTGATGTTTAGAGATTGCGAACATTTTGTGACCTGGTGGAAAAATAAATAGATTCTTGTTAGTGAAAATTTTATAAAATTATACATCCATACTAATATTATTAAGAAGAAAGATTTCATTGTTGGTTTGTTTGGATGGGGGTTTAAGGGGGTATAAGAGGGAGGGGGAGGGTGTAATTGGCTTTGAAACTACTGGACCGATTTGAAAAAATATTTCATCATTACAATCTAAAAAAAACTGCTTAACATAGGCTATATTAATATTATATAGGTTACCATATATGAAGAATGAATATAGCTCACATCAAACAAAAAACATGCAAAAGATGAAAAAATTTATTTACCTACCTCTTTTTGTACCGTGTAAAAAAAATATATTTTTTGGCGCAGAGCACAAATATTAAAATTATCCATTTCTTTCTTTGGTTGGCCTTGCCTGTGTTTCCCAGGAATTCTAAATTTTCCATTATTCTGAAAACCTTCATTAACTATGCGCCTAACCGTACTCTCTGATTTTCCTGAAAAAAAAAGTTCAAATTTTAAAGGGATGGAAAGAATAACTACAAAACCTAACTAATATTATTTATTGTTAAATATTTACCAACAAGATATCATTTCACATGCACTCACATTATAATCTAGAGCTAAATCATAATCATAAAAAAATATTGCAACAAATTATTGTTTTTGTAGACAGACAACTTGATGTGAAAGTGATGTCATACAGTTATCAATGGCCAAAGCGAACGGGTAATATAGATATGAAGCAATTAATTCAAATTCAAAACTCGTAGAAAACTTGACTGAATTGATGTATCAAATGAAATGGTCGTACTACAATATATCCTACTTACAATGAAAATTTAACCTAAAAATGTCCTATGTAAACAATGCCTGTTTTGGTCACCAAATCGCAAAATGCAGTAAATTTGTTACTTTAGGTAGATTATAAACAAGCAGTAACACGATTACGTACCCGTCAAAGATGCTGTTCGCGCTTAAACATCATCCAAATCCCACAAAATTTGACCAGCTTGGTACTCCGCGGAACATTGCTGGAAAACTTTAAAAATCACTTTCCGCGTGGCACTCCAATTTACTTTACTCATTGTTTATACTTTTCTTCGTAGCTGAGTAATAATTTACTGGAGATTAGTCAAACAATAAAAACCACAAAATGAAAATCGTTCCACAACTTGTTCTCGATGACAGCTGATGTACATATGTTTGGTGAACTTTGGTGTTGCCAGACACATGAATAATGTTAGTTCCTCAAACATTCATGTCACGACTTTATAGACAGACTGTACCTAGGCTTACAAACAAAGTTTCATAATGCAATGCATACTTACACAAAAGAATCCTACCACTGCCAAATTTTTGTGACGACATGCTCAATTAATCTTTCTAGGGATAAAAATGTGATTTTCAAATAAGTACCTTAATCACTGCAATGAACTCGCCAAACCTGAAAACATAAATTATGTAGGTACACGGTGATTATGTGTATCCAGATTTGTTACATAGTGTTTTAAACATTAAGCATACTCACCTACTACAATATTATACAAATAATCGTATCAACCAACAAGAAATTACCAAAAAAGAGAAACAACAAAAAGCTTATTTTCATACTTACGAGATTGGTAAGATTCTCTAAGCTTACTCGTACATCTTACTTAGTACATTTTAAACAAACATCCAGAAATCCAAACTTTTGCATTTATAATATTAGTAGGATAATAGGATAAAATATAGTTTTTGTACCTACCTATTAAAAAACATTGTTAAGTTTAAGCCCGGATTACAAGAATTTTAAATGTTAATTTACTACCTCATAACGTGTAGGTTAGTCAAGAACTGGCAATGTACTGTTCCTCTCTCAGTCTTCCTTACTTAGGTTAGTATCAATCTGTCCCGCTCTTATTCAAGTATTCCCCATTATTGGCAGCACCTAGTGCAGATTTACCTTTATTCTAGGGTACAGACTTGAAAACTCTAAATATTGCAAGATGCAAAAAATAAATTGGTCTATGCTTTCTTGTTTACTTTTTAGAGCAGAGTGTAATTTTCGTAAAGGAAAACCAACTAATCATAGAGTTCGTGAAGCGGCCTCTGGTGAGCACTGTGTGCGAACTTTAGTTAGCGGGTCGGTCTCGAGTCGAGCAGATTTTATTCAAACTAAATTCAAGATGGCCATGTGTCACGATGGTGTCTTGAAGTGTTGTCGTTAACTTTATTTGTTTTGTGAGAAAAAAAGTGTTTTTCCGCAATGGCTGACTTAAGTGTTGATATATCAAAGTTGCCGGACGAGATAAGAGATAAATTGGCCGAGTTGGACTTGGAGTTATCGGAAGGTAAGAGTGCAGTAAAGTCTGCGTTTCTTTAGATCGATAATTTTGTTAATTTTGATTATTTTGTGCAAACAAGCTATTGTTTTTCTGTTATTTTATAGCATTGTATTTATTTATTTCTTTATGTAGATAGTTTTTAAGAATTTTAAAACAGGTTTAACGGGTATTGACGTAATCAATGACAGCTGATGATGTTTTCTTTAGTAGGTAAATATTAGCGAGTCGTCCGCAGTTATGATGCTGGGTATTTCTTGTTGTTAAGAATATCAAGCTGAGAGCTCACGCTCGACTTGGTTCGTGGTTACACATCGCCTCTTACGGAATGCAACAGTACAATAGTTATCTTGACGCCTGTTTTGGCCGCCTCGATAGGCGCTACATTGTCTTACTCATCCTAGCGGCCGGCGGGCCTATGAGCAATATCGTCCGCAGGCCCGCGCCGACGAAAGTACCTACCAGTAATACTTGTAGAGACGAGTCAGAATTTACACGCGATCGACTCATTGTCAGTTCTTTGTGTCTGAATCAAACTCTTTATATCTCTTTTATACAGCTTAAAGCCACTTTTAAATTGCTTACATCCTCTGTAAGATGCACTGTACAGTTCTTGAACTCAAATTGCCCTCTGGCATCCTGTTTAGCCAAAAATGCCAGGGAAAACTTAAATTAATCTAATCTGTTACTCTGAAGATTTATCTGTAAGGAATTTTTGATAATTTACTTAAAATTGCTCTATTAGTAGGTACGACTTATGCAGGACATATTTTAACAGATTCAGTTGGATTGGATTCCACTTGGAAAATTTAATGAGTACCTAAATTAAGCAACAACATAATTGATGTTGTTTATTAAATAATTTCGAACAATAACAAACAGCTCACATTTGTTATGTTTTACATTTAAAATCATTATAAGGAATGCGAGTGTGAGTCAGCAGTAAATACTTCAACAGTTAATAATAATGCATGGGAAACATTTCTCAGCCTCTGACACAATTTTATTTTCATCAACGTAAGCATAAAATCAAGTCTTTACAAAGATATCCTTTATCCTATTGATTCCTTTATTTAAATGATCTGTCAAAATCTTACTGATTACAATACGCTGAATGTGAACCAACCCCATTTTACTTTGTTACCTATTGTTAAGCAAATAAAGACTCAAAAGTATTCATACCTTGTCCAGAATAAACCCATTGACCATGTACCAGATTTAAAAACTAGATTAAGTTTGAACCGTTAAGTTAAAACCTGAACTTCACAAGATACAAGACTCATAATTATTATTAAACCTGTAAGATTTTGCCATGCGAACGATTATTTTATTTTTATTTATACCCTGTTTTATTTACATCGGTCACACGGTCACCATTGACTGTTGCCACAGCGAATTGGCCTTGCATATTGAAGTAAATTGCTGTGCTTGTGTTTTTTTATGTTTTATTATTATTATAAATTCTTTAAAAGAGATGGGGCTTACATATCTTGAATACAAAAGTAAATTGCCCTTGTAAACTTGTTTCCATACAAAAGTCTCCTTCATCATGATACCAATGATGGGTTGATACACCCTTTGATATTATAATTAGGGCTGAAGAATTCAAATGTTCCATTATTACTTACCTACATATAAGCAAGGGAACTCAAACATACAATCAAAACTTGAATTTACACAAAAAAATATCTATGGTGCGGCGCGTACGCATTCTTTCTGTAGTCTGTACGCGACGCAAAATTTGACGGCTAAAAGTGGAAATAGACTAGTAAATATTACGGTACGCAGCTTTACAGAAGCACAATACGTAACGTATTGAAACATTTAACGAGCCGCTACTTTTATTGGTTTATCGTACGTAATTGTTCGTAATGAGACTTAACCGAAGCGCGAAGCAATGAACGCATCCGAGATACCTGCTCATCGGCATCCACAATTAAGAATAACCCACTCCACTGCGTGTGCTATGTCTGAGCAAAGAAAAGATGAATTTACGACACGAATTTCATGGATTCGTAATTGAGATGAACAGTAATTAGCGTCTATCGTTAATCATTTACGGGGCTATGTAATGAAGACGTTAAGCAAAACACAAGATTTTGAAAAATAACAATATTGGTTGTCAATTGTTGTATCAATTACGAAAAAAAGGGCTGTAAAAGTTGTTACACCCTGATTTTAGATCTAGATATTCAGCTAAAATTCCAGTAGGTACGTTTCGTGAAAAAGAAAAATCTGTCAAACAGAATGCCAGCGCAACCCATTTTTTACTCTGAAATCTGGAGTTGCAACGAATGAAAAAAGGGAAACGAAGCGAGCGAGCAAGCGAGATATATTTTTAAAGGAATTTGCAAAATATCGTGACATTAAAAACAAAAGATCTAAACACGAGACACACGTGATAAGCAAAGAGGGCTCAAAAAGGAGATGAAAAATAAATAACTATTTTGTAAAGCTTGCGGACAAAATTGATTATGGCGAGAGTAGCGTAGATTGATGATTTACTCTTCTAAATAACACGATGTTAATTTTAGCAAAATTATAAAAATGATAAAGAAACAAACAACAAGGATAGCCCATTGGCTATCCTTGGCCATTGCCTAGCTAACAGCAAAATCTGGATATCTCATATTAAAGTAGTTGAAACAAGTATCACGACTTTACGACACATAACTATTGCGGGTCACAGCCTGATTAACCAAAAAGTATGGTGCATTATCTCAAATTACTATTTATTGCGAGCTAAGCGAGCGCGAACAATTTTTAAAATTCAAATAAATTAAATAGTTAAAATAACTGTTACAAACTATCACCATAGCACAAAACGAGCTATAAAATTTAACATTATACGTTAGCTTTATAATGAAACTTTATAAAATTTCGACGTAATGTAATGTGCAAGCGAAGCGAGCGCGAAAATATTAAAAAATATCCCGATACAGTGTGAGGAAGATACTATTAGGTTATTCGTTTCGATATTTGTATTTCGATATTTTATTCGTTCAAGTACAGGTCGGTGGTAATCCCTCCGTGGCTTCATATCGACGAGTCCCCAACACACGACAATACGATCCCATCAAAAACAATACTTGTCAAAAAAACCAAGTCTCGCAACTCAGTTGTTCTACGGTAAAAAGTTGTGAGATCCATGTAATACCAAGTCCAGGCCAGGAAATCTTTAACGTTTTACATAAATTATTGACTTGGCCATCGCACTAAATAATTTAATTTACACGTGTTTTCATGCGATGGCCAAGTCAATATATTTATGTAAAACGTTAAAGATTTCCTGGCCTGGACTTGGTATTACATGGATCTCACAACTTTTTACCGTAGAACAACTGAGTTGCGAGACTTGGTTTTTTTGACAAGTATTGTTTTTGATGGGATCTCATTTCTTTTTGTATTTTGTAGACAGCAGTTATGTATCTAGAAAACTGGACCGAAATTGAAAAATTTTACTCGACTTGGCGGTTGCGCTACCGTGCCCCCAAATATTTTAGTTTTTCCTTGATTCATACACCAAACACTACTTATATTCCAAATTTGAAGCTTCTAGGTCTGCTAGAAGTGCCTTAGAGTTTTGATGATCGGTGAGTCAGTGAGTCAGTGAGTCAGTGAGTGACAAAATTAAGTAACTTTGACCCGTTATAATTCTTAAACTACTGGTTCAAATTGAATGAAATTTTAAATATACCGTGTCTTTACAATGCCTGCATAGCTAATGAAAATTCAGCCTTCTAGTTTTATCCACAACGAAGTTACAGGCGGTCGAAAATGGCCTGAATTGCTTCGAGAAAAGGATGGTACGGCCGTGCCGCTTTTTTGCTCGACTTGGTGGGGGCACTGCCGTGCCCCCAGATTATTGCCTCCAACAAAAGAGCTTCAGGCCATAAATGCGAATATCTGTCTGTGGCATCCCACTGACTATTGAAAATATCGGTTATTAATATCTAAAAACTTAATATTAAAACTGCCAGAAAGTTCAGTAAAAGTTACAAAACTCTTTAAGAAATTCAATTCTCTCTCATCGTTAAATACTAATTCAATTACCGATAGTGGCGTTTCAAGATTTTCAATCTCGTAGTATTGCAGTCGATTTAAATCTTGGACAATCACTTTTGCAGACCGTACTCTGGAATTAAATAAACCAATATTGAGATTTCCTCGGATCTATTGCCTTACTTCGCCCGAGCGGATTGCAGGCTGGAAATTAAGTTTGCTTCTCACTTCTAAGGTGCAAAAATAAATAGCTATTTACACCGATAAATTAACACCAGGTAGTTTTCTCTGTGAATATTTATTCAATTGTAAATTGTGGTAACTTGGTGCACTGGATAGTTATTTCACGAATAATATTAAATTGTTTCTTACTCAATGTAGACGTAATTTATGGAAAGGAAGTAAATGTAGGCACGTACATGTATCTTGACGCTAAAATGCTTTTTGGTTTTCAAAATGTTAGTGATGATTTTGGCTATCATATTTTTTGTGAAAACGTGAATTTGTTAATCATAAATCGTCATTGCATGCGAACGGAATCAATTAATTAAATGAAATCGCTTATAAACATGTTATTATTAATTAAATTACATTACTTTTGTTTCAAAAATCAACATTTATTCTTCACTTACAACGCACGCTATGCGTGTTTTATGTATAAGGTTGATTCAAATGGTTAGTATACCGCTACCCATTAACAATGCAATTAGAAACTACAAGATACTTTATTTTTACGTTTTATTGTACAAACGAAGGCACCTCAAGCTAACACTGTAACGCCTTATTATGTAGTTTAATTATGAGCGATTTTAGAACAAAAACGTATAATTTCAGGATTGTAATCGTACATTGATGATTCCACTCATAAAAAGATAAAAACTGCTGCGTGATCAAATTGCTATAAGCCGCATCAGTTTCATTTCTGAAATACGTTACATGAAACAAAAGAGTAAATACTTATTAAAAAATCTTTTCCACGGACACTAAGGTTAAACTAATTCGGGGTGCGCATGAAAAGGGGTGTAATAACCCTCTTTGGCTACAAAAGTTCGATTGACATATTGCTAACCCTTCTGGGCGAGTATACCGACGCCGTGCGCTCGCGCACCGCGCGCCTTTTTATGTGGAAAGCATGACGCACCGCAAACCCGTTTGCTGTAATGACGTGTCTGACTAACACTACGGCCCCGATTGTGCGAGGATCACTATTGTGATTGTGCCTAGTAGAATGAAACATGAATATTGGACAATAATATTTGGTACTCATCAATGCCATTGATATGGTAATTCGTTTGGAACCACCACGTACCAAAGTAGGTCCTGAGGCGTACAGTGTTAATTACATAGAAAAAAGCTACAATTACATAATATGAATTTATCAGTGACTAATGATACCCACCTAGAAGCCGTTGAATGCATAGCTAGCTAATTAATTTATTGTTTTACCTCGATAGTACTACAAAGTACCGTACAATGGCCTACTTAAAATTCGAATAAAATGTACGGCATAAAATAAAAATAAAGTAACAAATCAGGCAAAATTAAGTGACTTATATCGGCCAGTCGTTTTTATTTTTGGTAAGTGACATGGTTTGGGCTTGTTTAAGAAGTCGGTCAAACTCACAAACGAATTGAAACTCGTTTTGGTAGTAACACAAAATACCTAATTCGTGCTCAGTGCCACGCGAAGATAAATCATCTGGCGAAGTTTCTCGTCTTAGATAGTGAACGTTAAATATTTCTGTTTTAATTAGGTAGTTGTGTGAAGAATTTAGTTATTGACGAAACTGGAAAAATATATACTTTGAACTGTCGAGTTTAACATGGCCAACATTTATAATATGGTTGCTGTCTAACATTTCCAACTGGTAGAGTCGGTTGGGAGTCGATTGTCAAAATCGATATGTTGAACATTTCAAATCATAGATAAATACCGTGTCATAAAATCAAATAATTACCAATTCCATTCAAAGAAAGATGTCAGATCTATATTCTCTCCTTGATAAAAAGTTCATTAGACGCACATAGGTAATTAATTCTTATTTTAAATTAGAATCTAAACAGTTGTTATCATACTTAACTGGATTTGCTCCTTTCCGGCTGGTTGCTCTCTTTGCATTTTTATTGACTTAGACACATAATAATAGACATGTGATACGCTTGTTATGTATTTCTCTATGTTATCTTTGCATCAGTCGCACAAAGAAAGTTTATTATGAATAGTAAGCGTTGAACAATAAAAAGATTGTGATTGCGAACTGTGAGAACTGTGATCTATTTTACGCTCTTCATTTATTAAATAGCTGTTTTATCATTTATCAACACGCTACTAGTAACTATCCATTAGTGCTTCGTATATCATAATTATGCGTGTGCTGTAATTAAAAATAACGGTTCTACTTCTATTTAGTGGGCTGACGTCCTTGTGTACATAAACAACGTAAAGAAATACTATGTAGAGTAAATAGTGGAGACTAAATGATCCGGTACTTAATGATGAAGAAATAGAAAGACTAGATAATAAATCGACTGGTTTGCTATTCATTAAAACGTTGATATTATGCCGGGTCCAGATGAGTGTAATGTGTAATGTAATCCACCGTGTAATATATGTTATATGAATTCTACGAGTGGACGGCACTATGAGCATTATATGTAAAGTGCTGACCATACTATTTCCGTACATTACACGGTGGATTACATTACGCGTTACACCCGTCTGGATCCGGCTTTATGAATGAATTTGTCTCTGAACTCCCAATACACACTAGCGCCGTAGTGGCTCGCTTTAAATATTAAACAGACAACGTGAAGCAATCCGATCGAGGGTCATCTATCGCACGTCATAGAAACCTAGAGAAGATTTTATTCAGAAGTACCAGAAATATATTTACACTGCTGACATGCTATTATCAACCTATAGATCTATAGACCTTAGTTCAGTAGCATGACTACAGAACAGTACTTGCACAGTGCAGTAATTTGACTATTCAGGAGCGAAGTAAGAATATTGCTTCAAACTAATTGATCGTATTAAAATAACAAAATATTGCTGAACTCCAATGTGCGTTTGCGCATCTTTAGTTAGATGAACGCCAGTTACGAACACACCTGTCGGTTATCGATTTTGCGTGTAGTGTGAACACGATCAGCCCACTCTTCTGATTTTTTATAATGTTATGTTTTCTGCCGAATAATTTAATTTTTATCAATAACATTGCCATAGGAAAGTAATCATTATTTATAGTTTGTAAACTATTAATTAAACATGCAAGTAAATATTGCTATCAAAATGAAAAAGCAGAGAACATCTGACATCATTTCATAGTGAGTCATACTGATTACTCGAACTCCAGGTATTATCTACCAACGAGCGGTATTTCAATTTATCTATCGATGTGTGTATTATTGGATTGAAAGTGTAACAATATTGTCGCGATACCATATTTGATTCCGTTTTTGCAAGCTGCGCGTGCGCGTGTACTAATCTCGCTCTTTTTACCCTTTTGTCTTAGACAGAGAGAAATTATTTTTGTTTTAGTGAAGTCGGATCATGATAGCTCGTTCAATACAGTGGCAGATTAGATTAAGATACTCGTAGACAAGAACACAATATTTTAGACGAAACATAAACAATCTTAACCCTTAACTGGTATCGTAAATTGGACATACGTAACTGGTATCGTGGGGGCCGCGCGGCCCCCATACTATGTTTGCTTCTAGCAAGCATGTTTTACCTACATACTTGAATAAATGCTCATAAATGATATATATCAGGCTTGTTCTATGTAATAATTTAGTTTTTATTGTATTAAATCTTCTTACTTATATACTTCAACACATTACCTAATAGTAACAACTTTTTACGTAATATTTTTTTAACGTTACAAATATCTATAAAACCTATCGTTTAGAAAGTTATAACCAAAATTATTATTATTTTAATTAATCCATAATAATGTAAACTGATTAATAAATAACGTTTTAATGTAATATTTAATAAAAATAATAAGCATTTTATAAAAATAAAAACATAAATATTATGTTGACAAACATTAGCAGGTCCTGGTGGATTTTCAGAGCACTTGTATTTATATTTTCATAGTAGCTGGATTGACTAGGTCCTACAACATCTTCATTTTCACTCTTCGAAGAAAAAACGTGAAAATCAGAATCAACATCCTCATTATCGACCGAATATTGGTTATTGGGTCTTCACAATGACCTATAATTTTATTATCACTATATCCTTCTTCTGACGTGCTACTAATCACTAATTTGGAATCAAAGACTTCGTTCTAGGTATCTCCTATTGTTTTATCACTTATAAGCTATCAATACTGCAATAAAACAAAAAACAAATAAAAATTGCCACGAAAAAAAAACTAACGTAACTGGTATTGTGGGGGCCGCGCGGACCCCAACACGTGCATATCTTCGTCCTGGTGAATGATGCAGTGCTGAAACGCCTGCACCAGACGCGAGTAGTGCCGAAATGAGAATACCAAAAATTTTGGCTGCCCACGATGCGTAGCTTCTTAGAAATCAAAGAAAACGTCATGCGTGGGGGCCGCGCGGCCCCCACGATACCAGTTAAGGGTTAAAACTGTTGGCATTCATTAATCTAACGCCAATTTAGTGCCAAACAAGCTCCCACTCAGTAGGAGAGATAAGTCCAAAACGGGTGTGCTTCTAAATGGCGCCCGTATTTATTATTCTAGATGTTTGCGCGTAGCCGCGAGCTCCGCTTACCCCGAGGAGCCGCTGGCTACACGTGCACACTAGCTAGCAACATGGAACATGTCCGACACTGGTTTTCTGACGCTGTCTTCCCAGGCTACAGGGTTCTTATATTGAGTAGATGTCAGCTTAAACAATATGCTTACACAAGACCATATCAATAAGATTCGCAATATAAGGGCTACAAGTTCACACACATGGGGTGTTCCCATAAAATCTCAAAAAACCTGTTAAGGGAACTCGGAATATAGATACCACCGTAGAATAACCCAAAACGAGTTACCTAAAGATTTTAGTCGAACGTAGGCTTATCGAAAGAAATTCGTAGAAGTACCTGACTTATGTTGCTGCCCATCTGATAAGCTGACAAAGCAATAGGAGGCTACATAGCTGACGTTGCTTGCTCTGAACTGATAGCTGATAGGCATCAAGGTTCATGGGTGTAGAACTGCAAACACGCATCGAGCTGGATAGTAATAAAGTAGATGGCAAAGATACAAGGATCTAAGAGAAAAACAGAAGTCTATATTGCAAATCAAATATATTAAGTTTAGACGCGAAGAAGATTCTTGAATGCAACGCAGGTCACCGCCTACAGGAAAGAGCAACGGTGGAAGACCTTTTAGCCCAATAGATAGACGACCTATGAAGATATACCAGAAGGCTGAAGGAAAACACCATTCTCGCTAGAAGTTAGAAGGCTTACGATATAAAGATAGTGAATTAGATGGTGAATAGAAAACAAACTGAAAGATCATGTAACATACTCAAGCTTGAGCAGTTGAATTTTCTTGGCTGTATTGATGATAATGCTAAACCCAATTTAAATAAGACTGAAAGAAAAGGAAATTTAATTGATACATCTCAATAATCATTGTCCTCAAACTGTAGATTCGGTACGTATATTGTTTTTAGTATAAGTTAACTCGCTTTGACGTCACGGCTTCACTCTCATGTGAATAGTTCGTTGGTTAACTATCTAGCAATTAGCTCGGGGCTCGGAGTTGAGGTTCTAGCCAAATGTTTGTAATGCAGAATAGCTGGGAGATTTAACTCGGCTTTTTCATGGACTAGAGCATAAATACCGTCTACTTTACTAATTAAAAATTGAAGCAAATCTCTTTCGTTCGGAATTCGTTTTATTCAATGGAATTTTTCGAATACGTGGGATTTGTATGTCTTATCGACTTATTCGTTGGGTGGAGGGCACAGGCGTTGAGTTACACTGCTTGATTTTTGGTTTTCGCCAAAAGGCCATTCCTATAAACCTAACAATTACCTCTGACCTTCCTTTTAGCTTTCCGTTTTTTGAGTTGAATCATTGGAAAATATGAACAATTAAATAAACATTTATGCGACTTCTGTTCGTTTCTCGGATAACTATTTCAATGTTAATACACAACTCGTTCCGCTTTTGTTTTAGTTACTGGTAAAGCTTATATTTTGCTTTTCCATAAATGTAGTGTTTTGATACTTTAATATTACTTCGCATAAAAATATCATCCGTATTGTTCTTTATAATTAGAGAAGAAACGTATGTTTAATGCACTCAATGTAATTAATGATTGCATCGTGTTGATAATGTAGCTGGTAATAATATTAGGGGAATTATAAAACGAGCGACTAAAAAAAAACTTTGCGACTGATGATGGCATACTGTTTTAATACCTTGAGCGGTATGAATTTGAGTAAGCGAAAAATTTACCAAACTAACGACGAATATTGATCAATAATAAAATCCAGAACAAGCTTACAAAATGTGGGTTTTGATTATTACATTTCAGACATAAAAATACTATCCGGGCGACTAAATTACTAAGTGAGCGACTAGAAATACAGAGAGGGCAACTTTAATATGAAGATACATTAGATTTTTCTAATTGAGGTTTTACTGAACGAACTACAAAAAAGTTAATTCTAAGCAAAGTTTTGTGAGCTGCTTTATTAATGATTATTGGTTACTGATATTATATTTGAGGTCTAATGTTTTTTATTTTGATACGCTTTATTAATGAAAACTATAGATTGTTACAGCGCGCGAATTCGAATGGGGGCGGGGCGACTGTCCCGAATTTTTAACAAAATATGTATGCAAACACGTTTTGAGTCTAACAATTCGGCTCAAACTAACAACACCGCCACTGGAAGCAAAACTGATACCTATTGGACAAGAAAACGAGGCCGGCCCGCTAAGTCCATCTTATCTTATCATACAGTGACGATGAGTAGGTAGAGCTCCTCAATCCTCATAGGTACCAATCAATGAACCTTATTAATAAGATTACTTTTTTTTGGTTTGACAGAAGCGACTTATTTTATTTTGTTTTTTTTTTGTTGATTCGATTTAAGAAAATACAAATTTATTTCATTTTTCGTAATACATTGTTTCATTTGATTACCTACCCTTAAATTTTAATGATTTATTTTTTTCGCTACTAGAATAGTGTTCCGTCAAATATTTATTTCATAAGATCATTTTTTATTTAAATGTGGGCTCATAATACGCTGCTCATAATAGTATTTTTCAAAGTAGTTTTTGCATTCGAAACACTTCATTAAAGTTAAAAATACCGCTCAGTATAAAAAAAGCATTTGCCAAATATTGAAAAAAATGCAGGACCTAACGTTGACACTCAATCAAATATTAGGTCGCTCAAATATTATGAAGCTTCTCATTTTGTATTTTAAGGAACCTAATTTTTTTTTGTAAGTTGCTGTTCTTTTGATTTTTCGTCACTCGCACTCAGTCGCTCACTTAGTAATTCTTTAGCCCACATTAATTATTTTTGACACTTACAACATACATTTACAGTCACTCGTTTAAATACTACCCATAATATTAATGGACTGTACTATAAGAGCTTACCACATGCTCTTGGATTTAAAATTTTCTCTAATTTATTAACAACGTATTTTGTTACTCAGCACGATTACATTTTCCCTAGTAGAAGAGAATATTTCTCATCATCAAATATTAACCATAACACTGTATAAAAGGAACTACGGAGGTCAGTCTCGGTGTACGGTTGTATACGACTAGAAAGGTTAAGCGAAAACTACTCTTATTACACAGGTGTAAGCTTTCATTCAGCGTGTTCTGGTAAACATACAAACGGTTTAAGAGGAGTCTCTTCTCTGATGGTATGTTAGTTTTAGGTTTTAAAGCAGGTCTGGCATATAGTGTTTACAGCATTATTTAGTTCTTATGGTCAGACTGTCATAACTGTTGTACTTTTAGATGTTCTCCACTTTGAACGAAACAAACTGGTCCGTCGATTGGTTAGGTTATATTTTATTTAATAGAAAGGAAGGTAGGGAACAGTTTCTTGATCAGAATTAATAATGTACAGGCGACGAATCAAGTTGAACTCTGTGGGGTCTTATGGCGTTGTAAATAAGAGCGAATATGTAATAAAAATGCATAGTCTGAGGTGTTGTCGTCTGTAACTCTGTACCTACACTTTCAGAACCTTCCAAAGGTGTCGTCGATATAAAGCGATAACTCGTCGCACGTTCCGAGCAAATAAACAACTTCACGCGCGTTGCAACTGTTTGCTTTTAAAATTTGAACCGATTTCCCTCATGTCGCGAGTGGTTAACTGAGGAATAAAAGAATCTGGGAATTGGGCTAGTAAATAAAACGGTTGTTAAAGTAGAGATTGATCGATAACGTTAAAATAAAAAAGCCTTATTATTTAAACCCGGGACAAACATTGGTTTAAAATGACATTTCCATACTGTAAATGTCAATAGTCTTAACTTTTGTAATAACGAGGAAAGGGGAAAGGAAACCAAACTTGGTAACTACCTATTAAACAATATGAAACACATTATTTAAAACAAATAAAAAAATCGTGTTTTTAAAACGGTGTAAATAAATAACACTGCACAGCTCGCCAGTAAATTTTTCTTACTCCATTGAGAGAAATTTCAAAACCAATTTTCAGAATTTAATGGCAATATAATAAAAAAAAAACAAGACTTCAAAAACTATAACAGAAATCACAATCCAACAATGCGTTTGCTAATCTCGGAATCTATGTGCAGACGCATTCTTCACGCCAGCAGTCGGCCGGCTCAGCCATTGTTTGACCAAGGGCTAGGACGTTCACCCACACCACACCAACGCCGTGGAAACTGGCCGGTAGCGGAACGAACGAGAGCGCTTTGCAATGTTGCTTTCCTGATGTGTTTATTATACCTTAAACACCTGGAATGGACTCAATATGTGTTGGACACTAAGGTTGATAAAAAATATTTTTACTGTGAAAAATTTAGTGCCTCAGGCAGGTGTGTCTTACGAGTGTGATCACACGGTATTTCGCTTGCCGAGCGTCTGCTTTGAGTGTTGAGCTAAATCTCAAATGGTTGGGATATTTTTGACATCGTGAACATGGAAAAAATCCTTTAACTAGTTGGTTAAAATTATCTTATTACCTCATTATCGTCAAACCAAAAGCTGTTTAACTTATGATATAGTTCTCCCCAGTCATCGCCCAAGACTAAAAACGTAAGTTAAGTACAGGACTCCGTCATGCTTCGATAGCTTTGTGGTCAGGGGACAGGTTCTAGATGTCTGAAGTAAAACAACGGATAGAAAACCTGGGGGATAAAGTCTACAAAGCTTTACGCCCGTATTCACAATCATTACTATGAGGTCTCACAGCGCGCGTGGACGCACAGGGTGACACACGAACCATTCACAGAGCTCTATACAACGCTGTGCGTTCGATTTGCTGCTTCACTAAAGCAAGCACCGATTGTGAATACACTCTCAAGAAGGTTCAATTAAAAACATTTAAATAGTTGTTTACTTCTGCACAACAGCTCACGCCGATCCCTATCATAACAACAATTCCAATGAATCTGTTTTTATCTCAAAAATAAAAGTAGCAATCAAACACCCGTATTCTTTTAGTAAGCTTAAAAGAATTAACAGCCCGTTAATTCGCCGCTTTGTCTTTTTTATGTACACTTTTCCTACCTTTCTTCTCACAGACATATTTTCCTTTCCACCTGGACATCGCAAATTGAGGGTAGGTACACACGTAAATAATTTAATAATGCAAATTTTCAGTCGCACGCCTGTCTGAGCGCTAACTAGGCCGCGGAACGTTTATGTAATTCTTAGTGTACCTTTTAAGTTAACTGGCTTCATTTTAAAATGTGGTTGTTGAGTCTTTTGTGCATTTAAAAACCGTTCTAAGAATACTGAGTGAAAGACTGATAACTTTTTTCAGCTAAATTAATTGCAATTGAGATTGAACGGAGAGTATGTCCGTATATTTAAGTAATCGCTTACAGCAAAGTTGTTGTTGTGCAATTTGATTCGAACTTAATTAATTACTGATTAAAATAATGACGTTAATTTGGTTTTTCTAAACAAATACGCAGAGATTGCAAGCACTGCAAGTAATAAAAACTCCTGGTTGTGCTAAACTTTGCTGCAGTATTGGAAACAATAGGTAATAGAACTTCTACGGAAATCAACATTTCAATTTTATGAATATTTTTCACGCGTTACTGCTTTATAGATTGCGTTCCAACGCCGTGAGTGATGCTGGTGTGAGCGAGACGAGACATGTGTGGATGGGACGGAGAATGGCGCCAGCTTCTGAAGTAGAATTATGGGATTGATAGGAGCACTTCTGGAACATTCATTCCCTTCACGATGTACATTCTTGATGAAAATAATCCTATGAATGGTAGAAGTTCAATTTTTTTTATAACTTGTTAGGGAGAAAATGTATATTGTCGACTGCAGAATTTTAAGGAGAACAACAAATTGACTTCAAATCCCAATTGATTTTATCAGCCAGAGCAATAAATGGGTGTCATGCTCTGGGGCGGGACCACCTTAACGTAGGTACATATAACAGGTACGAAAGAAATGTATAAAATATGTATATAATTGTAGCCTTAACTTAAAAAAATGCATATCTATAGTTTTGTAGTAAACATTAATTCAAAGTGGGCCCGCTGGAGAGCATACAGTACTCCCTAGCGGGCCCATCTAAAATATTCTGTTACTGAAGGTTTCTAAATTCGTTTATGAGACCATAAAAATGTATATTAAATGTATACAAATCTGCTATAATCAATTTTGTGTTTGATTTAGTATAAATCGATTTACAACAAATTTAAAATTTCCTTTCGGAATATTTAGGGGAGACTGGCCCAAAGCGCAGGCACCTCAAGGTAAAGTCGGAAAAAAATATATCTACTGAATATGCAAAATTTGGATATTAAATTGGGAGCTCGATCTCAAGATTGTTGACAAGTATGTCTACCTCGGACAAACGATTCAGCTAGGTTGGTCCAATTTCGAGAAAGATGTCAATCGTCGTATCCAACTCGGCTGGGCAGTGTTCGGTAAATTACGCAACATCTTTTCATCCAAAATAATATCTCAGTACCTACATAAAAACGAAAGTCTACAAACTGTGTGCGTGTGCTACGAGTGATGTGATAATTACCCACGGCTCAGAAACGTATCCACTCACTATGGGCTGTGGATTAGATATATACAAATACATATTGCCTTTAAAGTTTTTAAAAAAGTGAGTAAAATTAAAATAGGGGATGAAATTTTGAGTGGGAATTCCATTTCACATATTCTGTATTCACTCACTCAATTTTCATTTCACATGTTTTTTTTCTACTTTACCTTGAGGTGCCCGCTTTGGGCTAGTCTCCCCTAAATATTCCGAAAGGAAATTTTAAAGGACAATGACCAAAAGTGGTCCAAATGTCCACCACCAATGAGACCTATATTGGCTTATAGTCCATTAAATAGAGATTAACTTTCAATATGGGACGAAAAAAAAATGAGCTGTCAGTAAAAAGTTATGACTGTTTTAAAAATTGTAGTAGTTTACGCTCTAATCTCAGGAACTACTGGTCCGATTTGAAAAAATCTTTTTGTTATGGATAGCCCATTTATCAAGGATGGTTTAAGGATAAATAACATCACCCTACAACCAATAGGGGCGGATCAGTAAAGACAAATGTTGTAAAAATTAACTGAACCGGGAACTAATTCAAACTATTTTCATGCGTACAAAGTCGTAGGCACAGTTAGTATAATATTTAATAAAATTCATCTTTAGCATGCGTAGATTAGTCCAAAATGTGCAATGGATAGAATGATATCAAGAACATTTTTCGGATGAAAAGGTAAAAAACAGACTTTTCATTCAGTGATAACTTTTTACTGACAGCATATTTCTGATTGCGGTTTGGCTATAATGAATCAGTATTTAATAGACTATTTTATTACATAGGTCTCGTTAGTGGTGGACATTTGGACCACACTCCATACATTTTTGGTCATTGTCCTTTGCCGTAAATCGGTTTATACTAAATCAAATACAAAATTGAGTATAGCAGATTTGTATACATTTAATATACATTTTTATGGTCTCATAAACGAATTTAGAAACCTTCAGTAACAGAATCTTCTAGGTGGGCCCGCTAGGGAGTATGCTCTCCAGCGGGCCCACTTTGAATTAATGTTTACAACAAAACTATAGATATACATTTTTTTAAGTTAAGGCTACAATTATATACATTTTTTATACATTTCTTTCATACCTATTCTATGTACCTACGATAAGGTGGTCCCGCCCCAGAGCATGACACATAAATGGAGATCATACCTCTACATAATTTATAAAAAATATTGAAAATAAATACTACATAATATAATATAATATAATATTGAAATTATTTTATACTAGCTTTTGCCAGCGGCTTCACCCGCGTGAAATTTAGTTTGTCACCGATCGTCATGAATTATTTCCTATATGTTATTGTGGGTTATAATACTGTAGTTTCATAAAAAACCGTTCAGTAGTTTTTGCGTGAAAGAGTAACAGACATCCACACAAACTTTCGCATTTATAATATTAGCAGGAAACTTACCAGGGGTGTAATTAAAACTAAATCAAGCTAACATTTATTGGGTACTCAAACTGTAAAAGGAATTTATTACTCATAATATCTTGTTCCTCACGGTAGCACGCGGTAGTTGGTACTCCCATACAAACATTCACAATATAAAATATACATGCGTGAACTCCGGTTTGCATACAGCTGTGAACTCTTGCGCATAAGTGCTACTTGGATTAATGTACCATTCGACAAAACAATAATATGCCCTCTAGATGTTGATAATGGACGTCCTGTGGTCGCCCATTGTGTACGAAACTAAAAAATGAAACAATTTCTTTATTAAAGCGTAGAGTAGTCGGGTACTTTATTAAAGTAATGGCTATACAAACGTGATGTAGTGAAAACGCACTGAGCCCTCTACACGTTGCTTATGTACTTAGTCGTTTTTTAAGATATTGAACTTTTAATTAGCGGAGTCGAGTACCGTTAAACTCTCTAAAAATAACTGCCAAGTTTAATTGCCCATTATCCACCACGATGATTTAAAAAACTGGAAATAAGTATTTTAAGAGTGGTCACCCAGGTGGAAGTTGCTATTTATAATATTCTGCGAATATCAAATCTGCGTGAGTCAAGGCATGGGTCTAGATAAACAAAATTATTCGCGTTACATTAGTATTAGTCTTTATCGTTCTTGACACAAAAATGTTACAGTTCACTGGGAATGACTTATTAATATGACAAAACAATTGATATATGTTGTATGATCTCAGATATGAAGATTATGGTTTTAATAAGTACCTATTTTGCTACTGTTAATTTTCCTACCTATTTCATACATATAAAATTTTTATTCTTAGGTAATCTAAAATCGAGTTGCGTTTTAAACAAAAAAGGTACATAAGAATTCTCGCTGGAAAACTTTATCACGCTAACTCCCTTATCTAATAATGGGATAGCAGAAAACTTATTTATTTGATCGTTAAAATAAACTTGAAGATAAAATAAACCGCAGTGGAGTTATCGAATGCACTTTTTATCTTTCAGTAGATTATCCGATAGAAATTAACTGATGTTATCCCACGGGACGGGGCTTCAAAGGATCCTCTACCTCCGGCGAGTCTGACTCAAGATATACAATAAATAATATCGAACTTATATTTTGACTAGCTTTCCGCCCGCTGCTTCGCCCGCGTGGAATTTTGTCTATTACAGAAAAACTATATCGCGCTCGTCCCTGTTTCAGAAACCGGGATAAAAACTATCCTATGTCTTTTCCCGGGACTCAAACTATATCTATGCCAAATTTCATCAAAATCGGTTCAGTGGTTTAGATGTGAAAGCAAGACAGACAGACAGAGTTACTTTCGCATTTATAATATTAGTTAGTATAGATTAGTATAGAAGTATAGATTGAGGCTATAAATAGAGATCGGTTTTGTAGTGGAAGTGGGGGAAGAGTAGACGCTGCACTTTAAAGCAGCATCACTATCACTACATATTTTAAACCAAGTCGTTTTCCTATCTGCCTGTCCCTAAGCTTATATCTTTAAAACTACGCAACGGATTTTGATGCGTTTTTTTTTTAAAGATAAGAGTGATTCAAGAGGAAGGTTTTTCAGTATAATACATTGTACCTGTGCGAAGCAGGGGCGAGTCGCTAGTAAAAAATTTAATATTAAAATACTTACTATTTTACTTTGAAGCTTTTCTCCACGGCTTTGGCTGCGTGCATATCGGTCCGTCATAGAAATACTTCATTGTGCGCGTCATCCTTTCAGGATATAAATTATCCTAATTATGTGCGGCAAATAAGTAGGTACCTGAATCTTCCTCAGCAAAAGGATTTGGCCTACCCATCCCACCTATGCCAGACAGATTGGGGTAGCCTGATGCTCGCATGTTTGTCCTATAGTCGCCTTTTACAACATCCACGAGAAAAGTACGTAGTCCTATTTTTATCTGCTGAAACCATTCCTATCATAAAACAGATTCAAGCAAATACTTTCTGCTGCCGCTGGATAACTTAATATTATATTATGAAGGTAACAAATAATTGACACTTTGTCTTTTTGGGTTATCAGAGCATAGAATTACACTGTGCTGTGAATTATTTTGATCTAAGCTCGGGTTTTACGGCGCCACATTGAATGTGACCCAAAGGTTAATTGGCTCCGGCTGCTTAATTAGGTATAGGTGTACCAGAATCTCATGGCAAACAAAAATATTGGAAAAGTGTGTTTTTCATATGGCAATTGTCTATGGTTTAATTGTCACCTGTCAAAGAAAATTATGAAATCTGTCAGCCGCTGCAAAAATTTTGTAATCTCTTCTTGACTATTTGTTATTTTTGTGAAAAAATCGAAAAAGCTCAAGCAAGTCATATTGTTTTCAATGTGAATTGTAAAATAAGACATAATTCAAAGTCAATCTTTGATTCTAAAGCGCGTCGTCGAGTTGACAGTAAGTTGGACTGAAATATTTTGATACATTTAGTTTATTACCCAATTACGTCACAAGGAGGGTTATGTTTTTTTATATTATTCTTAATACTTAGCTGCTTTATCGGGGTTTTCAGGTATATCTCACAAATTGGTGCAGGGGAATGGTCAAAATGTTATGACCATGTAAAGAAAATTGAAAAAGATTTTATCTCTTTATTTTGATCATCTATTGAAGAACAAGAAATTGCAAGTGGAGTTCTTAGAATCGTTTTCTAGTTCTGAATGAAGTGATAAGTTAAAAGTATGATGCATAATAAAATTAGTTACTTAAATTAATAATACGATTTATTTATTTTTCAAGACACTTTCCCGATGTATAACAACTTTCTTCATACACATACCTACCTAAAATGTATATTCGTACTTCATGTTCATTAATATTAAAGTCATAAAAGTAAAAAATTAAACAGTATCAAGATCGTTTATTCCAATTTCCCCAGTATTGCTCTCAACAAAGTTTATTTTCCCTATTTGCCATGAGATTCTGGTACACCTATAACTGGGCAACGTATATTTTTAGGGGAAATGATATGAGTAATGAAAAATGGGCAAACATTCATTTAGACGAGCTACGTACCTAAAAGATATATCATAGCTAAAAGATATTTCATATATTATGCTCTACAATGGCTCCATTTTAGCACTTCTTTCCTAGTTGAGTAATATTGTGAAAAGACTTAGCTTTTTTACGTGTAGGTAAGGTCTATAATTTCGTAAGGTAAAAAACATTAAGAGCATATTTCATTGATTTTTTTCTAGAAAAACACCATTTCCCATGAAGTACAAAGCAGCGAATATTCTCCAGTTCTAACTCGCTCTCAACCTCGAAGCGAATCGTTTAAAATCGAGTGGCAAAAGAAAATCCCGCGTAACCCGAGTGCCTTGTTTCGGACGGAAGACGCCGATTTACTCGTCCGCATCAACGCGTAAATACACGTAATTAAAGGAGTTGCAAACGATCCGTGATTTAATTAAACGAGCCATCCTGCAGTTTGTGCTAGGTTTGGGCACACTCCGGCCCAAGGGCCCAGTGCAATCCGCCAAAACCTTAATTAATTCCAAACTGGAAGTGGTCAGGAAATAATCGGGAACCAACAATGTTGCACACTCAGTCTATCCAATCCAAACGTACGAACAATTAGACGAATGGGCAAATTTGTTATTAACGAGTTCCAAACTCCTAAATTAAAGCACGTTATAGTTTTGAACACTTTGTTATCATCGGATTCACGGGTTAGTTTGAATTGCTGCAGAACTGCGAAGCTGCAGTTGCAGTATTGGGATTTCCGTTGTAGCACTGAAAAGGGAATTTTGACAAAACCACTTCATACTAAGCGCCTCGATTTTCTGCACACAAAAGCCTGCATATCCGAACGTAGCTAGGGACTGCAGGAATTCTCCACTAATTTTACTATCTTTTGATTGCGGTCGAGTATGCGCGCTACTCTGTACAAAATCAAGGGACATCTAGTACGATTGTAGGGAAATAATCAAAATGCATTTTTCAGTTTACTAAATAGTGTCAATTCATTTAACAAATGCATCTGACACTCATCACCAATTGTAATGTTAAGTGATCTCGTCACCCGTACAGCACCGCACTTTGTACAGCAACTAAACTGAATATAAAGTACCACTTACATTAATTGATACTTGGAGACAGAAACAAGACATGAGTGGTCTTCGAATCAAAGCACGGAGTACGTTTTCTTACATCTCCGCCGAACTTGATATGTTATCAAAAGTTTCCTGTACGCACAAGATCAAACGTATACATATAAGCCATACATGAGAAGATACTTTAAAAAAACTGTACTGTCGTCTTTTTCCAACATGCACTTTGCATAAATCATTCCTACTCGCTCTCTTGCACTCAGAACTTCGACAGCCAGTCCTGCCACATCTCATTTCATGAAATGTGAATGATCTACGATTCTATTACTAGTATTTATGTAGATACGGCCTTTATTTTTAATCCAGCAGTGATTTGGTGGTGATAGTATTCCAAAAGATTGTACCGTTCTATTTTCTCTATGCCGAGAGCGGATTCAGTGATTGGGCGTCCAGTGGTTGGAGACAAATTCAATCCAATTGATTTACTTGTGGAAATAGGTCGCGGGTGCACATGGGCATATTATGATTTCGAAAGACATTAACCGACGTCAAGAAAGATAGACCTATTTATTTCGATTATTGAAACGACAAGCTTTTCATTTGCAATTAAGATTTTTTTACCATATATTATGTGGAACAATATTACCTCGGTAATGGAGAAATGCAACCTAGTGCATGTGTTTTAATTCCCTGAAGCTACCTATTCAAAATACATTTTATAAATTACTTAATTATTTATGTATGTGGGAACACTTCATCAAATCGTTCTAATCGCACACGTCATGTGGAGAAATTGAAATAGTTCATATTTACTACGGTACCATCGGGTATTCTGTCTAATTTTAATTCAAATTGACGGGAATAATTGCCGTCGGCGTGTCTTAGACATTATGAGGCATTACACTGATGACACTTAATTTCACCAGTCAAAGCGAAAATAGCCCATCATTTGAATTTTAAATGCTCTAAGAACACCCGCTTTACCCGGGGAAGCAGTATTTCTTGGAAATATAAATTATAACGTAGCATGCAAGAACTTTTTAACACATGCAAATGAAATCGATGGATAATTATAATAATATGCAAGTGTAAAACTTTGTTAGATGAGAAGGTTAAATACGAAGTCGGTAAATAAACAAAACGTTCACATAAGTAAACTCCATGTGAGCTGGGCGGCTGGGCAGTCAGTATGAACGCTTGCGTTGCAGACATTGTTACTCAAGTGTAGTTGTATTCAATCACAGACTGATTTGTTTTGTTGCTTTGGACTATTCATTATTATTGATTCCAACAGAACATTTTTTTATAACATATTTGATTGAGATAAGATTTTTTGTAACCAGTAACACTGTCAAAACCCAAAGTGAGCCATGTATCCAATCTGTCAAACAAAAACAAATGTTTGTTGAATGTTATCTGCAAGCCCCGGTGATGACATAGCATAGGACTCAAACATTTTGTGCATTACAACACTATCTATCACAACATTCTATCGTTGATAAGATAAGGAATATGGATATGATTAATCACAACCACCAGTGCAAGAGCAAAGGGAATTTTAAACTCAAACAAGTATTTCGAAATAATACGAGTAGATCAGTAGACCTATTAAGGTCGAACTACCTAAAAACATTCTAAAAATCCGTTTTTAAAATGCCTTCCAATAGCGTTCGCCATTAAAAATATCCGATTCCCAACGTAAAGTCCGCTTTTTAAAATGAACGTTGTGTTTTTCCGTCCAACTCGGAGGTCGGAAGGATTTCAACGTTTATAAGGTTTTATTTAAGTCTTGTTTCCATTTTGTATGGAGCTTAGCTGCAGCTCTCACCGCAGGATAACCGCTTTAGCCGTGGATTTCGATTTGCCACTGAAACGCATCAAAAGCAACGCCGACCAAAGGGGACAGTTTTTCTCTTGATATGAAAATTGTATTTTTGAGTACACTGTAATCCGTGGGTGGCGAGGGCCGAGACTGCATCTAAAGATATTTATTTATCTTCTAATAACATTGATTGATTTAATAACATTGATCTTTTCTTTTACATCATATTATTATATCTTCTTAAACATAGCTTGATGTAGCGTCATTTTCCAATATATATAATATATCCCTGTGTCGCTTCCAAGAAGATATGATTTTTTATATCTCATAATTGAAAATGATAAACGCCTAGGTTTCTATTTTTAGTTTATTATTTAACCAGATATTATTTAATCACGGCACTTTTGGTAGGGTAGTCTATCAAAGTTAAGTGAAACGATGTAGCTTATTTATAACAGGCATATTATTATTTATCAGCGCGGTGCCAGGACGGCAGCGTCGGTTAATTGAAAGTTAACCTAGTAACACGGCGTGGCGCGGTCCCATACACACTGTTGCCATCAATATGGAGCTAATATTATCACCACGAAATAGGAGCAGAAGACAAGTTACGCATAAAGTATAAAGTGCGCTCGGGTAACGCACACATAGACATCGCTTACGGACACGACACGCGTGAAGTGTCGCAAACCAGTCTAAACCAATGCGAGTGCAAATTCCGCCCGTTTGAGAAACGCTTCTGTGCATAAGCAAAATGAAGTACAAACAGGTGGTCTTCTGTTACTGTCTTGTCTTATAACGAAATTTTATTACAATCTTCATGGTTACCGAATATTCATCGAGAAAGTCACATGATCAACAAAGTTTGTTGTTGTTACAATATTTTTTGCAAAACCTCATTCCTAATTTGACCTCACAGAGGATTTCGATGGTTGTCGACATGCCTGTTACCTGCCCGCACTAAATACCAACTCTTTTCTGTTGCGACTTGCGAACAACTAGAATTCTGGAATTCTATACCTGCTAAAATTTTTCGCAAGCCTTATGAGTATGACTTCTACAGGTCAAAAGTAGATATGCTATAAGGTACACACAATTAAGTCAAGAGAAAAATACATATTTTTTCCGACAGAACATGAAATTGTAAAAAAATCTGTTTTAAACGTACATTTATTTCATTTCCATTATCGTATTTGAATTAAAATTCCTGACTAGTTCTATGAATATTCCCATTAGTAAAGCGGCGTTCGCGGCAGCCGCTAATATCATTAATGCACGGTGAATACTAATTTAACTAGCTCTACTCGTTACATTTTTTTAATGAACGATCGTACAATGCTCGAATAAAACATAACCCACTTTGTTGAGGCGCTGGAAAATTAACTGAATTGCAGCAGCGCTATATGTATAACTCAAAGGTGACTGACTGACTGACTGACATAGTGATCTATCAACGCACAGCCAAAACCACTGGACGGATCGGGCTGAAAAATTTGGCATGCAGGTAGATGTTATGACATAGGCATCCGCTAAGATAGCATTTTAAGAAACTCCACCCCTAAGGGGGTAAAACGGGACTCACGCGTACGAAGTCGCGGGCGGCCGCTAGTAATCAAATAAAGTCATCTGTCTGTTTGTTCGTGATAAACTCAAAAACTGCCGAACGGATTTCGTGCGATTTTTACCAAGAGATAGAGTGAAGGAAGCCGTATCTGCAGTGGTGACTAAATGACTTGATGATGCTAATATAATACCTATTCAATACTATTCATACATGCAAATCATGCAATGCATGCATAAGTATGACAAATGTATAAAAATACCGCACTCCTTTTAGATAACTATCTCGGATAATATCTTTTTCTATAAATAAATAAATAACTCTCCTATAATTGAGCCCGATTATCGTCGTCGGGGTAGTCTCGGGAAAGTTTAAACGAACCCCGCTTCTAACTGCTAAGTAAGCGCCAGATGTGGGCAAGAAATAAAATTTCGTCGTACTAATTGTCTTATTAAAAACAGTTTCTTATTACAAAACAGTCTCACAAGTTTTAATTAATTTCCTAGTATTTGCTACGGTGACACATTGTAAAAGTTAATGGTGTTAAATTGTTTTGCGATATTACATTAAAATATGAAAATTATATTTGTAACGCGTGACATGATGAGTGACATTTTCGTTCTTGTCACAATATTAATGTCTCGCTCGACATACGTCATTCTATACAAAGAATAAGAATAA
This sequence comes from Ostrinia nubilalis, assembly GCF_963855985.1. Lineage (NCBI taxonomy): Eukaryota > Metazoa > Arthropoda > Insecta > Lepidoptera > Crambidae > Ostrinia > Ostrinia nubilalis. Next base: position 21,888,574 of record NC_087119.1, on the reverse strand, counting down.
AAAGTTGAAATAGGTACTTTGTGAAAATGAATTCTAAAAGAACTATAATTTTATATTCATCCAAAAATTCTCAAATAATATACTTATCCCTTTACCAGATCGAAATCGAAAGGAAATCTAGGAAATTACTCGTTACCATTCACTTTCAAACATAAAATCGACGCACTCATTTTTCATAATAACTTGTCCGGATATGACTGAGAAAGCCGTTAACAGTTGTCAACCTACGATGATAGCCCTACATTTCATGTCACTCCTGTCGTCACACACTTACTCTCACTCGGAGTTTTACAAACAAACTTCGTAAATACGTGTGTCACTCCCGTGCGAATGAAATTACTATATTTTTACTGTCTTGAAGGAAGGCGTGTAAAAGGCGAGAACAATGGGAATTATTTATTAAAGAACGATGACGCAGAGGCGTTGTAATTCGCATTAGTTAAGAAGGTTGATAGACAATTTGGAGGGAAACAATCGGCTTATGCTTTTGAGACAAATTATAGTCTCTATTTACTTATATTGATTTATTTTGATTCACAAAATATGTAAGTACCTACTCTTCCGACTTAAGTAAAGACTAAATTCCCTAAACAGGAACGGATTTTTCCAGCTCATCTGGCTGGTGCGACCTTCGGAGCGTTGCCCTTTGCCCGGGCAAGGACACCCTGGTTAATCGCGACTGCAGGTTGCAGACTTAGAGGTCATTCAGACCGAAACTTTTCTATTTGGATTATTTTCGCAGACCAGACTAGACGATGCCTGCACTTGACAGTCGAAATACAACTGATTTATTTTATTAGATTTCAGACAAACAATATTAGACATCCTTCTTGTAATGCAGTCACATTTTACGAGTCACCATAAATGATTAAATCCTTCTTAGTGTGGGCTTTAAGATATTGATGTTAGAGAGCTAAAGTGTTTGTAGGAACATCTTAACCAGGTAGCAAAACACCTACCGTCTGTTACTTTGTTTGTTCACCTACCCATACATAGTCTATTAGTAGCATACGCACACTCATAATGCAATACGCCGTGCATCGGAACTCGACTCATAGCGGGTGACCCATTTGCGAAGCAAAACAAATATAAATATGGACGCCATTCAGTCAGCAACTAAAATCCCCCTCCGTTCTGTATTGAGATCGCCGGCGGCTATTTAGCTGAAACAAGCGAACACAAACAATGGGAATTGGGTAATTGTTTCTTGTTATTTCTTAGTAGACCGTTTGTACGGCTTGCTTACGTTTTTGTCCAGACTATATCCGAAAATCACAGTTCTGTAAGGTTTCCCGTTGGAATGGCGATTGTTTCGTTTAACACAAATTTAAGAACAATTTTGGAATATGACCCACTTCTCCATTTAGTCTATAAATCTTTCCTGTTGTAGTTCTGAAGGTCAGCTATTTTTGTCTTTCACTTAGATAGGTAGGGCAGGTGACCCGGTTTTGGCCATTTTAAGAATTTTTTAGACTTTGAGGCTATATCATTTTACAGTTTTTGTTATCACGGACTTATTTCTTGTAAAAAGTGATTAAATATATTTAGATCTAGCCTAAGGATACATTTTTTTTCATAATGATTCAATGGAAAAATAATCCTGTAGAAAAGAAAAAGAAATGGGAATTTGTGCCATTTTTGGCCAGCTTTACCCCATTTCTGGCCACAGTCATGTGCCAGTTCTGGCCATCAAAATTCATAAAAAAAAAACAAAAACTACCCGACGGATTTTAACGAAACTTGGTACAATTATTTTTCATACTCCTGGGCAGGTTATAGTATACCTAGGAATTCCCACGGGAACGGGAATTAGTGGGAAAATCCTTTTGTATGAAAAATCTAAACTGCTTAAGTTAGACGCTTCAAATTTGGTATGTAGGTACCTTAGTAAACTTAAAGCTTAGTTACAATAAGGAATTCCCGAAATTCCCACGGGAACGGGAATTCGCGGGAAAATCCTTTTGTATGAAAAATCTAAACTGCTTAAGTTAGACGCTTGAAATTTGGTATGTAGGTGCTTTAGTAAACATAAAGCTTAGTTACAAGGAATTCCCGAAATTCCCACGGGAACGGGAATTCGCGGGAAAATCCTTTTGTATGAAAAATCTAAACCGCTTAAGTTAGACGCTTGAAATTTTGCATGCAGGTACCTTAGTAAACTTAAAGCTTAGTTACAACAGGATATTGCAAAATTCCCACGGGAACGGGAGTTAGCGGGAAAAAACATTTGTACGAAAAAATCTAAACCGCGTAAGATAGATGAAGGGGGTAAAACGGGATCCAGGCGTACGAAGTCGTGGGCGGCCGCTAGTATGAAATATAATATCTCAGCTTGAATTGAAATTACAATTAAGGAGATCAACATTAACCTATCTATAGTATAAGTTTATGCGGTTAGTACTGGAACAATTTTCTTTTCACAACACATATTTTTTTAGTATTTGGTTTCGATGGAGGCTTTATAATCGTAACTCTGAAAATGAATCGATTACTTATATATATCAAAATAGCTAAGTAATTAAATTGAAAAATAACGATAAAAACTAAATAGCCAAAAGTGGGGTTCTTCGTGCACCACTTTTGGCCAGTCATGTGGCCAAAGATGGGAAAATTCATTCATTCTGGCTCCATTAGTGGCCACCTCTCATAAACCCACTTAATAAACAAATAGCGATAAAATATCATTAGTACCACTTAGACAGTGTATTCTTTATTAAGGATTAACATAAACATTTAAAAAAATAAGAAGCATTTAGAAAATAATGATTGTTTACTCACCCGCTCGCCTAAGCCTTTTTGCTAAGACTTACAACAATTAACGCTTCTCAAAAAGTAATGACTTGTTGGATTGAAGTGAAGCTTGACACATCAAAGCTGTTAACGCTATCAGTGTTGCTAATATTAGATATTTTTATTCCCGTAAACCATAGAGTAATATATTAGTCTTTGCCTTAGTTATAACGATTTGAAGTTCTAAATGGCCACAAAGGGGTCGGTGGCCACAACCGGGTCACTTGCCCTATGTATTTTAATGCTTTTTTTCAACTTGCTATTTTTATGATCTAGCCGGTGTAGTCTAGTCTTTAGAGTATCATCTAAAGAGGCGAGTGACGTTAAGTAAACAACACAATGTAGGTATTAAGCTTAGTAGGCTCGGCTAGCTAGAAGTGCGGAGGAAACACAAGGGTGCGACCCTATCACATTATCTATTCTATGACGTAACTATTGGGTGCACCCACAATTTACTTTAAGTGATTCTTGCTTTTCTAACAAGAAAAATAGGATTAGTAGTTTTTCAGTGCCACTCGCAACCTTCTGCAGTGTCATATCCTGCCAAAATATGTAACTTAAAAATATCTCAAACACATACCGAGATTGGTTATCTATCCTATTTTATACATCCAGGTTACAGCCAGCACAAAATATTCGCCTCCTTGTATTTATGTGTACAGAGCAAGCACGTTGGCGCCTCGCTCGCCGATGTATGACTTCCGATTTACCTGCTTTTTGCCGCTGCCTCGGTCATCGCATGTGTGCATAATATTCTGTGCACAGCCGCATATTGCTCTTGTTTCGTTTCGCTCTTTGTAATAGTCCAATCCATTTTCCTCACGTTGAGCATCTTGCCGTTCGTTCATGAAACGATTTAACACGTTGTTTTAGCTAAGTGAAAATAAACACGTGTTTTATTTTTGGCCTCTTGCAATTGAAATTTTCCAACGTAGCAAATTGATACTTCATAGTTGTTCAAGCTTGTTCTTAGTAGCTGTCGTAGGACAGACTTGTTTTGCATATAGAAGAATCAACACAAGGTATCAAGAAACTAATTATCGAATATACCTATGTCTCAAGTGATGTAATTACCTCAAAGGCGTGCTTTTGGTAAATGTGTTATACGACGAGATGAAACTAAGCACCATATTATATCATTATGTTACATTAGCGGCATGCAAGCTGTGGCACACTAGCTGAGCACAAAGGCCGCTGAGAATTCTCCACATTTTGATACCAAATATTAAAGCATGTACAAACCTACATGCTATAATTACGCCCGAAGGCATGCGAATGCATATACACGACTGTCTCCTAAAACATTCGCTACGTGCCACTCCATTGTACTCGTGGTAAGTTTGCACCGAGTCTTTGTGAAGCGCATTTAGATATAATATATTTCATAGTTATATAGTTTATGTCTAGTATATTGTGGGAGCAGTAAATTGTAGTCGCGCGGCGTCTTTCCATTCTATACATAGCCAGAACGCAAGGGTGTGAAACTAATCGAGTATAGTTTGGATATGACTTTTTTTACTAAGCTCCTCCAAACTATACACGACCAGTACGCATACGCTGCGTACTGCTCGCGTATACTTTGTAGTGACTTAGGTCAATTATCTTCCTCCAAAATATACATCGCCAGTACGCATACGGACTAATCATGTATGTATTGTAATAAGTGCGTGATTACAATTTATACGCGAGTAGTTGCATGCTAGTCATTTTGACTTATTGACCTCTCTTTCTATTACATACTAGCTTTCCGCCCGCGGCTTCGCTCGCGTGGAATTTTGTCTGTTACAGAAAAACAATATCGCGCGCGTATTTGCTCACCGTTTAGACCTACCCTGGACTACGACAAACATTTTAAAACCAAAATCAGCTCAATCGGCCCAGCCGTTCTCGAGTTTTAATCAGACTAACGAACATCAATTCATTTTTATTTATATAGATAGATTAATTCATATCTGCGTGTCTACTTTAAACATTGAATCATCTTACGACACGTGTCATTGTTTTGATAAAGGATTTTTTGGTGTTTCTTATTCTGCCATAGAAAAGATATTTGTTTTGGGGCTGATATTTCACCAATTGTAGGTATGGAAATATGTCAAAATGATTTTGTTCTTGAGATAAAAGTTAATAAATAAAATAAATAATAAATAAATATCCTTAGACATTTTACACTGCGCTTCTAGTCCCAAACTAAGCAAAGCTTGTACTATGGGTACTAGACAACGGATATAAACATAATTAAATACTTTTTTTTGTAAATACATACTTATTATACATAGAAAACACCCAGTCCAATACAAACAAATATGTTCATGCACACAAATGTTTGTACTGTGCGGGAATCGAACCCGCTACCACTTCGAACCACTACACGTTTGGTGTAGTGGTTCGAAGTGGTGCCGACAATACAAACCTAGCATTTAAAGTCTCGCATAATATTGTATTTAATGCGCTTGAACTTTCTTCTCTCACTCTCTCTCATATTAATTAAATTGTTATTTAATTTGAAATCTACCTAATCAATTTAATTTCAAAAACCACTTACAATAGTTTTAAAAATCTAGATTTATTATAGATTCAGTAAAATAATAATATTTTATGTAATAATATCAAATAAATGTAATTTTAAATATAGTTCCATATTTTACTGAATTTTACTAAATCAATTTCAACTAAACACACTCTAGTCAAGTGTAAGTGGTGTAGTAGAAACTAATCGAGTATAGTTTGGAGATGACTTTTTTTACTAAGGTCCTCCAAACTATACACGATCAGTACGCAAAATTCGTGTATAGTTTGGAGTCACAGATTTACAAACAGGCACTCCGAAATATACACGAGCAGTTTCCTATGGGTGCGTTCTGGCCATGTATAGAACGGAAAGACGCAGTCGCGCGTATTGAATTGAGATTCGCTCGGTGTTTGAAGACAGTGGGGTTATACGTTCCCTTATTACAATGTCTACTGCATTGGCAAACCACTCATGTGTGTCAAGATTCGATTCCTGCAGTTGCCATGTGACTGAACACGAGAAAAATGGCATTCAAATAAAAATGTGAAAGATACTTAAGTTTTCAGTAAAGGTTAGACCAGACCAAGGCGTGCAGCCGGCGTGCACGATGACGATGGCGATGGCGACCAGACAGCGTGTATGGATTTGTAGCGATGAGTTCACATTAACGCGTCCTGTCATTGGTCGCGGCGATCTATGCAGCGTCTGCACGCAGCGATCAGCGATCATCGCGACATTTGTCACTGTGGCGTTTCTGTTTTTTAAAATCGATGTAAAAAATAGTAAGTAGGATCTGTTAAAAAGTTTTTACACAATTAAAAATGATACCACTAGTCTGACCTACTTAAATAATAAAAAAGGTTTTAGAATAAAGTATCAATATCAGAATTTATTTTTATGTAATAAACAAATTATTCTAGTTTTCTCGAGACCTGCTTCTTCAACTTCATAAATAAAATTGGGATATTATCTGCAGAACAAAATAATTAAGAATGTAGCTACATGTCTGCAGCTTTCTCAAAGGCCCTAGAGCAATTCTAAGTACCTATGCCATAAATAAAAACATAATTAGAGTCATCAAACGTCTCAGTCATTAATTTAGTGCCACTAGAAATACCTAGTTGACCAAAACTGATGTCTTTTTGTATTTTTGAGTTATTATATAAGACAAAAAAGATATTTGGACTATTATGTACTCTGTGGTTTGGGTGCATAATGTAATTCCTTTGCCTTAAAAAAAGTAAATGTCAAGATGACTGTTGCACCAAAAATGAAAATGAAAATTGATTTTGTTATAGGTATGTTTTGTTGAGTTCTGTGTAGTTTTGTGCGATTTAACGATAAGAACGACAATGGTAAAAGGTGATGGGGGCAATTTTTTTCCCTCAAGGAAAAAGATGAATTGGTTATAATCTTACTTGCCCACAAGGATACTGTACGTACGAGCACGTCAGCATCGACCGCGACCTACAACATGCTAGCCGACTGGCCCATGAACCCTGAACGAGCGTGCACCGTAGGCACTCTACACCGACGGCACATTGGACTGGACACATTGAATTGTGTACATTATGTAAATCTTGTATGTAGCAATAGCATAACAGTAATAAACCAGATGTCAACCGTCCGCATTGTGTTTCATTTCCCCCACTGAGGCCAAGAAAGCCTTAGTGCAGTCCTCCTTCCTATCAAACCTTTCTTTAAATCTAATTAAAAGGTATTGTTAGGGCTCTAGGGACTACAAACGAAGCCAGAAATATAGCTTGGTTATGAGTAACCAATACCTACTACCTATACCGCATGTAATCCTGTCTCATTCTATAATACCTATATGGCCGCCTGAATAAACTTGAGTGAAAAAGTGTTTCCACTGTCTCAATTGCATCAAAAGCTTCAAACAAATAATTTAATTCAGTTTCCATTTTGCCGAATAGGCGTGATTGACAATAAGCGAAAGTGACAATATGCGTGACAGTTGTGGTGACAGTGACAACCTGCACGCGCAGTGATCGCCATCGCGGTCGCGGCAGTGTGAAACAACTTCTGCACGCGCAGTGGTCGCCATCGCCATCGCCATCGCTGCACGCGTTGGTTTGTCCGAACCTTAAAGCAGACGCGTCTGGTACATTAGTGAAAGTTTCATATTTGTGATGCTTGCGCGACAAAGTTTTGACGGGGAGAAATAAAAATACATGAGCTGATGAGGGAGCTTCAAAAGAATAGACTAAAAAGCTTTTATAACATTTTTAATAAAAACTAAGGATGTATCAAAGATAATTTAAAGTTAACGTTCACACTTTACACGAGCTTTATTAACATCGAAAAAGAGCAAATAACGCGTTCAGCGTTGAAAAATATGATCAACTCATATTTTTCAACTTAAATTTTATTCCGGCACAGTTTGCTTATAAACTTCTCCCTGGATCTATATCAAACTTTATGCATTTACGTTGCGACTTCGTAGGTTTATAGTTTTGCTAGAAGTATTTGCACGGGGACCCGAAAAGTTGTCGCTTTCCCAACGGGTGCTTAGCCTGAGATCCGTTTAGTAATGTAAAAAGTTGTCAAGATACAGAAAAGCTTTGTACAGGAGTGTTTTAATATCCTGCGTCCTTTGTCTGTCTTTTAAAGTCCTGTAAGCTGGATTTTAAGCTTGTTTGTAGCTATTTAAGAGCTGCTCAGAACCACAATGCAAGCATGATTAAGCTTTCTGCGAACGTGTGGGGTGCTCAACTAAGTTTCCGATAACTTTGCAAAGAAACTTACGAAGCATAATGCTGATGAGTTAAGTTATCTTGAATAGTAAGATTAAGTTCAGGTTCTTCGCTTGAGATGGGTAGAATTTATATTGATTAAACGCGTGTAGTGTTTTTTTATGATTGTAGTTAATTAATTGTATAGCTCAATTTAAATAATACATCTGTATTTTGTCCCATTACGTGTCACCATTGAAGTCATTCGTTCATTTTATTCTATTTTATAGAAAGCTGTGTATATTTTTGCGTCTAAAAGATGCGTAGGTAGAGCTCGGAGGATTCAATACTGAATGTAAAAATAAGCCTTTAAAAAGAAAATTTCTTCATTTTTACCGCATCTGTCTTTCAGAAGCTTGAGATATGCAATAAATATTTCAAATTCTCTGCAGCAAAAGCGCCGAGCTTCGTTGAGGTGGGACGCAAGGACGATTTAGTACCAATGAATGCTTTATAAGTAGTATAGGTGTTAAATCCTCCTAGTGCTTTGCTGCGGAGCGTCGCCCGTTAAATCATTTACTCTGACGGTGCTTGCTGTCGGTCCTTAGTTCAATAAAAAGCGAAGCTTAAAATAATATCTATCGCGCTAAATTCTACTGCAACTTTGGTAACTATTGATACAAAAAAAAAACTTAATAGTATTATCAAAAATGTTTTACTCTAGAAATAGACAAATTAAGAACCAATAAATTCCTCTAATTGAAGTGATAACGCAGTTGTCTAGTTAACAAACCAGACTTGCATTCCTTAATAGGGTTTGTACCGGAGCCGATTTGCCTTGTTAGTGCTTCGCGCGTATCGAGTGGTGGCAAAGTTTGAAGGTGTGCAGTGTGCCGAACTACCCATCCACCGCATTTGAGCGCTGCACTAACTTGATTATTATATTCTGAAGATGTGCTAATGAAGCTGCTTACTCTTCGAGTGTATATTCTAAATATGTGGCTTTGCTCGCTCGCCTGGATTTCTAGTTAGGACGAATAATAGTTATTATTTTAAAGTTCAGGTGAGATTTTTCATACATTCGTTTTTCTCTAACGCCCTGCTTCATGCCATGAATTAACTTACAGTTTTTCGCGTACATGTATTAAAATCATGGAATTATGCAGGTATTATGTAAATATCTGTACTTTTTATAGGTCAAATAAAAACTCATTTTGCAAAATAAAAGTAACAATTTATAATTAATACGCGTCGATTCACTAATCAGTATTTCGGTGTTGTAATTGAAATCATAGTTCCATGAAATCCACTTTAGAAGTCCTATTTCATCCTCTGATCCTCGATAATGCCTTCAACAGTAATGAAAAAGAGATTATCTGTTTTATTAACTCGCTTTAATATCAACGAGAAATATGAATTTCCTAGAAATAGGTACGGGAGAACAATAAATGTGAAAATGTTTTTCGCGTTGTATGGTTTAAAGTTACGGAAGCCTAATCAAATCATATCAATTGGAAAATTCGCGTTCGTTCACGTTGAAAAATTTGATAGCCAGTGAATGTATCGCCGTATTTATTCGAAAAACTGTTCGTCCAACTAGGCGCCGAACCGGTTTGAAAAACGAACTCCAACGGCTGTTCAAATGTTGCTATTTGTGTTTCACAGAGGCTGACTAATGTTTGACAAGTGTATAAGCATTTGTATGTTTTTTGGATTCCTCTATATGCTGAAATTACAAACAAGATCTTCGTATAGACTATGTCTAGACGTCACCCAGTGGATCAATCAATTGTAGAGCCGAGAGTCCACGGCGTATCAGATACAATTTTTTGGCACAGTACATAATTGTGATTGACGTGTGTAAAGCTGCTGTAGTATCTCGATGACAATCGCATCGAGTCAAATATCTTCCTTCCACCAGTTCGTCGATTCCTCACTTCGATATACTTTAGTTGTTATTTTTTACGATTGTTATTTATTAACTATTTACGAGGTAAGTTCTCTGCTTAGTTCGTAGATGTTTATAGTGATAAGTTGAAACAATTAATTTCATTCTTTGTTACATAATAAGTAGAACATATTTTTACAAACATACGTACTTATATCATGCTACCGTATCCACAATACGAGTAGTTCTTGATTATGACGAACAGTGCCACGACAATGATCTTAGATGCCTCTACGTCGCCCGCCATTGTTTCGCTTTGCATGCACTATTAATTGCAGCCATTATGGAACAATTTGCAATCACGCTAAGAGTAACCTTATATTGTCCAGGTACTGATATACGATGTATGCAAGGTTAAGTTGATTATTGCCACATATACAGTACTACTTGTTAAAATATTTGGGATTGTACGGAATGCACTTGAGATTTAATTTGAAACAATTACTTGACAAGTTTTTATATTACAAAGAAGTTATAAGCAGTCTAACACATTAAGTCAAAAATAGTTCTTTAGTATTATTCTAAAATCGATGATATGTTACTAATAAGGTGTTTCTTGGAACATATTACTGTCTTAATTTCTTCAATGCAAATAAAATAAGCACTTTGGATAAGTAATCTGATAAAAGGTTAGTTATTTAACGCGGGTATTTAAGATAATATGCAGTTAAAACCTTACATAATATGAGCTATAGATAGGTGCAGTAGGCCCGTTTCTTGAAATGCGTATAGATAAGGTCTATATTATGTATGATTAAATTATTCTATAAAAAATTAAACCTACGTGTTTGTTTGATCAGAATGGTCCTTATCAACAATAAGCATTACCTAATACAAATAATGATCCTGTCCAAAGGTTCTCGCAACAGTATTTTGTCCGGTAACCATGGAGATGGTCTCAAGCAGATTTGCAAGAAGATTAAAAAAGATGTTTACAAAATCTTTGAAGATTGGCTCATATTATAATAATGCTGATACACCACAGATGAGGGGTGCCCATCTCGTTAAGCAAAACGCCGCGCACTTCAGTTGCTCGAGGCAGCGCACGCGCAGAACATTCGCACAACGTGTATTGTGACGTTATAGTTATGAGTTTTGTGTGAGAGAAGCTTTAATAGAGCATGCAGATACATTAGTGTGAAGGGTCTCGTCGTGCCTTCGAATTATTTTATTTAATATCGAATTTATACAATTCGTTAAATATCTTCGTAATTTTGACAGTGAAACTGCGAATTTAGAAACAATAAGTACGTATAATCACACGTATATAATTTTTGAACGAGTGCTTTTGAGACAACTGAAAAATTTTTTTCCGAAAACGCGTGAAGACTAAAAATAACTACATTGTTTCTGAAATAACAATGTAAACTGGAGTTATTTTCTGCTCTACTAATGTTGTTTTAGAAATATATGTGTAGCAATTTGACTGATATTATACTAAGTACTACTAAAATTCGCTTTTTGGGACTGTGGACCTTGATGTAAAAAATCCGCTCATAATATAATTTCATCAGGGATTGATAGTGCTTAGAATATTTGAATCATCATACGGGGACTATACTGAATCCGTTTCTTTTATGTCATACGTAAGACTGCATTCGATCGTAACCTTATAATGGTAACGTTTATCGCGTCGCCTTTAGAAATCCTTTACGATGCAGCTTTAGTATACTTCCTTATTATCAAAAAGGGAATCGGCTTACACAACTTAAATATAATGCATTTCTATCTATAAATGCACTTATACAGTACTTGCATACATAATAATCAATATAAAGGCACGGGGTCTCTATCAGAAGGAACTCTAGGGGTGGAATCTCCATTGGCGTGGGTTAGCGGGCAAGGAGATATGTTGGATGGTTGACAATCACTTTCCCTACAATTTAACGTTCCACCAAACTCAACACGCTTTAAAAGATAACCTCGCAGCCGCCTGCTCACACTTGACATGACACTACTGATTGACAGTTATCTTTTTCTGCGCATCAGTCGGGTGTTACGTTTAGGAATCACAAACCTTCTGCTTTACAGATTTGTACAGATAACATAATATTAAGATTGGTACTATTAATCATCAATAATAATTTGCAGCATCTGTGTCCGGCGCCGACAAATATTTATTCAGCTATACAAATCTCCTATCAATTTGTCAGGATTTAAATTTAATCCTACGATTTCGTCGTCAAAATAACCTAAATCCATATTTTTGTATAATGTTTGTAAAAGATACACGCCCAATGTATTATTAATGATATCATACACTCAAAAGCGGTTCAAATCGGTTTGGATGCTATTTCATACACAAATTAACTTATCTGCTGTATTTTTTAGAATACAATTTACTTTATACGTGAACTGACTGGCTGTTAACATGAATGTGTGATACATTATTTAGTTTGTTACGATACCCTAGCTAGGGTAAGGTGGGGCACAATGTTACACGGGGTACAATGTTACAATGCATATTTCTCCGTCCCTTTCTATAGTTGTATGATGTTCAGCGGCTCAGTTCAGCAGCTCTTATGAGCTTAACAAACGTGTATACCAACATCATACAACTAATAGAAATTGACGGAGAAATATGCATTGTAACATTGTACCCCGTGTAACATTGTGCCCCACCTTACCCTACTATTATAGTAGCTACATGTGACTCTCATACTTTTTCCGCTTACATACAGCCCTTTTCCGACTGGATTTCGCCGATCGGGGCTAGAAAATTGAAGTTAGTTTCGAATTCGAAGATTTTTCCTCACACCCACCTAGTTGCACATTAGGTACAGCTTTGGTAGATACACAACCTAATTTCCACCTAGGCAGTTATAGCTAGTTCATATTTTTAAAAATAACATCATTTAATTTTGTAACCACCACCAGCTAAAGATAAATATTTTAAGTACATTCTCTGCCCCACACTGTTTATAGAATGTTTTCTTTGAAAATATGTCGCGTTATATCTTAATAAATGCTTCTTATATGTTACTGATTCACAATTGATAATTTAAAAATATGCCGCTAGCTATACTATGTGGTTATTTTATTATGCACTTTTGTTCGCATTGTATACCCATTGTTTCTATGATATTGTTCTGTTATAACACAATTATAATGAAGCTACAATAATTACATAAAATAATGGAGAGCAATACATAGCGCGGGTCTTTTGTATTATCCTTTGAATGTAAAAGCGCTCATTATTACGTTACAACTTTTGCTTTGTGGAAAATATTGAAATCGAAAAGTAATGCGAGAATTTCAATTACTCAAATATAGCACTTTGTAATTAACATCAACAATACATTGTTCGAGGGATCATCATAATTCTAAATATAATTTTTAATATCGGAATATTAACGAAACAGGTCAACTGACCAATAACAATGCATCATGCGCGTGATCACTGTTACTCGTCAAATAACTTGTAAACGAATTTGTGCCTTTTTTTATAACACAAGAGTTCATTATAATATCATAGGGGTTTAGTACCGCGTTACGCGTGTGTGCTAGTCGTAATGTGGATATGAATATGAAGCGACAAAATTGACGTCAGTATGACAAAGAGTAGGTGCTCATTTAACTGTTATGTGACCATGTTGCTAACCCTGCTTTGTGATCTCGGTGTCAAAAATTACGACATACCATAATATTTTTCACAATGTCATACCTATGAGGCTCATTTCTTTCACTAGAGCTGCAGGGAAAAAAGGTAGAGCGAAAATCATAAATGTATCTCCTCTACGCGTCGATAGATAGTAATAAATCGTTATCCCACTTTTATATGCTATTATCAGAGGTCAATTCGTATCTTTGAAGGTGTTGGATGTTGTTGTATTTGTTACCTTGAATATAGCACTGATCAATTTACGTGTACAATGGTGCAGACTTACAGTTACAGGTTATTTTTGCTTGGACTTGCAAGAGCCCTTGAGATATTGATAAAAACTTGACCCGTTTTTCTTAGAGTAGTATGAAGAGGAAACGGGAAACTTGTTAAAATCGTTTCATGTATCCTTTTTAGAATATCACAACAATGATCTTGTTATTGTTTCGCGCGACCGACTCCATAAGTGGACAGGACTCCAAACTAAGTACAGTAGCGACGCTCTTTATTTGATGCGAACAAGAGTTGCATAAAGTATTTAATGTGTGATAGAGAATCGAAAACTAAAAAATCAAGTAGATATTTTAGGAAATACCGCAGCAAGCACGGCTACCTTGATTGACAATATGGCTACCGCGTGATGGGCATAAATCTGATTAATTCAACAGGCCGTTAGTGCTATTAGGCACCGTTGGATGAATCCCGATTGCCAGTCAGCAGTACGTAATGCCACTTATCGGCCGGTCCGATGATCTAACGGTCTTAATTCGGCGGGCTGGACGCGACAGGAGGATAGGGGCGGCTTGTTTGCCGAGCCGTGCCCAGCCGTGGGCGATGATAGGCTGGGCGCATTTATCGGGCGCCGATAGCGATATTGGTTTAACGCTGTCACCGGATTAGATCTCGTCCTGAAAAGGCATTCGCAGATGTCTGCCCATTTAAAATTGAAACGTTAAAAGTTATAGACTAAGAGCTAGTGAACGCCGGACCTACGCCATTTTATAAAAGCTGAAAGTTTGTCAGATAGGTTGATAGAATGTTGGTGAATCATGAAGTTTGGGTCATCGTGGCTTTGGTAGCTATCCTAAAAAAACTATCTGGCAAGGTGTTAGAACTGTCAAAACTGTCTGGCTGATGAGGAATCTACTTCTAATTATTGCCCAAATATTACATATAAAAATCAGCTTTTATGGTATTCTAGTCTATTACGGTATAATTGGTATTTTAGTTTATTACGTCAGTATAAATTGGATGCTCTGTATCCTAATCTGTAGCGTCGCATACGCAGTTGCATTGATTAAACCGCGCGGCACCGGGATCCGTCCCCTAGTTGTGACATTGACGCGCATTATTGTTTATTGTAACAACTGTCGCCTGAAATGATTGTGTGAATCTAGTCTAGGTGTGATATAACCTTTGTCTGTCTTTGTTATCTAATTATTTACTTACAGTCTATGTACCCATTTATAGTTTAACCCAGAGCGTTTACATAGGGGGACCGAGTAGAGTTGTATAATGAAGATTTTTGGAAATTTATTAACTCTATCAGCGAGCTCGCAATAGCGCGCATTTGGTAGCTCGAGAATTGAACTAAAAACGCGCATTGTTACGAGCTCGCTAGCACTTAATAAGTTCCCAAAAATCGACAATGTCACAACTCTCCTCGGTCTCCTCTAATATCTATCTGTCTAATAAATGCTCAAGCTTTCGGTATAAATTGCTAACCTTGATGTGGAAAATAATTTATTCATCACAAGACTAACTTAGGGGTAAAACGGCGCAAGTAATTGGTTATTTGAGAATGCAAATGTCAATATTGCACATGCCCTTAGATGTTCCACGAATATGCAAATTGAAATGCTCAGCTTAGCGCACAACGCTTAGGTACGATAATATTAATATTGTTAAGTGAATGAATGAATGGTTGTAGCGGCAAGTGATTGAAATTAGGGTATCTACTCGTAGTCTTCTTGATATCCTAATAAGTAAGATATGTATATTTATATTTTATTTATTAGATATACGTCTAAAAGATTAACAAATATCATTAAAGTAAACATTTGGGAAAATGTAATAACCTATAGGTGAATTTGAAAATATTCAGTTCTGGTATAAATGTGTTGTAGAAGATTCAACTCTCAAAGATATTCAAATTGGAATTCTATTCGGTTTGCATCTATTTCAAAGCTACTTGCAAATGCATTCAGAGTTTCAAACTTGAGTTGAATAGTGCCAGTGCTGTGACTGCCCGTAGATGGGACGGTTACCTCTCATTCACGGATCCCAACAATACCTACTGCCATGCAAAGTAATCTGGGGTCTGCCAGACGCTGCAGTTGTATTTATCTGTCTAGACTACAGAGTAACGATGCCCCAGACCCATAGCTCTCTTCCAGGTATTGTCAATTTGTTCCAAAGTTCGGGACATGGCATGGTGGATTTGGTTGCTAAAACATGAGTAAGGCCTTTAGACCCCGTACAAATAAGTTATTTAATTGATTCCATGACGCAGTGCCGCCCACAAAGCAAGGATTACATCATCATGTAGATACATAATTAGAGTTACAAATTACGTTATGTGAGTACATAGAATACGTCTGCAGTTAGCCGCGAGCCCGCGACTAATAAAAAAACTAATTCTGCGATGACGTTCTAGTTTTTGTATACCTAAATTACAGATTTTGTCTTTTTGCGACTGTTTACATATTTTTGCACAAACAATATCAGATTGTTGAACTCTTGTAATGTTTATTTATAAGAAGACAAATCAGATTAGATTCTTTTAAAATTCAGCAAGTGTGCTATCATATATTTTTAATGAAAAATAGCTGCATTTGACCTCAGTCTCAACTGATGGTAATTGACGATGAGGTCTCGAACTTTTATTTGGGCTCTGAGTTTGCAAAGTGAGCCAAATGGACGAGCTGTGGCGTGTGGGTCATCGGTCGGGGCGTTTACCTTATTTTACGAGTGGAGCCGCCAGAGGTCGCCGTCTGCGCCCCTCTCCCTTCCACACTCATTAGGGGCAGTCTCTCCTCACACGTCTGTTCTGCTCCAAGTCGGCAAAGCCGTAAAAGTACGGTCCTACAACTCAAAGTAAACTAGATAACAATGTACTAAACTTTGACTAGATCTGCGACGGCTGATACTCAAGAATTCATATTAACAACTCTGTCAACTTGAGTCTCTCTATAATATTAGAAACTTATCCGTATCTGTAACTTGTACCCGTATCCTTAGTTACTCATACATTCTTACAACTCCAACGCTAACTCTACCAACTTCTTGTACTCGAGAGTAATACATTTTACGATAGCTTGTTTTTTTTTCTTTATGAGAAGCAAATACTTAAATGTATTTTTTTCTTTCCAGGTGACATCACACAGAAAGGCTATGAGAAGAAGCGATCGCGGCTCCTCACGCCATACATTCCACAACAACCGCCCCAAGGTAAGCGCGCGGTTCGACTGAAACGCAATCGCTGCTAACACCGCCTCAACTAAACACAGGGCCACCTGTCATGACCCGCGAGTACTGGCTTCGCTTTCCAATTCGAATTAATCACTGACATCATGTTCTAATGAGCTTCCCAGTACTTACGAGTCCAAGGTCGCGACAGAAGCGTCGCCGGGGTCAAGTGTCAATTGGTCGCCGTCGATGGACGCTGGACGTTCGCGAAACGATCGTCGCCGCATCGGCACTGCTCCGATTCCGCAACGAGGGTCAAACGGAAAGGCCATCTTGAATCTGGACCCTCGACTGTACAAATTTAGAACGCCCAGTTCAATGAACCGCATTTATTTTAATCTTTCTAGAATAATTCAGACTTTCGTTTGTTATTAGTCTCGTGTCACAACGATCTATTTTAAAAGGCCATTATTATTTTTTCGGTCGAGCGGTCTAAATTATCAAAATAATGAGGTTGGCCTTCAGAGTATACTCGTATCTACATAAAAACAGTCCGAGTAATTTATCCTTATGAACAAACGTCCAGCGTGAATTGATTGCGATTTTTTATTTCGTTTTTGTTTTTATTTTATATCCTTAGTTATTATTTAAATATGGTTTAGTTAGTCGGTTGGCCACTAGCACTTCAACCACACTTTATCACCATGGTACTAAACTCGACTTATGGCACGTAATGTTAAATCATAGCACTGTTGGACAGCTTACCTGCTTTCGGTGCATCTGGCTAACGAAGCCCGAGGTGAAACGTGATTAAACGTTTATGAAATTAAAACGGTTGCTGAGTACTTCCTTAATACTCGAAGCGTCGGGCAGTTAGTTTTTGTACGCGTTGGCAAATGATTGTAATCAGTTTTTGGTTATGGTTTGTAACCCTGACCTTTGCGGAAATGCTCTATTTAAATTCAAAACGTTGTTTTTATTTTGTGACAATTACGGACTGAACTACACAATTCATAATTACGCTACATAATGTAACGCTAGCGATATAATGTACTTACGTTTTAATTCGTATTTAGTTGTTTCTTAATTCATTGGATTAGTTGCACGTTCGTCATTGCAGGCCGTATTCATATTTTCCGAACGATGTGAGATGCGGCGATTCAAACGAGCCGTTAACAATTAATCGATCCTCGATTAAGCGGCGCGTGGTATTGTGCTTGTGAAGGTATTATCACATCGCGCGGCCACAATAACCCCTAAACTTTAACTACATAATAATTCATAGAACATACACTATTCCTTAAAAAATTAACCCTTTTGTCTTTAACCCTTTTGCCTCTATATCATCCTTAATAGGTGAGAGCCAGATCCGACTTTTCAGCATTTTTTAAACATTTCTGTCATCAAGTAAAAAAACAGGTTACAAAAAGCTTAACAAAGTACGGAAAGTTAGTTTGCAGGAATCTTTCTACAAATTCAAAATACCGGCAGAGCTAAGGCAAATCGTAATTCAATTTCATCTCAATTTCAACTACTCCTGAACTTCACGGTAGCCTGTAACTCGCACCGAGCCGAGTGATATCTTGCCGGTTAGCATCAGGCGTATTTTCCGTGCGATTTCCGCACGCTGCGAAAACCCTCGGTTAACTAGGTTTGAATTTTGGCTGACTCGGCTACCGGTTAGGTACGGCGGGAGATTAATTCGCACCGTGTAAATCAAGTAGTAATGCTTTTTACAAACAGTACAAACTGACATGAGTCGTCGACTTTTTGTCGGCGACTTCACATCATCAGTATTTTTTTTGACAGTTGCTATTACTGTCAATGCGACCGTCACTATGACAACCGGTGATGTGTGTTGTTCTCAAGTGTGGTCTTCAGATTAATATCGTTGCGGGAAAAATTTGACCTTCCCTGGTTGGGTTTTTATTGGCGGTCATGCTGGCTACAAAGGACTTGCAACGGTGGGAACGAGAGGTGGGAATAGTCCCGTTATTGGTTCTTTACAAACATATCCCTCGCTACGCATCCTCGCACATCTCTGGTGGAAACGCAGCCTAAGGGGAGAGGGCGATCCGATGCCTGGCTGATTGAGCCGGCAAACCAAACGCGGATGTCTGCTAACGAGGTTATCGGCTGTGGAAATTGTCGATCATGAAACTAATTGCAGATGCAGTACATATTAATTGCCTCTTAAGGCAGTAAGTGTATGTGATCTTAATTACAATCAAATTACGTAAAAAAATCTACTTAAGATCAAAGCTTCCTATAGTTTAAATTGCAATTTTATTTAGAACTGATTGCGTTGGAGTAATAAGATTTATATTACGTTTTTCTTTGTAAAACTACGCCATTCTAATTAGTCACCCCTTTTTAATCCTCAAAGGGGTTTTGAGTTAACTGCGAAGAAGGGTGCACTCACGTACATTGATAATAAGCCAGAAATGTTGTACAGAAATCAATATCACCCACACCCTTTCAGAAGTTAAACAAAAATTAACATACCTAATTTAGTACAAGGTGAGCTGGCCTACTCGCGTTATATGACGAGCTCGGGCATATTAGTGGCAGTACGATACAAAAAATCACGTGAAAACGTGGACTGATTATATTATTGACTGGAATTGAATATATTTTTTCCAAATTAATCAGAAGCTTGATCTACGTACGTAAATAAAGTACTTTCTATAAAAATCAAAAGATCTTCGTTTCTTGGGAAAAAGCAATTATTAATTTAATTTGAGGAGATTGAGAGAAATGATAAAGATGAAACAGATCTAATAATTTTGTGAAGCAATATTATTATTTCTAATTTCAATTTACTGAGGTAATTTCTTAGCTAAATTAAAATATTTTTAGGCTTGATGTTCTTAAGCTCTATCATTGAAAAATAAATGAAAAGTAATCAGTAATGAGATGTGACGTAACAGTTATGATAGGTTTCTTCGTTATCTTTCGATGGCCCACGCGCCCTTCCCGTTGTGATGGGAAGGTAAACACGAGGGTCCTTCATTTAATTTGGCGCCCATGCTGTCTCCGACTTAGCGACGTCTCGCCGCATCGTCTGCATATACGGTTATTATGTTACATGACTTACATGCGTAACCTTTAACCATAGGTATTGATGAGATTCTACTGGTAGGTACTGTACAAAAGTATTTGAGAATTAAAAAGATTTCTGCTGATTCGTTTGTGGAATATCGGTACTAATAGCTCAGTAGCTTGGTAGAAATCGACATTAAAATAGCAAATCATGAACTGATGTAGTTCATATTTTTGATATGTTTTATGGACCAGTTAAGAGTATGTAAATTAAAATTTGCCACTGGCATACCACATATAAAAAAAAACGGAAGTGTCAGTACAGAAAGCTTTGCTATTTGTCTTTATTGTGGTTATCTTTGAAAACAGCGAGTAGAATGCGGGCGCTAACTTTTTGATAAACCAACCCTCGACAGTACATTTTGCAATTGTTGAACAACTCGCCTTTTCCAGTCTGGGACGTGTCGCTTCGTCGGCAAATACGATATCATGTTACATTCCTATCGCCCGGTGTGATGTCATGCCAGGCATACCTTCGATTCATACAGAACTATTTGCACAAACTGGGGCGAGGGAGGGATGGATGGTGCGCATGTTTGGAAATCTGTGTGCGGAGTAAGAAAGTGCGCAAATACAAAGTTTTGAGACGGATATAAACTGTATGCATTGTTATAATGTAACTCAGCTGTTAGCAGTTATAAACTTAATGCAAACTGCATCATTGCATCTATCTATTTACCTTAACTAGATTTACAGATCGGTGGTGCGATCCGGACTAACTTCTGACTCTCCAAACTTCGTCGTATCAATAAGCGCTGAACAGCTGTACGGAGCTTGAACTTCATCATAATGTACATAATATAAATTAGATTGAGATTTGAAGAACATATTTAAATTGGCCAAGAGATATTATGTGAATAAAAACAGTTTTCCCCAAAACTACTCTTTACATAGCTTGGCTTTTGTGCGTGCTGTTGTCAGCGATTCAAGGCACATTGCGCTGGAACAATACTAGAACAATAGACGTTTTCTTTTGCACCATTTCAAAGCCCGCCCGTGTTCTTCTGCCTAATGTTTTCAGATAAACGTTTCTATAGCTGCACCGGTTATTTTTTGACGGTGCAGCGTTCAAAAACGCCCCTTCATTTGTTTCTGTTGTCGGCGCGTTATTGGGTTTGCGCAAACAAGATTATGGAGCACTACACGGCTCCGCTCGCGTGCCCGGAGCAGGTGACGTCTCGTTACACCAGGACAATTATTATTTTTTGGCCCTCAGTATTATTTTTCACGGTGCGCCAACGTCCAATTTATGATTTCAGAGGCAATTAAAATTTTATTTTCCCGGAACCCCTCTGCGCAGTTTTCCATTGAGCTTCCCTTTGTGCTGTGATAAACTCAACTCAATGCAATATTGCAAGCCATCATGCGATGACGTTTATTCAAATAGCCTTTTTTAAATCGATTACATTTGGTCAACTGACCTTGACGTAACGACCTCGAAAGGGAGATAATTGTAATAACTTACGGTCAAATTATTCGGTGAGGACATCGCGTTCCGATACGATAAAAAATTCAGACCAATTTGCCCTAAACCACGCGTGCCGGTTCGCAAATGGACCGATGCGGTGTTCTGCTGGACTCGATTGCTTTTCACTACTACTCGAGAGTTGTCGCTCCAGAGTGAACGCATTCTTAACTTCATATAAGTTACACAATCGACGCAAGCGAATACCGAATAAGTATTATAATTTAACCATTTAGCTGCATTTTTCCGTGAAATCTGATAAATTAAGTCTAAATCAGTGAAATTGCACGTGTTCTAGTGTGACGCACCAGGTACGTCACACTAGACCAGTTAAGTCCAAAGAGTATGGTGCAAACAGTTGTCGTTAATCTATCTTTGTTTAATTGGATTGGACGTGTCTTGCTTTGCACTCACGATTGACTCGCCCTAATGAGATGTAACACAATGCGTTTGCTATGTGTGTATGACAAGTATTATATTATCGTATTAACCTTTAATGCAAATAAAAACTACGAATGTTATAGGACATGAAATATCTAATTTGTCTAAGTTGTCTGTTCATTTGAACCAGTAGGAAACAATGAAAACAGTAGGTATATCAATTATTCTGTGCTTGAGCGCAGAATAATAATACGTTCTGATCTCGCGCACCGCCGAATGTAAAAAACGACCGGAACAATGGGCAAGCGCCTTTTGTGCATCGCTAAATAGATTGTCAATATTGCAGCGGCGAGGTCGAAACAAAAGGTTAAGGTGCTCCCCCACCGGGAGCATTCGCGTGTAATGTAACGTTACAGATTCCAGCATTACATCGGTGAGGGAGGAAAACCGACCATTGCAGCGCGCACCTTGTAATGATACAAAACGAATATTACACAAGTGAATAAAAAACCGAACATTACAATGCGCATCTTATAATACAATAATACTTGCCCGCATAGTCAAATCTCTATTGTTACACGAGAATGCTCGTCAGTCAAGGAGGTAGTATTGTAATGTACTTAATGCTAAAAGTTGTAATTAATGTTACATTACATGCAAATGTTCGCTAGTCAGGGAGGTAAATTGTAATAGATCAAAGTCGAATCTATAATGTTACATTACACGTGAAAAAGGAACTTATAAAATAAGCATTCAAATACACAAAGAAAGGTTGAGAGAGTTTACTTGCAATGTTACTTTTCTTGGAATCATCGAAGTGTTTGAAATGTTAAAGGGAACTAACTGCTTCCTCAGTTCGTTTTCCGCCATTTCCATGCTACCTAGTATTCATAAAAATCACTTGGTGGCAGAAAGGAAGTTACATAGTTTAGTTATTTCCC
Source organism: Ostrinia nubilalis (assembly GCF_963855985.1). Taxonomy (NCBI): domain Eukaryota; kingdom Metazoa; phylum Arthropoda; class Insecta; order Lepidoptera; family Crambidae; genus Ostrinia; species Ostrinia nubilalis. The sequence continues at coordinate 21,865,733 of NC_087119.1, read as the reverse complement.
GAGTGCAATGAAACATTTTAACGAGCCAATAACATAGCATAAAAGTAGTGATGCTTTCACTATAGAAGTATTTATATTATAATATTTTTCGAATTAATTGGTAGTATGTTAAAAGGGTGGGTAATTTATTTCATTATGTTAGTTTATATACGCATATTATTGTGTTGGAACTGTCTGCTCGATTACAAAATTTATTTGCGTGTTAAATGTCGTTTTTTGATTGTCAAGTATTTCAAATCAAATCAAAAACATTTATTTCTTAAAAAGTGGTAACAAGATATTAAATACAAACAGGTTCAGCACCTTCTGCCACTAGTGGCGTAGAAATATTTACATTATAGCATTAAGTATACATAATTATAAACCATTCATATTATTTCATTAATTAAATAGGTATTACATTGGTATATTATTATTTGTTATATTGCCAGGCTATCGATAGGTTCGTGTTTTCTATTTGTCGAACGAGAGTTATCAATATATCGATATTAAATAGTATTAATCGATATCGATACTCAAAATGAGGATACTTAGGCAACTCTACGTATTTTATTGAAAGGTCCAGTCCAAAGCCGATGCACTGAAGCCACGTGCCAGCCAACCTGTACTCAATTTGAACTTTTGAAGTAAGCTTTGAGCACGGAGTGCGAATTTACCCTAAGCTCCTCTAGTTTAACGTCAATTCACTCACTCAGTGTTTAGACGACGGCAAGAGCTTAACACGGGAACAAAATCTTGTATAATTTTAATAGAGCTATTTTGCGACGAAAATATACAGTCAGCGTCAAATAGTTCGTGACATCCAGTGAAAAAATATTACAACACAGCCTTATTCCAATTGTAATAAAGACGTGTTGCGACCTTATTGGCTACTTTGGGTGTCATAACTATTTGATGCTGACTCTGACGTTCTGTTATACTACACTTTACTGCTATACTACACTTTACTGCTATACTATACTTTGTGTGGGTCGTATTCTATCACTGAAACTATCGTATAGACGAGGGTTAGAGTGATTTCGCGCAAAGCCCGTCCGTATCTGTCAAACCACGGATTTAGAAAACTACTAGCTAGAGTAATCGAATGACGGAAATCGAATGTAGTGCGTTAACTGCAAACCATACAACTAGTTCTACGACTACTCCGGAATTTTCACGAATTCGGATCAGGCGTAGTGAGCGCGAAACAGCTCTTAACCATAAAGTTCGAAATAGAGCAACAACCACGAGCTGTCAAACGAAACAGATTTTGGATGACACTGAATATAATTTATGTGTCACTTGATTATTTCACTGTTTTGTACAATAAATCAATCACTGAACCATTCATCACGTTTCTGAAGCACTATTTGTCATAAACATCGACGATTTCACTCACGTAAAATCTGAAAATATCTCAAGAGTTCAAATTTTCAGCGCGCCTCTTGCCTCAAAACTGTTAAATAGTTGCAAAACGGTCCTGTTTGACATGACGGCGACGGCATCACGCATCTCTTTTTAACACACAATGTTGCTGCTAGTTACATCTCGCTCGCTCAGTTCTTTGTTGGTCTATTCCGCTAGGTATACTAACTTTATGCTCTTAACGTGAGATCCTTACACCAACAAATACAGAAATGTATTTTCTGCTAATCTAATTGGTGGTGAGTCAGCGGTGCCGGCGGCACTACAGATGGTTGGTACGACCTGCTGTAAAAGAAAATACATACATAGAAAGGAGGGATGACTAAGGCGGTTATCACACTGCGCCGCGCTCCGCCGCGGAGCGCGTGATTTCATATAAAAAATCACGCGCGCGGACGTGTTGTCAGTGTGAAGTGCCGCGCGTGTTTTCCATACAAACTGAGGTACTTGCATACAATTATTAAATCTGTCGCCCCGCGCTCCGCGACGGAGCGCGGCGCAGTGTGATAACCGCCTAATTCAGTATAAATATACAGGTTGTAAGGAACCGACAAAAACTTGAATCGTGACTCGTTAGTTTTTCCGAAAATTAAATTGCTACTTTATTTATAAGAATATCTTTATTATTTTGAAGGAATCCGATCTGTAGCATTGTCAAAGTGTACTTCAACAAAGCGCCATCCTGCCACCTTTATCAGGTCGTCGCAGTCTATCAAACGTTTTTAAGACTGTCATTTGTTTATCCTAGAGATCATCGACAATCTTTCAAGTAAAGTCATTAGACACGTGTCTGTCATTACAAATTAGGATAGAGAATTAGTATTACTACGCAGAATCCAAAATGTTCCATTAATTTGGAAACAAACTACGTTACAAATTGGCTCAAACCGAGATAAGTCTTTCAGTTTTCTTTTCTTACCCTTTATGCAATTAAAAATAGTTTTTCTGACACTAGAAATTATGTTTAATTGTTTGAAATATTGCTAGTTTCGATCGCAACTCTACAACGCACTTCATAAAAACTCATTTATTTTTGCAAATAGACTTTTAAAAAGCACTTTTACACGTCCTAATATTAACCCTACCACTGCTTCAGGACAATGAATGGGCCAGTGCTGAGAAGAAGCAAAGCAAGAAACTCAGTCACTATTTCTTCTTTCAAGAAATGAAACATTTATGTGAAATGAGCGTAATAAAAGAAACTACCTACCTGCTTCAAGTTTCTTTATACGCCGGTAGTGGAAAATGCACAGGATATTCAGTCTGTAATTTAGTACTGAAGCGGAAATAGACTGGAGACAGCCTCTATGTCCTCCGGTCTCAGACGTCTGTGTGTGGGTAGATTTAGATTTAGATACCATTTGAAAAGTATTTATTTGAAATCATATTTTCCTAACTGTTCATGTTATCCAACGTTGATCTTTCATTGCATGATTGTTAATTATTCATTATTGGATCTATTTTTTCTAAACAAGTAAAATACTATTTTTTTAGTAGGTACATGTAGCCTTCCTGCCCATCGTGCATTGTTTTTATATGCCCAACTACTATTAGTATAGTATTGGATGGGTTATTATCATCGTCATCACCATAACATTATATTACGTAGAATTCTTTAACTTACCGTATTATTTGCTCAAGTGCTTAAATTGTAAGATTAATATAGAAATACGACAATTTCATGCATCTTGTCTTATCGCACGTTTATTTAACCGGTTCTCAAAATTATTTTATGACTGCCATAACAACTACTTACCTGTATTGTCAGTCTGAGGCTCAGTTGAAATTGTTATGCTGCTAGCTTCTAGAATGGCAATATAATTGTTTTATCAAGATCAACAAGCCCATCCAATATAATGAAACTCTGTAGCGCCATACGAATGCCAACTACTAGTACTAGACGAATTTTAATAGCCGATAGATTATTGCCCGGTTCTAGGTCGATTAAAGATGCAGTGTGCATTCAATCGGCGAGTATAGTCGGCTGTCTTGCAAGTTCGATATGTGAGTCACGTCTTGGTGCATTTAACCTGTACGACGTATTTTGTTGTCTTAAATAAATATGTACTGTCAGTAATTTTTAGTCCATGACATCTCGTGAACCCCTCCAATCATCCTAATTATGCTCTGTTAGGATAGGATTCACCACAATAGGCGACAACGGACGTGGACAAGATAGCGGGGATCGAATTACCGAACCACGGTAGACCAACACTGACACCTTTGGGATATATCGCTTTAGGAATCACAAAGGTTTTATACAGTAAAATACAGTTTGATAAATATACATTCGATTGACGTAAATATTATACGTGACGTATGTAAAAAGAAAGATCACTGATTGACTCACTCATCACGAAATCTCAAACTACAAATGCTAGGAGTCTCAGGTGGTCCTTTTAGAACGTAGGTGCTCACTAAGACGGGATTTTGCAAAATTCGACCCCTAAGGGGGTAAAACCGCGTCCACGCGTACGAAGTCGTGGGCGGCCGCTAGTATCATATGTTTGTATTGAGACAGTAAAGAAGTCAACCAAGAGGTTACTGTGAGTCCCACTGCAGAACCGACAACATTACCCAGCTAGATGACGCGTGCTCAGTACAGGTTCGGAATACGAATGAGGTGACGTGATCCGTTTGAGTTTGAGATCTGCGCAAAATGATTGCTGCACTTGACTTTTGTTCATTTCACTCGATCACCGTAGGTGCTAATGTGTCAGAGAGAGACAGATAGACTCGTTGATATCGCGGGTTCGGAGAATCGCTGAAACCTCCAGTTCAAAATTACTAATACCGATGATCCACACTATTTTTTCTATGTGCAAAATGGAAATGTCATACTTGATGTACATTTTAAACTTAATAAAATTGACAAGATATCGTATTAATTACTGCTAAATTATAGTAGGTAATAAAGTAGAAAAAATACTGAGTAGATTTTTTTTACGTTTATTTCACAAGTCAATTTGAATTATAAAACAAATAAATACGTGTCGAACAACCTTATGCACATATTAGAAATCAAACGATTTGGTAAAAAAAAAATAACCAACACAACGGATACATCAATGATTCAGTTAATTCTCGAGCTAGCCCTCAAAGTACGCGTTAGGGAAATCAAGTTGAAAGCTAGTTTTCAAATAATTAACACAGCTGCAATTAGCGAGGTGTATGATTGTATAGTTTCGCGTGTGCAAAGCTGCGTCCTTGCTTAATGGTCTTGGAGTGAACACTCGCTAAATGGCGAGATATGAAAAACCCAAGGTATATTGTAAATTATTTAAAGATTGTTAATTTGTGACTTACCTCTAACATCTAGAAACAGAATGTTGAGATGATAAGTTGAAGAGAACTCATCATATCCATTGGAAGAGAAGAAAAAAAGGGGAACAAATAGTTTGTTGAAACTTGCAACCTCAGGAAAGTATTATACAAACTACTATGCTTGCTTAGGTAATTATACAAACGATCATAAATAGGCACAAATTAATAAAGTAAATCGGAGTGAATCGCTATAGAAATTGCAATTCATTTTAACGTCTCGCCGACTCTAAGAATACATATTGCTGGTTATTTTAACTTCGTAAAATTTTCCTCTACAATTTGCTTTTAATAAAATAAGAATATAATCAGCATTGTGTGTGTATTTAAAAGACAGATGGCTATTTCCCGCCGTTTAGTTTTTGAGGGCAAAGTTTTTACGGTTGTCAGATTTCCGTGGAAGCTATGTAAATTGATCTTGAACGGTTAATAAGTTATTAATTACAAGTGAAATCGTTTCGTGGCGGCTAAGTGGGCTCGGTGGCAAGTGAAGTGCGTCGCCGTCGGTCAGAGCGCGGCGCGCGGGCGCTGTGGTGAGCTAAGCGAGAAACGATTTTTGATATTTAATTTTTGCCGTGCCTAAGAGGCTTCTTCTTCTTAGGCAGGATTCACATTGACCGGCGCGTCACAATGTCACAATGCCTCAAAGAAAGACGCTTTAAAATTTTACATTGTTGGATCTGTCTTGTTTGTCTTTTTGCCTTTATTACTTTACTAGTAAAGTTAAACGCAGAATCGCTAGAATCAAGTGGCAGTAGACGGGGCACATCACTCATAGAGCCGATGGCCGTTGGGGCAGAAAAGTTCTGAGTGGGGACCACGAGCCGGAAGACGGTGGGCAGGCCCCTCACTAGGTGGACCGACGATCTGGTGAAGGTCGCGGGAAGTACCTGGATGCGGGCGGCGCAGGATTTGTGGAAATCCTTGGGGGAGGTCTTTGTCCAGCAGTGGACGTCGATCGGCTGAAACGAACGAAGTAAAGTTAAACCGCTACCGCTTCATTCTACCGCTGAGTCGCGGCCAGCTGCCACTCTGCTTAGCGTTTCGGAACAGTACGCAAGTTGGACGTTCTTCGTAGCGTCATACATTACGCACGCGCGTCAAAATACGAGTGTCCATGTCCATATAAAGATATTATCTTTATCTGTTCAACCATATGTATTAATTATAAGTAAAGGCAACAGCGTATAATAACCAATGTCAGCAGTGTTAAAAGGAGTAACGTGAAAATGAAACTTATTATTCTCTCTAATGGCTTCAATGATGAGTTTCACCAACTCATTTTAACTTTGACAAACATCAAAAATCTGTCAAACTCCATACAAAAAGGTTACCGTAATAGGTACGGTCAAAGTTAGCTGGTGCAACTCAGCGTTAATTTGTGGATTTATTGGTAAAATACTTTTTACTCACTTAAAGTTGATATCTCTCGAATGATAGTTCAAGAGGATTCTACAGTGGTTTTCTTCTTCTCTTTTCCGTCTTGTTTGGGTTCAGGTTTCCTTGTATTTGATGCATTCGGATGTTCAAGTTTCGGTCTAAAAGATAACAGGTCATCGTCATCGTTAGAAAAAGGAGCTTTTGTACTTTAACTCGGTTTTACTAAACAACTAACGGTTTTTTTTTAAACAAGTTAAAATGTAGCTATTTGACACTGACATTTGCCTTCTCATTAAATTTTTGAAGACTGATCAAGTTCGATACTCGATAGTATATGAAATTGATAAAATCGAATGATTTAAATGCAAATACTCGCGTGTTTATTATCGTTATCATTTTGAAAAGCTGCCATTAATTACACTTCAAACTTATAATTAATCGTCTTTGAACTCAAGAAGTGCGAGTAACACGGAGAAATTATGTAACAACCAACATGTTTCATCGCAAGTAAACGTGAGAAATATTCTGTCAATTAACTATAATATAACTATTATTAAGATGCTGACAAAGCAATATCTGCTTTTGTTGTTTTATTGCGATATTCTGTTTATTCGTTTTGTTACTCTTAAATCCCTACATTGAACTTGTTCCGCCATTTTTTTTCTTAGCACCAGCCGATTTGTCCCGAAGTGATGGTAGGGCAAGCTACACTGAAAAAAATGTTTCGTTACTGCTTACATAAAATCGTGACTTGCGAACTGAGTGCTAACCTATAACCAAACCAGGTTTAAGCTCACTACAAAATAGTTTGTTTAATTTACACAGCATTTTGACCTTATAACCATAGTACCTAGTTAGCAGTAACATCCAGTTCGCAAGTCACTTTTTTGTGTAAGCAGTACTTAACCAAACTATTCTTTCAGTGTATATTGGGACGTGTAGGAATCAAGTGCCCTGAAAAAGGGCCTACATACTAATAAAGATTGGAATATGAACATTTCCCCAAAATGGTCTCAAATTCGTTACGTGCCCAATGTAACGAAGAATGCGCCCCTCGGTGAGTCACTCGTCCTATTCTTATCTCAGAGATTAAAAAGGTTCCTTTTATTAGCATACACTAACTTGTTGTCTGGTCGCACGGTAGAGAACTGCCAAGTTGCTCCTGATCTTACGAGAGAATTGAAAAAGCTACTTCTGTCATATACTAACTAAAAGTACATGGGTTTATACCTACAGTGTGTCCGGGCATGTAGTGATCAAACTTTAAGGGCGTAATCTATGGACAATTTTATCGATGAAAATACTTCAAATGGCAATGCCAGATTTTGTATGGAAAGTGGCGTCTTTTTTTTTTCGCGCGGCCATCGACCAAACTTTGTTTTTTGATTACAAAATAGTGTAATAAACCAAACTTACTATGGCATGTATACCTCAAATCTCAGTCTGAACTGAGTTACGAGCATTAGAAGTTTGATGATTTTCATACTAGATTTGCTTTTTGTGTGCAAGTTTTGTAAGAAATTGCACAAAAACACCTGGTTTTTCTTGTGTTGAACAAAGATACCCCTTCCCAGCGGTTTCCATAGCGCACGCGACATGCGAAAATGCACTGCCTGAAAGAATCACACAACCTATTCCGATTACTATGGAAATCGCTGGGAAGGGGTATCTTTGTTCAACAATTACGTCGAAACTAATAGACGTAGACTAATAAATTTACATTCGTTTTGTAGAATAGCTCAAATACTAATAATACAATGCAAATAAAACATACCTTAACGACCTGGTTTTTCTTGTGTTGGAAAATAACTGAAAAAGAAGTGAAAAAAGTAATGTATTTTTCTAATTAAATCCACTCTTACTCCCATAAAATGTATGAAACTTGTGTCTGCTTTCTTCTTCTACTAATAGATAATTTTATTGGCTATCGCATGATATAAAGTATTTGCCTATTAATGTTAAGCTACCCACGCTTTCACTTGTTTTTTAAAGAAGAGGTGTAAACTAAAAATAAAAAATTTAAATCGATGTAATTTTTCGAGAAATGGGTCAGGCCCCAAATTTGAAGTATTTTCATCAATAAAATTGTCCATAGATTACGCCCTTAAAGTTTGATCACTACATGCCCGGACACACTGTATACATACATTAGTTTAGTTATACATTAGTTTCTGATAGTGATCTAGATGTAATTATTATAAAGTGATATCTAGATTTTAATTTCTCTTACTTTCCCAGTTTTGGGCCAGATCTTCTTCAATGGAACCATTTTAATTAGTTTCTAATAGTGATCTAGATGTAATTATTATAAAGTCATACACCATTAACATTAATGGTAAAAACGCGCTATTTGCCACGATCTTGGCTCATTTTTTCCGTCCCGTTCTCTACGGCCTGATTCGAAACATGTTTATTATGACTTGTATAAACAAGACGGGGTAGGTTCTCTACTGTAATCATACCTGTCTATGGAGATACTTAACCCATCGTTGTTTAACCCTCTTCCAAGCTTATCTGAAGTCGCGTTCGAGTTACCTATTTAACGCAGAATCTATTGAAACCGTTTTCAGATTGACATACTCGTGCATAATCTATACTAATATTATAAATGCGAAAGTAACTCTCTCTGTCTCGCTTTCACGTCTAAACCACTGAACCGATTTTGATGTAATTTGGCAGGGAGATAGTTTGAGTCCCGGGAAAGGACATAGGATAGTTTTTATCCCGGTTTTTGAAAGAGGGACGCGCGCGATAATGTTTTTCTGTGACAGACAAAATTCCACGCGGGCGAAGCCGTAGGTACATAAATAGATATGGTGAAACATGTAAATATAAAGACTGCATTTATGATCCTGTTTTACGTCAGTCGACGACAGCACATCAGACTTTACATTTTGTTGTAATATAGCAACTATTGCAACAATATTAGATGCCACAGTGTCAAACCTATAACTTTGTCCCTACGTTACAATGATTGTTATTAATGAAGCGATCTTGATAAGAGGAATAATTTAGTGCTCGCGTCTCCTTAGATGTCTGCTGTAGAGTTTTATACTAACCTTTACGAACTATTTAAATATTCTTTGCTTAACTCCCATCATGGCAATAGGCGGTCGCACTGGCCCCCGGTTCTGACGGGTTAATTAAGGTCCGCTTAGGCCCAGAACAGACGGTGAAACGCAACTGCAACGAAACTGCAACTGCTAGTTACTTTTGAGTTGCATCTAAGTTTCTGCCATAGCGTCTGTTGAGAGACCACACATGACGCGACCAGTTTGAAAGTTTCAGTTTCATTCATAAGAATCATCAGAAAGTTGCAGTTTCGTTGCAATTGCGTTTCACCGTCTGCTTAGGCCTTAGATGACGTAATCGTTTTCATCTCTAAAGATTTGCCCATAATACGCAGTAAGCCTAGGCTAGGCTAGCCAAATATCGGTCAGCTAAAAATCGGTGATCTGCACCGACTTTTAGCTGACCGATATTTGGGCAAATCAGTGTAATGTGTGCACTTCCATACTTGCCCCTACCGATTAACAAACAGCCCGACCCAACTATCGACCGACAAAAAGTCTGTGGTTGGTGGCTAGACTAAATAATGTTTTAAAAATTGCCACCACATTTTTCACCGAGAAGTGTCTGCTTTCGCCGGGATTATCGTTTCGTTCTTATCATTGCATTTTTCTGAGTAAATGCCGATAACTTCAAGATCTTTCTACGGCTTTTGCGGGATTAAATCGCGTAGAGTTGTTTCATAACACTTTTAATCCTACGAAGTGACCACTAGTTCATTCTTTTGCGTTTCTTTAGGTACACTCGATGTATTCTCAGTAAACGTTGATATCGGTAAACGACAATTAAGGCATTTGGAGTTTTTGATTCAAATACATATGTAACTTCAAAACATTACACTACTTATGACTGGTACCTACTGCATGTAGAGTTCCGTTTCCAGTATCTAACAATAATATATAATTTAAAAGTGCTTTGCTAAAAACCTAAGAGCCTACTTGCAAAAATAAAAATAAATGGGTTTTTATAATGGTCTATTAATTTCCTGAACATGAATTGAAATGTCTATAGAGAATAATATCCAAAGCGATGTAGGCTGGGGCCAGTGGGTTTCGTTTTAATTGCCGTCCTGCCGCGGTCGCGTCTGCTTCCTGCCGTAGGTACCTGCGTCCTGCTCTCGCGCCGTCTCGCTCCCACTAGGGTCGCTAACTATACTGTTTTTCACTAAATTATACTTTTTGCTGTTGAACAAAAATAAACTCTACAAAATACTGTTTACATTTATTTAATCAGAACGATATGTACAGTCGCGGAATGAAAAGGTTCGTCACCTTAGTGTCGGTTTTCGCTTGCACTAGGTACTGTAGTAAGAGTCAAACCTGCCAACATAACAGTGCAAGAAACAGTACTGCTAACATTTAAATAAATATGACGTTTGCTAACGAAATAAGGTTTTGCTTGTTTATTTTTCTATCCCATCAGTGCAATGCAATGATGACATTGACCAATTGACAATAGTTTTTTTTATTTTATAAGAAATAATAATGGCAGGTTGAACCAACAAGAAGGTTTTAGTTTATCAATCATAATAATCTTCTTTAAATTATCGCCGAAACATTCTAAATCAGTCGTACACAGATTCATTAAAAAATAACAAATTGCTATCTCTTTGCAACAGGCGAAAAATGTTCGATATTGTATTACTTTACAAAATTTTAAATAATTTAGTCGACTCCCCGATGCTACTGAGTAAGTTGTCATTTGTGTCCCGAGTTCGTCTGCCAGTGCGCTCCTCACGTAGTAAACCACTTTTCGTTACCCCGCGATATCGTAAAAATTATACTCGTAACTCATTCGTGTATCGTTCCACTAACGTTTACAATAAAAACTTCACAGAAATTGATTTGTTTAATGTAACATTATCAAAGCTCAAATCCGTCCTTTTTAATAGTTTGGCTAGTGAATAGCTTTCCAATCTGTCACTATCTTTGTGTTCCTCATTTATTTTTCTGTTTTATTTTATTTTGTTTCCGACAGACAGCATGTCGGACCTATATCTACATATATTTTAGTTGCAAAAAGTAACTATTACAACTACATAAGATTCCATAGTGGTTGGCTCGATATGCTGTTGTCTGTGCACTAGGTTTTGGCTTGGTGTTAAAAATTTTAGTCCTAAGAGTGGCTCATTTGTAACCAATATTGTAATAGCTATAAATGTTATAGGCACTAATTTGGTCCTTAATCATATTCATCTTTACTATAGTACTATTGATTGTACATGACTGTATGTTGCCTTAAATAAATTAAAAAAAAAAAAAAAGATAAATCGTCAAACAACTTTGATCTGAATAATTTTGAACTTTACTGACGAACAGTTAAAGATTATTTTCTCTAACTCGAGATTATTGTGTAACATAGTTTCATAAGGTAATATGTGCTCGCGATTCATTGAAGGAATCAATTTGAAAACTGACGAACCTTTTCATTCCGTGACTGTACATTAAACAATAAATAAATAAAATACTGTTATTTTTTCTAAAATAATGTTTAATATTCGTCATAGACCTAATTATACTTTATTTCTAGTAAATAAAGTTGGCAACCCTAGCTAAATCGCTGCCGATTGTTACGTATACGCACAAATATCAAACTAGGTTTTAAGAGCGGCTTTGGCTGCGTGAGTTTCGATCTTTCTCAGAAAGAACGAAATGACGAATAAATTTCATATTCATTTCATTTCAAAGAGTTCAATCTGGATAAAAACTGACCTATGTTTTTAAAAGTCGGTTCCGTTGTCTAAACGTAAAATGGTAAAAGACAGACAGAGTTACTTTAACATTTTGTAAAATTAAGCATGGATATTTCGAGACCCAATAAAAGAGAAATACATGGTAACTTAGTGATCTATGTTACGGTCAATGTGATAAATGTGATATGTAATCGCAGGTTATTATGAATAATTACCTCATGATTTGGTAAATGTGATTAATATGAGGTCATTTATGTGTGTATAAAACTAAATAGGCGGCTTAGGGGTGGCCCAAGGGCCACCCCCGCCGCACCTTAACCTATTTTTAACTTTAAATCAAAACATTATGTTATGGGCATCATGGAAAAGTAATATTATGCAAGAAATATTTCAAACTCATTATGCCAAATTATATTAAATGATATCAAAACGTTCAAATATTTTGCCTGTACAAGAGCACGTACACAAGATGTTGTTCTCTTTTATGATATTTGTTAGTTTTAAGGTTGAATTATTAAATAATCACTGTTAAATGTTATCAATTTATCACTTTTACCGCGACTGTCGGTGATTATTCATAATAACCGCTATTCATAATTTTCAATTTATCACATCAACCGTAACATATACATCAAAATTAGTTATTTATTGACACTTTCTTGCACAGATGTAAACAGTAAAGTGTACATTAGATTGTACATATTATGACAGGGCATCAGGCTATAATTATGCTGTACAATAGCTCCTATTCCAACCACACAAGATATCAGTGTTCAGCTTGACATGCCTTGTATGTACAGTCAGCATCAAATAGTTCGTGACACCCAAAGTAGCCAAAAAGTTCGCAACAAGTCTTGGTTACAATTTATTGGAATAAGGTTGTGTTATCAACTTTTTAGTCACTTTGGGTGTCATCATATATTTAACGCTGACTGTACATGATCAAGTACACAATACACGAACCCATAAATTACATCCTACAGAACATATATCAATTAATAAAAATTAACAAGAACAAATAAAACAAGAAATAAATAAAGTTAGTTTAAATAAATTAAATCGAGTGCCAGGAAACTGCTCAGACGCATCCACTCATCACAACTTGATGACAGAACTTGATAGATGGTGTACGCAATTATAGACCTAAATTGGTACAGAAATTATTAATTTTGACGTGAAAATAAATTACTTTTTTTTACAAAGACCAGCCAGGCTAGGATGCGATCTTATTGATGATTTTAGACGTCAAATGTATGGATTTGTTATCACACTAGCTTTCCGCCCGCGGCTTCGCCCGCGTGGAAATTTGTCTGTCACAGAAAAACTTTATCGCGCGCGCGTCCCTGTTTCAAAAACCGAGATAAAAACTATCCTATGTCCTTTCCCGGGACTCAAACTATCTCTATGCCAAATTTCATCAAAATCGGTTCAGTGGTTTAGGCGTGAAAGCAAGACAGAGACAGAGTTACTTTCGCATTTATAATATTAGTATAGAAGTATACAGGGTGTTAGGTAAATGGGTATATGAGCCGACACTAGCCCATGTTAACATGGGCATATAAATGGTATGGTGAAGTCAGAAATTTGATATCATCATTTTATTTTTTTTTAATTTTCATACAAAATAAATTTTATAAAATCCGATTTGTATGAAAATTAAAATAAAGAGATCAATTTTCTGACTTCACCATACCATTTATAGTATGGTGGCTAGTGTCGGCTCATATACCCATTTACCTAACACCCTGTAGATAAAAACGATAAAATGCCTCGATTAAATTTTATCATAGCGCCCATCCTAGGCCTAAGATTTCGCAAGTATCTAAGTGCTGACATTTGATGATAGATTAACATGTATGGATATTAAAATCCATATATTTTCTTAGATTATATCGGTTAAATCCTTCTCACCGTTATCTTAAAACTCTATTTTACAGTTCCTAACTGTGAAGGTAGCTTGTTAAAGCTTTTAGCTATGTGTATGTTCGTCTATAATTTGAGCAATTCTGCTTTCTGAGTACGCTGGCATTAGTGCAATGATTTATTCATTGACGCATCATTAGCGGGCTCTGCACACGGGCCCGTATCTCTATAGTGCTCCAGAAACGGTATTGATTTGAGTCTTGAATACATTCAGAGTACCTACCAACTCTTTATTTGCATTTGATACGTTGATTAAATATCTTCAATAACCTGGTCTATTAAGAGCTTTACATAAAAAATAATTAACTCACGAGATGAAGTATTAACTAGGTACTTCGACGTGCTTTAACGGCGGCACCGTATTGCTCCGGAGGGAAGTCGATCCGAAACTTCGAACTTACCCTTTTTGCTTTTGATCATTTTGTCGTAGGTCCCAGATGCTCGGAGTTCTATTGATAATTGAATAACTCAACTTTTGCGTGCTAATGAGCGCATGATGCACATTATGCTGAGATAAATGAAACTAGTATTGCTTGGCAGTAGGAATATTCAGCATTGCTGTGAGCTAGTAAAAGACAGTAAAAAATCAAGTCAGACCCTTAAGGCGTAAAATATCTCTTCGGATACTTCACTGAATTTGGTGTAAGTATCAAAATTTTTTGATTTAAAACAAAATTTGTATAGAATCCGTATCCCAAAAATACCATATTAAATTCTGTATTAATAGCAGGATCGCTGTATAAATACGCGCCGCACAGATCCGTCAAGTGAAGCCACAAACCGGTTCGGTAGTCGCTGACGGAACTCGAACTTGTTACCTTTGCGTGGGGCTAGAACCCGCTCTACGATGCGTTTGACGCCACTCTTACTTTATTGTTTATTTGTGATAGTTCTTTTATGAGACAGGCTTTTATTGACGTCGGTGCGAGGTTAGTTGACGAAGCAATAATATGTAACTAACGTTTTAGGCGTATGGATAAAATAATATTAATACTTTGCTTCGCCTACTTTAGAGAAAAATGGAACATAAATAAATTCAGAAGCCGCGGGTAACGCACATAGTCCTAAATGAAATAGGAACTTTTAAAAGGAGCAAACAAGGCTTCATTTTCATGTTGAAGCATGTTTTGATACGTTGATGAATCATTAGAATTCTTATTTTATGGTTGTGAGTGTCCATAATATTTCATCATCGTCGTGCGATGTTTTGTGTTAAAATATTTACACTGGAAAGGCTGCAATTGTATTTTAAGCTGGCTGTATAAACAAGCTTTTTGGATAAAGCATGTGATAATATTACTACTCTATCAAATATAAACGAAGCGAACTACAGTTATTATAATAAGCAGCTGAAAGTAACTATTTCCCCTCGAACACGTACAGTTGCGTATACTTTGCATACGGCATGGGCACCACGGCATGGGCACCGTAAGTTCCGTACCGTATCGATCGGCCAAATCGGCGGGCCCAGTTTTTGGCCCTGCATTGCGCCACCTGATAACACCTAGCCTTATCACCCGCAGGCCATCGACCCCGCGATAACCTAACAAGCCGAACGGGCCCATTGTCTGACCGATAAATACTATCGAATAAGTGCTGTGTTTACATTAAGATTGCGTCTAACTTTGACCACATCAGCCGACTGTCACTTATTATTTTATTTCGTTTTGGTTCTCTTTTGTTTTTCTTTCCCTAATGGACATTTGACCCAGTTGTATGCCGTCAAGATTGTATCGGCATGTTAATGTATGTTTAGCATTTAAGAAATATTTTTATTGTAAGCAAATATTGTACGCCTTCATGTTGCCAATAACTGCGAACATGCAAGAAGTTAATCGATATTTATTTTCAGTCTTCGCCTTTTCAATTAAAAATGATTAAAGCAACAGCAAATTGATAAAAACTGCTGACGTTCTCGTTAAAATATTATTTGTGTTTGATTTCTATCTTAATCGAGATAATCGTCATATTTGCGTTATGCTCGGGCGCTGCTGTTGCGGCGTTCACATTTTATTATTCGAAAATCGAGGATTGCTAATTTGAACCAGGCGCGAGATTGGCGATAGATATGGCCAATGTTTGTGTATTTGGAAAAACTCGAGGCAGTCTATGAATATTTTTTCAATACGCAGAAGTCGGTGGATTGTTTCATCGTAGAATCGTAGACGACTCTGTTCTGTTTCCTTATTTAGATAATTCTCACAGAAGACTCGAAACAAGTTGGCAACCAATATCAACAGTTTTATCAGATGCAACCGTTATCAGTCTTCTGCGTTTACTTAACACCATTCGTCATGTTTCTGGAAATGCAGGCTCTTATGCAGGCAGCATTATGGTCGTATATTAGCTGTATAAGTGTCATACAGTAGTGAAATGTGGCTTGTTCTTCAGTTCACCAGCCGCCGCGCGGGCCGCGCGGCGACGGCGGCAGCAGCCGGCAGCACACCAGGAACCGGCGCACGCACCGCCGCGTCACGCACAATGAGAAGCGATACCACTCAGGTATCTAGCCCCTAGATGTCCCGTAGAACGCTCAACACTACGAATTCTTTTTCACCCGTGGTAGCAGCGTCTAATAGATTATGACACCCAGTGGCCAAAAAGTTGGCAACACAACCTTACTTGTAACAACGACGCGTTGCGAACTTACTAGCTACTTTGGGTGTTAAGAACTATTTGATGCTCACTGTACTACCAATCGTACTACCAGACTATCAACCGCCTTAGTAGTACGACGGGGGGGTTGCCTCACGAGTAGTCTTTTGTTTTTTAGATGCCGTTTTGCACGAGTTTTGTTTTTTATTTCTACTGTTTATTTTTTTAGCTGAATTTTGTCTCTAGATAATAAGTATGCATATCGTTCGTTGTACTAGTGCTTGTTTATTGTTTTAGTCATTTTTTTTCAGTCACGTAGTTTTAACGTAAGTGTCGCTAATAGAGGTTTTAATTAGATGTTTTTCAGGAATATTTTGCTGCCGACTCGTTAGCATTATATAATTATCAACTCTTTTATTATTAGCCATTATAACTATATTTAACATGTTATTTTCGTACGAAACTAATTAATTCTGTCATTGATCCGTAAGTGTTTTGCTATCGCTTGGAGATAAGCGTAATAGTAAACAAAGCGAGATAAACTGCTCCATTGTAGTCGGGATCTGATCGCGTTAAAGGAATAGTGTTTTATTACTCGGTATAAGCGTTCCTGCGAATTCTGAGAGCTCTTACCTCTCGGCATTGTTTCCTTTCTGTTTTCTCATTTAGTAGTAAATAGACGAGAAATATCAATCTAAGGAAAGCTTGTACTGTGGTTGTAATAATACCTACATTTCATGTTCTCATAATATAAAGGTAACCTCATTTATTGAGGCTCACCTCTTGGGATTTGAATCCGTAACCACAGTTGCCCGTGTACGCTTGTGTAGCCTGAACCTGAGGTAGGCGGCCTTCAACTAGTATTTAAGTATTAAAATGTTTAAAGTAGAGATAATAATTTTCTACCATCATTTTAATATCTTGGCTGCTAAAAATATTAGTAACATGTCAATCGGATCTTCAATTGAAACTGTCACAAAGTTGACGCTCCGGTTGTAATACTCATAATCAATATCTTACAAAAAAATACCTGAAATGTTGTGTAATAGCTATCCAGATGGTTCTGTTGTTAATATTTAATAATACTTCGGAAGTTATCCATACAAATATACTGCCATATCAGAAACTTTATTATTTAATTATTACAATTTAATGCTTCTGTCTATGTTACATACAATGAGGAGTTCAAGTGCGAAAAGATCGCGTGCGCAGCGTGAGCAGTCACACTCGTTATACAATGAACAGTCATTGATATCGCTTGTAGTAAAAAGATTCGTAATAAAAATACAAAACAGAAACGATATCAAAACCTATTTCATTTGTATGCTAACAAAAGATGCACTGAGGTAGAGCTCTACATGTAATAATATTGAGATTGAAGAAAGTGTATCAATAAAAATAAATATTAAATATTCTGAGCTTCTCTTACAATTATAACGATTTCTGTTTTAATGCCGAAACGAAAATTCAAAGAAATCACGGCGGTATTCCTCGCAAATACTGCTCTTGTTTATATTTCCCACGTTTGTATTGTATTTGATATTGAAAAAGGTATTTCATGCATTAGCATGCTCGACATCCGATACCGTATACCGTACCAATATTTCCCTGCAGTATGCTAAAAGCTTGGGAACTAGGTAAAAAACGGGGTCCGTGGCCGAGTCCCCCAGTATTCGACGCACCTGTGGTTGAAGCCTCCGATTTAAATAAATTTAATATCTTTTTTTTTTCGGCTTTTGCACTAAGTACAGTCAACGAAAACCATGCATGTTTGACGCTATTTAAAATAATGTATTTAATTTTCTGTTAAAAATACTTAAAACTTTTATAATTAAAACTTTTATTTGTAGTTAGTTAAATGTAGAGAGAGTAGAGTTATTTTAAAGACTGATTGTTACAATTATTTTGATTAGGTAAAACGATTTACATGTTATTATAGGTAAATAAAACCTATGATAAAATATGATAGGTTAACATAAAACCTATTATATTTTTAGGTATCACTATGGTAAAATAATATTAAACATTTATTTGTACGATCAGTATAAATATTTATTCGTTTATAATTATTTTTGTGACTGACTGTACATTTGATAAAAAATTGCTTCATCTGACCGGGAGCGTCGACCACGGGTGCGTCGAACACAGGGGGACTCAGCCACGGACCCGTACACTTTTGATGTCCATAATTTTAGTTCCAATGTGTGAGATTCTCAATTCATAGCAATTTACTAATACATCTACTATACCCCTTTCGGACCGCTCCAATACAATTGTGCGGGTTACAAAATCGAGATTATCTCATTAGTTTTACATCGGAAGTGGATGGGCTGAGTATCGTACGATTGTGCGGGATGCGTTCTTTCACCTCCCGTGCAAATTTTGAACGAAGCGCAGTTGGTGAGCAGGTTACAACCTGTACAGTTCATGACTGATTGCGCTCCCCGACTTGGCGAAAGAAAGTACCTGCTATGTTGTTATTTTGTAATTGTAATAATATACAAGTTATTGATTAGATAAATAGTTAAAAATAGCATCTTTTTGTGATAACAGTGACTACTTGTAAGCAAAGGCTTTGGCGTAACGGCTTAACGAACTTTACTGACACAATTGTATCGACGTGGGCCCTACAATACCTTATGCGTATTTTAAGTTTCTCGTAATTATTAATTTTTCATGGTTTCCACACCATGTTTCCGATTTTAAACGACGCTACTATCGCAGAGATGCTCAATGCATCTGGGGATGAGAGCGATGACAACGACAAAAGCTAGTTTCGACTACTTCAGATGAACTACTCCTCTTCTTCTGATGAAGGCTCCGACATTCATGACGATACATTCCTCTGAGTATGCAAGCGGCATAGCAGACGAAGCCCTTCAATCGTCAACATCTTCTAGGGGATGCTGTTCATGGTTCAGGAGATATTAAAACTCCATAGGAATATTTCGAGCGCTATATTTACTGTTGAGCTCATGGAACAGATGGTTTTGCCCAAAAATCAATATGAAATGGCAAATACTGGTATAAAAATTAAACCTGTTGATTCCTTACTGGTTATAAATACGTTTTTCGGAATACATGCCATTAATAAAATTTCCAAACCCCTTACAATTTTGACCCTCACAATGAGGATCAGTACTGTTGTATAAAATTCAATAAAACTAGTATCTACGTTAATCTTTAAGACATAAGAAAGATATATCTTTTTGAATTATCCAAATCGGACCATTACTTACGAAGATATTAAGTAAGAAACATAGACCGTTTTTGCCGCTAAAAGACAACGTACGCAGGGCCGCGTGACGTCACTATATCCGAATCGAGCGCAGCCGGCGTACTATTGGGATGGAAAATATTTTTTTCCAGCTAAACTATCAGTTTTAGAAAAAAACTTTTAATAACATTTATTCATCAAAATAAAGTAACCTATCGACCAGTAATTTTTAAAAATAAAAATTGTGAAAAATAGGTATCGCTATGTCCAAAAACCACATTTTTATAGGATTCGATGGAATGCGGAGACGCGGTTGGGGTGAGTGTAACTTTATGATTGTTTGTATTGAACATAATAATGCATAATATGAGTACTAATACCCAGTTTCTGGCCTAGAGGGGGGGGAGGGGATGTCATACCCAGCTTATAGCCTGGGGGGAGGGGCAGGCCTTACCCAGCTTCTGGCCTTGGTAAGAGGGGGGAGAGGCAAGTCATACCCAGTTTCTGGCCGAGGGGGAGTCATACCTAGCTTATGCTTATGGACTGGGGGGAGGGGCTAGCCTTACATAGCTTCTGGCCTGGAGGGAGGGGGGGGGGTCAAGTCATAACCAGTTGCTGTTCTGGCCTAGGGGGGGGTAAGTCATACCCAGCTTATGCTTATGGCCTGGGGTAGGGCTTGAATACCGGAATTTCGGAATTTCGTAACTCCGGAATTTCGGATAGATTTTTTCCGATATTTCAATTCCGGAACTGAAGCCAATATCGTATTCCGATATTGAAAATTTTCATAAATTATTTTAAGTTTTGAAAACGTTTAAGTATCAAAATAGGTCCTTAGATAAGGAAGTCCTTAACATAATATGTATTCGCAACTGTATTACTAATAATATTAAAGAGGCAATAGAGCGGAACCAAAGCTCCAAAATGTTCGCTAAAGACAACTAATGGGCGAAGTCAGCTGACTGAAGACAGCGGATGATAGTGTAAATTCAACAAAAGCTGAGGGTTCTGGTGAGATCGAAAAGTTTTTATGGACAGCTATATTATAACTCGGTCACCAAACCTGTTAATAGCTCAGCCACAGGATAGTTCCAAGAGCTAAGCTAACTCGACACTATACCGAAGATATCCCGGACAGCCTTACGAGATTAGGATGGCTCTCAAACAGCTATAGAACAACAAGGCACCAGGTGATGACGGAATAACCTCGGAGCTTCTGAACGCGGCGGGTGATAAGCCGATACTGAAAGTCCTTCAGAGACTGTAACTCCGTCTTGGACAAAGGCTAGGTGGTGTTTTTCTTCAAGAAATGGGGTAAAAGCCTTAGGAATTATAGACCCATCTGGGTTCTGACTCTGAGTCATGTCTACAAGCTGTTTTTTTGAGAGCCATCACGAATAGTCTCGCGCGTAGGTTTCGATGACTTTAAGCCTCTCGAGGAAGCCAGTTATCGAAAAGTCTACACTACCATATACCGCATCTATACGCTACGGCAGGTTATACAGAAGACCGAAGAGTCTAACTTGCCTATTTTTTTTAATCTCCGGCTGAAATTGCCGGAGTTCGGTTTTAAAGACAAACAATTTCTTGTATATTAAAACAACAATGTATTTTTTTATAGCAAGTGCAGGAAGTTTCTCGCTAATGTCTACGAGCAAACTTGTAGTCTCCATACTTTATAGACGTTTATTTATGTACAAGGTTTTAAATTTACAAATGAAGCTAACTTGCCTATATACCTGGCGTTCTTAGACTATGAGAAGGTTTTTGAGCCTGGCTGAGAACGAGGGCGATTCCTCTGCAGCAGATGTAATAATACGTCGAATTCAACTCGGCTGGGTAGTGTTCGGGAAACTACATAACATCTTTTCGACCAAAACACCTGTGCCTAAAGACGAAAGTCTACAATCAGTGTGTGTTACCAGTAGTGATGACATACGGTTCGGAAACGTGGCCTCTTACTATAGGCCTTATAATAAGCTCAAAGTTGCACACCATGGTATGGAGAGTGCTATGCTCGGTATTTCTTTTCGAGATCGAACTATAGTCGCCTGACATAATAATATAGCGATCGGATTAGCAAGCTAAAGTGGCAATGGGCAGGGCACATAGTACGTAGAACAGACGGCCGATGGGGCAAGGTTCTGAAGTGGAGGCTACATACATACGTGTACGTGTTTTTCGGGAGGCGCTTTCTTTTTTTAACCAACTCCGGAACTAGAACCGGAATTCCGGAGTTGAGTGCCCAATATCGGAAATCAGTTCCGGAGTTGAAAACTATCCGATATTGCAAGCCCTAGCCTGGGGGGAGGGGCGGCAAGCCTTACCCAGCTTCTGGCCTAGGGGGGGGGTAAATCATACCCGACTTCTGGCCGAGGGGGAAGCCATGCCCAGCTTATGACCTGGGGAGAGGAGAGAGGGACGGGGGTATAGCTTCTAGGCTAAGATTAAGCTGGCCCGCCCATGGGAACCGCGAATAGATAGGTAGGTACGTAGGTTTAACTCAGAAAAACTAAATAACAGGTAGGTATTGCGTGTACATCGAAATGATCTTCATAGCAATGTCTTGTAGGCAGAGTGTATCTGCCTCAGCTATACTTATTGTTAGAAGTAAATAAATTAATATTTATACATTTTTATATTTTACTTGGACGAAGATATGACTCTAACAACACTTATGAACACTTTATTTGAATAAATCGCCAAATATACCACCGCGGAGACCCTAATCGCGTCTCCGCGTTCCATTGAATCGTATGAGCGTATGGATTTTTTGCGATATTTTTCACAATTTCTATTTTAAAAAATTACCTATCGATAGCTTACTTTATTCTGATGAATAAATGTCATAACAAGTTTTTCTCTAAAACTGATAGTTTGGCTAGAAAAAAATATTTTCTATCCACGCAGTACGCCGGCAGCGTTCGGATCGGATATAATGACGTCATCGGTCCCGCGCCGGGCGGTCAGTGAACTTTTTTAGTAATTTGGCCATAACTTCGTCAATTTTTGTCGTAGAACAAAAATTTTTGGACTGTATATTAAGGATTTCTTAGACCTATAAATCTGCATTCACAGCTAAAAATCGAAATGATCCTCATTGTACGTAGGAAGTGAAGGCACAGAATAATAATAAGTACTACGTACAGAAGTTTTTCTTCGCGAAGGTATTCAAAAAAATGTATGCTCAATGTCATCAACAATATGGTGTAATTTAGCTTGTCTTATGAGTCAAGCACCGTTTTGTTGACATACGTCAGTGATCGGTACTGTCTTGATGCCATAGGGCTGACTGCTACAAGAAGCTACTGTGTCGCCATCTAGCGCACCACACTTGCATTCACTGCTCTTCGCGGCAACGCGCAGCTACATGCGGCCGCCAGTTATATAGTGTAAGAGCTAGCACCTAAATATTTTATAACACACATAACTGTGACAATTTATTTCACGTGGGCGAAGCCAAAAAGCTAGTAAGAAATAAAAATTCAATTCAGTAGGTATTTCAAACCAAATTTTATTACATAAACAAACATTATACTAATTTCATTATGGGCCCTTAGTATGTGAAAACTGCAATTGACGATATTTCGCACTGTTTTCAATATTATGTATTACAGAACGTATGTGTGATGGGATGACATTTTCGAAAACACGATTAGAAAAAAATTTTCTCGAAAAAAACATTTACCTCTGGATTTTTTTATAAAAGTTTAATATGACCGTGTTTTACAATAAAATTCCTATAAAATCACAAAGGTATCATGTTTGCCTCTTTGATTTCCTGGCTGTTTTAGATTTCAAAAACCTAAATATATTAATTTATTAACTTTCTGATAAAAATGTGAATGGCTCTTACGATGTCCCCCCCCTTAAATCAAAATGTCTTTATTTGGTCTATATGCCCATCATCACTACGTAATAATTATAAAAAAAAGTCGCTTTCCTGTCTGTCTGTCCCTATGTATGCTTAGATCTTTAAAACTATGCAACAGATTTCGATACGGTATTTAGGGTTCCGTAGCCAAATGGCAAAAACGGAATCCTTATAGATTCGTCATATAGTCTGTCTGAACATAGAACGTTTATGTGCACTTTTTAAAATGAGTTAACCAAGTATATGGCTATTAGACTTGCACACGTCCGTCCGTTTTTTGTAGGATTAATATAATTAAGTAACATTTATTTTTTGCATTCGGCTCTTGGTCTAACCCAAACGAAACACGAACAACTAATGAACTAACAATGAACAAAGTTGATAAATTAGTAATATGTAAATAATGAATTTGTTTTACGAGCTGTCCCGGCGTACCCGCAAATTAATATAAAGTTGTTTAAGTGATTTATAAAATCGCAATATTAATTTTTGAAAGTAGGGTCATTGTGCTGGTTTTCTATCTAACTTCGGTTTTCGTCCATTTCACTGAGCTGCCATAAACACATGCGTAAAATTTGAATACAAAGTATTGTATTCACAGAAGGCAGTAGCCATCCCGCGCTAGTTTTGTTGCAATCTATAATGCATAAGCAACAGTTCTACCTAAATGAAAATGTAATTTAAAAAGTAGTGAGTTTCAAAAAATTACGTAAATGCGCGGCCATACACCGGTCACCGGTACATTGCAGAAATCATCGCGCTAGAAAAAAAACGTGCTGACAGGAAAAGTTTTTGGCACGCTTAGATTAATAAAACCTAGATGGATAGTCTTCATACAAACGCTTCGTCAAGAGTGAGGCAAAAATCTTATGTCATTAGTGTCAATTTTGTTGGGAAGTGTAGACAGTGAAGGCGATTTTCCCGAAAGTAGGGAAATTTTTAATACGTTTTTAATTATTTTATAATTAACAAAAACAAAACGCATCATGTACTTACTTATTTATTGAATTCAAAGTACCTACCTAATTACAATAAGATAAATCGACTTAAAAGTCTCGATTTCATAAAAAAAAGGAAGTGTATTTGTACGGCGAACAATTGGGAAATAAATTTTCTTGTTACTGGTATCATTCCCGTATTTAATTTTTGAAAGCCAAATTCAAGCAAAATACGCGTCGAATCGTAGTACTTACTTATGAAATGTAACACTGGTCACTTTCTTTCGTTTTTCTGATGTATTTAGACACCCTTTCACAGCACAAACCGTCTTAATTAATTAAAAGTCGTCGGACGTGTTTACCAATTTTTCACTTTGACAGTTCATGTGACGTTTACGAGTGAGCCATTCAGGCTTACTAAAATCTGCCTCACCTTTCGTGCATTGACTATCTATCTAGGTTTTATTAATCTAAGTTGGCACGTATGTCTAATTGATAGCATTATAAACACAATTTTAAGTGTTTATTAAACTTCTTCATACAAAATTAAATCTTAGATGACTAAGGGTCATTTTTTTAAAGCAAAGCTCAGGTCATATAGCAGGCAAATCAACTCGGAAAGGGATCAACAACGTATCGCCTTTTGTGGCATGGAGGTAATAGTGGAGAGGAAATATAGATCTATACAAAAATTCGACAAATTAATGACAAACAGCTGTTTATCTCTTTCTAACTTACCCCTGGTGATGTATAAAAAAAAGAAATAGATAATGTTTGGTCACAGTACTCATTCTGGCAACATTTTCATGTGACGTCACTAACTACCTGACTTGTGCCGAGTAGGTACCTACATACAAGATTTAAGAAAACATATTTATAGGCAATCAGCTGACAACTACACGCACACACACACACACACAAATACCTGTCAGCTGATTGCCTATATTGCGGCCATGTTGTTTTCTTAAATCGTGTATGTATTTATAATACGTGTAAATGTGTGCGTAATGTACCGAGTACGTTTATTTTAAAGTTACGCCAAGTCCATGAGACATTGATATACGTCAGTGTTTTGCGAGCTGTCATTGCCCTTCGCGCACTGTCATCGGCGAGGCAAGGCGTTTACGTTACGGTGCGGATTGTGTGTGCGTTGCAGTATGGAATTTAGTTGACTGCCTTTATGAGCACTCGAACGACATAAAATAATATGATACAATTATGTAAGGGTATTTTAAGATCACAAAGTTGGCAACTCCGATAGTTGGACGAAAACCAGCGCAAAGACCCTATCCTGTTTGATACCTATAATAATTGACAATAGCTGGCTCGGCGAACTTCGGCAAACTAATGTGTGACGTGAAGTGCCAAATCGCGGAAAATGTCGGAAGAAATACATGAATTTGCATGAATTATCATGAATAACAATAACCACTTATTTACCTCTCAGTGTCTTCAGGCAACTTAAAAAAAGTACATTGTGTGTTTTTATTATTATTTAGGCGGTTAAATACTGCACAGTATTTTTTACACAGTATTTTTTTATTTTTTTCCATAATACAAGAGTACGCGTGCGTGTGTCAATGCTCGCTCGTATCTCGTATGTGACGCCTTGTCGAATCGCCTCCTGTAGGTGGGCTATCGTGCGTGTTTTGTTTTCGATGTGAACTTGCGGAGATGAACAGGCCTGGTGAAGGGCCCAGTTTGATACAATTATTGGTATATGAATTTTCCAAGATGGCGGCGGAAAATCTGGAAAATTATAGCAGATTCGTAATCTGCGGCCCCAAATTACCTAAAATTCATGTTCAAAATTACAAATTTCTTTCTAGTTTAAGCGCGGGTCCGAAAGGGATACAGTGTGAGTCACGTTAAAGTGTACATATGAAAATATATGAAACTAGACCTATTTTTATCGACAAAAAAGAGGTCAAAAATTTTTTGAGATTTTTTTTTAATTTTTTATAGAATTTTTTTTCTTCCAATTACTTATTGTAAAGAAAACGTAATAACTTTTAAACTAAGCGGTATATCCTGATAAAATAAAAACAGTAATAATGCTAAATAACAGGCAATACTAAAAAAATACATAAAATACACAAAAAATGCAAACAAATAATAAAAAATGATACTTTTTGAAAAAAATCTGCTTAAAAATTCGTGTTTTTTTGGTTATTTGATAAATTTCTCCAAAAAATGCCCCTATAACAGGTAGTTTTTATTACTTTTCATTATTCTCTATCGTATTATCTTTGTAAAACCAAAAATCGCATGTCTCTATCCCTATCACAACATTTGCTGTGATCGTTTGAACAAAGGCCGGCCACAACATTATTTTCCGCTACAGGTAGAGACAATTTTAATTTTAACTAAAATGCTTATTTTACTTCGAAATCTTTTGTTTTTATTTGAAATCTAACTTGTCTTTATCAAAATTACAAATCTAGAGCCATTTTCAGTTTCGTTCTTAACGAAGCGTTGAATGGCGCGCCCGGAGAGGCTTAGTTCAAACGATCATTGCAAACGTTGTGATAGGGATAGAGACATGCGATTTTTGGTTTTACGAAGGTAATACGATAGAGAATAATACAAAGTAATAAAAACCACCTGTTATAGGGGCATTTTTTGGAGAAATTTATCAAATAACCAAAAAAACACGAATTTTTAAGCAGATTTTTTTCAAAAATTATCATTTTTTATTATATGTTGGCATTTTTTATGTATTTTATGTATTTTTTTAGTATCGCCTGTTATTTAGCATTATTACTGTTTTTATTTTATCAGGATATACCGCTTAGTTTAAAAGTTATTACGTTTTCTTTACAATAAGTAATCGGAAGAAAAAAAATTCTATAAAAAATTAAAAAAAAGTCTCAAAAAATTTTTGACCTCTTTTTTGTCGATAAAAATAGGTCTAGTTTCATCTATTTTCATATGTACACTTTAACGTGACTCACACTGTATAAAAATAAGTCGGGTTTTCCTCCCTGACGCTATAACTCCAGAACGCACGAACCGATTTCCACGGTTTTGCATTCGTTGGAAAGGTCTCGGGCTCCGTGAGGTTTATAGCAAAGAAAATTCGGGAAAAGGGGGTAAAACAGGATCCACGCGTACGAAGTCGCGGGCGGCCGCTAGTACCTAATAAAATTGGGTTACTATTACGAGGACCTACTACGAAACTGGATTATTTTAATAGGTTTTAACAACATGATTAGGTATCCGTTAATAAACATATTCCGCCGAGAAAACTTAAGCCAGATTAAGACATCTGACGTCAAAGGAGCTGTTAAACTTCGTACGATGTACGATGGCTTGTTTGTTAGTAACTAACAACGTAAAGTGCAAATTCTTGCGTCGTGCATTTAGCTTTGAATGTGCCGTTAATATGCGCAGCTCACACGAATTGTGGAGCTAAGCAAACGAGTGGCGGCGGATTAGCTTAAACATCGCTGGGATGTTTTGCGTATAGGGCTGTCACGGTCTGAAGATGAACATGCATTGACACATGTCAGCTTAAAGTTTCATATCTTCAGTTGAGGATTGTTTACTTTGCAGGTAGTATATTTGTATACTGGAACTGTGTTTTTTTTTCGGAAGCGCTAGGATTTTGGAAAATTTTAAGTAGCCGTGTGGTAAACTTACTTTAAGTGATTTTCAGTTTTGGGTAAACCAGTAAGTGAAGATTTCGCATTCCTAAAGTATCGTGTACGAGTCAGAAGGTCACATACGTGATGATACCAAGAGCTCTTTAAAAACCCATTTCATTTCTACTATCTAACCTTTTCTTGTTTTTTTTTTAATTAACTGGTGAGTATTTTACTACCAGAATAAATGTTTTTTTAATGGATGTTGAGTTATTATTATTTATTTTATTTTATTGAATTTTGAGAGAGCAAAATAGTTACTCGCAATTTTCTACGAGCAAACTGAGAAAGATATTTATAGTACTGACATTTCTTACCGCGAAATGCTTACCCGACAGTTAATTTCTGTGCTGTCTTTAAATAATATTTTGTCAATCTCTTCATTTCCGAAGTTCGTTGGTAGCCCTAAGCAATATGTCAGCGGTGGTCTGCGAGGCATGCTCGGTCAGTGTGTGTGCCGCTTAACATTCGCAAATACGAGCGCCCGCGACCTTGGCCCACTGCGGAACGCGCGAAAACATTATCGAAAACAAGCGATATCGACGATTATGTCTTATATAATACTTCATAAGGTTTAATTAGGTTAATTAGCTTTCGATCGTGATTGTCAACAACAATCTCTAGCCGACTCTTTTGTACCTAAGTGGCTTTCATAAACTTGGATAAACTTGAACAGCCCTAGCGGACTGAATTCCTATGAAAAAGCTTATGACACTACGAAGGAGTGAACCTTTTGTAGTGGTGTAAGAATATTCTGAAAGGGTTCGGGACACAAATAGTTGTAATATTTTTATAAAGGATCTATACTTCTAATAATATTATGGCTGAAAACAGTCTGCGTCTTATTTTTTACACTTGAAACCGAAAAAAAATTTACAGTTTTGTTTATTCGCACCACAGCAACGGTACGCATAAAAGATAAGGATGGCCATGCAATAGAGGTGAAGCTTTTAGCGTCATCTGGCAACACTGAATATAGGCCGCCCGATGCGCTCGGTTCCCAACTTTTTGGGTCACAGTGTGAGAATTTCACACTTATTTTATCAGCTCTAAAGCACTTTGCGAGAAATATTAAATTTTCCGGGAACACCAACTCTAGTAAAATTGGAAAACTACGTTAAAATTTTATAGTGCGCACTTAAAATAGTAAGAAATTTATGTGTTTTTTTCTTTCCAGTTATTCTATTGTTTTTTTTTATTCGCGAATTGGTGCTGGTTTATTCTTATATCAAAAAGACGTCGCATTTTTATTCGAATCACTTAATTAATAATTTGGGGTCCACTTTTGCTGTGTTATGTCGTCACAATCATTGACAAGCATGTTGAGAAACTCCGTTTAATTCTATCAGTCGGTAATGTAGATGGTGTTTCGTAAGAGCACTCGAAGCTGCGATCAAAATAATGCCGCTGTAGTGTTGTTAGAATTTTTCCGAGGATATATTTAGATACGACCGAAGTCTAATTTTAGATGGCTACCGGGTTCCTCGTTCGTAATGTAAATGGATTTAATGTTTTGTTTACCTGGCTCTCTGCTGATTTGGATGGAACTGGAGGTAAGGCTTACATTTATTCAGAAGTTTTGTCATTCGGCGACATTTGCAAGCCTTGTTAGTAAGACCACAGAATAATAATAAGTACTACGTACAGAAGTTTTACTTCGCGAAGGTATTTAAAAAAATGTATGCTCAATGTCATTAACAATACGGTGTAATTTAGCCTGTCTCAAGAGTCAAGCACCATTTTGTTGACAAACGTCAGTGATCGGCACTGCGCCGAAGCTATAGGGCTGACTTCGGTAAAATGATGTGACGTGAGGTGCCAAACTGCGGAAAATGGCGGAGGAAATACATGATTTAGCATGAATTATCATGAATAATATTTACTACTTATTTACCTCTCAGTGTCTTGAGGCAACTTAAAAAAGTAAATTCTGTGTTTTTATTATTATTTAGGCAGTTAAATACTGCACAGTATTTAGTACACCATTTTCTTTATTATCTTCCATCATACACAAGAATACGCGTGCGTGAGTCAATGTTCGCTCGTATGTGAGGGCTTGTCGAATAGTATCCTGTAGGTGGGCTATCGTGCGTGTTTTGTTTTCGATGTAAACTCGCGGAGATGAACAGGCCTGGTAAGACGGCATACATCAGCTCAGGTTTTCTTCTTTTTCTGTAAAATCGGAGCGGTAAGTAGTCTTTTGTTTTTGGACTTTCAAAATGCTTTTGTTTAGCAATTAATTAGGTAACTTTGTCGAAAGTGTTTTAACCCATTTTACTTGATACACTGACTTCTATAAAAGGTTTCAATTCTAGTGAAAAGTAAATAATGGACTATCCGTTACAATATCAGTGTTGGTCTTGATGGCCGTGAGGCTTATATTATAGCTTTATTTATCTTCCCAATTTGACCTAATTAACTAGTAAAGCAACAGTAACTAGGCGAATTTAGTTAAGCCAGAGTCTTAAAAAAGAGTTTAGCAAAATAGCCAATGAATTTTTTTTTCGCGTACCACTAAGTGCTTCGCCGAATTCTGGCTAAGTTTTTGCGACAGGCCGCTGGTTGTTTTATTATTCTTTTCATGGTAATGGCCATTGCCGTCCCTCTGGCCGCACGGACCGAGTATTGTGGGCAGTTTTTGATAGCCCAAAGTGATAGTCACTTGTAAAAGGACACTATATCAATTCCAATGGAACTGTAGAGGTAACATTTGGTTTATTTATGGATGTCAATTGTGTTAGAAACGCCTGCTATGATGCTGGTTATAGAACGATTTGATTTCTAATATTGAGTGGGAATCGTAAATATAAATAATGGAAAACTATTTATTAAATTAAAGGTTGTGTTCAGTTCCAATTGCATCAACTTTTCAGTTCAAACTTCAAAGTATTACTGAAAACTTGGCTTAACCTTCTATAATATATACTCGTATATAAATTCGTTATGCGCAAGAATTACGTAGTTAAGTAGTAAATTTAAATGTCCTTTATGTTCTATTACATACGAGTAGATACAATGGCACCCAAATAAAGGTGCCATGCATATTGTGAAGCCTTTTGTAGCTAACACCTGATAGGCGCTCTTGTAGTCCTCGGACCTTTCCTACAAAAGCAAAATCAAATATTCAACTGCTAACATTGTTATCCAGACATTAGCACTAACAAAAAAGCCTCTCCCTCGTCAGTGTAATAATATGACAGGTATTTAATACCGCCCCAAACTTTGAACTCGCTCCGAATAACCGAGCGCAGTACGATCTAACAGAATTGCTGCTGCATAGGTTTTCAAAATTTTCAGTTGAATATTAATATACTAATTAGAATTTTTGGCGAGGCATACAGCAGTATTAGAATCTGAAAAGGTATAATAATAATTTATTCATTTTCATTACGGACCATAGTAGGTTAGGTATATTTCGATGTGCGTAAATATTTTTACAAGAGCAATTTTTGTAGAGCTCAAAGTAAAATCTAATTTAGACTTACCTATTAGTTAATGAGACTGACTGAGCATACAAGAAGAATGTAACCTTTATTTTCATTCCGGACAATGTATTTTATTCTAAGTTTACCCTTACTAAAGAGAATATTCATTACATCATGTAAAAACTGATTCATTAGAAGATTAGAACATAGCTATTGTTGTCTACTAAAGACAGCTATCCATAATAGGTAAAGTTAGATGACAGAATTATCTCTGTTACGACCATCCTTATTGTTTCTTAGAAGTGAAACCAGTAATTGGTTCTAATAATGTGTGTAAGGAACTAATAACAATGCGGGAATAAGTTAATGTGTACAATCTTTTTGAACTGATTTCTTGTTACCAAGCTAGTCACCAGGGTTGTGAGCAAACACTGTGAAAAGTAGAAGTTAATTTAAAATGTGATCTAAAAATAAACAATCGGGAAAAGCCCAGATTTCACGCACTCCGGAAAATCAAACTGGGTCGATAGAAGTTTCAAAGAAAACGTTAGGTAATCCCGTAAACATGGAGAGAAAGTGAATAAAATTGAAGAATGATAGGCATGTTTACGCGATTCGTTAAATATTTTACTCGATTGCCCCATAAAACGGCCCGGTCCCGGCCTGGCAACTAATATTGTAAACGGGTACATCCGGATGCCGCGGAATTGAGACCAATTGGATGTAAATCATGAAGAATCTAATAAGGATAGTTTCTGTTTTGTTTGAAGAAACATCAGTCGCTCGTATTCATAAACGATGCTTGGTTAAGTGAAGCGGAAAATCGAACGCACAGAGTTGAATAAAGCTCTGTGATTGGTTCGTGTGTCACCCTGTGCGTTCACGCGTACTGTGAGACCTCATAGAGTAATGTTTGTGAATATCTATAGGTGTAAGTTTACTTTACCACAAAAATATCAGAGTGATCAAAGTGATAAGTATTTTAAGCATGATTTGTGTGGTGGCATCGTAGCCTTGCACAGACGATTGAATGTTAATGGTTCGATGTTAATTAGGTGTGTGTTACTTGCTCATATAGGAAGTGTCATACTCCATCCATAATTTGAAGTATGGTTCAAAAATTGCGGCCGTCCATATTCAATAACCGTCATCAGCGCGGCGCGCATATGAATGAAATAAAAAATGCCTTTCCACTGCTCGACGCCGGACTCGAGTCTGTGATGAAATTTCCCACACATTGACGCGCTGTCGCCGGTGCCACCGTCAGTGTTAATGGAAAAACGCCTGCTGTGAAAGGAAATAATATTTTATTAACTAACAACCGCTGACACTTGCGTGACATTGCAAGAACAATAACATTGACATTGACAACATTTTATTAGAACGCGAGCGCTATATGTTATGACATACTAATCAAACCGCAACTTAACGTAAAGGCGTTAATTAAAACTTCCTTGAACTATTCGTACAAGTTGATACTGTAATCTTATCGTTCCATCTAAAATGCGTACGAATGGGCAACAACCATCAGTTGATACAATCGTGATTCAATGCCACCTCATAATTACTATTAAGTTCTTTACTAGCGCATTCTTGGTCGAGCGCCAAACCCAAATAATACCGCTCCATCACCAACGCTCACGGTAGAAAGCGAGAATGCGCTTCTAAATGTCTACGTCCGATTTTCACCTCGTACCAATAATCATAATTGGCACAGCAAATGGATTAAATAAGTCAAATAAAAAAGAAGCTCTCAGGTGCTTTGCTAGGGCTGTCAATCGACCGAAATGGTTTGTGGGATTCCTATCTAAGATTGAATTGATTTCAAATATATGTTAATAGGCCACGTCATAAAAATTTATGGCTACCATTTTAGTATGTTTAAATGAAAATGTTATCATCGTGTCGAATTTTCACAACAAATTCTTAATCAACTTAACCCCTCCAATCCATTGCGGATCACCGCCAAATTGCAAAATCGATAATCAAAAACATTACCGTGTCACGCAGCTTGGTTGCGGTGTTAACTCGATATCGCACGATTAGTGAGATTTTATCTCATTAGCAGCCCTAGGGCACGCTCGCACCGCGTTTTTGTGGCGGTTTCGTGTCAGTGGGACGCACCTGCCCGGTGACGTCACTGCAGTTGCTGCGAGAAAAAGGAAATCTAAGCGGGAAACCCTCACGGGTTCCTAATGTTTCTACTGTTTTGGGCATGAGACTGACAATAGTGAGTTCTTTATTCAGCTTCTCGGCACTGGCCTGGATTTTTTAAGCAGTGGTAGGGTGAAAGTTGCTGTTTTTTATCAGGCGGCCTATCAATATTTGAATGACAAATCGACATGGTGCTGCAATTAAAAAGGTTATTGACAAGTACAAGATTAATATAAAATGTTTGGAAAGCTTAAGCACGCATAATAATAAATAATTAAAAGTTCAACCTTTGGTCTGACATAGAGTTCAGACGATCTAAATTAGTTTTTTTTTTCAATTATGTAAAATTAAGAAAAGTCACGCGAATAGATAATTAAAAATTGAGCTGAGTTAGTACTCAGTAATTATATTTCACTGGTAAGTACTTTAAAAGCCAGTTCACTTTTGCTCTTAGGGGAGTTACGCAGCATGCAAGTGTCAGTCCCTGGTTGCTATGCTGTAAGTCTTATAAAACCTCGTGAAATAGGTGACATTGATCGATCGCACTGGTTACTCACCGGCGGACAGAACGCATGCCTCCCGCCTCCTTTAAATTATAAATAAGGTGTTCCGAGGGTGAAGTTGAGCGATCGTGGCGGCATATACCGTCGATCCTGTCAACTCAGTCCCACTTTAGTTCTGTTGCTGTATAGAGGTAAATGTTGGGCCTAATAACGCTGGTATAAAGACCGATGTTGTTACTCCACCCCGCCCTATAGAAAAAGAAGAACTTTAATTAGAACCCCTGGGTTTAATCCATCAGTAAAGAGATCGCATC
The DNA here is from genome assembly GCF_963855985.1 of Ostrinia nubilalis. Lineage (NCBI taxonomy): Eukaryota > Metazoa > Arthropoda > Insecta > Lepidoptera > Crambidae > Ostrinia > Ostrinia nubilalis. The sequence goes on along the minus strand of NC_087119.1, from coordinate 21,831,280 downwards.
CAAAACACCTGGTAGCTTACAATTTGAAGCTGCTAACAAATATGCAGGGCTGGTCATAAGTTTTGTCAATAATAATTTCATGAGCATTGCTATTTTAATGCTCTTTAACAGCCCACACGACCATCAGCAATAAAAACATCATGCACGGTTCGTATCTCACCCCGCAGGTCGCCCGTCACGGGCCGGTTGGCGCATACGGGCATAAACAGTTACAGGGCAACGCTTTTATCGGAACAAAAACAAGCGCATATCGATGTGCGCATTCTCAGTAGTGGACCCAGGAAATGCGCGTGTGCACGTCACTCGAAAATGACGTAGTGCCAACGTACACTTTAGTGGAAAACTAGCGCACTCATCTCAAGGAACTTTTTTGGACACTAAACTTATTCATGATTTTACTATACAAGTTATTAGTTACTAGAGTAATCTTAAGGGGCTACAACGTTCTTTTGTAAACTTTTCATTGAAAAATGAATACTGTTACTTTTTATCTTTAGCCAGCAAATAAAATGACTGTTAGTATCACTTTTAGAAGTAGAGCGACCTTGAAATGAATAAAAGGGTCCCAAAAATCAATTATGGAATAAAAAAGTAAGTACAGAAAAAATATGTAAGTAGGTATATCTGTATATTTAACGCCAACAAAATATTAAGGTCGTGTAAGTGGTACTGTGTTTTTTGCTGTTTCTTTGAACGAACGGCAATTTAGAATTGAGGATGGTAGATCTTTTGCGTGATTGGTACTCCCATCCACGGTATACTTATGGTGTTGTTGGGCCATGAGAATCTTCGACGTATTAGTATTGAATTAATCGTTACTTAGTTACTATTTTTTTCTGGCGTTAAGAGTCGCCTCTAGATCTAAATATTTTTAAAATAACTTGAAAATATCCAACTGCGTAATCCAACAATGTGTGAATAATATCACATTACTTTGATTGAAATGCGAACAAAGAGAAAAGCTCTCACTGAAATGTTACGCACATTACAGGAGAATAAAAGAATTTCTTTGATGTGAAATGCACACCCCTCGACTATTGTTGTAGTTTGGATATTAAATTAATTAATTTGGTGAATATCAGTTCAAAATCACTGGTACAGGGTGTTAGGTAAATGGGTATATGAGCCGACACTAGCCCATGTTGACATGGTCATATAAATGGTATGGTGAAGACAGAAATTTGATATCATTTTTTTTTTAATTTTCATACAAAATAAATTTGATAAAATCCGATTTATATGAAAAATAAAATATTTAAAATGAAGATATCAATTTTCTGACTTTACCATACCATTTATATGACCATGTTAACATGGGCTAGTGTCGGCTCATATACCCATTTACCAAACACCCTGTATTGGTGAAGACGTGATGATGAGTTAAAGTTTTTTTTATTATTTATTATTATTTTTTATGCATAACAAGGCAGTTATTTGACCACTAACTAGTGTACTTTTATTTAGTACTCGGATAATATGAAATATAATTTAAATAAAATAGGCACTCAATCTGTACAGAAACGAAATAATGTCATGCCTTGAAAGATTACGTTTGGAACCCACTCAAGGTCGAGCCCCACAATCTAATATTGATTTATTACAATCCAGAACTGTAATTACCAAGAAAATAACGGTACACTTTGAAAACAATTTCGACGGAATGGTTGTGCTCACGCAATTTGTTTGTATATGCAAGAGTAATATTGTAAGAGAAGTTAATAACTATGAATATCAACATCTGAATGTTTGAAGGTAGAGAATTAAATGCGCGTGCAAACTGTTAGATTTTCTGTTCCGAACCACAATCTTAAGGATTTGCCACACTGGATGCGGTCTGCGGTCAAGTCAAAGTGAACGCAGCCCGCAAGGTATGAACAACATTGTCGGTTAGGGCAATCGGTCAGCGGTCCGAGCAAAACAATTTGTTAGCGGTGCGGTTTGCGTTCTTTCCTCGTGCCCGCATGGTCAGATCGCATCGATACAACATTAACCGTCGTCGTCGTCGAACAACGACGGATCGAAAATCAGTTGATCAAAAAGTCTGTAAACTGAAAAAATAATCACATCCGCCGGTGTTTGATTCTGTAGCTTTGATAAGTTTATGAATTTTGAAAAATAATAGTAAAGTCATTTAAAGGAGCTACTTTAGATTAGTTTAATGCCCAAAAACAGATTAGATTGATGAAGACATGCGACGTTGTTCGACGACGACGACGATTTATACAGCTACTTACAATGATGTTCATACATGATGCGGGTTGCGTTCACTGTTTCCCGTAGAACGCATCCAGTGTGGCAAATCCTTTAACCTTATACTCTTCGATCACGATGCTCCGTTTAAATTGGCGAATCAAGAAAGTCGAAAGCTGTCTAAGCCAGATTTAAGTGACTCTCCGGCCTCCGCTACCGCTCATAAATCAACCGCTGGTTTTATAGCTCCGAACTATTAACGTTGCGCGTAGAAAATGTGTACATCCTTAATAGGGTTGTCAATACACTCTTTGAAACGTCAAACCGCTGACTAATAGCTAGCTAGTCACAAAAAATGGAAGCAATGAAAACTTAGATTTTTTTTGTTTTTATAAGTAAGTGCTATTGGATTGCACTTGCGATTGGAGCTAGTGGACTAAGTACTCTAATGTTGTAATTTTTTTTTAAGAAATTCATGATATTTTTCTGTTTTATTACATGTGACATGAACGGTTGAACGGCTACAAACAACTAAGCTCCTTAAAGGAATAAATCCGGACTGCAACTTGTGTTCTCAGATACACTATTTGCAGCAGCAGCGCTACGTAATTTTCCTATGTTTGTTCTGTAAACGGATCGTGGAAACTTTATAAACAGTGGGACTTTTACAACTTGTTTTCAATAAAATTAGTACTTGAATTTCTCTCGATATGTCAACCCTATCGGAACGAAACGCGTACAATCACGCGAAGCGAGTTCTTGCGGCGCTAAACTGCGAGCTCTGGATACCATTAATACACCGATCTCGTATTATCGAATAGGGCGTTATATCAGTTCTCTATGTCTCTTTCACTCGAGTCCGTAACCCAGGGCGTGTGAAGAAGAGAGAAAGAAAATTCGTTTTGTGGCAAAGCTGCGATTAAAAAAAATATGGGTTATCTGACCGCAAATCGTTTTGTGATCGGGAGACAACGTAAGCAATTACCATGTACAATGGTATAAAAAAAACCCTTGTGGTTTTTTAAATGCCAAGTTTTCTCTCGGATGTTTGCGTGCGAGCGTAAGTTATTTTGAGGTTGCTAATGTATTAAAACTTACTACCACTAAGTATTATTTTCTTCGTCTCACCAAATTTACTTAAAAATATTATTTATTCTGATAGGGTCCAAATTCATGCAAAAATAATCCGCTCAGTATGATCACTACTGTTTTTAGAACAAATGGTAAGTATTGTTCGAGTCAAATTAAATATATCTATTCTAAATCGTTGATTCACCAAGCCTACATCAACGCGGCGGTCAATTAGTAGTCAGTTCCACGAACATAATAAAATTAATAATGCAGTTGACACACTGACTGTTTACCGCCGACTTTAGTCAGACTTGTATGTTTTGGTTGCTAAAATTAGGCAAAAATAAACTAAGTCTAGCCAATAAACGCTGCCCCAATGACGAAGTATAACTTCGACAAAAATAATATCAATAGATACGGAAAAAAGAAACGCGCAGAGACCCGGAAACATTGTCACGAGCATTTTCCATCATACAAAGGAAAAAAATACCAACGTAATAGTATGTCAAATGTATTGAAATATGACAAATCATAACATAGGTTTCCACCATTGCTCATAACCAGGGATGTTAAGGATATGAAGTTTCGGTTAAGGATACGGCTACGGATATTAGAATAATATTATACCGGTTTCGGTTACGGTTAGGATATGAAATCATTTCGGATTATCCGAAAGTTTCGGATAATTTCGGTTACGGATATTAGAATTTTAAAAAGGTAAAATTCAAATAGCAAAACTCTGCGCGGCCCACATAGCCACCTTATGTACTATGACGACACATATGATAAATGTAAAACAGGCGAAGATATTAGATGGTGCCAGGGACTGCCAGACAAGTAACCAATATTAAATAAAATATTAAGATTTAGACTCTGCCTTTATCCGAAACTATCCGAAACTTTTGAAGCCTAGAAAGATTTATTTTATTCATCATTTATTTTCCATTTCAATGTTGTTCATTCGCACAACAATACAAAAACTTATCAAACAATGATTGGTTATTTATAATTTAAATGTTTACTGAAGTCTGAGGCGATTGTATTTAAATTTCGCATATATTGGATCTAAAACCCGTATAGGTTTTTCCAATATGGCGCTAAAAGCAGCGCTTTGTCTGCCGCTACGGCACCCGATGCCTAAATGAATGAAGTGCACACATGAAGTTTGCATTTCAAAGGGATTTTGACCTTTCATCAAAGCAAGTGCAGACACTCACATGTGCCACTTTATAACAGTTGACGATCACACGCTTTGTCATCGCTACTGAATTTTAATCTACTTTTTTATCTAGAAAATTCACATAATATCCTTTGTTATGCGCGATACTATTTTTTACGAAACGGGCCCTCTACTAACGCATCACCGTTTAAAAAGGTGCCTGTACAAACATCTGTGTCTCTTAAATCATTTTAGGTTTTTTGAAGTTTTTCCAAAGGTTTCTTTTATTTGTTTAAGGTAAGTCGATCTTAAACTTCGAAGTTATATTTTCTTGTGATTTATTTCGTTGCGGGTCCAAAGACGGTATAACTTTCTTGCGGGAGTAACTCAACCTTCACTGGTTTTATTTTATTGGCGGTCAAGTTGTTCGAAGTCGCAGTTGGAATGGAAGTTGGGTCCCGTACGTTCGTGTTTTCGCTGAATTAGTCATTCAATTAAAGGCCAAGCAAGAGGTCTAAATGGTGCCATTTACCAATAATAGCCAGATCGTTACAACAATTTAATCAAAGAGCTAGGCAAATGGCGTTTACTTTATATTGTCTCGTCTTGGTGCTCGGATGGCCTGAGACAAACTACACTCGGCGTCAAATAAATCGCACCTCCCGCGACAATTACTTTTAAGATTTTGTTCTACCACAAACGTTTCACCATCAATATTGGTATCATTTGAAAGCTCAATAAATAAACTTTAAGAAGAACAGATTTAATTTCTTAATAAACGATTAACATGTACTTACCATAAATATAACTGAAAAAAAAAAGACAAAGTTATGCCTCATCTCTGGGACTATCTAGACCACTTTTAGTGGTTAGTTATACAACTAAATAATAATCTTTAATTTACTCGTACCAACCTTTCCTTTAAATAAAGCTTAGAACTAGGCTTTCAAATGATACCAATATTGGTGGGAAGTGGTGATGCATATGTTTGAAAGTGTTTGTCGCGGGAAATGCGATTTATTTGGCGCCGAGTGTATTTCACATTGTCTAGGTATGCGACCCCTGATATAATAGTTTTGAAGATTCAGTAATATAAGTAATTGTTAGACTTCGATAGCGATGGAAATATTTGACCTACTTACAGATTATGTAAGCTCGTGTCGTGTCACATGTAATTGACTTTACGAGCGTGGCGTGAAGCGGTCATTAATCTATCAATTTAAATGTGGGACGGCTGGTCAACTGTTTGTTTCTAGTGTGGTCAAAGACCTTATTGTGCGAAGCGATTCTGTCTCTTAGGAGTATGATAAGCGAGTAAGTGCAAAGAGCAAAAATTGTGTGACTGTTGAGTGGAGTAGTCCCCTAGTTAATTAAAAAAAAATAGGTAACTACAATTTTGTGCGAAAAATCCTTATATTTCTCGAGGTCAATATTTGTAAAATTTGTAAGTGGTTCTATTTGTACAAGTCACAGAGTTGGCTGCTAAATTAGCTCATAAAGATTGGTTACCCAACGACAATCGGGTAGAATTCCCGCAACAGGGACTCCACATATCGCAAACTCTCCGCAATGATTTTTACACCAGCCTGTTCTCCTGGCTAATTAGATCGAGCTAAACCATAAATGATGGCCGAAATTAACAAAATTTATAATTCTAGTGAACCTAGTACGGTACATAAACTCATATTGTAACGACACACTAAAATAGTCTCTTTGGCTTTCTTCAAGGTGACTTTAGGTCTGACATTAATTTAGGGACGCTCGAATCAGAGCGGATATTTGACATCATCCAATAAATATTGAGTGCTAACACTCGTTTAGCACGAGGATATAGCTTCTTACTCCAGGACTGCACTGATTGTTGTGTAGTTGTTTATTCATGCGTCCACGAGTCTATCAGACTTCGATTTGGCTTCAATTTCCGACGAACCCTGCAGAGTGCGCGCTTTATTTAACTCAATCGGACCTGAGTGCATAGAGCATTTGCTAGAAGTATGGCTAAACGGAAATTTACAGCCGATAACACATATTTATTCTTGCAAAATCGCATCTATTACGAGTACCTACATGAAATGCTAATATTAAGTTGATGTGCAGTTGTCGGTACGCAATTACATTTTGCAAAATCACAATTGACGTTTCTTCATATTTCCACGCCTGACTGCAATAGCAGATACAAATACATTATCAGCCGCTGATGCAACACTCGCAATCAATAGCAAAACGAATAGTATACAATGCATTTATTTGCACAAATGTCAGTCAAAGCGAAACTATGTTGCGAATAGATTCGGTACATTATTCAAGTTTATATTGCATGTAGTTCAACTAAAATCAGTTGGCATGCACTGAATATGCAGAATTAGAAAACATTATATAATTACGAACAAGCCTTTACCTACTAACAACTGTGCGTATACTTACTGTGTACTATACCTAAATCGATTTTCTAAAAAGCCCGATAGATTTCTGAAATCATTGAATGGACAATCTATACTAATAAATTTTGAAGTGTCTGATTGTAATCAATAAATTACCGATTTTCACCAAACGCATTTGCAATTGCAATCAACTTTTTGTCTGTCTGTCTCTTAGTTCCGGCTTATGTCCGAAACGCCCGGGCTGACGAGTGTTTCACTCACTGGCCGAAAACTGACGTTACAATAAAAAATAAGGTTTTATTCTTGAAATAATAGCAGAATTTCGCGCAACAAAACTCAAAATCGAAATCGTCGCGATGGAAGCCGCGGAGAGGTCCGCGGTCAAAATCCGCGATAGTATTAACCCTTAACCACCTAGCACATATTATTGTCACACAACCGCCTATCATACGTCTGTGGGACCCCAGAATAAAAAATAATACGATTACGATAAATATTAAGGGAGGGTACACATTTTAATTAAAATTCTGTTATGAAAATGATTAAACTCTTTATTTTAAAAAAGATGAATGCGAAAATCAACAATACTTTTACAAAAACTCCGAATAATTGGCATAATCTCTTATTTTTTGACTTACTTACTATTACTTATAAAAAATTAGATCCTAAAAAATATTTAAAGTGATAGGAACTTATTCTTATATTTTTTATATAATTCAATCAACAAGGAACATTAATAAAAAAAATAAAACTCATTATTAGAATCAATTAATAAAAATTGCAGGCTCTAAACTTAGAGTTTTTCACGGCAATCCAGACTCATATTTTTCGAACATTCGAGGCAAATTGGCGCTTTTCATGCGAAAGACATGTATTGTGTTTTGCGTTTTTTTTTTGTATATTTGCAAGTGGAAGAGTTTTTACGAACCGCCAATCGCTCTTCACCTGTGCTACTGCATGGGACAGCTGCTGGAGGGGTCACGTTGACCTGGAGGATGCGTTGTATACTGATACGTACTCGTATACCACGTTGCAATTTCACATTGCTTTCACGACATGCCATATGCGGTCTCGTCAGCTGTTCAGCCAGTTTCTTCATAAACTTGGACCTGCTTTAAATTGTGTGTCCTGTAAAATCCGCGATCGTAAAGTCGCCGGGGCAGATGACCAACTAAAACGATTCTTTCCAAAATAATTCTTTTTCCTAGGTCTCGATCGAACCTCTGCTAGCGGTACATCATCCTCAGATGACAACTCTTGGTCACTTACTGAGGGAATATCACATTGTGATGGAGAGTTTATTTGCTTCACTGTTGAGCCTTCGCATTCGGAATCAGACACGCTACTTTCTTCCAGCACATGATTAATTTCAACCGGCTCCACATCGCTGCATTCGTCGTTTGGTATGTTTTCATCGTCTGGCAGATCTTGTTCAACCAACGTTCAATTTCAGCTTCACTAAGAGCCATTATAACGAAAACAATAAAAAAAACACTCATACAAAAAATTACGTAACCTCCTAACAGGGGTCTCTCAGACCCATTCTGGTATTTATTTACTCACCTGAAGCAAATGCGCGCACCTCCAACCTTGACAAGCCGTTGTGAGGTGCTGAGGGGCGCGGAGAAAAGGTACAGAAACTAACGAGTCGATGCAACACTCCGGCGCAAAAATATTCACAATTATTATATCGACAGGGTCTGTGAGACGTATGGTAGGCGGTTAAGGGTTAAAAATTAAATCTTCGCGATCGAAGCCGAAAGCAATCGCTAGTATTATAACATAATAACAGGCACGTAAAATGCCTACACCCGAAGTCAAAGTGCATAGTAAAGAAGTGGTCACCCAAAAGCCTAAATACGCGGCCGTGACCCGGTTTCCATTTGCAAACGCAGGCGCAGCGACAACGGCTGACATTGCGGGTGGCGCTTTCGTTCTCTAGACGCGCGCGCTTGTGATGCAATCGTTGCAATTTATACTTATAAACTAATGATTTAAAGTTGAAATTATTTATGTCTGTATGTTCATGATTAGCTAAGAAGTTATTACGACGAATTTTGGTTTTGATAGTGGGGCCTTAGTTAAATTAAACAAGTGAAGTAAGGTTTGCAAATTTTCTATAAGCCACATCACTTCCCGAGTTTTCGACAATACTTTTTTTGTTTTATTTTGTATGTTTTTCATTAATATTAAAAAAGAATCGAGGGAGATTCTGTCCATATATTCGTATATTGTAATTAATTTACTCAGTAGTAGCTTGATACAAGCCATTTAGTAATAAATAGACAACGATAGCTCAACTTCTATCTAGGCAAAGATAAATATTAGGTACGCTTATATTAGCTTGGCCATTAATCTATGGGGTCCACAATCCACACATCGGTAGACTAAGTTCAGCCGCCGCTGCCTTTGCGGTTACAAAGATTAGGCAACTGATATTGAAACTGCCAGCCAGTTCAATATCAGTTAGGAAATCTCAGTTATTTGCACAGAGAAGTTACACGGCTTATGCGCTGTGGATATTGTAACAATGTTCGTACTGGATGCTCGTATCGACAGCATACCTGCTGAGTAAATACAAATGAGTAGGTCATCTTCATAGAAACGCCCAAGCGCGGTTTATATGTGAGCGCGCCAATACGTATGTGGCGCGCACGCACACACTGACAAAATTTAGCGTGGATTAGCGGTGAGGTGCGCTGAATTTTGTCAATGTGTGCGTGCGCGCCGCATACCTATTGGCGCGCGCTCACATACAAACCGCGCTCGGTGCGTTTCTATGAAGATGACCTACTCATTTGTATTTACTCTGATACCTGACTGTACGTTGTTGTTTTTTAACCGACTTCAACATAAGGAGGAGGTTCTCAATGCGGTTTTTTCTTTTGTTATAGTATCTATTACAACTATCTAAAATGCTACAGTGAGCTTGATATTCTCTCGTCCGTACGTCAAATTAAACAAAACACTGGAAGCTCTTATCCAGTTGCAATAACTTCTATTTTGCGACAAAATCCTAAAATCTGACGTGCTGTCGACCGTACATATCATAGACAGACTGCGTGGTTTTTACGAAGCGACGCGACGTAGCCGAACACAACCCCGCAATGACGTCACACGAGGTTTATTACAAACGACAGTACAGTAGTACACATTTAATAAGGCGCGTCGTGAATCTTCGGCCACGCAGACAAGGACAAAATTTTTCCGATTATGTTCCCCGTCGCACTTGCGCAAGCCCCGCCCATTTCATAATTACACTGCAGGCCAAGTACGGGGAATAACATATTTATCTTTTTGAAAAAGTTTAATAGAGTGTTTAAATAAATAAGATAAGATAAGAAAAACTTTATTTGACACAAAAAGAAAAAATAAAAAATAGAACAAATACACTTGTGGTACCCGTCGTTGTTCCCTATTTCCATAACACAAGTGCTTTTGCTACATACTTTGGGATTGATCGGAGCAATGTACGCGTCTAATATGTATACACTACTACTTTTTTATCACCGGAAAATTTTTAACAGGTTATGTAGAAATGTGTGAAAATTATAAAGTAAAAAAAAAAAATTAATTTTTTATAAAGTTAATTTTTTTATTAAATTTTCTTTAGTCCCTATTTTACGCGTCACAGCTGGGCCACTCCGCTGCTCATTCATTCAGTAGAGTAGTCGTACGCGCTCGCACATTGATCTGTCTGTCTCGCTCACGCCTTGACCACGCTTCCAGTGTTATTATTACTAATTTAGACCATTATAATGCAACATTTCAAGTAATTTTGAGTTCTAATAAGTGTTTCATTACACTTACGTACTTCTTTACGTGGTATTCTGACTGTTAACACTAATTGTAAGTTAATAATACAATGAAATACCTACCTACTGTGAATACGTTACGAATACACACCAATGTGTCGTTACGAGGCTACTACGACTTTAAAAGAAATATGTAATTCAAAGATCTGCCAAAACAGCGGCTTTCAGTGTTATCATCACAGAATAATAATAATGTATTACATATCTACCTATCTTAGGCTATTTTTATTGCAACATTTCAAGTAGGTAATTAGAATTGTAATTGAACGCAGGGCAAAGGACGAAAACAGTAATTTAGTAATTACGTAATACGTCACGTTGTATTTCTGTGAGTTTTTAACACTAGTTAATAATAATACCTACTGTGTAACTCCAATTGAGATCGCGCGTCGTTCGTAGTTCGTGAATTTAAGATCCGCCATAACAGCTGAGTGGTGCGAACAGTTTTAGATGGTGGTTTTAGTAGGCGCTTAGGTAAAATAATAAAAATAATTCAACTTTCCCTTCATACTTACCCGGGCTTAGGATCGGCCTTAGGACCGGCAAAATTCAATGCTTTGATAAGCACCCTGCATCGTGCTGAAGTGTGGCTGTCCCGGTACAGTCGCAAAACTGCACTACACAATTTCTCCGGCCAAGAATAATAATGCACGTATCATTAACACGTATTCACGTGAGGTGAATTGGTAAGACAACGTAATAATTGCACGACACTATTGACTTGATTGATACAATGTTAACAAGACACTTCACGACCGATCAAGAGCTCGCGCGCGCGCAACTGACCGACCGCGGCCGGCGGCCGGAAGAGCGAGAGGGCGGCGCGGGCCGCGGCCCCGCGCCGCCCTCTCGCTCGTGGCTCGCGGGTGATAATGGCCGCACAACAAACGTACACCGCCGCCTTTAGGAATCGTCGGGCCGGCAACGTCGCATCTCTCTCCATAGTAACGGGCGGCCTTGCGTTGAGCGTAAATAGTGCTAGCGACGCGTGTGTCCAAATATTACCAATTTTGGGATGAAATTTTGAGTAGCTTTATTTAACTTTTTTTTTTGCATAAATAGGATCAGTATCAATAACTCATTACCCAGATTTTTTTTTTCCGGTGATAAAAATGTAGTGGTGTATATTTATTTACTTGCTTTTGCCCGCGGTTTCACCCGCGTGAAATTTAGTTTGTCATGAATCGTCATAAATTATAGCCTATTATGTTATTCTGGGTTATAAACAATAATAAGTTTCATCAAAATCCGTTCAGTAGTTTTTGCGTGAAAGAGTAACAAACATCCAGACATCCAAACTTTCGCATTTATAATATTAGTAGGATTATTTTTGTGGGATGTATTTAATCCATAATTTAGAAATGTTATAATTTGCATGCTACATATAATTGTAGCGAATTACGATAATGCACTTTATTTTATTTATCATATCTTTAATATACTGTACTCTACTAAATGGCAAATAAATATTTGAATTTCCGAATGTGAGAAGGTTAATGCTGAATCTATGAATAAATTGTGAATGTGTAGATGTACGGAGATTGGAGGCTCACAAAAATAAAACACTTTTTTTGCCACTAAGTGTACTTTTGTCAGCAACGCGTCTACGCACTCTAGAGTATGGCGGCTGACTAACATGTCATGTGTCACAGCGCGCGCAAACATGACACGCGGCGCGGACCAATACCGGCACAGGAAGAAGACGCGCCGTGCGTGGAGTATCCCGATTGGTCAATAGCATTTCTCGCGCTACTTAAATTCGTCTTCTGCGCAGGTACATCGGTGAGCCTTATTAAATGTGTACTACTGTACGATGGTAACACACGTTACCTTATGGTATACACATAAAGCAGCTGGTGGCCTGGTGGTCATAATTACATAAATGGTAGGACATTGTAACTATGTACCTACATGACACAATGATAAAGTAATTAAAATTTCTTATTGATTAGAGTCGCTTGTCAAAATAAATGGAGGTGTTCTAATTCCCGCCTTAGGCAGTTCGATTTTCTCAAGATGTTTATTTAAAACAATGATAAGTTACGGAAACGTTATGGACAATTTTGGTTGCTAACCAAAGAGAGCATTTATAAATATGGAACTTTGTGCCGGGTATTGTGGTAGATTAATAATAATATGGGACCTCCAAGAACAACTGTCTCATTTCACACCATATCCAATCGAGGTTATAGACTTCGTAGAGGCACAAGCAACAATATAAGGAAAATAAGAAATCTACAAAAAGAAACTAACGCTCGTTACAAAACAGAAACCAAATGGAACATTTGGGCAAGTTGATAATTTTAATATCTATATTCAAAAATCGCATATTTCCAAACGCCACAATGCCTTGTGTCTATCATTAATATTCAAAGGAACATAATCGTTGTGCCCATAAATAGAGGCATGCATTGGATTGGTCCATATTGCAAAACGAAAATCATTCGACTGTCACCTAACATTATTATAAACTAAGTTCGTGATGTTATTAAACAAAATACCTAATTCATGTGTTAATCGATAATAATACATAACATTTTCTAAACTAGTTGGTTAGTAAGTGGTTCATTACAAAAATAACAAATAATGTTGTTCAGTGGTAAGATGCAGTAGTCGGTGTTTACAATTTCAAGGATACTTTATTTTCGTAGTCGACTTGCAGTTGAGTACACAGATTAAGTGCGTGTTAAAAACAGGTAGAATTGTATTAACGTAATACGCGGCAGAATAAACACTAAAAATTTATTCGTGTATTATTTAAGTACCTATCTATTGACTTCAGATTTTTATGTTTGACGAAGTTTTTAGAACTTAATTGTCTGATTACTAACACGATGTCATTAAGAGCCATTTCACAAAAATATTCCGCGCGAATTTAGGTAAAAGCTGTCAACGCAACGTCAAAAGAGTAAAAAGAACGCTGAAATGGACAAAAAAATCTTGAGCCGTGACCGTATTAAGACTTGATTTAAGTTATTAATTTTAAGGTAGAATGAGGTATTCAAACTTGATAAATTAATTTAAATTTTTAATAGAGTTTAATAAGTCTTTTATATTTCGATTCATAATGAAACACGAATAGGTATAATATGTAAAATATATGTATATTAAGTACAAAATAAAGACAGTCACATAGTGAAAAAAAAAATTGCCCCTTTACAGCTCCATCATCGGGCCCTGGATACGAAATATTCGTCAAGGCGAATCACACAAGCCCAAACTCCATAGGGTTCTATTGTTTTGTTACGGAGGTGGCCATTGCATCTCCTCCAGATCCATTATCAGACAGAGCTAAGAAATAAATAAATAAGTATTATTATAAGTAAACAAATAACTAAAATAATTCATCTTACTATCTTACTTCTTACTAGTCTTACTAATATTATAAATACGAAAGTTTGTGTGGATGTCTGGATGTTTGTTACACTTTCACGCAAAAACTACTGAACAGATTTTGATGAAACTTTACAGTACAGTACAGCAGTACTAGGCAGTCTGTGTTCAACTATCACTCGGGTCGGAAGTTCCTATCGCAAGACCTTTGGTTCACTCAGTTCCGATACGACTCTAGTGCTGTGTGTAATTATTTTCGTGAATACACTGAATTTATTAATTTTATTTATTGATATAAATTTTTACGAGTGGATTTCATTTTGCCTGAGACCTACGCCATGAACCCTGAACCAGAAGACCCTGTCGCCAGCGACAGCGACGCTCATCCATCCCTGGCGTCGACCAGAATAACAATGTTAGGCTATAATTTATGACGATCTGTGACAAACTAAATTTCAAGCGGGTGAAGCCGCGGGCAATACTACATATTTCATACTAGCTTTTTGCCCGCGACTTCTTCTGCGATGAAGTGGAAAATGGTTCTAATAGAATTAAAATATTCTAAGAAAATTAATTTTGTTAAAATAAATGATTATATTTTTTGATATAAATCTACAAATTATTATGTTTAAATATTTGAATACTTACAAAATTATGAGATCTTTCTAAAACAAAATTAAAACACTACACCTGCCGCAGATTTCTTTGTAAACAATGTTTTTTTGTTTTTCCTTCAGGTGCTAAAATCACCAGGCTATTGTGTGCGCATACTCTGGAGTATGCCACATACAACTGGTCGTCGGAGAAGCATAGATTTCCATTAAGTCTACTCCCGCTACCATATGGAACTCCGCTAAAACTAGTGAGGGCGCCAACACTTGCTTTTTATCGAAAATTAGTATGAGCAGCTGCGCACGCGGTTGCCCGTTGCAGGCTCTATGCAACCACACTATTTTAAACCGTGGTCCCTAAGCATGAGATGGGAAACTGCACTCTCTTGAATTCTCTTGAATTTGATGGTGTTAGGGGAGTCCTAGGAATGAATACAGACTTTCCAATGGGATCTCCTCATCAATATTGCGAAATCGCGAGTTGCAATGCAATGTTACGTTTTCACTTGTTATTTTATTGTAATCTGACCTTGATTTTTCAAACACGTGTCAAAAAAAATTAAATCAAAAGTACTAAGGAATATTTCATTGATATCAACTTAGAAACAAGCACAGATCACAGAAACTAAAGGGAAATGTGACAAGGGACAAATTGGAACATATTGCTTGTGAAAGCAATGATGACAGTAGCGACGTCATTATGTAAACAGTTTATATTGCTTGCATAGTACTAAAGATTATTCGAACGTTGAATACTGATACCGCAGGGGATAATGAGCACATAATTTGATTTCTTTGTGTGTGTGAATTTCTAATACGACACTGAGTTTCGAACTCAGCGCATTACTTAGCATCTCTCTATATTTCTATGGAACCAAGTTATCTCCAAAATAACATTCCACACCTTTTTAACATAGTCAGGTAATAATTTTAATAAAATACGAAGCACGTCATCTATCAATAGGATATATGTATATTTTAGAAGTGAATAAATTATGCATAAAATATAAACACTAGAAGTTTAGTTAAATCGTAGAATTTCTGAAAAACAAGTACTAAAATCGTACTGAAAAAAAAGTATTAATATGTTATCTAATTTATTTATTAAACGTCGAATTTTATCAAAGATTTTGTACTATAATATAGTTTTTGAAAATATTTTATAGCCTACATAGAAAAAAAATTAGGATTCTAAATCGTGAAAGAATTTTTTTTCGGAGCTATTGCCTCCAAACAAACAAACAAACAATCAAATCTTTCCTCTTTTATTACTATAGATTTAACAACAAAGCTCCCTCTCGAAACAAAACGCTTCTTTTTTTTCTTCACGAAACAAAACTCAAAGCGGATAAATAAATAAACAAATCTTTGAACAATTTCACAGCGCCATCTAGTCCAAAAGTAGGCAACCAATATGCTTGTGTTAAGGGTGCTAGCATAATGGATATACTTTTTTATAATTTATTTATTAAATTAAATACATGGTACCTACATATTATACATAGTTACACCCAGATCCGTCAAAGAAATTAAAATTCATCATTTCAATTTCTGCTCGGCCGGCCGACTCGAAACAGCCTCTCGGCATAGTATCAAATGTATTTGGTCGCCGTACAAATCACCGCTTTACGACACGAACGCACGTAAACGTCACGGCGGGAAAAATGACACAGGTGCTGCCTTGACGGGCGCTCGCGCCATACTAATCGATGTCGGCTTGCGCATTGTAATTTATACTGATATTCACATCAATATTTTGACAAAGTGGTTACTAATATTTAAACAATAACTGTAGAAATCAATTCTACAATTAATATTCTTTATTTTGGGATACTTTTATTGCAGTTATTGCTGTGTTTTTAAACCAAAAACCACGATCAAAATGTGACGTTAATCTTCAAATTTGCCAAATTATTTTTAGATTTTACTCAATAATGGTAATGAAATTCAAGAATCTATTTCATTAATGGACTACAAGAATATATGTCCGATGATTACTATATATTTTTAAGCTTATTATATGAGCATAAATAATAGATACATGACTTTGAAAATGAGTCTGCGGCAATTTTTCCGTAAAATGGTTGTGGGAGATGGGGCACTGTGAATTAAGCAAAAGAATTTTAGTAAATCCGTTTCATTAATGGTCAACACCAAGGATCGACCTATCTTTCCCAGTTATTAAATAATCTCTGGGTGTTGCTTAAGATAGTAATTCATGCTTCCAAAATCTTAGAATTTCGCGCGAAAATGTAAAATGGCTCTTAATAATTGCATTGGCGTATTTCAGCCAGTAAAATTAACTTGGAATATTCGATGCAGGCACTCATATTTGACCAACTTGATCAATATACAAAACTAAGTCCACGTAATAAGGTTTAAAATTAACTGCATTTGCATACGTACACTCAAATTGGCTGCAAGGGGCAGCAGAAGCCCTATGCTCGTAATGGGACATTAATAGATTCATTTAAAGTTTCTGAAACCTTGGAAGTAGCATGATCACTTAGTACAAAGTTACGCAGCGGTCTTTGCAAGTGAGCAGGGGAGACCGAGGAGGTGTAACAGAGTTAAGTTGTCACAAAGCCGATTTCTATGCGCCCCATGACAGTTAGCGAACTGACAATTTTATATAAACTGTGGAGTGTCGAAACTGAATCAACGAATTCGCGAAATTAATCGATAAACAGTCTTAGGTCAGAAAAAATTACTTTGAGAAAATCACTTTGTAAATCACTGGACCTCTGTTTTATTTGCAAATTAAGAGCACTAGTATAAGGAGTGAATTATATCTATAGTTAGTCAAAACTGTATTCTGCAAAGGAACTTAGTTTTTTATAGAATTATGAATTGAGAAGCCTTACATCGGCTGCCTCGTTTATTAATGCCAAAATCGTAGTGTTTGCTTGCCTCAGCACTGTAGCTGCACTTTTTCGTACGCGCTTGAATGCACATACATTCATACATCGTACAATATACATAGACAGTAGATAGCAAGCATTTCTTAGGTTTGAAGGAAAGGGAGGCGTCACGATGAGTCACCGTATAAGGTAAGCTAGTAGTTTTAACGCAGATGTCTTATTCTCATTTAGGTTCTTATAAAAAACTAGCGAAAAAAATGTTATCAATGCAAAGTTACGAGTATGTCCCGATGAATTCAAGAAACCAATTTCAAATTACCATTTCCTTAAAACGTTTTTCCTGTGGTTTCACCTTAAAATATTGGGGGCGCAATAAATTATCGAGTATGTACTCGTGTAATTATCTATTAATAAACGTCAGTAAAGGACCGACAAGTTTCCACCCATTCATCCACTTCACGGGGCGGTAACAACATGTTTCTAGCCTTTGAGTAAAGCACATGAACCAATTATAATAGGTAGTAATCTAGGATTGTTTTGTTATTTTAAAGTAAGGCCGGGTTTCCACCAAGGCGGAGCACAGCGGAGAAGTGTTTTAAATAACCAATCGGATTTCATTATTACAATTTCTCCACTCTGCTACGTTCCGCGCCGCCGTCAAATTCTATAAAAAAAAATTGACGGCTCGACACTTGGTGGAATCCGGGCCTAACGTCGTAAACTACGTGATAACTTTAATTTTCATTTTATTGGAACACAATTTATGTAAACTAACAAAATTCGAGCGTGCTCTAACGATAATTTTGATTGAATTTTGAACGTTCACTTTCAGTGCCAGTGTTGCGCCGGTTTTATATTGGCTTTTCAAAACTTTATTATGTATTCACTTTTTAACACCTACTATCGTTCATTCAGATGTTCTTGGTTAACTACGATAGTTAAAAATACTTAATCTCTATGATTGTACGTGTATGCCTTCATGTTACTCATTTCAAGAGAAGAAAAAATGCACTGAATTTAAAAATATCGAGTCAGATTTTAAGTGCCGATTGTTCATTCTAAGAAAATTCAGAGTTCTCGTAATACGAGATACACTCGGCATCAAATAAATCGCACCTCCCGCGACAAGCACTTATCAAACGTATGCATCCCTACTTCCCACCAACATTGGTACCATTTGAAAGCCTAGTTCTAAACTTCATTTCATTAAAGGAAAGGTTTTTACCCCAAAAATGTGTCTAGGGAAGGATCCAGAGTCACTTCTTCAAAAAATAGGTAGTTACGCTATAGCCATTTTTTATGACTATAAAACTGTTAAGTTGGGATTAATCGCTATCCATCTGTTAAAGAGGACACGTCAGATCTTTATTTGGTTTTATAACCATAAAAATTGGCCTAATTGATCCCAGAGGTGAGCCCAAAGTGAGGTCTATTTTCAAGTCACATTTATGGTATATGTTAATCATTTATTTAGAAATGAAATGTATTTTTCTTTAAGGATATTTATTAGGCTTTCAAATAACACCAATATTGTTGGGGTACCATAATTGTGTCAGAAGAAAATCTTTAAAGTTCGCGTCGCGGAAGGTGCGGTTTATTTGATGTTGAGTGTAGTTCGATGGATGGCACAGTTTCTAAGAATCGTGCGATAAACATTTCTGGAACATTTAAATATTTCTGGAACTTGTCAGTCATTTTATAATTTAAGCTAATATAAATAAACTGTTAGCTATTTTTAAGTCAATGATATAAAAATCTATGTAAACTCAAGCTCCCAATGAGTTAGTCCATTTTAGGTCTATCTCATATATCTTTATTTCACACTATGATGAATCTTCTTTCAGTGAATCCAAAGTTAGCTTCAACACTACTTATAAAAATTAGCTAAGTGCGTGTCGTGCCACGCGCTACACTGCGCGCAGTTCCGCAGTTGTCCGATGTTACCACAATACCTTTAATTCTGAAGCGAGCAATGGACATGGCGCACAATTTTTGTTGAAGATGCAAAAAAAAACTACAAAAAATTAGAATGAATACTGTATTTTTACTTTTTTGATATCTTTAAAAATGACTGAAATATTCAAGCTCAAAGTGCGCTCTTCCGCTCGGAGCGATTTTCCGCGCGGATTTTGAAAATGTGACGTAGTAACATGAAAAGCAGCATGCAAGATATTATCTGTGTACAATGGTTAGAATGGTTAGTAGGGGAGCCGAAGCGGGGATTTCGGGACTTGGCAGACTAACATACAAGGAAATACTTTGTACCTGGTTGAGTAGGTACCTCTAAGTATGAATTTTTGATATAAAACGGCATTAGTTCTTATGCCTCTCACCCAAAAAATACCTCAATTAAGCCCAAATTTGAGACATGCAGTCAAACCTTGAGTGACGACGGAAACTAGCCTAGATGGAGGACATATGAAATTGAACTTCTGCTTCTTCATTGATAAAGACTTATCATTTACCATACCTTATCATTTTGTATTTCATTTTCAAGTAACTTTTTAAACAAAACGTGGGATTTTTTAAAATCTCAGGTCTTTTGAACGCACATCTGAACGATGTCTGGTTTTAATTTCACCCTGATTCTGCTGTAGACTACCTCCAGGGTAAACAGTTATAAAGCGTGGGATTCTTTGGATTCTCGCCTTCACTGCTTTTAACGCTACTACTACTAGGTCTCCCTATCCGTGAGATGGCAACTACTTTTATTTTTGATTTTTTACACTTAAAACTTCATTGTACCTATTGTTCACGCAGAACTAATTAAAGAAATACATTATTTAGTTTCGAGAATTTATTGTACTTTAGACAATAATAGTACATTGAAATTGGAGTTAACGTGCCGGCCGGCACGTCAAGCCGGTTTGGTGGCTGATAGGCGAGAGGGGGATACAGTGAATGGAAGAGTGAACGCGCGCGCGGACCGAATGAGATCGACCGATAGTGATGTGTAGCTGTCTGTCATAGACAATTTTTCAGCGCGACTAAAATATGCTTTGGCGCGTAGCCGCACCAATGCAGCGTGACAAACAACTGCAGTTCGGACTTCATTAATTATGTGTCCACTACACATACAATAAAATTCGAAGTATCGCACATTTTTTCTTTCTAATTCTAATTCAGTAAAAAATGTTTTTGAGACCTTCATTCAAAATTCAAAAGTTATTATCATATGACAGAACTTATGACCAGACTATGTACATTGAATAAAATATTTTTCTTTTTATCATCAAGCTTAGCAGTCTAATAAGTTACTATGACACTCGAGTTAATCCACATTCAGCACCATAGCCTCCCCTTCTACAAGGCCCTCTACAAATGTCAAAACGTCACTTAACCCTTTTAGCACCAGTTCTTTTGTTTTTGAGAAGATGTACCCAAATTTTTATATCAATTTAATTATAGTCCAGTCGTTTGGTACAAATTAACGTGGTTACCTGGAAAGTGTTCCGGGAGTTTTGAAAATTGGTGATTAAAATAGATTTCGCTATGCTCTCTGTTAGTCTGTTAGTTAAGTGTGATTGCCGCGCTCGTTGCGAAATTGGAAAAATGCTGCCTTAGAGAAGATTTTTGATAGTTACATTCTTTCCTATTTCGTCGTTACAGCCAAATGACGTTCACTGCTGGACAAAGGCGAGAGGCCTTTGGGTTTTCCATAGGTTTTTCATAATGAACAGTCCTGCGCTGCCCGCATTCAGGTTATTCCCGCGACCTTTACCAGATCCTCGGTCCACCTAGTAGGAGGCCTGCCCACGCTACGTCTTCCAGCTCGTGATCGCCACTCAAGAAATTTTCTGCCCCAATGGCCATCGTCTCTACGAGCTATGTGTCCCGCCCACTGCCACTTGATTTTAGCAATTCTGCGTGCTATGTCGGTCACTTTGGTTCTCCTGCGGATCTCCTCATTTCTGATTCGATCACGCAGGGAAACCCCGATCATAGCCCGCTCCATTACCCTTTGGGTGACCTTGAGCCTTCTTATGAGGCCCATAGCACAAAATATAACAGAAGGTAAACTCCATACTAAGCGCGCTCGAGCCACGCACACATAGACACCGCTCACGTACGCGTTATTAAGACTGTCTTGGACGAATGCAAGGCGCGACTGCGTTCGCTTGAGTGACGCTGCTCACGCTTTCCTAAAATTATTTTGTTTGTGCGAAAATTAGTGAACAACAAAAAAGGGGTATTATAACATTTGTTAAGTAGACGGTTGCTTACACTCAACATTAATAACTAAATTTTCGTTTTTGAAACTAACGGTTGATTCCGGGAGGTAAGTAAGGTATTTATTTGTATTTCAATAGTTCGTTTAACGTTGACAAATTGAAAGCCAACTCAATTATTAGGAATATCGAATTGTTTTAGAGAGGTTTTAGGAATTATTGGATAATAGTGTCAACCACTCAACTAAATACTACTTCCTTCTCGTGTATTTGTTTGCAAACTATTACTATAATAACGTACTAAATATAACTGTATAAGTATACGTGGATATCTGTTATTGTCTTTCTTCCATAGTATTAAGAGTAACATTTTTCTATCATAACGAAATAAACGCAACACATGACAAGACAACCCTAGCGCGACGGCCGAGCGTGCGCGCGAGAGAGGTAAGTATGCAAAGCGAGGTACATACATTAGTTTACCTTCTGTTATATTTTGTGCCCATAGTAAGCGACCACGTTTCAGAACCTTAAACTTTCCTATTTATTTCACGACTAGCTTTTGCCTGCGGCTTCACCCGCGTGAAATTTAGTGTCACAGATCGGCATAAATTATAGCCTAACATATATATAAATATATATATGTTAATCTGGGTTACAAACAATAATATTGTACAGTTTCAACAAAATCCGTACTTTTTGCGTGAAAGAGTAACAAACCTGAGACAAAGGAATCTTCCTAGTTCAGGTATCAACCCACCAACATTCTTACTTTTTGTTTTTCCTGATTGTTTGTTATCATAATATTATCTGTTATGTTGGTGAGAAATAAACATTACTTTACTTTATTTTAAACTTCCAGACATCCAAACTTTCGCATTTATAATATTAGTAGGATACAATTATGTAATGTAGAAACAAACAAGACAAAAAAAAAGTATACTTCAGCAACGCGAATTTTTTTATACTTCAGCATATTTAGGACACCCGGCAGCGTGTCCTGCCATGATCAAAGAAAAAAGAACTCGCAATTTAGCAGGTACATTAATTTGACTGTTTCACAACTCTAAATCACTTACATAACATGAAATTTATCACATTTATCAAAGCTTCTTAGCTTGTCTATGTCCCAAAAATTATAAAAAGTAGTTGTCAAAAACCTTTTTTAAGGCGGATTTTTTTCAATAAAGCGGGCGCGCGCGCGGCTATAAACGAGGTCACAAAATTCGGAAAGAACATAGCGAAATCTATATATTCACCAATTTTCAAAAATTCCGGAAAACTTTCCAAGTAAAATTAACAAATAACTGGACTATTTACTCGTTATTGAGCACAAAGACACAAACTTGGTTATTTTTCCAGAAAATTTATATTTAAGTGCATAAATGTAAAAATGGCTTCATAGTGCACAAAATTGGCAATAGGTGGCATAATAATGGTTACTTTTTAGCGCCTAGTTTGAAATGTGATTGAACGATCACAACTAACAACAGTTGTCAGTTAGGTAAAATTTTATTTTAGTTGGAAAAAGACAAAAAGTGGTAAATGGGTTAACGTGCGGGGGCTGCAAAATCATGTTGTGACGTCACGCGCGAATATTGGAAATTTTTGAAAATTTTAAAAAGTCCGTAAACTTCTCGAGGCTCTATCTTCGGTAATACTGGATGGATTGAGGTGAAATAAAAACTAGTGTAATGTGTGTGATCTAAACTTTAAATTAAGTCATAATTTAACTTAATATTACAACTTATGCGTGTTGTCCATTACTTCATCTAAAGTCATTTTTAATATTTTCTTCTAAGGAATTTTTATTAGGTATGAAATTTTATAATACATGAGTTAAACGACTATTACCAGGCCTGTTCATCTCCGCGAATTTAAATCGAAAACAAAACACGCACGATGGCCCACCTACAGGATACTATTCGACAAGGCCTCACATACGAGCGAACATTGACTCACGCACTCGTATTCTTGTGTATGATGGAAGAAAATAAAGAAAATGGTGTACTAAATACTGTGCAGTATTTAACTGCCTAAATAATAATAAAAACACAGAATGTACTTTTTTAAGTTGCCTCAAGACACTGAGAGGTAAATAAGTAGTTAATATTATTCATGATAATTCATTATAAATCATGTATTTCCTCCGCCATTTTACGCAGTTTGGCACCTCACGTCACGTCATTTTACCGAAGTCAGCCCTATAGCTTCGGCGCAGTGCCGATCACTGACGTTTGTCAACAAAATGGTGTTTGACTCTTGAGACAGGCTAAATTACACCATATTGTTAATGACATAGAGCATACATTTTTTAAATACCTTCGTGAGGTAAAACTTCTGTACGTAGTACTTGTTATTATTCTGTGCTATTACTCTTAAACTAATTTTTTTTTATTTTTTATTTTTATTTTATTGTTAGGAAAACAAACAGCATTCTATAACACATATAGAGTTACCAATTAAACTTCACATTTGCCAAAATAGTTTTCACAAATAGTTTATACATAGGTATCGTTTTTAAAAATTGAGTAAACAGAAACAGAAAAAGAAAATAAATTTTTTAGATTCTATGTTAAATATACTATGACTTGGCAATTAATTTAAACTCGAAATATCGCATCGTTGTTAAAACAATAAATAGTTAGGTAATTACTGTTTTAACAACGACCTAAATTTGTTTGGTTTTAGGCTGAAAATATCTAAGTGACAGTATTTGGAGTTATACAATTTCATTGATCTTAGAATAAATCGGTTCATCGCATAATTAGTACGGCAAGAAGAAATGGCAAATGAATCACATGACCTCATGTTCGCTCTCGGACATCGCAACAAAACCTTACTCAAAAGGTAGGGCGAGTCAACATAGCCATTAACAACTTTGTACAATAAAAGTTGATCGCAGTGTTCTCTTCGCAAAGCAAGAGACACAACGCTGTCAGCGTCAAAGTCTCCTCGAAATTTATATCTCATTCTCCGTATAAATTTGTTTTGAATCTTTTCAATTGAGTTTATATAAATAAGATACTGGGGATTCCAGACAGTCGACGCATATTCGAGCTGTGATCTGACCAGGACATTATACAGCAGTATTAGAGTATAGACATTAGTAAATTCCCGACCTTGTCTAAAAATAAACCCCAACAACTGATATGCCTTAGAAGTGATTTTGTTTATGTGCGAAGAAAACAACAATTCACTGTCCAGTATTATGCCTAGGTCTCTCACCTCGGTCGATCGCTTAAGATTTTGGCCAAAAATTGTATAATTAAATTGTAATGGACGTTTTTTTCTACTATAAGTGATTACACAGCATTTATCAATATTGAGAAATAACCTATTTTTAACACAATAGTCACACAATCGCTTTATATCTTCTTGCAAGGCGAAACAGTCCTCCAAAGATTTTACTACTGTATAAATTTTTGTATCATCTGCGAATAGGAGACAATTGGAATGTCGAAAGCAATCTACCACGTCATTTATAAAAATGTTAAACAATAACGGTCCGAGGTGAGAGCCCTGAGGCACCCCAGAAGGAGCTGGTATAAAACTAGACATGTAACCCTTCAGTGTGACAGCTTGGGTTCTGTTCATGAGATAGGATTTCAGCCATCTCAGGAGATCGCCATGTATACCAAAATATTCTAGTTTACTTATCAAAATTGTATGCGAGATTTTATCAAAACATTTTGAATAATCGGTATACACGGCGTCCACCTGAAAACCTCTATCCATACTGTGGAGTACTTGGTCCAGGAATTCACACAGATTAGTCTCAGTGGACCGCTTGTCGATAAAGCCGTGCTGTTGGGTAATTAAGAAGGGTCTGACAGCTGGAAACATAGAATCAAATATTATTTTCTCAAAGAGTTTGGGAATCACAGACAACTTGGATATGCCACTTTTAAAGATGGGAACAACCAGCGACTGTTTCCACACGCTTGGCATGACACCGCGAGTCAGTGAGAGGTGGAATAGATAATTGATAGATAATTGATCTAACTTAACCGTTATAGTTTTCCTTGAAAGTTCATAAAAAGCACTATTATTATGAATTTTATTCATCAAGACATGATAATTTGATCCGCACCTAGTCAATGCATCTAAAGCAAACTCAACCAATGGCCCTTGATTCGGATTCGGACACCGTAACTGCATTTAAAACTCCAACTCGACCAGCGGTCATGTCAACAAGTTGGACGAAATGTATTTAGTGATCCTCTATTCGGAGTTAAATTCAATATAACACGATGTCATGAATACCTAATGAACTTATTCAGGCCAGGCACAGTTCGAGAAAGCTAGCAAATTAGTTTGCTCTCCGGCTAACATATTCCCAGTTAGTTTGCACAGAGTTAGGGACAGTCATTTTGGTGATTACAGCTGATCGAGTAATTAGAGTGACGGATTTAAGACACTTCAATAATATGTCAATTAATTAACTTTTTGCTAAGTAATAGTTATAGAGTACACGAATAAAATATATCTTGGCTTGTCAACAAGTTTGTATTGTACAATTGTACCCTGCAAACGGATCAATTTTCTTTGAACATCATGTTCACGACCGCTGTACTTATTATGACTGTAATTGCTCCTCAGCTAAGATGTACTTGAAAGCATGAAACGGTAAAAATTTCTGTATTCACCTCAAGCATCTGTTTCCCTAATGAAACAGTAATTGGACCTGCAACGAAAATAATCAGAAAATAGGAGGATTTCGATGTTATGGATCGACTTCCCTCCAGTTGACAACCCTAGCCGTTGCAAAACGAAGCATCAGCTTCAATGAAAAGCGACTATAAGCCGATACCCGCCTGCTCAGAGCTTAAGACGTTTTAGCTTGCCATTTTTGCCGTGTTTTCTTCGCTTTTAAGTTTTTATCCTTCGGGCACTTTTAGCATCACTTCGTTATTTGCAGCACTCTAGTGTTATTGCGACGAGATTATTTCTCACTGTTAACTGTTCCTTCCTAGTTTATATTGAACTAGCGGCCACCCGCGACTTCGTGCGCGTGGATCCCGTTTTACGCCCTTAAGGGTGGAGTTTCGTAAAATCCTTTCTTAGCGGATGCCTACACGTCATAACATCTATCTGCCTGCCAAATTTCAGCCCGATCAGTCCAGTGGTTTGGGCTGTGCGTTGATAGATCACTATGTCAGTCAGTCACCTTTGAGTTATATATTAGATTTGTGGAAAAAAGCGCGGCCAGCTCAACACTTGGGCATCTTATGTAATGGCAATATAGGTGCTATTTTTTTCATCAAAATAGTCTGATGTCCTGGTGACTGTACAAAAAATATTTTTTGTTATTTTTTATTGTATTTTTCCGTAGATCCTGTACATACATTCCTGTGGGCCTCAAAACAATTACCGGTTAATTAAATTTCCCGGAAAATCGCATTGGTCTCCCAAGAATCGTTCAACGTGTTTAATTACAAAATTGTTACGGGAATTCAACTGGAAACCTGTTTCTGAAAATAAAAATACCGGAAAGTAATTTTATGTGTGGTATTTATTTACACCTTATTACAACCTTTGTTTGCTTAGTAAAATAAAAATACTGTGTAACCAACCAAAAAAGAAAAATAAATAAACTACGTTTGAACATTTCTATTTGCGGAATTTTCATTCTATCCATAAAAATATTTTGCATCCGTAAAATCAACAGAACTCACAGTTTTGAAATTTAATAAACTCACACTTTACAAAATGGAACACTATTTTTGAATGCTCGGGAAATTGCAATATAACGAAGCATTTTAGAGAATTTGGCTAATAACGCAAAATGGAATTCACCGTGCTACAAATACAGCAGGCGGCGAATTTGTGCAGAGTAAAATAACAAAAGTTTTCTCGAAAGTAAATGCTCTTAGCGTATAATTGAATTCTGCTCCGATTTTAGGAGTTCTTTATCAGTTTGAGGATACCTTGATAGTTAATATTCTAGAAAGTTCGAACAAAATAGAGTCTTATTTCCAGCGCACGAAGAAATGTCTGATAATTGTAACAGTAGACACCTAATGGAATCAAAGCGGTGGAAAGCCAATAAAGCTCTATTTGCCGCGCAAAAGTCAATCCCGGCAACAATTAAGGTGAAGAACAACAAATATCACTTTGAGCTAAATCTGTTTTGCACGATTGGATAAAACGGGAAACTATTTCTTATGGTTTTAAAGGAACAATGGAAACTAACCGGTAATGAATTAAAAAAGGCAACAATTAAGGTGAAGAACAACAAATATCACTTTGAGCTAAATCTGTTTTGCACGATTGGATAAAACGGGAAACTATTTCTAATGGTTTTAAAGGAACAATGGAAACTAACCGGTAATGAATTAAAAAAGGCAACAATTAAGGTGAAGAACAACAAATATCACTTTGAGCTAAATCTGTTTTGCACGATTGGATAAAACGGGAAACTATTTCTAATGGTTTTAAAGGAACAATGGAAACTAACCGGTAATGAATTAAAAAAGGCACTCATCAGCCTATTTTAACGAAAGCACTTAAAGCATTAGGCCCATATCTATGGATTCAGTTGCTATTTTAATACTTGATGTTTGTTGGATACCTGTAAACTATTTTTGATGAAAAAAGGTTACAGATTTGACGAAAAATCACTTCTTAAAATTTAATTACGTATTATTTTCATATACCGTCGTTTGTAGGTCTATAATCTTCTATTTATTCCTAGTTATCTTCCGTCGCTATAAATGTTTAATCTTCGATTATCCGAGGAGGAGATCCTTAATAAAATGTTTACGACCTTTGGACATTGAGAATTTTAAACGTCATATTAAACGAAATAAAAATATCTAGTAAAGTATAATAAGTGTCTTAGGTCTACTTAATTTTATATCTATATTTTACTCAAGAAAATACCTTTCATTACAGATCCTGTTGATTAATAAAACTAAAGCGTTTAACGGCAATACTATTGTACATTATTTGCGACATAATCCGCTGTTACATGGGATTATGTGGTAGAGAATTAGCGATCGAGCAACGTGTTTAGATACTCCGATAAAGGCTTATTGTCGACACAATTAAAGCTGTATTAGTATCTAACTATCGCAAGTAATTCATGGGAAGTATACTCGTTTGATTCCTTGAATAAAGATTTAGTTTAGTAGTAACTTAGTTTTTATAAGCCTTGAATTACGATACCTTATTAAATATCTGCATAAAATGGACTGTGTCTTCTAACACCTAGACATAATGACACATAAGACAATTAAAATCTGGTGATACTCACTCAAATTGATAGCACCAATGTGCCATGGGGCCGTCAATTTCATGGTTTGTCTTTCACAAATAAACAACGTTATTGCAAAAGTGAAACCACCATGACCGCTTATCGTACGTGGAGAGCCCGGGACAGAAGCCCTAATTATGTACAGGTATTTAGGCGATCCTTTAGGGCTGCCTGCCACCATATACTTTCTAGAACTGAAATTTTAAACCTCGATAAACGGTACTTCTCTAACCCTAGATAGAAGTACCACTAACTCTTAAACGCTTAGTTCTTTTTTATTAAACTTCGCCGACTGCAGAACTCGTAACTAAAGTTAGTTCTTAACTTTGTTAAGAAATGGATACCGTAAGATTAGCTGAAGACTGATTTAATGTTTTTCTTCTCGATTGATGTTATAAATTCATGCTGATCGGTTATTTTCCACATCGTCTCACATTATATTAACAATGCTTTTCTTTTACATAATTATCTTTCAATTTATTAAACTGATTCATTAATTCGAAGTTGAAAACGAAATGATAGAAACGTTATTTTTAATGACGATGAAATAACATTTTGACGTGATAGTAAATGTGCAGTTAACTCACTTGTTATCTAAATACGTCAATTAAAACGTGTAATTACTTTTCCCGCTTTGCACGCGTAGTTCTGGCACTAACATGATACTAACTGAAAGTTTTGGTATTTATATTACTGGAATGAAAAGCTCATAAATATTCAATTATAGGTAGTGGATTTCACAATGATTCTAGAAATGTATTTTGTAGACATTAATACACAAAATACAGGGTACTTTATTGAATACGTATAGAAAAACAACAAATAAATCAAAATACTTAATATATACTTTGTTATACACTCGACATCAAATAAATCGCACCTCCTGCGACAAGCACTTTCAAACGTATACATCCCCACTTCCCATCAATATTGGCACCATTTGAAAGCCTAGTTCTAAACTTCTTTTCATTAAAGGAAAGGTTTTTACCCTAAAAATGTGTCTTTAGAAGATCCAGAGTCACTTCTTCAAAAAATAGGTAGTTACGCTTGAGCCAACTTTTATGGCTATAAAACTGTTAAGTTGGGATTAATCGCTTTTCATCTGTTAAAGAGGACACGTGTGATCATTATTTGGTTTTATAACCATAAAATTTGGTCTAATTGATCCCAGAGGTGAGCCCAAAGTGAGGTCTTTTTTTAAGTCACATTTATGGTATCTGTTAATCATTTATTAAGAAATTAAATGTGTTTTTCTTTAAGGATATTTATTGGGCTTTCAAATAACACCAATATTGTTAGGGCACCATGATTGTGTCAGAAGAAAATCTTAAAAGTTCGCGTCGCGGAAGGTGCGGTTTATTTTATGTTGAGTGTAGTTGAAGGTCATAGAGGGTCGTGCATCTGTAGTGACTAAATGACCTGCTGAAGATGATTAGATATTTAAATGTCAGGTGCGTTGTAGTTGATTGTCACGTCGTTTACGGTATATCAAAATAAATACTGTGACATCGGCATCTTAACGAAGTTGTAATAGTGAATTTAGAGCTGGTGGCTGTATAATTGGTGGCCTTATATCATCAGCAGTATATTAGTGTCGACGTAACGGCAGCCCTGCGGTGACGGAAGTCCACATCCGCTGCGGTGGACGCCTACCTATGCCTCGCTCTGCCAATTAATACGCCGACGTGCACAAACAATGGAAAATCAATCGACTACTCCAGACCGGCTGGCGGCGCTGACACACAGATGTCAGATGTCTGATTGCCAGGAGTAGAACAAGCTCAGGCATACTATGTGGAATCACTGTTCAGTAGTGTTCAGTAATTTTACTTGTGGACTAATGTGATGACGAAAACAAAGATAGTCAAGAGCAGAATCGCTGTCCAGTAATAAATGGACTTGTAGAGAATATGTATTTCACATTGTTTGCTGCAGTTCGCCCTCGCTAGGGCAGGAAGGAAACTATCATGCAGGATGAAATAGCCGAGCTGAGGTGAGAACAGTCGTTAGCTAGGATTGGCGGAGTTTTGGGCTGACACTGTGTAGGTTTGTTGTCGACACGAAAAGAAGAAGAAGCTAGGATTTGAATGCTATTGCTCATCACAGAAACTATAAGTGCTAGGAGTCTGAAATTTTGCATGGGGGTTCCTTTTAGGACGTAGACCAGGTGCTCATTAAGAACGGTTTTTACGAAACTCCACCCCTAAGGGGGTAAAACCGGATCCACGCGTACGAAGTCGCGGGCGGCCGCTATAGTCCTTTTCACGTAAGATGATCCGTATGACACTTCAAGGTTATCCATATTACGCATACTACATATGCAGAATATTTTTAAAAAAAAATTTGTATTTTATTAGCAATATAATAAAAAAAAATTAATTACTTGTCTTGAAATATATAGTGAAATCTGAGTCTATTGATTATATTTTAATTAAATACGATGTAAAAATATTTTTAAAACTTATTTCGACTATTCTTACTTGTGCTGCAAGAGTATTTTTATCTACTGTTTTTAAAGGCTCTAAATGTGGCCCTTCAACAAATATCAAGGGTGCGAGGCAGACACAATGAAAATCAAATTGTCTCAACCAGCGGCCGCCCACGTGGTTAATGGGTGACTTAACCGTATTATCTCACGGATTACGGTTTCGCTAGAAAAATCCCCAGGGAGAAAATAAATTGCGGTATTTGCCTATCTGTGTGCTTACCATGAGTTTACGTGAGGTGTGCTCGCTAACGAATGCGTAAAAATGATATTTTATTAAATGTATGACAGATTGTCTCTAGCGGCTACTTTCAAGAACTTGTTTCTGATGAACGAAATTACCTAGTTACTACGAAACTTTTTATAATAACAATATGTCTTCGCTATTGACAAACTAACATTGGAAACTTTATTGGCTTATGAATAAACTAAACTTTTCCTGTACCTATATGTAATATAAAAGCTGTATGTTTCTTCCATTAAATAAATAAATACCCTAAAATCGTCATCGATTTTTTTGACGCATTCGCTATCGAGTTCACCTAACGTAAACTCGTGGTAAGCACACTGGTTCTTTCACAACACAAACTAACTTACTGAATAAAATTCCTGAAACGTAACTTGAAGTGGTCGATCAATGAATGAATTCTATTTTATTATATTTATGATACGATACGAATTTTATATGAATCTGGTAACACGATTAAAGAATCAAACGACGATGAATGAAGATGTGCTTACCTTGAGACTGAATACAATTGTTATTGTAAAGACGAGAGTGGAAAAGCCACTCAGCCTTGTTGCCTCATCCCAGACAGACTGTGTATTATTTAGTATTTAACTATGTAGGTAAGCTTACATGTTGTAGTAAATGTAATGTTATGTATAGTAGACAACACGACGTCTAAGTATTTATAGGGTAGAAGTTTTTTGAATGGCTTTATTTAGCTTGCCCGGAAAATGGTGATTGAATCTGCCGCTTAATTTCAGCTTTAGCCCACACTATTTGTCCCGAAGCAATGTTAGAGTTGATAGGTTTAAAAGCTACTAAAAGTAAATTAATTGTATGAATTTATCAGGGTTCGAAAATATCCTTATGATATATATCCGATATATATCGGATATATATCTGATATTATGATATATATCCGATATATATCGGATATATATCATAAATATCGGATATTTTCGAACCCTGGAATTTATTGAGAGTCAAAATTAATAAATTTTTAATTCAAACAGCCAGCTTCGATTCGGCTCTTGTGAGCCGCTGAAACTCAATGGCACTTAAGTTTGTAGTGTCATTCAGTATTCCTTAAGGTTGTTTAGTAAGTTAGGGAGGACATTTTGTGCTTAGCGTAGCGTTTTGCGGCGCTTCGAACTTTAAATGGCGCGTCGTTATGTAAAACAAACGTAAATACTTATTTTGCCTTTACATAAATTTTGTTTTTACCGTATGTTTATACACAAAGACAGTACTTATTTAAATAAACATTCCCAAATTTTGAGAACTAGCCCTATTGAGATTTAGCTTAAAAGAGAAGTATCCCAAATGAGAAGTAGCCCAAGTGAGAAGTATCCCAAATGGGAAGTAGCTCAAGTGAGAAGTCTCCCAAGTTAGAAGTAGCCCAAGTGAGAAGTCTCCCAAGTGAGAAGTAGCCCAAGTGGGAAGTATCCCAAATGAGAAGTAGCCCAAGTGAGAAGTAGCCCAAGTGAGAAGTCTCCCAAGTGAGAAGTAGCCCAAGTGAGAAGTCTCCCAAGTGAGAAGTAGCCCAAGTGGGAAGTATCCCAAATGAGAAGTCTCCCAAGTGAGAAGTAGCCCAAGGGAGAAGTCTCCCAAGTGAGAAGTAGCCCAAGTGAGAAGTATCCCAAATGAGAAGTAGCCCAAGTGAGAAGTCTCCCAAGTGAGAAGTAGCCCAAGTGAGAAGTCTCCCAAGTGAGAAGTAGCCCAAGTGAGAAGTCTCCCAAGTGAGAAGTAGCCCAAGTGGGAAGTATCCCAAATGAGAAGTCTCCCAAGTGAGAAGTAGCCCAAGGGAGAAGTCTCCCAAGTGAGAAGTAGCCCAAGTGAGAAGTATCCCAAATGAGAAGTAGCCCAAGTGAGAAGTCTCCCAAGTGAGAAGTAGCCCAAGTGGGAAGTATCCCAAATGAGAAGTCTCCCAAGTGAGAAGTAGCCCAAGGGAGAAGTCTCCCAAGTGAGAAGTAGCCCAAGTGAGAAGTATCCCAAATGAGAAGTAGCCCAAGTGAGAAGTCTCCCAAGTGAGAAGTAGCCCAAGTGAGAAGTATCCCAAATGAGAAGTAGCCCAAGTGAGAAGTCTCCCAAATGAGAAGTAGCCCAAGTGAGAAGTCTCCCAAGTGAGAAGTAGCCCAAGGGAGAAGTCTCCCAAGTGAGAAGTAGCCCAAGTGAGAAGTATCCCAAATGAGAAGTAGCCCAAGTGAGAAGTCTCCCAAGTGAGAAGTAGCCCAAGTGAGAAGTATCCCAAATGAGAAGTAGCCCAAGTGAGAAGTCTCCCAAATGAGAAGTAGCCCAAGTGAGAAGTCTCCCAAGTGAGAAGTAGCCCAAGTGAGAAGTCTCCCAAGTGAGAAGTAGCCCAAGTGAGAAGTATCCCAAATGAGAAGTAGCCCAAGTGAGAAGTATCCCAAATGAGAAGTAGCTCAAGTGAGAAGTCTCCCAAGTGAGAAGTAGCCCAAGTGAGAAGTCTCCCAAGTGAGAAGTAGCCCAAGGGAGAAGTCTCCCAAGTGAGAAGTAGCCCAAGTGAGAAGTATCCCAAATGAGAAGTAGCCCAAGTGAGAAGTCTCCCAAATGAGAAGTAGCCCAAGTCAGAAGTAGACCATTAGCGAGTCGGTTGCCATAATGAGAATTAGCTCTAATGCACTTATTGGTTTCCTCTGTACTATCGGCAACAGTGTTAACTACCCATTGCCGGTCATGACGTCTCGTTCTATCGCAAAGAATCACCATTTGATGAGAGCCAGAGCAAAAATGGCAATGGATAGTTTACAATGTGGCCGCGTGTACATGTGTGTAATCATGTTTGAAGTTTCTTACGTTAAACTAACTCATATCTGTCTGTCTGCGGGTGTCTATGGGCGACGGTAATCACTTACCATCAGGTGATCCGTCTGCTCGTTTGCCTCCTATCACATAAAAAAAAAATTCAATTTCGTTATTCGTTTTCGGCACATCGCTTGGTGGTGATGGCGAGGAAAAGTAAAGTTGTAACTTGAATGTCCATTTCTCTCTAGCCAGTTAGCCACTTGTAGGTATAGGTACCTTCCTATACCAAAGTTCTGGGAACTTTAAAATGCGATCAATACTCGTGATTGTGTTTTACATTAATTTTGGGCGATCGCTCCCGCTGCGGTCTCATCCGCAGTTATTACCTTAAACGGGAATGTGTCTTATCTCCTTTTTACGTCTTCCACTTCTAATTGCTTTTTGGCAACCGCTCGGTTTGCTAAATATTAGACCCTTAATATAGAAAAACCTTACATAATTCATGACATGAAAAACTTAGTAATTCGGCGTTTTTTCCAAGCGGTGCTGAGGTTCTAAAAATGCTATCGGCGATGAAAATCCTAAAGCTCCTCACTAATGGAAAAAAGTAGTTTATAAGTATCCCGAGTAAGTTTATTCTGAGTAAGAAGGGCCTTCCAACAGGCGCTTCAGCGGTGTTGCCTTCAAAGTTTTTTTTACCTGGATTTAAATTATAGCAAAATATTACCATCTACACCATCTACGTCGCCAAGAAGCACGTATTTTATATTATTATTTGTTACTGACTACACATAATGATGAACGTCACTAACAAACTACCCCTGCATCCATGTAAAAGTCATACATCATTTGTGTATGGCGTGCCGTACTCACATTGCCCTCTGACCGCGAATTAGTTCACCCATATTTGGTGTTATGTTTCTTAATGTTTTTGCTTTATCGCCGGGTATTGTCGTCGGGCAATCCGTAAATTGTGTTATCGCACATTAGCCGATATTAGTGGGCAATCAAATTGATCTACGCGTGAGGTGACGTGACACCCCATTGTGGACTTGTCACGCGTCTCGGGACAAAGGTGAGCGGATTGTGCTTACTGCTTAGTAATTAACCAGATATGTGGTTAGTGTGGTTACTTGGAGGGAAAATGGCCAATTTACTAAACAATAGCGTATTGATTACGCAATTTGCGAGCATGATTAATTTATTCATGGTTATTTTTAATATTATTCAATATTTTCTTTTTATCAAATAGTACGTTCTACTTAAAATTTCCGCGTGTTCCTTTGGGCCGCTATTGGCGAAATGACGGATAATATAATTACTCATTCCATGTACAGCCTTTTGTTCCATAAGAATAGAAGAGCCTCAAGGAACCAGGCTCCTGCCTACCAGACAGGAAAGGAGTAGGCATCATCCCTAAGTTTTTGACATTCCACTTTCCGTCCCTAAGTGTTCCGTTTTCTCTTTTATCATGCATACGGATCGCGGTCTTATAATTATCAACAGTTAAGTGCATGTCGGTCAACGTCATCAATCGATCATTTAATTAATAATGCACTATTAAAACCATTTGCGGCCATCTAGCGCTGAGCACTAAGTGATCCGTCGTAGGCATGCGGCGAGCGGCCACAGCGCGCAAACTTGTGCAAACACTGTGGTTGACGGACTATTACGTCATCAAAGGGCGGTTTGATCGCAAACTGTTGGAGGGTATGGCTTAAACACTCATTAATCCATCCATCCACATAATCAACCAAAGATCACACGAAAAGAGTACTGAAAAAAAGATTGACAACTAATAAAGATACATACTTTGTTAGTGTATTGTATTACATAAAAAACAACAAAACATTACAAGTGAATGCTTACAAAATATAGGAATAAAGTAAACTTCTGCAATTTAAAATTATTGGGTTGTTACAAAAACAAATCAAACAATCAATTAGTAAGTGTAAAAAGTAAGAATTTATCGTTTTTCCGGAAAGCATGAATTTAAACGTTTAATTTGTCGAAATTGAAAAAATACATAAATGATTTATTGAGTAGTTGTAAGTAGGTAAGTGATTTTATAAGTGAAATTAGTTGCTGTTTTAAATTATATATCGGTGACAGAGCATAACGGTAACAGCACGCAACAAAACCCTGAAGTGAACGTAGGGTTGGATCCTAATGTGCCTTTAGTTTCTACATCGTGATATTTATTAGCAATGCTAATAGTTTAAATAGTCTTATAAAAACACTAGCTTTTGCCCGCAGTTCCACCCGCGTGAAATTAAGTTTGTCACAGATCCTCATAAATTATAGCCTTTATGTTATTCTGGGTTATAAACTTTAATACTGCAAAGTTTCATCAAAATCCGTTCAGTAGTTTTTGCGTGAAAGAGTACCAAACATGTTAACATCAACATATCCATACAAACTTTTGCATGCCTGAAATGCATGCAAATCATATTTCGGCCATTGTGGGCTATGGATAACTGTTTTAACGAACTTTGTCCTTGAAATGTACAGTCACGGAATGAAAAGGTTCGTCAGTTTTCAAATTGATTCCTTCAACGAACCGCGAGCACATATTACCTTTTGAAACTATGTTACAGAATAATCTAGAGTTAGAGAAAATGATCTTTAACTGTTCGTCAGTAAAGTTCAAAATTATTCAGATCAAAGTTGTTTGACGATTTAACTTGTCAAGAAGATTATTATGATTGATAAACTAAAACCTTCTTGTTGGTTCAACCTGCCATTATCTATTGAATAAAAAAAACTACATTTTGTAACATTGCACTGATGGGATAGAAAAATAAACAAGCAAAACCTTATTCGTGAGCAAACGTCAGATTTATTTAAATGTTAGCAGCAATGTTTCTTGCACGGTTATGTTGGCAGATTTGACTCTTACAGTACCTAGTGCAAGCGAAAAC
Organism: Ostrinia nubilalis; assembly: GCF_963855985.1. NCBI lineage: Eukaryota > Metazoa > Arthropoda > Insecta > Lepidoptera > Crambidae > Ostrinia > Ostrinia nubilalis. Next base: position 21,794,031 of record NC_087119.1, on the reverse strand, counting down.
CGACACTAAGGTGACGAACCTTTTCATTCCGCGACTGTACATGTGTGAAATGTACCTAACTTTCGTGTCGTCAGAATGTTCAGTTGTTTCAGTGTGGACAGGTGTGTGGAGTATTGTTGAAAGTAAAAGTTAAGTGATTATAATAAATGTTAGGTTATAATTAGTATTTGTATGTACGTAATTATAATAAACAGGTAGTAAATTAATTTTATATTAGTAAAACAAAAAGAAAACAATATATCAAAATTAAACTTCTTACATATCGTTTCGTAACTGAGATTGATAAACACAAGTGTTTTTAAAAACTTAAAACCTTGTTCCCTTTGTAAACATGCTCCAAACATTTCCAATACTTGTTTTGAAAGATCAAACAAAGAAACATTCAAAATAAACCATATCAAGTCAAACGTTGTTTCGGCATACCGGGTAAAATTTTAAGGGAAACCCAAAATGCATACGAGGTAAAAATGTAAATGTAGTTCGTTACTCTGAAAATGCAATAAAGCTTAGCCCGGGCGGGCACTCCCGTCTCCATACAACGCTTCCTTCAATTTTCATATTGATTTTCAAGTAGCTCTATATGAAATTTTATCTTATAGTTTATCAGCCTCGTGCACAGACGATTCAGTGGCTCAGATATTTTTAATAGAGCCATTCTTTCAGCGTGGGGACCACCCACCCTCTGGCGAAATGCATCAAAGAAAAATCCAAAGCATTTAGTGGATAGAGAAGCCAAAGTATATCTCTAAATATTACGCGGTCGTTCAGAAAATTGCATCCACATTCTGTGCAAATAAAAATTAAACACTTAACGCTATAAAATAAAACTTGAACAGCTGAACCAATATTTTTTCCAGTATTCGTTGTAGTCAACAACAAATGGAAAAATTTAAAAAGTAAAAAACGCAATTTGAGCCGTGAAGACTGAGGCAAAAGCCATTATTTATTTACAAAATCTAAATAAACAAATGGCTACTTATGCCAAAAATGATGGGTACGAAAATCTGTTGCGCGGAGGGCGATTCACTCCGCTTTATATCGGGCAGTCAAAAATTAGCAGCACGAATAAAAATTATTGCAGAACAGCGTGAACTCTCGCCGAACTGTTAGCGCTAGCAAGTACCAACTTTGTTAAATTCAGCTAACAGGCATCGTGTCAAAGTGATGTAAAAGCTTTTTTATTTTAATTCCACCTACACGGCTTTGGAGCGTCCTTTTAACGCAGGTCCGTACTATAAATGTCATCCAAATATAGAATGATATGAAATGTTACGAATATTTTTGATACCACTGCTTACTTGGTAATGGAATTTTTCTCTCCAGTGTATGTAAAAGAAAAATTCAATTTCATCTCTGATGGAAATTTTGGGAAATGTTGGCGAAAGTTAACTATTATGTACGAATATGGACTACGGAGAGGAAAAAGTCGGACGAAAGAATAGCTGTTAATTTTTAACAAGTCAGAGGAAATCATGTTCCCTAACATTATTAGACGTAAAGAGAGAAAATGATATTTTGCGAATGTAATAATAAATGATTTGGGAATAGAATATTATTTCAACTATATTATTTATTTCACAATTATCCTAGAAAGCTTTTAGACAACACTAATATCTACTCCGAGCATATTATCTGAGGAATGAAATATTAAATTAACGTCTAGCTGATATTGTTTCTTAATAGTATCTGAAATTGCACTCGCTTTGGAATAGCAGTGCCAATCCAGTTCATGCGGCTTTAATACAGCAGGGTTGCATCGGAATGTGACAGTTCCTTGCTTAATGTATCCAAATGGAATTCGGCACTCACTGGTATTCGAAAAGGCACTATCATTTAATACATTCAAACCGAATTCTATTCTCTCTCGACGTGCAAACTTATAAATAGCTCTCATGAATACTCGAAGCTTGGAGGCTTGTAACTGGAAATGTTCGATGTGACTTTTTAAATTGTATTCAAACAAACGTTTAAAGTCTTTATTTTAACGCCTGTACTCGTAATGTTGTCTTGTTTTTATGCGACAACTTTTCGTAGATAGGTCAGGATGTGAAATCGTATTAATATCGAAATCGATTCGCAATTCAAAGACAAAATACGTTAAAAGTCTTCAACGCCAAAGGCTTATCAAGCGCCAAGAGCAGATTATTCCAGTAGCCGATCCTTCTCGATTGCTGCAAAAGATCGCATTCCGACCCATTGCACAATTGAGCGGATCGGGTTCGGAGCGAAAAGTTTTGTACAGACGACAGCACATCAAGCTTAACACTGTGGCATCATAGTTCGTTGGAATAAGAGCGCTTTTGCGACAAAAATGTTATAGTTTAATTGCTGTTGTCTGTACCACCCTTCAGAGCACGTGACACGCGACGTATCCAACTAACATGTTGGGAGTCCTTTGACATTTTTTGACTATCCTTTATTGTCATACCTACAACTAAACGTTCGTTGTCTAAACGAATTCGAATACTCAATTTATTCGCAGCACGTCCCTCGTAGTAGAATCTCTGCGGATTCAATTTTCCGCGCTGCAATAGACTTGAAAGAAATAATTACGTCGTCCATAAGCGCATTTTAACGTTCAAGCGAAAATGTTGCTGGTTATTTCAACGCTATATAAAGTTGTTATTCATAAGATTTTTATTCATAACTGAGTCTATAGTGTTGTAGCGTAGTACTCACATTCACGTGGGCAGATATTATGCAGTCTTGAGTTTCATTGAATCGATTGCATGTCGTATTGTATCGGATTACAATAACAATATAATGTTTTATCGTAAAATTGCGATTCCCTCGGGAATTGGCGTGTACGTTCGTGTCAGAATTGGATTAGCAGTTTGCTTCGTAGTCCCATTTAACCAGTCGAGGATTAGTTTAAGCGTGCGTTTATTCGCACGCGGGGCTTTGCGTGGGGCGGGAGCGGGACGTAGGCGGACACGATCAAACGTGTGACCGTGTATCAGAGCGTTCATCAACTTGCCGTTTTCCGAGCGTGTAGGCAGCTTTTAAGTGCGCTTTTCCGTGTAGCCCAGATATATTAATGAGGTTGTTAGTTTAATGAAACCCCTAATTAACTTTTCTATATCCCTATTAACGCCTTATTGCGATAATGCTATTCATGTTATATCAGGTGCTATGTTTATTTAATATTAATGAAGCTAAATATGAATATATTATTCCGAAGCTATGTTCGAAGCTGTTTTTAAACTATAAAAGCGTTTTTATGCAACGAGCATTGTGGCTTATCTCGGAAGTTCGGAACGTGTCATTTTATGCAGCGATGCGGTCAGCTGGCTAATGGCTGCAATTGCGTCGCCAAGGCTTACGCGCGCGGGTCACTGCGCACCGCTCGGGGTCTCTCTGTAACTCAATTCCTGTGTTCGCTTTGTCCGTCTCTTTCACTGATAAGAGGATAATGGAGAAAAAAGACGGACAATGCACCGAAATTGTCTGACTAGATTGACTCCCCTTGCACTTTGTTGCTAAGGCTGCTCTTTTACTATTGAAGGGTTAAGACTATACTAACGTAGTTTTAAAATGTATCATAGTTTTCTAAGCGCCTTGCTTGCGGCAAGACTAATTAGTAAAGAACAAAAATAATGTCGTATGTTTAGAAGACATGCAGAATACATTGATATTATTTGAGTTGAACCGCTAAACTCAGTATGATCGAACCGACTAAATCGGTTTCCCACACTCAAAACACGTGAGATAAATAAAACGTTTACTGCAACAAAAGTTTGCGAACAATACGGACTTATCGGACCTCGTTCCCGAATGAGTTATTAAATTACAGATTTCAGTGTAAAGCAATTTCAGCACGCGAAGCTTCAAGCTTTAAATTTCATATTCTGTCCATTCAAATTCCATCACTCTCTGAAATTAATAGTACATATGTAATTCGTAATTATATGCTGGGACGTGTGAAATCTGGGAATGCATAAATGTTATAATGATTGCACATTCCCCGTTGGCCAAATTCTGAAATGCCATTAATTGTAAATTATGTAAATTTTGCGGTTATTAGGCATTCGTTTGGGCTGGCCAATATCGCGGTGTCGATTTTATGTAAACCAACGGAATTTATCAATTTGTGTACGAGTCTACGAGTATTAACCATTTAAATTCATTCGTTCGTTCGTTTCAGCCAAATGACGTACTGCTGGACTAAAACCTCCCCGACAAAGGACTAAATTCATTAATTGCAATAAATTGACATCAATTAAAATAGGCGGAGAGATACGACTATATTTCAAGCAACTGATTTTATGCTTTGCTAAGTATTTTGTGCCAACTCTGAATTCTGTAATTTTAAGAGTGGAAGTTAATGCACTAGTAAAACATTAAGAAAATAGTTTCAGTGGAATTAAATACTAAAATTGTACCTTTTGGGTGCTTGTTCCGGACGGAAAATAAGTAATTTTAATGTATACCATATTTAGCACTCAATGTTTAATATTAAATGAATTAAGTACCTACGTAAATAATGGCAAAACTTTATTTGTACAAAATATTTTGATGGTTATATCTTATAAATAACTAAACTATCTCTCTTCAAATCTTTTAAAGGATTTTCCAATAGCCTAATAGTTATCAAGATATTAGGGTATCAATATACTTACTTGAAATAATATTTCCCTAAATGAAATTAAAATGAAAAGCGACATATCGAAACAAAATTTTATTAACATCATAAATTCTAATTTAATTTGGTCACCAACTAGGTATGTATTGAAAATAAAAAAAAGAAGTGCAAATTTTTAATCAGTCAATTGTTATCGCTTGTTCCTGCCTTCAAGGTATCAATATCCTCTTTGATACCGGTGTGCTTCTCCATGACGTGCTGGATGACGTCTCTGGAGCCCAGGAACTGGGCCTCGCAGACGCCGCAGCAGTACTTGCCGCCCTCGCACACCACCACCTTGTGGTTCTTGGCCAGGTGCCGCGCCAGGCTGCCGTGCGACGCGAACACCTTCTTGCACTGGCTGCACCGGTGACCGTTCTCCGAGTGCTTGTACAACACGTGGCTCTGCAGCGCCGCTACAGAATTGAACGTCCTCTTGCAACTGCCGCACGCGATTCCGCTGGGATGGATCATAGAGATGTGGTTGACCAGTCGACGAGATGTAGTGAACGCGCGTCGACATAACCCGCACCAGTACGTCTTAACCTCCGGGTGCTTGTACTTCACGTGGTTCCTTAGAGACAGCTGCGAGTCGTACATTCTCCCGCAGGTCGGGCACGGTCTCTCGGACTTGACGCAGGTCGTGGCGTGCTCGGCGAGCTTTTCGCGCGTCTCAAAAGTCCGGTAGCACGCGCCGCAGCGGTGCGCGTGGCGGTGCATATAGCGCTGGTGCTTCTGCAGGCTCAGCAGTGACGCGTACGTCTTGTCGCACGACGCGCAGCGCACTTCTACGCGATCGCCGAAGTCGCACGGGTGCTTCAAGCGCGCATGCATCTGCAACGTGCTGGCCGATTTATACAACTTCCCGCAATACTTGCACGCGTGCCCTTTCTCAACTGAACCCGACGCAGGCAAGTCCCCTGTGATATACTCCTCGGTGCCCACTTCTACAACAATATTGATATCGGTGTCGTCGCTGGTCATCATCTCCCGAAGAATGGCCGTCGAGGCCCGCAGTTGCTCGTTTAAAGCATCCGAATCCGACGACTCCACGTTCACCTCGATATCAGGCTCAGATTTTACACTCATAATTTAAACTGGAACAAGAAAAAAATCTGATATTTTTTTATTCAAACTCCAATCGACGTCAATGATTTTGAAGCTGTCAGTGCCACAAATTAAAAAAAGAATTGTGACTGCGTAAAGTAAAAAAAGTTTTTATTTCTTTTTTTTATCGCAAAAAGTTTCTTGTGTTTCGCGGTGCGTTCCATTATTCGATTGTTTCGAAAAATTTGTAATCTATATTTTGATGCAATTATTTTATTTAGCTTTAACGCAGCTGCGCAGTTAAGTTTAATGATTAATATGCGTTCAAATGATTATGATTTAAATGGTTCCGTAACTATTTAAATATTCTTACTCATAACACGTTTATTATTTAATTTATTTACATGTAAAAAAATGTAAAAAAAAGAAACTACCTATACACCTCACATTAATTTCTATTTTGTGCATAATAATTAATCGTTTCTTTCTTTCTATTTAAAAATGCTTATTTAGGTATTGCATTGCAATTGTACTCTCCTGATTTACCGGCCTCATCAGTAACCTGTCGTGGAATCTTGTACAAAGTACAATTAGAATCCTCCGTGTCGATAAATTGTGGTTGTGGTTGTAGTGAACACTCGAAACGATACAAAACTTTAACAAATAGGAACGTGTGCCTGTCGGCCGCAGACACTTGAGAAATTAACAAGAGCAAATACAAGTTTAAACGCCATTTAGCTGTGTGCCGGCAAATTATGTTGCTAATGACCTATTGTTGCCTCCGTTTCGCATTTAATTTAATCACCCAACAATGGCGTATAAACTTGTAAACTAATTTGGAATCGAAAACAACTTTAAACTAATTACCTTTTTAGCTATCACAAAATCTGTAATACTGCGACAGATGATGTAGTGCACGTTCGCAAATGACAAATGAACGTTCATTTTCCCGCCGATTGTTCTCGATTCCAAATTCAAAATTCGATCCGTGGCGTCTGTAATCTGTGCTGCGTTGACTGTGTGCGTGTGGTTACGTGTACGTTTGGTTCTTTATTGGGTCGCAGTGAGATCGGCCGCGGCGCTCCGCTCGCCACCTGGAAGGACCAACAGGCGACTTACGCGGAACGAGAGTCGCTACCACTCGGGTGAGTCACCACATTGTAAAGAACCTATCGCTCGCTGTCTGTGGCGCGGTCATTGGTGTGATGTCATTCTTGCTGTACTTTTACTGGGTTTAAGGATTAGACAACCTGCATTCCTGTGTGGTAGGTATGTAAACTTTTGTATGGGTTTGGTTTCTTCTTATGTTATGTATTAGCCGGATCGATGGTGTGTATTTATTGAATTTGTGTTTTGTTATCTTAACATCCGCATAACCTAATTGTTAAGGCGATAGCGACTGCTAGTGAATATCTTTTCGTTTAGTCGGCACCGGCTAATGGACCATCGAAGACGTGTCTGCGACCGGTGGGACAGGTCCAGATCGCAACTTTCTATTTGCTCATTAATTTTTTTATGCAAAAATAGCCGAGTTTACAACACGCCGCACTGACTCGATTGCTTGCGTAGTATGTAAATATAACTAACAGTATTTCACTATTATATTAATATGAACGTTTCTAATATTTTGTTTATAACACCGACTTTTACACGAATACATAACTTGTATGTTGACTAAAAATAATATCACTCTCATCCTTTACTCTAATAACGCAAATGCTATTTTGTGTCACACTTGCTACTTACAATAAAAGCAAATACTTATTCTTAAAATAAGTTATCAATGTTGTAAAACAAGCACATGATTAGGTTAATTTAGTTTTGAATTATCATTACAAAACCTATACGGAATGAAAAATTCAAAAGTTCACCTTCAAGCGTCGTTAAAATGCGATTAAAAATTAATTAACTAATTGATTAACATATTGGGTCCGCTATTTTAGTAAAAGCTCGTTTTGTTTTACCTCTGCCACTCCGCGGTCCGGTGGATGGAGGTTTTCCGCCGGACCACATAATTTATTCATCCCGGTTTTAGGTTCAGCTTAATTAAAGGTTCATTAAAATACTTTATCTATCAATCAAGTACAGTCAGCGTCAAATAGTTCGTCACACACAAAGTAGCCAAAAAGTTGACAGTAATTGGGATGACTGGGTAATGAAATCGAAATTCTATTTAGTCCGTCAAATAGTATTGGACACGTATTTTTTTTTCATAATCGAATAATTACAGTATTATAAGTATTGAGTTGAAATGTCGCGTGACGTCACTTTTGAGTAAAAAATCTACATAGGCGTGACGTAACGCACCATTTCAACTCGATGTAGCACTGTTATTATTTAATTACTAGCTGACCCGGCGAACTTCGTACCGCCTTAGCGTAGAGATTTTCTTTATATTTTTTTCCGTAAAAACCTTGTACAGAGTATTATAAAACTACAAAAAAAAAATCAGCCAAATCGGTCAAGCCGTTTTCATGTCATGTCGTGACAACGGAAAACGGGTTTCATTTTTATATATATAGATGAAAGAAAATAAAAATACGAGTCTAATATTTTCTAATTATGGGTTATTCCGTATTCGACCCATGACAACTCGACCCATTTCTTCACTCATCCCAAATTAGTATTCCTAGCTCAACCCATTACACAATTTCGTTATTCTACCCAAATGCATTCCTTACTCAACCCAAAGTAAATATACCAAAAATAAGTATGGATAGCAAAACAACGTTTACTGTTTTTTCAGAAATTTAATAATGATAAATAAATACTAGTATGTACATTTATTTATAATTAAATACGTCACCTACATGAAAAAATTATAGATATGAGTATGTTGATTAACTAAAATATATCAAAGATTTTATTTTATTTTAAGGTAAATACATAAACAAATAAAGAGGCTCAAAACTTATACCGCGGGATTAGCTGTCCACATGAATACTTTGGGTTTATTGACTACTTTGGGTGTCACGAACTATTTGACGCTGACTGTACATGTACAGGCAATTTAGGCGTCACCAGAATTCAATTGCGTCGAGGTTGACCAGACTACAACGTTGGGGATTAAGTCCTGCCAGTAAAATGTTTGATTGTAAAATCGCTCTTATTGGTTCTACATTATGAGCGTTTAGCTTCACGTGAGGGATATTGTTTCTTTGAAAGCTTAACCAACTTAAATGAAATCCATATTCCTTATTATGACGATATCGTGATATGCCACTGAAAATCACGTATTTTTTTCGGTACCAAACCAAGTTGTTATTTTTTGACGGACATACAATTTAACTTTCAATTCGATCCGACTGACCCTTGGGGAAAAATTGATGTCTGTGATGGAGTTGCATACACTCTGAAAAATCAAACCTAATCGAATCAGTTTTCACTTTTTTCTTTCTCTTTCTATCCGAGTACCGGGCTTGTCTGATTGCTCGAGTACTCGAATAGCGGCTTATCACTCGAGTCACTTGAGAACTCGATCTCGGAATCATAACGAAGTCATCTATTTGATATTTAAAATCAGAGAAACGTTCTTATTATATTCTTACAAAGCCATAATAAATACCCGAGCTAGCATTATGGCCTCCATTTATATCCAACCAAATGATAAACTTTACAATAATACGACAATTTGTACACAAACTCTAGAAAGATTTGTGATTAAGGCCCCATTGAACCCATATTATTTTGTATGTAAAATAGCATTTAATTAACAAAATTCTATCTAAAATTTTAATTTTAGAATTTTTTTGTTATTCCTTTGTTTCATTAGTGTTGTGTGTTACCACGTCGTTATTTCAGTGCAACACAAACGATGGAATGTTGATTTATTAACTTTAATGATTGGGCACCAAACTGTTTGTTGTCACAAAGCCACAAATATTCCGCCTGATAGCTTTTTCCCTTTCCATGGTTCAGCATGTCCCGGAAAATGTGTGATTTTCCCCATTATGAAAAAGCTTTTGCTTATTAATTTTAATTGAAAATTCCATTGATAAAATTCCCTGAAAATACCCTACTGTTTGGTTTTCCAATTACACATCGACGTCGTGTGATAAATTGAATTCTCATAATGAAACCTAGGGGTTGAAATGCAATGAAGGTGTTTTTAATTATCTAGTCTAGTGAATTATCCTTACCGGTGCCCTTAATTAACAGCGAACTATGCAATTATCTGCTATACGGGTCTCGAATTAGATGCTAAAATCAATTTCAGGCTTAATAGGTTTCGTTCTAGGATTAGTTCAGAAACTCGAACTGAATTCGCTGATTCTGTTAAAGCGTATTTCGGTATCTCGCTACCTATAATTGTATTGCTAATCTAATAGGTTCGGCTAATTCTCTCTGAGTGGAATTATGTAGCGGCTTCTAGAGAGTAAATTAATATGTATTGCTCACTCTATGAGTTCTCTTACGCCCGTATTCACAAACATTACTATGAGTTCTCACAGTATCCGTGGACGCACAGGGTGACACACGAACCAATCACAGAGCTCTATTCAACGCTGTGCTTTCGATTTGTTGCTTCACTTAAGAAAGCATCGTTTGTGAATACGGGGGTTAGAGACTCAGAAGATCAATACGGAACTTAAAACTGGCTTTATAACTTCACTGGCCATCAAAACTTAGTACCGCACATTTGAAGTAACTTTTTAATTTTCGCAAGTTTATAACGTTAGCCTAACTTTTACGGTGACTTTTTCTGTATATTCAATAGACTGTAATTCTTCTTACGTAACACCAAAAAATCTGATTTTTATGCATAATATTTGGGAAATGATTAGAAGTTGTTTCCACATCAGCCAGATAGTTTTGACAATTCCAACTCCTTGCCAGACAGTTTTATGATTCACCAGCATTCTAACTTATATTGTGAGCATATGCTGACAAACTTTCAGCTTTTATAAAATGACGTAGGTCTGGCGTTCCGTTCACTAGCTCTTAGAGTAAAATGAAATGTGAACGGCACAAGATTTAAGTACAAGTAAAATTTAATGGGAAAATCCTTGGATCATATTTATTGACGGTCGCAGTCTCCGTTCTAATTGTGCCGAAGTTTCGCGTTAACTTATAATAGCTAACTAGCTGACCCGGCGAACTTTGTTCCACCTTAATGGCAATAAATAAGCAGACTTTTTTTTTATTTCGAAAGGGATAAAAAGTATCCTATGTCCTTCTCCTGGCTCTAAACTACCTCCCTGACAATTCAGCTAAATCGGTTCAGCCGTTCTTGAGTTATAAGTGGAGTAACTAACACGACTTTTTTTTATATTATAGATGAAGTCTAGATTGTTTAATATTGTCTACGGACACTTAAATTGAAAACTATTTAACTTCTGCTTGAATTGTCCGTTAATTCTGCATTTTAGTGAGGTAGACTTCATTTTACAGTAGAATACAGATTAACTTCCAAATTTTTTTCCGTTGAAATCCTTGTTTCACCGTTGGTTTAAAAACTAGCGAAATATCGTTTCATGTATCTTGTAGCAGATTTTATTCGTTGGACGTTTCGTCAAAGCAAAACGTCAAAACTGTGCTGGCAGTCCGAAATGTCGGTTCGGACTTCCATGTAAATCCATTGCGGCAATAAAAAAGAACGTCGGTGTCCCTACCTACACTTCTTGTTAGCATGTTTCAATATCAGTTCCAGCCGTGCACTTGCTAAAAATTGAAACTTCGGATTGAAATATCTGGTGAATTTTGTCGTGTTTTTACTTGGATTTGTGCGGTCGAATTTTCCGGGAAATTTTCGCGCTTCCTCCCAACCCCTTTTCGGTTTGCTCTTTTAATAATATGCGTAGTGTTAATTTACATCACTTCAATTAGCTCTAAAACGCATGTGGTTAGTACACTGATTGGAAACCGCAAATCAGTTATAAGCCACTTCGTTTACATTTGATGTTACATTTTTGTTCCAAAACATAAAGTTAGCTCGATGTACGACCCGTTTAAACTAATTAGTGCCATCGCATTCAGAGTAAGTCACTACAAGACTGTATAAAAATAAAATATCGAAAAAGTTATTAACGTAAGTATCTAAAAATACAGATAATTATGTATAAAGAAGCGAAGACATCTTCGCAAGATAACGACGTTATCAGATGCTATACAACTTTCTATGGGAGTACCTACTTATCGAAGTTCCGTAAACTTTCATACAAATGCTTACTTCGGCGATATTGTACGGTGGATCTGATATATTTTTCATGATTTCCATGGTTGTTATTCCCGTAATAAAAGTTTTATATCAGCTTGCGAGATTGAAGTTTCAGAACTGTAGCCTTACTTCTTATTAACATTTTTCGTCATACCTACCCAGTAAAATGACGAGTTTTGAGTGCGTGCATCAGCCTTGGCGTTGTTTGACTGCAATCTAATTTCAAAGCGCCCTAAATATACATCCTTCACTGCCAGTTTCGATCACGGTAAACACTATTGGTCTGGGCACCCAGAGCACTATGTATAGATTGTTTTAGTCTAGACCTAGACTAGTCGCGCCCACTTTTATTTTGAACACTCGTGGTACAGTACGCTATATGATTGATTTTGAAAACGCTGTTAAATTACTACTAGTATAAAAATTGTCTTCTTTGTTAAATAAGGACCTTATTTAAGAAGCACCAGTTTTCCACCTTTAATGGACCATCTTAAAACATGTTTGTAATAAAGCTTTCAAGTACTAACTCGCTTGAAATTTTCAAGATAAGATTTGTTATTTTAAACAATGTAAGTTTCAGTATTATATCTATTTACTTCTTATTCTTTTGTTATGTTACGAGTCTTTCTAACCTTCATTCCATAATGTCTTTCTACGAAACTTATCAGCGACCGACTAATAGTTAATTAGATAATGGTCGCAGGGTCGTGATTGACGCATCGGGAGCACTGGGTGTGTGGGGTGTCTAATTTTAGGCTATTTTGACCACTAGTTCCATGGACTTAAGCACTGTAATAGCGTGCTGGATCAGGCTGCATGCGTGATGATATTCTTCCTCTTATATGTTTGGTTTTATGTATGTATAATATTTCGTAGTCGTGTGATCTTTGCGAACGTTTTTAACATTTCTAACAAGTGAGATGCCCCGTATTTATACTGCTGTATATGACATTTGAGCATAAAAATTGGGTATTTGCCACCACTCCCCAATAATTCTAAAGAACAACTTTTTTTATAAAGGCACTTCATTCTGATCTTAAAAACACAATTAATTTTAAATTACCTATTAATTGGTTGCGTTGTAATTGAAAAAAGTAGTTTAATTGAGTTGACAAAACAGTGACGTCACTAGCCAGTATTGCCATATAAAATCTATGAGAGAGTCTCGTTTTGACAGTTTTAAAAAGTATGTCAATTGATTAGTGGTGGCAAATACCCTAATTGCACCTAAACTTATTGCTTTACCTTAACGGTACCATCAATTGTGTCTGCAGCTTCAAACGATTGGTTGTGTTTGCTCACGCACGCCAAGTATCATAATTATATAATTTTTCTGATGTTATTTTATTAATAAACTACACGCAATGATGTTCTGAATAAACGCTACTAATTTGCGATTAATTTACGTGTGAACTTTAAAAACATCCACAGTTTGTTGCAAAATCCCGTGACAGTGATATTTTTATAGTGAAAATGGGACATATTAGTTTATAATGTTATACCTATCAGCAGTTGAATCCAAGTAAAAATGTTTTTTTTCGCAGCTAAGCTTCCAATCTGCAGCGTTCTCTAATCTGGAGACTATCCAAGCTTAATTAAACCCCCGACCCTCAGAAATGAAATGTTAATCCTGGTTTAAACAACCAAATCGCAAACGCAAATCTCATATCTTTTGCTTTAGTCTATGGCATCCAATTTATTGGTTATGCCAATGTCATAAACAATCTATGGCATCCAATTTATTGGTTATGCCAATGTCATAAACAATACACTGGTTTTAAATGACATGTGGCGTTCTGAACATCAATTTGAAAAATTGTCTACTTCACTGGAGTGAAGTCGAAACTTAACTTCGAACTCTTCCTATGTTCTTCTAATTAATTTCGTTGCGGGTCCAATGACAGTTTAACTTTCCCCCGGGACAAACTTGACCTCCACTGGTTGGGTTTTTATAGAAGCTGTAGAATTGTAGATCCTGGCTACACAGGAGTTGCAGCGGTGGGAACTAGAGCTGGGAATAGTCCCGTTTATAGGACTGGTGGTCTAGCCCATTCTAGAAAACTATTATAATTACCAGACGCTGGTGAATTTTTTGTCCTTTGTTTGTCTTAACCCTACACTGCATGATTTTTTTGTTTTTAGAAAAAAAAATATTTTCAGGTAATATTTGTGATCTAGAACACGGGAAGCACAGCTAAAATTAAAAAAAACTAGTAGTTGAGGAGAAAATTGATTTTTTTATTTTGTTCCATATGTGGCACTGCATGCAATGACCTACCTAAATTAAAGCGTAATCAATACAGGGCATGTGTAGTAGTTATCAAGGATTACTCCCATTTATGAGGCTTATTAGGTAAATATTGGCGCAGCATGATAGAGGCCTTAGTAGCGCACATCTGCTCATCCACTGACAATGCTTCTCGTTTGGGTATAGCTTGACATTTTTTTTAGGATTTCTATTAGATGTCTGAGTTATGGAGACGATCTTATCCTGCAGTGCCTGCTGGTGGCTGAGTTGTATTGTCATTGAAGTGTAGATATTGCTGAATTTTTCAAACTGGTTTACTTACTGACATGGTATTTCTTAACATTGGCAAATAATTACAAAAAATATTGCAAAGGAATTTCAACTTCTGGTTCTAGATCAGTTTGCCCTCAAAACTCAAGATTTGTTGGATGGTAAATTTTTTTCCAGCTGATTATTTGCTTTATTCTGGCGACGGAAACAGCAGATGTTGGAGAAGCATCTTTTGCAGCAGACGCGGAAGAAACAACTGTTGATTGACGTGTTCGTGAAGCCAACTGCATCACGAATCTGAATGTAGGGAACAGCTGGATCTAACCACTAGGATTTGGTATATTATGCTGCTGCATATCACCAGCATATGACCCTGATAATGGTGCAACGAATTCATGCCTGTTCAGTGAAAAAAATTGCTCTTCGTCATCCGTACTTATTGCTAAATGTTTCAGAAAGTTTGTTGAGGGTACATCTAATTGAGGCAATGTCATCGTCACTTTCGGCCTGAGGAGTCTTGTTCATCTTCATTGCCTAATAGTATTGTCAAATAATTTTGGATTTGAGCGCTGGATGAGGTTTTCTTCGCCATTATGCAAAAATAATCAACATCATACCATTAGTATACATATCTAAAATTGTATCATCACTGCATGAAGTGACACATCGGGAACACACAGTAATTGTAAAAATTTAGTATCGAAACACGGCCAAATCAAAAAAATATACTTACATTTGTTTAGATCACTGATATTTCGACATGAAAACAATTTATCCACTGTTGCATTCCATAAACAACAATTTTTTATTAAATTTTCAAAATGAATACGCACGGCGCGTGGCTGACGTTTATAATTTTCAATTAAATGACTGATTAAGCGAGATAGTGCTGCCATCTAATTTCAACTAATGCAATAAATGGATGCTATTGGTTGTTGTCACTTTATTTACGTAATGATAGATGCCGCAACTTGGCTCAAATCAGAAAAAGCATCAATTATATTGGTTGTCCCACATAAGGGACTGAATGCAGTGTAGGGTTAAACCGCCGCGCGTTTGGAGAACATTTAATGAAATATGTAAAGAGCAATATATTTATTTATTCTTTATTGTAATAAAATTCTTTAATATAAATAAGTATTGTGATGTTTATGATTGATGTACCGCTTTCAATATTGTCGGCATCTTACTCAGACAACATTTAGTTAATTTAACATTATCATTAAGTGCAGTTGGATTAATTGAATATAATATCTTCATTAAAGATTTATTATTTGAAAAATTCGTGTTTGAATTAACCGACTTTTATCGGTTGCCGATCACAAATAGGCCTTCATAAAATTAAATTACTAGTAATTACTACTCAAATAGGTATATTATTATGCTGAAATAAATTTATAAAAACATCTAGTTTGATTTCGCCTTATACGTAATTTACAAATGTTTCAGATATAATATAGTAGCCGCTTTGTCTTAAATGCAGAGTCATAACTCGAATCTATTATTCAAGGAATAATAACTTTACAGCAGCACCGAGATACCACACCGACCATTATTTGTAAAATGCAAAATTGCATGTACAGTCAGCATAAAATAGTTCTTGACACCCAAAGTAGCCAAAAAGTTCGCAAACCGTCTTTGTTACAATTGGAATAAGGTTGTGTTATCAACTTTTTGATCACTTTGGGTGTCATCATATATTTGACGCTGACTGTACAATCCGGTGCTTGTACTCACACTATAATCAAGTGCTTTACACATAACCATAATAAATGTTTGCATCTAATTGGCGACAATACAATTCTGGCAGCTTTGAGACGTGAAAAAAATAAAGTACATAACAATCGCTGTCAAATTGTTCTATCTAAAATTATTGATAAATGTGGACCGAAATATAGCGGAAGCCCAAAGCAAAAGTTAGCACGAATTAAAAAAAAACAACTTTCAGAGCTCGTCCGCCATGCTTGGACATTCGTTCACCAATTTTAATTTTATCTAGCATTTCCGTAACTTCCCATATTTTTTATTTTTTCCGCCGATATTGCTTGTCAAAGCTTACGGAAATACAAATACAAATATAAACACTCTGGGACCGTCGCCGGGATGGACTCATGTAGATGATTTTTCGAATTTAAAGCATCGTTTGCAATGTGAGCGAAATATTTATTCATTTATATCTCTGGCCCGTTTAATATCGATCTCTTAAAGTTAGCGTGTTTTAAAAATTATCAAAGAATAAATAAAATATAATAATCAAAGAATCTACTTATTTATTAATTTTACAGTGAATAGCTACGTACAGGGCAGGTATACACCATCCTAGACTGCATCTCACTTAATTAACATCAGGTATGATTCGCAGTCAGTCAAATACCTACCTGTTTTGTTCTGCATTAAAAAATCCTTAAAATGGTAATCGCACAATATAGTATTAAGCCGGTGCGAGTGGTGTGACAAAATGTTCTTCTAATCAAAATTTTCTAGCTCCTGCAATTTATGCCCGCCGCCGACAAAACCATCATAAAAATACTTGTTAATAAAACTACAAAAAAACTTTTCTCATTTCATCACTGCGAAATAAAAATTACCTACATAGCTACACAAAGCAAGCAAGCGGCCATTAGCTAAAACGCTGCTATCATGCTACATCTCTCCCTTAGATGTTAGTAAACCAGTCTGTATTATAATTTCCAGTTTTCCCTCTCGATTTAATAGGTACAAAATTCGTTTAATGAAAAAGCATATTTTCAAGTAGTGTCTGGTACATTGGTGAGAAATAAATGAAATGTTGTTCACATTTCACACTTGTCCGTAATTTGATTGAATCAGTATTTTCGGAATCATAAACGACACGGTTTGAAAATAAATACACAAGTGCCGTAAAGCTGATTGTATGAAAAAATACAGCAAATAGTTTAAACTCAATTCTATGAATGGAGTTGAAAATATTTAAAAATATTTTTTTAATAACGAAGTTTTCATTAAACTATTCATCAATGATAGAGACGGGCAGGTCGGAGCGACCTTTTAATTATTTCCATTCATTTGTAACATTTTTCACCCATAACGTTGAGAATCAAGTGTTTTATTGGGTCTTTAATAAAACTCATCATCTGGAAAATTTCCATGTTTCTGTATAAAAAGTAGCTTAACATGATTCGTTAGTTAAACTTTTAAATTATAGATAATATTAATTCGCCATTAGAATATAATTATTATCATTAAATACTTTAAGCATGCGATGAATGAAATAAAATTGTGCTTTATGAAGCAAATTATTATAATTAATCGACTAAAGAATTTCCTGGTTCATGTTAAAACATTTGCATTCTCAAAGATTGTAATTTACATATTTAATTAACCACTTAAATTATTGTTGTATTATATTTATATTTTTCTTCCTTCTTGAAGCGCAAATGTACCTACTTAAATTTATTTTTATGAAAGGTTATGCATGTTTTTGTATACCCACTGGCTTAAAAAGGCTTTACTAAAACTCATGTAGATAGATAGATAAACACTTTATTGCACACCATACAAAACAAGAAAATAAAGAAATACACAAAAGTAACGGCACAATTTAGGCGGTCTTATCGCTATGAAGCGATCTCTTCCAGACAACCAAAGTTCTTCCTTTTCCAAGTTTAAATAAAGTAAAATAATTTTAAATAATAAGCCTATTTCTGGTTAGTCCATATTTAAACTTTCTGTAAAGTGATTTGCAGCCCGGAGGAAAATCTGGTTATCTTGGGCGCATAGTGAAGTAGGTTCAATTACGTCTTCTATCTATACTTATAATAAATCTGTAGAGAGGTCAATTCTGTACATGAAATATATTTTCAAAATAACTATCAGGGGGTGATTAGTGATCGATACTGATGCCAAAAATGCAATCAGTAAAATTTTTGTCTGTCTGTCTGTCTGTCTGTATGTTCCTTATAGAAACAAAAACTACTTGACGGATTTTAACGAAACTTGGTACAATTATTCTTCGTACTCCTGGGCAGGTTATAGGATACTTAGGAATTCCCACGGGCACGGGAATTAGCGGGAAAATCCTTTTGTATGAAAAATCTAAACTGCTTAAGTTAGACGCTTGAAATTTGGCATGCAGGTACCTTAGTAAACTTAAAGCTTAGTTACAACAGGATATTGCAAAATTCCCACTGGAACGGGAGTTAGCGGGAAAAAACATTTGTATGAAAAAATCTAAACCGCGTAAGATAGATGAAGGGGGTAAAACGGGATCCACGCGTACGAAGTCGCGGGCGGCCGCTAGTTTTATAATATTACTTCAGACTCCAGCCTGAGGCTCTCACTACGCCTAAGCAGACTTAATTTGTTCCTTTTGATGAAATTAATCTTCCATTTACAACCGACTGCTTGAAATATGGTGGGTAATTACAGATAGTTAAGTACTCCAAGTATGGAATTCAATTATTATTTATCAATCTACGTCATGCTTTTGTTAGCTTAAAAAATATTATTCGCCATAAACGTGAAATAAGAACGCGACAAATCGTCACGAAGAGAGTTTCAAATGAGACGCTTGCTTTTTCTTGTGACGAGTCGTTGTCAATAATCCTTTATTTATTTATTTATATCTGATATCTCTTTACGTTGCCATTGCTTAGGATACCCAATAAACTATTCCCAAAGCTGCAACCAAGGCCGCGCCTACAGCTGGTTTACCTTTGGAACATTCCTGCAGCCGCGAGCCCCAATTACATTTCTCTTAAATGTAACCGGCAACCGGATTCGACTATTATCGTTAATTTATCGGCCACTTCAAACTATGTTATGTTATTGAATTGTCCTTCACAACCTTTTGAATACGCAGGGCTTTTCAAATGTTAAAACAAGGGCACTACTAGCTATTTTGTGTTTTTTTTATCTTTCGTTCGTTCGTTTCAGCCAAATGACGTCCACTGCTGGACAAAGGCCTCCCCCAAGGTTTTCCACAATGAACGGTCCTGCGCTGCCCGCATCCAGGCTTTTCCCGCGACCTTTACCAGATTGTCGGTCCACCTAGTAGGAGGCCTGCCCACGCTACGTCTTCCAGCCCGTGGTCGCCACTCGAGAACTTTCCTGCCCCAACGGCCTTATTTTATCTTTGTTATAATTAAATAACAAGTTATGTTAAACTTTTCTCACTGATTTACTTAGAAGTAATTTGCTTTTAAGTCCAATAATGTACTCAAGATTACTGATAATTATCTCTTTCATCCCTTTACTTTTACGGGTATTCCCTAAGTTGTGACGAAAATGTGTAACTATTTCATATAACCGCAATCGGAGCTCTATTTTGCGAAATCCTTTTATCAGATCTGGGGATTGAATTGTGTTCCACAATTCCACGAAACGCTTTAATCCATTTTTAGTGATTAAACTCCAAACGCTTTTAATTCAGACAATAGCTCTCAATAAAGCTTTATTGGAGAATTAAATTGTATAGTGAAACAAATAAGTTTATATAATTTAAGCGTGCTTGTTACAGGGAATTTTTACCTAAATATTTTAAGGCCTGTCGATGTAGAAATCCTTGGGGAGGGCTTAGTCCAGCAGTGGACCTCATTTGGCCTACCCATGTGTGGTCTACCCATGCATATGAACAATAAGGGACCAACTCTAAAATCACGAAAAACCTTGACCTTTGAAATATACGAAACATCTGATATTTTGTTTCGTTATTTCATAGTTGTCCCATTATAAAAGTTGTTCATATTCATAGGTAGGACATCCTGTAAAAGTTTCCAGACGGTATAAAGCTCACCCGCAATACGTTTCACATTATGATCCTTTCAGTTTATACGTTAGTATCCCTCAAATTATTGATCCTGTATTAAATTTTTGCCATAGGTTTCGATTTAATGGATAGTATTTCTGTGGGAAACCAAAATACAGCGAACGGAGCCTCCGTCAAAAGGCTTTTGTCTCTGCGAATTCCTCTTTCCACGAAGTCGATAGGTATCTGTCCATTTCGAGAATTTATTGAGTAATTACATTGCTGTAATGGTTTTGATATTAAACATTTTAGAGTACCGGCATTCGGTACATTCTGTGTAGCAATTTGTAAATTAACGTAGAAAATTATTATTTGAATTATCGTACCAATTATCTAGTCCCTAACTTAGTAGCGGCTAAGAGTAGGCGCACACCGTTGATTTTTCGTCGGCCGATAGTTTAGTCGGGCAGTTGATCAGTATGGGCATGTATGGGAGTGCGCACACTAGGCCGATTCGATTTGGCCGATTCTTCATACAAATTAAAATCGGGCACAACTATCGGCCAACTAAAAATCAACGGTGTGCGCCTACTCTAAGTAGTGGCCTAGGTATTAAATGTCTATCCGTCAGATGTTTATCTAACTAACATAGGTCTCCGTCGGCATTTTATATGTCCCCGTCGGGCTTCAATCCCGAAACCGCAGCCGACATTACAGTACGATACAAACGCCAGGTACACAAGCCACAGACTAGACATAATCTATCTATACTAATATGATAAATGCGAAAGTAACTCTGTCTGTCTGTCTTGCTTTCACGCCTAAACCACTGATCCGATTTTGATGAAATTTGGCATAGAGATAGTTTGAGTCCCGGGAAAGGACATAGGATAGTTTTTATCCCGGTGTTTGAAACAGGGACGCGCCCGATAAAGTTTTTCTGTGACAGACTAAATTTCACGCGGGCGAAGCCGTGGGCAAAGGCTAGTCTATATTATTATTAAAGATCCAAACACCCAAAGATGGTCAGTGAATGTCAAATTACAACCACAATTTTGTTGATACAAAACCTTTTCCAAAATACCTACATCTCTTGGTCTATGATTCTAGAGCTGGTTTAGGCAATCTGAAGGGTTTCGTATTCGTTGGCCGCTTACCGAGGACGCCTCAGGTTATTTTGTGAACATTTTCGCACTCTGTTGATACTTATTTTAAAAGCAAAATGTTGAAAAGGTAATGTGAACGGTATCACAGAGGGATTTAATAAAAATGTACCTCTACAGGTACATCCTTCGTCTCTAGCCCTCACTTACGTTAGACATCAATGTGTATTTGCCCTTTATTAGAATTTCCGTGCCTGATACGTATGTACTTTTGTAAGTCCTAAAAGTAGATAATATTGAGATTAAAATGACATAAGATTCAATATAACAGAACTTAAAACGACATGCAATGCCATAGTAATCCCTAAGCAAAATTTATAAAGCTCATATGCTTACAAACGACGTTGAATGTACTAATACAAAATCTAAAACTCTCAACTCGGCTTACACATCGTCATGTAAACCTCTGGTTATCTAACGTTCACTTGCAACTATTTCTATAAGCGGATTTGCCTGACTGGATTCCACTAACAATACCTGTCAGTTTGTTTGATATCGACAGAGGCTGAGAGATTGATCCACTTCAATAAAACGTACCGCAGATTTTGTGAAATTCTCTTACGAGTAACTCAGTAAATTAATTGTTTGATAACGTTAAAAAGGCAAGCAGGGAGACAAGTTTTGAATCACAATGTATTTTCTATTAAAAATACGCGACACAAAACGACTATTACTGGAATGTATTTTTAACAGAACAAGCTCGAGATTTCTCTCTGAGGAGCGTTCAAATATGCGATGCATCTTCCATATATTTTTCAAGAAAGATCATCGGAAAATTTTTATAAATAAAATACGGTTTAAGGGAAAAATGCGCGTGGAAGCTACCAGCTATTTAATGGTATATTGCAGTCCTGCGTTCGGCAGCGTTTGGAAATTTCAGGATCCTCTATTGCTTCATATCTTTAGTTTTCCAGCTCTAATCTAGAAAGCTGGGGGAATAGCATTATTATTTACCCGATGCAAAATGAGTGGATGCACGTTAATGAGCCTCTTCATAAAGCAGCTGTCATAGGCATACACGGACCCTGAGGAAAGCTATTAGGGATTTTATTAATTCACTCCGAAGATCCTCTCCTTTTGTCTTTAGAATTCTTTCTAGATTTTATAGTCGGTATTGGTCGGTATTATCGCTTTAGGGCTGTCAGCTTTGGCTCGATTAATCTATATCTACGAGTATACTAATATTACAAATGCGAAAGTAACTCTGTCTGTCTTGCTTTCACGCCTAAACCCCTGAACCGATTTTGATGAAATTTGGCATAGAGATAGTTTGAGTCCTGGGACCTTTCCCATGTCCTTACATAGGATAGTTTTTATCCCGGTTTTTGAAACAGGGTCGCGCGCGATAAAGTTTTTCTGTGACAGACAAAATTCCACGCGGGCGAAGCCGCGGGGCGGAAAGCTAGTAACTACCAATGATATTACAGAACTATAGATATGTTACGTTCATAGAAATTACGATTTTAATCCGTGCCGAGCTATTCCAAATTGCACACATTGACAAATGTAACTGATAAGTGAAACAAAAGATACGAAATAGCACGCAAATGAAAGAGATAGCTATAGTTTTAACGATTCTGCACTAACTAATCTATGTCCGCAGCGCACGCATCCTTATCGCTCTAACGTCAAAACAAGATCGCTTTCTCTTTCTTAACTTGAACATGGCGCATGGCGTCTTGATTGTTTGCATAAATAATTGAAAATATAAATACTAAATAATTTTGCATAATCACATGTGGTAAGAGATCCCTTGTATTTTGTTTACTTTAGAGTCATAATTGGTACACTTTCGAAACACACGATGGCATTTTTTATTTATTTTGGTAAGAACACAGGAACTTACGGTGTGGTACGCACGCGATTGCGCACGACGCAGGCCACACGAAGACTAAACACAAGACGTCCCAATTGGGACGTATTTGAGTATTCACAGCGCGAGCGCCTATAACATATCTGCTTTTGTTTTTATATAATATCATTGGTAACTACATATTTTAATGAATTCACTAACAATTGTTTTTACCACAAAACAGGTGCTGTAAAAATATCCACAAGAATCATATTTATATAATTCCAAACTTTTAGTTGCGGTAGCACTCTGCTGTGAAATGCAATTGTTCTGACAAGTTTGTTTCCTATAGTGCGCAGTCAGTTTGTTAACTAAGTTCCAGAAATACTTCTCAACAAATGATATTTATACAGTAGGTTCTTATTATGAAATCATCAAGCAACAAGTGGCAACTCTGTTGCTTGTGCTCGTGATGTGTTATGAAATTATAGATTTAGAAATATTTATCCTTACTGCAGCTGTTAGCATTGAAGTTTTTACTATCTATACTGTCACAAAATACCATTATCCCGTGTGCAAAAAAAACACTTCCTACTATTATTATAAATGAGAAATGTTGGATGTCTGAATGTTTGTTACTCTTTCACGCAAAAACTACTGAACGGATTTTGATGAAACTTTACAGTATTATTGTTTATAACCCAGAATGACATACACTCGACGTCAAATAAATCGCACCTCTCGCGACAAGCATTTTCAAACGTATACATCCCCACTTCCCACCAATATTGGTACCATTTAAAAGCCTAGTTCTAACCTTCATTTCATTAATGGAAAGGTTTTTACCCCAAAAATGTGTCTTTAGAAGGATCCAGAGTCACTTCTTCAAAAAATAGGTAGTTACGCTAGAGCCAACTTTCGTGGCTATAAAACTGTTAAGTTGGGTTTAATTGCTATCCATCTGTTAAAGAGGACACGTGAGATCATTATTTGGTTTTATAACCATAAAAATTGGTCTAATTGATCCCATAGGTGGTCCCAAAGTGAGGTATTTTTTCAAGTCACATTTATGGTATATGTTAATCATTTATTAAGAAATTAAATGTGTTTTTCTTTAAGGATATTTATTGGGCTTTCAAATAACACCAATATTGTTGGGGCACCATGATTATGTCAGAAGAAAATCGTTAAAGTTCGCGTCGCGGAAGGTGCGGTTTATTTGATGTTGAGTATATATGCTATAATTTATAACGATCTGTGACAAACTAAATTTCACGCGGGTGAAGCCGCGGGCAAAAGCTAGTAGTTCGTAAATTACATTATTATTATTATTTACAAAAGGTACCGAACGTGCGTAGGTAGATTTTCCAACTTGTGCTGTGCATTCATTAAGTGATACCTAGAGTCACCGTCAAAGAGTTCGCAACACGTCTTTATTACAATTGAAATAAGGTAAAATGAACCTACATAGATGTTTCAGAGGGCAGCGGGGACACTGCTTCTTCGTGTCTTGGTTACCTGCAACCTCTTTTTTGCCCGTCGACCGCTCCATCAGCGGTTATGGTGCACCGTAATCCGGCGTCAAAGCAAATTTCTGTCGCCTCAGTTCTTTTACCTTGTTTCTTGCAAATGGGTCATTTGTTCTTTGTCGATTTTTTCACGTGTTTTCCCAATACAAGGGCGATAGTAAGCTTTTAGTTTTTTATAGTTTCAACCGATACTTCCATTAGGATCGGTTTTCTAACGCCCCATTCAGGTTATCCTAAAGAAGGAATGTCATTTCCATAGATAATTTATTTCATTATTAAGTCCAATCAGAACGTTACATTCTTTAGTGAGTGAGACTCTTGCGTTGCTTCTTCTCAGCATTGGCCCATTTATATTCTCCAGAAGTAGTAGTAGAGTTAAAGTAATACTGAGACGTGTTAAAACCCTATTGGTAGGAAATGCCAAGTCGTGCTGTATTTCACGGCTTTAAGTCCTTACTGTAATTTTCAGTACAAACGTGTACCCTTTTACTTCGTGCCAGCCCTAATGACCCGAGCGCCTGAACACTTGTGAGACCATTCACGTGGTACGCATGTGAAGCGGTGCGCTCGCGCAACGACGATAAATACGCGCCATAAACATGTGCGAATGCTTATTGTGTAACTGCTGGAGATATGTACTAGCTGACTTGATGTCTGATGTATTTTCGTGATTCGATTGATATTTCATTAAGGCCCAGAACAGACGGTGAAACGCAACTGCAACGAAACTGTAACTTTCTGATCATCCTGATGAATGAAACTGAAACTGAAAATTTCAAACTGGTCGCGTCATGTGTGGTCTCTCAACGGACGCTATGGCAGAAACTTAGATGCAACTCAAAAGTAACTAGCAGTTGCAGTTTCGTTGCAGTTGCGTTTCACCGTCTGTTCTGGGCCTAAAAGCTAAAGCTTTTATTTGAAATGATAACCTGATGATAAATAGGCTCTTGCGAAAGCTTTATCCTCTAGGCTTTGTTAATCCCAACAAGCGCTCCATATTATTCTACGATTCGTCTCGCATCTTACTTTTTCAGACGGATATAGTTCGATCTTATTATAAAAGGATGAACAGAGACGTAATCAGATTCTCTTGAATGGTTATATGTTAAAATGTTAAAATGTTTTACAGTTTATTTTTTGTATAACCATTTGCTAGCATTTGAGGAGTACCTTTAAGTATTCTGGCAAGAATTATTACCAAATCTTACTAAAGATAACTTAAGTAAGCTTTATAATATTAATTAACCTTTATGATTAATTGTATCAAAAGCTTTTCCTTAGGTCGCTTTTTGGTTCGAATGTGTTTCAAACCAACTCATATAACGCCTTTATTATCGGACCATCCTACTATCCTACTAATATTATAAATGCGAAAGTTTGGATGTCTGGATGTTTGTTACTCTTTCACGCAAAAACCACTGAACGGATGTTGTTAAAACTTTACAAGTATTATTGTTTGTAACCCAGATTAACATATTATAGGCTATAATTTATGCCGATCTGTGACACTAAATTTCACGCGGGTGAAGCCGCGGGCAAAAGTTGGTACTAACATATTTCAAAGCGCAGTGTAAACTAAACTCTCCCTTGAAATACATGTCTTGTTGCACTGTGAGCGTTCCTTTACTAGCTACCACAGTTCTACCTGAGTGTTTCAGTGATATACAACGTGTTGTCTTTGTGTTATACAACGTGGTGTGTTTCAGTTAACAATACAAGTGTTATTTAGGGTTTAACTAGTGACTATACAAGCATTGTAAGGGCGTTTCGCTTGCAATTAAACATGCTGCTGACATTTTTTTTTTTCATTTATTTGAGAAGACAAACAGCTTCACAATAATTATACCTAACTATAAATATAACTACTATGATCATAACAATTGTAAAACCAACCACGTCATCCACATATTAAACAAAGGAATAAATTACGATGAGAGTGAAAGAAACCCTACAGTAGGTAATATTATTTTATACATCAGAATAATGTAAGGCTACAAAGCACACATAAAAAAAAGCTTTTTTGGTGTAATAAGTCTCCAACTTCAAAATGACTCTTTTATAAAGACTGGCATACGGCCTGCGCGAGTGTTTCTATGTAAATTGACATCCGTGTGTGTATGAAGTTATGAACGCAGTGCGGGACGACGGCTGTCAAATTTACTTGTCAAACTGTATGGAAACATGATAACGCGCTGCAGTTACACCATCTGTGTGTGTGTGTCATACTGGGACATGAATAAAAAGGACACGGAAATTGCAAGCAATTTTGCAATAAGACAATGTGCAATATTGTTACACACCCGTCTAGACTTGGTCTTTTAGGTATTAGAGTAGATTATGTAAATACTTCCATCTAGAAATGATAGTATATGAGTATATACCTAATCTACATAATCAGAAATTATTACTCAGTCGGCTTTTTAAACTGGGACCGTCTTAGCTATCTAAGTTTGTTTCAGAACGCCATTAGAAATAGAAACTGAAAGTTTAAGTACAATCAGCATCAAAAAGTTCGTGACACTTAAAGTGTCCAAAAAGTTGACAACACAACTTTATTCCAATTGTAACAACAAAGACGTATTGCGAACTTTTTGGCTATATTGTACAGTCAGCAACAAATTCCTGACAATATATTATATTGTCAGGAATTTGTTTCTGACTGTACCAGCCTAGAGATAAGTTTCTCACTGAAAACCGTTTTCGTTGGCTCGTATGTACCTACGCTTGCAGGTAAGTACATGTGGCCATTATAGCAATGAGCACCACAACAGACACTACGGGTGAACCAATAAAAAAACACAATAGACCTCGGGTGCAGTCGCGATCACCGCGTAAACAGCTCATAAAGCACAATTGTATATCTAAAGTATTCTTAAGTAATTAAAGTCTATAGTATATTTTAATAAATCGAACTCATTGAAGATTCCCGTAACCACTACCCTGGAGAGGACAAAAGTCAGGAGGCAGAAATCAAAATCAGTCAGGCCACACACACATACATGAACAAATTTGTCCTTCGAGCCGGATATGAACCAGCGAGCTGTAACATTTAAAAATCTTAACATTAAACACAATCGAATAACTTAAATGTGATCTGCTCGAACCACAGTGAGTGGAACTTCTCTGAATGAACCTATTGATTTTATAATATTATTTTATTATAAACTAGTCATATAATAGGTAATATAGTCCCTGAATACTGAATATAAGGCTTACGGCTCCCTAGGTGAATATTTTCAGCCTTCTGAGCCCTTTACAGGGTTAAAAGGTTTGGACTAAGTAGTTACAGTTTTACGACAAAATTTTCGGACACAATATTCTCGCGTTAAAAATGAAATGTCTATATTTATTTTTATCTTTAAAAAGACGATTTGTTTATCTCTTACAACCCAATTAGCTTCCGTCAGATATAGAAGTCACTGAGAAGGCTAGACTCCTTTGAGTCCAGCAACAATGGCATGACGCCGACACTGTAGGTGTTACTGATACTCGCTAAGTACAATGGACCCGTTGATGGCTGGTGCTGTACATGACGGATATCCAATATGGTTTACAGACACACTCCGTCCGTCGGGCTTTTGTTAGTGGCCTATCTGATGTAGTAACTTTGACATGGTTAGGAAATCACAAATAAATTGATGTCTTTTATGGCCTGAGGCAACGTAACTATAACGTGTTAGTCTTTTAAATGTATACCGGGTCCTTAAATTAAGTCCCCAAAACTCGAAATGTGTCTTGTAAATAAAATTAACTGTACAAAAATAGTCAAAAGCTTGAAACGGCCTTTAATCAGCAAATGTGTCGTCAAAATCCTATGAAATCAATCGGTTGTCGAAACAAAGACGTTTAAAAAAATCTGATTCTTTTAAAATTCTATTTATATTCTACGGTATCACAACCACAATTACGCTTATTATTGAGTCCACGCCATCCCTCAAACAATTGCGTGACGTTGTACGGGGCGGGGTTTCGACGTCGATTCCCTTAATAATGTACTTTAATAATGTCTAGAATAATATAGTAGGCAGATGACATTTCAAAACGATCGTGTGATATGTGCTACTTGTATTTAGGTCAAAAACCTATCATTTTAGTCGTGATCGACATGATTTAAATTGAAATCCTTTTAACTCGAATTATCATCAAAGGACATTGGGAACTTTAATATGAGAAAATGCCCCACGGCGGACAAAGATGAAACGTATTTTATTTCAAAGCTTTATACTTGTAGGTATATTCACTTAAAGCGCTATGTTGTGATTTATGGGAATTCTGAGATATGACGAGTCTAAGTTGAAAATATATTTGTCTAAAATGATTTGATGATATTTTTATATGTTATGTTGTTTGGCATTGCAGAGTAACCAATAAAAGTAAATAAAATAATATAACTAAATAAAAAACATAAATAAAATAATATAAATAAATAAAATATATAAAATAAAATGTCCAGCAGTGGACGTCATTTGGCTGAAACGAACGAACGAACGAACGAAATAAAATATTATAAATACTTAAATTAATATTAGACAACATCTCATATATTATCCAACCCAAAATAAGTAGCTAAGGCATTTGTGTTATGGAAATCGGGAACGACGAACCACAACACACATGAAAAGATCGTTTTCTATATTGTCCCGGCAATCGAACCCGGGACCTCAGGATTGGCCCGGCACACCTTGAAAACCTGTGTGTGCGCCTCTCCGCCACCGAGGTCGTCAAAAATGTTACCTAAATGTAAAATAAAACAAAATATTAAAACTTCATTTTCTCAATATTCCCATATAAGAGAGAAAAAAAATGCACGGAAATTCATTGGATATTAGTATGTATCATCTGTGATAGGTTTCGTTTGTGTCCGCTACTTTTCGAAAAGTGGGGCAAAAAGTTCCCAATGTCATTTCGTAAGTGCCCTGTACGTAACTGTTACTTATTGTGTTGTATTTTCAGGGAACAATATAATGATGCCGATGGTAGTTGGCAAAATAGCAAATTAATGCACTGGTAATTATTAATTATTAACGATAATTGTGAGATTATTTTTAAAGTGCTATAGTAGTTATTATTATTCTGTGGTGCTATCCATACCGGCATAATTAGCTCGTGCTTGATATTTAACGAGTTTCAGGAGCGCACTGTCTGAGCCCGGTGAGGTAATAACGACTACGCTACGGCTATAACTTGTTCTGGGGGCGAATGTTTTACGCGGTTTCCACATTTTCGACTCTATCCTATGCTTTCGCTCATTAAAACATGTCCATATGAGTGACAGAGCCACATAGTTTCTAATATCAACATTATCTTAATGAATACTTACAGTGCATATACGAGTATATTCCAAAAGTTAGGTGCGCGCGGATATCAGATTCGGAATTTTGTGTACACGGTGGCATAAATGCTTGTGAAACTTTGTTTTTGATGTCATTAGATGTCTATTTGTATAGAATACCCAAGCCGGGAAAGTTTCCCTTGGGGTATTACGCGCTGTTATCTAAGTATTTTGTACTGATCATCTTGGCGGTGATTTGTTAAGTGCACGATATTTTCTTGTTTAAAAAGTATGAAGTGATGGAAATGTCAACAAATGGCTGTCTCTGGTTTATTTTTGCATTTAGTTATGAAGTTAACATTTGCCTGTTTAATTTCTGTTTCTACTGTATATTCGTGAAGCTTTTAAACTATAAATTACCTCAAAATATAAAGTTTCGGATCACTCATTATTTTCACTCTTTGATCGCGCAGCTAATCAATGATTTGAGAATGTTCATGAAAGCTTTCATTATTATCATAACTCAATCCGTCTATAGATCAACATTCAGATGTTTGCCGCTTTTAATATCTGAAACTGGAACCGAAATAATAAAACCCTTTATAAAAGCTCCGGCGGCGCATAAGCTTAGTGCTTAAATAAATCCAACGAGAGCTTTGGAAAACTGAATTTGAGAATATTCGAGATACTTGCCGCGACGCTTTTGATTCGGAAAGTATTTTGGTCGTACACATTTGTGGAATACAAATTCTTTCTCGATCATGAGATTTTTGACGTGAACGTGGATCTAATGCTTAAATACGTCTAAATTTTTTTATGGGTCTGATTTGGAACTGAAAATAGATATTTAGGTACTTTCAAAATATTCCGAATTCTTAGTAAGTAAGTAAGTACAGAATATACTTATCATCGAATATTACTGGCTCGACAGCCCAAATTATTTTTAGCATAGAGATAAGTTTATCTCGCTGTGATAAAATAAGAAACATTTCATCTTAACTGGCGAGACAAATGTGGAACCAATTGGTCTTAATCACCGTTAAACGATAATAAAGTTGGAGTAGCTGTGTTTATTATTTTACTTATCGTGACTAATGTGTCATAAGCAAGTACCTATTTAGCAGTTTGTTCGAGTTTTCTACAAAATTATGAATATAAAATTCCAGTGCATTTTTATTGACGGTTTTATCATCATTTTTCGTATTTTATAACCAAAATAAGTATACACATAATAATGCAAACTACTTACAACAGTACCTCTTTATCAATCATACATTGTTTTCTCTAGTTAAATTTCTCATAACTCAAAGCCTTTAAAAGCTTTAAGAAGTGACTGAAGTTTCTAAATCCATCATTATCAATCGTCCGATTACTTTTGTCTGCGAATTAGTTTGGCAGTGACAGTTTCTTTATGGAAAATATATCAGACTATCAATTTTATTCAAAAAGCTATCTCTTGATTGATTTCGTCTAAGTATAAAGTTTGTTTATCAAAGTTGTAAGAAATGAATTGTATTTCTATCTTCGACTAATGTTGCGTAATAATCGCCTCCTACGCAAGCTATAGCGTGGTATTGTTACTTATTAATTAATGTAATTAGCCAATTATGTACGTTATACTAGCCAATTACCCGAGTAATACATCCACTTCACGAAGCTGTGAAATGTACTTCATTAAAATTAAATCATAATTAAATTTAATATTGAAATCGAATACTTATTTAAGTCGTTTGCGTATAACTGAATACTAATTGCCTAATGCCCGTTTTCACCATCAATCCCTAATTTTTAAGTGACCTCCGTGGTAACAAATAACAGGAATTTTGATGTCATATGTGTCACTTAAAAATTAGGGATTAATGGTGAAAACGGGCATAAGTGGATTAAATAATTAGCTATTTATTACTGATTATGTAAAAAAAATTATCAACTTAGCCGCAGTTAACAGACTTTTTGTCGGCCGATAGTTTGATCGGACTGTTAAACAGTATGGACATAACATGAAAGTGCGCACATTGGTATCGGCCGACTCTTCCTTCATTCAAATTAGAATAGGGCCCAACTATCGGCCGACTAAGTATAAGTCTGTAATCTGCGGGGATTCTTAACTACTCAATAATTATACTACTTCTTAAACAAAAAGTATTAGGTTCTTTCACTTATGCTCGTTTTCACCATCAATTAAGTTTTTAAGTGACACCTATGAAAACAAAATTCCTGTTATGCTAGGGGTCACTTCAAAATTGATGGTGAAAATGGGCATTAGTCTCTCGTTTAGCGGGAAATCCGCTTGCATGTTGCATTTGAAAGCAATATTTTTCTTTTGCACAGCTTTTTTCTCCATTTCTCTGTAGATTTTGCGGAATAGGTAGTTCTTCTTCTCTTCCTTTTCAGATTATGAATACACTTTTTATCGCTATAAGCATGAGTTTCTCTTTTATTTCATTTCGCCACTGTGTGCACGTTTGTAGAATATTGTTAGAGCATGAAAGTTTTCGAATTTACTTGAAATTGCTGCATTAAAATGTATTGGTCAACTTCGAGTGGAAGATTGCTGTTATTATTTATTCATTGAAGTTGAGCATTCTGTGGTATTTTTTATTAAAGTTATCGAATGCTATAACTTAGAGCACTTTACGTTAGAGTTTTGAGCGTATAATACAACACAGACACAAAAAAAAAAGTTTATTAATAACTCGTCAAAACCTGTCCACTTTACATTTATTAATGGGTGGGATGTATTAATAAATCTAAATTTTTTTTTGTAGTTAAAAGTGTGAATACAAAACACGTCACGGCTTTGCAAACACGCACGTGTCATGTGTAATTTGTTGATACACGCTAACTACTGCACAAGTGATCCGTCTGTGACCACCTTAACACAATGCCAAATGTTTATGTTGTACCTAACATCTTTAAATCACAGATTAACCCTGTTTGTTTTTGATAATCTCATAATAAGAAAATGTCTTGTATGATGTATAGGCCCAATTTCGAAACAGATTACACGCAGCCGCGGCAAGCGAAGCGACGTGTCGGGGCGAGATCTGGTTTCTATGTATTTCTATGAAATACATGTTCAATGGCATGTCTCTCGACAGCAACGGAGGTTATTTCATACAAATACATAGAAACCGATAATGTCGCGATGACACTTCTGCTGCTGCGTGGAGTCGTCTACGAAATCATACCTTAAGCACAACAAAATAACGGTGAAATTCCTGACCGCATTCTAACCACAATGTTACTTTACAGAGGTGCGACAAGAGGCAGTCCAGCAAGCCCTGGCCGAGATGCAGAACAGGCCCAAGCCCTCGCTGCCCATGCCCTCCAAGAGGACCTCAATGATGGCCAAGAGCCCTGACAGGGAGAGGCACGATCTCTGTAAGTATCCACTTCTATGTGTAAGATTATAATAGTACGCAGAACTGACGGCTGACGGGAAGTAAGGTTCTGGAGTGGCCACGTACCGGAAAACGCAGCGTGGGACGTCCACCCAAAAGGTGGACCGACGGCCTCATAAAGGTAGCAGAAAGGCGCTGGATGCAGGCCGCTACCGACAACGCAATATGGAAATCATCGGGGAGGCCTATGTTTAGCGGTGAATGTCCTGTGGCTGAAATTATGATGATGATGATTGCCCATAAATCTGAAGACAAAATAAACTAGCGGCTTCTGTATTACGGGATTATTCCCACCTCTCGTTCCTACCACTGCAACTCCTGTGTAGCCAGGATCTACAGCTTGACCGCCACAAAAACCCAACCAATGAAGGTCAAGTTTGTCCCGGGGGAAAGTTAAACTGTCATTGGACCCGCAACGAAATTAATCAGAAGAACATAGGAGGAGTTCGAAATTAAGCTTCTGTATTAAACATAGCTTGTGCCCCAGTAGTCTTTAAGTATTTTCAAATCAAGTCTTTGCTAGAGTCAATTATAACAATAATAGGGGATGCCAAACCTTCCCTTTGGCAACCTTGCGGTTAAGCTAACTAGTGCTCAGGACGCGTCCAAACTTTTCATTACCACATCGCGTTGTGAGCGTTTTCAAAAGAACCTTAACACGAATTTTGAGACTTGCTGTTTTATAGTGACCACAAAGCGTTGTGATAATTTCTTTGAGCGTAACATCCACTTATTTTAACCCATATATTGTTGTACGGACAAGCCCCTTCGCGCATAGTGAGCGTAATTAAACTACAGAATTTTCTTCTTGAGCATACTTATGCTCTACTTGTGCTTTAGTGTATACTTAAGTTTCTATTTTATTACTTTACTTAAGGGCTGATAAAACTACTTTATACAACAACATTTTCAGTGACACGGACTTTAGTAAGTCCTGTAGAAAAATTGTTACTAAAAGTTTCAAGCTCTTTTATTTCTATGTATGTAATTATATCGTCCTGTTTAATATTAAAAATTGTTCGCCTTTCTTTTCTAATGAAAAATGCTAATAATAAGTTCCTTACAGAATACCTACTATGTATTATAATGTTGTGAAGCTGAAGATTTTAATCATTATGATATTTAGGTAACACCTAGTTTTTCTGCAAAGTCCGACGTAATAATACAAAAATAACTGGCTTAAAACAAAATTATAACAGTGCTTGTAGTAAGCTCATTCAAAATAGAAACAATATTATGATAAAGCACGTAGTAAATGGAAAATAATTCTGATGGATTCATCGAGTAAACGAAATGATGATTACATTAACATAACTTCGTTCCTCTAACCAAGTACATGACAAAATCATGTTTATGTATGGCTTACTACTACGAGGATATTCAATAGTATGCTTAAAAAAAAAGCCATTAAGTTTTTGCTTTCTTCTCTTTATAAAAATGGAATTCATAATACGCACGCTTAATTGTTATTTGATTTCAATTTTGTTTTGTACTCATTGATCTATAAATAAATCGACTGTTTGTTGATGAATTCAGGTTTAAACATTTTTATCCACAAAATAATCGTGATTTTGTTGATAAAAATATTTAAACGTTATCACACCTGAAGCTTGCACTTATGCTGTAAGTTCGAGGGAGATTAGCGGCAGCTCTCGCGGTCGCTAATCTATTTTGAATTACACTTCTTTTAAAGTTAGACTCTGTTACAAGCACTGTCGATAAAACGTTCTGAGCTTATCTTAAGTTAGGCTGAAACCTAAGGAGTGTGTCAGAGCCGGTTTCTATCCGGTCCGGTATAGACTAAGAGCTAGTGAACGCCAGACCTACGTCATTTTATAAAAGCTGAAAGTTTGTCAGCGTATGCTCCCAATATAGGTTAGAATGTTGGTAAATCATGAAGTTTGGGTCATCGTGGCTTTGACAGCTATTCTAAAAAAAAACTGTCTGGCAAGGAGTTGGAACTGTCAAAACTGTCTGGCTGATGAGGAAACTACTTCTAATTATTGCCCAAATATTATACCCGCAGTTTCCACAATTTCACGCCTATTGTTTTCCCATCCGTGATTTATGTGGGTGTAATAGACATCAGTATTTCTCGGCCGCAATAAAGATATAAAAATCAACGATTGTTGCTACTATAATGTATTCTGTGCTGAAACTAAGCGCCCTATTTGTCTCCAGCCTCAAGCTCGGACGACGACTCTTGCGCAGGCGACTCAGAGCTCCCCCCACCGCCAGAGCTGGGCTCGCCGCCCGCGCGCCGCCCGGCCGCGCCCCATCCCCACCCCCATGCCCACCCTCATCCCCACCCCCACCCCCACCCCAGGCCGCACGCGCACCCCCTGCCGCAGCTGCACCACTCCCGCGAGCAGAGGGACCGCGAGAGAGAGCGGGATAGGGAGAGAGAAAGGGAGAAGAAACACGCGCCGAGGGAGCGGACGGAGATTGACCTGTCGGACATCACAGCGCACTTGCCGGCATGTAAGTACTTGGACTAAGCATACTTTGTCGTTCGTTTCAAATAACATTTTGGTTAGGCATAGAAAGAGAGAGAAAGAAGAGACGTTAAAATCAATGAAAAATGTGAACTTAATAGCATTAAGTTCGTATTTTGCACTATTATAGTGTGCAATAAAGTTTTTTTCAAATAAAAGAACAAACTAATAATATTTATGAAATTATAATCATTATCAAGATTTTTTAATTATACAATGTGTCCGGGCATGTAGTGATCAAACTTTAAGGGCCAAATCTAGGGACAATTTTATCGATAGATATAGGAGGGAGATATACTTCAAATTTGGGGCTTGACCCATTTATCGCAAAATTACAAGGATTTAAGTTTTTAATTTTTAGTTTTCACCTTTTCCTTCAAAAACAAGTGAAAGCGTGGGTAGCTTAACATTAATAAGCAAATATTTTATATCATGCGATAGCCAATAAAATTATCTATTATTAGAAGTAGAAAACAGTCACAAGTTTCATACATTTTATGGGAGTAAGAATGGTTTTAATTAGAAAAATACATGACTTTTTTCACTTCTTTTTCAGTTATTTTCCAACACAAGAAAAACTAGGTCGTTAAGGTATGTTTTATTTGCATTGTATTATTAGTATTTGAGCTATTCTACAAAACGAATGTAAATTTATTAGTCTACGTCTATTAGTTTCGACATAATTGTTGAACAAAGATACCCCTTCCCAGCGGTTTCCATAGTAATCGGAATAGGTTGTGTGATTCTTTCAGGCAGTGCATTTTCGCATGTCGCGTGCGCTATGGAAACCGCTGGGAAGGGGTATCTTTGTTCAACAATTACGTCGAAACTAATAGACGTAGACTAATAATTTTACATTCGTTTTGTAGAATAGCTCAAATACTAATAATACAATGCAAATAAAACATACCTTAACGACCTGGTTTTTCTTGTGTTGAAAAATAACTGAAAAAAGTCATGTTTTTTTCTAATTAAATCCATTCTTACTCCCTTAAAATGTATGAAACTTGTATCTGTCTTCTACTTTTGCTGATAGATAAT
Organism: Ostrinia nubilalis; assembly: GCF_963855985.1. Classification (NCBI taxonomy): domain Eukaryota; kingdom Metazoa; phylum Arthropoda; class Insecta; order Lepidoptera; family Crambidae; genus Ostrinia; species Ostrinia nubilalis. The sequence goes on along the minus strand of NC_087119.1, from coordinate 21,757,267 downwards.
TTTATTGGCTATCGCATGATATAGGTAAAATTTTTGTTTATTAGTGTTAAGCTACCCACGCTATCACTTGTTTTTGAAGGAATAGGTGAAAACTAAAAATTCAAAACTTAAATCCTTGTAATTTTGAGAGAAATGGGTCAAGCCTCAAATTTGAAGTATTTTGATCGATAAAATTGCCATAGATTACGCCCTTAAAGTTTGATCACTACATGCCCGGACACACTGTATATGACAAGGTAGCCAGAGAAGGGGATTCCAGGGTACATAATCTTGTCATACCGATATAAATTAGCTTTGTACTCCCAAAATACCTTTGAATTATCAAAATTTTAGCAGTACAATTCAACAAGGTTTAAAATATTTGTACTTGTTAAGTCGGCAATAGAATGCCTATGAAGAGTAAAGTTTTTCAAACAATGCTTTGTAATTTGTAAATATGGTATGAAAATTTATAACTTTACTTCAAATAATTTGTGACCATTTGTGTAACAATATTTTTAACGTATACATCCAATCTCGAAATGGAATTGGGTAAGGTGTGCACACGGTTTTACGAACAATAAGAGAAATTATGCATTCGTGCTATTGAGCAAATTAGTAAAGGGCAGCTACATTATGCTCTGACGGACGGTTCTATTGTGATATCATTAAGTTGTAGCACAAAATTACAGAAGATTTCAGATGCTTATCTTCAATTTTCCAACTGTCAGCATCCTTAATTCGTTGCATTAACTTTTATCAAATAATTAGTCTGGCAATCAAAAAATGAAACTCAAAGGCTGACCTTCTGATAAACGTACATTGCGCAAACACAGCGCCAAACGGCTGAAAAATAAAAGTGAAATGGTCTAGGCATGCCTCAAAGGATTTCAAGCTGACTATGTTTCAAGAATTCTACTCGCGGACATTCTTACACATTTAGCTTAACCATATCTAAACATCAATCAGTCTCTATCAACTGACGAATTGACAGCTATAAAGGCTGATTTACACGTACTCAAGTTAATAGGTAACTAAATTTTAAGTAAACACAAGTTCCAAGTTAAAATTTAGTTAACAACTAAATTTTAACTTTCGACATGCTATTAAATTCTGTGTTTACACTTTACATGCAATTTAATCACTTATATTTTAGTAAAAAATGTAGTTACCTACTTAACTACTTAATACGTGTAAATCAATCAGCCTTAAGAAGATGTATTGATAAGCTAAATTACTCTGTGCATAGCACGGAATCCACCGGCTCGCCGGCGAATTTCGGCGGCTTGGTGTCGGCGGGTAATGCTTGGGATGCCGCCTGTAATGTCCGAATAATGCAGCCGATATTTGCGCGTAGACTGGTGGGGTTTGCCGTGAACTTTGTAGACAGAAAAAGTGCAAATACCTATGTATTTAAAAATCCTGAAATCTCATTTACCTAATATGTAATTATCTCGTTTTTAAGCATTATTTAAACAGTAATAATAGAAAGCTTGATAATTTTACTATTTAATCTGTGGTCTAGGGATTTGCCTAGGAATAAGCTCTTTCTTGAAGCCAATAAGATGGCGTCGGCGGCCTCCGCTTGTCCGTTAATCAAAACTTTGCAGCGGTGAACTCTGGCCGAGCTGATACCAGTTCCGTTCCTTTTAATGAGACGTCTTCAAGTAAGATAACCTAATAATCCCGCTTTTTGTTCCAAGCTCATTGTTGGGAGCTTGGAGAATGTTTGTACTTCAGAGCGTTTTAAAATGTTGTTAAGTTAAATGTTGGGATAGTAGTTTCAAATTACAAAGATAAAATCACGGCGTAATCGTTTCTTATAATAACTTACCACACTAGGTACTGCGTGGATTCTCGGATACGCGTACTCCTTACGAAGCGTTTATTAGGAAATGCCAGACACAAGTTCTTACGTCCAGACACCTCTGTCAAGATATCTAAAGTCCTAGTGTATGAAGAAGCAGGCCAAATGTTATTTCAATTATAAATATGAGACAAATCGCAAAGCTTTTCGTCAAACAGTCCAATTTGTGCGAACAATCGCAAATGTAAACATCAGTAATGCTAACTGTCTGCTGCTTGCAAGCGACGTGTAAGCGAGCAAGCTAGAGGTAGAACCGTACAACGTTCAATCAAGACTGCCAAACGTTTACCAACCTGAGCAATTCCAATCAGTATTAACCCCGTTGCGCTTCTGGCGATATCGGTTATGGATGCTACGCTGCTGTTGGAAATTAGAGTTACGAATCGCACATTTACGACTGGACGTTTTCTGGAATCAAATTGCGGCGCGCAATGACCACATCGCGCAATCAATTTTGGGTTTCCTCTTATTGGTTTTAGGTTTCGATTGATAGCGCTGGTCATAGATGCGACATTTCTTTTGACATGTATTTTCGCACTGGATGAAAATTGCCTTTTTTTTGTTTACAGCATAATATGATCTTCTGCCTTATAAATGCACTATATATTGCTAAAAAATGGTGTTAGCAAACTCACATTAATAGTCAGTAGATAAAGATGTTATGTATATTTCGTTCGTTTCAGCCGAAAGACGTCCACTGCTGGACAAAGGCCTCCCCCAAGGATGTATATTTAGTACGAACAAAACACCGTACATTGTTGTAATAATGCCTAGGCGTTGTCTCAGCCTTTGCCCGTTAACACAATACCTCACCGACCTAACAGACCTCTGACCTCTGCGGTCACCTACCGCTAATCCTACCCCGTCATTTGATAACATAAGCGCGACCCGACGTATCAATTCTTCGTGTCGGGGCAACTACTGATTTTTCTAGTCATCAAAATTTTTCGTATGCAAAGGGTTAATAAACTCCCGGTTTGGTGTGTGGTCAAACTTAACACCTTCAGTTTCTTATAGTGCACCGAACTACTACTAAAAACTATTAATGAAGCAATAAGAACTAAACGTGTCATAACAACTTAGATAGATAGATAAATTTTGATAGCTTTGGTATAAACAAAACAATTTTTTTCACCGGTCCGGTGACCGGGCCCGGTAAGAATGGCCGGGCCCGGTGGGTGCAACTAGTCTAAATAAAGTCCCGAAGTCAGAAATTGTGTTCCACGGATTTCCATCTATAATGCTTTATTGACTGGACTAATAATAAACATGATATGAAAACATGTAAATGAACAATTGAATTTTGCTTTCCTTTATTTTTTATGCTTGTTTTTCTTTCTGTCGCTTAGGTTATGTTCAGAACTTATTAAAATGTAGATATGTAGCATTATACTTTTAATTAAACAGGTTGTGTTATCAACTTTTTGGCCACTTAGGGAGTCACGAACTATTTGAAACTGACTGTACACGTTATATCTACTTTGCGGTTGCTGTAGGTAGGCTGACGCGTAGAACATCTGAATGGGTCCAGTTTAATCCGTCTTCCAATTTAGTTCCGTGTCGGTGGTGGCTTAGTGGTGGTTAAGGGGTGAATAGAGCCTAGCAGTGTATCAATCCATTGACCAGAGCACCTAATGCAGTTAGCGATCGTCTAATAGCTGGCCTATACACCGTAACACTTTGTGGTTGTTTTCCCGCGGCAGAACCTATTTACCTTTATTCTAGGCGCAGACCACCGACTTTTAGTTGGGCGATAGTTGGGCCCGATTCTAATTTGTATGAAGAATCGGCCGATACCAAATCGGTGTAATGTGCGCACTTCCATACATGCCCATACTGATTAACTGCCCGATCTGCGCCTGGAATTACCATAGAATCGTGCAGTAATTTTTTGAAAAAAAAAAAACATCAACTCGAAAGCGAAAAAACGATAGTTTCTCTTAGAAATCCATGTTTGCAGTTAAAGAAACTCCCGCATTAAGTAATACCATAACTCCTACAGCATAAACAGGCTGGTGCTGGTGCAGCTCCGTACAGGCATTTTTTGACTTGTGTAAAAAGCTTACTTAATCTATTGCACTACTAAGATAGAATCATTTTACTGCGGAAAAACAACCACTGAAATTTCTTGGTGTATATCAACAATACTATTGGCTCTGTGCACGATTACAGCGCCAACTAGCGTCTATAACTTTGTGGGCTCTGTCACATTGACATTTAGGTCGTTTAATTGTGAAAAAATATCAAAATGAAAAAATAACAAATATTTTCGACTAATAAATTGTTGTGATACCACGATTTGGGTGGAAAAAAGGTTTTGAAATCATTTTGGTCACTCAAATCAAATGAGGTAAGTCCGAAAAGTGTGTTTGATTTTGATTGTGTCAGGGTTTGTTTACTTCATTTATAGTTGTAGTTTTACAGTAAAACAAAAAGAAAAAGCTACTTTATCGGTTTCATTATATTACAGTAAATATATTTAAATGTTCCTGTATCGCTAGTAATAAATTAAATATCGTTTTCAGATCGAAATGAGTATTGTTTTGAAGACCGGGTTTGTGAGTGTTACAATATCAAATTCCAACCACAAACCGTATTTAAAGGAAAGTTGTTGATATTGGCTGGACAAGTCCGAGATGTAGAAGAATTAAGAACAAAACAAGGGCAGAGTTCAATAATTCACGCTCTCATCATAAGGCAAACATCTGTGCACAACAACTACTGTGACTCATTTTTGTACTACCACGTTGTATAGTCTAGTTATTTCCAAATTGTAAACGGCTATTAAACCAGCCCTATCGAAATACAGTCCACTCTTTTATTTAAGTACCCAGTAGGACCCTTTTCATGCGATTAATTAATGATATTAAAATGTATTATGTAGAATCGCTTTGCCATTGACAGATACATCTAATGACAGAGCTTACATTATTTCTACTTTTGACCACCATGAGCGCTGCGATAGATTATGTTACCCCCACCTAGTACTTCGCACCCAGCGAATACAATACGTCTAATGGGAATTACCTGTGCATGCGTGGTTATTGTATGCGAATTAATACAGTCTGATTGCCTAAAGGCCGTGATGCTTAAGTGGGCAGGCACAATTAGACGTATTATTAACAGATATGGCGTTGTATTAGCTAGAATTAACATGATACAAGGTTTCTGTATCTCACATGATAGTTCACAGCACATAAGACTATAAAATAAGTATTACAACTCCACCAAAAGAAACTAGTTAGTGCGTCTATAAATCAGCAATTTATTGCTGAATCCCTTCAGCTAACTGGGAATTAAATTGTTTCTTTGAATTAATCACTATTTCTAATATCGGTCTTTTGCAATTTCTTCGGAATGTGGAACACTATAGATGGGAAATAACGAAGATAATGACGTAGATATTTTTAAAGTAGGAATTTCTAATAGTAATTTAATAATATGAAGAGCGATTAAGTAGCCTTTCTATAGCTTCTGTTGATAGTTCTATAAAAATAATTTCCGACAGGCATTTCGTGTGATTTAAAAATAAATAGGAAAAGTTGTCTCGGGTGCGATTCCAAAAATATAGTATTTGAAGTAATGTCGCAAATAGGTATCTTTATCAGATTGTATTTAATTTTAAATGCAAGTACTTAGCGAAAGTGACTTTGGAAAGCCTAAGAAAAGGTAATGTAAGTAAATAATTAATTTCTGATGCATAGAACTAAGTTGCTCGTGTGTATCGGATATTACTACGAGAGTTTTATTATTGTTCTAAATAATAATGAAGTTTTACTTCAGTTGAGCAGCCTAGGTGTCGTAATTTATCTTTTTTCCATAGAGGATATAATGCCACATACTCAGTTGGTGAAAATATGAATTACGAATGAAAGAGGACGTCTATTGCAAGAAGCCATATTTATTTTTGTCTGCTTAGTCTATTTTTGGAGTTGATCCTGAATGCGCTGATTCACAAAATGTGCCAAGTCGCTAATTGAGACATACAAAAGGTCGCAGTAAATATATGAAGAGTGAACTCGAGGGCGTAGGAGGGCGTACGTTATAAAAAGAACATACAGCACATTAAATTAAACACTATGGGGACTTTAATAAAGCTTGAGCTATTTTTGAAGAATCGAGTCTTTTAAATAAAACTTAGAGCTCAAGTCCGTCAGAATTTTAAGTCTTTCGTGAAAAAGTCTTGCCGAAAAGAACTCAAAGACTGAGTCTTTTTAAAAGAACTCATGACTGAATTATCTAAATCCATTGCTGTAGTTCGAAGTAAATAAAAATAACTCATCATCATCTTCATCATTTCAGCCATAGAACGTCCACTGCTGAACATAAGTAGATCTCCCCCAATGATTTCCATTGATTTCCATATTGATGGGTTGGTAGCGGCCTGCATCCAGCGCCTTCCTGCTACCTTTAGAGTGGAGGCCGCATACTTACCGGAAAACGCAGCATGAGATGTCCACCCACAAGGTGGACCGACGACATGAAAAGGAACTTAAAAAATTCCAAATACTCAGAAGACTCAGAAAACTCGAAAGGACTCAGAAGACTCAAAGGACTCAGAATCATGTTACTAACGAGACCTAGTATTGAATTAGAGTCAAGTCTCGAAGACTAAAAGACTCTAGTCTCTTACAATTCTAGATCTATGTAGTGTTAATTAGGGTAATTTTGTCACAAAAATGTTATAGCCCGATGTGCTGTCGTCTGTGCAAATTATGAGTAATAGAGTGCCTGATTCGCAAATAGATTCATAGACGCAAACTATCGGTTTTTTAATTAAATAAACACTGCCTCAAAATAAAGCTAAATGTTTTTTTACATCAGCCACGCTGTAATTTACTTTTCATCTAAACGTTTAGCGTCGTGTATACTTTTCTTTGACTACTTGAATTCTGTGTATTCGAGTGAGTGTAGTTACTTACTACAAACAAAAACAAAAGTATTTGATATTTCTTTGCCTTTTTATATGGTTTTATTTGGCTTGCCTTGTTTCTTTATTTGTATGAATAGGAGATACCTCGTGCCTTTTTTAATGTACTGTCATTAAAGTATTTTAGTCTCTCATCAGGTTTACTGAAACTATAGTTTCAATGAACATTTAGACGGCAAAATATAATTACAATGGCAATTTGAGAGCTGTTAACCACCTATTATATGAAACCGCGAATAATTATAACGCGTACGCTACAGCGCTGCAGCCGCAAACGTCCGTTGCAAAAGTTTCTATAAACAATTCGGTCGCACATTCGTACCCAGCCAGGGACGCCAATTTTACTAACAAATAACCAGTACTAGGGCTGTTCAAAAAGTAATGAGAATGGGATATTAAAATTTCTAGCCATCACAAAAATCTGAAAAACATTGGGCAGGTGGCTTAATTCTTCACTAGAAACTGGTAAAAAAACATTTAAGTTCACCTTTGCGTTTAAGAATTACATTCACCTGAACGCGACCAGTTGGAAAGACCTTGTTTTTTGTGACAAACGCAGTACACAACCCTGAAGTTGCAGTGGCAGCCAAAAAAAATGCGTTTTAAAATGCTCAAAAACCCATCATATTCTCTCTTTTTCCGATTTAAAAAGTAGTTCAGGGACCTAATATTTAAGGAATTGTCGAGTCAGTGTCCTTTTTAGGCCTTTTTAGAGAGCCAAGAAAATCATATACCACCCGTGCGATGCTGGGGCGGGCCGCTAGTAATATTTATATAATATATCTTTGATCAACATGGTATCTACATTTATATGTAAATACGGTTCTTGTGCGAGAAAATAGTCGAAAGTTAGTCGCTCTACCGTCGGCGACAGGACAAGTGGCTTAAGTAAATATACCCCTATTCGTAGCTGCCTTTGACTGGACAAGTTCTATTTATTCAAGTCTGGTGCTCTGGTGCATAATAAAATGGAAATGGAAGGTTATTTACAAAATAATTATAACTCAAACGCTTCGCAAACGCTAACGTTAGAACTACGTTTTTAGCTTTAACTTTCAGACACCAGTCAAATATTTAAACATCGTTCTTTGAAGTGAAACCGTGTGCACTATTTACCTTTTGATGTGGGATGTATTTCCTAATTAGAAATGTTCGTTATAAGCTTAAAGTTCTAGAGTAAATCTGAAGGAGAGAAGAGAAACTTTGAGAAGTGCACTGGTTTGCATAACTTACTAAGTAATTAACTCTTTTGAGTTTTGCCTTTTAAATGTAATAATTCATAGTATAATTTTATTTTCTCTTCTCTCTTTCTTTCGAAACTGACATGCTTAATGTTGTCAAGCTTGACTCAAGCTTGAAACGCTTATGAGAGCTAACCAATTGGCTATAAAATCACTAACAAAAACTAATCATTGTGCACATCAAAAACGAAAATGAAACTAAGGGCCTTTGCACACGACACTGCAATGAGCAGACACCGCGCGTTTCACGAGAGCAGGTGTCGCGCGTACCAATCTCAACAGATGTTCGCTGAAAAACATTGTAACTTTGTAACATTTGTACGCTTCGATACAAATAGTAGTACTTACATTTGTACTACTAACTTTAATTTAGCTTCCTTTACCCTAGTATCTCTGGTCCAGACTCCAGATTATCAAGTCTTACGATTGTCTTGTTGGTCAATTTGCCTTCCTGTAAGTTTATTTAAGCTGAAATATTGCATACATTTCGCTTGTTAAACATATGAGTGCAAAGAGTTCAGAGTGGACTGACGCCACACTGCTACAGAATCCAACTATGGCATGTTTCAGACAAGTCTTTTATTAAAGCGCGTTTACTACTTGTTGATAGAAGCGCGTGACTCATGAGCTTTTGCGAGTGTTTTTTAATTGGAATGATGACTGGGGAATGAAATCGAAATTGTGTTTAGACAGATAATAAAAAAATATTAGACACGTATTTTTTAATTTTTTTCATAATCGAATCATTACAGTATTATATTGAGTTGAAATGTCGCGTGACGTCACTTTTGAGTAAAAAATCAAAAGTGACGCCATGTAGATCTCAACTCGATGTAGCATGTTTTGAAATGTCATCTAGCCAATTGGGATAAACGCGCGTTGTCTGCTGAAGTCGTGTGCACAGGCTCTGTACTCATTGAGCGTAACATTGTAGACGTCCAGCCTGATGTGACTCACACCTCGTCAGGCGCGCGGCGGGGCGGCGCGCTGGTCGCGGACCGAGTGCAGTGCTACGCGCAGCCCGAGGACTCCGGTACCGGCACCGGGAGGTGGAAGGTGAGAATAATAATAATAATTTACCTACATCATAGACTTCAATCCCTGACAGTCACAATATTCACAAAACAATCACGGCAAAAATTACTAAATATACGGATTTAAAGTTTTAAAGCAGGAAATAATGAGATTATGGAACCAAAATAGAGTACTGATTATACCACTTCTGATCTCAAGCACAAGTGGTATACCAACTAAAAAATAGTTTAATAAACGCATTAGACTTGCCGACGAGTACCTTTTATAATATGCAGAAAGCTGCAATCCTCAATACGTGCCGAATTGTACGGCGATTCCTACAAGAAGACCATCACTTGGTTAACAACCCGTGAGGTCTTCTTTTTCAACACCGGAACATGTTCCGAGAGTCCAAAAGACAAAAATGAAAATAATCTATAATCATAATAAATCTAGGTGGACCGACGATCTGGTGAAGGTCGCGGTTACATGGACAATACAATTATAGCATAGAAAGTTTAAAAAAGTGTATTGTAGCTTTTATTGGACTACCCCGTGACGTCAGTGGTTACGCCCTCGGTATACGCGTAGGCGTCCGTAACCGAAGAACCCCTATCATTTCACTTCACTCACGACACTAATAGAGCAAACTAACAACAACACACCGGCTAATTGGCTCTATTCCGCCCATCACATAAAGCTAATAGTTCGAAGAAAAACGCGTCAAAACAATAACTGGAACACTTGCTACCTAAACGGTTTAATGACAAGTTAACGATACTTACACAGAAAAAACTATGTAATTAGAATTACAGATTGGTTTATGAAACTGATTTAAAACATGAGAAATAACTATGTAGAAGTCTGGCATCGATTAAAAACACGAAAAAGGTGAAAATTAAATATTTAGGCTTCATAATACACATCATACATCTTTATCTTTTGCACTTTTACAAAGAGAAAAAAAGCGAAAATTTATTAGGTAATCTTATCTATGACATACTGTCACGGTGACAAAAGTCACCGCTGCGCGCACGCCTTTATTCGTCTTATTCGGCGAAAAGACTGCATTTCTTTTTTCGGAAGTTTACTTTCTTCATAACGTCTCTAAAATTTAAATATTAAAATAGGAACAGAATGTTTTACCATCCAGACTCAGTCCAATCTTATCAAATTATAATAAATTCAGCTGTGTCGTTCTCACGTGTCATTGACATGAACGTTTTTATTTCTAAAATTGATCGTTTCTCTAACTTAAACACTTTCCTGTGCAACATAATTGTGCATGACGTACGCCTTAATAATGGGTCACGGTTTAACAGGAACATGTTTGTGAATCATCGTCAGTACAGTACCAGTTGTTTGTGTGGCCACTATCTGAAAGAGTTGAATCAGTGCAGTGCGACCGAATACACCGAACGAGTTTGTATTTAACTTGCGAATATTCAATCGAACTCGGTTATCTTAATTGAATGTGTCGAATTAGCTCGTTTAATATTGTTCGGTAATCGACCAAATTGTGGCTTAATTTAATTAAAGTTGTGTAGGTGGTGGAGTGTTGTGACGGGAACAATATTAGGATAACCACGGTTGATTTTCGAAATAGTGCATGTGTTTAGACGTCACTGCAGGAAAGTTCTGGCGATACAGAGTTGGACGACGTAAGTTAAAATAGTTGGTATCACTAATTATATTTCTGATAGTAATGTGTCAAGTAGATTAGTAGAGAATCCTTTCTCTAGGTTCTAATAGAAATCGATATTTCGATTAATCTTTGAAATGAATACAGAAGCTTATGCGACTAAAAGCTGTGCGAACAAATCAAGATGGAAACGTGATAGAGTATATTCCTACATGCTTTTGATGATAGCATTACCTACTTTCCAATACTTATTGCTGTCCATAAAATTAAAAATCATATAAGCATTAATACTTACAAACATTTTTTTTACATTTCTTTTTATGAATTAATATTTTCCATGTGTTCCATGTGTTGTGAGACCGTGCATTATTAAGATTACATTGTCATTACAATGTACGAGTACATAAAGTGTAAAATTAATAATGCAATGGTCACTGTTAATGTATCAATGAAAGCAACTGTTTCACATGTAAACATGTACATGCGAACAATCATTGAGTAATTCAAATATTAAACCAACACTGGCCAAACGTTGGAGTATCCATAAATAATATTCCATCATTTAATCAGCAAAGACCAGAATTGCGGTGGCACGAGTGAACTGTCGTGTACTAGTGCGTGGACAGTGCTTAATTAATTAGTTAATGTATCGATAAAAATGCTTTTCACCACTTTTTATTGCTAATAGAGTAAAAAGCAGGGGTTATGGGATACCTATTTTATTTCTTTGAAGGCGATTAGCTTTAACCTGTTTGTTTCTTATTGCCATTTCTTTAAAGCACCAGCCCTTGTGAGGTACCAGTCGATGGGGGCTTTATTGATAAAAATCAATAGGTACCATTCAATAAAAATATTTTCTGTCACTGCGAACAATGATTGTATTCTGGGAATTGTTTTAACATTACTTGATTGTGAAATTGTCAATGAACTTGATATCAAGTCAAAGGAGGAAATGACAGGTATTGAAATGCGATTCCTACTTTGCGTCAAGCGCAAGTAATCTTGATCCAATAATTGCTGAGGCAAATCATGTACATAATTTAAAAATACATTTGGTTCATTGATAACCACTAAAAGAGAATGTTATTCATGCAATAGCTCGTTGATATCGTGTCTCCACATACTCTGTTTGTTTTAGAAATAAGTTATTCGCATCGATATCAATACCTGAAGTGATAGTAACTTCCCTAGTTGTAATTAAACCGGTGCGACGCCCGGCGGGCCGTTAAATGTATGCGTTTATTGCCAATATCACCGGCGTATACTCACTTACCTGTTTATTCGATCATGTTAATTTTTGTAACGTGCTAAGCGAAGGGATGTTTTGGAAATTGTCACATTAACATAACCTCATATTTATTCCTCCACCAAAGTTATCGGAGTAGTAACCGCAAGCTTAATAAATAAGGAAAAATACATTGACCTCGTTTAGCTGTAACTCGTAGACATAAAAATAATTACAGTCATCAGTGTGTAATTAAATTAAACAACACATGCGTAAGCGCAAGCAGGGCACAGTTCAGACGCATCGTAACACTTTTCACACAACAAACTATCGTCTATTTGTGTCACACTTCTGGACAACATAAAAACATTACTCTCATCAAAGAGTAATAAGATTCATATTACGAAAACACACTCAGCATTCAAGTCTGTGATTGATTTGATTTGAAATATTAGTCATCACCATCACAGTCTAGACTCTATTCTTGGAGATAGGTTATAAAGAATAAAGCTGCATTCGTAAACAATGATTAATACTCGTTTCCTGATATTAACGTTTGAATATTGCTTTAGGTGTCTGCCAAAATCCAGCAACTGCTGAACACGCTGAAGCGGCCTAAGCGTCGTCCATTACCTGAGTTCTACGAGGACGACGACATCGAGCTGGAGATCGCGGCGAACCCCAAGGACCCCAATGCCCCCAAGCCGGAGGGGGGCACCATGACCCCCGCGGTGGGGGAACAGCTGGTGGTCCCCGCCGGACTGCCGAGGAACCTGGAGGCGGCCCTGCAGAGATATGGCACGGCGTCGTTCAAGGCCAACGCTGCGACGGTGCTTGATCCGAATGGGAAACTGAGCAGCTCGCTCACTTATGGTAAGATTTCAGCAGTGATTTTAGGTAATTCGTCAAGATGTAAAGGCCTGTATACGAGTCCATTTGACAAGGATATTAATGGCCTGCTGCTGTTCTAACTAGTTGCGTTAGCTACTCGTATTTAATGTTTACAGTTCCCGAAATTATTTCGCAACAGATAGATTTAAATCAAACTTATAAATACGACGTTATTTAGGGTGGATTCGACCAAACAAGAGTAAATATTAATCTGAAAACATCATCAGTTTTGACATATTTCCCATACTGAAACTGTCAATGTGCCAGTTATACCAGGAGTTATTCTCGGATAAAAGTTTGGTCGAATCGGGCCTTAGTAGTATAAATAAATAATGCACATTAAATTCAAAAGCATCTTCTATCCCAAAAATAAATGCGATGCGGCGAGAATACGTGTTAATTTTACTGTTGTGAGGTTATCAATAGTTTTACTTAATAATGACTTCCACAGGCAAGCTCCTTAGTCGCTCCCTGAAGATCGCACACGCCATCCTGAACAGGACCTTCACAACCAAGAGCAGCAGCGGTGGCCCCCTGATTGGGGACAACTCCATTAAGCCCGGAGACAGGGTGGCCCTGGTGTACCCCAACAATGACCCCATCAACTTCATGTGCGCGTTCTATGGCTGTCTCCAAGCGGGAGCCGTCCCGGTCCCCATAGAGGTCCCCTTGACTAGAAGGGACGCTGGTCTCCAACAAGTGGGCTTCCTGCTGGGGTCTTGCGGCATCCAGTACGCGCTCACCTCTGACGCTTGCTTGAAAGGTCAGTCCAAAGTGAAATTCACTAGTCATTTGTTATTTAGTTACAGCTTGTTTGACAAATCGGCGGATGGGACAATTTAGTTTCATATGCATTTCAATGACGCTTTCATATCCTTAGGAAAATGGTTTACTGTGGTTTCACTGGTACATTTCCATCTAACTTTCCGTGATTGGATTCCTTGATTTGTATTTAACTTTCCGTGAAAAATGTTTAGATGTCACTTGTGAATTAACTTAGTGAGATAATAATAAACATACCTACTTAATTATGTTTTCCTCATGAATAATTCTATTAACTGATGAAGACGGTGAAATATTTTATAAATCTTAATTATTCATATTTTCCTGGCTTTCGCGATTAACGCCGATCATAATACTAAGTGCTAATATAAAAACTCCTTTACAGCCATGAGAGCTTGAATAATGTTTATCATTTAATTTAAATGCCGCTCCAGTTATTTGTACTGAAAACATGTTTTTTGCTCCACAAATCTCTCGCGGCATTAAAGAAGTGTTTAATTTGTATTTCCATAAATAAATTGACTTTACTCGTAAAAGAAGTTGGTATCTTGGCATCTCGTTTATCCTCATATTTTTATTGGTGTAACATACATTTTTGTTTTACGGCTTGCCATAAGTACCTAAAAAAACTATACACTGAACACGGTTTCTAACACGCACAATAATTATAAAAGCTAATTGTTCTTTTAATCCTGTGATAGAACTACACTACACATAATTTTATTTTTCGAAACGAAAAATAATTAATTAACCTCCTGCACAATCAAAAGCTTGTGGGCAGTGGAAAAGTGGCATGGGTGACCAAGGGTCTCCCCCCACCCACCCCTTCGATATATTAATAAGGAGACCGCGATGCATCGATATTTATTCGGCTATTAAAACCCATCAGTGATTAATATTACTTTGTAGATAAACGATTGTTATAGTAATTAATTATAGAACTACAACACCAACTAAGGATTGCGTGTTGATTCCATTGAGGATATGGTATGTAAAGACTCTATTTTGAGTACCTATCGTAATAGATGTCGAGAAAATACATGAACACAATATTGGCATGAGAGTTAGGAACAAACTATTAACCATTTTAAAGGGCAGCGACACTGCCGGTGTGATTATGACGCGACGCGTTTAATCTCATTAACGTTTAATCTCACAGTGCACCTCTCGCGCCTCATTGCCGCGCAAATACGGTTATTAAAACTATCAAACGGAAACATAATATCGCCGTCAAAAGTTACACTACACTACTAATAGATACAGATCACATAGCAGGGATCACAATAGATAGTAGACCAGAACCAGTAGCTGTAATATTAGAACTCCACTAATCTATAGTTCTAGCGTTTAAGTCAGGCAGTGCCTGAGGTGTGGGATCGGATCGATTTTGACATATTATGACGTGACAGAGCATAAAAATCAGAAGTCTCGCTGACATTTGACGTAACAAATAAAACCCACCCGTGCCGCCCCCATATATAGCTGACCCACGCTGAACTGTCCCACCAAACTCAATGACAGGGGGGCGCTACCATCGTTCAACTATATGGTTTCCAACATGGCAAAAATCGGAACCAGCGATCCGGTATTGACGGTGGCGCCCCACTGTCAATGTCATGCACAGGACAGTTCAGTATTTTGGAACTATACCTCAAGCGCTAGAACTATAAACAGTCACATAACTCAAATAAAACAAATGAATCAATCAGAAACAGTCACTTTAAAACAAAAGAAAAATACAATCATTCTCTTTCTTCTTTCACAAGGGTATCAAATTATTCTCTTTCTTCTTTCACTGTTTCTTCTTTTCTCTTCTCATTCACAAGGGATTCTCAAAATTTCCGCTTCACGAACCCCTGTTAGAATTTTCAGACGACAGCGAACCCTTTAACTAGCTAATTAAAATCCCCCTCTCCCCAAAAAAAACCTAAAACTGACTAACTAATAGGTATCAAATAAAAAAAAAATAAAGGGCCAAAGAAATGTCTTTTAATATTGATGCTGTTGCTGATGGTGTCCTAGTTTTTTGTCGCAAATGGAGTCAATTTTTAGGAGTAATTTTGGTCAATTTTAATTCTGCCACCATTACGTAAATCTTGTTGCGAACCTGCCGTCGGGGTCATTCGACGACTTTGAGAAACCCTGCTAACAGAATCATCTGCCCCAGGTCTGCCAAAGACGTCGTCCGGAGACGTGGTCTCCTTCCGCGGATGGCCGTCCCTGCAGTGGGTCTCTACTGAGAAGCTGCCGCGTCCCCCGCGCGACTGGATCCCGCCTCCGCGCCCCGCTGAAGACAGCCCGGCCCATATCGAGCACACATCTGCCGCTGATGGATCTGCCATGGGTGTCATTGTTACCAGGTCAGTAGAAAATCGTTGTTCTTTCTCCTTCTGTCCCCTTTTTGCCTTTCCCTTTCTTCCTCTTTCTCTCTTACCGCGTGCGTGGATCATCAAAACTTTTTCTCCCTCTCTTTTTCTCATCTCCCACCCTCTCGCGTTTTCTTCCCCTCTCCCCAATGCCCCCTTTTACCAATCACTCCCTCTTTATCCCTGAAGTCACAGGCTACTTTTAAATGTCCTGCAGTCACAGGCGACTTAAATGCCTCAATCGGAGTCGGAGCCATGACCGTGACAACTCCTTGCTAAGAATCAAAGCTACGGCCTCCATTACGGACTTTGTTATCGAAAACACTAATTCGAAGTAATATTGATTTGTAACAAATTGAAACAATTAGAACAGATAAACGTTTAACTTTTTTGCATTCCAACTCCCAAACATTTAGGTGTTTGTAACAACTACACCGCACTAGCGCACCGAGATCTGTCACTTTTTATCCAGGTACCCTGCACAAAGCCATGATTTTCTGTTAGCGATTTATTTATTTTGCGTGTTCTCCGTTAGCATTGTTACGTGTTAGTCCAGCCGCTTTGCATAGTTTGTGTCGCCCACAAAACCAATAGGAGGGTATTATTAATACCATTGTGTAGTTTTCCAAAATACCCGCCGCCGCGGCGGTGGCTGCAATCTCTGGCGTTTCGTTCTATCAAATTGGTTTTGTTTTGACGCATTCTGTCCGGTTTTATTCTTTGTTATCGAATACTATCTATTAAGGTAGGTACTCCATAAAAAAACAATAGGTGAGTTTTGATATTGTAAAATGTTTCAAACAAATATTGCGGAACTATATTGGGTTAATAAAGTCGTCACTGAAAACAAAAATATTGGGTGCGTTTGGCAAAAAAATAACGCTTGGATGCGCTTGCAAGCGCTGAGAACTAACTAGGTATACAGTTGTCGGCGAGGACACGTTTGCTAACTTCAATAGTGACTTGTTTCATTTATTTTTTAGCAGTGACAGCGCTGTCACTGTCACTAAAACCGCCATTTGCTTACAAGCGCTTTTTTCCGCTTGCCCTTAATTCTGTAGTTTTCGTCCTTGCAATAGCTTGAAGAAGATTTTAAAGATTATTACGACTCGCGTGGGTTGTTTCGAATAGGAAATCTTCGTTACAAAAGTAAAGTAAAGTTTTCTCGGTATTAAAATATTGAAATTCAAATCAAAAGTTTCAATCTTTGCTTGTATGTAATTGGGATGATGATTGGGTAATGAAGTAGAAATTCTATTTAGTCATTCAGACAGATAATAAAAAAATATTGGACACGTATTTTTTCATTTCTTTTTTCATAATTGAATCAGTACAGTATTAAATTGAGTTGAATTGTCGCGTGCCGTTGTAATACGCATTTAAAACAATAAAGTATATTATGTAAAGATGAACCATTTTTTCAATCTACTATTTGAGGTGTCTCATTTCTCCCTCTAAACTAGCCAGCCACTAATTGCGTGGCGTGTGCCAACACTTTGTCTCTCAAACTGTTTGTATGGAATCCCTTTTTAATTGCCACCCGTCATTCAGGTGAAACGTCCGCGGATTTCATAGCGCGGCGCGTTTTCGATTTGCGACGCCCGTAACGAGTTCATTGATTGCTTTTTGTCAGCTCTATCGAAGCGTTTAATATTTGTCAGTTTCGTCAAAACTCGGTTCCGTTATTAATTTTTGAAGTTAAAATTCAAAACCATTCACCTTTTGAATAGTTAGGAGTTTAGTAAAATCCTTTCTTAACGGATGCCTACGTCATAACATCTACCTGCATGCCAAATTTCAGCCCGATCCGTCCAGTGGTTTGGGATGTGCGTTGATAGATCACTATGTCAGTCAGTCGGTCACCTTTGAGTTAAATGAGTTTGAAAATAAAGGACAATGTTCGTTCTCCATACATTGTTCGCCGTTAGATCAACAGTGCCGAAATAATACTTTCTAGGTTCTAAATGTCACAAATCTTTATGTAAGAACAATTATTCCTGGCGGACCAATTCTATAAACTTATTGATAGCAATATTGTTATCATAACCTCTTACTTACTAGTATTGTATTATATTATTTTATGCACATCGATTTGGGAGATGTTCTGTATTGTAGTTGTCGCAGCCAAATTGTATTATAATATTGGACGGGTTTTGGAAATAGCTCGGCGTTCCACTTTTATGATTTACTTACTTACATTTTGCACGTAAATAAATAACATGAATCCTATGTTTACTTTCCACTCTTGACATTTAACACGTGACTTACCAAACTAACTATCTCCATGGTTACCGTCTTAGTCTATGCATGACTAGGGATTGAACAACTTTTAATTGAATATTATTAACAATTCTCGATAATTATTATCGATTGAAAAATATTCGGTATTTGAATCGAAAGATATATTCAATTTTATCAATATCAAAATATTCAATTTTAATAATAAAATAAATATTATTTACTACCACCTATGAAATGTTCTAAAAATTGCCTGGAGCGCTCCCCCAATCCTGGGTTTTTCCTTTCCAAGCTGAGATGATATCATTTTGGTTCTATCGATACATTATAAAGGTACTTAATATTTGAAATGTATTACCAATTATTGTTATAAGCATTTTGAGCGAATAAAACTTTCAATTCTATTAGAACTTTAGACATTTCTCTCACTTTAAGCGGCATTGGATTTTTCATCGAATTTTGAAACTGTAACAGATATATTAAAGATGATCCCATATTGTTGTCATTGTCTATATCAGTGTTATGATCACAATTCTTTTTATTTTATTCATGACCTTCGACCAGTTGGACACATTTAGATAGCTTCTTGTAGTATCGTGCAATATATTTTTAACTTTTAATTAAAATCTAGTCATACTGTAGCAATTTGGACGATTTATTTTATTTACAAGATCGGTATCTTATTGTCTATGATGACCGCAGTCAACATCACTATTACATGGATTCCTAACAATGAAGTACGGCATTGCCTTGTGCCGATTTTACATAGATTTTATCGACACAAATTATGGAACTTCATAGGATATGGAGCAGGCCACGCCCTAAAATGTCCGGATGTCGTCATAGTATTATGGAATACATATAAAATACTTTTATTATTTCATTTTTTAATCCTCAAGTGTCCGTTACAATCTAATTAATATTTAAGTATTCAAAAAGTAAGAGATTAATTTTGATACTTTACTGCTGTGCCCAGGAATCTAAGGCGGTTTCTGACAATGTCCTTTGTGCGTTACATACGGTCGCATCGAAACACCTTAATCTTCCCCTTACTTACAAAAAACTGTACATGCAGTTGTTAAAATTGAATAGGTATATCAATAAAATATTTTTCATTTTTTCATTTTTCATTTTTTTTCATATCTATAGCCATATCTCTACACAATATAATTATTGCATAATATCGATGTCCCTTCGAAGGTCACTTTGAATGCAAACCCCCCTATCTCCGGGTCTTAGTGGCCACTAACAGGTGGTGGCCACCTGTTATGTAACGTCTTTAAACACAGGGTGTGGATATAAAGACTACACTGATAGGCAAAACCACCTTTGTTTGTCACCTGTCATCCGCTTTGCAATGGAGGGAGGAGTCGAACCTTAATTTCGAACTCCTCCTATGTTCTTCTGATTAATTTCGTTGCGGGTCCAATGACAGTTTAACTTTCTATGTTTGGTTTTTATGGTGGTCAAGCTGTAGATCCTGGCTACACAGGAGTTGCAGTGGTGGGAACGAGAGGTAGAAATAGTCCCGATTTGATAGGCAAAACCAGTTACTAAAAATTCCAGCCATTGTTTTCCCACTGATAAATCTGTAGCTTAAACGAATTTCGGAGAGTAATACCTAATCAATAGTGACGTTTCTCATATCTTGTACAGTGAGCGTCAATAAGTTCGTGATATCCAAAACCA
The DNA here is from genome assembly GCF_963855985.1 of Ostrinia nubilalis. Lineage (NCBI taxonomy): Eukaryota > Metazoa > Arthropoda > Insecta > Lepidoptera > Crambidae > Ostrinia > Ostrinia nubilalis. The sequence continues at coordinate 21,737,402 of NC_087119.1, read as the reverse complement.
GTCAAAAAGTTCGCAACATGTCTTTGTTGTGTTGTAAACTTTTTGGCCACTTTGGGTGACACGAATTATTTGACGCTGGATGTACACAAAATTGTTGAAAACTCGACCAGACTAGACTGGTTGGTTTATAGCCGCAAATAATTGAATCGATGTCTAACAAGATCCTTTGCACTTTGGCGATTTAAAAATACGTCTCTTACAGAAAATTATCAAATTAGAAATTGTGGGTTCCTCGTACAAAGTTTCAACCCCATACCACTTTTTTTTTGCGATCAATAATCACTTTGTGAAAGTTGGTAGTTTGTGGCTTTGTTGGGTTAAACTAACCGAATAACAAACAGCGTATTTACACGTTTACAGTAATAATAAAATATAAATTTCAACTAGTCATTTTGGTATTATTTCGAGCAGAATAACATATTCAAAGAGGTATGCTATTGTACTTATTGTCAGTTTCTCGAATAGCCTACAATAACTTGATACCGGCGTGTTACGTAATATCTCGTATATTTTATGCGCACAATCGATGCATCCAAGTGAATATGAACATGTTTTGCTCCTAGGGTTGCCAGCTAAAGCCGGACATGTTTGGCTTTTTACGGTCTTGTCCGGCCAAATATTGTATTGGCCGGCCTGTCTGGCTTTTTTTAGGTTTTTCATGTGGCTGCCGCGCTAGGCGAAAGTCGAGCTACAGAATAATATCAAGGGCACGCATCAGGATGTTGGGAAACCGTTGATGATAGTCTCACTCGTAAGCTATGACCAGTAAGCACCCAACCGTGACCAGTCCAGCTTTTAGGGTAAAGTGTCCGGCCAAATGAAGCACAGAGTCCGGCTTTTGTGTTTTTGGACCTGACAACCCTATTTGCTCCCTGATGCCTGATTATAAGTTTATTTACGAATTATTATTTATAATGATTCCATTTTGTTCGTTGTATATCAATAAAAAAGTAAAAAACCGGCCAAGTGCGAGTCGGACTCGCACACCGAGGGTTCCGCCGTACAAACGTAGCGGTTTACAATTTATGACGTATTAAATCAAATTACTTACTAGATATCGTAGTAGTCTTTAAGTTTTGATTCCGTTGTGAGTAGTGGCGAATTTCAAAATATGCGGTATGATTATAGGTAGGCCTAACTACCTACCTAGTACCTACCTCAGCGTTTTGAATTTTTGCGTTGATTTAGAATTTTTCACAGTTTAGAGGCAATTAGATTTAAGAAGTGTTTGATATGAATTTCAACTTTAATTATCTCTACGCGTTCATGTGAAAAGGGGTAGGTAGTAAGTTTATAATTATTAAAAAAATATTTTATGTCATGTAAGCAAAAATAATATTTTAATATTTTATGTAACTTCAAATTTATCATTTTCGCAATTTTTCCTTTATCTGTACTATATAACGTTGCTTCGTGCCGAATTTCAAGATTCTGAGTTCACGGGAAGTACCTTGTAGGTTTTGATTCCCTAGCGTGTGACGGAAATTCGTCTAAGGTGTCGGTATAAACTGCTGTATCTTTTGATCGCGTTAACTTAGAAGTTTGATTTTTTCACTGCTTAAAGGGACAATAGATCTGAGTATTTCATGTGAATTTCAGCTTGATACGTCCACGCGTTCTTAAGATAAAGGGTCTTGACAGACAGACAAACGGACAACAAAGTGATCCTATAAGGGTTCCGTTTTTTCCTTTTGAGGTACGGAACCCTAAAAAACCATAAAGAATTATCAAAAAGCAGTGGCAGTTTTGCCAGCAACACAGGTAAGTATTATTAAAAACACAATCTTAACCTTGCTCTTAATTTTCTATTACGTCATAAGATAAAAGGGATATACATAAATTTCCATGGAGTCGACGTGAATCGCAGAATACTAGAATATCAATTTGATATTTATAGGCGAGTCGACATAAAATTCTACGATTCCATAAACCTACATAGCTGATATTTTGTAAGCCCATAAGGACTTGATAGAAAGGGCACAGATAAAGAAATTCTTAGGTTTATAGTTATGTTTTGAAAGGGGCATAAAAAGTTAATCGATTAAATTTGGTAGGTATGATACAAAAATAACAGTCATAAAGCATTATCTACCAGTCCCCAATGAAAAACAAAAGTCTGTTGTTTCGAGTAAACGAGTTTAAAACCTAATGAACGTTCAACAAAACAATTGACAAACGATTGTATTTCAATCATTTAAACTAGCCTCACCTTTAACTTTACAAAACAGTTTTATTGAAAAGAGATTCTAATAACAGCTATCCGCAAAGGAAAGTGGCATTTCAATGCTTACTGGCTTCCTATAGTAAGCCAAATTTGAAGTGTTAATGCACAGTAGTTTTTGAGTGATGAGGAGTCAAAAGTGGCTCAAAGTGATTCGTCTAAATATACGCACGGTGTAGTCCCCTCGCTGGAACTAGGCTTAACATGCTCTCGCATGTCTAGAATGATTGCTTAATGTTGATTTAGTCGATTTTCTCCTGATGGGAACATGTAAGACAAAAATAAAATTTCCAATATTACAGACCTTCTAGAGCAGATGCCGCGAAAACTATACAATTTATAGAAAAACTTGACTATCTCATCTGTAGCAAATTGAATATGCTTTTCTTGGTTCAAAGTAGTCATGTCACTAGGACGCATAGTTTCCGAGGATTAAGCGAAAAACCGAAAAGTGGCACCTTTAAACCCCCCTCTCCCCGCCGGCTCAAGGGCTAAGGGCGGGGACTTTTGCTATGTTCACCTCCTAACTAGTCTAAATAAAGTCCTGAAGTCAGAAATTGTGTTCTACAGTTTTCCATCTATAATGCTTTATTGACTGGACTAGCTGTGCGATTGGTTTCCAATTGATTCCGCACCGAGTAATAGGATTTTTCTGATAACATCTCCCCGTATTTCTATGTTATCTAGAAGTTCTTTTGTTTCAGGCTTCACGTCACAGGATCGATTCTAGAGAAGTTTATTTTATGTTTGAATCGTCTTTATTCTTCCATCCAAAACATTTTCAATGCTCTTATTAATACTGAATGAGATGCCTCAGTATTAAGCTTGAAATGCTGTCAATGTCGCCTAGCTATAACTAGCGCGTGTGTCGTAACAATATCAAAACGTATTAAAAACGTTATTTTGCTTTTACCAAATGTCTACTACATTTTGAATTAGGCCTATAATAAAACAGTTTGTTTGCTCACTTCAAGTAACTTATCCATCAGGAAATTAAAAGTAACCTAACTACAATATTTAAATAGTAGCTTTCAAGTTTCAATCAACGAAAGAAACCATATAGGTAATAAACACCAACCATTAGGTATGTCTCTACCTTTCTCAAAGTTTCGATTTAAGCTCATTCAGGGAAACTTTTGTTTAGAAAAGAACGAGGAAAAGCTTTACGTCTAATTTGATAATCCCCTTTGTTAGAGAGTTAACTCCACGTTCATTAACCTTTTAGAAAGACGAGGCCTATATGGCATTTCTCTCAATTAAATTCCCCAATGTAGGAAAGTTTATATGAATTCGGTTAAAAATATACGTTTAATATTTAATGAGAGAATGTTTCGTAGACTTTCAAAGGAAGAATATAAAGTTTGACAAACTTTTTGTAAACTCGGAAAGTTCTAATAAACTTACACATTCACGCAAAACTAGTCGAAACCTGATGAAATAAAAGTAAACATTACGATCGCAAGCTCGTTACGAACGCGAGCGAAGTCTGCATAGTTTGAAACTCCGACGTAGTTCGTACTCGCGGGCCCGATCGGCGCGAAAGTTCCCGATCGCTGCACCGACACAAGTTGCAGTGTTTGATAAACTTTGTCCGAATGCACCAACTTCCTGAGAGCACCACTGCGGACGTGTAGCGCCATCTATCGTGCCTGCAAACCGGGCATCTCACAAATCACCAACCATCACAGTTCCACGATTATCACTTCAGAACCTAAACGAAAACCTAACAGTATTGGACCGAACATGTAGATGTCGTTTATCTGAATAACCAATCGGTTCGCCCACCGATTGTGAACAGATGCGCCCGTTGCATAATCGTACCGGCAAAATGCACTAGGTGGCGCAAAATATCATCAGAACTGGATTCTTACCTAGTTCCGATTTGGAACCTAGATTATTTTAAAGCTCTGATATCATATCGTTTCCTATAACAAACGACTAATCGTAGAAATACTTACAAAAGGTTTTGTATTGGGAACTTATGAAACTTCAGCCTGAAAGTAATTTTACGCTAATATTTTACGCTAATATTTTAACTGTTTTCCTTACCGTGTCTTATTATGAACAAGTCTAAAATTAGTTAGCAAATGAAGTTGGTATTGCATGATTATTTTATTAATATTTCAATTTAAACGCGCAATAACTATGACATATGATTGACTGACGTATGTTTCAGTAATTCATTCACGAAAATTATAATCAACATGCAAATATTTTATGCAATGAAAATTTCCTTTTGTTTGAAATATTTTTATATTAACTATGCTAATATTTTAAATTGGTGTCTTCTTTTTTTGTTTCCCTGTAATGTTTCCAAAATGAACAACTAATGGGATTATGAAACTACTATACTTTATGCAATATTTCCAAATATCAAGAGATACTTTTGTAAAGTGGCAAGAAATACTATAGAGTTTTCGTAGTCTAGATAAATATGGTATATTTAATTAACTGCCACCACTGTTAAACACGAGAAACATTATTCTTTAAGACCTTGCAAGCCTGTGCTTTTCAGAGCTGCGATGCACTTGGCCTGGATATGATCGCTAGGTGGCGCCACTTGCTCTTAAACTGGATTATTTATATTTTCATAACTTCAGCCATATGTCACAAAGTTACTGTATACAGTGGCTTAGAGAAAAACTATTAAAGTGGTCGCAGCAAAAATATAATTTCTCTATGTAAAATGGAAGGTAATTTACTACATAAGTTCGTTATCATCAGCGAATAACGATATACAAATACATGCTTTTAAACTCGAAACAGATATACATGGTTTGTTCTAACTTAATACATATACATCTCATGTTATTCGGGAACACCAACGCTCTTGAATGAACTCTTGCCACGATAAACGTATGTATTAATGTTCTGTGGTAATGTTGTGTTAACTAAATTACGAGTAAATATAAAAAAAATCATCACTTCTGTCTTCAAGTAATACCACAGAATAATAATAAGTACTACGTACGTAAAGTAGTACGTGAGTCAATTCTCGCTCATATGTGAGTGCCATCGTGCGTGTTTTGTTTTCGATGTAAACTCGCGGAGATGAACAGACCTGGTAATACTGTTTCTTTGTTAATAAGTATTATGCTTTTTTATTCGAGCCATGTGCGTGTACGTAATTATGGATGTTATGAAACACTTTTTTGCATCACAGGTGTTTGAATCGAGCTTTTGTAAGAGTTATAAGATGGCCAAATAATAGTGTTAATGCATTCACCTAAGGAAACCTCCAAGACTACTTTGTTAATTTGAAAAATCAATGTCAATTATGCGATGATCGAATCGCATTTAAGTAAAATCATAATGTTTGTAGCTATCATAACAATTCTAGCAATATGTATGTTGCTCCAAAGAGGTTTTCTCCGCCACTTCTCGCTACCGACATGTTATATTTAGTATCCCTATAAGTCCCATGATTTTGGTGAATTTTGGTTACAGGGATAGATTGAATCTTGAAGGATACTACTTTTTATCGCGAAAATTAATTGGTGATAGATATGTAATAAGAGGCAAAGTTTGATAGGGATCATAACAATGATCCCTAAAGAGCGCTAAACATAGTGCCGTTGTTTCAGACATTTTGTGACTGACCTACAACCACACAAGCTACTAATAGGCTATTTCCTAAAAAAAAAAACTTTTAGTCCGTCAATGATATTAACAAAAAATATTGGGCACGTATACAGGGTGTTAGGTAAATGGGTATATGAGCCGACACTAGCCCATGTTAACATGGGCATATAAATGGTATGGTGAAGTCAGAAATTTGACTTTATCATTTTATTTTTTTTAATTTTCATACAAAATATTTTTTATAAAATCCGATTTGTATGAAAATTTAAATAATTAAAATTATGTTATCTATTTTCTGACTTCACCATACCATTTATATGACCATGTTTACATGGGCTAGTGTCGGCTCATATACCCATTTACCTAACACCTGTATATTTTATTTGCCAATAAAACAACTTAATACGAAGTTATGATGTGTAGAAGTTCCGCGTGACGTCACAAAGTGCTACACTTTAAGCACGCCTTGACGTCACGGGCCTCTTCCTTTGAACTTTGGCGCGCTTTATTCATTAGTTTAAAAAAGTGAAAAATACTTTTCGATTATTTTTTTATAATTTATTAACCTAATTCAAACTGCTGCTTTTTTCAAACCCAGGAAATATCCGTTAACTTTAATTAAAATTTGTCCTTACAGAGCATCGATGCTGGCGCACTGCCGCATGCTCTCTGTGGCTTGCAACTACACAGAGGGCGAGCACATGGTCTGCGTGCTGGACTTCAAGCGCGAGACCGGGCTGTGGCACGCGGTGCTGTCCAGCGTCCTCAATGGGATGCACGTCATCTTCATCCCCTACGCGCTGATGAAAGTCAGCCCGGCCTCCTGGATGCACATGATCACCAAATACAGGTACAGGACTATTCCCACCTCTGCGATTTTTTTTAAAGACTAGCTTTCCGCCCGCGGCTTCGCCCGCGTAGAATTTTGTCTGTCACAGAAAAACAATATCGCGCGCGTATTTGCTCACCGTTTAGACCTACCCTGGACTACGACAAACATTTTAAAACCAAAATCAGCTCAATCGGCCCAGCCGTTCTCGAGTTTTAATCAGACTAACGAACATCAATTCATTTTTATTTATATAGATTATTAGTATTTGTATTGCACAAATTACTGATAATCCCGCTAGCCCCTCGTAGTAAGCTAAATATGCTTGTGTCACGAGTGAGCTCACCACAATAATCGAGCGGCGGCGGGATTCGTACCCGCGTTCCCCGGATCACGAGTCGGTCAGTCCGACCCCTTCATCGTTCGGCTATCGTGGCTTTCGTGGCTTCAGCTTGACCTCCAATAAAAACCGAACTACTTTAAGATGCATGTCATCTTCATCACCTAAGCGCTGATGAATGTCAGCCCTGGCCTGGATGCACATGATCACTAAGTACAGGTAATGGAATTCACACGATGATCACCAAATACCGGGAATGGAATGCACTTCAAGCACGAGACCGGGCTTTGACACGTGGTGCTGTCTAGCGCATATCATGATCATTGATCACCAAATACAGTGGCCTAATAGACAGTTTGACACCATACCCCAATAATTCGAAACCACAACTATTTTAAAAAGACCCTTCATTCTGGTCTTAAAAACTTAATTAATTTTAAATTACCTGTAAATCACGATTTTTTTTCGCATTGTTATTGAAAAAAGTAGTTTGATTGAGTAGACAAAATAGTGATGTCACTTGCTTGTAGTGCCATACAAAATCTATGGGAGAGTTCCGTTTTGACAGTTTTAAAAAGTACGTCAATCGATTGGTGGTGTCAACATGTCTATTGACGTAACAAAACTTCAACGACATGCAAGCGATTTGATCGCTGGAGTCGCTCCCTATTATTTTTGAAGTAGTTTTCTGGTACCTACTTACCTCCGTAATGATTCGGCAAAATGCCAAAACTAAAATATGAAGACAATTATCGCTCTTGATGATGAATTATCATATATTAAATGTACTGATTTCTTTTGATTGATGTGGAAATTAAATTGTTTGACTCAGTGGTAAGTGAAAATATATTTTAAATCCAATGAAAAGAGTCACATTAAATATTTATAAAGATAACATTGCACGCACGCATTATACAAATAGTAACTTTCATACTTGAATTCCTTTAGTATTTGGCCGCAGTCATTGATTGATATCGTATTGTATGTTTTGGTATTTTATTTGATTGATTTTCCCGGTTGACGACTTTTCCAGACAAAAGTTCCCAGATTCCGGTTGGTGAAGCAGTCACCGATTGTTTTCTGATATTCCTTACTGTTTTACTGTAAAGAAAAAAATTGGAAACTTCTCCATTATCACAGAAGAAGTAGGAAGATAATTTGAACCTTAAAACAAACGATTTAAATAGTGTATTAGTTATAACATCATTTTGTTATCCACAGGGCGTCGGTGGCCATCGTGAAGTCACGTGACCTCCACTGGGGGCTGCTGGCCACTCGTGACCACAAGGAGATCGCGCTGGGCTCGCTGAGGATGCTGCTGGTGGCTGATGGAGCCAACCCCTGGTCGCTGTCATCTTGTGACCAGTTCCTGTCAGTGTTTCAGAGCAAAGGTATGAGCTCAGTATTCAGGTTGGAGGACAAAACGCAAAATGTACTTAATCTTACTGGGTTCGCTGAGGACGTGGCTGATGGAGCTCACCCCCGGTCTCTATTATCGTGCGACCAGTTCCTCTCGGCATTCCAGAGCAAAGGTATAAGTTTAGTTTGGAAATTAAAGGAAAAATGTGACCAGATCAGTCCCAGAACTCCCAGATGTGCACAGAAATTTAACTGTAAAAATCCCAATAACTTTTAACACATCTTTTCCTTGACATGTGTTTATCATATTCATCGTCATCAGAGTGTTTAGTATCTTCCACAAAACCACAATCAAATCTAAATATATAAAAGGAGAAACTGACTGACTGACTGACAGATCAACGCACAGCCTAAACGGCTAAACGTAGGCACTTGAAATTTGGAAGGGACGTAGTTTAGGTACCGTAGAGGTGCACTAAGAAAGGAATTCCCGAAATTACCACGGGAACGGGAATTAGCGGAAAAATCCTTTTGTATGAAAAATCTAAACCGCTTAAGTTAGATGCTTGAAATTTGGCATGCAGGTACCTTAGTAAACTTAAAACTTAGTTACAACAGGATATTGCAAAATTCCTACGGGAACGGGAGTTAACCGCTGAAGATAGATGAAGGGGGTAAAACGGGATCCACGCGTACGAAGTCGCGGGCGGCCGCTAGCTATCATCTATCTATCTATATAAATAAAAATGAATTGATGTTCGTTAGTCTGATTATAACTCGAGAACGACTGGGCCGATTGAGCTGATTTTGGTTTTAAAATGTTTGTCGTAGTCCAGGTCTAAACGCAGTGGCGGATTTACAAAATTGCCGCTAGTAGGCCATTCAATTTTTGCCGCCCCTACTGACTTTTGAAATTCAATACGTTAGTTAATCCCGTTATTAGTATGATTGTGAACTTAATGATATTTCTGTCAGTTACTAGATTATTATTGCAACCCGCTATGTACTGAAGAGTTTAATGTTGACCTAAAAACAGCAGCATGTACTAATCATAAGGTGGGGAAAGACATGACTTAAAAATACCTACAATACAGTGTGAGTCACGTTAAAGTGTACATATGAAAATAGATGAAACTAGACCTATTTTTATCGACAAAAAAGAGGTCAAATTTTTTTTGAGATTTTTTAAAAAAAAATTATCGAATTTTTTTTCTTCCAATTACTTATTGTAAAGAAAATGTAATTACTTTTAAACTAAGCGGTATATCCTGATAAAATAAAAACAGTAATAATGCTAAATAACAGGCGATACTGAAAAAATACATAAACTACCCAGAAAATGCCAACAAATAATAAAAAATGAGACTTTTTGAAAAAAATCTGCTTAAAAATTCGTATTTTTTTGGTTATTTGATAAATTTCTCAAAAAAATATCCCTATAACAGGTGGTTTTTATTACTTTGTATTATTCTCTATCGTATTATCTTTGTAAAACCAAAAATCGCATGTCTCAATCCCTATCACAACGTTTGCAATTATTGTTTGAACTATGCCTCTCCGGGCGCGCCATTCAACGCTTCGTTAACAACGAAACTGAAAATGGCTCTAGATTTGTAATTTTGATAAAGACAAGTTGTATTTCAAATAAAAACAAAAGATTTCGAAGTAAAATAAGCATTTTAGTTAAAATTAAAATTGTCTCTACCTGTAGCGGAGAATAATGTTGTGGCAGGCCTTTGTTCAAACGATCATAGCAAATGTTGTGATAGGGATTGAGACATGCGATTTTTGGTTTTACAAAGATAATACGATAGAGAATAATACAAAGTAATAAAAACCACCTGTTATAGGGACATTTTTTTGAGAAATTTATCAAATAACCAAAAAAATACGAATTTTTAAGCAGATTTTTTTCAAAAAGTCTCATTTTTTATTATTTGTTGGCATTTTCTGGGTAGTTTATGTATTTTTTCAGTATCGCCTGTTATTTAGCATTATTACTGTTTTTATTTTATCAGGATATACCGCTTAGTTTAAAAGTTATTACATTTTCTTTACAATAAGTAATTGGAAGAAAAAAAATTCGATAATTTTTTTTTAAAAAATCTCAAAAAAAATTTGACCTCTTTTTTGTCGATAAAAATAGGTCTAGTTTCATCTATTTTCATATGTACACTTTAACGTGACTCACACTGTATATGAACACAGACAAAATAATGTGTGGTCAGTAAACATTGTTTTTGTTACATATTTTTTATTGCACATAGCAGTTTAAAACAAATACAGACAATTTCTATTGAAATATAACATGTTAACAATCCAGTTATTGGTGACAGACAATGAGATCAAATAAGTTTTACATTATTTTCTTGCGAGATTTTAAATTTGCAAAATTATTAATTATATCGTCGTATGAAATCTTTTTCATAAGTTCTGACTCTATGCACAAAAGAGATAAAGCATTAAGCTTTTCTTGGCTTAAACTAGATCGTAGATAGTTTTTAACCCGTTTTAAGCAAGAAAAGCTTCTCTCACCTGAACAATTTGTCACCTGTGTGCACAGAGCCATGCGAAGTGCTATATCCAGTATAATTAGCTAAGAACTACTTAAAGGTAAACAGAAAGACCAAGGCTTGGTAAAACAGGGTGGCTCAGAAGAAAAATCACTTTTGAAAATTCAAGGAAACGAAAACTGTACATTTTTATAGAACTTTAACTATTGCAATTTAAAGAAAATTTAATGCAATTTATTTTTAAATTTACCTTATTAAATTCCATCGCCCAGGAGATTTCCTTGACGCTTACAACATTCGATCAACATACATCAAAATCTTGAAATGCGTTCGTTAGAATTACCTCGAAACCTATTTTCAATTTTTTGCCGAATGCTCAGCTTCAGTTGCTGCATGGTTGTTGGATTATAAAAGTATACTCTATTCTTAATGTAACACCACAAAAAATAATTTTCTGGAGTGAGATCAGGGCTTCCTGGTGGCCAGGAGATGTCACCCCTGCCTGAAATATTTTTTTTGTGGGAACATCTCTTACCATCTAAATGCTCTCATTTGGAGTGTGACACGTAGCCCCATCTTGATGAAACCAAGTGCTCCGGTCATAACCTTGCGAATCTTGCAGCTTTGAAATCAAAAAGCTTTTCAGCCTACCAGTATAGCGCTCTCAAAAATTAATCATCCTTTCAACGCAACAAACCAATTAAGCAGTGGTGAAATCTCAATGCCTCTAAGAAGCGCTAATCTCATTCCAGCAGACTTCTTTTTGTGGGGTTACCTTATGAGCAGAGTATACTCTAATAATCCAAAAACTCTGCAGCATTCATCCATCCTGAATCAATTTTGAGGTAACTCTAAGGGCTCCTGCACACGACGCCGCCACCGCGCCGCCGCCGCGCTATCGCCGCGCCGGCCGCTACACTGTTCATAGGTACGCACCGAGTAAAACCGCCGCCGCGCCGCCATCAAAGCATAATTTCGCGCGCGGCGCGGCGGCGGCGCGGCAGCGGTGTTCACGCGGCGCGTATAAACAGTGCAAAGGCGCGGCACGGCGCGGTAGCGGTTTAAAATTTTGATGTATGTTGACCGAATGTTGTCAAGGGAATCACATGTAGTACGATAAAATTTACAAAAGATAAAAGGTAAATTTTAAAATAAATTGCACTAAATTTCCTTTAAATTGCAATAGCTAAAGTTCTACAAAAATGTACAGTTTTCGTTTCCTTGAACTTTCAAAAGTGAATTTTCTTCTGGGCCACCCTATAAAACAATATACCTACACGAAGTTGTGGAGAGATGGTACTCGTGCTAGGCTCCGAAGATCCTGTGTTACGAGTTTTTTTATTTTTTTATTTTTATTGAAACGCTATTGGAATATTTTAAAATTCATGATCACATATGTATGTACCTAAGTATATATTACAGTGCGTTTATTAATCGTTTATTTATTTATATGGATTGTGTATACGTATAATTATAATTTTTTTTCCTGTAAAAAAAAATTAGCTAAATTTGCCGCCCCTCTAAATCTGCCGCCCTAGGCACTGGCCTACTTGGCCTATTGGTAAATCCGCCACTGTCTAAACGGTGAGTAAATACGCGCGCGATATTGTTTTTCTGTGACAGACAAAATTCCACGCGGGCGAAGCCGCGGGCGGAAAGCTAGTCCAAACATATGACTCGTGGTTGTAAGTCCCGAAACATAAGGAGACATCTAAAGAGCCCCTAAAGGCTAGCTTTTTAATATAGTAACAATGGTTGTAAAGACAGTTCTTTACAACCATTAATAAACCATTAATTTAAACCATAAATATCAAAGATATTTCATTCACTTCACTGAACATCATTTTTTTATAGGTGTGCGCGGCGATGCAATCTGCCCATGCGCATGCAGCAGTGAATCTCTGACAGTGTGCGTGCGCCGCGCGGGGCGTGGCGGGTCTTCCGCGGGGCGTGGCGTGCTGTCCATGTCGGGGCTTTCGTACGGCGTCGTCAGGGTGGACGCTGAGAATTCGCTGACGTCATTGACGCTGCAGGACTGCGGGCAGGTCATGCCTTCGTGTGAGTAACTGATGTTTTGATAATTTATAACCTTAAATCCTGTCATGTTTGGTTTCAAAATGCGAGCACAAGTGTGTTAAGTTACAAAAAAAAACTAATAAAGCATTTGGATTTTATTAATTTTGAAGTGTGGAGCTTTGTATTAAGTAGCTAACCAAACAATATGATGAGTAACATCATAACTTGTTTTTACCAACAGGCGTAATAGTGGTCGTGAAGATGGAGGGTCCCGCATTCCTCTGCAAGACCGACGAGGTTGGCGAGATATGCGTGCTCTCCGGAGCCACCGGGTCTGGCTACTGGGGCCTGCCAGGCCTCACCAACACCGTGTTTAGAGTGAGGCCGCTCGATGCTGACGGCGACCCGATAGGCGAGGAGCACTATGTGAGGAGCGGATTGTTGGGATTCCTTGGGCCGGGTGGTGAGTATTTTTTTTATTGCATAGTGCTACTGAGGCCTTCCGGAGGCTATGCTCGGAGTTTCCCTGCGTAATTGAATCAGAAATGAGATCCGTAGAAGAACCAGAGTGACTGACATAGCCCGCAAAATCGCTATAATCAAGTGGCAGTGGGCGGGGCATATAGCTCGTAGAGCTGATGGCCGCTGGGGCAGGAAAGTTCTTGAGTGGCGACCACGAGCCGGAAAGACGTAGCGTGGGCAGGCCTTCCACTAGGTGGACCGACGATCTGGTGAAGGTCGCGGGAGGTGCCTGGATGCGGCGCAGGACCGGGCTTTGTGGAAATCCTTGGGGGAGGCCTTTGTCCAGCAGTGGACGTCTTTCGGCTGAAACGAACTGAGGCCTTTTTGTTTCTTTTTTCTCTGCACTAAAACATAATAATATGAACATTGAACAATGCAGCACAAATTGCAATCCACGGAGTGGAACAGTTCTTTTTAAAAATGTTACGTTGAAACGTATGAAAGATGTTATAGCTTAATACTCATCGATTTAATATGAATTATATCCCCTGTCATGGTTCCTCGTTTCAAATTCACTTTATGCTTAATATCATACTTAGGTATGGTTACGGGACTATTCCCACCTCTCGTTCTTCCACTGCAACTCTTGTGTAGCCAGGATCTACAGCTAGACCGCCATAAAAACCCGAATATAAAGTACAGCCAACGAGAAGCGATGCCAAATGTAAACAAACCCAATGTCATGGTCATTTGGAATAGTAGGGGTGGGTTGCACCACCTATCTTTAACGGTAACTATGACGATAACCGGTGCTTTTTGTATGGAATTTGACAGATTTTTGACGATTGTCAAAGTTAAAGTAAGATGGTGCAACCCAACCTAAGGGTTTGACTTTAACATATTTTGGCGGGAGAACGAGACATTACGACAAATACACAAGATGGGAAGAGACAGAATAGATTGTCAATTCGAAAGTCGAATCGACCTTTTGTATCGCTTCTCGTTGGCCGTACTTTAGTTAGTAAGATCATTGTTTATTATTCCCAAAACCCCCTTTCAGGCCTGGTATTCGTGTGCGGCTCCCGCGACGGCCTGATGACAGTCACTGGCCGCAAACACAACATGGACGACATAATCGCCACCGTGCTAGCCGTGGAACCCATGAAGTTCATATACAGGGGGCGCATAGCTGTGTTCTCTGTGCGCGTGTTGCGGGACGAACGCATTTGCATCGTGGCGGAACAGAGACCCGACTGTGGCGAGGAAGAGGTATTTGGAACACGGACGGTAATGATTAATGAAAGATTGTGTCGAGCTGCGTTAAGCTGTGTGTCCACTCGGCAACAATAGGGTATTTGCACCACCAATCAATTGACATACTTCTTAAAACTGTCAAAACGAGACTCTCCCATAGATTTTGAATGGCAATACTAGCCAGTGACATCACTATTATGTCAACTCAATTAAACTATACTTTTTTTAAATTACAATGCAACCAAAAATCATAATTGACACGTAATATAAAATTAAAAGATTTAAAAAAAGTTGTGCTTTAGAATTATTGGGGAGTGGTGGCAAATACCTACTTGACAGTCAATAAGTCAATGGGGGAGCGGACACTGTTCCGTTAGTCGCACTAGTTTTTTCCACCATTTCTTCTCAGAACCAACAGAAATGTGATCGAGGTCAAGTATAGTTTGCGACGCGTTAAAGTCACCTGAAATGAGCATATAAAACATACTCGTGTAATCTAAACTGAAATAGTCCTTAAAATAGGTAACTCGGTATTGATTTGAAATGAAATCGAAATAATCCTAGAAAATCGAGTAAATATTGCTCGAAGCTCTTTTCCTTATCCGCATTGCTTCGCTCCCTATGAATTTTTAAATCATTCGATTAAACTCGTAACTCGAATAATGTTTTGCCAATCTTACAAATTGTCCCGATTGACTAGTGGTCTCCCATTCCCTATTGTTACCTAGTGGATATGATGCACAGCTTGATGCATCTATTGGTGTTGTGTCATCCCTTCCATCCTTCAGATTAATTTCACCATGTTCTATATTCGAATCGTAAACTCTATGTGCAAAGTAAAGTTTACAAATTAGCATTTAATTTACATGACCTTGAAAATAATATTAATAGTTGGGTATGTTCATGAATCCACCTACCAGTGGCTCGACCTTCGGGAAAATCGGCAATTACAGGTTTGTCACAGTCTGTCGGAAAGACTGACATCTCCACAAGCTGTGTGGTATTGGATTAGTTAAATGTTGTCATGTGTTATTACTGCTCGAATAGTGTTTTCATACAATTAATTACTCTTGCATTTAGTCCCAGTACAATCGAGTCGTTGCCATTTTAAATAGTTTTATGCCAATACAGTCCCATTTTCAGAAGATACTTCTTTTTTAAATGTTTTACAGTAAAAGTGTTCTTTTAAATGTGTGCATATACTGCATATAATAAAAAGCTTACAAAAAGATTGAAATCGTTATAGGTCGCTCAACTAATGTTGAGGCGAACAATATTAATATTATTTGAATACAGAACACAACACATCACACATTCTTGATTACGCTCTTGTTAAATGTTCGCAAACAAGACGGAAAGCAATGTCAGTTTGAATTTGCAATATACAAATCTTTGCTTGTATAGATGACCTCATCTTTTGTTGCGCGACCTATAATAATCATAATAAAACTCTGACGTACGACTATTTAAATGACAACGAAACGTAGATATCTACGTAGCAGTAGAACTCTCCCATTGCTCTTCACATTCACTCACACACATTTCCCACCACAGTCGTTTCAATGGATGTCCCGGGTGCTCCAAGCTGTTGACTCCATCCACCAAGTGGGAATATATTGCCTGGCGCTGGTGCAGCCCAACTACTTGCCCAAGACGCCTCTAGGCGGGATTCATCTCAGCGAGTGCAAGCGCCGCTTCCTGGAGGGCACTCTACATCCGGCCAACGTCCTTATGTGCCCGCATACATGCGTCACTAACCTGCCCAAACCAAGGGAGATTCATTCAGGTGAGTGATGGTTAACCCATAAAGTTAACATTCCTTCATATAGATGACCCACGCTGAACTGTCCCACCAAACTCAATGACAGGGGGGCGCTACCATCGTTCAACTATATGGTTTCCAACATGGCAAAAATCGGAACCAGCGATCCGGTATTGACGGTGGCGCCCCGCTGTCTATGTCATTGATAGGTCAGTTCAGTGGGTCTAGTCAAAATGCCATCGCAAACCAATATGAAGTTTTCACTAATGTCAGTCGCCGCGTCACCAGTAATTCGATTCGATCGGAAAATGGCAGCCAAAATGCACATTAAACCACCAACGACGCGGCGATATAAAAGTTCATTCAAAATCGAATAAAAGTTAAAAAATGTCTATGACTTTGCGATTGTTTTTACTTTTTTTAGCTTTTTTTTTTAAATTTGTTTCTTCCTTCTTTCTGCTCTCTGTTTACGTCTATGCTTCGCCGTCAAACTAACTGTCAAAACGACATCGCGATACGGATTTGTCAAAACAGCCTTAGGATGGGTGGCACCATCTTAGTTTAACTTTGACAAACGTCTAAAATCTGTCAAACTCCATACAAAAAACTCCGGTTAACGTCATAGTTACGGTCAAAGTTAGGTGGTGCAACTCACCCTATTGGTTTTCGATCGAATTGAAGCTTATCACCGGGGTTTTAGTAATCGCAATGAAAATGGCGGGTGTTGCGATTCGATTCGATTTTGATTGTGTCTTAAATGCATGTTGGCTAAGCCTTTGTATGGGAAATTTCAATCCAGTCTTTCGATTATCGATAGGTAGGGCTTTGCAATTCGATTTTTTGTCGTTTGACTAAGCCTTTTTTGTTATCGACCTCTTTTGTGATTTGTTTATTTGTTTGCGACTGGTTGCGATGGGTTTGCGATTTTAAAGTGCGTTTTGACTAGACCCGCAGTATTTTGGAACTATAATAGAATAACACACACGAGCTGTCAAACAAAACTGATTTTGGATGACATTGAACGTCATTTGTGCGTCAGTTGTCAGGATTATTTCACTATTTTGTGCAATAAATCAATCACTGAATAGTAGAGTTTCACTCACGTAAAATCTGAAAATATCTCCGAGTTCAAATTTTCAGCGTGCCAATAACTGCCAACGTACTGTCAAATAGTTGCAAAAACCGTTCTCTTTGACGTGCGGCGACGGCATCACGCATCTCTTTTCAACCGACTTCAAAAAAGGAGGAGGTTCTCAATTCGACCCGTATGTTTTTTTTTTTTTTTTTCTATGTTTGTTACGCGATAACTCCGCCAATTATGAACCGATTTGAACAAATCTTTTTTCGGCGTATAGGTAATACCTCAAGGGTGGTCCCATTTAAATTTAATAATAAAAAAAACAACCCCCAAGGGTGGAAAATTGGGGATGAACTTTTTTATACGCAATATCTCCGCCGATTATAAACCAATTTGAACGATTATTTTTTTGTTGAATAGGTATTATCAAAAGGATGGTTTCATGCGAATTTGAAGAAAATATTTTACCCCCAAGGGTGGAAAATTGGGGATGAACTTTTTTATACGCAATATCTCCGCCGATTATGAACCAATTTTTTTTTGGTCTCAGTGTACTGCCTACCTTCAGTGGTAACATCAAGGTAATAATTAGTTAACTAAAAAGCAAGAAATAAGTAAAATTTTATAAAAAAAAATAAAACCGACTCCAAAAAACCTACACTAAAACGTAGAAAAATAATTACTAATTACCTACTTATTTATTAGGACGAATTATTAATATTTATGTAGGTATACCATGATTGATACTTTTGGAGTCGGTGCAGGCAAACTTTACATGTTTCATAATCTTGGCACCGACTCCAGAAGTATCAATCATGGTATACCTACATAAATATTAATAATTCGTCCTAATAAATAAGTAGGTAATTAGTAATTATTTTTCTACGTTTTAGTGTAGGTTTTTTGAAGTCGGTTTTATTTTTTTTTATAAAATTTTATTATCACATAGCGATGTTAACTTTATGGGTTAACCCTTCAATTCACACGAATCGACACAATAGATAAATCAATTGCTATGCGACCGCTTTGGGTTTGATGGGGTAATGTCAGTTAGGTAGTTAACATTGAATTATCATGCCGAATTATCATGCCACAGATTCTCTGTAAAAATCCTTTCTAGGTCTAGGTTCTCAGGCCCAATCAGTTCAATAAACTGCAAAATTACAAATATGATTTCTTTCGCATTTATAACATTACAATGTCACTTGCAGTTAAAATAACGATTTTATGTCGCGTTACAATTTATAGACGGTCTAGCAATGTTCTTTAGTCATATTTATCTGCTTGTCTCTTTCCTTTGTACGTTGTAACCAAATATATTCCAATCTCCACCAGTTTCAATAATTCATTATTGTGTAATAAGATTGATAAAAAAAAATCAAAAATATTTATTCAGTTTAGACCACAAGTGGCACTTATGAACGTCAAAATGTAAACAATAAAAAAAGAAAAGGTAGCCCTTATGGGGCACTTTACATGTCTCCTTATCTTTTGGGCCCTACCAGCGCTGATGTTGATGTTGTTGACTAATTTTATGATTATTATCCCTTGTAGATGTGGGCCCAGCTTCAGTGATAGTCGGCAACCTGGTGCAAGGGAACCGACTGGCCTCGGCGCAGGGCCGCGATATGGGATACACCGATGACTCCGACGCTGCTAGGAAGGTAACAAAACCACATTTGGTTAGCTAACTAACTGTGAAACGTCATCTTCATCATCATTATCATCTCAGCCATTACACTGATTTGATTTTGATCGATTCCGCATACAAATTGGAATCTGACCAAACTATCGGTTGACCCAAAGTTTGTAGTCTGCGGGGAGTCGTATAGTCTAACGTGTAATTTATTGCATTGTACATAAGAGATAAATGATAACATTTCAAATTATCTTGAATATTTTGACAACAGTTCTAGTTTGAGTGTATGACTCAATTAAAATATTTTAACTTTGTCATGCAAGAGGTTCTGTAACACACATACCATTGTATTTTTCTATTTTTGAAGTTATAATAAATGGGGAATCATCAATATGTTCTATTTCTTTTTCCAGTACCAGTTCATATCCCAAATCCTTCGATGGCGCGCTCAGAGTACATCCGACCACGTGATATTCACGCTTCTCAACTCCAAAGGCGCCGTGGCCAAAGTTCTGACCTGCGCTGAGCTACACAAGAAAGCCGAGCGCATCGGCAACCTCCTGCTAGAGAAGGGACGCGTGAATACAGGAGACCACGTCGCGCTAATCTTCCCCCCGGGACTCGATCTCATTTGCGCCTTCTACGGATGCCTCTACGTCGGCGCGGTCCCGGTCACCATCCGACCGCCGCACCCGCAGAACCTCCACACCACTCTCCCCACAGTCCGCATGATCGTCGACGTCAGCAAAGCCACTCTAGTCCTCTCCAACCAATCTGTGATAAAGCTCCTCCGATCTAAAGAAGCGAGCAACGTTCTCGACAGCAAGGCGTGGCCGATCACGCTGGACACAGACGACATGCCCAAAAAGAAACTCCCCATCCTGTACAGAGCGCCGACGGCTGAAATGCTAGCGTATTTGGACTTCAGCGTCTCCACAACCGGCATGCTCGCCGGAATCAAGATGTCTCACGCGGCCGTCACATCCCTTTGCCGCTCAATGAAGATCGCCTGCGAACTGTATCCATCCAGGCATATTGCGCTCTGTCTGGACCCATACTGCGGCCTCGGATTCGCTCTCTGGTGCCTGAGCAGCATCTACTCAGGACACCACTCCATCCTGATCCCACCCTCCGAGGTAGAAATCAACCCGGGCCTCTGGTTGAGCGCGGTCTCGCAGTACAAAGTCCGCGACACATTCTGCTCGTACGGAGTCATGGAGCTCTGCACAAAAGGCCTCGGAAGCTCGGTCAATCAGCTCAAGTCGAAGGGAATCAATTTGGCTTGCGTGAGGACCTGCGTTGTAGTTGCTGAAGAGCGGCCGCGTATCAACCTCACGAATTCGTTCTCGAAACTGTTCTCAGCGCTGGGACTGAGTCCGCGCGCGGTATCGACGTCGTTCGGGTGTCGCGTGAACATCGCTATCTGCCTCCAAGGGGCGTCTAGTCCGGAGCCGTCTACGGTTTACGTCGATCTCAGGGCTTTACGGAACGACCGCGTGTCGCTGGTAGAACGCGGCAGCCCGCACTCGCTCTGCCTGATGGAATCTGGGAAACTGCTTCCCGGCGTAAAAGTGATAACCGCGAACCCAGAAACTAAGGGGCAGTGCGGTGACTCCCATTTGGGTGAAATTTGGGTGCAGTCGCCTCACAACGCGAGTGGGTACTTCACGATATACGGAGACGAGAGCGACTACGCGGACCACTTTAGCGCTCAGTTGGTGACGGGTAACACCGGGGAGGTGTACGCTCGTACTGGCTACTTGGGTTTCCTGAGGAGGACGGAGATCGCTGTGAGCAGTGGTGGGGATGAGTCACTCCTGCGGGACAGCGACACTGAGTCTTTGGTGTCTGGTTGCGGGAGCGTGGGAGCGGCTGACACTCATGACACGCACGACGCGGTGTTCGTGGTGGGGGCTCTCGACGAGACCATCATGCTCCGCGGCATGAGATACCATCCCATCGACATCGAGAACTCCGTGATGAGGTGCCACAAGAAGATCGCTGAGTGGTGAGACATTTGTTAATTTATTAATATCCTATTATCTTGTAACTAACAATTTAAAATTCAACAGATATTTTGGTTAACATTTATAAATTAAAAATATTGGTGGTCATAAACTCGTATAGATTTATTATTCATCTAACAAAATGGCTACCAACCGTTGCTAAAATCAAAGCTCAGCATCGATTGACAAACTAAATAACAATAAATAAAAACATAATATCAAATATCAGTAGCAATTGCATATTATGCAAAAGATCGTTATAAAAGTGTTTATTCAAGAGTTCTATAACTTTCTTTAGATCCATTTGTTAACCAGATATTATAATTGGTAAAGGTGATTATAACATTAACTCTTTAACTCCGTCTTACTCCAGGGAACTACGCCAGAGGCATGGAACAGAAGCGTGGTGGTGCTCTTCTTCAAGAAAGGTGATAAGACCTTGCTGAAGAATTACAGACCCATCTCGCTTCTGAGTCATGTCTACAAACTGTTTTCGAGAGTCATCACGAACCGTCTCGCGCGTAGGTTCGATGACTTCCAGCCTCCCGAACAAGCCGGATTCCGAAAAGGTTATAGTACCATAGACCACATCCATACGCTGCGACAGGTTATACAGAAGACTGAGGAGTATAACTTGCCACTATGCTTGGCGTTCGTGGACTATGAGAAGGCCTTCGATTCGATTGAGACTTGGGCAGTGTTACAATCTCTCCAGCGGTGCCGTATTGACTATCGGTATATCGAGGTGCTGAAGTGCTTGTACAAAAACGCCACCATGTCGGTCCGAGTACAGGAGCAGAGCACGAAGGCGATTCCACTGCAGCGAGGCGTTAGGCAGGGAGATGTTATATCTCCGAAACTGTTCACCGCTGCATTGGAGGACGCTTTCAAGCTCCTGGAATGGAAAGGATTCGGCATAAACATTAATGGCGAGTACATCACTCACCTTCGGTTTGCCGACGATATTGTGGTCATGGCAGAATCATTGGAAGATCTTGGCACAATGCTCGAAGACCTTAATCGAGTTTCCCAACAGGTAGGCCTGAGGATGAACATGGACAAAACGAAGCTTATGTCGAATATCCATGTTGCGCCCTACCCAGTTTCAGTTGGGAGCTCAATTCTCGAGATTGTTGACAAGTATGTGTACCTCGGACAAACGATCCAGCTAGGTAGGTCCAATTTCGAGAAGGAGGTCAATCGTCGAATCCAACTCGGCTGGGCAGCGTTCGGGAAACTACGTAACATCTTTTCGTCCAAAATACCCCAATGCCTGAAGACGAAAGTCTACAATCAATGTGTGTTACCAGTGATAACTTATGGCTCGGAAACGTGGCCTCTCACTATAGGCCTTATACAGAAGCTCAAAGTTGCACAGCGTGCTATGGAGAGGGCTATGCTTGGTGTTTCTTTGCGAGATCGAATCAGAAATGAGGAAATCCGTAAACGAACTAAAGTCGCTGACATAGCCCGACGGATTAGCAAGCTGAAGTGGCAATGGGCAGGGCACATAGTGCGCAGAACTGACGGCCGATGGGGCAGCAAGGTTCTGGAATTGAGGCCGCGTACCGGAAGGCGCAGCGTGGGACGTCCACCTACAAGGTGGACCGACGACATCGTAAAGGTAGCAGGGAAGCGCTGGATGCAGGCCGCTACCAATCGATCAACGTGGAAAGCATTAGGGGAGGCCTATGTTCAGCAGTGGACGTCCTATGGCTGACATGATGATGATGATGATGATGATTATAACATTAATTTTCTTTTTGTTAATTGTAGTTTGTTATTTTTTGTTAGTTTGTTTGTGTTTAGTTTAATGTTGTTGGATTCAATTTCAGTCTGTCTTGTTCTTGACCAATCGGTCTAAGCCTAGGCGGCCGATAGTTTATTCGGGCAGTTGATCAGTATGGGCATGTATGGAAGTGTGCACATTACATCGATTTGATTTAGCCGATTCTTCATACAATTTAAAATCGGGCACAACTATCGGCCAACTAAAATCTGTGGTCTGCGCCTAGATATACTGAAAGTTGACAAACAAAAATTCTTGTTACACGCTTTAAATTAAATGGAAGTGTTACCTTCGTTTTGTTATTACGACCGCAAATCAAAAGACTTGATTGAGACTACTATACATCTTATTTGTCTTTTACTCACCAACACCAATCATTCCACAGCGCTGTGTTCACCTGGACCAATCTGCTAGTAGTCGTGGTGGAGCTGGACGGCAACGACAGCGAGGCCCTCAACCTGGTCCCACTTGTCACCAACACGGTCCTCGAAGAACACCATCTCATCGTGGGAGTGGTGGTGGTGGTCGACCCAGGAGTGGTGCCGATCAACTCCCGTGGGGAAAAACAACGCATGCATCTGCGAGACGGATTCCTCTCGGACCAAATCGACGCCATCTACATAGCTTATAACATGTAAGGCAGGCGGTCCGTGGCCGGCAGGGCACGGAGAAAACGCTAACCAGTTTGGGTTTTGGTGGTTTAGATTGGTTTGTCGTGTGGTTTGAAGTGGTTTGCTATCTCTTGAATTCAGAATAGTTTTCATTGGTCCTTGATGTGTGTCTGTAGCGTTATACTGTCTTGTAGCTGACAAATCAAAATGAAAGTACATAAACCATTCATGGACATGTTCGTCTATGACTGACATAATAATTATTGTGTATACGTAATACTCATGTAGATTGAATATTTTATTAAATCTGGTCTTTTAATAGCAGTAAGTATATGAAAGAGATAGTGAATGAACTTCATCCCGATCAATTTAATCAAATTTTTATGCAGTTTGAAAAAAATCTTATGGCCAGAGAATTTTTGAAGAGTGCAAATCAATGATCAATAGGTGTTGCGCACGTATATACGCGTATGTGTAATTAAAGGGCGATTCGTTATTTGTATGGTCGTCGATTGTATCTCAGCAGAAATCGACAATTTCTTAAAGATTTTGGTCGAGCTGTACTCGAATACGGTAAAGTTTTCATGTTTACGATATTTACATAATATATTATGACTCTGGCCCTTAACCAGAATGTCCTAGTAATTAATAGCACCAAAATTTCGAACTGCGTCCTCTAATATTTAGGCAAGCGCTTTCTGTGTAACCTTTGCACGGCAGTGTGAATAGTGGCCACTATATTGAACCTTATTGACATTTTCTCGTTTGAAAACTAATAGAAATATTAACTTCGTATGCCGTATGAAGGGTCGCCTGGCGTAAGCCGTGCCCGCGACCGCCCGGCCACAGCTCTCCTCAGAACCCACCATTTTCCCAACGGTGGTATTTTCTATCGTAGGATCCATGTATTATATTTCGACTGTCTTTTAGACTTTTGATGATTTTGTATCTGCACTTTGTACTTCGAATTTTTCCATTAACAAAAGCTACTAAAAGAAAATTTTCTTCGATGTATCGAATGAACGATTTAAGACTGTACGCTAATTATAATTTAGCCTTGTTTTTAATGCTAACATCGGCATTGCCCAGGCGAAGACTGATGGAAGTCTGAAGTAGGCGTTGATTTGTTACCTTAGTGATGTTCCGATTGCTCTGATTGTATGCGAGTTGTAGGAGATATGACCACGGGCGGAGATTGCTGCGAGTGAGTCGTGCGGCGCTACTGTCCTACTCGAATAATCGATCTATCCAAAACACCAATAGAAAACTTAACTACTGACCTAAATTGACAGATGTTACCATAATTTGTTATGAGAATCTCACATTCAAAAAGCATTGTTATTTGCTAGGCTTCGAAACCCTGATATATAGACCTATCGAAATGTATGTTTAGCTATCGAAAGCGAAGATTTTTCACAAAAAAATACCAATCTATGGTCTCTATAAGTCTCTTTTGTTCATGCCAGTATATTAGGGTGTGTGACGGGGAATAATAGAGCTGAATGTTGGTAAGTTTTGAGGGAATTCAAATCTGAATTGATAGATTTTACGACATTTCGATATTAGTCGATGATCGAATGGACGGTAGCGCTCGCGCCAAGCTGCGTCCGAGTCACATGAGGACCAGCAGCTTGTAATGTTTTTATTATACACAATTATATTGTTGTGATTTTATGAATCAAGTAATTTCTAATGCTAGTGCGTATGTAAATGTATTACAAGAAGTAATATTAAACATAGTGTTAGTTATATAATAAAATCATTTGCATTTAATGTGTTGATCAAATGTTAGTTTTGTCAAATTAATTTTTATCGTTGACAATAAAAAAATCAAACCGTTCGCTGATAATTTTACCGCTTAATATGTTAGACAGTTCGGTGTCCGACGTTTACATTTTAGGGTTTTGATCAATATGTAGAGTTAATGGTTTTTAAAGAATTTTACAATAATATCACATTTTTCCGATATGAATGTCTCAGTGTTGAGTAGGAAGCACAAATATATTCGGTGTTCTGGCATTACAATTAACATTTCTCCGGTAAGTCTCTCGGGACACTTGGTGTTAGACTCCGTAGTGTTTACTATTAGTATTTACATTCAAATGTGACTGTTTGTTCTACTTTGCTGTGACACGGTATAAACAAGTTAGGAGTTATAAGGGAGTGTGGTCCGGCTGAAGTGTGGTACATAATTAGTTAAACACGCGGAATTAAGTCAATGGTAATGATAAATAATATAGTTTAACTTGCATTTAATACATCGTGTATCATTGACATTTCTACAACAGAGACATGACGTAACGACCGAAACGTACCACACTTCAATTTAAAAAGGTATTTTTGTGAGCGTCTAATACAGAGTTACTCGACCTTTTTAGAATAGATATAACTGAGGCGTTAGTAAAACGGCGTACAAAATCCTGGAAGCCGCAGGTTGAGTAAGACTGGTCTAATGTTACCTGGTACCGATTGCTCATCTTATGCTATAGATTTGATCTTGACTAGTGCCAAAATATAAATTAGACGCGCACAAAACTGGGCGTAGACATCCAGTGATAGACATTGTGGACTATTTAGCCATGTATACCAGTTTTGATTAATTAAATATAACTAAGTGTAACTAATATATTACAGTGTTCTTTCATGTTAAGCTCTTATACGTTTCGTTACGGTATTTGATGAGGAATCTGTTTTAATTTAACGATGTTTGTAAAATGCGTTAGTACCGACAATTTTGAGTTTTTGAACGTATTTATGCCATGCTTAATGCACGAAATATTGATTCAAAATGTACCTACACAACATGATATAATACTGTTTGCATCAAGTATTTATTATAATAATAACGCTCTTATCATTTTGGTTATAGTTTGCTCTTTATTGATCCAAATATTTATTTGTTATATTATCTTTTGTCACCATGTTAAGTTTCCTTATATCAATTTAGTCCTGCTTTAATGCAAAATGCATGTCCTAAATGTCCTAATGTATGTATTCACAAGTAGGAAATACATAATTATTCTCTCTATTTACAAGGTGGAAAGAATAGGATTCCACATTTTCACAATTTAATGACATGGTACGTATTAAAATTATGTTGTTACTGGTACATTTTTGATCACAGAATTTTATGTTCCGGTGTTGGCATTGAAAAACTACGGTATAGATGAACTACACTGAACTGTCCCACCAAACTCATTGACAGGGAGGCGCCACCATCGTTCAACTTATAGTTTCCAACATGGCAACAATCGGAGCCAGCGATCCGGTATTGACGGTGGCGCCCCCTGTCAATGTCACTGGTGGGACGGTTTGTTGTAGTAGTAACTATAATCACGGTAATAATATCATACAGTATTGTAACTTCATATAAACCGACGAAACGCGAGCTTTCCTTTGAATTTCAAATCTCGGGACGTGGTCGAAATCCAAAAGTTAGGGGTGTCGCGAATGTGCCGAACGGAGACGTCGATGGCCTAGTGTTGAAAATGACTAAGGTGATTGAATTTGACTGACCGTCATTTACGATCTTGGTCAAAAACTAGTCATTAACTGTCAGAAATTGTCATTTTCAGTCTGTTTGATTTGAAATGAAAATTATATATTGTATAAAACCAGCTTTTGCCAACGATTTCGCCCGCCTGAAATTAAAGTAACAGGTCATTAAGTACTCATTATGATTAGTAGATTAAAAATTATTTTAGTATATTTTTTTAAATTAAATCTACTAATCACAAAACAACACGCATTTTTATCTTATTCCATTCACAAAGTATTTTGTTTGTCTAAATAAAAAAAAATTACAATCACAAAACTAGATAGAAATTCTAAGTAGACAGATGTAATTTTATTAGAATGGGTACTGTAGATAAGCAGCCCTATCGCATGTTGTCATACCGTGACGTACCGCGGGGCTGTTGACATTTTTTTTCAAAAATATGGCCGAGTTGGAATACTGTATAGATAGTATTACCGTGCTATAATGTGCATTGGTACCATTTAAGCCATTAAAATACACTTATTTATTTGGATTTGTCATTACGTCCTCAAGATCCATTCAACATTGCGTGTGATCCAGAGATACAATCAATGGTTGCTGCAGTGTAATTAATTATTTGTAATACATAATTATGTTATAATATTAATGCTTATTCAATCATAATTTTGTCAATATTTCATTCCACAAAATTTCAATTATATGAACATTTATGGCAAATTGAATTTATTGTCACCATATTAGATTTCATTATTTACTATTCTTTTATTATATTTTGTAATTATTTATTGCTAAATTGTACATATTTTTGTTATTTAATTTTACGTTTAATGATTCTGTATTAGCTATATCAATGTTGTTTTGACGATGCTGTATCGATAGATAAGGTTAAGGTATAATGTGTATCGTTAGCTGATTTCATATTAAATCGATGTATCATTTAGTTCTTTATAAAGTTTAATTTGTATGGTTATTTCAAAATGTAGTCATCTTACTGGATAAGTATATAAGTAGTGAAATAAACTCAGTTTTCTGAACAAACATTGTCTTATTTGTAACCGTTAATCGTGCAAGTCATAATGTGTGAGGTTTGCTCTAGGTCTTGGCACAGCGTTACTCACACGGGGGCTGAGGGTACCTTACGCTTACTCGGTATTTCTACTACTTTGATCAGTCGTAGATGTGACAAAAACCAAAAAAATATTAATAACTCGATTGGATTCTATATAATTTTTCATCACACATCGCTTGTAGATTGATCAGAAGGTTCATGTTTGCTGAATCTAGTCTTAGCAATTTTCCCATAATGCAGTCCAAGAGATGGGACACGCCTCAACGTCGATGCTCAAAACTTAGTTAATTACATGACTGTTTTGAATTTAGATTGGATTTTTATAACCTTCCTGTAAGTCGATGTAGTCGCCAAAGAATGTTCGGACCTTAAGGAGCTTCAACTTTGTGACTTGTATTATTTTAAACAATAAATAAATAAACACTATGTTGGGTTTTTTATTTTTTTATTACACCAAGAGATTTAAAATTACATTTATAAACATTTAAAATTGTAACATTGAGATAAATTTTAAAGAAATTATGTCTAGTGGATTTTCCGTAGCAGATTTTTTGGATAGCTCTGCTCTTAGCAGTAACCATGTTCCACGACTACCGTCGCACCAACCAATCTGCTGCGGCTGATGCAGATATTAACTACACCTAGATGGTTTCCCCTTGACGGATTTTTGGAATAGTTCCCTAGTGGGAACCACGGTATACGACTAGTGTCGCACCAACCATCCGTCGGGGTATGCAGCGAGAACTTTCAATGTTTGTTTTTGTAAATAAGAGAAGAGTCAAACAACCATTGAAATTTCAAGGTGCGTCTACGATGACATCTACATGATCTTAAACTACAGTCCGCGCCGTCAGTCTATTAGCGCGAACTGTACATTATCAGATAATTAAAATGGAATATAGCCTATGCTCCGTGCCAATGTAGGTTAGCAATAATGCAACAAGAAAAAAACAACATGTGACTGAATTAATCCACGTTCTCAGTTTCAATAATGAGAAAGTAATTCAGAGTCACTATTTTTCTGTTTTTTTCTTTACAAAACGTCTGAAATATATTGGCGCGTGCTATAACTTACTTTGTAATGGTTTCCATTGCTCAGTCAGTACCTATGCAATAGAAAGCCCATTGACAAAATTAAATTAAGTGCTTATATTCTAAACAACATCGATAACTTTCAAACATCAAGGAAGAAAACATTGAGCTGGAAACAAGAAAGTCATAAAATTAGGAAACAGAGATGATGAAGTTGATGATAAACTAAATATGATAACAAAATAAAACGAAAATGATTGCCCAAAGCCGTACCGTGTGTATTTCCATATGAGCATACCCCATGGCGTTTACTAGTGCAGGTTTAATCACTGGGGCTATAATAACTCACTGGTCTTAGCTAGGTTATGAAGCTTCTGGATCAATTGAAGCATTTGTAGGTACCTAAGTACCTCCTAAATTCACATCTCCCAGTCAGTATTTAGAATCACTAACCTGCCACATGGCTTACAAACGGTCCCGATGCTGTCTAGTTGTTTTAGTCGGTTCATTTAAGATGTAGTTTTTCACTAGAGGAAGGTAGTGGCTAAATTATCTGCCCGTACTAAGCTTTGGCTTTACATATTTTAGCCCATTTACTGAACTGATACTGATATTAAGACAATCTTACGTGTCCAAATTTCCCGGTGAACCTTTTTGTCAAAGTAATCGTTATCATAAGGATAAGTTCTGGGTAATACACAATGTTTGGGCAAGACATGTGGGCTGTTTTTGCTATTTATTTTATTATCTGTCTGGCGTGTAGCCAGGTTTTATGTATTGTGGTGGCAAGGTGCGTTATGTGTACGACATTCAACTCCTTGCAAAAATCTAGTTAGGTTTTTTTTTTTTTTTTTTTTTTTTTTTAAGAAAGATTATTAGTAATTTGTTATTACACAAATTACTAATATTCCCGTTATTTTAAAATTACGCAGTTACATATTTAATTTAGTATTTTTTACATTGCAAAGATTAACAAAACTTGTATAACTTTTTGGGATCCAAAACGCTTAAACAGTCGTTTCCGACCATTAAATACGTTTTATGTATAAATTTTAAACTCCGAGTACAAATATTCCGTTTTTTTCCGTAAAATTCAAAATTTTACTGACTTTTTTCTAAAGATTTACATGGAGCGAAACGCAGCGTTGATGTCTTTTGCACTGATCGCTTGTCTCCGCACGTTCGCCGCGTGCAGCGAAAGCTCGCTTAGCAACAGCTGACCGCGGAAACTTGGAAAATTGCCGAGCTTTTGAGCTAAGTATCGGCAGATAGACGAGCCATTTAAGTAGTGGTGTACTCAAATGCTCATATTTATTGCGTTTATGGCACTTTTCGCAAAATTCAGTACTGAACACTAACGCTTCGCTTGCAGTCGAATTTGGTCGAAGATATGTAAATTAAGCAATGTAATTTTACTAAAAATAACCCAACTAAATATGACTTTAGCCGCTTAATTTGGCCATGGGTAGAGTCTATCAGATGTGGCTCGTAATTTGAAAATGTACTTTTTATGGGGTTTGCGGCAAAGAAGCAAATCATTTAAATTTGAGCTTTTATATTTATGTTTTAGTACCCTGTATTTTTTAATTTAAGGGGTACATAATCTAAATTTATTCCAAAGTTAAAAGGGTAAGTTGGACCGTGGTTGTACTGTACTACCTTTTTACAATTGGTCTTTAAAGATTTACAAGAAAAATAAGTATAAATTAAATAATGCGTTTTTAAGTAACTTATAAAATAAAATAAAATACCAACATTTTATATGAAAAAGAAATACATTACATTGTACGAACGTGAAAAAATAATACTTTTGCGAGTGTGAGTGACGGATATACATATTATCTTGATGGAAACTTTTATTTACATAGAGCGGTGCACTCGGCGTCGTTTCTTGGCTCGTACTTGGTCAGAGGCGTGCCCGCGGCCCCGCCCACGCGACCCTCCCACTCGCTTAAGTATTGCACAAGCCGGCCGCTAACGTAAATTTTACTCCAAAACTCCAACAACTCTAAAATAAGCAGGTAACTTTTTAGTTTCCATATAACAAAAACGAAAGCTCTTTAAATTAACGGCCTTATACTATTACATTATATTTATTAACTGATTTACAAACAGTAACAAATCCATACCTAGCTAAGGCCCAGTTTTTTGATTCATAGTTAAAATAACAAATTGTTAAATTTTGCTACTAACGGGTAAATATTAACAAAATGTTAACTAAGAGTTAAAAAATGTACTAAAAGTCAAGCTAACCATTCTTTGAAAAACATTTTCTTCTGATATTTAACCACTTGTCATTTGACATCTGTCAAATTTGACTATTGGTTAATATAAATACGAATAAAAAAACCGGGCCTCAGTAAATATGAGTGTGGGTATGATATAAAAAAATATTTTTAATCTTTAATAGTGAGATTAAATCTCGAAGTTAACGTTTAGTTTGTCTGTAGTAAAATATAATATGTAAATAGTTATTTGATTTCTGTTTTATATATGAAAATATGTATGTTTATAAAATATTAATTTATGTTTGTATGTGAATATAAAGTTCTTTTTACATTTATAATGAATATTTTTGTTTATCTATTAAAATCTTGATTTACAATCATTAAAGCAGAATTAAAACTTTCAGGTAGTAGTTAACGAAAAAAGTAACAGCAAACATCATCAGATAAATAATAACAACAGGTACATGACACGTTTAGACGAACAGCTTAAAGTAGGGTCTCCTGGACGTAAGACAAGCGACGAGCGACGGCAGGGGACTCGGCAGGGCTGGTGCGGGGCGTCGCAGGGGACGGCGGGGGGGGTGGGGGGCTGGGCTACAGGGGCCTTAGGCTCTGGCTTTGGCCACCTGCTCGAGTCGGGCTCATATACAGCCGACCTCGGCTCCAAGGGCCGCCGTGGGGCAGACTCAAAGTAAAAATGGGAAGCTCCCGCCTTTGTGTAAGATGGGGATGCTTCCCCCGTTTCTTTCTTGGCACAAACTAGCCACCACGGGCACATCTTGTTACAACGCTCCTTGCACTCGTGGCATTTTTTGGGAGGCACCGTCGAGACCGAGTAAGTCTCAGCGTCCAGGTCAATGGAGTTGACCAGAGACCACGTACGACGTTTCGCGGCGAAGGTAGAAGTTGCGTTTCGGCGTGGGGAGATTATTCCCAAGTCCTCAAGGGCTTGTTGCTCATTTTCTTCCATTCTTATACGTCGCTCTTCCTCAATTTTATCTCTGTAATAAACAAAAGAAACGATAGTTGATTAGCGTGAACAGAACTTATTAATTTGAAAACTAGCCCATAATGGGCTTATTCCACTATTCCACGTTGACAATCCCCGTTAACGCCAGTTGGAGCTTATACCGTTAAAAATAAAATATATAAGCTCCGTTAAGTTGACGGGGATTGTCAACGGGGAATAGTGGAATAAGCCCCATAATGTTATACGTACATATCATGTATTATTATATCACTTAGGCAGGCAGGAACCGGCTCCTGCCCAGCTCCCTCTAACATTTCTGCCATCTCAGCGGCCTGATCCATGTACATCTGCAAAATAAATAAGCTTAATATTGGGCTGTTTAAAGCATACCTACACAGTTCCCAGAAATAAGTATACTCATTTAGCATTATAGATGCATGGGCGTACCAGGGGACTGACTTCCCCCCTTCCCCCAGGCCAGAAGCTGGGTATGACTTGCCCACCACCAGGCCAGAAGCTGGGTATGACTTGACCAACCCCAGGCCAGAAGCTGGGTATGACTTGCCCACCCCCAGGCCAGAAGCTGGGTATGACTTGCCCACCCCCAGGCCAGAAGCTGGGTATGACTTGCCCACCCCCAGGCAAGAAGCTGGGTATGACTTGCCCACCCCCAGGCCAGAAGTTGGGTATGACTTGCCCACCCCCAGAGGCTGGGTATGACTTGCCTACCCCCAGGCCAGAAGCTGGGTATGACTTGCCCACCCCCAGAGGCTGGGTATGACTTGCCCACTCCCAGGCCAGAAGCTGGGTATGACTTGTCCACCACCAGGCCAGGAGCTGGGTATGACTTGCCCACCCCTAGGCCAGAAGCTGGGTATGACTTGCCCACCCCCAGGCCAGAAGCGGGGTATGACTTGCCCACCCCCAGAGGCTGGGTATGACTTGCCCACCCCCAGGCCAGAAGCGGGGTATGACTTGCCCACCCCCAGAGGCTGGGTATGACTTGCCCACCCCCAGAGGCTGGGTATGACTTGCCCACCCCCAGGCCAGAAGCTGGGTATGACTTGCCCACCCCCGGACCAGAAGCTGGGTATGACCCATGAATGTATGTATGTATGTGTTCTTCAGTAGTTAAGGCCGTGCCATAAATTAGTCTCATTCTGCCTGTTTCAGTCGCCGATGCAAAAGCGCTAATGAGCTATAAAAACTAGCCGAATTATTACGAAGTAAATATTTGTGGTCACATTAACATTTTCCCACTGCGGGACTCGAACCCGCAAACCGCCAGCGTTTAACAAGTGTCAAATCGGAAACCGTAAACCGAAGCGTCGTCGTTTTGCTTTGAATTGAACCAATTATTGATAGACACCGCAGCCAAAACATCATATTAAAATATGTTTGTTATAATAAAATATGTGGCATCAAAATTCAAAATAATAAATCGATAAAATTAACATTAAAAAAGTTTAGCTTTGCGTTGAATCCTAATGATATTTAAATTTGATCTTAAAATGACAATGTCCTGTGCAATGTAAATCAACATGGTTTAGAAGTTAAACCACAGTTAAACGTCGATTTGAATTTTAAGGGCTATTCGTGTTTAGAAATTCATCGATATCTGTTCAGCCGCTTAGCAGCTCTAAGCTCGTAATCTTGCAATCGCGCTCGCGCGCCGCCGTAACTCGCCTCTTGGCAACGTGTCCAATTTTTTTATTATTATAATTCAATCAATAAATCGTAGCGGCACCATTTTATGCGGGTTATTCTAAATTCAAAGAATGAAAGTCTCGACGCGCGTCTCCACAACCCAGCGCAACGCCAGAATAAACCCCTAGAACAGCTTCAAAATGCTGCTTTAAATTCCGCCATCATAACTCTTTGATTTGATCCTGTACCGTGGCAGATTCACAAGCGAAGTTCATTCAAAGTTATGTTCAAGTCGGCTCAATAAGTCAGACATTAAGTTGGCATCAGTCCTTAAGTACAAAACTAATTATTTGAAGTAAAATACATTTTTATCATTTTAAATCCACGGCATTATCCGGCATCATGTCTCTCTTAGCTCTTGCGATTTTAAACTGCCAATGCCACTTAAAACATTACTAATTGTAGGCTCAATTCACGCTCTGAACTGTCACTCGGCACAGCAGTAAATCTAAGCAATAAACTAAATTTTAAATTTGAAAGTTTACGGAATACCTACATTCTAAACAGAAACTAAAGTGAAACTTAAACTCCCTCTAAATATTAATAGCTTTATTATAACAAACAAATTTATTAATAAAGTGTTCGAACGTACCTTCTTAACTATGGAAGCGAACCGGGACCGCTCTGGCACCAGCACTCGGAAGATGGGAGAACTTTTCACAACTTGAAACAAGAGAAAAATACCACTTTAAAACTTCACACTCTCACTTAAAAGCACACAAAAACACAATAATTAAATTCACAAAGTCACTAATGCACTTTTTAAACAACACAAAACAAACTTTTTATCACAAAAGAAAATCAACATTTCAAAGTTCCGAAAAGCACAGATCACTGAGAAATAGAACACTTCTCTTAGCACTGCACTCCATTAAAATTTCACACAAACACACTGAGTATGAGAAAAAAAATTTTTGAAGGTTTTTAAAAGTTTAGGGACTTAGAAAATTTCCCGCATACCGATCTTTTCAAGACGTCGGGATGCGTGGATCCTGTCTGGAAGCCGGAGCGAGAGTGCCGCGGCGGGGGCTGCAGTGCGTCCGAGGGGCTCGGACATGCGCCCCTGCACCTGTTGATGAGCTGCAAGGTCAGGGGGCCGGGTTAGGCTGCATCCCCCACCCCGCGTCATCGATTAGTTATTAAGTAAACCAATGTTAATGCGTAGTTTGGAGAAAAAATTTAATTGTCACTGCCAGGGGAAATAATACGAATTTTTGGTAGTAGACTCGATATAAGACTCTTTGTAGAGCTGTAGAGGCCTATCATCTCATCGTATAAAATGTTTTTTTGTCTCGGCATTAACTCTCGATCGTGTATTGAGATTTTCCCCCGAAAACAGACTGATATCTTTTTACAAAACAACTGTCGTTTACTATTTTCATTATAGGAGGGATATGATCACTTTTTTGCACATCCACGTCTGAAAATTCTTTCAGTATAAGTACACTTTATCATCATAACACAGTGGCGTGGCGCTCTTGAAAAATATATTACGCTTCTGATGAAATGTTTGACACTTTTCGTGTTGGGTGATGGACAGAATAATTAATTAATTTCCTCCAGGAAAACTGGCGCTTTCCAAGACCTACTTACTTGCTTACCGAGTTGTAGTACATTTGAGCTCAGACATATTATCATAAACTGATAAATATACATGAGACATGCGAGAGACGATGGTATTAAAATTTAAAAATATTTTTTTAAAAATACCCATCGCAACTTATTATTTGAAATGCTCGCCAATTATATTCATAACTTTCTGCAAATTGTGCTCATGAAAATTATCCAATATTAATCTACCTGTCTTCCGATAAGAGTATTCCTTCCGATAGTGTGGTGCGTAATAGATTTCTCGGAACATAAAGCTTAAGTAGATTTCTTTTCCTGGCATTAACCTATTTATTGTTTCCACAATGAAGGTGTTGTAAGGGATACCTTATCAGCAGCGTGCGACGTAGACATTTTAACCCGGTAACTCTAGAGTAGATTAATGACTAAAAAAATGTTGTAGGTACGTAACTTTATTGCGTCCAACGCTCACCTTCACATTACCTTTATCGCTCAGGAGTTTGACTTTCAGAAAAGGTTTGTCATTAATATATCTTCATTAAAGTGATGGACGATGGACGCAGCGCCATACGAAATGTTTTCATAAACTCTAGCAATATTAATTGGGAATCTTTTTAATTAATTTTCTTTACTAAGCCGGCTTACGTCGAGAAAAATACATTTATACTCGAATTCTAAACACATTTTTGTGCAAACAATACTTGATTTAAGTGTGAAATCATAGCAAAGAGCTTATGTTTAGTACTTTTGTAGAAACTCCGTGCTATTCATTAGAAATATGAGTAAGTAAGTAAGTAGGTATGATTTTATGGAGAGTCCCGAGCATTACGTGTATAAATTATCACTAACTGAATATTCAAATGAAATAGAAAATTAGTCTTAATGTAAACAATACGAAGCGATATAATATTATAAGTACGTCATGTTACCTTGTATTATTTTTGGTCTATGCCTTCTGACTGCCATGGACTGTCTGGGACATTGTCTAGATCTCAGACTGATTGACAGATTTTTAGTACATTAGCTCTACAGTCTACATGTAGCCTAGCTAGACTGAAACTTTTTTGTTTAGTAAGGTAAGGTTTTCGTAGAACGTGAACGTGATATTAACTAGAAACAGGGAAATGACTTAGGTGTAATAATATTGGCGCGTAAAAGGAGGCAGTGATTAAAAATGAAAGTGACCAAAGGAAATTACTAAAAGACAGCAATGTATGCCTTTTTAATTTTTGCTTTGCAACTCTCTGGAAGGCCGCCGTGCGTCCGGGCTGTAGTATTATGTATTCCAGTTTCACGTGCATGTCGCGAGTTGCCCCGCATTCAAGTCAGGCTGACGTCACCGCGTGTGTCCGATGCATTACGGAGCGGCGTCAATGTAGGTAGTTGTAGGTAGTAATGCTGAATTTTCACTTATGTTGTAATTTATTTAGTAATGGTCGTTTCAGCCTGCCTAGCCTACGTGATAACAGAAGTAAATCATTTTAAAAAAGTTTAAAAATCTTTTAATGTAATATCTGAAATTCAGATCAGTCTTGAAGGAAGGTATCGTCGTGTAAGGCAAATTTTTTGGTCTGGTTTGCCTTCGGATCGTAAGAAGTTTCTTAAAATCTATTATACATTTCTCGAAACTATACATATATTTCTCGATACGATATTAAAAACTGGATATATCAATATCATTAGCTTTGTTTAGGAGAAAGCTAACGTGTCGTATTTTCTCAGAAAATATTCATAAGTAATGTCTCTACTAAGAAAATACACACCTAATTAATTATCTCGCCCGTACCTGCCTCACTATTATAATTAGGATATTGTACAGGCTATGGAAATATTTCGCAAATAGTACGCCATAGCTTTTTTCTCGGTAAATATAGCCCGGGCGGCGGCGAGGCAGCTCAGAGCTCTACGATGAATATTTTCCAGAACTCTCTGAAAAAATTTGCTTTAATTTACTTTTTCTAACGATTTTTAGGGGATACGGCAAACGCTGGCTACTGTCTGCTGCTTTGTTTGTACTCGTGCTTAGTTTAGTATTTTTGAAGTTTTGTGGGAATTTGTATTTCTGTCTTGAATAAATGTTTCAAGATAACCCATGAGCAGAATTTTCAAGTTATGCTTGCTACAAAAATAAAGAGTACCTATCAAAACTTGCTACAAAAATATTAAAAAGAAATTAGATGTCTCTTCCATCTGGCGCTGCCTGTACCAATATTTAGTTATCGGAAAATGCGATGTAGCTATGGTGAAGACGTATCTCCACGCCATGACTTCACGAGAAAGCCTCATGTTACTACTGTTTTGACTTTTGACCAAGACTGAACCTAGACACACTAAGTATCGTCGTCGGAAGACGGTGAAGGTAACGTACGTAGTATATTATGTATCTCCCTACTCGCGGTTTATTTACCGAGCCCGAACAATGCCCGGTTGGGGCTTCGGACTCTATGTATTGAAGCGTATACGCCAGCCATGTAAGGCCCGTACGGCGACCGCCTGTCTAGCCGAATTACCTAATTGTTTGTAATTATTATGTATTCAAGGAAATAACCTTGACCGTATCATCATGGGCAATTTTGGTTTATACCTACATATTCAATAACTAATTCATGTGTATTAATGGATATTAAACATAATGTTGTCCGGAGTATTTCTATGTTTTTGTACGAAACCTCACTTTTCCATAGTCCGTTATCCGTGGCTCCAGGTATCAAGGGTTGTGTTTATTTCTATGAAAGTTGGAGCCATTTATTTATTTTTATTTATTTATTTATTTTATTGGTCTGCCAACAATTGTACAATAATACTTGTAAAATTACTAAATTCTAACTTAATTTCTAATTGTACAATATATGAAATGGGCAAACACAGCATGCATAATGAAAGTAGTAGTAGCCATGGATAAACCTAGCTGCAATATCTATGGCCTCTTTAGCCTGAGTAACTGAGTGCCGGGCTATAGTATCACAACGAAAGTTAGTATCATACGATATAAAGACTAAAACACCATAATTTTTCAGCGTAGGCAGCGTTGCCGCTCAGCTAAGTGCCGCTAAATGTCAAAGTTGCCACCAAGCTACACAAACGCACGGATGCAATCGATACCCAGGTACGCCCGGACACATAGGAGGATGAGGCCCTCCTTCCTACATGACCTGAGCGCGTGGGTGGTGGGTTGCCCCTGAACTATTTACTGCGTAATTCTTCTCCCAACAATAACAACGTCGAATTAAGTAAGTTTAAAAAACAGATCCGGGATTTGTCTTGTGGCAACTAAATTGCGAGCGTCGGGTGATGTTTGCAGTTTGCTCCTTTATTAATTAGTTGATAATTTTTCTTTTGTCACTTTGTTAACTTTTTTTTAATATAAGTTTATATTTTTCACAACAAAATATTATTCATAATGGTTTGCCCAACTTTATGTGTATATTTAACTGTGGAAACTTAATTTAATTTAATTATATTGTAACTGTATGTTTCCCAAAAATAAATAAATAAATATGCTGGAACATTCGATACGTTCGAGAGATTCATCTAAATAACTCCTTGGGGAAAGTCAAGAGGTTATTGGAGGGGATTGTATTACCAATATTACCATGTATTGCGTAAGGGCGTCCCCACAATGTCGGCGTGGTGCGTATGTACATAAACGCTTGGCCTATATACTTATTTAAAGTATGTAACTAAATGTTTTGCCTCTTACATAGATGGACACCGCGCCGTAAGGCACATTCAAATTTCATTGGTTGCTCATTTTAGTGAAAGATAACAGGTACCTACAGTACTTTTTATTAGTCAAGTTGTGCTTAAATGTCTGCTAAATTTTTTTACTTGACACCTATGGTAAATTTCTACCATCCGTGTACACTTTTGCCTGTTTTTTGTGTGTAGGTAAATGCTTCGAATGCATTCGGTGCGTCATAACATAAAATACATTTATGATTTTTTAAATTAATTTAAAAATGCACCCAAGCAGGGAGTGGTTACAGTCTCTTTTACAGATACCAACTTCTTGAAAATTATGGAAATATGCAGTAACAACGTGACGGAACTCGTATACTTAAGTATGCGATGTAATGCAATCTTTCCTACAGTATTTGAAATGGAAATCATTATTATCGCTGAAACTACCGCCAATTGATCTGAATCCGGAGTACGACATCCACCTGCTGCATGGACCGACTACTTACTTATCCGAAGAAAATAGTTGAGATTGTATGACAAAACTAGGAAATCCTCTGGGGCGTTCCAGACTATCGTTTACCCGTCAAAATGAAGAGTATGAAGACTTACGTCCACCCTGTAGCAGACTGAAATGTAGATCAATCTGAACTTCTGAACTTGATGGCTGTTATTTCAGTAGAAAATCTTGAGTTGAGAACAGGCAGTTTAATATAGGCCAATCATTCCATGCTTTATTGCGCAGATTGGTTTTCAAAGTAATGGATTGGCGCTGTGAACAAAGGATTTTCCATTCACTAAATACTTATAGCCTGAGCCTGACCATGAACAGATTCATAATTGAGGGTACAAAAACATATAAATCTTATTTTGCATATTCCGCCTTTAGATTGAAGATTAGGTAAATAAAACCAATTTCGTTGAAGTAAGTAAATAAAATGAAGTAAGGCCTGGCCGAGTTCAACCCATGGCATCTTCGGACAATGCCAAGATGAGAGCTTTGATAATTTGGCAGAACGAGGAGAAATAACGGTTCCGTTTTTATGTAAAACAGTCGTCATTTAGCGACTACAGAGCGAATGATTGAATTTATTCAAATATAGGTGAAGGTCTGCGCTTTTACGGGTCAGGCTGTGACGCAAATCATTTCTAGGTGGAGGTCAGGTCAGACCTAGAAACCTGCGATTGAGCCTCATCGGCAGTGACCGTGAGCTACATTTACATAGGGAATGCATGTATGGGTGTTGCATGTCGCATGTTTTATATCGGGTCACATCATAGCGACTGCGTCCTCTGATGCTGACATTTACGATGTATTTTGTATGTAAAAAAAAGTATATGGGCTGATTTTTATTAATTGTCAGATGACTTTTAACTGAAGATTTTTCGCAATTTGACAGTTTCAGTATGGGAAATATGTCAAAATGACAAGTTTATTCTTCATTTAAAAATATCTGACAATCAAAAAATTTGCCCTTAAGAGTAAAAATTCGACCAAAAAGAGTAAAAATTAATCTCAGAAATCGTCAGTATATAATTTTATGAAGATTTTAAGAAGTTGTTAGTCGACATTTTGATATATTTCCCATACTGAAACTGTCAATGTGCCAGTTATAACAGGAGTTATTCTCGGATAAAAGTTTGGTCCGTAACCGTGGTAGGTACAAGCTTTGCTTAGTTTGGGACTAGAGGCGCAGTGTTAAAATGTCCAAGGATACTTACTTATTTGTAAAACTGGATCGATCAATTCGCGGACAGGGCAAGATGGAAAGGATTGGAGGAGGCCTATACCCAAAACTGGATGTAGCCAGAGACCATCCCCAGCCTGTGCACAGGAGCTATTGCAGTTAAATATTGTATTATGTTATTTTGTTGAACTATGTATGTAACTTTGTGTGCAGCAAATAAATACTTACTTAATACTTATTGGAGAATGGACTAGGATTATGGATGAAGGATGGATGGACTGGATACTGGGCTATGGATGGAGACTACGGGTCACCTGCCTGGTTCATAGTCTTGGACTGAAAAAATGGCAGGCGGTGTCTAGCCAGCGACTAAATGGCCCCTGGCGTCATGGGTCGTATAGACCGGACTGAGGGGCAACATTGGCGTCTGCCAGCTCAAAGGTGTAGAGAGGTGTGCTGCGCTTTCACCGAAGTTACTCGCGGCGTTATGCCTTTTAACGCTTTCACCCCTGGAGCATATAGCTCTAGCGACTCCACTCTGGCCGGCCGGCTAAGGCAAGCCAGAGGTGAAAGTCCTGCAGACCCTCTCGGATTCCAGGTCTTCACCGACTCTCGGGAGCACTCGGATTAACAACTGGCCCCGTGGTGTCGCTACCCACCAACAGCTCGCCACAAAGCTGCCCTGTGGGGCTTATTATTATTATATTACATTTATTTATTTACCGAACGTCCATAATGCAAATCGGAGTGCTGGGGGAGGCGTTACTTTCCTGCGACGAGTGTAGGTTTTGTTTGTTTCGTTTATAGACTACAACTAAGATGTGGTTATAAGACTCTTGCTTCGATTCCCAATCGGATCAAAATGAATAATCCGCAAAAAATTAGGTACTCACGGCTGAGAAAGAAAACCTTTATCACCATATTGTTCTATAGCAATAACAGCTAAGTAACTAATGTAGACGTTATATTTCAAGAAAATTTCATGGGCTCGCAGTATCGTTTTCCAGCGCATTTATTGTTATTCATTATTTCAAATATTTCAATGCATTACGCATTTACGCCGGACCGGGCCGAGAGCTCGCGGTGGAAATCAATAATTCAAATATACTTAATATAGCAGCGGACCTCTGCAACTGAGCGTGGCCAGATCGTGATGATGATGAATACCTATATGCTAACATTCACGAGATTATGTTACCTTACCTGAATAGGTGTTAAATTGTATTATTTATTTATCTAATAGGAGGCTGTATAACTGTTAACTAATCCGGTTTTGTGTTGATGATTGACGTTTTGATGATTTTGCATCAGTGGTCTGGTTATTGGGATTCTGCATTGATTACATCAGTGGGACTCTCTCAATTTTAGAGATTTGTTTTTCGTCGGGAATGCTTAGCGCATGTACCCATTGGCCGATGGGGCGGTCCTGGTCATGGTCATGTGATCCTGGGTTCAGAGCCAGACTCTAGATGGGAGAGCCAAGATGTAAACTGATATCTGGTTCGGGCATTCTAGGTTTAAATTAAATTGATTGAAAGAAATATTATTTGTTGTTGCGTTGTTAAGTTAAGTAAAATTATCGTCTATAATTAAGGCGGTAAAAAGTCTGACATTGTGTGATCGGCGGATCTATCGTCAGCATAGCACTGCCCAAGAAGATCAATTAATTATTGTCAAATTGAATTAGGTCTCTCCGTTCATTTCTAAATAAAACTCCTGGGCTTAGCGTGAGTAAGTATTAAATTACTTATTTGAGTACTTTATCGAATGACTTTATCGAATTCACTCACTGTAGATGTTTGGGCCTGGTGGTAAATGATTTTCCCACGTTGAAGCCACGTTTTTGATTTGATGATGATTAGAGACCTGGTGGTCTCACACTGATTTTCTTGGAGCAGGGATGGTCTTCTGACCTCATGGAATCTTTTATCAGGCGATCCTCTAAAGGCGGCTCAAAAGAACTCGGGGATTAAACACAAAAATACCTACTAAATTAAAGTTTTCAGGACCATTGGCACCTACTTGCTTTTTCTTGCTCAAAGGCTCTATGCGCCGATGAAATATGGAGGATTCCGTCAACTGGGACCGCAATTAACTGGGACCGCGGTCCCAGTCGCCGGATGCGTAAAAATTAAATAATTTTCTTCCGGCGACTGGGACCACTCATGGATTTTAGTACTGTACCGATTTTGGATTGAATAATATTTTCTTTAAAGTTATCTATGAGTGGTCCCAGTCGCCGGAAGAAAATTATTTAATTTTTACGCATCCGGCGACTGGGACTGCGGTCCCAGTTAATTGCGGTCCCAGTCGCCGGAAGCCTCGAAATATGAGGATTCCGTCAACTGGGACCGCAATTAACTGGGACCGCGGTCCCAGTCGCCGGATGCGTAAAAATTAAATAATTTTCTTCCGGCGACTGGGACCACTCATGGATTTTAGTACTGTACCGATTTTGGATTGAATAATATTTTCTTTAAAGTTATCTATGAGTGGTCCCAGTCGCCGGAAGAAAATTATTTAATTTTTACGCATCCGGCGACTGGGACTGCGGTCCCAGTTAATTGCGGTCCCAGTCGCCGGAAGCCTCGAAATATGTATAGCCATCGCGTCTTTGCCGAGCAGACACGCTTTCAATATTAGGTAGGGTAGACCGGGGACAATGGTACCATTTTTTGGAAATTGTTCAATATTGAGAAATCTAATGAAATGTAACTTATTCTGTTAGGATGCTGTAAAAACTAGACTCTTAAGCTACAAATTTAAGCATGCAGAGTTGAACTATTATTTCGAATACTTAATGAAAAACGAATTTGAACTGTACGATGTCTCATGTTACAATGAGGATCAGTACTGTTGTAGAAAATTCAATAAAACTAGTATCTACGTTAATCTTTAAGACATAAGAAAGATATATCTTTTTGAATTATCCAAATCGGACCATTACTTACGAAGATATTAAGTAATAAACATAGGCCGTTTTTGCCGCTAAAAGTCAACGTACGCAGGGCCGCGTGACGTCATTATATCCGAATCGAGCGCAGCCGGCGTACTATTGGGATGGAAAATATTTTTTTCCAGCTAAACTATCAGTTTTAGAAAAAAACTTTTAATAACATTTATTCATCAAAATAAAGTAACCTATCGACCAGTAATTTTTAAAAATAAAAATTGTTAAAAATAAGTATCGCTATGTCCAAAAACCACATTTTCATAGGATTCGATGCAATGCGGAGACGCGGTTGGGGTGAGTGTAACTTAATTATTGTTTGTATTGAACATAATATTAATAAATAATAATAATAATAAATATCCTTAGACATTTTACACTGCGCTTCTAGTCCCAAACTAAGCAAAGCTTGTACTATGGGTACTAGACAACGGATATAAACATAGGTCGTCGTTTCAGCCAAATGACGTCCACTGCTGGACAAAGGCCTCCCCCAAGGTTTTCCACAATGAACGGTCCTGCGCTGCC
The DNA here is from genome assembly GCF_963855985.1 of Ostrinia nubilalis. NCBI lineage: Eukaryota > Metazoa > Arthropoda > Insecta > Lepidoptera > Crambidae > Ostrinia > Ostrinia nubilalis. Next base: position 21,693,023 of record NC_087119.1, on the reverse strand, counting down.
CGCATCCAGGCTCTTCCCGCGACCTTTACCAGATCGTCGGTCCACCCACGCTACGTTTTCCAGCCCGTGGTCGCCACTCGAGAACTTTCCTGCCCCAACGGCCATCGTCTCTACGAGCTATGTGCCCCGCCCACTGCCACTTGATTTTAGCAATTCTGCGAGCTATGTCGGTTACTTTGGTTCTCCTACGGATCTCCTCATTTCTGATTCGATCACGCAGGGAAACTCCGAGCATAGCCCGCTCCATCGCCCTTTGGGTGACCTTGAGCCTTCTTATGAGGCCCATAGTAAGCGACCACGTTTCGGATCCATATGTCAACACTGGCAACACACACTGCTCGAAGACTTTCGTCTTGAGACACTGCGGTATTTCGGACATGAGTATATGGCGAAGCTTCCCGAACGCTGCCCATCCGAGTTGGATTCGACGATTGACCTCTTTCTCGAAGTTGGACCTACCTAACTGGACTGTTTGTCCCAGGTATACATAATTGTCGACAACTTCGAGTGTAGAGTCTCCAACCTTCAGAGGAGTGGGTGCAACACGGACATTAGACATGATTTTTGTCTTGTCCATGTTCATTCTGAGGCCCACTTGTTGAGAGGCTCTACTGAGGCCATCGAGCATTGTGCCTAGATCCTCCAAGGTCTCAGCCATGACTACGATATCGTCCGCGAATCGAAGGTGGGTGATGTACTCGCCGTTGATATTTATGCCAAATCTGTTCCAGTCCAGAAGCTTGAAGACATCTTCCAGGGCGGTGGTAAACAGTTTTGGAGATATGACGTCTCCCTGTCTTACCCCTCGCTGCAACTGGATAGGTTTCGAGTCCCGATTCTGGAGGCGGACCGACATTGTGGCGTTTTTGTACAAACCCCTCAACACTTCGATATATCGATAGTCAATTTGGCACCTTTGGAGAGACTGTAGCACTGCCCAGGTCTCGACCGAATCGAAGGCTTTCTCATAATCCACAAACGCCAGGCAAAGTGGTTGATTATACTCCTCGGTCTTCTGTATAATCTGCCTTAGCGTATGTATGTGGTCTATGGTACTAAAGCCTTTTCGGAAACCGGCTTGTTCGGGAGGCTGGAAGTCGTCGAGCCTGCGAGCGAGACGATTAGTAATGACTCTTGAAAACAGCTTGTAGACATGGCTCAGAAGTGAGATGGGTCTATAATTCTTCAATAAGGTTTTGTCACCTTTTTTGAAGAAGAGTACCACCACACTTCTGTGCCATGTCGTAGGCGTTTTTCCTTCGAGGATGACGGAATTGAACAGCTTCTGAAGAGCCCTCAGTACCGGCGTTCCGCCTGCCTTCAAAAGCTCAGCCGTGATTCCATCATCACCCGGTGCCTTGTTGTTCTTCAGCTGTTTGAGAGCCATTCTAATCTCGTACAGACTGACGTCCGGGATATCTTCGGTATAGTGTCGGGTCAGTCTAGCTCTTGGGTCTTCGGCTAGATTTGTGACAGGTGCACGTACACTCGTGTATAATTGTCCGTAGAACTTCTCGACCTCTTCCAATATCTCCGGCCCCGACGAAATGGCTCTGCCATCCTCTGTTTTCAGCTTGGTCAGTTGACTTTGGCCAACAGACAGATCTCTTGCGAACACTTTAGAGCCCTTGTTTCGCTCAATCGCCTCTTTAATACGGTCTGTATTAAATTGGCGTAGGTCGCGAGTCAAAGACTTGGAGATCTGTCTGTTAAGGCGCCGATACTGAGCAGCATCTTCAGAGGACTGCAGAACCAAGTTCCGTCTCTCTTCCATGAGTTGATTGGTGAGGTCAGAGATCTTTTTGGTTCCTTTTGAACGACGGGTTTTAAAGAACTTAGACCCAGTCGTTTGGACAATTTCCACGAACCTGTCATTGTATTTGTCCACATTTTCGCAGTCTCCTAGGCATTCGAAACGATTTTGCAACTCGAGCTGAAAGCTTTCGGGGTTTTGGAGTTGGATGGGCGCTGGGCGGAGCGTAGACTTCATCAGTCGACATCTCTCGAGCTTGGGTCTGATATTCAATGTGCCTCTTACCATTCGGTGATCGCTTCCTGTTTTGACCGAATTGATCACAGAGACATCATTGAATATATGCTTCTTCGTCGACAAGATGAAGTCTATCTCATTTTTTGTAGCGCCATTGGGATGGATAAACATAGGTACTTAAATACTTTTTTTTGTAAATACATACTTATTATACATAGAAAACACCCAGTCCAATACAAACAAATATGTTCATGCACACAAATGTTTGTACTGTGCGGGAATCGAACCCGCTACCTCCGGAATAGTAGTCCGTTTCGAACCACTACACCAAACGGCCGACACATATACGGCCGACAATAATACATAATATGATGCTAATACCCAGTTTCTGGCCTGGGGGGGGGGGATAAGTCATACCCAGCTTATAGCCTGGGGGAGGGGCAAGCCTTACCCAGCTTCTGGCCTTGGTGGGAGGGGGGGAGAGGCAAGTCATACCCAGTTTCTGGCCTGGGGGGGGGTGTAAGTCATACCTAGCTTATGCTCATGGACTGGGGGAAGGGGCTAGCCTTACCCAGCTTCTGGCCTGGGGGAGGGGGGGGGTCAAGTCATAACCAGTTTCTATGGGCTGGGGGGAGGGGCTAGCCTTACCCAGCTTCTGGCCTGGGGGGGGGGGGGGTCAAGTCATACCCAGTTTCTGGCCGGGGGGGGGGGTAAGTCATACCTAGCTTATGCTCATGGGCTGGGGGGAGGGGCTAGCCTTACCCAACTTCTGGCCTGTGGGGAGGGGGGGGGGGGTCAGGTCATACCCAGTTTCGGGCCTGGGGGGGGGGGGTAAATCATACCCAACTTCTGGCCGAGGGGGAAGTCATGCCCAGCTTATGACCTGGGCAGAGGAGGGGGGCGGGGGAGTCATACCCAGCTTCTAGGCTAAGATTAAATAGATTTCCAGGAGGGAGCAGCTGTCCTTTCCTGCAGCAGCTGGCCCGCCCATGGGAACGGCGAATAGGTAGGTAGGTAGGTACGTAGGTTTAACTCAGAAAAACTAAATAACAGGTAGGTGTTGCGTGTACATCGAAATGATCTTCATAACAATGTCTTGTAGCCTAGGCAGAGTGTATCTGCCTCAGCTATACCTTATTAATAGAAGTAAATAAATAAATACTTATACATTTTTATATTTTACTTAGAAGAAGATATGACTCTAACAACACTTATGAACACTTTATTTGAATAAATGGCCAAATATACCACCGCGGAGACCCCAATCACGTCTCTGCGTTCCATTGAATCGTATGAGCGTATGGATTTTTTGCGTTATTTTTCACAATTTCTATTTTTAAAAATTTCTTATCGATAGCTTACTTTATTCTGATGAATAAATGTCATTACAAGTTTTTCTCTAAAACTGATAGTTTGGCTAGAAAAAAATATTTTCTATCCACGCAGTACGCCGGCAGCGTTCGGATCGGATATAATGACGTCATCGTCCCCGCGCCGGGCGGTCAGTGAATTTTTTTAGTAATTTGGCCATAACTTCGTCAATTTTTGTCGTAGAACAAAAATTTTTGGACTATGTATTAAGGATTTCTTAGCCCTATAAATCTGCATTCACAGCTAAAAATCGAAATGATCCTCATTGACCCCTACAACGGGTCAATTGTACCAATAATATATGAGGCAATAAAAGTAGTTATGTTTATCTAATCATCACCTTTATTGGTATTCTGTTCTCTTAATCTCCTACAATCATCAGTCTTTATTAATTGAGATCGAAAATATTTAGGAACAAGTATGAAAAATCAACACTTATGTTTAAAAACAACACAATAACTTTTCTTCCATAAAAACGAATAAACTAACTGTTTCTACATAATATGCCATCTATTTGGCTCGGATATTGCTTCTGAAACAACAATAAGCATAATAACAATGATAGAAATATCAAAACTGAAAAATATATTTTTGTATGAGGGTACAATTGACCCCTGGTACAATTGACCCTGATTATTTATACCTACTACTGCTTCGACCTTTTAAGATTTTTTCATAAGCCTGTTCATAAAGGAATAGATCCGTTGATCCGCGATCCATACTTTTGACTCTACGCCGAGGCATCTAAAACAAAATGTTCAAATACTTAGTTACTTACTGAATTAAGCTAAAATGTACATATTCAGAAGGGTTTTAGAAACCTATATTAAAACATTTTAAGTAGGCATTTAGGTACTTATATCACCTTTTTATCTACTTATTTAATAAAACACATTAAGTATGTATCTAATTAATGCTTAATGCATGCAACTATGAATGAGCCTAGACTATATTTTCAGTAGGTAGGTATGCCTGTAATTGTAAAAATGTAAAATAACCACGTGAATGTTTTATAATAACTTATCTTATTATAAGTATAGGTACTTTAAAACCAATTTAAAATATTATGTAGTAAGTATAAAATAAGGTTCCGGGGGTTAATTGTACCACGGGGTTGATTGTACCGCTACAATTGACCCCATGGAGACTGGTACAATTGTTACAAGTAGGTAGTCAAGAGAACTTCACCTAAAATTCAGTCATTTTCACAGTGAATGCCAATAATTCGCTGTCGATACAAAGTTTAGAGCCTGGATAAACTATTGACAACAATACTTTGGTAACAAATAGCATATTAGGCAACTTATGGGCTCATATATTTGACATAAAAACTTACTGCGGCTGGGCAAAAAACAAAAATCCTTCCTGTACACCTTCGTTTCTCAGCACAAGCGCCGCCGACTGGTGAGCGGATGGAAACACAAAAAGCGCATATTCTGACGCTATGCACACAATCTAACGTCGCTTGTATGAAGAAATATCGCCGATGGTACTATTGACCCGTGGTACTATTGTACCCGGTCTCCCCTACTTATGTATAAGAAAATGATATGTAGGTAGGTACTAGTAGCAAAAATAAAATGAATAGAAGTTAACTTAGAGATTGTTTTTTGTCGTAAGTGTCTAGAGATAGACGTTCTAAGCTACGCTTTTAAATTTCAGTGGAAAAGATTTTTGTCAGATCCAAGCAATAAGTTTCGTCTGCACACTGCACCCTGCCGTATTATGTAGTATTCTTTGTGATTCACATAATGAGGAACAGCGGGAAACCACATCGTGCCACCGGTATATCGTGCCCGAGCTAAGCCCCGCCTTCTGACTCATTAAACAGGGTGTAGGATAGGTTGGCAAAGTACCCACTGTTAATTACGTACCTACTGCTTTTGTCAGCGAAGCGTTAGATTAGTAGAAAGTTATTTACTTACAGGCGCTAGGGAGAGATTTTAGTATACAGGGTGTTGAATTCCATCTTCGCCATATTTATTTAGGAGATCAGGCGATCTATTAAGAATTATAAACGCATTTCCACCAAAAAAAAAAATTACAAACGAAAGTAGAATTTTTAGCGAATATTTGCGAATATTGTACAGTGGCTCGTAATGGGTAGTGCAATACGTTTACACTGCGGCACCACCATCGAGCTACGCGGATCGCTCGCTTATCATGTCGGATAGCTACTGAAGGAAGCCACGTTAAGTAGGTAGGTAGTGTAAATAGGTATTTTTCTTTACTAACTAAAGTTAAAGTTCGTTATAATTTTTTTTCGAAATTTTTTTTTTTACTGATTGCTGATCAGAATAAGCTACTTAATCAACTCGCTGTATATTCGCCTGGGCGGCGCGGCGGCCATTTTGTAAACCGTGTGTCATTCAATGCAACCTTGCGACGCGACGCGTTCGATTGCCGTACATAGGTAGGTAGACCCCCATTTATTGTTTCGCCAGTTAAATTTACTTGGCGATCAAACAAAATCCTTGACTTGGAATCTTGTCGGAGGGTGGCTATAAGACCCCACATTTCTAGTCCTATAACCAGTGCACACCTACTATAAGTGTACCAGAATCTCATGGCAAACGTGGCAAACAAAAATATTGGAAAAGTGTGTCTTGGAATGGTGAAAATGTTGTGACCATGCAGCCATGTAAATAAAATTGAAAAAGATTTCATCAAGCAAAATTGAATAATTGAAATGCTAGAAGAGCAATAATAATTTATAATAAATATTAAATACCTCTTTATCTTGACCATCTTCTGAAGGAAAGTGAAATTCTTTGAATCGTTTTCTAGTTCTGAATGAAGTGATACCACAGAATAATAATAAGTACTGTGATACATTAAACTGTCTATTGCTGTCAAAGTGTAAACAAACTTTATTTTAAATGTGTACAATTGATTTTGTGTGAATTAAATTGCTAAAAACTTTTTATAGTCGTGAAAGAAAAGTGGTTCACAATGTGTTAAGGTATTTGTCGAAGAGAAATACTAAGAGTAGGCGCACACCGTTGATTTTTAGTTGGCCGATAGTTCTTCTTCTTCTTCTTCTTTTTTGATGATGTTGGCAATACACGTCGAGGTCGACTTGATTTGTGCCATTTTCAAGTATTTATGTGATACGAGTTACAAAATGAGATCAAGTAATGATATAATGAAGGATGATAGATGATACCCCTTCCCACCCTTTGAGTCTCAGTAAAGTTGTGGTGCTTTACGCCATAATGTTTCCGACAAAGGTTGTCAAATTGACTGACATGTTTATCGTATAGTACAGTCCACTATGAAAATTAGCTGTGGTTTGTTTCAACTACCTATTTTAAAGGTTTTTGTCACTTTGTAAGTGTTGAATTTTATAGAATTGGGAAAGAAGTACCGAGTTTGAAGCGTTCATGAGCAGATATTGTAGTTCTGAATTTGATTATCGATGAATAATAAAATAAATCCTACAAGATCGATTGATGGTTTCATTTAATTTATTTAAACCAGGTTACCTGTAATATAATCCTTTTTCGTTAATTTATGAAAATATCAAATTAGCCCGTAGTTAATCCTGCCGTTTATAATAGCCCGTTTTTTTTCGCCAAGTCGGGACTTTGGTACTTTTTGAGTGAAAATAGCGGGAATCTTCCGTCAGAAGCGGGACATAGTAAAAAAACGTATATAATCAAAGGTTTTCAAATATGTATCTTTTTATTTGACTTAAAATTACGTTTACGTGACAATAGATAGCAAAAGCCATAGAAAATGTATTTTAACAAAAAAATTATATTTTAAATCAGATTTACCCTATCGTTAAATTCGTCTTTAGAATAAAAAAAGAAAAAAAATTAAAAAAGTTTTGTTCTTTAAAATAATAAGGCGTTTCAAACAATAGAATTCAAAATCGGGACGTCTGGCAACGCTGCTGAAGACACATGCGTGTCATCTAATCGTATGGCGTTGGGCACTGAACAGTGTCACGTCGTTTTTGCAGTTAGTGAAATTGGCCACCGCAACGAGTCGATTAAGTTTTAAACGTTTTCACTGAGGATTTCACAATAAAACACAAATTAATAAGTTTTGTTGATTGCTTGGCAAAAATGTTATTATCCAAGCTGCGATTATCACTGACAATTTAAAAACTTAAAATGTCAAAATACGATACGTCATCCATCTGTCGTAGTGATGTGCCACTGCCAACTCGGAAATAACAATACTTGATTTATCCCGAGTAAAATCCACATAACTCTGTTTGAACTCGAGTTAACTGGATGGAAAAGTGAATGCTTTTTTTATTTTTACCCGTTTATTCCCTCAGCTTCGCATTAATAGTTAAAAAAATTGACCTGATTTTTCCACTATCTGAAATAGCTGCAAATCTTTTACTAGGTATCAAATTATTTGAAGCGTTATCACCAGATTTTGCGTAATTTTTTTGCACAGTAAGACGGGCTTGAGTGTGCCTTCTTAACCTTTTGTGAGGAGGCTCAACATCCAATGTGGTTGTCGATACCAGTGACAGTGACTGTGATGAATCGATCGAAGTAAGTAGGTACTGGTATAAAGGTACAATTTCATAGAGTTTTGCAGTCGCCGTCTTGGAATAAGTACCTTTACTTTCATTTGTTAATGTGGTTTAATAATGTGGTCGTATTTCCACTATATTTGAATGAATCTGAACACTGTTTACACGCTACACGTCCACTCACTGGCGATTCGAATACATCCCAAACTAAAGATTTTCTTTTAGGATCCGGCATTTTTCAAAAACGAAATATAATACACGAAAATATACAATAATAACTGGCAGTTTCTATTTTTATTTCAAGTCTACTTAAATGTGACACTTGTTTGTTATGAATTATTGAATGAACGAACATGGTCTCACTCAATTGATCGGCAAACTTCGCTTTATGTCGGTTCCATTCGGTTTACGAACTCAACTTGAGTCAGAGAGAATTCAACTCGAGTGGATTTGAGTTACGCCCAACTCGAGTTAACTCGAGTTAGTTACTCGGGTGAGTTGACCATCACTAGTCTGTCGGTCGGGTCGTTGTTGCTTGTTTGTTTCCCGTTGAAACATTTTTATTTTTATTTCAGTTTACAGTGATTTTTTTCATTTCTTTAGTGCAGTGAAGTGATGTTATAAATGTGATAAAAGTGTGTGTTGTGTACGCCATTCATAAATTGGTAGAATTAATTTGATAAATAAGGTCAAACATTAGTGCGTAGTGAGTCACACAGGCTTCCTATAGTTTGTGTAGTGATAAAGCTAAACAATGTTATCATAAAAATAATTGTTTATGTGACTGTGTTTAAACTAATTTCTAATGGCTACGCCACCAGTTCCAAAGCCAAGGAGCGCGTTCCTTGCGCAGAATGATCCGGATAAACGACCAGTGCCACTCCCGCGCACCAAAGTACCTACCAACAATGATAGAGTATCGGCCACTGACATTTTGCGCTCAATAGGCTCAGTGTCTAAGCAAATCACTGAAGATGTCGCGCAAAAAGTCTCCAATTCCGCTAAAAGTGCCAACGAAAAGCTGGAAAAGTCAATTTTAGACGGCTCGAAATTCGCCAAAGGTACTCTGGAAAAGACGCTAACAACGTCCAAAGCACTCCGCGACTCAGTCACAAAGTCAGTCATTGAAAGCACAAGATCTGCAGGTGTCATACTAAGGAAGCAGAAAAAAACTGACAACATAGATGAAGATCCACAAAGATGTGTGTCAATGCCTGTTGTTGATGTTAGTCTTTTTGATAACATACAATTCCACTCGCCCCTACTAGAACAAAAGAGATTCCACAATGATGTCACACAAAATAATGATGTACCGTCTTTACATTTGAATGCATCACACATGGATGACTTGTCCCTGTTCTCAAACAACTCTGACAACACAGACACTGTAAGTGACTTCTCATATGATAGCAGAGAGTCTGAAGCAAACTCAAGTTTGAATTTAAGTGAGCAAACAACTTATGATACTCCTCGGCCATCCAGGGCAAACAGTATAATAAGTACAATGTCGACACCAGAAGTGCCAGAACGAAGAAAGAAGAGAGAAAGCACTATGGACATCATGAGACAAAATTCCCTCTATGAAAACTGGACTTTGCCAAATCCTACTAAGGCTAGTCCTACATCTGCACCTACCACACCAATTGATATTGCTAGACCCAGCAAGAGTACAATATATGAGTTTGATCCTTTAAACACCAGTAGTACTGCACACAGATATGCAGGAGTGAGTAATGAGCTTATATTACTTGAATCCTTCTTAATTGGTGACACTTACGGCTCAATTATAACCACTGACCACAGTGACGATGCATATGATTACCGAGACAGTGAATACTTCAATCCCCCAACACCTCCTGAGCGATCTGACAGCTTGCTGACTACTGAAACAAAACCTACGGCATCTACTCCTCGGGACAACAATTCCAACTGGTTTGACAATGAATCTGACACTACATCAACAATAGATGAAGTTAAGACATCAAATTCAATGATGCAGAAGTTTTCTCATATGCTGAAGCTGGATAATGTTTTGCACAAGTCTACAAAGCAAGTAGCTCAGAAAGTAGAAGTTGTTCAGCGACCACCGCTGAACACAATGCCTGCTCCATACTTCTATGGCATGCTGACAAGGATAGTCTCAGCTATGGGAGAGGATTTGTTCAAAAACTCCCAAACCCGGTACTGTGTGCTGTCTGATCAGAAGTTGATCTGCTACTCTGATGCTACTAATGCCATTTTGAAAGAAGCCTACACATTGGACAGTGTGTATTCTTTGCAAGTAGTGCTGCCACTCTCATCTAGGTAAGATTATTTTGTTATCATATTCAGATAGTGTAATGCTTTATTTGTATTATGAAGATTCATATAGAGATAATATTATTTGGGTTTCCTTTTATTATTAAAATTTGAGTTACCTACAAAAACTAATTAGGTGGTAGGTTTGATATTGTTGATTTTACTCCTATAAGCTTATTTGATTGGCACAACTGAACTCTTAATTTATTACCAAATAAAAATTTACATTATTATGTATTGAGATGTAAATGATTTTTTTATACTTTTGATTAACAATTTGTACTTGTCTTATAGTATTATGTGCTGTTTATAGGTAGGTAGGTATTTGGATTAGATATTTTAAAATATTTGGATTAGGTACCTAATCCACCTAATCCAAATATTTTAATCCAACCCATCTCTAGCGGAGGGTGTAGCAGTGCGAAAGTGGCGGTTGTCGGCGTTTTGTGTGGCACGTAGTGACCACTAGTGGCGAGTCGTGGACACTACTGCAGCGAGTGGCTCGGCGCATCTATACAAAATATATTAAAACGTGTGTTAAGTCGCCGTCGCTGGCCACCGGTGGCTGTGGTCGGTGGCCCATTTGCGCCTACACTTAGTTAATGACATTTTACCATGTTATTGTTGAGTTAATACACAGACAAGTATAAAGTATGAACAGCTGGTCATAGTTATTGTTAAAAATAATATAAAATAAGGCCGGCAATACACGGACCGCTTGAAGCAGTTGCAACTGATTCGGGCGGTCGACAGCACGGTGAATTTTCATCCTGCGGTCAAGCAGTCGCCAGCCATACACTGACTGCTCGAGCTGTCGTCAGTGCTTCCTCTTCAAAATCCATGGTGTTACTGATTTGAAATTGCCTAACCAACTGCTCAAGCAGTTATCACTGGCAGCTTCAAGCTGTTGACTCTTGACTACAAGAGTGGTCCGTGTATGTTGCCTAATCCACCTAATCCAAATATTTTAATCCAACCCATCTCTAGCGGAGGGTGTAGCAGTGCGAAAGTGGCGGTTGTCGGCGTTTTGTGTGGCACGTAGTGACCACTAGTGGCGAGTCGTGGACACTACTGCAGCGAGTGGCTCGGCGCATCTATACAAAATATATTAAAACGTGTGTTAAGTCGCCGTCGCTGGCCACCGGTGGCTGTGGTCGGTGGCCCATTTGCGCCTACACTTAGTTAATGACATTTTACCATGTTATTGTTGAGTTAATACACAGACAAGTATAAAGTATGAACAGCTGGTCATAGTTATTGTTAAAAATAATATAAAATAAGGCCGGCAATACACGGACCGCTTGAAGCAGTTGCAACTGATTCGGGCGGTCGACAGCACGGTGAATTTTCATCCTGCGGTCAAGCAGTCGCCAGCCATACACTGACTGCTCGAGCTGTCGTCAGTGCTTCCTCTTCAAAATCCATGGTGTTACTGATTTGAAATTGCCTAACCAACTGCTCAAGCAGTTATCACTGGCAGCTTCAAGCTGTTGACTCTTGACTACAAGAGTGGTCCGTGTATGTTGATTACTGACTAACTGCTCGAGCTGTCCGTGTATGACGGGCCTAATAGTTCTTATTGATGATATTTCAAACAATATATTTCTAGAAATGGAATGTTTAAACTGGTAGGTTTGGTGGCCAGAAAAGTGACGACCAAAACGAAAATTTAGATTCCTTACATCAAGGTGTATCTAAATCATTAGTCGGCCGACTAAACGGCAATTTAATAATAAATACATTTGAAAACCGATTAGTCGGCTAGTCGGTTAGTCGGCAAAGGCCATCATCAATAGTCTAAACTGAATAAAATATTTTTGATTTGATTTGATTACATTGGCACCTAAGCCCTAAAAGGTGTAATATAAAATAAGTAGGATAAGAAAATAGTTAAACAAATGCTGCTTAGATGCTAGGCTTTCTAAGTATAAGTTATTAAAAATTTTAATTATTGTAATAATATAATTTTAATAGAAACAATATATTTTCTATTTTAACCAAAGAAGGCTTGAGCCTTCTTCAGTGTTGACACTGATTGCTTTGGAAATTTTCTGTATTTATCACTACATACCGTATGATTCTTAAGTGACACTATCAACTGGTGTATGAATTAAGATACATGGTGTTTTATTTTAACCCTACAACTACAACATCCAAATTTAGTTAAATGAACCACAACACGGGTCATGGCTCATGGGTGACCCCAATTAAAAAAACCGGCCAAGTGCGAGTCGGACTCGCGCACCGAGGGTTCCGTACCATTGATTTATGAAATTAAAATTATTATTTTTTATTTAAGTTATTAGTATGAAAGACTACGCGGTAATAAGCGGTTTACGATTTACGAGGTATTAAAAAAAAACTACTTACTAGATCTCGTTCAAAACAATTTTCGTTGGTAGTTTTTATAGTAATGTACATCATATGTTTTTTTTTAGATTTTTCATTTTCTTATTTTAGAAGTTAGAGGGGGGACCAACTTTTTTCCACTTTGGAAGCGTCTGTCACGCAAACTATTCGGTTTAGAAAAAAAGTATTTTAGAAACCTCGATATCATTTTTGAAAACCTATCCATAGATACCCCACGTATGTGTTTGACGAAAAAAAAATTTTTGAGTTTCAGTTCTAAGTATGGGGAGCCCCCAATATTTATTATTATTTTTTTATTTTTGCATCAAAATCTTAATGCGGTTCACAGAATACATCTACTTACCAAGTTTCAACAGTATAGCTCTTATAGTTTCGGAAAAAAATGGCTGTGACATACGGACGGACAGACGGACGGACGGACAGACAGACAGACATGACGAATCTATAAGGGTTCCGTTTTTTGCCATTTGGCTACGGAACCCTAAAAACATGATTACGTAAAAAATAGCAAACTTTAATAACTTTTCACAATTCCAACAAGTTTCTTTGGATATGAATGGACTACATAAGGACTAAAAATGAAGTAAAAAGCTTAAAATCTAGACACATTGATGACAAATAGGTAACCTGTGTTTTGCACATATATTTTTGGAGCACTTAACACATTTCCTATCTTTGGCTCTAGTGCATAAATAGCAGCGGGAACTTTAAGTTGATCGAGCTTGGGCTACTTGAGCACTGTTTTCGTCATCTACTCCCAAAACATAAAGCATTATCAATTTCAAAGATTGGGGCAACACGGGTCGCGAGCGACCCCAAACTGAAAAATCTCCGAACCTAATGAGCGTACGCACGCCGCCATGCGTCACGGGCCACTGATTACCAATTACGGAAGGTACCGAGACGCACAGGATTGTAGGTGCAAAACTCGCTAAATTAAAATAAAAATACGTGTGTGTGGGGTCACCCATGACCCCATTTTGTGGTTCTAGGGTTAAAATCTAAGTTTGATTCCTTCTTAGGATAATTAATAATTCAAAGATGAATTGAAGCAAATAGAGTGTCTGTCTATTCATTATTCATTCACAGTTTCTTTTATCAATTGTGGTTTCACTTCCAAGTATAATTTTAATAATGTTTAGTTATCTCACATCATTTGAAAACCTTACGGTAACCTAGTTTCTGCATTTTGCTCTAAATGCCCGTATTGTTTTTTATCTGGTTCCTCCCTTTTGCTCGTTGAATGTTTCTTGTGATACGCCGACGGCTTAGTGTTATCCAAAGTACAGAATAGGTCAGTCTGATAAGAAATTATTAACCTTATGAGCCGATATGCATCTAACATGATGGCTCAATTATACCACGGCTTAATGTGCAATGTCTCAAAGAACTTATGATTAATTAAAAATGGGACTTTAATTTCTCTGACTAAAGGCTGCTATTATGAGCCAGGCTTACCCTCCGCGCCGTTCGTTTGCCTGTTGGTGTTTTTCTCATTAACCATACCAAAAATAAAAAACTATTAATGCAATTTTTTTAATAAAAATAAAAAGGTCTAAATCAGTGTTTTTCAACCGTTTTCATGACGCGATCCCCCTAGCATGAAAAAATTTTTACGAAGATGTTGTAGGGATCGAATTCTTCAATCTATACTTACAACATTTATGCATTTGCATAATTAGATTTCGGATAAATCTAGCTTTTAAACTTTATCTTTTTACTAAGGTAGTTTTTACGACCGCGAAGCCTCTAAAGGGGTATTAGTCCAGTAGAATTAAACACAAAAATGAATTAAATCGGAAATAATTCCTACTAAAGATTTTAGTGCTTTAATGGCTTCATTAGTTGCCCATAAAGACTCTCCTAGGTTTTCGACTTCGACGGAGTTGTGCTTAAGTGGTGGGGGCCCCCGAAAAGGGCGCTTTTTCGGTTTTCCGGTTATACCGCGTAAAGGACTTATCCTATCGAAAAGTGGTCTTCCTGACGGTTGAAGGGCATTTAATCCTGCATTAAATAAGACCAAATTCATATGTTTTGAACAAACCGTTCTCGTGCAAATGTTCGGCAAAGTAGAAAATATGTGTATAATTAATGACCCTCTCCACGTCCAATGCCTCGTTACCCGCAGGCTTCCAAGTCTTGAAAAAGAGCGCCTCAACCAGTGTAACCCTATCAAGGCTTACGATAGATACCTAGTCAGTTTTCTTGGCCCGAATAGTACATTTTAAAATAAGTTTAACTCTCGCGGGCTACCAAAATCGTCTTCGCGGTCGACCGGTAGACCGCGGTGGACCTCTTGGCCATCACTGCCATAGATCATAGAGTTTATCACTCATATTTCTTTTCAGTTCCACCAGCAACTCGTACTGCTTCGAGTTGATGGTGTCGACAGCGCGTAGCTCGCCGCGCAAGGTGCTCTTCAGTTGCGCAAGCGCCTCCGACCGCAGGAACTGGGCGCAGAAGATCGTGGAACACTTGGTGGCCGGCTTTCCCACCAAATACACAGCGGAGTACACACGATGCGGATGGTGCTATCTCAAGGTCAGTGTTAATGGTCCTCTGTTACCTGTATCACAGTTTTAGTTTGTAATTTCCTTGCGAATCACATATTAATGTGGGTAAAAAATGTCCTTCGTTTGAATCAAAAGACAGTCACACTATTTATCACTACGAGAGGTTAAGCTAATTGTTAAGCTGTTCTGTCAGTTAATTATTACACCTTAATTAATTAGAAGTTTCAATCTTTAGATTTTAGTAATGCAAGAGTTGCTGCGGTTCAACAAGAAGTAGGATTAATGAGTTTAATCACTTAAAAAATTCATTCTTAAAGTGAAGTGTATAATTACACTTCAAATAAAAGTCCACTGTATGAGTCACATTGATACGATCAGACTGCATTAAGTGTTAATTTTCATCACACTAGTTCTCTATAATAGGCGACCGTAAATTGCCGTAAGATTTTAGAAATATGGCTGATTTTAATACCCCCTTATTTGTCTCCCGCTTTGCAACTGAAGGAAGTCAACTTTAAACTGTACGGTATAACTGTGTAAGCGCAGTCATACATGCGTCACGTGAACATACCGCTTCGTACAGCTAAAGTACAGAAAAACATGAGTCAGCTGTCAGTTTGTTTAATATGGCAAAGTACTTAGACGGAATGATGAATCGCCAAATAGAGTAAGTAGGCAGTAGCAGGCCTGTTCATCTCCGCGAGTTTACATCGAAAACAAAACAAGCACGATGGCACCCTACAGGATTACTATTCGACAAGGCCTCACATACGAGCGAGCATTGACTCACGCACGCGTTTTCTTGTGTATAATGAAAAAAAAAAGAAAATGGTGTACTAAACCTTCTGTACCTGGTACTTATTATTATTCTGTGGCAGTAGACGTAGTGACAAGCTTAAACTATCACCAGACCTACTTTTAAGCAGACGCCAGTTAGGCACGGTTAGATTACAATGTAAACCTCTACATGACCTACTAAACGTCTATAACAGTGATTCTTTGCACAGCGTTATGTTTTTTTTTTACCTTTGCTTTCGTTTGACCTACATTTTTTGCTGAATTTCTGTTTGCTAAGTTGCAAAGACGAATTTATTATTTTGCATTCACAGCGAATTCTGTCTGCTTTTTATTTTATACTTACTTAAGTGATTTTTATTTTTTGACGTAAGTATAAATTATATTTTATAGTTTTTTTTGCTACGAGCCGAACTTTTTATTTATTTATGCGTACACGAACAATCTACGAATTAACGCTTATTTCTTAACATTTTTTACTTTATTAATTAATCAAACCAATATTTTAGTTTACGACCATCAATGTGTTAGTTTACGGCCAGCCAGAAAATCATAAATTTTAATATAGAGTGAATCTAGATCGAAACACATATGATACTTATAATATACATCTATATATATAAAAGAAAGTCGTGTTAGTTACTCCACTTATAGGTAACTCAAGAGCGGCTGAACCGATTTAGCTGAAAATTGTCAGGGAGGTAGTTTAGAGCCAGGAGAAGGACATAGGATACTTTTTATCCCGTCCGTAATAAAAAAAAAGTCTGCTTATTTATTGCCATTAAGGCGGAACAAAGTTCGCCGGGTCAGCTAGTACACTCAGCGGCACGGAATTTGGCCCAAGCCTAAACAACCAGATAGAGGCCAAATACACTCAGCGGCACGGAATTTGGCCCAAGCCTAAACAACCAGATATCAGGCCAAATAGGTGTTGTATACCTAAGTTTCGTGTGACATGTTAACAGAACATTTGTTTTTGTTAATTTAAGAGCTAGATTCATAAAAAAATGCGTCTGTTTAACTTTTTTGACTCTAGAAACGCATTTCGTTGTCGTAGCGCAAAGAGTACGGGTAAGTTTAAATTCGATATTAAATGTTGTAAGGGTTTGGCGTTTACTTTTCTGTTTTTAAAATAATCTTAGAGTTATTCTCGTTTCCATAATTTGAGAATAATGCTCATTACTCCAGCTCAAGTTGCTCTAATAGTGTTGCTTAGAAGTCAAGGGCGTATGCAGCGGGAGATGGCTGAAACTTTAAATTTATCGCATACAAACTTAAGATACGCGTTAAAAAGGCATGACCAGATCGCCCTTTACACAAGAAGACCAAAAAGTGGGGAATTAAGGTGTATGTCAGCGAGCGATGACCAGATTGTCGTACTTGCAATATCAATAAATTGGGTTCTCACTACGTTTGTGAAACACCAGCGTTTACAAACAGCAAGTCCAGTGAATGTCACTGAGCATACAATAAGGTGAAGGATGGAGGAACATAACCTGCATACTCGAAGACCAGCTCGAGGACTAGAACTCCTCCCATAACTTCGCGAAGTGCGACTTACGTTTTCTAGAGAACATGCAAATTGGACGTTAGACTAATGGAGTAAACTCTTTATGAAAACTGTCTGTTTGCGTACTAACTCTTCTCTGCACCTTCCCCATACACTTCCACGGCCGTCTGAAGCTTTTAAGGTGCCTCTGCAATCATCGATCCATAGAACTTTACTCCATTAGTCTAACGTCCAATTTGCATGTTCTCTAGAAAACGTAAATCGCACTTCGCGAAGTTATGAGAGAAGTTCTAGTCCTCGAGCTGGTCTTCGAGTATGCAGGTTATGTTCCTCCATCCTTATTCTTATTGTGTGCTCAGTGACATTCACTGGGCTTGGTGTTTGTAAACGCTGGCGTTTCTCAACCGCAGCGAGAACCCGATTTCTTGATATTGCAAGTACGATAATCCGGTCATCGCGCGCTGACATACACCTTAATTCCCCATTTCTTGGTCTTCTTGTATAAAGGGCGGTCTGGTCATGCCGTTTTAACCCATATCTTAAGTTTGTACGCGATAAATTTTAAGTTTCAGCCATCTCCCGCTGCATACGCCCTTGACTTCTAAGCAACACTATTAGAGCAACTTGAGCTGGAGTAATGGGCATTATTCTCAAATTATGGAAACGAGAATAACTCTAAGATTAATTTAAAAACGAAAAAGAAAACGCCAAGCCCTTACAACATTCAATATCGAATTTAAACTTACCCGTACTCTTTGCGCTCCAACAACGAAATGCGTTTCTAGCGTCACAAAAGTTAAACAGACGAATTTTTTTTAAAATCTAGGCTCTTAAATTTACAAAAACAAATGTTCTGTTAACATGTCACACGAAACTTAGGTATACAACACCTATTTGGCCTCATATCTGGTTGTTTAGGCTTGGGCCAAATTCCGTGCCGCTGAGTGTAGGTGTTGTATGCCTAAGTTTAGTGTGACATGTTAACAGAACATTTGTTTTTGTTAATTTAAGAGGCTAGATTAATAAAAAAGTGCTTCTGTTTAACCTTTATGACTCTAGAAACGCATTTCATTGTTGTAGCGCAAAGAGTACGGGTAAAGTTTAAATTCGATATTAAATGTTGTAAGGGTTGGGCGTTTTGTTTCTTGTTTTTAAATTAATCTTAGGGTTATTCTAGTATCCATAATTTAAGAATAATGCCCATTACTCCAGCTCAAGTTGCTCAAATAGTGTTTCTTAGAAGTCAAGGGCGTATGCAGCGGGAGATGGCAGAAACATTAAATTTATCGCGTAAAATCTTAAAATATGCATTAAAAAGGCATGACCAGATCGCCCTTTACACAAGAAGACCAAGAAGTAGGGAATTA
Organism: Ostrinia nubilalis; assembly: GCF_963855985.1. Classification (NCBI taxonomy): domain Eukaryota; kingdom Metazoa; phylum Arthropoda; class Insecta; order Lepidoptera; family Crambidae; genus Ostrinia; species Ostrinia nubilalis. The sequence goes on along the minus strand of NC_087119.1, from coordinate 21,674,311 downwards.
AGGTGTATGTCAGCGCGCGATGATCGGATTATCGTACTTGCAATATCAAGAAATCGGGTTCTCAGTACGTTTGAGATACGCCAGTGTTTACAAACAGCAAGCCCAGTGAATGTCAGTGAGCACACAATAAGAAGAAGGATGGAGCAACGTAACCTGCATACTCGAAGACCAGCTCGAGGACCAGAACTTCTCCGATACCTTCGCGAAGTGTGACTTAGGTTTCGTAGAGAACAAGCAAATTGGACGCAAGGCTAATGGAGTAAACTCTTTATGAAAACTGTCTGTTTGCGTAGTAACTCTTCTCCGCATCTTCTCCATACACTTCCACGGCCGTCTGGAGCTCTTAAGGTGACTCTGCAATAATCGGTCCATACAACTTTACTTCATTAGTCTAACGTCCAATTTGCATGTTCTCTAGAAATTGTAAGTCGCACTTCGCAAAGGTATCGGAGAAGTTCTGGTCCTCGAGCTGGTCTTCGAATATGCAGGTTACGTTGCTCCAACCTTCTTCTTATTGTGTGCTCACTGACATTCACTATGCTTGCTGTTTGTAAACGCTGGCGTATCTCAAACGTACTGAGAACCCGATTTCTTGATATTGCAAGTACGATAATCCGGTCATCCCGCGCTGACATACACCTTAATTCCCCACTTCTTGATCTTCTTGTGTAAAAGGCGATCTGGTCATGCCTTTTTAATGCATATTTTAAGTTGTTACGCGATAAATTTAAAGTGTGTGCCATCTCCCGCTGCGTAGGTACGCCCTCGACTTCTAAGAAACACTATTTGAGCAACTTGAGCTGGAGTAATGGGCATTATTCTCAAATTATGGAAACGAGAATAACCCTAAGATTAATTTAAAAACAAAAAACAAAACGCCAAAGCCTTACAACATTTAATATCGGATTTAAACTTTCCCGTACTCTTTGCGCTCCAACAACGAGATGCGTTTCTAGAGTCACAAAAGTTAAACAGACGCATTTTTTTATGAATCTAGCCTCTTAAATTAACAAAAACAAATGTGCTGTTAACATGTCACACGAAACTTAGGTATACAACACCTATTTGGCCTCATATCTGGTTTTTTAGGCTTGGGCCAAATTCCGTGCCGCTGAGTGTATTATTTAAATACACTGATCATCACAAAAATCGGCCCACCTACGTTTTACAGGAAAACTCGTTTCTACCGACACAATCATGGTGCCCAAACAATATTGGTGTTATTTGAAAGCCCAATAAATATCCTTAAAGAAAAACACGTTTAATTTCCTAATAAACGATTAACATATACAATAAATGTGACTTGAAAAACTTGAAAAAAGACCTCACTTTGGGCTCACCTCTGGGATCAATTAAATTAGACCAATTTTTATGGTTATAAAACCAAATAATGATCTCACGTGGATAGCGATTAATCCCAACTTAACAGTTTTATAGCCATAAAAGTTGGCTCAAGCGTAACTACCTATTTTTTGAAGAAGTGACTGGATTCTTCTACAGACACATTTTTGGGGTAAAAACCTTTCCTTTAATGAAATGAAGTTTAGAACTAGGCTTTTAAATGGTAATATAGTATAGTAATATTGGTGGGAAGTGGGGACGCATACGTTTGAAAGTGCTTGTCGCGGGTGGGTCGATTTTTATGATGACCAGTGTACCTATGTTAGGATAAAATTATAATATTTCATTATACAATATTTCATTGTTGCCCTGCCCTGACTCCCGAGCTAAAATGTGTAATTTGATGAAATTATACTAAAAGTATGTACCTACTGTTTAATACCAGGGGAAACATGAATCTAAAAAATCTTTATCCTGCCTGTCCTTGCCCCTTTTAAGGGCTACCTTTTTTTAAATTATTTTTGACGTTCATTAGTGCCAAAATATTGGGTAAAATTGAATAAAATTTTATAATTTTAATTTTTGAAAAAAAAAAAAAACACATGAAAACCTATGAAGTGTTAAGTAATTTATTAACATCAAAAGTATCACAGCTTATTGTAGACTTGACCAAATCGTTGTTTTAGCTTACGGCCATCTTTGTTTTAAATTGCGGCCAGTCGGTTAACTTAGAATTATACAGGGTGTTACTTTGCATTCTTGCCATATTTACAGAGGTAACTATATTACTGATACTGAACACAAATCCGTTAAAAATAATGCCCGAAAATTTTGATTTTTAATTTTGAGTATTTTATTTTATCGACAATCTGTTAAACACATCACTAATTATCGTAATGCATGCACATCACTTGTTAGCTATCGCGATGGAGACTTTTTTACTTTTTATTGTATTTTTAAATAACTATTGCAATCTATTGTCTTAAAAATGTCTTTTTGACACTTCTGTAAAAACTGAGAAATCCATCAATCACAAATCACGTTATAAATAATACAAAAATGACTGAAGTGTATTCAAACAACAAATAATTTAATCAAAATGGTGCTTGGAGTGTCTGCAAGACGTCTTAGACGAAATGCTTGATGACGTACCCTTAGCGTTACACCAAATGCTCTACTACCAGCAGGATGGTGCTCCCCTACAATAAGGACGTCAAGTGCGCGAATAATACGTTTGGTGAACAGTGGATTGGACGAGGGGGTCCAGTAGCTTGGCCACCACGATCCTCGGACCTAACATCAATGGACTATTATTTTTGGAGTGACTTAAAACGACCGCAGAAGAGATAAATAGTGTAAATGTGTTACGTGAAAGTATTGTTTCAGCGAAACTGTGAGACAAAACGTTTATGTGTTGCGAAAACTAAAGCGAAATACCTACGCTTCGCCGTGCTAGACTGTGCCTTCATCAGAACGGAGGACTCTTTGAACACTTGCTTCGCAGTACGTAAACTTTGTAAGTAGGAACTTATAAATAAATAATTAATTGTGAAGAAGGTGATTTCATTTCATACTTAATTAATTTGTAAAAATAGTAATAATTATTCCGTATTTTTGACGGTCCTAAGCCCGTAAAGTGGAAAGAAAAATCTAAAATCAACTGAAGAGTATTTTAAAATAATTATTATGACTGGATAAAAAGGCTGGTACCCAGAGCCATGAAACATCACAGATTAATAAGAACTGGGCCACGCCCACTAGGTTTATTCCAATTGCGCCTGTAGAACGTGCAAGACAAAATTGGTTTATTCCAATTTGTACTGCAAAACCAAATTTACTAAAAACTCAGTGTACTTTCTTTATGGGAGTCTCTTGTTTATCTTAAATAATAGGTATTGTTCCCTACTTTTATCTCTGTGAATATGGCAAGAATGAAAAGTAACACGGGTATTTGCATTTTCAGCATGTAAAGAAGAACGGTCATCTGTGACCCAGGCCCGACAGAAACGAGACATACCTCAGTTTTTTTGTCATGGCTTAATTAGTTAAATTATATATTTTTTATATTCGAAATCTATGTACAACACCAAAATATTACCCTTTGTTTTTGTTCAGGCGTTATACAAAAACGAATACAAAATGCATATTTATCACCAAAATTGGTAAATGTATGTACCTAAATGTCTATTACAGCTGCTATGGAATGTATCTAGGTGACCTGGAGAGGTTCTATATTGGCTCACATAAAATTCTAAATCCTATTCTTTGTCTTACTACCGATTTGTGTTCATAATAATCTCTCTTCATAATTTTATTTTTCATACTTTTTTTATTCATACATTTTTATTACTACCAACGGAGCTCATAACAGTTAGTAATCATAATTTTTTTATCAATACTGTTACTGCCAAGAACCATTTAAAATACATAATTTTTATTTTCAGATCTATTTTCTTCATAACATTCATTGATCATATTGTTTTAATTAATAATGTTGTTTACTAAGAACATACTTCAACTCATAATGTTGTTGTTCAGAATAATTTACTTTATACAGACATACTCGTATCTTTAAAAAAATCATATATAATTTAATTAAGTAAATAAGCATGCAGAGCATGCAGCGTGAAAGCAAGCATGCAGCATGCATTGGTATCTCCTCGTCTCCGACGCTGCGGGATGTGCAGCCCTTCCGCCCTTGCGTAACGAGGCTCAGGCACCCACGCTTGCTTCCGCAGCTTCGGCTTTTTGGATCGCCATCGGCGCCTTCAGCACCTCGGCGACCAGCCTGAGCCGCTCCAGCTTACCCGGGCGACTGAGCCTCGTTACAGCGGGCGAGGGCTGCCCTCTCTCCGCGCCTCCGGCTTTTAAATTACACTCTAGGGGTAGGGCAGACAAGACTACGTGGAGTCGGTTTTTCAAGTGGTTCAGCGATTCGTTTCTGTCACGTTAGTTTTGTGGCACAAAATATTGCCTGTTTTGGACCATTTCAAATTAATTTAATGTTAAAATACGATTTAATACGAATATAGACATCATGATTTTCAATAATATGGATAAATACACTTATGAGTAATAAATTTATGAAAACAAATATTATAGACTAAGAGCTACTGAACGCCAGACCTACGTTATTTTATAAAGGCTGAAAGTTTGTCAGCGCATGCTCCCAACATAGCTAAGAACCATGGCCAAACATGAAGTTTGGGTCATGGTGGCTTTGGCAGACAGACGGTACTAAAGGTGTGTAAAATACCAACTTAATTACGTCAAAGTATAAAGGCAGATTTTTTGATATTTCCTTCAAAATGTTATTAGAAATGACGTCATTAATTGACAGACACCTACCATGGTGGCAGTCCTTAGCCAGACACCTTAAAGTTCATGAAAATGTAGTCCTACTTACGTCATACTATAAAAGCTGATATTTACATAAAATATTTGAACTATCATTTGATGAAGTTTCCTCATCAGCCAGACACTTCTGATGGTTCCTTCGCCTTGCCAGACAGCTTTTAGGGTGGCTGAAAGTGCGAACGCGAGGCACTATAAATATTGTTTTTTGTACTTTTTCTTAAGTTACTCAAGCATTTGAGTATGTAAATCATCATCTCATGTTGATGAGCTGATGATGGAAGGTAAGTACAACTCCTTAAGGCTTAGGAGTTGGAGGACAATTCCTTAACCAGTATATATAAGTATAGTTTCTAAAGTTATTTGGGTGTTTGCATCAGCTAGTCATCATCCCATGTTGATGGAAGGTACAACTCCTTAACGCTTAGGAGTTGTAGGATAATTCACGTCGTGCTCCCCGGCGGAACTACTTTTGATTTAACTAGTCTAGTGTGTTTCTAAAATAAATCTTTGAAATGTCTATAAAATTCTAGTGCTATTTTTAAAAAAATCATGTCACAGGTTTCGCCGTATTTTGTTATTGAAAGTGGTTGCGCTGCAGAGTATCCTTCCAGCGAAACCATCACGATATATCTATTACTATGCATAGTATAATCAAATTTATAGTATCAAATAATACTATAACAATTCTATATTGAATTAGGACCCCCAAATCCTCACTAGAATTTATATACGCGGAAAATGTGGTGCCACAAATTTTATCTTCAAAATAGTTGCTAAACGCCTAGAGTAAAGTTCTTAGCAACATTAGCATTAACATAGGTAATGATAATGTTGCTAAGAACTTTAATCTAGGCAACTTTCAGAGGTAATCACTTTAAAATTAGGGATTACCTAAGCCTTACGGAGTTGTACTTACCTTCCATCATCAGCTCATCAACATGAGATGATGATTTACAGACTCAAATACTTGAGTAACATAAGAAAAAGTACAAAAAACAATAATTATAGTGCCTCGCGTTCGCACTTTCAGCCACCCTAAAAGCTGTCTGGCAAGGCGAAGGAACCATCAGAAGTGTCTGGCTGATGAGGAAACTTCATCAAATGATAGTTCAAATATTTTATGTAAATATCAGCTTTTATAGTATGACGTAAGTAGGACTACATTTTCATGAACTTTAAGGTGTCTGGCTAAGGGCTGCCACCATGGTAGGTGTCTGTCAATTAATGACGTCATTTCTAATAACATTTTGAAGGAAATATCAAAAAATCTGCCTTTATACTTTGACGTAATTAAGTTGGTATTTTACACACCTTTAGTACCGTCTGTCTGCCAAAGCCACCATGACCCAAACTTCATGTTTGGCCATGGTTCTTAGCTATGTTGGGAGCATGCGCTGACAAACTTTCAGCCTTTATAAAATAACGTAGGTCTGGCGTTCACTAGCTCTTAGTCTATTAGGATACATCACATTTATGAATGTTATAGTTATTTATTCGAATGATTATGATTTTCGATCATTAGTATAGAAAAATATATGAAAACAAATATTAGTAAAAACTAAGTGTATGATTAGTGATATTATGAATATCAATGATTATGTTTTTAAATATGTAGGTTTTAAATTTTTTATGAAGAATGATCATTATGGTATCAAATTGTATGAGAAATATTTTCGGACCTCCAATGATAGGAATTGAAAAGTTATGTAAGAAAATGCGCTACCCCTGGGGATACAGCCGGATTATACAGGGTGGAAACAATAATAAGTTACAAAATCCCAAAATTCAATGTTACCAGCTTCCATAATCTGTACCCTTTTATTGGTACCATTTGAAAGAGCTCGTGAAGCACTTTCAGAATCAGTAACTAGTTTTTCGATATCTTGTATAGTTTAGAAATAATCGAGTGAGATCACGTATGTCTCGTTTCTGTCGGGTCTGGGTTTTTTTTGTATGGGGCGTGACCGTTCTTCTTTAGATCCAAATGAGTATCTATGATATAGGTGTACCAGAATCTCATGGCAAATAGGGAAAATAAACTTTGTTGAGAGCAATACTGGGGAAATTGGAATAAACGATCTTGATACTATTAATTTTTTTACTTTTATGACTTTAATATTAATGAACATCAAGTACGAATATACATTTTAGGTAGGTATGTGTATGAAGAATGTTGTTATAAATAAATCGTATATTACTTAAAGTAACTAATTTTATTATACACCATACTTTTCACTTATCACTTCATTTAGAACTAGAAAACGATTCTAAGAACTCCACTTGCATTTCTTGTTCTTCAATAGATGATCAAGATAAAGAGGTATTGTAAATAAATTGTTCTTCCAACATTTCAATGGAGAAGTTTCCTGATGTTAAAAAAAACTATATTTCTCTGAATGGGATTAAAATATATGTTACGGTTAATGTGATAAATTGAAAATTATTAATAATAACCGGTTATTATGAATAATTACCGACAGTCGCGGTAAAAGTGATAATTTAATCACATTTAACAGTGATTATTTAATCATTCAACCTTAGTACTAACAAATTTCATAAAAGAGAACAACATCTTGTGTACGTTTTGATATCATATATTAATATAATTTGGCATAATGAGTTTGGAATGTTTCTTGCATAATATTACTTTTCCATGATGCCTATAACATAATGTTTTGATTTAAAGTGAAAAATAGGTTAAAGTGCGGCGGGGGTGGCCCTTGGGCCACCCCTAAGCCGCCTATTTAGTTTTATACACACATAAATGACCTCATATTAATCACATTTACCAAATCATGCGCTAATTATTCATAATAACCGGCGATTATTCATAATTTTCACATTTATCACTTTGACCGTAACATATATACCAAAACTAAAAAGACGGTGAGGTTTTTTTTAAATCGATCAAGAAATGTCTGGGAAATTAATTATTTAAATTACTTACATATTTTCGCGTGGAATTGGAACAGGCGGTGCCGTTCTTTTTGTATAAATGGCCAGGTCTGGGATATTTAAAAAAAGGTTACAAAATTTTACTAAGAAAGAATCTTGAGTGACTTAAAAAAATAGAAATAGATTTAAAAAAAATATGGATCTGTCAACAGCACTGAATCAGGGGTGATTTACTGTTTGTACCCCGAATGACTGTCGTGAATACACCGATCAAAACGGCGTGAATAGTTATGCGCAACTTGAGGGCCCTGTAACTTATTTATTTGTAGAGATATTTTCATGATTCTTTCACAATTATTATTAATTTTACATATATTTATTTCAAGTTTATTTAAAAGAAAAAAATTGGAAACTTCTCCATTATTCAATCTTGCTTGATGAAATCTTTTTCAATTTTCTTTACATGGTCATAACATTTTGACCATTCCTCTGCACCAATTTGTGAGATATACCTAAAAATATCGATAAAGCAGCTATTAAGTCAGAATAAAAAAACATAACCCTCCTTCTGACGCAGTTGGGTAATAAGCTAAATGTATCAAACATTTCAGTCCAACTCACTGTCAACTCGACGGCGCGTTTAGAATCAAAGATTGACTTTAAATTATGCCTTATTTTACAATTCACATTGAAAACAATATGACTTGCTTGAGCTTTTTCGATTTTTTCACAAAAATAACAAATAGTCAAGAAGAGATTACAAAATTTTTGCAGCGACTGACAGATTTCATAATTTTCTTTGACAGGTGACAATTAAACCATAGACAATTGCCATATTATGAAAAACACACTTTTTCAATATTTTTGTTTGCCATGAGATTCTGGTAGACCTATACTTATCTCAGTATTTTTAACTATGTTGGTAACAATGGAGAAGTTTCGTGATGTTGAAAACATTATAATTTAATCCCATTCCATGAAATATTACTATTTCACGGAATGGGATTAAAATATAGACCAAAACTAAAAAGACGGTGATGTTTTTTTAAATCCATCAAGAAATGTATGAGAAATTAATTATTTAAATTATTTACATATTTTCGCGTAGAACTCAAACATAGGCGGTGCCGTGATTCACGCCACCCGTTCTAGTTTAAACCACAACAATGCTTACCACCCCTTGGCGCGTTGTCGAGAATGACACTGAAAGTCCTCTTCTTCTTTTTGTATATAGCCAGGTTTGGGATTTTTTTTTCTATGGGTCGTGACCGTTCTTCTTTTGAAACCTTTTTTTAAAAATATCCCAGACCTGGCCATATACAAAAAGAAGAATAAGACTTTGACATATTATAGTGTCATTCTCGACAACGCGCCATGATGTGTGGTAAGCATTGTTTTTGCTGTCGCGCTCGCACACTCACTGCGGGCGCCCGCGCACAGTCGCGACAGCAATATAATTACGCGCGAGCGATAAGGATGGGTAACTTGGAGTCATTGGACAAAATTCTACGTGCTCCCGGACCAGGCTTTAGAACCGGCTGCGTGACATCACGGCACCGCCTATGTTTGAGTTCCACGCGAAAATATGTAGGTAATTTAAATAATTAATTTCTTAGCCATTACTTGATGGATTTTAAAGAAAACTTCACCGTCTTTTTAGTTTTGGTCTATATTTTAATCCCATTCAGAGAAATATAATGTTTTCAACATCAGAAAACTTCTCCATTCAACTTCCGAATAGTGCTGTTTGAAACGCAATATTAGTGATTCTTCGATTTCCAGACCTTTCAAAACTTCAATTAGCCATATCAGTTTCACGTTGCCGTTTGTGTTAATACATTTTTAAATAATTATTTCGAAATTCGTTTATAGTCCATATACCTATACTCAACATCAAATAAACCGCACCTTTCGCGACGCGAACTTTAACGATTTTCTTCTGACACAATCATGGTGCCCCAACAATATTGGTGTTATTTGAAAGCCCAATAAATATCCTTAAAGAAAAACACATTTAATTTCTTAATAAATGATTAACATATACCATAAATGTGACTTGAAAAAATACCTCACTTTGGGCCCACCTATGGGATCAATTAGACCAATTTTTATGGTTATAAAACCAAATAATGACCTCACGTGTCCTCTTTAACAGATGGATAGCGATTAATCCCAACTTAACAGTTTTATAGCCATAAAAGTTGGCTCTAGCGTAACTACCTATTTTTTGAAGAAGTGACTCTGGATCCTTCTAAAGACACATTTTTGGGGTAAAAACCTTTCCTTTAATGAAATGAAGGTTAGAACTAGGCTTTCAAATGGTGCCAATATTGGTGGGAAGTGGGGAAGCATACGTTTGAAAATGCTTGTCGCGGGAGGTGCGATTTATTTGATGTCGAGTGTAGATTGTTTTTAGTTCAGATTGCATAAACATTGAGTCACTTATTAGTCCGGTCAAATTAGCAGGAACCCTGTTATAATTCGCATACAGCTAAAAATTGGTACGAATGTTCCAATGTGTGAAAAGTCCCCATCACATCGATCAGACATGTGCAAAAAAAAATTCAAGGTCACAGTTAAAAAATACGGGTTTTTTGAAATTTCCAGCCAAACGGTAAATTTTATCATAAAAATATTTGAGACAAGGTTTAAGACCATGCAATTATCTATTAAAATTGACTATACACTTTCTCCTAAAAGTCAGCGTTTCTGAAATTCGATGATCCGAAGAGTCAAAAAGGTGTTTTCTTCATAACGGTCTTACACATAAATCAATTTACATTTTTCATATTTGTTTCTTGTTTGGAATCCCCTGGCACCATTCTGATATACCCGCCTGTTTTACCTTTATCATAAGAGGTACTGTCATCATAGTACATAAAGTTGCTCGCGTGGGTCGCGCAACATCTTGCTATTTGAATTGTACCTATTTAAAATTCTAACGTAGAAAATTGCGAGAAACTATTCTGCTCTCTCAAAACTCAATAAAAGTAACTTAATAATAACTTAACATCCAATTTTTAAAAAAACATTGATTCTGGTAGCAAAATACCAGTTAAAAAATATCCGTAACCGAAATTATCCGAAATTTTCGGATAATCCGAAATATTTACTATCCGTAACCGTAACCAGTATATATTATTCTAATATCCGTAACCGTATCCATTCCCGAAACGTCATATCCATAACATCCCTGATTCACACACATTTTCAGCTCTATGCGAATTAATATAATCTGGACTGTCTAACTTGATCGGGCTAAAAGAGTGACCATAGAGTTACAAGTGGAGTAGTGACACAGTAGTGACGTGTGCTTAGAAGAGCTCTTAAACATAATCTACACGAAAACTGCGAATCGTAGAAACTCACGGTGCAGTCCTTCGTCAAAGTTGCAAATAAAAATTTCATTCATGATGGTGCTCCGAACATTCGTACCAATTTTCAGCTGTATGCGAATTATTGCAGGGTTCATGTCTAATTTGACCAGACTAACCAATTCTATTGAATCTGCAATGCAGTGAAACCAACACGTGATCTTTTAGGCATGTATTCTGAAATATACAGGTGTTTCTTGTAAGGTGTCAAGCCGAAGGTAGGTGATAGGTGAGGACTAGACCTATCGATTTCACCCCTATGTATGTTCTACGATTTTTCGTAGTTTAGAAGTTATCGTTAATTTCGTGATTTTTTCAAATTTTATGACCTAGTAGACTTAAACATTTTTTTCTTTTTTTTTGGGTTGACTTTTCTCAGATTTCTTTTTTTTGACAGATTCCCTATTAATTGCAGATGTTTGAAAAAATAATCACCTGCCTATATTTGATGCAAGATACAAAATTTTTGCTAGAAACATAAAAAATATGCTTTTAGCAGAACATTCTAAAATTTTCAACTTAAAAGTTTGAAAAAAAAAAAGAACTTCCATAGGTCCAAAATAATTTTAAAAACTGCGCAGTTTTACCTACCTTCGGCTTGACACCTTACAAGAAACACCCTGTATAATGCAGTTTTATGGTCGTGTAACAAGGCCGGCCCCCATCCGTGCCTTTGACCTCCGGTGTCATCGCTGGCGTTTCAATTGGTTGAAACGAGGTGAAAACGAATCGGTGTATGAATGCAGTTTTTACTCAGTATCCCAGATTGCCCAGATGGCTTACTCTGTGACTCTTCCCCGTGTTTTGTTTTTAAGGCCGGGTAACAGAGAAAATGCCGAAAATGAGGTTTTCATTTTTCATTTTTGAGGTACTAAACCGTAAAATTAAAGGCTAAGATTTTTATTGGGCATAGTTGAGGATATTTTCTAGGGCTATTAACGGATGGAAACACGATTTGATGAAGTTGACTCGATAGAATAAATTCCCAAAGTTACCTCTATTCGTTTTCTATTTATGGTTTTATTTTTAAAATAAGCGATTTGAGATTCTAAATCTTTTACTAAACTAAAGTTCAGAAATAACTTGAGGGCTTTTAACGGATGAAATTTTTATATTGCGTCTTATTTAGTTACTATGTTAAAAAATGTGGAAAAAATCGTCCATGACGGCTTGGACAATCTCAATCAGTCGCGCGGTGGCGCTTACGGAGGACGGACGCGTGTCAGTTTTTTGGCCGTGACAGTTCGCGATTTGTCAATATTTTTGACAATGATGACTTTGATGAGTCACAGTATAATAATATCAGTGTTACTGGAGAAAGCTTAAATTTTTGATAATTAAAAATTATCAATTTTGTCTATCTATTGAAATTTAAATCGTTCGCATCCTTTTAAACGAAGACTCTACTCATGATACATATTACATTCCTCAAATATGAGACAAAACCAATGAATTAAAATTACATTTTAATAGTACCTACATACAATCGTCTTACACTCTTTAGAAGAGCACACTGACACAAATAAATAATAAAAAATACTGTCTAAGGTCTCTAGCTAAAGGTCTAAGCTGTAAGATAGAAGAATCTTCTAGCCAAAAAGATGGCAGATGCAGCAGATGTCAACGGATTTAAAACTGGAGTTCATGTGACTCCTTGTAGACTTGAGTGTCTAGAGCGTCCCTTCCTCCACCATGCGTAAAAATTTTCACAAAAATACTGTCTAAGGTCTGTAGCTAAAGGTCTACGCTGCAAGATGGAAGAATCTTCTAACCAAAAAGATGGCAGATGCAGCAGATGTCAACGGATTTAAAACTGGAGTTGATGTGACTCCTTGTAGACTTGAGTGTCTAGAGCGTCCCTTCCTCCACCATGCGTAAGAATTTTCGCAAAAATACTGTCTAAGGTCTGTAGCTAAAGGTCTAAGCCGTAAGATAGAACAATCTTATAGCCAAAAACATGGCAGATGCAGCAGATATCAACGGATTTAAAACTGGAGTTCATGTGTATCCTTATAGTTTTGAGTCTCTAGAGCAGTGGTTCTTAACCTTTAAGTCATGAGGGACCATTTTACCAAATTTCTGTCTTGTCAGGGACCACCTCATAATCGGTCAAAACCAGTTTGACTGCAAAAATCAGTTAAAAGTGGTTTTGACCAAGTTGTGCAAGAGCACATCGTGGACCACTTGGAATGCCTCCAGGGACCACCAGTGGTCCGCGGACCACCGGTTAAGAACCACTGCTCTAGAGCGTCCCTTCCTCCACCATGCGTAAGAATGTTTTAAAAATACTGTCTAAGGTCTATAGCTAAAGGTCTAAGCTGCAAGATAGAAGAATCTTCTAGCCAAAAAGATGGCAGATGCAGCAGATGTCAACGGATTTAAAACTTGGAGTTCATGTGACTCCTTCTAGACTTGAGTCTCTAGAGCGTCCCTTCCTCCACCATGCGTAAAAGTTTTCCAAAAATACTGTCTGAGGTCTGTAATAAAAGTCTAAACTGCAAGATAGAAGAATCTTTTAGCCAAAAACATGGCAGATGCAGCATATATCAACGGATTTAAGACTGGACTGGCACCACCTTGCAATGTCATCCTCTCATTGTTATCTGTAATGTAAATTATTTTTAAAATGTATTTAAAAAATAAAATGTTCGTTTTATTATTTCAATAATATGAGGTGGAATTGTGTAAAGCAATCGTTATCATTTGACAGTTCATAACGTACGATTATTCTGTCAAACACTTTGTTTAACTGACTTTATCGTACGTTATGAACTGTCAAATGATTACGATAGCTTTACACAATTCCACCTCTGACCTCTCAACTCAACTACACTACACAAATACCTTTGTTCGCAACTGTACTGACGAAACCTCGATATTATACCGTTCATTTAAGATGGCAAGTTTTTTGCTGCGGTAATGCACTCCAGGTAACCGTGTGTGATGCTTATTGCTCATAGTGATTTTCGATACAGAGCCCCGTACATACGTTAAAATACATAAATTATGGAAAGAAAACACCCAGACCAATACAAACAAATTAATATGTATGCAATTTTAGTATGATATTTTTATTTATTAATAAACAAAAAGACTGAACAAAATTGATGCGTGTACTGATTAATGTAATTAACCACATGCAAAGCTTTGTGAATTGCAACAATTATAATTTATTATCCAAGCTCTAAATAATCGCTACTACGAGTAACATAACTGATCATAAAATGTTTTTCCAATCGCTCAAGCTCCCGAGGATCTACCGATAGGTCGGGTGACGTAATCTTGAAATTCTTTTAGCCGGCGCGGAACTTCCGGAAGGTCGGGTGACGCCACGCCTCTTTGAACCGTGTTTACTTTGGCAGTTATATACTATATTTATTCGATTCTAAAATATATTCCCAAAAATTTTGAAAGTTGTTTTAATTTGTATCACTTGGATATGATTTGTATTAGAAAGTGCTGTGAGTGTGACGCTTGAACGGAAGGAAGTCAACCTAACCTAACCAACTGCGTATTTCTATACTGTGTAGCCGCGAGAGCTCTTTGGCGCGCTGTCTTCGGCGAAGTATTGCGCGCGCAGATTTTGACAGCGCGAAATACCTACTTTAGCAGAAATACCAAGCCTTAAGCTTTGTTCGCCGGAAATTAGGTAGTCCGTCAAAGAACACGCAGCGCTAGTGCAAACGCCGCGAGAACTAATTACGAAGCATTTACTGGAATTCAACTCTCGGAGCTTTCTCTTAGTAAAACGTTCTCAGAATCAAATCTTTGAAGCATAGCTCTCTGTAGTCAAAACTTTCACCGAGAACCTGAACGATAATTTTCAGACTCATTAGTCTTAAAATCTTAGGTGTATAAAGTAAAATCCACTATAATTTTATTGTTTAAGAAAGTATTTAAAACATCAAAAACAAACGAAAGGTTTCCACGGTTCAGGTCTCATTGAAATTCTAATCCCTATTTAAGACTATTGTTGTTCAATTCTGAAAGCTACTAAATAAATTACTGAAAGCTTTTAGAAAAGGGTCAAGTGAAGTCCATATCTTTTGATTGGCAATCAAATCTAAAGTGCGTCTTTTGGTTTAAGTCTGGTTAAGTTACTATTAATCCTGGGCAGATTCAGTGTAAGCTGATGTTAACGCGCTGCATAAATAAAGATGAAGCTATTCAGTATTTTTTTTTAGATTTTTAGTAATTTGTTTTTTCACAAATTACTAATATGCCTCTCGTGGTAAGCTAAACATGCTTGTTTTACGAGTGGGCTCACCACAATAGTCGAGCAGCGGTGAGAAACGGATCTCCTTACGTCCCCTTCACCGTTCGGCTTCAAAAAGTAAATACAACCTTAATATGACTTGTAGGACTGGAATTTACTCATGGGAAAATAATGAACTCAATATAAAAAATCTAAAGGTGAATATAAGACTGAGCTTGCAACAGATAATCGTGCATTCGCCATTTCTTAGTTTTCTTAAACCGCCTTCCGATGTCAACTACAACCTGATTTTTAAAACTAATCAACGTGCAACGCGGCGAGTAACATTTTACCGAGTAAACCAACGCGTGCAGCCCACGCATTGATCGCCATCGCTATAGCAAAAATACAAAAGCTGGACTCCGTGCTTAATTTGGTTGGACATTTTATCCTTAAAGCCGGACATTCCTTTTTAATAATAGCTATTCATAGTTATTAAAAGCCCTACTTAATATTATATTCTAAAACCGAAAAATATTTCTTAATGAAAATAATCGCGTAATGGCTTTGCTTATTCGCTCGACTTTCGACTGGCAGGCGGCAGCCACATAAAAAGCCTAACAAGACAGACAGTCCATTGAGAAAATATTTGGCTGCTAAAGCCGGACACCTGGCAACCCTACTCGTGAGTGACTCGTCTCCGCTTCTTTATCGACATCAAATAAACATACCTTTCGCGTCAACCCATCTATAGGTAGGCCGGTTAAATGAGTCCTCGCCTGCGGAACGCGGGGACACAGGGGCGTGACGAAAACGGGGACCGTACGGGGTGCGGGCGGCAGGCGCATTTTTAACAAAATTCATTTCGCTGGCGATGCGGCTAGCGATCGCTTGTGTTATTTGTTACGGACGCTTTGTGAGGGCTATACATGAGATTCCATTTTTAAGATGAATCGAAAGATTTTCGGACATAAAATTAATAGTCAGTGCAAGCAAATAGCTTTTAACGTTTAAGAATATTTTAGAAAAAAAAAAACTGGATCCAAATTCGATGAATATTAACAAGATATACCATTAAACAAAACCGTAGCAAACGTTACTGGACTATCGGAAAAGACTGTATCCAGAATTGTACAACAAGGAAAATTATTAAAAAACAACGAAAAATTTAAATCACCGAATAAATCGAAACAAAGCCGCAGGAAGGGCGTGGAAGTAGATGATTTCAAAAAAGGCGTGATAAGAAGAAAAGTAACTCAGTATTACACATTTAAAAAAAAATACCAACTCTGAAATCCTTGAACTTGGAGAAGATAATGTATTATACTGCGGCAGAGAATATTTAAGATTATTATTACATGACCTAGGTTTTAAATTTAAAAAATGCGGATCTGAAAGGAAACTCCTTATTGAACAGCCAAATATAACATCGTGGAGGTGGAAATATCTAAATACTACATATTAAAATATCGTAGAGACGGAATACATATTTTATATCTTGATGAAACTTATGTCAATGCGTCTCATAACGTTTCAAAATGTTGGCAATCAAAGGATGAACACGGAGTATTGTCTCATATTGGTAAAGGAGAGCGTTTGATCATCATGTGGTGGCTACACTGGATTTGTAGATGGAACACTTGTGATATTTAAATCCAAATGTAAAACAGGTGACTATCACGATACAATTAATTTCGTGAATTTCAGTAAATGGCTAAATGAAAAGCTGATGCCTATTATTCCACCAAATTCAGTAATAGTAATGGATAATGCAGCTTATCATTCGGTTAGAGTAGAAAAAAAGCCGACTATGGCCTCTACCAAGCCAGAAATGCAAGATTGGCTACGACGACATGAGGTGCCTTTTGATGATAAATTAAAAAAGGATGATTTATCCAAATTAATTAAAAGCCATTACACAGAGGACATGTATATAAAATTGATGAGTTATTGAAAGCAAAGGGCCATGAAGTGTTGCGTTTGCCTCCTTACCACCCAGACCTGAACCCAATTGAGTTGGTCTGGGGTGATATAAAAAGACAGCTAGCAGAAAAAAGTATCGACTCCAATTTGGACCAGAAAAAAAACATGTTGGAAAATTTATTTGTTGAATATTCCGCAGAAAAGTGGGAGCATTGTAGAGGATGAATACTGCGAACACGGCGGAGTTCTAGATGACGTTGTTGATTTTATTATTAATGTGCACGATGATTCAGATAATTCGGATGATGGCTGCTTTGAAAGTGAAGAATCAAGTTCTAGTGATATTGATATGGACATAAGTGATTGATTAATAATTTGGCATCTTGCACACAATAAATTTTACATGAAATACGACATGAATTGTTTCATTAAAATTTTATAAAATAAATTATTTTCTTTATTAAAAATAATTTATTTTCTTTATTAGAAAATAATTTATTTTACAAAATTTATCACCACCTGTTTACCGTTAACCACTTCACTGTGACGTCACATATCTTGAGAACTATCTAGTGAAATTTTATCTCTTTTATATCATCCCCGCCCGCACCCCGCACGGTCCCCGTTCTCGTCCCGCCCCTGTGCCCCCGCGTTCCGCAGGCGAGGTCTCATTTTATTTATTTATTTATTTATTTATTAATAGGTACAGTTACAGTACATAGAATACTACTTATTTAGTAAAAAATACAGCTACAAATCACTTACAAATCTATGGACCAATTACAACTGCACACAACTATGCCTAATAACTTAAGTGCTTAGATAAAACAACAAAAACTAATGTTAGCTACAACAACAACTAATCCAACAATCTAATCAGCATTTCTTAATTTATTTTTAAAAACCCGAAATGTATGCTGGAATATGTCCTTGTCAACGTCAAGACTATTGTAGGCCCTGCACATTCTGTAAATAGGGTGATTTACTGAGACATTATTTGTAGCGAGTGGTACATTATTTGTACGTTTTCCGGTCATACTATATTTGTTAGAGGAAATCGTATGAATATCTCTACAGTACATTAGAGCCTCCATAGACCATGCATCAGCCATTCACAGACTGGCAAATGCGGCGGTGAAATTAATTTATTGATTGCTAAGTGTATTTGGAAACTATTCAATTATTCTCCGTCAACTGGATTGCCGTTTACCTCCTGATGAATTTCAGCTAATAGTATATCGTGTTGTTTGTGTACTTACGGCACTTTGTGGAAATAATATTGTAGCTCACAGTGTATTTGTTTTAAATTGTATGTTCTTCCGAAAGGAGTCTTGCTTTAAGACAAATTCCTTGATAAAGGTGATAACCGTTATGGTCCCGAGTTGTACAGAGTTGTACACTTGTACATACATTGGTAGGTTTTTGATATTATATTACGCATTGTATACTCTTGTGGGGGAGTTTTGGGCTGACACTGTGTAGGTTTGTTATCGACACGAAAAGAACAAGAATTAAAACTAATTAATGATCTAATGTAAAGTTTTTTTAACCAATTTTAAGCCTACTAATGGATTCTTTTAACTGAATAAGTAACAAAATCAAGAAAAACAGAAGCAAAAAATAGTAGGCCCGGAGGCGGCATTCGATTCAGTCGAAATAAACGTTCCATTAGCATTTATTTCATGAAAAGCATAAAAGAAAATAAAGCTAATTACGAAGGCTACAGTCGAAGGGTGCAAAGAAATGTAGAAAATTAATTAACTTAATTTATTGGATAAAATTAATTTAAATTACAGTATTAATAATTAGCTAATAGGTGACAGATGATCGATGTAAGAATCAAGAGTGAAATTTGGAGCGGCCGCGATCGAGGTCGAGTGCGGCGGAGGGTGCTGCGTCGGCGCTTCTTGCTAGGCATTGGTTTCTATGCGGCGACGTAGTCGCGTAATTGTTAATCAGCAGCATCGGTGACCTACTAATACGTAACACCTCCACCCGTAGTTCGGCAACTATTTGAGAACTCTGTTTGAAATAGTTGCTGGGATATTTCTATGGTCCACTCTAATCTCGTTGGGATTAACTGATCTAGTCTCTGGTATTGCATACATTCTGTGACCGTCATCTGGGTTTTCTTCAATGACGTCACTCTTCTTTCGTAGGCAATGAGTTCTTAATCGTCGGCTAGCTACGGTTATAATAAATGCCAAGGTGCCAAGTAATGCTACGTAGAGTGGGATCGTAGTGTGGTACAGCGACTGATCTGTAGCACTCTCTAGATGAACTGGAGATTGTAGGGATATCTGAGTACTAATTGTATGTAGATTTTCTAAATTCGTGGTGCTTAGGTTGAAGGCTTCGACTCGTCATACTGAGGCATTTCCATGATCTTCAACGCGTGTCCTTTGATATGCTCGTTCGTGTTGGCTATGGTGAATTCAGGGATCTTCAAGTAGCAACTAAGTGGAATGACAATCAGGAAACTTCCTTGTAGTGTTCTATATTGTTCTTGTCCACAGTATATCTTGATTTTAGTTGGTGTAGGAAGATAAAGAGTGTAGTGCTTGTCGTCTAGTTGTTCGAGGGCTTCCTTTGACAGGATGACAGGAGTCTGCTTACAGGTTTCATGAAATTCTTGCTTGACGATAAGTTGCTGGATACAATCGGGTTCATCTCGGATGCTGTAGTTTGGTGTGGCTTGGCAGAGAAACCATGAATTGATCTTCGGGCATTCTGCCTCTATGTATCTATAATCTTGACCAGAGATTGCTATGTAAGGAGAGGTAGGTAAAAGGATATTATGATTTTTGTTAGGGATAATTGATAGTTTGAATAGGTCGTAAGGTAAGGGATAGACAATCGGTACCTTTATAACTATAGTGATTCTATCACCTACATAAAAATAGCCTAGCTTAATTACGTCATAAAAATCCCTATATTCTAAGTCAAGGATTTCATTTTTGGAGTATAAAATCCTTATTTTATCAAGCATGTTCTTAAGGTTATCTAAAGTTATAATAGAATGAGGAGTGCTCGATGCACGAATAAAAGCTAGGGTATTTTCTAGTTTTACGAGTTCTTGAGATAAATCTTCGATGTTATCTCCTAAAATAATAAGATATTGTGCCATATGAGCATATTTAATTATGTCCGTTTCTCTTTGAGTGTCACTTGCCATGATTGCATTTAAAATTATATTGATCTTATCTTGATTTTTTACTATATTATCTATGGCTTTTGTGTTAAGTGAAGTCCATTTTTTATTTAAAGTAACGTGATTATTAAACTCAGTTTCTAACTTAAACTCGTTATCCTGTAGAACTTTAATGGCTTGATCATATTTTAAAGCGTCTGTGTAATCTAAGTTACCTGAAATGCTCTTCACTACAGATCCAAGTCCATCAATGAGGCCTCTTCTAATACGATTTGGTTCAAAGGTACGCAGTTGATCTAAAATCGATTCGACTTTAGTATTAAGATGATTAATGTGAAGGTCGTATATAGATAAAGTTTTATCGTTAAGTTTAGGTTTAAGATCGAGTAACTGGGCTTTAACTAGTTCAATTTGCTTATGAATGTCATCAAGATCTACATAGTTCAGGAAGGAATGGTAGTGGGCAACGATTTTAGTAGGTCCTAGCTTAAATGGGAGTAAACCTGGTCCGCCATCCAATGAATCAATTGTGACATCTTGCCCTCGAGTCAGTTGAAGCAGTGACGTTAGTAGAAGTATCATAAGCATTTTCGATTTCTCTGCCGTATCGATATCTGGATACACTCTGGACTGCAGCTCTTGTAGGTTCTGGATAGCCGTTCGCCGTGATCGATTCACTGACTCTACTTTACGACTATCCTACCGACTGCGCCAATTACGAAGGCTACAGTCGAAGGGTGCAAAGAAATGTAGAAAATTAATTAACTTAATTTATTGGATAAAATTAATTTAAATTACAGTATTAATAATTAGCTAATAGGTGACAGATGATCGATGTAAGAATCAAGAGTGAAATTTAGAGCGGCCGCGATCGAGGTCGAGTGCGGCGGAGGGTGCTGCGTCGGCGCTTCTTGCTAGGCATTGGTTTCTATGCGGCGACGTAGTCGCGTAATTGCTAATCAGCAGCATCGGTGACCTACTAATACGTAACAAGCTCCTAATACGAAGGTCGAAAAACAACAACAGATTTGTTTTGGAAGTTTTTAGGGTTCCGTACCTCAAACGGAAAATACCGGCCAAATGCGAGTCAGACTCGCGCACTGAGGGTTCCGTACAACAAACCTATCCTACTAATATTATAAATGCGAAAGTTTGGATGTCTGGATGGATGTTTGTTAGTCTTTCACTCAAAAACCACTGAATGGATTTTGATGAAAATATATTGAAGAAGAACTAGGGTGGGTGCACCAGTCCCACACCAGGAACCAGTAGTACACCATCTCTAATTTCACATCAAAATATTAACAATCTGTCGAATTTCCCGCCACTTTTGTTACGTTTGGTAGCACTGCCGTACTTCTACCAATCATATAGTCATAAATAAAAGCGACAAACACGACTTCTACATCCGTTTAAAAAACAAGATTCGAAACGACAATCGTTCACTTCGTTTCGGGCGGCCATATTAGTAAGGGACACATTGACGGTAAGTTTTTTAAAGGGCGTAGCAGGATAGTCTTGGAAAAAGTGCCCCCAAAGCCTGAAGCTCGAAACTGTGGTCAAACGATACTTTGTATAAAGATAGTATATTGTGCAAAATTTCACCCCCCCAACACCCCCCAGGGAGCCACGCCACCCATCTACCTGTTACCATACCTAAACCTATTGTGTGTGTACCATACCTAAAACTGTTTTATTTTTTTTCTCCAAAACTATGTAACTGATGAAGTTGAATTTTTGCACAGGTATAGTTGTGTCTCATAGTAATAATATAAAAAAACAACAGCTCTATAACAACCTTCCATGATGGAAAAAAATAAAAAATAAAAATTGAAACACCCTGTATAATGATTTCCTTTGGTAGTAGGTACAATCACAGTTTTTTTTTAAAATGAGTGCCAACATTCAACCTCCGTAATCCCAAAGTTTTGTCTATCTAGCTAAGGTGTAACATAGCTAAATTAATTATAAATAAAACTCTTAGGCCATTTTTGAACAAGAATCTTGTTTATTTTTCTTAACTTAAAAGTTTTATTTAGTGGTGTTCTTAATAATATGCGTTCTTTTATGTTATTCGGGCGCAGTCCTGTTGTCTCCCCTAGCCAGGGGGGATTTTCAATCAATGATTTGAGCAATTTGGTAAACATTATTTAAAAGTCATTTATTTTTATAACATTTAAGAAGTACTGGAGTACCTGACTGAATGCCATATTCGTATTACCAAACTGAAGAGTACCTAAACGTATGGCAAATAATAATTAAGCGAAAAAATATAAGTTGTTGGTATCGGGGACTATTTCTGACTATTCCAAAATCTGCTTTACTTTCTTTTAACAGATCGTTATGAATTATCCCTACTAAATATTATAAATGCGAAAGTAACTTTACCTGTCTTAGCCTATAATGTCTAAAGCCTATAATACCTACAAGATGGAACGGTGGGGCAGCTGCGCCCGAAAGCAGTAAACCCAATATGGACAGTGTTAAGACTTCGTTAATTTCCCGGGCGGGTCCCAGCCAAGCTGGGGAATCCCGTGGCCGCTCAAAAGGCGGTCGGTCCCATGTATACGGGGGGGCCAACACTGCTCCGCGGCTCCGGCCGTGTTACGACGACTCTCGCAATCTCAAAATGGACCTGAACTTGCCCAACGACTTGGTAGATGTTGAACCGGAGGTGGAGGCCTGTGCCCCGATGGTGCACGCCAAAACTAACAACTAGGGTATGCAAAACCGAAAGTTTATCAAAAACCGATTTTTTTTTCGGTTTCCAAGAAAAAAAACCGGTTTTCGGTTTTTAATCGGTTATTATCGTTCTATTTTTTTTTCAATCAACTAGTAGTTACATACAGCGATTTGTTACGTCCTGTCCGTTTTGTGTTAGATTACATTATTTAAGAGAGGGTTATAACAGTTTTGATAAATTTAGCTTATTCATTAGGCATTATAGGCACATAATGAATAATGACTTGACTTACTTATGGTCCTATGTCCCCTAGATGGGGCAGAGGGCGTCCACAACAGTCCTCCATCGCGTTCGGTCTTGAGCTATGTGTTTGATCTCGCTCCAAGTCTTGCCGATCTTCTTCGCCTCGTCTGCCACAGTGCGCCGCCAAGTTTGCTTGGGGCGACCACGTTTGCGTTTTCCTTGGGGGTTCCAATACAGAGCCTGCTTGGGGATGTGATCGGGATCCCTTCGGAGAGTGTGGCCAATCCAGTTCCACTTGCGGCGCTTGATCTGCTGGTCGATCGGAATTTCGTGGCAGCGTTCCAATAGCTCGACGTTGGAGATTTTCTCAGGCCAGTATATGCCGAGAATTCGGCGAAGGCAGCGGTTGACGAAGACCTGCAGCTGGTGCGAGATGACCTTGGTGACCTTCCACGTTTCACACCCATAGAGCAGCACGGATTTAACGTTGGACCCGAAAATTTTGATCTTGACCCTTCGGGTCAGTTTCCGTGACTGACATACGGGGCGAAGTTGTGCGAAGGTGGCACTAGCCTTGGCAATGCGCGAAGTGATGTCCTCTTCGGTACCTCCAGTCTCTGACACGACGCTCCCGAGGTAGGTAAAATTGTGGACACGTTCCACATCCTCTACACCAATCCGTAATGGTGTGCAATTCCTCACTCCAGATCGCATCTCTTGGGTCTTCCGGCAGTTAATTTTGAGCCCCGTGATGCCCGCCTCTCGATGTAGGTCATCAATTTTGGATTGCATATCGTGATGCGTGTGGCTCAGCAAACAGAGGTCATCGGCATAATCTAAGTCTTCTAAGACTCCGATTATACCCCACTCTATTCCACGCCGTTGGTTTTGATATGCACGACACATGACTCCATCCAAGACTACCAAAAAGAGAAGCGGCAAAAGCAGGCAGCCTTGCCGGACGCCCGCATGCACCTCAATGTCTTCGGAGATGAGGCCGTCGTGAGTGACTTTACAAGAATATTTCTTGTAGATGGCCTTACTGAAAATTCATTACTCTGTCGGTTTAGTATTTTGTTAATTACCACCATGTACGTAATGTACATCAAAAACGTATTTGTTTACAATTACGATTGATATAAGCAATATCTTAAATTAAAAAGTAGAATAAAATGTAAAAAGCTTTATTTGTGAACGTTAGGTGGTATTTCTGTCAAATTTCAATACACTAAGTATTACAGTAATAAGCTTCTGCAGATATCGCAAATAAATGAGATTCAATGTTCAAAACAATTCAGAAATAAAAACTGTTCAATTCACTCACACATTAGGTTAATTATTCACTGCAATAATCACCAACTATCTGAATCGCGGGGTGGGTCATGTCAGGTGGCGGGCGCGGGCGGTACGAGTCTTAAATAATTATCGGGGATTCCCCGTTCAAAGGTAAACGACCGAGTAACCAAGTGACAATGTTGCCAAGTTATAAATTGTAAAATAACCAAATATTCGTCAAACATCAAAATACCCAGGTTATATTATAATAAAATGATATTGCTTATTTATGGAATTTGTTACGTGTATACAGATAGAAAAACCGATTTAAATCCGGGTTTCGATTTTTAAAACCGGTTTTAGAATTCGTCGAAAAAGAGCGGTTTTTCCGATTTTTCGGTTTCCGATTAACCGGTTTTGCATTCCCTACTAACAACCCACGCAAAACCCAGAAGGATTCCGATCCCTACATTTCGGACACCGTTGAACCGGAGGATGAGGTCTGTGCCCAGAAGGCACACGCCAAAACCAATTACCCACGCAAACCCCAGAAGGATTCCGACCCCTGCAGTTCGGACACCGTTGAACCGGAGGCTGAGGCCTGTGCCCAGAAGGCACACGCCAAAGCCAAGAAGAATGGCAAACGCCCCAAAGTAACGCTCGAGCGTCTAGACGCCCCCGCGTCAGTATCTGGCAGCAGCACACCTGCAGCCTGTACAAGAAGTCGCGCTGCCGCTCCGTCTGTGGCTGGCGCCTTTTGGGCGCCACAGGATTTGACCCAAGACTCGAACCTCTCCGATTCGGATGCAAGCACGCTTACCAACGCATCTGAAGAGAAAAGCGAACGGAATAAATACATCAGGTCAGCGTCAATCAAAAGAAAAGCGACTGACACTGAAGACGGCTGGGAATCAGCATTCAGCGACGCCCAGGACACTGGAAAAGACAAGAACGCCCAAAGGGCACCAAAGAAAACGAGACGTGGCCACGGTACCCAGACCACTGGTCGTTTTGCTGACATTGGCGCGGCCAAAAAATACCTTGAAGTCGCCAAAAAAGCCCAGTTCCAGTTGGACCTGGAGGAAGAAGTGGCGCAAGACGAGCGCAGGACTCGAGCGGCCAGAGAAAAGGCTGGGTATGGTACCGACCTGCAACTCGATTTGGGATTTGGTAGATATGTCCTTTTGGGGGAGGCCTTTGTCCAGCAGTGGACGTCATTTGGCTGAAAAGAAGATATGTCCTTAGAGGAATTAGAGAACTTTGCGGCAGAGGACGCGCATAAGATCTGCGAAATCGCTGGGAAATGTTCCAAAATCAAAGGAACCCTCCAAAAGGCCTTTTACCACCGCGCACGGTCTATGCTGGCGGTAGTTGCCGAAATAGGCAAGCGGTCGGCTTCCGACGAAACCAAAAGGCTGCAGGCCACAGTGAACCGCCTGCAGTCCGAAGTCGAAGAACTCCGCAAGGAGCTTTCGACCCTTCCGGCGAGGACTGCAGATCCGCAGATGGAGACTGAGCCGATACCCGCATCGGCCCCACCACCATTCCGGCGGGCCAGACCAAAAACCCTCGCCCCCACAACACCCGAATCGGACTTGGAGGCGACGATCAGAAAAATAGTCCAGGAGGAACGATCTTTCGTGCGATCCTGCTTTGCAGGCATCGAAGACCGTCTTCTCCCGGAACAGAGGACACGTCCCCCGCTTGCGTCGGATAAGAAGACAGAGGTGGAGGCACCGGGAACCTTCAAGGTTCCTAATAGTGCGAAGAATGCAAAGGGCAAGGCTGCAAAAGCACGCAAGTCCACAACACCTACGGTTACTCCGGGGACTTCTGAGCTCCATGCACCCATTCTGGGCTCAGCTAGGGCTGAAGCGCGTCATTCACTGGCGGCCACGCCAGAAGCTGAGGATGTGCTCCTGCCTGCAACCACTCCCGCAAACGAGGGGTGGTCTGAGGTAGTAAAGAGGGGCCGAAAGAAGCCTTCATCCATGAAGGCAGCTAATGTCCCAGCAGCACCTAAAGGCAAAGAAAAGGCTGCCAAATTGTCTGGACCCACTGCTAAGGCGGTACCCGCTCAGGCCCCACAGGCCCCTAAGCCTACCGCCAATAAGATAGAAGGGAAAAGGAAGGCCATGAAGAAGGCCAAACTGGCTCCCCCCAAAACCACTGCGGTAGTGGTTACACTCACCGCAGAGGCCGCGGAGAGAGGGGAGACTTATGAGTCGGTCCTTAAACTGGCTCGGGAAGCTGTCGATCCTTCTCAACTGGGACTTGGTCCAGCGCGTTGTCGCCCCACGCAAACTGGTGCTCGAATTTTCGAGTTTCCAGGCTCGGAAAACGGACAGAAAGCGGACCTCTTCGCCGAGAAATTGAAGGAGGTGATTTCGGACTCTGCCAAAGTGGCACGCCCATATAAGTCCATAACCTTAGTTATCAACGGGCTTGACGATTCCGTCACGAAAGCCGAGGTCGTGGCCAAGGTGGCAGAGAAGGGAGGCTGCCCTCCGGACCAAATAAAGTCGGGGGAGATCCGTCCCAGCCGAGACGGACTCGGCACGGTGCGGCTGCAATGCCCGGTCACCGCCTCCAAAGCTATAATAGATGGGGGACGGCTCTTGATAGGTTGGTGCTCGGTGTCTGTTAAGGCTCTGGAAGATCCACCAATGCGGTGCTTCAGGTGCTACGGCATCGGACACACCCGCGCGCTCTGCCCGTCAAAAGACAGGGCGGCACTGTGCTACCGCTGTGGCAAGGAGGGTCACAAATCGTCCACCTGTGACGAAAAGGCGGTGCACTGCGCCGTGTGCGCGGATAGCGGACGGCCAGCAGGTCACAAAATGGGGGGAAGGAAATGTAATCCCCCATCAAAGAGGGGCAAAGTACAGACAGTGACCCGGTCTGTCATCGCTGCAGCTGCACGACCGGCGGCTGATGAGGAGTGTACGATGGTCGAATAATGCCTGGAGTCGATCAACGAACAGTTCTGCAGACAAACGCAAACCACTGCAGGTCGGCTCAGGACCAGGACCTCCTGTTACAGGCCATGGCCGAGTGGCTGATAGATGTCGCCGTCGTTGCTGAGCCATATTCGGTGACCGGCCGTTGGTTGGGTGACCGTGACGGCTTGGTGGCTATCGTACCACGGCCTTCCACCAATTCCCCACCACTCTCGCTCTTAGAACGGGGACAAGGATACGTGGCCGCCGCGTGGGGGGAGATTGCCCTTGTGGGCGTGTATTTCTCCCCCAACCGCCCCCTAGTCGAATTTGATTCTTATCTTGATATTCTAGGGGCGGTAGTTCGTAGGTGCTCTTCACGTCAGGTGGCCCTCCTTGGGGATCTGAACGCAAAATCAGAGGCATGGGGGAACCCTGCCACTGATGTTAGAGGTGAGGCCGTCGAGCTATGGGCAGCATCTTGTGGTCTATCCCTATTAAACAGAGGGACAATACACACGTGCGTGCGACAACGGGGAGGGTCTGTGGTAGACGTTTCGTTCGCCAGCCCCGCTCTAGCCGTGCGTGTACAAAACTGGAGGGTAGAACTGGTGGAGACCCTATCAGATCATCGGTTCATCCGATTTGAGGTCTCCAACCACGATTCACAGAGAGTGGCCCGTCCAAGAGCTTCCCCTTTTCCCAGGTGGGCGCTCACCCGCCTTGACCGGCAGATGGCCAAGGAGGCCGCTTTTGTGCAGGCGTGGTTTGAGCCATCCGCGACCACTGCAAACGTCGACCTGGCGGCCACCCAACTACGGGAATCACTGACCGAGGTGTGCGATGCTAGTATGCCTCGATCGCGCCGCCCACCCCCTCGCCGCGCCGTCTATTGGTGGTCAATGGAGCTGGCGGAGATGCGGACCACCTGCAATGCGTCTAGGAGGGCCTACACTAGGAGCCGACGCCGCGCAGTTCGAGATCCATCAAATGAGGCCCGCCTCTATAGCACTTACGTGGAGGCGAAACGGGTCTTCAAGACGGAAATCGGCGCCGCCAAGGATCGGGCTAGAGCCGAGATGCTGGCGAGCTTGGATGAGGATCCGTGGGGGAGGCCGTACAAGGCGGCCAGAAATAAGCTACGCCCTATCGGCCCCCCGCTAACCGAGACCATGGAGCCGACTTTGCTGGATAGGGTTGTGCAGGCGCTCTTTCCGAGTCAGCCTGCCTCTTTCATCCCACCGCAAATGGCCGATCACCGCAGGGCAGCTAGTCCAACCGCTCAGGACGCTTCTCCTTCCATCACAAACGGGGAATTTGGCGCGGCTATTTTAAGAATCCGCACCAAAAAGACGGCTCCTGGCCCCGATGGTATCCCGGCCAAGATGGTGGCCCTGGCTTCCGCAGAACTGGAAAGTCGGTTCCGGGAGCTTTTCGACCAGTGCTTTGCTATCGGAAAATTCCCGAAACCCTGGAAGGAGGGGCAGCTGTGCCTGTTGCGCAAGGAGGGCCGCCCAACTGACTCCCCCTCTGCATACAGGCCTATAGTCCTGCTCGACGAGGTAGGGAAACTATTCGAACGCATCATAGCGTATCGCCTCGTCGAGCACTTGACGGAAAATGGGCCCAATCTTTCCGAGGCCCAATTTGGCTTTCGGGCAGGCCGGTCGACCATTGACGCTCTGTCCCACTTAAAAGGCCTTGTCCAGCAGGCAGTTGATGCAGGGGATGGCGTGATGGCTATATCTTTTGATATAGCCAACGCGTTCAATACCATTCCCCACACCACCATATTGGAGGCGCTTCGATACCACGAGGTGCCTCCTTATCTAGAGAGTCTGTTGGCCGACTACTTGTCGGACCGAGAAATACTGTTCGTGGACAGAGCCGGCCAACTTCGAAGGCATGGCGTCGGGTCCGGTGTTCCACAGGGGTCCGTTCTTGGTCCGCTCTTGTGGAACATCGGATATGACTGGGTCCTGCGCGGCGCCCTCCCTCCGGGCATGGACATCATCTGCTATGCAGACGATACCCTTGTAACTGCCCGGGGGAGGAATTATGACTAGGCGGCCTGCCTGGCCGCTACAGGTGGCACAACGGTCGCCAACAGAATTGGGCGTCTGGGGCTCGGGGTAGCTCTCCATAAAACGGAGGCCATCTACTTCCACGCGCCCCGTAAGAAGATCCCTCCTGATGCCCATATCATGGTGGCAGGTGTTAGGATCGATGTCAAGGCCCAGTTCAAATATCTGGGCCTAATCATTGATAGCCGGTGGCAGTTTGGCGCACATTTGAACACACACACAAGTAGCTATATACACGCGCGAGAACCTGGACTCATTTGTGAGACATAGGGATCGTCACAACTATAACACTCGCTTCGCCAAAGCACTAGTATCGACTGCAGGTAGACTACGAAAGTCTGACTCTTTGACGCACGTATTGGGGCCTAAAGTATACAACCGATTGCCTAAAATAGTGAAAGAAGCGGTATCACTCCATTCTTTCAAATTTCAATTAAAAAAGTGGTTGATCGAGCAGGCTTTCTATAAAATTGACGAACTGTTTGGAATTTAATTATTATTGACGCTATTTATTTTGACATTTAATTGACATTAATTCTATTTGTATTATTAATTTATTTGGACATGATGTGTTTTTCTTTCTTATTAATACTGCAATTGTTTATTATTAATAAGAAAATATATTGAAAATTTGACATGTAATGAACATTATGAATAAATTTCTTATTCTTATTCTTATTCATTTCGCCAACCTGTCGCCGCGCCTAAGAAAGGCAGCCGACGCCTTGTCGTGGCTGCTCCCAAATCTGGGGGGGCCTAGGGCGAAATGCCGGCAACTCTATGCCGGCATTCTTAAAAGTATGGCCCTATACGGGGCTCCCATATGGGCTGATACCCTCGACAGGAGGGGGAACGCGGCCCACCTCCGGAGACCTCAACGGGCCATCGCCCAGAGGGTTGCCAGGGCGTATCGCACCGTCTGCTTCGACGCAGCATGCGCCTTGGCGGAGACCCCTCCCTGGGAGCTGGAAGCGCATGTCCAGGCCGCCGTTTACAGATGGATGGCGGCCCAGAAAGAGCTGGGGGAACGCCCCGCCTTCGAGGAGAGGGAGGCGGTTCGGCGCGAGGCTCGCGAAACTGTGGTTCAGCAGTGGGCAGACCACCTCGCCGTTGCCGAGACGGGCCGCCGAACCTTGGATGCGCTGGCGCCGACCATAGAAAGGTGGCTCGAGCGCCCGCATGGGTACCTTTCCTTTCATTTGGTACAGATGTTGACCGGGCACGGATGCTTTGGCTCATATCTGTATCGCATTGTAAGGGAAGAGACGCCGTCCTGCCACGCATGTCGCGGCGCACAGTGGTCCCGATTTAATAAAACATGGACATTGATGCTAGAGGCACGAAAATTTTTTTGATGGTTACTGCTATGATAACTAATAAGGCAAAAAAATATTACAAACCTACGACGTCTATTTCGTAGTAAAAAAAAATATATACATATTTTTTGTATGGAAGAAAATACGTTTCTGTCAATTTTTCGAAATTCTTTAACGATGTCAAAATGCCGATCACACATGTTATAAAACAAGTGATTCTGAGTATTTCATGCGAAGATACTTGTCACTTATCTCTGCGTACTTTTGAGTTATCGAGGGTTGAAAAATCGATTTTTTTATATTAAATATTTCCACGAAAAATTGCCAGAATTACAATATGGTGTATAAAGGACACCTTTGATGACACATAACAACGACTCGCACTCGCGCGCGCTCGTATGCATCAACGTTTACTAAAATAAAAAAATAAATAAGGGAAATATTTAATACAACGTTGTATGTATAGGTCCGCTGGCCGTCAAAAAGTAGCTTATACGAGAGGTTGCCCAATTTACAATATGTCCATCATTGATAACTTACACAAATATCATCTCTCTCTGAAGGATAACAAGTTTTTTTTGTTTCCAGAAGCTTTTGATAGGATGGAAGCCCATAAATACTCTCTGAAGCGAGAATGAATCTCAAATTGCGATATTGCCATTTTGACAAATTACATGATGTAACTAGCGCTAACGTTTATCTTCAGGTAGACACAGTTTTATGTTAACTCTGACTCTTTCAGTTTAGCACATAAAGCGTAAACTAATTCCTCCTCAGAATGATCTAAAAGTGTTAGAGAGCGCCTCTTCTTCTGCAGAAGAAGAATTTTGCATAAATCTTCAACATTGAAGTAATATTACATTATAACTCAATGATCTTCAAAAGGTTTTTTTATTTATACTAAAAGTCGATGGTTGTCCTCAGTATTAACGTTGTCTATGCGTTGTGTTAACTCGGTAAAAAACATTGTTTAAATCTATATTTTTACAATTCGGCCAGACAATTTCAGAGTCTAGCCAATGCGAATTCTGGTGCAAAAATGTCTTTTGGGCTCTGCTGGAAGCAGACCATATCTTCTTTGATATATTTCTTGTAAAATTACGACTTAATGATTTGACAAATACTCAAATCTTCGGAAGACAATTCAATGCCAATACGTTCGTCATTTTAGTCTGAAATGGTCTGGCCGAAATGTAAAAATATAGATTTAAAAAATGTTTTTTACCGAGTTAACACAACGCATAGACAACGTTAACACCGAGGAAGACGCTCCAGTTGATGAGACTGCGGAAGAAGATGTGCAACCATCGACTTCTGGTATAAATAAAAAACCTTTTGAAGATTTATGCAAAATTCTTCTTCTGCAGAAGAAGAGGCGCTCTCTAACACTTTTAGATCATTCTGAGGAGGAATTAGTTTACGCTTTATGTGCTAAACTGAAAGAGTCTAACAAAACGAAATTAGCGACTACCTATAATCAAAGAACTTTTCCAAAACGAAAAACAGTGTGAAATAGTAGACAATCTTTTAACTTAAAACTGTGTCTACCTGAAGATAAACGTTAGCGCTAGTTACATCATGTAATTTGTCAAAATGGCAATATCGCAATTTGAGATTCATTCTCGCTTCAGAGAGTATTTATGGGCTTCCATCCTATCAAAAGCTTCTGGAAACAAAAAAAACTTGTTATCCTTCAGAGAGAGATGATATTTGTGTGAGTTATCAATGATGGACATATTGTAAATTGGGCAACCTCTCGTATAAGCTACTTTTTGACGGCCAGCGGACCTATACATACAACGTTGTATTAAATATTTCCTTTAATTTTTTTTTTATTTTAGTAAAAGTTGATGCATACGAGCGCGCGCGAGTGCGAGTCGTTGTTATGTGTCATCAAAGGTGTCCCTTATACACCATATTGTAATTCTGGCAATTTTTCGTGGAAATATTTAATATAAAAAAATCGATTTTTCAACCCTCGATAACTCAAAAGTACGCAGAGATAAGTGACAAGTATCTTCGCATGAAATACTCAGAATCACTTGTTTTATAACATGTGTGATCGGCATCTTGACATCGTTAAAGAATTTCGAAAAATTGACAGAAACGTAATTTCTTCCATACAAAAAATATGTATATATTTTTTTTTACTACGAAATAGACGTCGTAGGATTGTAATATTTTTTTGCCTTATTAGTTATCATAGCAGTAACCATCAAAAAAAATTTCGTGCTTCTAGCATCAATGTCCATGTTTTATTAAATCGGGACCACCGTGCGGCGGTGCGGAGGACACGCCGCACCATACCCTTGCGGTATGTCCGGCGTGGGCTCCGCAGCGCAATACCCTTATCGCGGCGGTGGGCCGGGACCTTGTGCTGCCCAGTATAGTCAAAACTATGCTGGACAGCAACGAGGCCTGGATGGCAATGGCCTCCTTCTGTGAAGACGTGATGTCTCAAAGGAGGCCGCGGAGCGAGAGCGCGAGGATGATCCAAACGCGCCCTCGCTCCGGCGACGGCGGAGGGGTCAGAGGAGGCGACAATATGATCGCCTCCAGTTTCCTCTCCTCGGTGATGGCCAGCGGGCTGGGGGCGTGGGGGCGCCCCCGCCTGCATTGCACAGGTCACCACCACCGTCGGACGGGAACAGCTGTGTGCTTCCAGCTGTTCCTGTCGCCCCCCGTCCTGGGGGGCTTTTAGGGCCCGCCATGTAGGCGGGCAATCGCCGGGATGGGCTGTGGTAGAGAAGGCTTTGTCCGGAAACCCACAGTCTCCTCCCACTTATGGCGAGTGACGGAGCACCGGGGTCTTTTTAGTGGGTATGCCTCGTCCTTCTGACGTGGTGAGCCCCACATAACCTACCCTGTCCCCGCAGGGTAGGTATGCGATTCAACGCATTTTTTCCCCGTAAAAAAAAAAAAAGGTTAGATTGTAAACCAACTACGTCAGATTATAATTTGACGGAATTCACAATATTACGGTGCCATATCAATTGCTGTAACCACTTTTCTAATTAATTGCGTCATATGTTCTATAAAGAAATAATATTACGTCTTATTTGATCAGCAAATGCTAATTTAAATAAATAGTTGTCATTGGTAAACTAATGGAACACGAATTGAATGATTTTCCAGTAATATGCCATTTGGTCTGCAACTGGTGATTTAGCTTTTTGATTATTTTTTTATTTTTTCTTTTACATGTAGGTTTACCTAATACTGCAATAAAATATTATAATAAAAACAATTACAATATCCACAATGTTCCAGTTGTAGACCAGTGGTTTATTACTGGTAATATCTATACTACGAGTGTGTTCCAGTAATTGACCACACCTACTTTTTTTTA
This sequence comes from Ostrinia nubilalis, assembly GCF_963855985.1. Lineage (NCBI taxonomy): Eukaryota > Metazoa > Arthropoda > Insecta > Lepidoptera > Crambidae > Ostrinia > Ostrinia nubilalis. The sequence goes on along the minus strand of NC_087119.1, from coordinate 21,640,186 downwards.
CAGACAATGCCGCCGAAAAGAACGTTCTTTAACTATAAAGAGGAAGACGTGTTTTTTAGGAAGTACTTTCATTGTTTTCTTTTTATTTTGATTTATTTCATATTTTTAATTCGTGTTAATTCATAGATTTTTTATTATTGCAAGTTATGATTATGACACTTGTGTATGTAAGTGATATGAATCTCTTGTTAGTTCTTAAATCTATAGTTCTTAAATTAGTCAATTTATTAATTTTAGTAACATTATTAGCCATGTAGCATTTAAGTATTACCAGGCCTGTTCATCTCCGCGAGTTTACATCGAAAACAAAACACGCACGGTGGCCCACCTACAGGATACGATTCGACAAGGCCTCACATACGAGCGAACATTGACTCACGCACGCGTATTCTTGTGTATGATGGAAGAAAATGGTGTACTAAATACTGTGCAGTATTTAACTGCCTAAATAATAATAAAAACACAGAATGTACTTTTTTAAGTTGCCTCAAGACACTGAGAGGTAAATAAGTAGTTAATATTATTCATGATACTTCATGCTAAATCATGTATTTCCTCCGCCATTTTCCGCAGTTTGGCACCTCACGTCACATCATTTTACCGAAGTCAGCCCTATCGCTTCGGCGCAATGCCGATCACTGACGTTTGTCAACAAAATGGTGCTTGACTCTTGAGACAGGCTAAATTACACCATATTGTTAATGACATTGAGCATACATTTTTTTAAATACCTTCGCGAAGTAAATCTTCTGTACGTAGTACTTATTATTATTCTGTGGTATTACTTGAAACTTGTAGACTGATGAAAAGTTGTGATGATTATTATGTACAAAACAATTTAGTAATTCAAAATAAAAATATTCTTCATTATGAAAAATATTTTATTTATTGGTTCACTATTGGCTCAACGTCTGGTCTATTGCTGGTACGGTCTGGTCAACCTTAGGCACATTGCGACTTTCCACATTGATTGTTAAATAAAAATAAACCTTACAGCTATTAAGAAAATTGGATCTTCGTTCATTTTTGAGCATCATGATGATGATGATGACATGATTCTATGATAGACAAGGAGTAGTTAATTCTTTTTTTTTGCAATGATTGTTGTAATAAATGAATCACAATATCAAAATTACTTTTAAAATGTCGCTTATTCGGTTTGTTACTGGTACACCCATCCTACTTACTAGATCTCGTTCAAACCAATTTTCGTTGGAAGTTTTTATGGTAATATACATCCGACATCATATATTTTATTTTATCGCCGTTTTATTTCACACACACACACACTCGCACGCACACACACACACACACTCACACTCACACACACTCACACTCACACACACACTCACACTCACACACACTCACACACACTCACACACACACACACACACACACACACACACACACACACACACACACACAATGTCCCAAATCGCTGTCCAAACAACGCGACATGGTGCCCAGAATGCTGGCTGCATTTCCGCGCTGAATGGCCAAACTGATTCGTTGGCCAAGAAATGCGCCAGTTCTTTGGCTTATTCCCTGTACAGGCGATGAGCACTTGGTCCCTAAATTTTCTAGCTGTATAACTTCTTAATGTAAACATTGTATGGAGAGCGGGGTTTTCTAATAAAAGTATGTATTTTTACTTAAAGGAAAACTGAATAAACAATTTTGTATTTGAATTGTATTTGTTTGTAGTTGTATTTCTGTTTGTGCTTGCCATTTGGGTGACATTAGTCTGACTGAGTATAATTACAGAAAAGATAAGTAATTGCTTTTAGATAAATTTAGATTTTTTCATAAATAGATTTCTCGAGAAATACATTAGTTAGCAACCTCAAATAAACACAGTAATATACTAGTAAGTATATTAAGAAGGCCTAATATTGATATGAAATTTGTAGCTGTACGTGGGACACTATTTAAGTTGTGAGCCTAACTATGAAAACAAAGTAGTTTATTATTAAAATGGTATTGATTGCGTTTATTGGTATTGTCTTTCATGATTTATGTACTTTTTAATGTGTCCGAAACACTTTTCATAGCATTTTTTCCACTCAGCTTGAGGCACCTCCAAAGCATGGTTTTTGACCGCACCGACAGTTGCTTCTGGCTACATAAATCGCTGTTCACGCATTTAATTTTAATATATGGGTACCAAAAAAAGTGTTTAGATTCCAAGCAAGAATTTTGTAGCGTTGGACCTGTTTATTTCATATTTTGAGTGTTCAAATAGTCAGTTGTTTGACGAGACGTGTAAAAGCTCACATTTTCGTCACGAATGGCGATTCGACTATGCTGGTCAGTTTCCCTTATTAAACTGAAAACTTTTGGAAAAAAGTGGCTGTTTACTATTAAGAATTAACCATTCTAAATTTCTCTAGTGACGTTTCTGTCATATAATCGGATATTTCGGAAAAATAGGCGACCGTAAGTTTCAAAGTGTTCCGAGCGCATGGGACTTTTGTTGGAATTGGTTCATCTTAAAACACCTCCATAGTCGATAGCTGTTTATTTTCAGGATCATTAGGCATAGATCCTTAATTCGACAACTGTCACAATTTTAAAAACGGCTTTTAAAGCTTTTTAAACGTATTTATCAAACATTTCCAAGGACTAAACGACACAAGCGTCCTATTGAGCTTTTGAAAAATTTTGTGACATCCAGCGAGAAAAAAACGTATTAAGCATAATATGGTCATACAATATTTTATTACTGCTAGTGGAATTAATGCCTAGGATTATCCTACGATGTATCACATGACGAGGTTTCTCTTCCATTTTTCTGACAACATCAATGTTTTCCGCCACTAGTAGTAATTTTGGACGACTTTCGCAAAGTATAAATGTAATACTTCATGTACAAAGTTAAGATGTAATGCTTTGTTAGTTTTAGCGCAATTTTAAGGCATGGTAATTTTAGTTCCTCACGCACATGCACCCTCTATGAAGCCTTTAGGATTTTATTGTCGGAATGTTTAACTCAAGTATTTTTAGTGTTTCGCCGACGTAACAACTAACATGTGGTGTATAATACACCACATGTTAGTTGTCAATTGAATTATTTTAACTATGTATTAAGAAACACCAACCATTGTAATGTCTATCTATTGTTATAGTTAGGGAGGCGAATAGGGGAATTTTCGGCAATACTCGAGCGTGGCAGTTTAAGATATGAGAGATACCTTAGACCTAATAGAACAACCTTGTAAAGTATTTAGCTCTATATATGTAGTGACGCGAGCCTAGGATAGACGATCAGATTAGTAAAAAAAATGGATAGTCTGAAATACTCGAGCGCGTCAGATTAAGATATTGGGGGTTGATTTTAGTGTTTAAAGACTAAATTTAACTAATCTGACGATAAGTCCTTGACGCCGCCGAGTTATAGGGTCGCGAACTTGTAAAAAAAAACGTTAATCCGGCATTCTCAAGCGCGATTTTTTTTTATTTTATTTTGAAGAATATAATCTAAAACTTACTAAAAATACAAAATCTGCCGGTTTTCGCATGACCGGAAGTGTGGAGAAGCCATTTCGTCTTCCTAAGAACGCGTTACGGCATATAAGTCGCGAACGATACATTTTACAAAAAAAAAGTTTAAATAAACATTTACGTTGGTTGTATCTATCGCTTTATTGACATTCTTAAATTCCCCATTTTATCAAGGAGAAAGAAAGGAAAAAAAAGAAACCAAAAAACCTTTTTCGGTCAGATTAAGAGAACCCACCAACATTTTTGTCAGATTAAAAAAATATGCTTTCAGGATACCGAGATAAACCTCCCCTATGAAAATCTGACGCGCTCGAGTATTTCAAAAAAACTTCTTTTTTTTTTGCATTTTCAAAAATTCATCGTAACTTATCGTCACGCTCGTCAGTTTTTTTAAAGGGAGCTTCCTTGGGGCCTACATAACACCCCTTCCGAAAATCTGACGCGCTCGAGTATTTTTTTTTTTCATTTTTGACTACTTTATATGCCTACCCCCACCACGCAAACCGGTAGATTAGTATACCGTTGTTATCAGAGGCACTCGGGGCATACGTAGTATGAATATCTGACGCGCTCGAGAATGCCCAAGTAACTGTTTTTTTTAACATTTTTGAAAAACCGTACACGCCAAACCCACCGCTAAAATGGTTTTTGCCATACGAGCTTTTCTTTTCGAAATTATTTTATCTTTCGATTTTGATAGGTCTCGACGGCGCCGTTGAATTACGCCATTTAGCTACCTCGCCTCCCTAACTATTATCATGGAGTAAAAGTAATGCTTTGGGGGTTATTTAGGCGCAGTGAAGTACGTATATTCATAACCTCCTGTAGTGAATTCATATAAACCTTATACTCGCCAAGTCTGGCTAATGAATGAAACAATTTGTCTAACAAATTGGCACGGGCTACATTTATGGATTTTGCTGGATCAATTAGGTTACTATTTATAAATAAATAAATATCCTTGGACATTTTACACTGCGCCGCTAGCCCCAAACTAAGCAAAGCTTGTACTATGGGTACTAGACAACGGATATAAACATACTAAAATCCTTTTTTTTTAAATACACATATTATACATAGAAAACACACAGACCCGTCGGTAATTTCTGCCCGGCCGGGAATCGAACCCGCGACCTCTCGGCATAGTAGTCCGTTCTGAACCACTACACCAAACGGCCGACTTTCGTAGCAGGATAGCAAAATCGTAGCAAGAATACTACGGATGTTTTTCGTAGCACTTGCAGCGAAAATATCATCAGTTTGTTTATTTTTTCTACTGAATATTTTAAAATTATAAGTAATTTAATTGTTGTTATCGTCACAAATTAATTGAAAATAAATAAATATGATGATGTGAATGGCAATAAAATAATTTTAATATTTTAAATAAACCACAGAAACTGATATGGAGAAGAAGTAGAAGAAAAAATATTTATTTGGTACTAAAAATAGAATGATACAAATAAATAAATATAAATAAATGAATGATATGGTGCATAGAATAAAAAAAATCAAACAAAGAAGTGACCAAGGGAGCCCAGAACACTGCCACCTAGCTGAATGCTCGGGAACAACTTTTAGGCTGGCTCAGCGCAGCCTGCTATTTTTAAGAGCAGTGTTGACACGGAATCTAGAACTAATATTGTCTGATAGAGGACTCTGGTAGATAAAATTATAAAAAAAAACCAAGTGCGTATCGTGCCACGCGCAGTGTAGAGTTCCGTAGTGTCGTTAAAACAATATAGGTATTTCAGAAGCAAGCAATAATTTCATCTAATAATTATTTATTATTTCTCCTGAGCATTTTTATTCTGTAAGAAAATTTATAATACTTGAGTAAAACGACTATTACTGCTATTACTCTTAAAGTAACTGTATCTTAACTGTTATAGTTTTCCTTGAAAGTTCTTAAAAAGCACTATTATTATGATTTTTCCAGATTTTTAGAGGGACGCCCTACTCGAACAAAAATTGGCACTTTAATATTTTGCAAACGGATCCCTAAATCGAAAAATAGTCTTATAAAGTCTTAGAATCGATATTATTATTTTCTGATCCGTAGCAGGGGTGAACAACTCATAGCGAAAACTTGATATTTTTCGTAGCACTTGCAGCTGCTATACTTATCAGCTGAATATATAATAATATACATATTACCATAAATACATAAAAACAAATTAAGTTATTTAAACAAAAATAAAATGAATCCGAAAGCTTTTCATAATGACTGAATGAATTAATTCTATTAACGTTAAATTTTCCAAACTAAAAATTAATGATGAAAGCTATGCAAATACATGAAGTTTGGCCCATAAACATAACAACCGAAAGTGAATTGTAAGTCTCATTTCTGGAGAAACAATTTAAGACACAGAAATGCCAAAAACTTCGCAATCACGAGACTCCTGCGGGAACCTACTTAGGCAGGGAGTATGAGTTGGCGCGTGATTTCAATAGATGGCAGTGTGCTTCTTTAGATCACGCAATCATTTGATTTTATGAGAATTATAAGATCTACTGCCTGTCTGCACCTTCTATAACACTGGGGAACAGTCATTTTGCGGCATGGTAGTTTAGAGTCAATTCTGTATGCGACTAGTGTGCTGAATACTAGAAAAATATTAGATTTGTCAAATTGACTCTAGATCTTGAGATAAATACTATTAACTATTTATATGAAAAAAACCAAAATAAAAATACCAATCTGTATAAAAAAAATATTTACACTAAGATCCTATTTAAGAATGATATAAAAATTAAAAATATATTTGCTTTTCATCAAATAATACAAAAAAAAACTACAAAAAGCTTTTTCTGTAAGCTTTTATGTTATGGTTTTGGTCAGGAAAATTCCATAATTATGGCAACAGTAATCAGCCATCATCTGGCGGTCCCATTGACCGTGGATATCATTCTTCCACTATCCTGATGTTCTGGTAGAACCGTTCTGCTTATTCCTCACTGTAATCACCCAGATTATGGGAGAACGTGTCCAAATGGCTATTGTTAAAAAAAATTAATACTCAAATTAGATCCTTATGTGTTAAATTTTTCAAACAACCAATTCTGAAAAGTCTGGTGCTCTATGACTCCCCAAATATTGTTTGATTACTAAAACAAAGCTTAGGGGCCATCCATAAAGTACGTCACACGAATTTCATGATTTTTTGACCCCTCCCCCGTCCTTGTCACAGGTGGTCACATTTCTGAGACCCCCCCCTCCCTAGTGTGACGTCACATGTTTTGCAATTTCACATCGAAAAATTATTAAATTAACAAAAAATAGCAACAAATAGAAACAATAAAATCACGCGCGAGGTACGGTGCGTTTGGCGGCATTATAGGCCAGTAGAATTAGATTTTAAATCTGAAATAATTCCTACAAAAGATTTTATTGCTTTAATGGCTTCATTGGTCGCCCATTAAGACTCTCCTAGGTTTTCGACTTCGACGGAGTTGTGCTTAAGTGGTAATTTATATTTCAAATTACGCGATTAGTACCTCCAGATATAAGATTTTGAAATGTGATGTCACGAAACTTAGGACCCCTCCCACCCCTTGTCACACCATGTCACACTTTGTCGACCCCCTCCCCCCCCCTCTTTACGTGTGACGTACTTTATGGATGACCCCTTAGCCATGCTTCAGATTCAATTTGTGTTATGTGGTTTTCAAATACAGTGTCTTAATAAGAGAACGGATTTGCGGTCAATCGAATTTATTTTTTCCGTATTCATACGGACGTTTCAGGACGTAAAGGACTTTAATTTGGCTGACTTTTGATCATTTTAGTGATTAGAAAGCTCAGTTCATATCTTTGGCTTTCCAAATTGAAGTCCTTTACGTCCAGCTTGACTCCAGTATGGCAAAGAGTCTTCACGAGTCTTGCAGACGATATTGAACCCCCAATATTTATTATTTTATGGAAGTTTTATAAGACAGTATGCTTGGTAGGTTTTTATCACTACCTCCGTGATCTTATTTCTTTGCTTTTGTAAGTTTAGAAGCCAAATATTAACAAAAACTGTTGGGATTGTAAACGCAAGGTTTTCATAATGAACTCATATTTTTGAGACAAAAAAGCTCTTTAAAAATTAATTTAAAAGACACAAACTGTTAATTTCAAGGTCTAGTAGCTGATTACTTAATTGTTGTAACTACAACTACACTAATACATGAGTAGAAAATAAAACTTAGTGGTTATAATCAAATTAATATAAGTTTAGGGAGGGTCGTTTAATTTTTTTCATTGATTTCTTGTGTCTCGTTTATCTCAAGAACCAGAGTCAATCCAAAGAAAGTAAATGCACACCATTTATGTCTAATACAAGTATTTACAAAATCCATTAACAAAATAGATGCCGCAGATTTTTTTATTTTTTTTGTTCCGCAGTGTAATCCGTCCTAGATTCTGACATATAACAGTCAACAATTAATATGTGACTTGAGACTTATAGCCAATTTTTTGAAGGCTCCTCCCTGGCATCAAATGCCAAGAGAGAGTCTTAGAAACATTTAAACTGTACTTTAGTATGTCGGTAACAAAACGGCATGCTAATTGTGTAGGTACACTATGCGGGAAACTGATAGACGAAGCGCGAGCACGCACATCGTAGTATGGGCGAACGCACAGCGAAACTAACCAAAGTGCATGTTCACACCATATGTCTCGGTCAATTTCCCGCATATTGTACTTGCGCTATAACACGATGGAGTATCCTCACACTATAAGTATGTACCAGCTGCATCTTAGTGCTTGTTCCTCAGGCAATCACTAAATTAATCGTGTACAAAAAGGTAAAAGATAGCAATTTTTACATTATTACCGTAATATGGTTAACACTAGAGTACACGCGCGGACTACTATAGTAGACCAGGGTAACATTTTACGCAATAACTTTTTGAAAACTTGCGCCAGAGAGCTGGCATTCCAGGAAAGCCTCGTTTACTAATTTTGTCAGTAAGCCAGTAAAGCTTGGGTTGCTAGAGTCTGCGCACTTTTCTAAAATTGGCCGTCAAAACTGCGGGTCTAGTCAAAAGCCCGAAATCACTCGACAAAAAAAATATGAAAGACTTGTAACAAATGGATTTACACCGTGTACCAGGCAGTAGAAAGTCATGAATACTATGACAGATAAAAAACAAATCATATTTTTTCAGTCAATTTTGTTTTGTTAACATTGGTCTCAAAGTGCAATTTTGGTCCAAAAAATTTACAACTTTTAAATCTGTTTATAATGTTTGATCCCAAATAGTTATATAAAAAAACTTTGATTATAAAATAACTATAATAAACACTTTTATCATTTAAATAGTAATTATATTCATAAATTGCTTATAAACTGATTTACAGTGATTTTAAATTGGCTTACCAGAGTAGGCCGCGCGTGTATTCGTGTAAAAAAAGGGGCGCGTGTACTGCAGTGTTAATAATTTATTGTAACAGTCGTAGGTGTCTGAGATGTGTGTGATATGAGATATCATTCTAGAAGTCATTGGAACGGCTGCTTTTGATGCCTTGACCGTACTGCTGATCCAGTGCTGTGCCAGTACAGTAGATAGTGCCAGTTGGTAGGGTGCAGGTACATTCTATGTTCTATTCTAAAAATAAAATGCACAGAATACCACAAAATCATTTTATTTCTTAAAAGAATTTCAATCAAGATATAAACAAAATTATTTAAGCAACAAAAATAATTTACAGGAAACGTCTTGTTTACTATAAAATATATCCCACTTTTAGCTCTAGTGTTACATGATTTATTTAAAAAAAAATATTGTACAGCTTACATAATCACATAATAATAACGTTACGTTCTTTTAGTTATTTTTTGTTTATAATAAAAGTTTACAAGTATTTATAGTATCTAGCATCTTTCGACGCATGTACATTATAAATCGAACGAAAAAATTGCATTTTTAAAATGCAAAAATGATATCAAAGGCCTAGCCTTTAATATATTATAAAAAATAACTGAAAGATGCAACCCTACGCCCGATTGGTACGGTCAGTCGCAGGAAACTCTTCATCTTAAATTAAATACTCATGAGTAACTCAAATTAAAAAAAATTGATGGATGTAAAATCTAAATCATTTCCAAAAGTCTATTATATAGATTCTATGCAACCCCAAATTTTCTAAGAAACAAGTATATTACAAATAAACGGAATTTAATTCCTTAACGAATTTCACATTATTAAAACAAGATACATCCAAATACGAGAGAAGGTTCATATTTTTAAATGAATAAATTTTAGTTTTATTGAACATTAAAAATAGTCGAAATTGAGGGGCGCATTGAAACGTGATTAGTTCCTTGCAACTGACAAACATACCTTAATATTCATTACAAGATGGCGATGGCAATAGCTATATTTAGTTTATCATGCCAAAATTCCATTTCAAGCCGCTCACTCTAATGTGATATTAAGATATTAGTAAAAAAATGCGATGAGGCTAATACATAAAAGAGAACTTTAGCATTACAATATAGTTTACAAAACCATCATTAATTAAGAGATTTATTTTAACTGACAAAATATAAATAAATTTCACTATAATACAATAAAGTTATAGACTATGTAGAGAAAAATCAAAGAAAATAGTTTTTTACCCTTTTTATGAAAATTAAATAATAACCAGCGATATAACACTGCTCTATTCTGTTTTGTCACTTTTTGTCACAACTTCACAAAGCTGAAACGAAAAGAGACAAATAGGTCATTGCAAACGTGTATGTATAATGATCGATTAAAATTCACAAAAAGGGCTGTAAAAATTTTGGTATAGCCGACATTTACAACTGAATCCTCATCTGAGCAAAAAGGTTTGATTCGATTTAGATTTAAATAAAATAACTATGTTACAAAATGGTATCGCATTTAAAAATATATAAATTAATTATTGTTATGAGTATACAGGACGATTCTTAATCAGGAACTAAACAAATTATCTGGTACGATTTGTATGCGGAAGGATTTTTCGATTCTCGATTTTATAGGTCAATTCGATTTTCGAGTCTGTGTCTATTATGTCTATGTTGATTAGGACAAAAATTAGCCCTGAAGTTATTAAATTAACTAAAAATAACCCTGTATTGACTTCAACCAATAGACAGAAACTAAGTTTGTTATAAAATAAATTAATTAAAACTAAGTATATGTAACGGCAGGTTTGTTATAATTTTTTTGACAAATCGTCAAGTTCCACATAGTACGGATAAATAATAACAACATAGGTGAATTTCAGTCAACCCAAGTACTTGTGTATCGCTTTAAAAATACCTAATAAACATAACAAACCGCCTGTATCAACAGTCGAACTTAATTCTAAACAACAAATAAAACTAATCATAATCACAAACGAATCAGCGACGCTAAAAAGTGATAATTTCTCTACATAAATCATCGTTTAGGGTCCGTGTTACGAAACTACACTCAAAATTTTATTCGATCTCTTGCACAGATTCAGACCCTTGCTTGATATGAACATAATATTCAAACCAATTATAGTACAGAATCTTAATTTGACATGGAATCGTATTCTAAGCGTGACATCGTAATAAGGGCCTTTATATTGTGATTTGGGTCCGCAAAATGTGTCAAGATACATAAACTCACGTAGACACCGTAATTAAGTGAAATTATTAATTATTTCAAATGTAAGCGTTCCAGCACATAATCGTTTGCTGCGATACTTGCAGCGTTGACTGGTTGAGGTGCATTAGGCACAAATAAAAATCCAGAAAAAAAATCTGTTTTATTCGGTGTCTACCTTGTACGCAAAATTATACTGCAAACCACAAATACACGAACATTTCAATACATTTCACAAACAAATATATTGAAATCAAGCCCAATAATTGCACGGTGTTATCACAATGAAACAAAATTATATTAAAGGTCTTTAAACAGACCTGTGGTGCGATTGTCTAAGGCAATCGTATTCATTTGACAGTTCATAACGTACGTTATGATGTGTCAAACGGCTAATTCTAATTGTGTAAGGAGTTCATAAAACGATAACGATTTGATCGTAATTTTATACGATGAGTGAATGATGAATATGATTTTGACAGAAAATTCGAATTGTCTAAGTTTCATGAGCCCATTGCTAATGTCAAATGATTGCGGTGACTCGTAACTCATGATAATCGTATAAATTCTCATAGAGGTGTAATTCTATCCTCGTCCTCGTATGCAAATTGTTAATTTATTTCTTTGAAAGATAAAGTGTGGTAAGCGGTGAGTTCTTGGTGTTAATGGAAATAAGTTTTAGTGAGACACAAGAGTTCTTTTTCATCAACAACTATAGCACTAAAAGCTGAGTTACACGTGTTAAGTAGATAAGTGTTTTTCACTTAATTTTACGTGATTAAATTGCACGTACTTAAAACAAGCACAATCTAAATTTTGACTTGAAACTTACTACTAAGTTTTGTACTACGCAATTAATTACTTAAAATTAAGTCAATAAAGTAGTTAGGTAGGTACCTACTTATCTACTTAACACATTTTAATCAGCCTTAACCCACAATACTGCCAAAGTGGTAGGGTAAAGTTATGTTGGGACATAAGTGCCCTGTGTGGGCTTATTTACAGGAATAAATGACTAATAAAATAAAGAAAGCTGTTTAAATATACACATCTTTTTATTTAAATTCTTTACACAGACACAGACAGCTATAAATACTTCTTTTGTGGTCAGCCTTCGTCTCTTTACAAACTAAGTTTTCATTTTAAATATAATACTATAGGTACTTTAATCACAGCATTCTTGAAAACTTAGTTTTTTTTTGGAACAATCAACAAGATATAAAATAACCATGAAAAATCAACAGCCTCCCTACTCATTTGTACTTGTCGTTTTTTCTAACAAATAATTATGCAATAAAATGTATTGTTTTAAACTTTTATGGTTACTAAAATAATAATCATTAATACACTTCGAAGAGTTCCAACACTGGTAGATGGTAGGACAGGTGCAGGCGCTGTAGAACAAGATGAGAGCTGCAATGACAAACAAAATAACAGGTTAGCTGCTAGCTAGGATATAGCAACAACACATATCTATTATCCTACTAATATTATAAATGCGAAAGTTTGGATGTCATAATGTCTGGATGTTTGTTACTCTTTCACGCCAAAACTACTGAACGGATTTTGTGTAAACTTAACAGTACTATTGTTTGTAACCTAGATTAACATACAGTCTATAATTTATGACAATCTGTGACAAACTAAATTTTAAGCGGGTGAAGCCGCTGGCAAAAGCTACTAAAAATACCTTTATTATTTGTGCAACATAAATCATACTGTTCATACATAATAATAATATAAACATACATTATCATATTCCATTATTTAACTTACATATTTTAGAGTAGCAGTAGCAGTAACTGGAGTATTCTCCACCTGGGTGTGGGAAATTATTGGAAGAGTTCCAACACTGGTAGATGGTGGGACAAGTGCAAGTGCTGTAGAGCAAGACGAGAGCTGCAATGAGAAACAAAAAAAACATGTTAGCTGCTAGCTAGAATGTGGCTGAAAAATTGTGATAAATCTTAGTCACTGTTTTTTTTATGCATAACGAGGCAGGTATTTGACCACAATCGCACCAAGTGTTAAGTGGGATGCAGTCTAGGATGGTACATATCTGCGCTGTAAGTGCCTATTCACTCTCGCCTTGTAAACACCCGGATTATAGTCTTCGGGAAAGACAGCAGCAGGCAACAAATTCCAGTCCCTAGCTGTTCGCATTATAAGAGTCATAATAATGTTATGTTGTGTAAGTATGTTGAACAGTTTATTGGTTAATGTCAATAAAATAGGCCTTACCGTTTTCCTTGCTTGCACCTCTTTAGACGTCCCATCCCCAATCTTGTATAGTGCCCAGGACGTGTTGCGCCAGAACTCAAGTCAAGGAACCCTCATCACACGACCACGCGCTGTTACTACATTATTTAGCTGGGTCTCCATCTGGCGTGGGCAATTATTCTTGCCTTTGGCACTGAAAATGAAATTGATTATTTGATATGAAGAAACCAAAGTTACAGGAGTAGTTATTGAAACTTGGGTTGTTTTAATTTTTGATAGAATGCCTTAATTTAGTGTAATAATCTATACTTGTGTTTATAAACAAATTTTACAAAAATCAAACTTCGTAAAAGTAAAGTTTTTCAAGTTTTTTGACACTTGACAGATAACACTTGTCATTCACAGAACATAGATTAAAATACTACTTCTCAAAACACTTATTTATGTATAATTGATTAAATGTGAGATTAAGTTCGCCTTAGGTTAAAATTTTGGCATTAAAGTATAAATAAATAAAAAGAAGTAAACATTTCACGTCGTTTTTCGTTGTCCATTAACGCCACCTATTGTAGAGTAGTAGTCAACTTAGCCTGCCTAGCCTTAAAGTATGTATGCCACCTGGGGGCGGGTAGTGAAACTCGTATTTCATTCGTTCTATGCGTTTGGTTATATGATTTGCAGAGGTAAATTTTTAGTTCGAATTCAATGTTTTTATGAATAAAAGTATGTTATTAAGGTGCAATCATAAAATTTTATTAAAAAAACTGCATTTGAACATGGATTTCATTTGTTATTTGTTAAAAAATAATGAGTTTTAGCGAATGTTTTTCATTAATAAAACGCAAATCCATGAAACGATTAAATACGACCGGTCACTTTTCGGTCTTCATGGAATGGACAAAATTACACAATTCGAATTTAGATATACGATCGATGATCAATTGTATTCATTGTCCATCCATGAACAACTTTACACAATCGCACTTCTGTTCACATAAATAAATGATTTTCCATATGGAAAAATGTAGGTACCAATACAAAATTGGTATTAACTAAATAAATTACTTGACAGTCATCAGTGACTACGCGAGGTCATGAGCTCACATGAGGAGGCGACATCAGGTGAGAGTATCTGATATAGGTACTGTAATTTTATATTTTTCGTCGTTACACGTAACAGTTCATAGCGTTGTGCAATAAAGTATTTAATATTGAGTCTACTAGAAATCTATAGGAGTCAATTATTAATTGTATAAGTAGTTGCACAACGGTCAAGAACTGGTATACTGTTTAGGAAATAAAACTTAATTTTCTGATAAAGATAACATAATTGTCAGGATAAAATTAGTTAATTTACTCCGCTCAATCAGATGATCGATTCAAACGACTTAAGTAAAAATATCTCGCAATAAACTACACTTTTAAGTGATAACGTGTCTTGTTACTACTATTGCTGATGTAGGTAATGTCGTCTCCACGCATATAAGGTCACGATCGCCGCTCGACCCCGTGTGAAGCGATACGTGATTCTTACATTAATCTATACCTTTTTATGCCGTGCTTACTACCAGAGCGAGCGGTTATGCGACAATACAAAATTCCTACTACAACAATCACACCAGTGTGGTATAAGAGTAGGCGCACACCGTTGATTTTTAGTTGGCCGATAGTTGTGCCCGATTTCAAATTGTATGAAGAATCGGCCAAATCGAATCGGCGTAGTGTGCGCACTCCCATACATGCCCATACTGATCAACAGCCCGACTAAACTATGGGCCGACAAAAAATCAACGGTGTGCGCCTACTCTTAGAGTCGGAATTCCATACACTCACGAGATAAAAGTGACAGATAATCTCGTGACAAAAATACATCTTCAGGAATCTTCTTTAGGATCTCTGCGTTCAATCACTACAACTCGATAAAAGAAAAATCATAAAAAATATTTACAAAGTATTGAAGGCGTTGAGTTGAACCTCTCAGCTTACTACAGCCTTATTAGTATCACAAAGTTAAATTACCCCCCGTTATAAAAAAAAATCCTTGTTCAGGTAAACAAGGGTAAGAAAAGCTTTGCTAGTTAGTCACTAGAACGTATGAGCTGTAAAGGCAAATTGAATTTCTCGGCAAAATTAATTAATAAGTAAAGGTCTATTGGATACACAAACATGTCAAATATCATATTATTACATTTTATTTCGGTCTTTCAAATAAGAGTCTGGCAAAACGTTAAACGCAAAGTAAATTTTAATGTAAAAACCTTGTTTACAGGTTATTGTTGAAATTGTTTGCACAGAAAAAGAATTTTTCAAATCTATGTCTGTTTTGAACAATATGAACCTCATAACCAACTAGCAAAGTTAGGATGCAAAGGTATTTAAAAAAAAACTAAGTAAGCTGAGTTGATTGGGATTGGGAAAAAATCATAATAAGTACGCGACGAAATCATAACTTCACACTGAGTACAACATTTACTTAAAATGAGGGTCATTTGCAGATTACGTCGCCCGAACTTTCGTGCCAAAGCGCCACTCCTGAGCAACTCCCGAAGGAATTGCAGGTGTCTCACATGGTGATAAGGTGCATTATAGCCTGGCACATAAGCCAGTTTATAACGACAAAGTGATATGAACCGAGCACAGTACCTAGACAGTCTCGCAGACGTCTATAGGTCAATATAAGAGGCGAAAGTTTTTGTAGAGTGACGCTTGTTCTTACAAATTGGAATGATGACACCAAACAAAATAAAGTTATTAACTTATCAAATTGTAAGTAAATGTAGTAGTTTCCGATAGACAATTTGCAAATATAATTAAAATTTACTTCGTGGAAATGAAAAATGAAGAAGAAACGGTATTTTGACGCATCATAAAAAGTTTGTTATTTAACTAATGGTGCCATCATGCCGCCGACATCGTTTATTGGGGTGTTTAATGTCACTGTCACACCATGCTATTTAGTATGCTGGTATAAAAGTGACGGAAAGGATTTAAGTGCAGTATTAGCAATAGCAGTCCTTGTTAAAAATCCCCACAGTGAATATGGTAACACGATGTTTATGAAAGCCCCGTTCTTTCTGTAGTGACGCAACTAGCAAACGACCTTATCGGACTAACATCAAGCCTTATGCGGCATACTGACAGTTTCTTCGTACATAGACACAAAATGTATTTAAATCGTTGCTTAGATGCAACATTGGTACAATGGGTACATCAAGCAAAAAAACATGCGTGTGTAACAAGACTAACAGCCTTGCTCACCCATTGAACATCATCGTCATTATCACCGAAAATGGAACAAAGCGATGCCAATGTTGCACCCGCACACGCTACCGCTACTAGCAAACATACAATATGTGATAAACACTATTCCCGCAAGTCCATTATATCAACCCGCTTTAGACCCACTAGATTATTATGTAATACAGATCACACCACTCTTATAACCTAACTCTTTCACTCGCTTAGAGCGTAAAAGAGTACACATATAACCCTATTATAAAAAAAACAGCCTTATTTTTTAGATTTAATGTTTAAAAACTTCAAATTTCTGTTCGGAAATCTAAAAAATTGTATCAATTTAGGCCAAATGACATGTTTTACAGTCCAGATGGAAAATACTAAAACTATTTCTAATGTGATAAATGTAGCTGATTGTAGTGTGCAACATTAAAGGAGGCAATGTGCCTTACAAGGTACATGTATCTAAAACTCAGATGTTCGGACAATTGAACAGTCAACGAAACTAGGCGATTCCTTTTGACGAGTTTAGACGGCGATCTCAAATTTGAGCGTAATCGCTTTAGCAAATATTGCACACATTCGCATCAACGCACTTAAAAATAACACACTGTACGATATAAGATATTATTTGAGTAAGAGAGAGGGAGAGCGTCGCCCGCTAAACCTAGGGCGGTGAATAGCGACCTCGGAATACAAATGAGGTCCTATCCCTGTAATATAGTGCCCCCCACTCCTATGCGATATTATACAAATATGAAAAACGACGGTACAATCGCCGCACTACAACTGGACAATTGACGTCACACCCTTAAATATTGTTATGGAATAGGATCGGACATTCGCGTCGGGAACCGAACCCATGCCCCCTTTGGATCAGTCATCGCGAATCCCGGCGCTCCCTGCGACGGCCACTGAATAAAACCCGGGAATCCTATTTCACTGCATTTAACATAATACCTACTATAGCCTGACCAGGAACATAAAAACCCTCGCCATGTTGCGGAAAACGAATGGTACTAATTTCTTTTAATGGCAACAGTAACTGAAAACTTCATTGACATGTCACCTTGCATGTCAGTCAATTGCTGTCAAAGTGTAAACAAAGTTTATTTTAAATGTGTGCAATTGGTTTTATGAATTAAATTGCTAAAATATTTTTATAGTCGTGAAAGAAAAGTGGTTCACAATGTGTTAAAGTATTTGTCGAAGAGAAATACTAAGGGTTCGGACAATATTTTCATTGAATAATGTTTCCGACAAAGGTTGTCAAATTGACTGACATGTTTATCGTATAGTACAGTCCACTATGAAAATTAGCTGTGGTTTGTTTCAACTAGGTACCTATTTTAAAATTTTTTGTCACTTTCTAAGTGTTGAATTTTATGGGATTGGGAAAGAAGTACCGAGTTTGAAGCGTTCATGAGCAGACATTGCAGTTGAATATTCAAGTTCTGAATTTGATTATTGATGAATAATAAAATAAATTCTACTAGCTCGATTGATGGTTTCATTTAATTTATTTAAATCAGGTTACCTATAATAATATTTTTTCGTTAGGTAATTTATGAAAACCCGTAATCCTGAATCCTGATACATAAAGTTAGCCTATTAATTTAACACAGGTACGACTGTACTCAGTGTTGCACTATCAAATGCAATTGACGCGCCTCTATGCCAGGGTTTTTATGTTCCTGGTCAGGCTAATTTTAATTATTATCTGTTTACATATTTTCTTTAAATATCCTCCACATTTCTATCTGTGGGGATGTTTATCAAGTCAGAGGTGGCGACAATATGATCGCCTCCAGTTTCCTCTCCTCGGTGATGGCCAGCGAGCCGGGGGTGTGGGGGCGCCCCCGCCAGTATTGCACAGGTCATCACCACCGTCGGACGGGAACAGGCTGTGGTAGAGAAGCCTTTGTCGGGAAACCCACAGTTTCTTCCCACGTATGGCGAGTGACTGAGCACCGGGGTCTTTTTAGTGGATATGCCTCGTCCTTCTGACTTGGTGAGCCCCACATAACCTACCCTGTCCCCGCAGGGTAGGTATGCGATTCACGCATTTTTTCCCCGTAAAAAAAAAGGTGTAATCTACCTCCATTCCAAATTTTACTAAAAGCGCTCCAGCCGTTTAGACGTGAAAAAGTAACAAACATTACACACTCACGCGCCGGCGATGGCGATCTGCACGGATACAAAGCTACTTTTCTTTGGTTGAGTTCTAAAAACAGAGTTCAAATCAATGAGATCAGATTTATAAGCTGTCTGTCATACACATCAGTCAAATATAAAAAATCAGGCATCCCCAACCATTCTGGCCAGCGAGGGGAGTGAAGCCAAATCATCATTGCGTTTGACATGGCTTAATTGAATTGTTCTGACGTTAACGCGCCCTCCAGCTACATGTATGCAATGTCTGAATCAGGTACAAATTACATTTTGTAATTTGTATAGTTGTTACAGGAAATGTATTAAATCCGTCATTGTATACAATTGGTTCCTAAAATCATCCGGAAATGTATGATGTAAATATATTAGACACATTTCTTTAACAGCAATCGGAAATGTGATATATTTAAGATTTCAATTAATACGCGTGGACATAAAACTCTATTTCCTAAATTAACAAGAAGTATGAAGATGCATATTATAATTTATAAACCGTATGATTGTTACTTGATGGTCTGAATGAGAGCTTCTTCTTTCAAATAACAATCTAATGTCTCTTTAACAAACGCTGGAGTCAGGACAGTCTCTAATCTCTCCCAAGGTGTTGGAGTGAAACCCGTTACATTGAAGTGAGTAAGGTGTTGAGTGATTTGTACATAATACATCAGTCAGGAATGCAGTAGGGAGTTAGGGGCTTGTCTTGTGAGGATTTTGATAAGTGTGATCAATTAACATATTTACAAGCGTTTCGAACGTACTCATACCTAGCAAAAATGTATACTATACTCGTACTAACCGAACTGAGAACCTTCTCCTTTTGCTAAAGTCAGCCAAAACAATAAAAAGGAATCGAATCAATCCTTAAAATTAATTGACAAAAGCCTACTCGAGATCTAAGTCGAATGTAAAAAAACATTGCAAAACAAAATAAAGTCGGCCACTTAGGGCAGGACTGGTGGCGTGGGCGTAAAGGTGCCGAGAGCGTATTATTGGGACCGAGCGTGACGACAGCGCCATGTGACAGGTGGCCATTATGGGCACTTTAGTCACCGCTGTCAAGCAAGATGTAAGTAAATATTGTGAAAAATATTAATGAAATCTTGTGTTATTTTATTTTATTAGACAATTTTGGACGATGGTAGTCAGTAACATTATTGCCAATAACATTAAAATTGTTGTTTTTAGTGAGAAATGGAGTCTACTGCAGGTGACTAACACGGGGCTTCGTTCCATCACCCACGAAATCATTTTCCAACCGGAGACGATGAATAAAGGCAAGAAATTTTATTGGTGCTAGCAGGGCACGTCCTTGAGGTTGAATACATTCGCCAAGGAGAAATGACTCTTATTAACAATGCCCGAGTAGTTCCCAAAACTTCTGTTACGTCAAAAGTAGAAAAATATTTTTTTATTAGGACAAATACTTATCATGATTGATATTTTTGGAGTCGGTGCCGGTAAATTTTGTACGTTTCTTAAGCTTGAACACAAAATGGGCTGACAGACATGCCTGATCTCTCTCACTCATAGCGATACGACGAATTAAGCCAAAAGACAAAATTCATATCGGAAAAATGAAAATCATACTAACAAAACGGAAAATGTTTTGTGTCTGAACAAAATCTGTGACGTATTTGTATTTCTCTTGTATTCGTTTAAAAATTGAACGCTCGCCGTGTTGCATAACGTTTCGCTGCCATTCGTTGCGTTAACAACTACCCGCTCAAGGGCATATCACCTGTCCGCGGTTCAATTGAAGTTTTTGATCCGCTTCCCCGAATCGGAGGGTAGGTAGGTACACGGTAAATCTGCGTTTCAATGTTAAAGGTGGAACAAAATGCAAACAGACTATTCAGACTGATCCTGATAATGATGAAACTATGTTTACCTATGATTGAAATTATTAGAAAAAATATCACATTTCACAACAAAACTTTTTGAGTTCGATAAAGTACTGATTTAAATAAGATTCAGTGATAAACAAAAAACTTCACTAATTATTCATTAGAGCATTAGTGAGATTATATTTAGATTCAACAAATCAAATAAGTACAATCAAGTGAAATTGCTAAACCCATCGCGGATAAATCACAAACCTCGGACAGAAAACTGTTCTGTAATATTCAAAACTATCGGCCGACGGCCGACTTCGTACGCGTGGATCCCGTTTTACCCCCTTAGGGGTGGAGTTTCGTAAAATCCTTTCTTAGCGAATGCCTACGTCATAACATCTACCTGCATGCCAAATTTCAGCCCTACCGTTTGGGCTGTGCGTTGATAGATCACTATGTCAGTCAGTCACCTTTGAGTTATATATGCTTATTTATATTAATTATAGGAAAACCTTCAAATGCATACGTTACCTTGTATTATCTGGTTAAAACAAAATGATTCCGCGTGGGCGTAAAGACTATGCGAGAGGGACGACGTCTCTAAGTCGGCGTCGATTGAAACTGGCAATCATTCTAGCAAATTAAGCTAAATAACATAGTGTACTGTTTATCTTAAGAGTTTTGAGTAAAAACTTCCCTTTGAAATAAAATTACTTTTGAAAGGAGGCAGTTCAATCTCTATTTCAATTCATTTTATCATAAACTAGCTGTTCCCGCTACTTCGTACGCGTGAAAATCGTTTGAATAATATTTCCTGTTCTTGCAACATTTTTCTTTATTGCTCCGCCCCTATTTCTTTTAGGATATGTAATATTTTTACATAGCCTAATAAAGCCTTATCGATAAATGGGCTATCCAACACAATAAGATTTTTTCAAATCGGACCAGTAGTTCCTGAGATAGCAATAAATATAATAGAAGCAAACAAACAAACAAACTCTTCAGCATTATAATTTGTATTAGTGTATATTTTAAATTGCCGATGTGTAGTGGCACGGAATACACGTGCACTTGCCATGTAAGCGAAAGGTCAGCCTTTATTCTCAACACAAAAGCGCTATATTACAACTCTTGAACTCTTACTGAAGTTTCTTTAATAAGTCAGTTCAGTTAACGGGATCATGTTTCCTTCTTCTTTAGAGAAAAATAGTATTGATTTTACAACATACACGTATTTTGATGTGCTATCGCGGCGACTATGTTCAATATAATAATATGTTGTATGTATGTTTCTGTTTTAAAAATGCTTAACTTCGTGTTTTGCCCGGTGTCCTTGCATTGTGCACCCTTTTGAGAGATATCGAACTCGAGTCGGTCTCTCCGAAAGGATGCGCGATGCCACAACAAAGATGTCAGTTGTCTATACCTTATAAAGAACCATTATGCCAAACTACAATTTTGTAGGTGTTATAGTTTCTGAGATTTCGTGATTAATCAGTGAAATACTACTTGTTTATAAAATATCTATGTTTACATGTATAAAACCACACCTAAGGGGGTCAAATTATATCTACTATTTATTAACTATTATATGAATATGTATTTTTATGTTATTTATCTATTTGCACCGACTTACTTTCTCAGCTTGACCTGTGGTTGACTGGTAGAGAATTCCACTCCACTGTACAGTGTTTATGTGCAAGAAGTATAAATAAATAAAATAAAACGTGCCCCACGCGTACGACACAAAAAAGTACTCTGTACACGTCGCCCTGTATGAAAAGTACGCAGTATTTTTTTATGAAATTTCTGCCTTTTTTTAATGAGGACAGAAACAGACATGTCTGTTTCAATTTAACACGTAAGTGCATGCACTTACGTGTTACATGGAATGATATCCTTAGTAAGGACTCCTTACCAAACTCAAAGCAAATATACAAAGTATTTTAAAGATGTGATCAATTACTAAGGTTTTTGTTCCCAGTTCAGGCCAATACTGCCAGATAAGGCAAACCTACGCTAGGCCAATGGTATCGATAACATAGCTAGCTAACAATACAATCATTGTTTTAGAAATGTTGTAAACAAGCCTACTAGGCTAATAGCTGATAAACAGAAATATAAAGCCAGCTTCTACCATTTTATCAGAACCCAACCTACCTAACAATCAATTAAAAAGTCCTCTCAAAACTGTAACTGATCTACACTTCGGGAACGTGAACTGAAACCCTTGACCCTTGTTTGCTAACCTCTCCGTAAAAGATAACTTAACAAAGTAGGTAGGTAGGTATTGTCCAATTTGATTAAGCTTCCAGTTCGCTAGACGTTCTCTGTTATTCCCGGACCTAATTCTGGACATCATAATATATTTATTATTATAAACTGACATCCTGTTTATCGGATTTACTCAGTAAGACCTTATTATTTTATTAAGTAGGTGTATATTACTTCTCAAAATACTTGGAAAATTCCATGATTCTTCCAAGAGTAAAATGACAAGTTTTTCTCTCGTTATCTTAATTATTGACGAATTGTTTTCAAAAAGTACTATTTGGAAAAATAACAGTGGAAAAGTACCACTGGGACTATTTTTATCCAAAACCTTACCTTAGGTAAACAACGACATATTCTGTAAATTTCACACTTAACGTGAAATACGTTTACTGCAGCCGGAGGATCGAAAAAAAAACAATTAATTTAAAATATATTTAATTAAAAGAATAAAAAATTACATGAAATTACTTTCTAAGAGATGAAACCTAATCGAAGTCGGATTATGGAATGACAAATTAAATTAAACAATATTGAAAGGAAATAGATTTGCGTCACAGCGCCAAATTGCAATATCGACACTTAGGTATTTTCATACAGAGCGCGCGGCTGCAACCTC
The DNA here is from genome assembly GCF_963855985.1 of Ostrinia nubilalis. Classification (NCBI taxonomy): domain Eukaryota; kingdom Metazoa; phylum Arthropoda; class Insecta; order Lepidoptera; family Crambidae; genus Ostrinia; species Ostrinia nubilalis. The sequence goes on along the minus strand of NC_087119.1, from coordinate 21,616,738 downwards.
AGCGATCTTCTAAGGGTACGGCTACGTAATTCCTCCCCTCTGAGAACGGCGACTATTTTAGCACGTTCAGTGAAAATGTTGCCGGGATGCCCTCTGGATCTTTCTGGATTGGTGGCTGTTGTTCATTTCTTGAAGGCTTCTTGTTACATTTCAGAATGTTGTAGCGCCGGCATGAGATGACGATGATAAGTGCAACTGCACTTAATAGTACTATGTAAAACGGTACAGTCGTGTGGTACAGGGTGTGAAGCTGAGCGTCGTCGATCTTGATCGGAGTCTGCATCATGATTTTGTCTTGTATACTATGTAGTTCTTGCAGATTGATCGAGTTTAAGTTCATATGAGATGATATCTTGACTTGTCCTTCTACATCAAATGGTATCTCAGTCAGTTTGAGAGGCTGTCCTTTTACCTCATCATTGTCGTTTGTTATAGTGAATTCCGCAGTTTTCAGGTGGCAGCCAACGGGGATGGTGATGAGATAGCTTCCCTGGAGCGTATTGTAGTCTTGTCTTGAACAGATGAGCTGGACCTTGGTGGGATGTGGGAACGACAGGACATAATGCTGGTCGTCCAATTTCTCCATGGCTTCTCTCTTGAGTGTAATTGTTGAAAATTCACAGGTCTCCTTCAGGATTTGGTTAACAATCAGCTCCTGGATGCAGTCAGACTTGGTGCGTAGCTGATGATTTGCAGTGCTTTCACACAGGAACCAGTGGTTTAGCTTCGGACATTCTGTCTCTATGTACATGAATGCGATCTCATTGGTTGCTATGTAGGGATAGGTTGGGATAAGGGCCTGTGCATTTTTATTGGGAACTATTGATAAATGATATAGATTATATACATCCTTGGAGATAATAGGGAATTGAAATATGAATACTATTTGATTTTCTGTATAATATGAACCAGGTTTTATTATTTCATAGTACTGTCTTAGTTCAAGATTAATTATTCGATCGGTTCCATAAATAACTTTAAGTTTACTTATCATTGAATTTAAAACATCTACATCTATCATTGAATGATGTGTGCTAGATGCACGTATAAAAGCTAGACAGTTTTCTAATCTAATTAATTCTTGAGTTAAATCCTCAATATTCTCACTTACAATTACCAATAACTGAGCAAATTTCGCATACTTGATAAGACTGTTTTCTTTATAAGCATCACTATTTAATATTGTTTCGATACTAGCATTAATCTTATTCTGATTATCTAATAATTGAGTTAGGATATCATTGTGTTTAGACATCCACTCCTTACAAAGACTAATATGATTATTGAATTCAGTTGTAACCTTATCCTGATTGCTTTTAAGAATATTAATTACTTTATTATATTTCTCAGCATCCGTATGATCTAAGTTACCGGTAATGCTTTTTATTACTGAGCCTAGGCCATCTACAATGCCTCTTTTAGCTCTATTCGGTTCTAATGACCTTAGTTGTTTAAGTACCTTGTTGAGTTTGTTGCCTAAATAGTCGATCTGAGTCTCGTACAGTAAGAATGTGTCGTTAGTCAGTCGTTGTTCGTAGCTCTTAAGTTGGATTTGTAGTGAGTTAATTTTATCCTCGATGTCGTTTAAGTCTACGTACTGGATGAATGTATGATGATGGGTCGTCAGTTTCATAGGTCCAAGTTTATGTGGTAGCAGTCCTGGTCCGTCATCCAAGCTCTCAAGTTTTGTCTCTTGAGGTTGGCTGAACCCGAGGGCCGTTATTAACAGTATCCTGTAACAAATTAACCGCTTTAGGGATTCGTTTCAGGCGTGACTTGGCTACAGGGCCGCGTTTTTTAGAAGTGTATATGTGTATTGGTAGGTCTGCTAGAACTGTGTCTTGTGTGTAACGAGCAGCGGTTTTTTGACGACTAGCCAGAGGATTTTTGATGAAGATCTGTTGATCAGGTGCGTATTCTGTTTCTGGTTCCCGGTTCCGATTCCTATTGTCTATAATAGCAGTGCGGTTAGCTAAGGAAGAACTATTAATTAAGTCATAGACCTTTTTCATTTGCTCTCTATGGTTTTGAGTATATTGTTGTAGAAGGTGTTGAGATATATCGATATCCAGACAATCTCTTGGGTCAAAATGTCCATTCAATAGGTCGAAGGGTCTACATCTTGTAAAGCTATGGATGGAGCTGTTATAAGCAATAAGTGCGTAGGGCATGAGGTTTACGACTGGTTCTTCTTTATGCTGAAGTTTTAGAAGTCTGAGGTGTTCAAGGAGGGTTGAGTGAAATCTTTCTATATTTCCATTATCATTAGGAGAGTGAGGTAATATTCTATGATGATTGATTTTATGTAATCTTGTGAATTCCAGAAATAGTTGGTTTGTGAACTCCGTTCCATTGTCAGTAATGATGGTTACAGGTACACCATGGTGGGTGCAGAATTGTAATAGGGACTGGAGTATGCTAAGAGCTGTACCATCACGTAGATGGTAGGCTTGACCATACTTTGTGAAGACGTCTATGAAGGTTACGTACTTCTCACTTTGAACGGTAAATAGGTCCATATGGACTATCTCGAAAGGCTTCGTGGCAGGAGGCACGATGTTAAACTGAGGTCTGATGGGATTCCTATCATATTTACCTTGGCCACAGATGGTACATTCATTTATGAACTTAGTTATTTGGTCTTTCATTTTAGGCCAATAATACTTTCGGGATAGAGCCAGGTAGCATTCGTTAATACCGCGATGGTTGGTTTTACCATCGTGATAATGGCGAATAATCTCCTGTTGACGGAGATACTCTTTAACGTTCTCTATTTCAGTCTTAGTTAAGATGAGGTTCATTGATGAACTTTTGAACTTGTCTTGTAATATCGTGATGATAGAATACATTGCTAGTGGTGGATTGATAAGGAGAGCGGTTTTGACCTTTGGATTGACATATTCTTTGACTGCATTTACTACATCTTCTTCTAGGTTCTGTTCTGCTAATTGAATGCTTATACGAGTATGTGTATCGAAGGGTTTAGTGACAGTAGGTTTCCGTTTAACGTCGTTGACTACGGAGAGGCATATCTGTCGGTTAAATTTATTAAGGGGTTCATCTGTGATTGGTATTTCCAGGATAGCATGCTCATTACTGGTATGCGCTGTTTCAGTGGAAGAGTTTGGCTTTGTATGCAGGGTATCAGTTGGATTGCCTAGTAGGGAGTTTAATTCATCTATTTCTTCCATGAGCGATCTGGTGTCACCGAGGTGGATTTCAACGCGTGAAAGAGCGTCGGCGTTAGTATTGGTTTTGCCCTTTTTATACTTCACAGTAAAGTCATATTCACTAAGTCTGAGTCGCCATCTAGTCAGACGTGAATTTGGTTCCTTCAAATTCATCATCCATTCTAGAGGTTTGTGGTCAGTCAGTATCTTGAATTTCCGTCCGAATAAATATGGTCTAAAGTACTTTGTGGCCCATACTATTGCTAATAGCTCCTTTTCAATGGTGCTATAATTCATTTCACTTTCGTTCAAGGTACGGGAGGCGTAGCATACTGGCTTATCTGAACCTATGGGGCCTTGGGATAGAACGGCTCCAATGGCCACATTTGAAGCATCGGTGGTTAAATTAAAGTCTCTACTGAAATCTGGATACTGGAGGATGGGATCGTTAGTGAGTAAAGATTTGCATTTTTCGAAGCAATTAACGTATTCATGATCTAAGGTGATTTTTCTGCCCTTTTTAAGACACTGAGTCATGGGTTTGGTAGTACGGGCAAAGTCTGGAATAAACTTTCGGTAGTAACCGAGAAGTCCAAGGAACTGCTTGATTTCCTTCGTGGTCTTGGGGATTGGATATTTCTGAATGGCAGAAATTTTGTCAGGGTTAGGCTTGATACCATCCCGACTGATGATATGGCCGAGATAAGCTGTCTCCAGCTTCAAGAATTCAGATTTATCCATTTGAATTTTGAAGTTTGACTCTCGGAGTCTTTGAAAGACCTTCTCCAGATTAACCATGTGTTCTTGTAATGAGGTGCTGAAGACTATTATGTCATCAAGATAAACGAGACATATGTCATTCTGGAGGCCTCTGAGGACATTGTCCATCACTCGCTGGAAGGTGGATGGAGAGTTCTTAAGTCCCATGGGCATTCTGAGAAATTCAAAGTGCCCATGCTCGACATTGAAGGCGGTCTTTGTGATGTCCTGAGGGTCCATCTCTACCTGGTAGAAGCCACTGGCCAGGTCGAGGGTCGTAAAGTATTGACATTTCCCTAACTTGTCAAGTACGTCACTTATGTTGGGTATCGGGTACTTATCGTCGAGAGTCTTTTCATTAAGTTTACGGAAGTCAACCACAAGTCGCCATTTCTGCTTACCAGAAGCATCTATCTTCTTGGGTACAACCCAGATAGGTGAACTCCAAGCTGAGTCAGATGGTCTGATAATACCCTGGTCTAGCATTTTCTCGATTTGGTCCCTAACTTCCTGTCGGTGTACGAACAGGTAACGATAAGTTTTACCATGTACGGGCACTTCATCGGTAGTCCTAATCCGGTGTTTCACTTTATTCGTGAATGTTAACGCTTCGCCTTCTATGTAGAAGACATCTGCGTACCGAGAACACAGAGTGACTAAATTAGCCTTTTCCTCTTCATTTAAGTGTTCCGTACGTAAGCGTGAAATAACTTTGTCGGTGCGCGCCTGCGGTTGTTGAGTGCTCGTGCACTGGATATTAAATAATTCGGCGTGCGCTGGGCTATCTAGTGAAATTATAACATCATTCGCCGTAGGGTTCTCTATCTCTAAGTAACCACGATTATTACTAACTGTGGTGAGGCATTCGTGCACTATGCAGTTGCAAATAATCTGTTCTTTAATGAAAGCATCGCCGTCAGGCACATCTAGGGGAACTCTAATGAGTTTCGAAGAGAATGCTAGTATGATGTCTTCATATAAATTTACGTTACGCGAGTTAAACATTTTAATCGGATTTGAAGCTGAACGGGTTAGCAATTGCCCTTCCTTCAGGTCGATACGGGCTTCCCATTTACTTAAAAGATCTAATCCAATAAGCCCGTCAAAGTACTCGTGAAATCTATACACAAATAACTTCATACCATCATTGTCATTGAACTCGGGGAAACACGGCAACGTTATTGAATAATCGTTCCTGCTGGTTGCGTGTATGTTTGTAACCTCGAAGGGGTCGAAATTAAGAGGATAGTTAGTAAAATATTTTTCTACAGCCTCGGGGCTTATAAAAGACTGATTCGCGCCGGTATCTACTAATAATTTTAATGGGGGGTGTGCTATCTGAATATAAGGCAACTGTCTTTGGGTCTGGAGATTTAATTCTATTTTTGCCTTTTTAATATTGAATCCTCCTGAAAATCCTGCTCGGAGTGGCTAGAACCTGGCTGTGGTTGAATTTCCTCAGTCACTTGATTTTCATCAGTCGTGTTATAAAAAATATTATAGTCAGGAGTAAAGTCGGGTGAATCAGTAGTATAGTCAGCGTAGTAATTGTACGCCGGTTCGTAATAGTCATAGTGATTGTAATACGAGTATGCATCGGCGGCGGCGGCATCGTACGGCATGCATTCATTTTAACGTTCATTTCGCGACTTTTGAAATAATTAGTAGGAGGCGGGTTCCCTGATTTGGCCCAGTCATGCCCTGTCAACATCTGGGTGTGAGGTAAGGCTTTAGGAGTAAAGCGCTGTACTCCGCTCATCGGTTGGGGAGCGTGATATTGAGGTGGTGGTGGATTATTCCGGGGTGGCATCCGGAATACGTGACTACGGGGGTTGTAGTTAGGTGGAGGTGCGGCGAACATCCTCTGGGTGTTAGTGGGCATGCGTTCTGAGAACTTGAATGGCTGAGGTGGAGGTCTCATAGGCCGCTGTCCTACAGGAATAGGCCAGTTAGGCACGGGTAATTGCAAATTAGGGATCCTGGGTGGCGGCACGAATGGAATAGGTGCCTGTGAGGTAGGTTTGGGAGTGACATTGACATGGGACTTAGTGGGTTCATTTCGCTGCTGTAAATATATAATATTCAGCTCCTCTTGTACGTATTCTAATGCTTTTTCTATAGTGGGAGGACGCATACAACGAATACGGGAACCTAGGGGTTCCTTCAGTCCGCGGACGTACGCCTGCATAGTAACCTTCTTATATAGATCACGTTTCGCCTGTACGGTCGTAGGTACCGATTCATGTAGAGTCACATACGTCATTATGGTGCTAAACAACGTTTGGCAATGGTCATAGAATTCCTGCGGAGTCCTATTTCCTTGCGTAGCTAATGAGAGGTCGTTGTACAAGGCCGTTTCGTCGCGCTGGTCTGAGAAATTATTAATTAAAGCAGTTCTAATTCCTATCCAATTTTCTGGTATCCCGTTGGAGTTGATGGTACACGCAGCGGTCCCAGTTATCTTATTAAGTATGCCATTCAATAAACATAAGTTAGAGAATTCGCTACCTTGTGAATTACTTATACACCGTGTTACTTTGCATTCTTGCCATATTCACAGAGATAAAAGTAGGGAACAATACCTATTATTTAAGATAAACAAGAGACTCCCATAAAGAAAGTACACTAAGATTTTAGTAAATTTGGTTTTTCAGTACAAATTGGAATAAACCAATTTTGTCTCGCACATTCTACAGGTGCAAGTGGAATAAACCTAGTGGGCGTGGCCTAGTTCTTAATAATCTGATGTTTTATGGCTCTGGGTACCAGCCTTTTTATCCAGTCATAATAATTATTTTAAAATACTCTTCAGTCGATTTCAGATTTTCCTTTCTAATTTACGGGCTTAGGACCGTCAAAAATACGTAATAGTTATTAGGGTTTTAATTAATTTATAACATTGTACCCTATTTTTACAAATTAATAAATTAAGTATGAAATGAAATCACCTTATTCACAATTAATTATTTATTTATAAGTTCCTACTTACAAAGTTTACGTACTGCGAAGCAAGTGTTCAAAGTGTCCTCCGTTCTGATGAAGGCACAGTCTAGCACGGCGAAGCGTAGGTTTTTCGCTTTAGTTTTCGCAACACATAAACGTTTTGTCTCACAGTTTCACTAAAACAATCCTTTCATGTAACGCGTTTACACTGTTTATCTCTTCTGCGCATACCAGTCGTTTCAAGTCACTCCAAAAATCCATTGGTGTCAGGTCCGAGGATCGTGGTGGCCAAGTTACTGGACCCCTCGTCCAATCCACTGTTCACCAAACGTATTATTCTCGCACTTGACGTCCTTATTGTGGGGGAGCACCATCCTGCTGGTAGTAGAGCATTTGGTGTAACGTTAAGGGTGCGTCATCAAGCATTTTGTCTAAAACGTCTTGCAGACACTCCAAGCACCATTTTGATTAAATTATTCGTTGCTTGAATACACTTCAGTCATTTTTGTATTATTTATAACGTGATTTGTGTTTGATGGATTTCTCAGTTTTTTACAAGTGTCAAAAAGACATTTTAAAGACAATAGATTGCAATAGATATTTAAAAATACAATTAAAAGTAAAAAAGTCTCCATCGCCATCGCCAACAAGTGATGTGCATGCATTACGATAATTAGTGGTGTGTGTAACAGAATATCGATAAAATAAAATACTCAAGAATAAATAAAAAAAAATTCGGGCATTATTTTTTTACGGATTTGTGTTCAGTATAAGTAATACAGGGTGTTTCAAAAAAACCCCTAATAACTGAAGGGTGTTTAATAAACGTCTATAAAGAGTCCCTTGTTAATTTCTTACAATCATAGCGACATATTCTAATTTCGGGTAAATTTATGTAAAATAAAAATATCGATTATAAAAATTCCCCTCACTAATTTGGGTTCATTGTCCTACCAGGAGTGACCAGGGGTGACCAGGAGCAACTTTCTATGTTCACGCCCCCGGCCACGCCTCATAAAACATTCTGTGCGCCTAGTATTACTAGGTATTATTTAATACCTACGGAGAAAAAAAATTACACGCACGTCGTTAACAAAACAACAAGCATTCAAAATTATGGTTCACGGATGTTAAAAGTCGCACTTCTGGCTGATCTAGTTTGCACTTAGCACTAATACTATAGGTGTGTAAATAAAACCACCGTAGTACTTGGGCTATTGAACTATATTGATCTATAGATTGATCTACATACATATTACACGGTTTAGACCATATAGGATCAGTAAAAAACTTTAATACCGCGTTCTAAAGTACTACAACGCCATCTATTGAGAATCTTAATAACTACATTACAAACGTATGCGTCCTTGTAGACTCAGAAAAATACTTCATCATCGCGATGTAAAGTAGTACAGCGCCATCTAGTGACGTTGTTTTGAACTTAATATTATAAATGCATCATAATGAAGTATAAACGTTAACATTTCCGCCCACCAAGGACATTTAGTGAGAAATGTACTTCAACAAACAAATAAATTTAGATAATCCGCCCACCGTGACCTACAGTTTGGTTCACAGTGACAAAACTTAACAATAAAATTAACGAACTAAACATAACAATAAACTTAACATTAATCACCATCAGTGGGTAATACACACAACTTAGAAGTAGGTCTTTTTATTGTAGATGACTTAACTTTAATAGTGACTACACGGGTTACATTATCACTACCCTTGTGCTTTTCCACTATTCTGCCCATTAACCAACGACTCGGTGGCAAATCATCCTCCTTTATAAGGACAACATCTCCTATATTAGGTTCTGGAATCATGTTGTTCCATTTATATCTATTTATCAAGTTTGATAAATACTCTTTTGACCAACGACTCCAAAAACATTGTAACATTCTCTGAACAACTTGCCAACGGGTTAGTGAATTAACATTTGACTCTACAAAGTTACTTGCATCGGGTACCGCTAGCAGTGGTCCCCCAACCAGAAAGTGACCCGGGGTTAAAGGTCTTGGATCATTTGGATCTGAACTATCTACAGTAAGTGGTCGCGAATTCAGACAAGCTTCCACTTGTGTTAAGAAGGTACACATTTCCTCAAATGTGAGGGTTGTGTCCCCCACTACGCGTCTCAAATGGTATTTAGTGGATTTAACACCACTCTCCCATAACCCACCGAAGTTAGGTGCGTGGGGCGGTATACATTTCCACTCTGTCCCATGGCCTTCTAAGTATTCCACAATTTCCCCTTGAATACTATTCAATTCCGCTAATTCTTTAGAAGCCCCAACAAATGTAGTGCCATTATCGCTCCATAATTGAGCACAGTGTCCACGCCGAGACACAAACCGTCTAAATGCTGCTATAAAGGCTTGCGAACTCATGTCACTTACGACTTCCAAATGTATGGCTCGAGTGGCCATACATATAAATAAACATATATAGCCTTTATAGGAGCGATTGCCCCGTCCCTTGGTTGTTCTAACCTTTATAGGGCCAGCATAATCCACTCCGCTATGTAGGAATGCTCTGGCTGGTGTACATCGCACTGTTGGGAGAGACCCCATGAATTGGGTTTGAACTCTAGCATTCTGTCGAACACATGTAACACATTTACGGATGTGTTGTTTAACGAGGCTTTTAACACCTATTATCCAATATGCCTCCCTTAAGTAGCTTATCATCAACTGGACTCCTCCATGCAGGGTATTTTTGTGTGCATCAGCTACTAGGAGCTTTGTGAAATGTGAAGTATGCGGTAATATAATAGGGTGTTTGGTGTTTTCTGGTAACTGCGACTTCTGCAGTCTACCGCTCACTCTCATTATTCCGTTTTCATCGAGATATGGACATAAAGATTTGAGTTTTGAACTTTTCGATTGTAAACATCCTTTGGTCTGCAAAGTTAAGTACTCCTCATTAAATTCTTCCTTTTGCACTTTCTTGATACAGCTAACTAATGCATTTTCTATTTCCTTTTTAGACAAGTAATTGTTACGTGTCTCTCCGCGGTTATAAAACCGTCTACAATAAGCGATTACTCTAAGTAATCTGTTTAAAGTAGAGAAGCGTTGTAATAAAGTATCTTCAGACGTCGTATTCAAATGTACTTTCACAGCCTCTTCCAGAGTTGGTTTTAAATTCTTTGGTCTATTATATGGTATGTGGCGTTCATGAAGAAACTTTGGACCGGAAAACCATAGTTCATTACTAGCCAGGGCGTCGGGCGAAACACCTCTGGAGGCGCAATCGGCAGGGTTCTCTTTTGTCGGCACGTGATACCATTGTGATGAATCCAAAGTCGTCAAAATGTCAGACACTCTATTCGCTACAAAAGTCTTCCATTTGCTTGGGTGGCTATTTAGCCATGCCAATACCACTGTTGAATCCGTCCAGGCCTTAATGTTGCTCTTAGGAATGTTGATAACCTCGCTGATTTCAGACAAAAGTCGTGCTAAAAGTGTAGAACCACACAACTCTAATCGCGGGATGCTTACTTGCTTTATGGGAGAGACTCTAGTCTTAGCTGCCAACAAAGAAACGTGTACATTGCCTTTGTCGTCTACAACCCGCAAGTAAACAACTGCTGCGTAAGCTAACTTGGATGCGTCAGAAAATCCGTGCAGCTCACGCATGTCTTCTCTACCGGAAGTGCCCAGCCACCGAGGAACTCGAACAGATGTGAGTTTAATCAACAAATCCCGGTAAGTATACCATTCACGTTTCATATCATCGCTGATTGGTTCGTCCCAAGTTATGCCAGCTAGCCATAATTTTTGGATGAACATCTTTGCTATAATTATGCTAGGGGCTAACCAACCTAGCGGATCATATAATCGCGCTATTTCTGATAATATTGATCTTTTTGTTTCAGGTCCAGGCGACGCCGTAGGGAGACTCACCGAGTACCGGAAATGATCTTCGCTTCTATCCCAGGTAATACCCAGAATCTTAGTTATATTATCAGCTTTCATATCAATCTCTTTGTTCTTTTCGTTTTTTGTATTATCTTGTTCTAACTTTGTTTTTGTGTCCTGCTGTTCTGTTTTATTTGTACTTTGATTTTCAATTTTAAATATTTCTGAAAGTAGTTGTTTATTGTTGCTATTCCATTTTTGTAATTGAAAACCACCTCGTAACAATAGCTCTCTCATCTCTTTGTACAATGCTACTCCTTCCGTAACATCACTGCATCCTGTCATCAAATCATCCATATAAAATGATTTAACTACCCTTGGTGATGCCAGCGGGAAATTTTTGGCCTCATCAAAACTGACTTGATGCAATGCTCGTACTGCCAAATATGGAGCAGAAGCAGTTCCAAAAGTAACAGTCATTAACTCGAAGTCTTGTATTTCAGATTCAGAGTCGTCACGCCATACAATACGCTGAAAAATAGCATCTTCTTCGGCTATCCTGACCTGCCGATACATCTTAACGACGTCAGCCACGAGTACAATAGGGTGCTCTCTCCAGCGCAATACTAAATGACGTAGATCTGCCTGAAGCTTGGGTCCCACCATCAATGTGTCGTTTAGCGATATTCCGAAACTATTTTTACTAGACGCATTAAAAACGACTCTTACTTTTGTTGTAGTTTTATCATTTCTAACTACAGCGTGGTGCGGTAAGTAGACAGCTTCCTCCTTTTTTGAGTCATTCTTTTTTACAGGTCTCATGTGTCCTAGCTGCAAGTATTCGTGTATCACTTCGATATAACTCTTTTTCAGATCTGAATCTTTCGATAGCCTCTTCTCTAGTGATTTGAACTTTCTTACAGCGATATCGCGTGAATTACCACCCTTACAGCCAGGTTGACTCTCACGAAAAGGTAACTTCACGATATAGCGTCCTTCAGGTGTTCTATTTGTTGTACTGGCGAAAATTTCTTCGCATTTTTGCTCTTCCTCTGTCCACATATTCTTAGTAGAATGTGGTTGCTCTTCTATTTCCCAGAATCGTTTCAATGCATCGTCTTCATTAATTTGCGCATGCATTACTGATATTTTGGGATTTTCATGACCTATTCTTGATGATTTCTTATACTCTTTAACTATCCCCGACACGATCCATCCCAATGACGTATTTTGCGCGATAAGCAAACCATCTGGACTTTTTTGCACTCCCTCTTTTAGTATTTGACTAAAAGCATTAGCCCCTAACAATAAATCTATTTTATTGGGCATATTGAACTGTGGGTCTGCTAGTTGTAAATTTCCTAAACCCACCCAATTTAGTGACTCTACTTTTTTCTCTGGTAAATGTGAAATTATGAGATTTCTCATGACGTAAGCTCTAATTTTGACCTGAAATTGTCTATCAATCCTTGACCGGAGAGTTATTGTGACTACATGTTTGAATGTCGTCGATCCCTTGTCTCCTAATCCAGTCACTGTTCCCCTTATTGATTCCTTTTTGAGTTTAAGTAGTTGAACAGCAGCTTCTGTAATGAAACAAGCTTGCGAGCCTTGATCTATTAAAGCTCTTACTGCTTGCTGTCCACAAACTTCAGACTCTATGTTGACTAAAGCAGTGGCTAGCAAAACCTGTTCGTATTTAGGTGCCTTATGAGTTGACGTACACGAAACTATTGGGGGAGGGCCAGCCTCAGAGTTGTTACTCTCTGATACGTCCCTCACCACAGCTCTGGCGGCTTCTGGATGTAGCAGTGAATGGTGACGCTTTTTACAAAGTCTACAAGTCGTCATTTTCTTGCATTCATAGCTACAGTGGTTGCTACCTAAACAATTGAAGCAGATCTTGTTTTTCAATACAAAGTTACGTCTCTGGTCAGTGTCTAGCTTTGCAAATTGTTTGCAAAAACACAATTTATGCCCTTCAGAACAAAATTCGCATCTCATACAATTAGTGTTTGTAGATAATAAGACCTTTGGTTTGGCATGAGGACCACTGCTATGGTGATGCATAGGTCCTTTTTGATCTACAAATTCCAAAGCTCGGAAACGATTTTCCATGAAAGTTTTAAATTGATCTAACGTTGGCAATTCATTCGAACTTGTTTCAGAATTGTGCAACTCCCAATGCTTACGTGTTTCAGGATCTAATTTAAAGGCAACGATATGGATAATGATAACGTCCCATGTACTTACATCGATATCAATATTTTTTAACGCATTCATACAATCTATGGTGGTGTCTAATAGCTCTTTTAAACCTGTAGCTGACTCGATTTGTACTCTTTTTTGTGCGAAAAAACGCTTTAAAATAGAATTAGCTAGAAACTTTTTATTATTGTACCGTTTTTCAAGAAGAGACCAACATTGACTGTAATTTGCATCTGATATAGGCGTATACCTAATCAGTTGTTCTGCTTCACCAGACAAATGTGTTTTCAAATAATGTAACTTTTGAACATTGTCTAAAGATTCATTTTTATGCACTAAAGATACAAATAAATCACGAAAAGTGGTCCATTCAGAGTAAGCACCCGAAAATGTAGGAATAGTAATTTTCGGTAGCCTTAAAATTTGATATGACGCGTCACCACAACCTTTATTTTGTACTTGTGGTTCGCGCATTGCTAATTTATTGAGAACTGATTTCATTAAAGATTTGTAAATAAAATATTCTTCTTCTGTGTTTTCATAACAATTATTTGATACATAAATTGATTTAGCTAATCGGTCTGGCTCTGATATCTCACATAATTTACTATTATTGGACCTAAATGATGACCAATCCTTTTCTAAATTTTCAAGTCTGGCCTCCACATACTCTTTAGATATCCTATCTTTAGGACTTTTCTTAAAATTAGACAAACCCTTTTGGATTGAACCTTGTAAATCAGCTTGAACTTTAAGTAATTGTTCCATAGTAAAATCTTTCAACTAAAAGAAACTTAGAAAATTTCTAACTTCAAACTACTGCTAACAAATTTTGTGCAAATTATTCTAAGTGTTTGACACTTCTATACAAAATTGGGCATAGGTTCCCCGTTCCCCCGTTTTTTGAGATCTTATTCTAAGTCCTTAACTAACATGCAAATTATTCTAAGTTAATGTCCAAATCACGAAAATATTACAAGTCCAAATTATTTCTTCCAAACTATCTTGACTGTCTTCGTAATCACTAAGTTTTTAAACGCGATGAAATAGAGTTCAAAATCTCTTGGCAAAGTTTTAATAAAAGTTTACTCACTTGAACACTTCACTGAACTGAACCTGATTTCCTGGTGTGACGTATTGTCCTTTCCGGCTTGAGTGCGCACACGTCACTCACTGCGCCGGCTGCTACTCCGCCTCCAAGATGGCCTCAGTCCGCCTCCAAGATGGCCGCAAGTCCGCCTCCCAGGTTGCCGCAATTCCGCCTGGCTCCACCCAGCGCCTCCTCCAACTTCAGCAGCTTCAGCCAGCGCTTTACCGCAAAAACGCTTTCCGCTTGCCGCTTGTGGCTGGGACCGCACCTTATCCGCAGTAATCCACTGCGAGCGCGGGGTTGTGGTCTCAATGACCACTGCTCAAAAATGACCTCTATGCAATCCGGCTCGAAGGAACTTGTTCAAATGTCGCACTTCTGGCTGATCTAGTTTGCACTTAGCACTAATACTATAGGTGTGTAAATAAAACCACCGTAGTACTTGGGCTATTGAACTATATTGATCTATAGATTGATCTACATACATATTACACGGTTTAGACCATATAGGATCAGTAAAAAACTTTAATACCGCGTTCTAAAGTACTACAACGCCATCTATTGAGAATCTTAATAACTACATTACAAACGTATGCGTCCTTGTAGACTCAGAAAAATACTTCATCATCGCGATGTAAAGTAGTACAGCGCCATCTAGTGACGTTGTTTTGAACTTAATATTATAAATGCATCATAATGAAGTATAAACGTTAACAACGGATGATGATGACGTGACCGTCATCCCATCACCCGTCATCACCCGTGATGACACGGGCGTCCACTAGAACCCGATCGATGAAGAGCCCGTAAAATGGAGACGTGTCACCATATCAAGGAAACACTGATACGACGGAAGCCGTCGCTGGTCAACCGCCGGTCTACCTTCGATAAACTGTTCCCGATAAAGTTCACGGGCTTGAACTAAATTTCCATCAGCTCGACCCACACACAACATCATCTCATAATATTCGGAATTAGAAAACATTGCCATTGTAGCAAAACAACACAAAACACAAAGCTTTCGAAAGTAGTTAAACGATAGGAAAACACACCGATCACGCACGAAGCATATGAACGACTAAATCAAAGAAGAGCCGACGGCCGGTGTCGCGATCAAAGTCAGATCACAGTGCAAAGTGGTGCGAACGGGATCGTGCCACATGCCAAATTTTTGCAACTTCTTATTATGACAATGCAACATTTCGAATGATTTTAGTACGCTAATTTTTATTTCGCAGGTAAAGGAATGTCGCAATGTCGTTTATGTACCTACTTTGTCTACCAAGTTACGTCTCATTTTAAAATAGAAGAAATGTTATTGAATTCTCAGATTTATTTTCATATCAACATTCTAAAGCGTCCCTTAATAATTTTCACTTTTACAAAAGCAGCCTAAGACTGATTTACACGTACTAAGTAGTTAAGTCGGTAACTAAATTTTAACTTAATTTTAAGTCTATGTCCAAATGTCTCAATTAGTATGAAACTGCTTGTCAAAAGGTGTCAAGTGACAAGCCCTCAGATCATAGAAGGGAATAGATGTGAAACGGGGGCGTGGCGCGTGTCTCCGCGATATGCCCAGAAACGAACATCGCCCGCGACGCCAGGTTAGTCGCGATTCAGTCGTACTGAGGAAATGTTCTCCGATATTGTTGGATAATGCGTCGTAACGTGCAATAACATAAGTGAAACGAAGAACTACAGGAACAATGAAGTCATTTACCACATGTAAGTATTGCAAATCCATTGGTATTTTGCTTATAAATAAAAAAAACTAAACATTTTTACGAACGAATTCAGTGCCGTGACATTTACTGCGATATCGAAATTAGTGGTGATAAAAATTCAAACACGTTGTACATTGACGATTTAGTTAGCAACCACTTTATGTCATGCGTAACTACTGCGCAATGTATTTTATTTCTTCCGATATCCATTGACGCGTGAAAATACACAGTACGGTCGTAACATAGTGCAGGGCTCGTGTTCTAATACGGTTTCCTATTATCGATAAATAGAAGTAAATTATTATTTTCTATTTTCTAATTTTGAATGAAAAAATCATGAGTTGCTTGCGATTTTTAAGTTTTTACAAAAACAATAACAATAGTAGAAGGGATTAGTAACTGTCAACTATGTAATTACTATAAGAGCTAGTTGAAAGCCTAATATAGGCATTATTTTTGATAAACATAGGCGGTACGAATTTCGCCATAATTAAAAAGTTAATGCGCGATAGTAGATAATAATAATTACAGTGATCCTGTTATTATTATTAAAGTAAATAATAATATATTACCAATATTGTAAATACTGGTAAAAATCGCAAGTACCTACTTAACCCATGACTTTTCATACAAACTTTGTCAGTCTATAACTTCTATACTCCATCGATAACGACATTGAGCTTTGGTTGGGGTAAATTAATTTAAGGTAACTTCATTTAGTCCCAATAATTGATTCTGAGTTTTTCGTCCATACAAAATGGAACTGACTCCTTTATGCAAAAATCGTTAAAGAACATAATAATAACGTATAATAATAAAAAGGTTTCCATACAAGCATTTTTTAAACCAATTTCGAGCCTCGCCCCCAGGATTTAAAGTATCGATATCTTATCGACTCCATTTTATCTTTCTTCTCTCTAATTGCTTTTTTCAAAGTGTGCGTCACGTCACGCGGCCATTGATTGGCCATAAGGCACGCCTTCTGGCCAATCACAGCACTTTTAAGCCGGTTGCACATGTTGTCGTAGACTCTCAGTCGCTTTGTTTTTACACAGTTGAATGTGTGTGTGGGAGCTGTGGTGGGGGAAATGTGGGGACACTGGTTCTCGTTGTAGTTACGCGCGACTTCATATCTATTCTCTTTCTATGATCTGAGGACAAGCCCCACCCACCAACATACCCGAAAAAATATTGTAAAATTTAGTTACCTACTTAACATAACAATCCTAAACGTGTTTACACGGGAACATTAATTGCATCTCTGTTAATAATAAACAGTCCTCTTAACTTACTGCAACATCAGAAACATGACTGTTCTACAAATAATGTAAAACCAGAATCAGCTATCTTTTTAAATCTATGATCTGCATTCCGAAAACAGATGAGTATGCAATTCAAATAGTTGTGCTTTTTTGTGCTATCTTTGATTTATTTTGTTTGACAAAGAGATAATTAATAAATTTAACAAAACATTGAGTGACTGTGTTCAAACACGCAAAGTAAATAATAGGCTCGGCGAGTTAAGGAACAAAGGTCACCTTCTCTTTGACTGAGCCTCAATGTTTAGGCGTTCTGATATCAGTGTCAATAACGCGCACCTACTTAGTATTTCTCCCATACCTTTATTCAGCCGCCTTGTTTAGTTTAAGCATATTAAAGTAATATCATCCCGTGATTATGTTCTAGCATTACCTTTGTAATAAGTTTACGTTTACAGCAAGAGTTTGCTGAGTTAGAATTACATACACAATCTTAAGAGTATTTGTACCACCAAAAGTTTAACATACAAAAGGCATGTTTAAAATTAGTTGTGAATAAAAAAATATTGTTGGTCCGGAATAAGTACGCAATGCATATTTCGGCCCATTGTGTACCAGGCGCCACCAGGCGCGCAGCGCTGCGCACGAGTTAGCCGTTAGATGGGGCGGGGGGTGGTGTTCCCGAGCGTCTGCCCACTAATGAGGTTGCCAACATTTTCTTTGGGTATTATTTTAATTTTTCATTGATTTTTAAGATTTTAAGTTTAAAAGTACGAGGCGATTTTGAAATTTATTAAAGAAAGGTTTATGAGTAAATAAAAACATATTTTTTAAATGAATAGTTAAACATTTGGCCGCGATCTCACCTGATGGTAAGTTAGTATTACCATTGACTAGGCATTTATGTTTTGAAATAATGATTATGGATGTGAGTAGTTAATGTTTTTAGATTTTTCTGATACGACAAATTTTATCGAATGGAGGGAAAAACTTACACGGAGTTGTACGATACGATGCTACAGTATGACGTCATGTTCTTCATACCAACTTAAAATTTCACTTTTGGGATAATTGAAAAATGTAGTAAGGCGCCCCACTCGCCCCCGCGAACGCGCGGGTTTAAAAGGTGCCAACCGTTACTATGCAAATGTGCAAACTCAAAACAAGCCACCAAAAAAAATTCTAAGTAAAAATGTTTACAATCACTGTCTATTAGGGTTTCGTAAAAGAAACTGAAAACCCAAAATGCTTAAGCTCAAGCACTGATGTTTCCCTAGTACTTTTGCTTCCGCGTTGACCTGAATGTCTCCAACTTCCTCATTGGCCCTAGAGCAATTCCAAGTATACCATCAATAAAAGCCTAATTAGAGTCATCAAACCTCTCAGTCATTCAATTAGAGCCATTAGAACTTCATAACTATGAGTTGTTTTCTGTGTGTAAGCTGAGGACACGTGTCCCCAGCTGACACATCTGTATCTTCGTAAATATTTATGCTACGATAATGTATTATACCTCAAAAATTACAGTCGAATCCAAATAGTAAGCTTTCCAATTTTCAAGACTTTAGCTCAAATACTGTTAAAACCACGATCAAAAAACTATGTGCGAGCTGGAGTACCGTGTCTCCAGCTTACACATCTGTATCTTTGTAAATATTTAAGCTACATCAATGTTTTATATCTCATAAATTAAAGTCGAATGAAAAAACCCGACTTCAAATCTTTCAAAGCTTTATCTCGAACCGTTTTCGAACTACGAACCGATATGTATGTGTAAGCTGGTGACACGTAACACACGGTGGATTATTAAAACCGTATAAGTTAGAGTTGCGTTTTAAAGATCAAATAATTCGTTATAATTAAAGTACACACGAGACATAATTTCAAATCTCTAGGCCTCTTAGTTTCAGAATTAAAAGCCAAAAACTATTTTCCCGCCAAATAATTCAAATAATGTGGGTCGACTGCGACGTTGCCGTTCCGTGCGTCCACTAGAGCAGTCGAATTTGAACCTAAAAACTAGTAGCGTTTGAATCATTTTTATTTGTAGTTATAATCATTTAATTTCGATTATAAGAATTTTAGACTAGGAGCCGGCTGATTTGTGTATTGAGTACCTAATAACCTATATTTTATAAATAAATAATAATAAATAATGGTTGAGTCCCGGGAAAGGACGTAGGATAGATTTTATCCCGGTTTTTGAAATATGATAAAGATTTTCATCATCATCATAAATCATCTGAAAATTATAAACAACTTGAAAAAATCGAGTATTCGGGTAGCCCTAGTGATACTCTACCTCTGGGCTTCGGCTTGACAGTACTTTTTGGGAAACCTTGTATATGTCGTTATGTTCGCTTATTCTTGTAGTTAATTTTTTTTTTATTTGATTCTTCAACAAAAGAAGAAGAATTCAATGAGGGTTTTCGCGATTGGAAAATCCGCCAGATGGCAATACGTAGACGCGAGGTCCAAATGCTGCATGATTGGTTATTTTTGACATGACATTGACAGATATGTCAAAATCCACCAATAACGCAGCATTTGGACCTCGCGTCTACTTATTGCCATCTGGCGGATTTTTCAATCGCGAAAACCCTCATTGTCAACTGTGTTTGTCATAGAGCAAAATCTGTTTGTAACCATAGAGCAAAATATAGTTGTTGCCCATTTTTGCCACTTGACGTAGCAGAATCGTGGGACTTCACGGTATTTAAATAAAAATTAAAGTGGTTGCGTTTAGAAACGCCACAAATATTTGAGCCTTTGGAAACAAGTTCGTTACTTGTATATTAAAATATAATTTTGTTTTACCTAGCTTTTTCTTATTAATAAAATTTATAGGTTATTAGGTACTCAATACACAAATCAGCCGGCTCCTAGTCTAAAATTCTTATAATCGAAATTAAATGATTTAAACTACAAATAAAAATGATTCAAACGCTACTAGTTTTTAGGTTCAAATTCGACTGCTCTAGTGGACGCACGGAACGGCAACGTCGCAGTCGACCCACATTATTTGAATTATTTGGCGGGAAAATAGTTTTTGGCTTTTAATTCTGAAACTAAGAGGCCTAGAGATTTGAAATTATGTCTCGTGTGTACTTTAATTATAACGAATTATTTGATCTTTAAAACGCAACTCTAACTTATACGGTTTTAATAATCCACCGTGTGTTACGTGTCACCAGCTTACACATACATATCGGTTCGTAGTTCGAAAACGGTTCGAGATAAAGCTTTGAAAGATTTGAAGTCGGGTTTTTTCATTCGACTTTAATTTATGAGATATAAAACATTGATGTAGCTTAAATATTTACAAAGATACAGATGTGTAAGCTGGAGACACGGTACTCCAGCTCGCACATAGTTTTTTGATCGTGGTTTTAACAGTATTTGAGCTAAAGTCTTGAAAATTGGAAAGCCTACTATTTGGATTCGACTGTAATTTTTGAGGTATAATACATTATCGTAGCATAAATATTTACGAAGATACAGATGTGTCAGCTGGGGACACGTGTCCTCAGCTTACACACAGAAAACAACTCATAGTTATGAAGTTCTAATGGCTCTAATTGAATGACTGAGAGGTTTGATGACTCTAATTAGGCTTTTATTGATGGTATACTTGGAATTGCTCTAGGGCCAATGAGGAAGTTGGAGACATTCAGGTTCCGCGTTGGCCTTTCTTTGAGCGCTTGCCTTACTAAATAAAATGTTTGTCAAAATGTACGTTTTTTGTTGTTGTTGTTATTATTATTATTTTAGAATTGTTTTAAATTCTCAGCATTTTTTAAATGCCGCTATTAATGTTATTATTATTGGCAAATTATTACAAAATAATAATAATGGTACAGATGCGTTCACATCAACCTTTTGCTGCTTAAATAGGAGACATTTTGCAAGGATTTTGTAAAATATGATGTGAACGCCTCTGTATCCAATGACATAAAACTAAGGCCTCATACGTTGTGCGACGTACTGATTTCAAACATTGGCATTGTGTGTGCAGGAGTGCTTTTACGGAAAAGCGATTTAAGACGCGTATTCTTGAAATGGAACGTTATTTGCAGCCGAATCCTGCGGATGGCTTCGATGCGTCTCACACGGCGTTTATTGTTGCGGGATTCACCGCGCGAAGAGAGGCTGGCACCACCACTTCACCCGTCTCGCATCAATATTTTTTGTGTTTATGCGTGCGATAATAAGTACCGCATCACGCGCTGCGGCTCCGTAATTATGAGGCCTTACTGATGCTTATGGTGAACTTACGAACTGGTTAGTAAATGCTTATTTTTATACGGAACACAATTCAATCTTACTCCTGGTGGTACCAGGAAAGGTACTAGGAGTAAGCTAAAGATGGGCGGAAATGCAATTTCAAAGATTAAATAATAACAGAATTCGACTGAAGGTACGGTAACGTAACCTACCTGGAATTTCACGGATTTTTTTATTTTTTTTCTGTTGTCTAAGAATGTTTGAAAACTATCATTAGTAGTGATGTTGCTATCGGAAAAAGTTATTTACTTACGATTTTTTTTCCATCAAGTGGCCTGATTTCGATAGATGAAGTTTTCACAAAATTTTTTAAATGTACGTACCCATGTAAAGTTTTAGTGAGTACCTATTTAAAATGTTTATTTAACGAACAAACATGCTTTTAACACATCGATAAAGGAAGTAGGCAAAAAATGCGGCTAATTGACATTCTGAAAAATACAAAGTCTATTTGCGTTCGATGAACCCCGCTGCAGCTGATTGAAAGTGAGGGAATTCATATCGATATTTTTGGAAACTTTCGATGTACGTTATTTCCAAAAGGGGAATTATAAAACGAGCGACTAAAAAAAAACTTTGCGACTGATGATGGCATACTGTTTTAATACCTTGAGCGGTATGAATTTGAGTAAGCGAAAAATTAACCAAACTAACGACGAATATTGATCAATAATAAAATCCAGAACGAACTTACAAAATGTGGGTTTTGATTATTACATTTCAGACATAAAAATACTATCCGGGCGACTAAATTACTAAGTGAGCGACTAGAAATACAGAGAGGGCAACTTTAATATGAAGATACATTAGATTTTTCTAATTGAGGTTTTACTGAACGAACTACAAAAAAGTTAATTCTAAGCAAAGTTTTGTGAGCTGCTTTATTAATGATTATTGGTTACTGATATTATATTTGAGGTCTCATGTTTTTTATTTTGATACGCTTTATTAATGAAAACTACAGATTGTTACAGCGCGCGAATTCGAATGGGGACGGGGCGACTGTCCCGAATTTTTAACAAAATATGTATGCAAACACGTTTTGGGTCTAGCAATTCGGCTCAAACTAACAACACCGCCACTGGAAGCAAAACTGATACCTATTGGACAAAAAAGAAAACGAGGCTGACCCGCTAAGTCCAAGCCAGCACTTATCATACAGTGACGATGAGTAGGTAGAGCTCCTCAATCCTCATAGGTACCAATCAATGAACCTTATTAATAAGATTACTTTTTTTTTGGGTTGACAGAAGCGACTTATTTTATTTTGTTTTGTTTTTGTTGATTCGATTTAAGAAAATACAAATTTATTTCATTTTTCGTAATACATTGTTTCATTTGATTACCTACCCTTAAATTTTAATGATTTATTTTTTTCGCTACCAGAATAGTGTTCCGTCAAATATTTATTTCATAAGATCATTTTTTATTTAAATGTGGGCTCATAATACGCTGCTCATAATAGTATTTTTCAAAGTAGTTTTTGCATTCGAAACACTTCATTAAAGTTAAAAATACCGCTCAGTATAAAAAAAGCATTTACCAAATATTGAAAAAAATGCAGGACCTAACGTTGACACTCAATCAAATATTAGGTCGCTCAAATATTATGAAGCTTCTCATTTTGTATTTTAAGGAACTCAATTTTTTTTTGTAAGTTGCTGTTCTTTTGATTTTTCGTCACTCGCACTCAGTCGCTCACTTAGTAATTCTTTAGCCCACATTAATTATTTTTGACACTTACAACATAAAGGACAATGGGCAAAATGGTACCCGGCTCCAATAGACATGCTTCTAGTGTCATTTGAAAGGTCTTACCAAGACGAACAACTTTTACTATGACCACCAGCCTCAGATCTGGTTGTGTTCGAAGATAAACATACTTTTTTGCAGAATGGTACCCGGCTCCAATAGTTATGTTTGTAGTGTCATTTGAAAGGTCTTACCAAGACGAACAACATTTACTATGACCACCAGCCTCAGATCTGGTTGCGTTCGAAGATAAACATACTTTTTGTGTAGTCGAAGTATCACACGTGTCCATCGTATGGTACTTAGGTTATGCGAGGCATGAAGGGTTTACTGCTCCAGCATCCTTCCTTAACTCTATAATTATTTATAGGGATAATTGTGAAAATATAAATATTTTTATTTGAAGAACTACTACCCCTTATTAGTAAAAAGTTACACCTAGGATGAACCATGGATTAAAATGACATTTCCATACCAAATGACAATTTAAGCCAGAGTTCAACTAGGGTGTAACTTAATTTTATTAATAAAGGGGTTAGAGTTTTATTACCTACTTCTTAAGGATTTTATTATGGGTTGCCAAAGCGAATAAACCCACAAGACCCAATAAGTCCACCCACAAGATGGACCGACGACCTCATAAAGGTAGCGGGAAGGCGCTGGATGCAGGCTGCAACCAACAGCCCATTGTGGAAATCATTGGGGGAGGCCTATGTTCAACTGGACGTGCTATGACTAAAATGATCATGATGGTGATGATGAAAGAGAATCAAAGGCTAATAGCTTGGGTAGTTCGTCGTAAGTATAAGCCTTTCCTTTTCAATGCTTCTTTTAGTTATATTAATAGATTGTAGTCATAGTACATACTGGTATACATGGATGATTGTGTTATACTTTCTTATAATACTTAGTGGAATTACTGCTTTCATAACGTGAATTAGAACTGGCCCCATAGCAGACATTTTTCTACATCTAAAGGCCTTTTGAAATATATATTGGTTATGGCTATTGGAGTGGGTACCACTTTCCATACATTTGTGCCCATCATCCTTTACAGTCGCTCGTTTAAATACTACCCTTTCCAAAACCGTTCAAGATATGACAATAGGAACAACGGCTTCTATTTCAGATTGTTTCAGTTTCTGTGCCCTTTCAGGCTTTAGGGGGTATTTTGAAACACCCTGTATAGTAACCTCTGTAAATATGGCAAGAATGCAAAGTAACACCCTGTATATTGCGTTACTAGTTGATCGCAAATATTAATGAATCGTGTGAGAATATTAGGGTTCCCGTCGAATTCCGGGACGAGGCGTAAGGCCTTAAAGATTGTGTCCGGGTCGTGCGACATGTCTATATCTCTATTACTGTCTATTCTATATCGGCGAGCCTGTTTCGATTCAGTCTCCCGCGAACTATTAGCTCTAGGATGATAAATCTTGAAGGATTAAGATAAAACACTAGGATAACTAACAATAGAAAGGAAGCAACACGAGATCAATTCAAGTGTACTTACAGGTAAGATTTCATAACTGGTCCTGTTCGTGAATCGAAGGCTGGATTCTCCTCCTTGGTCTGCAGCAGGTCCGTAGATCAGGATACTCGTCGATGGAAGCTTGATAGCTTCAAGGGCGACTCGCGACGCGATAGAGAGATTCTAACTTTTACCCTCGCGAACCGGCCCGCGAGTGTCCTACCGACTGCGCCAAATACGTTTACTGCAGCCGGAGGATCGAAAAAAAACCAATTAATTTAAAATATATTTAATTAAAAGAATAAAAAATTACATGAAATTACTTTCTAAGAGATGAAACCTATTCGAAGTCGGATTATGGAATGACAAATTAAATTAAACAATATTGAAAGGAAATAGATTTGCGTCACAGCGCCAAATTGCAATATCGACACTTAGGTATTTTCATACAGAGCGCGCGGCTGCAACCTCAGCGATCTTCTAAGGGTACGGCTACGTAATTCGTGAAAAATAGTAGAACAATCACAAGGGTGATATGGATACACCTTGATGCCTTACATCTAAATTTTAGCTTTAACGTCATTCCCCGGCCACCCTGTATAATTCAAGTAAGTATCTACAAAGTAATAGAAACAACAGTTTAGGAATGCATACGCCTCAAGCAAAAAAATATAGTAGTCGGTTTTAGAACCACTACACCGACATTTAATGGTAAAGTAACTCGCCAAACAAATGAATAACATTTTTCTGTGTGATTGTCTAGGGATAAATTAAAGCATCCGATGTGGGTATCACATCGACATTGTTCATAGTGTTACAATGAAATTTTCACCCTTTTATTCGCGGTGGATCTACCATAGGTCCCCACTTTTTTGTGATGTCTGCATCGGGAAACCGCTAACAAAATATTTAACTACGAAATAGGCACTGTCCAAATTCAATTCACAGTTTAAAGTTCCACCACGGGTTTTACGCAATTTTATCATTTGTTATAAATACATGTGCCTGAAAAATGAGCTGTATTCTGTTGAGTAAATCCAGTCATAGTAAATCGCGCTTTACGGATCTCGAGCGCTCCCGGAAACAACATTCAAAACATTCTGCGTATGTTTCACTCAACTATAAATTATAGGTAAGAGATTATGTAGCCTCGGTTTTTCACGAAACTTTCAACGTAGTTCAAAGTTAAAAAAACAGTCCACATCGAAAGTCGCGTATCTTGTTTACAAATAAAATTATTTAAGATCAACACAATAGAAAAACACGAGAGCTTAAATAAAACTTTTTAGTCTATCTATGTATATGGATGGTGTGCCGAGGCGCCCACGCGGTATTAGTCGACTCGGCATACGGTTCGCCCTGATTCCAGGGTGCTTACCCTTCAAGGCTATGCGCACCTTTACCCTCACAAATGTATCAGCTATGATTTATTATTTAACGAACAGTATAATGTACTCAACTCTGTCAAAAAGATACGCATTAAATTAACGTGCGATAGGTACTTATCGATGGTGGAAGTATCAATTAATGTAAGGGACATTTTGGCCAAAATGAGTTATATTATACCAACGCATTCAGAATTTTCGGCTCTATCAATTGGTATATTTGAAATGTTAATATTTTTAAAAAAATGTCCCTTACCTTACACATTTTTAGTCGTCTGAATACGACTTTTGGGGAAACAATTGATTTAAAGGACGTAAAGGATAATGCCCACAAGTCCATAGAAGCTCGGCCCACTTTGCGTCAGCGTGCGTCTTTACAAAATAAGCGAAAATGCATAGGAAATATTCTAACGATACTACAAAAAAAATATTAATTAAATATGATTAGGGGTTTTCGAATAATTCCAAGTTAAAGAAGGGCATTTTGAGGTTATAAAAGCTTGACTGATTAGTGTAGCAAAACTCGGTCCAACGTGTTAGTTGTGTCAAGAATAAAGCTATACTTTACTAGACTTACTACACTGTCCTACCAAACACATTGACAGGCGGTGCCACCATCGTTCAACTATGTGTAGTTTCTAACGTGTCAAAAACTCGGAACCAGCGATCCGGTATACAAGTTACTCCTATGGATCCTGTATTGACGGTGGCGACCCTGTGTCACGGGTAGGACAGTTCGTTGTAGGATTGTTGTAGTTGGAGCTTTAAATGTTCTCGTGAGGGAGAAGCCATACAGTGCGGTGCGGCGCCGCACGGCAAACATTTTGCCGCATCACTGTACACATGGTGGTATGGTCTCGCTCAATGGAAGTGCGTGGTGTGCCTGCGGAACGCACCGTGTGGCTTCTACCTGACACAAAATATAAATAAAACAACTGGGTCTTGTTTTAAAAAAAATATACTTATTTGTTTGAACTTAATGCAATACAATTGTTTCTTTCATTACAATACCTAATATTAACTACCTTTATTATAGATAGATAGATACTCTTTAAGCACGACCTTTCGTTTTTATTACATACCATTAAATTATATTTAGGTAATTAACATAACATTATATGCCCTCATCAAATATGTGGTCTAAAAATGGAGCAGGAGCCTGGATGTCATTAAATCTTCCCCAACTCAGGTACCAAACTACTGTCATCACGGTCTCTGCTGACTAAAATATATGTGAAATATGTTCTTGCACTGATGTGCCTGGACTTAATACGTCCCCTGATCAAATAATTATTCAATCCTAATACAAGGGGAACCTCTTCTTCAATTTCTGAATTTATTTCAACAACATACAATCCATTTGAACGGGTATGTTCTCCGTAGTATGCCCTGGCCTGTTTTAATTGATAGGTACCAAGTGCAAACCGCTTTAAATGATTGATGCTCAATGTTGGGAAGTCATTTAAATGAACATGATTAGCATCGATTGCTGAAAACTGTGCACGCCTTCTGTTCATGTTTTCCCGTTCAACAAACTCTGCCAAATGATTGGTCATATGAAGACGACTTTGGGCGATGGCTACATATTCTCGGGCTTCTGGAATGTCTTCTATGAGAGGATGGAATTTATTTAATAATGCACAGGCAATGCTCAAATCCTCCTTTAAATGTGTGGCAGCCCTGTTATTAAAAACGTTTCTAAATAGCCTAAAATCGCGTTTGATTCTCCCATTTACTATTTCAACCACCCATCGGCACATTGTTACACACCTAGACCTGTTAGCCTGAAGCGTGGTGAGCTGGTGTTCACCTTCTAAAAGTGATTCAGGCATGTAGGCTTCATAGCCAAGTTCAGTAAGGTGAACAATGACATCACGAAATCCCCGGTCTAAATGACAGATATGTTGTCAAAGTCTATCCTATATTTGTGTGCCCTAGCTGCTATAGTCATGATAACATCAAACTGTGGGCCGGTGAAATCACATAGATTAGTTGTTAACTCAGACCAACGTCCATTATCTAAGTGATCGCGACATATCCTAGCACAGCTCGGCACATAATCTTATTTTGAATTAACAACATCTCTCTTATTATTTTTGGTACCATTAACCGTTCTGGTTGTTGACAATTCAGAAATATGCAATGTCTTGATGTACCGGCGACACGTCTATAGATTGCTGAAGTGATCTTTGGCTCAGGACTTGCAGAAGACTGAACATGCAACTGCGTAGGAAGTGGTGGTGGTACTGGGATTTCAGGTCTGAACTCCTCAGATGACTCGCCAATTTCCTGAAGCACAGGCCGATTTGCATCTTGCATTGCATGACGCAGTTGTCTTTGTACTTCCCTATTAGCTGATCGCCAACAAGCAGCACAAACTCGTTCTAATCTTGAAACCTGCAACATAACACATAATAAGTGGGTAAATAAAACTAGCGGGGAAAATAAGAAATAAGCAGCCATTAATGTTCTATCTGATTGTTGATTATAGACTGCATGTGAATAGTTTGATGTTTTTCTTTGTATTTGTTAACTCATTCATTTCAGCCAAATGATGTCCACTGCTGGACAAAGGCCTCCCCCAAGGCTTTCCATAATTAACAGTCCTGTGCTTTTGCTTTGTTAATTAGCAACAATAAAAACTAGAGTTATGTTATCAAACATAAACTCTAATTTATATAGTGTAGTAGCTTTTTGTTACTGAGTAAGTGAATTAGCTACTGACTAGATAAGGTGATATCAAAATATTTAACATAACTGTAAGGTGAAATGAGTGTGCTTAATTCAAATAACACTATAGATAACTGTAACTATGAGACAATTTGGAAAAATATATCTGAATTTTATTAAAGTGCAATGAAGCAATGAGTCCGGAGCTATAGTCCTTTTCACCTAAGATGATTCGTATGACGATGACGTTTCGAGTTTAAAAGTTATAGAGATGTCACATAACTAAACCATAGCGATTTATCTATCGATTTTTTTCTAAGAGTTAGTAAAACCTACTTTTAGAGAAATATTTCGTACAAGTGTTATTTAACAAAAAACATGTTTTTTTTTATTACAAATATTATTGTAACAATTTTTTTATTGATAATTTTTAAATTCGTGTTAAAAAAAAAACGATTCCTAAAAAGTACTGGTTCTGTTTCTTTAAATTAAAAACTACTAATTTATTTTCAATGCGTTTATTAAAGTCAACAATCGAAAAATATAGTTGATTTTTGTGATGTTTTCAATAAGTAAGTATTCACTGCAATCGATTAATGAACCGCGGAAATAATCGATTTTGTTATACATCAAATACCCCAACACTAAATCTATTCCATTTCACACATTGCGTACATTAAATAAAAAATATTTTTACATCGTATTTAATTAAAAAATAATCAATAAACTCAGATTTTACTATATATTATTTCAAGACAAGTAGTTAATTTTTTTTATTATCTTATAAAAATGAAACCCGTTTTCCGTTGTCACGACATAACATGAAAACGGCTTGACCGATTTGGCTGATTTTTTTTTGTAGTTTTCTAATACTCTGTACAAGGTTTTTACGGATAAAAATATAAAGAAAATCTCTACGCTAAGGCGGTACGAAGTTCGCCGGGTCAGCTAGTATTGCTAATAAAATACAAATAATTTTTCAAAAATATTCTGCATATGTAGTATGCGTAATATGGATAACCTTAAAGTGTCATACGGATCATCTTACGTGAAAAAGATTATAATAATACAAGTTTTTATTAGCACTCCTGCTTTTTAACTACCCTGATTTTTTAAAAGCAAAAGCCTGTGAATAAGCAGGGTAATTGAACAGCAGGCTTGCTAAAAGAACTGAAGGTAACACCAAAGGTTGATATTTGAAGGGAAAACATTTTCTCCATTCATTGCACAACTAGTAGATTTTCACATGTCGCAAAGTCAAAGAGGAATAAACTATATAACGTTATAAAAGTAGGTACCTGGTGAACTGGAGCCCATCTAATTATGATATTCCTTTCTTGACACTCAGGTGATACTCTATAAGACCGAGATCTCAGTATTGATGAGCCACAGCCAAAACAAACATGTTGATGTCCAAATTGAGGTGGAGGTATCACTTCAAGAGTTTCACTAGCTTGAATTAGTGCAAAACATTCATGGCATAATATACCCCCATTCACCTGTGACAAAAAATAATAAATTAGAAAATAGGTATAACCTGTAATCAAGTAAAATCAAATCAAAGGTAAGAGGCACAGGAATTGCATTTTTTTTACATTCAAGACGGCAATAATAGTGTATTTAAAAAAAAATACAATACTTACTGAACCAGGTGCAATCCATGAGCTTAAAACATTGAGCATTGAATTAGAAAGCTCGTCCAAAGAATGTACTTGTTGTTGGCGTGGCACCACGAAAGAACAATTAATACATCGCCGCACCATAACGCTACGGATTTGTGCAGACATTTTATTCACAAAACATACACAAATAATGCAGTCACAAAAAGTCCTGTCTCAGTCTTACTGCACGGAAATACGTAGTTATCCAACGGAGGAAATATTATCGACTCGACGTTGGATCTAACATAGTAATTCAAAGCAAAATATACAATATGTAGGTAGACCTTGTAATGCCGTGTGCGACTTAAACTCAACGATCATACAAAACTGTGTACAAAACACTCTTCTGTGCATGCAAAGGCCTGACAGTGACAGCTCGTGATAGACGGCGTGACGTTCAGAAATCAGAAGATTGATTTGATTCCTTAAAAGCCTTTTAAGTACAAATTATTAAAAAAAACAGATATTTTTTACAACAAACGCAAACATAACTAAACAAAGAAAAAAATATAACTTATTCCTTGATTCTAGCTTAATTCGGAATGAGTGAGGTCCTGCACTAGGTACTTCAGAAAAATGCAACTTCGCATATCCTGAACTTGATCAGTTAAGTAACTATTTTAATTGATAATTGAAACCCCTAATCATAAAAGACTAGTAAAAATGTATAGTTAATTATAAATCGAAATATAATTTTTAGACTATAAATGGTAAAGACGCAATATGGGCCGGCAAATGGGCATGATCCTTTGTTTTAATAATACAATTACAGCCCTTACCCTAAACTGTTGGTTTTAACTTTGAACTCGTTGAACCTTACTTTATTTGAAACTTTTTGATTTACCTTAATTAGGCCCTTACGTTAATATGTATACAGGAATTTATCAATGACTTCTTTTGGTGGTGATAATGTATTTAATATCTCCCACTCCCATTACACTTATGAACACTAAGTAGTCTTGTTTCTATCTTTTTTTCTGTTCATTTTTACGCAGTTGGGTTTTTGACAGAGGGGCTGAAGGTTCTTCAGAAGCTGTTCCGTTCCGTCATCCTTGAAGGAAAAACGCCTTCGGCATGGCACAGAAGTGTGGTGATACTCTTCTTCAAAAAAGGCGACAAATCCTTGTTATAAACCCTTCTGAGCAATGTCTACAAGCTATTTTCGAGAGTCATTATGAATCGTCTCGCTCCTATACTCGACGACTTCCAGCCTCTCGAACAAGCCGCTTTCCAAAAGTTTTAGTACCACAG
Organism: Ostrinia nubilalis; assembly: GCF_963855985.1. Taxonomy (NCBI): domain Eukaryota; kingdom Metazoa; phylum Arthropoda; class Insecta; order Lepidoptera; family Crambidae; genus Ostrinia; species Ostrinia nubilalis. Next base: position 21,585,239 of record NC_087119.1, on the reverse strand, counting down.
ACCCCATACATACGCTACGGCAGATTATACAGAAGACCGAGGAGCCAATCAGTCACTTTGCCTGGCGTTTGTGAACTATGAGAAAGCCTTTTCTTCGATCGAGACCTGTAGGCCTAAGATGCGCGCCGTGATAACTTTTATCGACGTCAAAATGTATGGGCAAAATCGATAAAATGGCGTGATAACCGCTTATCGCGGCGCGCATCTTAGGCTTACTGGGCAGTACCTACTACATTCTCTCCAACGGTGTCAAATTGACTATATCGATACATCGAAGTGTTGAAAGGATTGTACGAAAACGCCAGTCAAACTTCTCCAGGATTAAGATTTAAAACCTCAATACTCAATACAACCTATCCAGTTGCAGCGAAGGGTGAGAAAAGGGTAACTGAAAAGTCCGAAACTGTTCACCACCTGGAGAACTGCTTCTGGACTAGACTGGAGCGGATTCGGCATAAATATCAACAGCGAGTAAATTACCCACCTTCGATTCGCGGACGATATCATAGTCATGGCTGAGACCGTAGAAGATCTAGACACCATTCTTAATGGCCTCAGTCTAGCCTCTCAACAAGGGGTTCGTAAAATGTACATGGTCAAGACAAAATCATGCCAAATGTCCGTGTTGCACACACGCCTCTAAAGGTTGGATACTCTATACTCGGCAGTTGTTTGTTGACAAATATTTAAACCTAGTACAAACAGTCCAGTTAGGTAGGTCTTACTTCGAGGAAGAGGTCAATCGTCGAATCCAAATCGGCTGGCAGCGTTCGGGAAGCTTCGTGATATTCTCACGTATGAAATATCGCAGTGTCTAAAGTTTATCTTTAACTTATGGATCTGAGACGTGGTCGCATAAGAAGGCTCAAGGTCAAAAGCGAAGGAGCTTGCTGTGCTAGTAGTTTCCCTTCGTGATTGAACCAGAAATGAGGAAATCCGCAGGAGAACCAAAGTAACTGATATAACCCGCAGAATCGCTAAAACCAAGTGGTAGTGGGCGGGAAACGTAGCTTGCAAAGCTGATGGCCGCTGGGGCAGAAAAAATATTGAATGGCGACCACGAACCGGAAGACATAGTGTGGGCAGGCTTCCCACTAGATCGACCAACGGTCTGGTAAAGGTTGTGGGAGGTTCCTGGATGCGGGCGGCGCAGGACCGGTCGTTTTGGAAACCCTTGGGGGAAAGCCTTTGTCCATCAGTGGACGTCATTCGGCTGAAACGAACGATCGATGATTGAACAAAATAAACAAACTCAACTGCATACAAATGAATAGAAAATATGGAAACAAGAGACAACTTGTTCACAAATGCAGACGTAGGCATCATAAGTGGCTAATTCTTTTGTTGGCGATGCGTATTTGATGCCTCCGACGGCATTTGTGAACACTTAGTTGTCTTGTTTCTATCTCTTCTGTTCATTTTTTAACGAATACTCGAATGCAAACTACTTACATCATGTTTCACTGTTAAAATTGTAAAGTTACAATAATATTACTGTAGTGTTTATTCTTAAATGTACCTTACAACATACAGGACGCTCTATACTGTGAAATTTCAACATTGTAAGGTACAGTCAAGCTTGTTTTTTTAATGTAAGGGACATGCTATCTTTTAAACTACCATTTTCTCCCAAATTTGGCGTTTATATTATGAAAGAAGAGAAAAATCTATGAAACTTTGCCATAGAAACTATTTAAATCGTAACATCCAATGAAAAGATATTGAGGTATAAAGAATTAAAAAAACGTTTTTTGGCTCTCCTGAAAAGTCGTGTTTTGTCCCTTACAGTAATTGATACTTCCACCATCGTTATATGTGCAAGTTATTCAGATATTAAGTTCTTTTAAGTACTTAATTATGTATGAATTGAAATACAAAATGTGATCGGTAATGACGCGATGCATTAAATCTAAGTCAATCTACTACTAATCATGCAAATTCTAACAACACACTTAGATTGTAATTGTATAACAAAAATACAAAGTATAGCTTCCATATTCCGAAGCTTTTCGTCGCTACCAGACAGCGATTTATCGCCTGGGGCGAAAAATGAACGGATTATCACCATTGGGGTATTTTGTTACTATTATAACAAAACATATAAGGTTGTCTGGTGATTACTGAGATATCACTTAGGCGATTATCCACACTGCACCGCACTCCGCCGCGGTACGCGGGACGACAGATTTTATTATAAATGCAAGTACCTCAGTTTGTATAGAAAACACGCGCGGAACAACACACTGACAACGCGTTTGCGCGCGGGATTCGTTATTTATGTCGTCACGCGGACCGCGGCGGAGCGCGGTGCAGTGTGATAATCGCCTTATTGTTTTCGGAAAATGTTTCTTCTTTATTAGTGCCATCACAACGAGCGCACTTGTTTATTTACTAGATTATACAACTATTTGTGATCATGCGATGTGCCCCTAAAGATACCTATGCAATACCATTGGCCTGTCACAAACTATATTTATTCAAAACTGAACGCTTCCTTATAATATGAATAAGTTATCTACGAATAAATGTGTATTGCTCTTATAAATGCAAATGAAATGCATACCTACGTAATTTGGCAAAATCGTACAGATGAAGATACTCTTATTTATTTATTTATTTATTTAATTAGGACAACCAACAAGACAGACACAAATTCAAGCAAAGGGGTTTACAAACATAATTGCTCTTTACTACAAACTAAATAAATTTTCAATAATTAAAAATCTAAGCTTTAAACAATGCCTGTATTTGACAATAACAATTTAGACCGGCTAACGAATTCGAGGACCGGAGAACGAATAACGAATTCGATCACCGCATGAATCCCCCTCGACCGCTGGGTTCTTGTCATGGACCAGACTCCTCACACAAACTTATAGGCATCTAGCTCATCTGTAGGGGTGTACGAGCGAGTTTCGACGTACGCATCACTGCAAAAAGCATTCACTTTAACGATGCTCGGTTGTTTGATCGTTCAACACTACTACCACAGAATAATAATAAGTACTACGTACAGAAGTTTTACTTCGCGAAGGTATTTAACAAAATGTATGCTCAATGTCATTAACAATATGGTGTAATTTAGCTTGTCTCAAGAGTCAAGCACCATTTTGTTGACAAACGTCAGTGATCGGCACTGCGCCGAAGCTATAGGGCTGACTTCGGTAAAATGATGTGACGTGAAGTGCCAAACTGCGGAAAATGGCGGAAGAAATATATGATTTTGCATGAATTATCATGAATAATATTAACTACTTATTTACCTCTCAGTGTCTTGAGGCAACTTAAAAAAGTACATTCTGTGTTTTTATTATTATTTAGGCGGTTAAATACTGCACAGTATTTAGTACACCATTTTCTTTATTTTCTTCCATCATACACAAGAATACGCGTGCGTGAGTCAATGTTCGCTCATATGTCGAATAGTATCCTGTAGGTGGGCCATCGTGCGTGTTTTGTTTTTGATGTAAACTCGCGGAGATGAACAGGCCTGCTACTACTGCTACAACCACAGAATAAGTAACTCAATGTTACGTTATAGGTTGGGAGAGAAACAGTTGATAGTCAAATAGTAATAACAACTGTCTACAGTATTTTTGCGCACGGGTTATGCATAGCTTATTTTTATTGCTTTGATACCTAGAAATAAGAATAACAACAAAAAATTGTTCTGAATTTGTTTTTATAAATGTATCCCAATGAGAATGTGACGTGCATATTTATAGAAATTCTACTATGAAAATGGAAAACTCAAATAGCTATAACTTCTTAAAACACAAATATTTTCAATTTGGAATCGCACTTTTCTATACTTGCTTATGTAAAAATCCATGCGCAAAAAAATATGTTTTTTGTTGACCGGTTTAATTAGTTGTATTGTAATCCAATATTTCAATGCTACCACATTTTTAATTAACAGAACAGAACAAAGAAAAACAAAGTGCTTTTGTGAGAGAATTGCTTCTACATTTAATTTTTTATTTTTCAAATGTCTGTAAGTTCTTGATGCAAAAGTAAAATGCAATTAACAACAAGTAGACATTAGGATTAAAGTCAACTTCAGTACCATCCTCTGACTCCATGGCAAGATTGAAAAAGCGTCCCTTTTATCAACAGTGAGAAATTGGTTTATATGAAGTTGAAAAATAATTGTTTATTTTGAAAAATTCGTTATTAAAAATCTCCAATAACTTACAAGGTTGATAATATTCATTTATGGGGATCATTTAGTATAATATTTGAATATTGGCGTAGTTCAGAAGCTCCAAAGCAGTATAATAGCTTAAAAATTCCTAGTTTATTAAAACGACTAACACGCGACGGAATATTTCAAAGAACCCAAATTTTCCATAAAGGTAGACTTAGACTTTTGCGTGAAAATGCTTGCGTCTCGCCTCGTCCGTTTTGCGATCGGCTTTTGTTTTGTTTGGTTAAAGTTTTGTCACTTTTGTGTTGGCTATTGTAACAAAATCTATTGTACTTTATTTGTGTTAAAATTTAAGTTTGATAAAACATTTTCTGTTTGATAAGAGAAGACCTACACTGTGCCTACACCGTGTAATAAATGCTTCAAACAATTGAAATCCTACACCGGTCGAGCTTTCTTAAAATATTATTCATAAAGGTATTTAAAATTAGTGAAAAATGTTGTTGAGTTTCTTCAAAGAGGTATTGTTTCATTTTAAAGTAAACTGGGCTTGAAAGAACTGCGTAATTTTTTTCCTGATTAGTAAAAACCATAAAAAGGTTAATGCCTTTTTTAATAAAAAAATATTTAATATTAAAAAGGCACTTTTACTTCATTCTTTATTTTATCGTTTTGATCAAATGTAGTTTTATCTTTTACACTGTCAAATCCGACATGGTGCGTAATAATGAATGTGACGGGCAAAAGTGTATCAAATATCGATTTGCCACCTCTGGCACCGTGAGCGTTCTTAGGGTCGCGTCCCTTCGCTACATTGCAGCGGTGAACTGTTTAGTTTCGTTGCAATTACGTTTTAGAATTTTAACATCGACATAAGTGAAATACGAAATATTTTCCTCAATACAGCTTTAGTTTTGATCGTGTAAAAGAGTTCATTTCCGAGGAAGTGAATTAGTTTCTACGGTCCGCTTGATTCAATTTACTATTTCAATTTAAAGTCCAATAAATCAAGTTACTAATGATGCGATAGCTAACATACAGGGTGCTAACATCGTGATTATTAAGACCCACGATTAAACTACTTCTAAAAAAAAAACATACAAGCAGGTCCAGTAGTTAAGCTACTGTGAAGACTTTTATACTGAATCTCGGCTTTTTACTTAAATTTCACAAAAATCTCAATAACTTTGGAACCATTGAAAATCGCGGAACATACATGAGGGTTATATCGATAGGTATTGAAGTCCCCCATCGTTTGACTTACGATGATCCATCCATGATTTTAGGGGAAATGTTATTAGCTAGTTATTACGTGGTAATGAGCTTAATGATGTGATACATAATAGACATTTGTGTATGCTACATCCAAATGCTGGAAGTGCAGCTGACCGTTAAGTGTCCAAGTTAGCTAATTAATCCTGTTCCATGAATCGCCGTACGCCACCTGTCCATATTGTCCGTAGTGTGAACCCGGCGTCTATTGTTGCTGTATCGACGCCTACGTAGTAACAATTTGGTTTAGCAGAACCTATGTTGAGGCGAGTCATGGAATTTCCCGCACTAAGCCTTATGTAACTAATTCTGGAAAATTGGGAATCGTTAGTGAACCAAGCTAAGCCCCCGACGTACTGTATCTGTAATACCTTGCCAATATATTGTAAGATCCTGCACGCGAGAATCATGCCGATATCACGTAGACTATGCCCGAAGACAAGCGCTTTAACATTGTTGCACACGTGTATTTAATTAATAACAAAATTGTTTTCACCGCGCGGACGGATTAGCAAGAAAATGGGTTGTATAAAACTGCACACCATGTTTTTGTCTGTTTGACAGTTTTTAATTTAACATTTTATTTGTACGTGTGTGAATCCTTCGATATTTACTAGATAATGGCTTTGGCAAACCGTCTTAGCGTGTAGGAATTTTCATGTGTGGGGTTTAATGCAGAACAAAGCAGGTTACTTATTATTAATTTATTTATTTAAAGGCTCAACTAGGTTTTAGGTTTGTGTTTCATTTATGACTGCAATAACACCTGATATTAAGTATGATGCAGTATAAGATGGTACATACCTGCTCTGAAGTGCCTATTTGAAGAGGCCCGGCCCGGATTATAGTGTTCGGGAAAGACGGCAGCAAGCAGTGAATTCCAGTCTCAAGCTGTCCGCATGTTTATTGGTTTATTCAAGATAAAATTGGCTTGTGGCAGTTTCAAAAGCGTTGTACTAGTTTGTGCGACCTATTTTCCATAACCAAATTACTTCTTCGCGAGGTAGCGGTAACAATATTGGCAATTTACTACAAGCCCTGTGAGCGGTAGTAGATGTAGATACTTCTAACATGCTCCACTTATAACGTTCTCCTCTAATGGAAAAGGAAATGATGTCACGGAATGTGATTTGGAGAACATAGAGTAACCTTGTTGTAAGTAATTCACTCTCTATTAAGTTGCGAACTGGAAAGCGCTTTTTTCAGAACCGCTTTTAGTGCTCTTTCTAGCATGATTGCTGCAATCTCCGCCGGTTACCAAGAGCTTCGTAGTTTATTATTATGTTTAAATACTGATTCGTTCGTTTCAGCCGAAAGACGTCCACTGCTGGACAAAGGCCTCCCCCAAGGATTTCCACAAAGACCGGTCTTGCGCCGCTCGCATCCAGCCACCTCCCACGACCTTCACCAGATCGTAGGTCCACTTAGTGGGAGGCCTGCCCAGTGCCCACGCTACGTCTTCCGACTCGTGGTCGCCACTCAAGAACTTTCCTGCCCCAGCGGCCATCAGCTCTACGAGCTATGTGCCCCGCCCACTGCCACTTGATTTAAGCGATTCTGCGGGCTATATCTGTCACTCTGGTTCTCCTCATTTCAGATTCTATCACGCAGGGAGACTACGAGCATAGCATTAAATAATTTTCTACCGTGGGAGAGCCATGCTTCGGCACGAATGGGCCGGCTCGACCGGAGTGATACCACGGCCTCACAGAAAACCGGCGTGAAGCAGCACTTGTGTTGTGTTTCGCCGAGTGAGTGAGGGTACCGGAGGCCCAGGGAGATCTGTTCACGACTTCGCCTTCGCATATGGCTTGACACAACTGGTTACTACGCCCACGCGAATCCCAGATGTAGAGAGCCAAGAACCTTCACTGTTAGACCTTCTGCTGACTTCCCATCCGGATGGCTATCAGCTATCCGTTGGCGCCCCTCTGGGCTCCTCGGACCATTGCCCTATCCGGAGTACGGTTCCACTCACGTGCTCGCCGCGACCACGAGTTGCATGCAGTCGCCGCGTGTGGCACTACAAGTCAGCAGACTGGGATGAGATGCGGTCCTTCTTCGCATCTTACCCCTGGAGGCAGGTTTGCTTCACGCAGGATGATCCCAGCGTCGTTGCTGATCTTGTTGCTGATGTGGTGCTGCAGGGTATGGAACTTTTCATACCGTCTTCTGTTGTTCCCATTGGTGGCAAATCTCAGCCTTGGTTTGGTCAATCCTGCAAAAAGGTTTTACGCCGGAAGCAGGAATCCTACCAAGCCTGGGCAAATGCAGCGAGGCTTCGTGATGAAAACACCAGCGCATTAAAAAAAGGAGTTTAACTTTGCCTCTAGGTCTTTCAAAAGAGTCATTGCAAAGGCGAAGTCGGAGCACATTGGTAGAATTGGTGGGAAGCTAGAGCGTCTTCCTTCTGGAACTCGTGCGTTCTGGTCTCTTGCCAAAGCTATCCAAGGAAATTTCTGCACGCAATCATTTCCACCCCTGCACATGGGAAACGGTTCGTTGGCCCACGATGCAAAGGAGTAAGCCGATCTTCTGGGCAAACTCTTTGCGTCCAACTCGACACTGGATGACGGGGGACATGAACCACCGATTATACCGAGGTGTGAGAGCTGTATGCCGGATATCCGGTTCCACCAAAGCTCAGTACGCCTTGCTCTATTTTCCCTGGATATCCATAAGTCGAGTGGGCCCGATGGAATCCCTCCTATTATGCTGAGGACGTGCGCTCCAGAGTTAGCACCGGTTTTAACGCGCCTTTTTCGGCTCTCCTACCTCTCTGGCATAGTCTCGACCTCATGGAGGACAGCTTTGGTGCACCCGATCCCTAAAAAAGGTGACCGCTCAAATCCGTCCAACTATAGGCCGATAGCAATCACCTCCTTGTTCTCGAAGATAATGGAATCCATTATCAACAGCCAGCTCCTTCGGTACCTAGAGGCCCACTAGTTGCTAAGTGACCGACAGTACGGTTTCCGTAGAGGTCACTCGGCTGGTGATCTTCTGGTCTACTTGACACATTGTTGGGCACAGGCGATCGAGACTAAGGGGGAAGCATTGGCGGTCAGTTTGGACATGGCGAAGGCTTCGATCGGGTTTGGCACAAAGCGCTTCTTTCGAAGCTCCCTTCCTATGGGCTTCCCGAGAAATTATGCGGATGGGTCGCCAGCTTTTTAGCAGACAGAAGCATTAAGGTCGTTGTCGACAGCAAATGCTCAGATTCTATGTCTGTGAATGCTGGTGTCCCCCAAGGCTGTGTGCTATCGCCTACGCTCTTCCTTCTGCATATCAATGATATGCTGCAAATTAGCGGCATTCATTGCTATGCGGACGACAGCACGGTTGATGCCGCTTATACCGGCCGCGCAAATATCTCTCGGGAGAACGTCATTGAGAGCCGTAACAAACTTGTGTCCGAAATTGAAACCTCCTTGAAGGAGGTCTCAGACTGGGGTCGACGCAATTTGGTCCAATTTAACCCTACAAAGACACAAGTTTGCGCGTTCACCGCCAAAAAGTTGCCGTTTGTCGTATCCCGCTGTTTCGAGAGCACTCCCCTAACTGCCTCAGCCAATATCGGAATCCTTGGTGTCGACATATCGAGCGAAGTCCAGTTCCGTGGTCATTTAGAGGGTAAGGCTAAATTAGCCTCGAAGAAGCTTGGTGTGCTCAATAGATCGAGACGGTATTTCACTCCAGCCCATCGTCTGCAACTTTACAAGGCGCAGGTTCGGCCTCATATGGAATACTGTTCTCATCTTTGGGCAGGTGCGCCCCAGTACCAGCTTCTCCCTCTGGACCGCATTGAACGGAGAGCAGCTCGAATCGTTGACTGCCAGGACATTTCGGATCGGCTTGACCCCTTGGCGCTGCGTAGAGATGTATCCTCACTGTGCATCTTCTATCGCATGTATCACGGGGAGTGCTCCGAAGAATTATCCGGACTTATTCCTGCCGCCACTTTTCGCCACCGATCTACCCGACAGCACTTCCACCCCCATCACTTAGATGGTTGGCAGTCCACAACAGTACGTTTTTCTAGAAACTTCCTGCCCCGTACAACCAAACTGTGGAATGGACTGTCGTCTGCGGTGTTTCCGGACGGATACGACCTGCAAGCTTTCAAGAGGAGAGCGTATCTTTATCTTAAAGGCCGGCAACGCACCTGTAACGCCCCTGGGTCTGCGGGTGTCTATGGGCGACGGTAATCACTTACCATCAGGTGATCCGTCTGCTCGTTTGCCTCCTATCACATAAAATAAAAAAAAAAGGAAAAAACGGAACCCTTATAGGATCACTTTGTTGTCCGTCTGTCTGTCTGTCAAGACCCTTTATCTCAAGAACGCGTGGACGTATCAAGCTGAAATTCACATGAAATACTCAGGTCTATTGTCCCTTTAAGCTGTGAAAATATCAAACTTCTAAGCCAAGCCAATCAAAAGATACAGCCGATTATGTCGATATTTTCAACAAATTTTCGACACTCGCAAAGGAATCAAAACCTACAGGATACTTCCCGTAAACTCAGAATCTTGAAATTTGGCATGAAGCATTGTCATATAATGCAAATATAGGAAAAATTGCGAAAATCACATTTTTTTAGTTATATAATATAATAAAAATATTTTAATAAAATGAAACTTACTACCTTATTTCTCACGAACGAATAAAGGTATCAAATTGAAATTTATACAAAATACCTAGGTCTATTGTCCCTTTAAGCAGTGAAAAAATCAAACTTCTAAGTTAACGCTATTAAAAGATACAGCAGTTTATACCGACACCTTAGACGAATTTCCGTCACACGCTAGGGAATCAAAACCTACAAGGTACTTCCCGTGAACTCAGAATCTTGAAATTCGGCACGAAGCAACGTTATATTAGTACAGATAAAGGAAAAATTGCCAAAATGATAAATTTGAAGTTACATAAAATATTAAAATATTATTTTTGCTTACATGACATAAATTTTTTTTTTAATAATTATAAACTTACTACCTACCCTTTTTCACATGAACGCGTAGAGATATTAACCCATTTAGACCGATAATTATTTTTGTAAATAAAAATTGATTTTTCAGCAAAAACTTACAAAGGGAAGCCTAAAAATCATGAAAAAAATATTTAAAAAAATATTCCATAAATAGGGGGGCGTGGGGAGCCCGTACCATATAGGGTACAGTAGGTCTATAAGCAAGCAAAACATAGTCGTTGTTCAAAGAACGTTTTTATTTATTTTTGTATGATATAAAATAAAAATAAAATCACATAATCACTAGTATCACACATGGCATATATTGTAAGACGTTTTTTGTGATACTCACCACATTTGGTTCTTTTTTCCTACCTTCTCCGAAGTTAGTGAGGATAGCTGAAGAAGACCTGGCTTCTTCTGATTTGTTACGTTTAGTGCTATCCATAATCGCATTTAGCAACACGACGATGGAAATTTAGCAAATCCATCGAAGAAAAATCTGAGGGTAATTATTTACATTAACACTATTTTATCGCCTAAATCTTCGTCAGTCTGATCATCATTAGCGGTCATCTGACAAGATAGCAGTAGATAAATACCAACAATGCTTTATTTTTGCTGAAATTATCAAATTTTTCAAGAGTTATGGCAATATAGTGAAACATCAATAGCCTAAAACAAATAAAAATAATAAAAATTAAATTATATTTTTTCGCATGATTTGCGCATGCATAGACCTACTGTACCTTATACGGTACACCTATTTTTAGACTGGAATAAACCCTATAAAAATAATCTCAATAATATTTTTTTTGTAGTCATGCTATCTATTGTACTCTGTTTTTTAAATAAAATTGATAAATAACATGATTTACCATGAATAATAAGAAATTGTACCTTCTTAAATACATTGTAAATATTTTTTTTGTTTTCTGTCGAGGAATTTTATAAATATTTCCGAAACCACTTGTTAAAACATATTTTTAATTATTTTTATGTAAAATAATCACTTTAAGCTTACTGTCACAATCATTTTTACAAATTAACAACAGTTTGGTTCTTCGAAATATTTTCATAAAGGTACCGTACCATATTCGCTGGGTGCGAAGTACTAGGTGGGGGTAACATAATCTATCGCAGCGCTCATGGTGGTCAAAAGTAGAAATAATGTAAGCTCTGTCATCAGATGTATCTGTCAATGGCTAAGCGATTCTACTTAATACATTTTAATATCATTCATTAATCGCATGAAAAGGGTCCTACTGGGAACTTAAATAAAAGAGTGGACTGTATTTCGATAGGGCTGGTTTAATAGCCGTTTACAATTTGGAAATAACTAGAGTATACAACGTGGTAGTACAAAAATGAGTCACAGTAGTTGTTGTGCACAGATGTTTGCCTTATGATGAGAGCGTGAATTATTGAACTCTGCCCTTGTTTTGTTCTTAATTCTTCTACATCTCGGACTTGTCCAGCCAATACCAACAACTTTCCTTTAAATACGGTTTGTGGTTGGAATTTGATATTGTAACACTCACAAACCCGGTCTTAAAAACAATACTCATTTCGATCTGAAAACGATATTTAATTTATTACTAGCGATACAGGAACATTTAAATATATTTACTGTTATATAATGAAACCGTTAAAGTAGCTTTTTCTTTTCGTTTTACTGTAAAACTACAACTATAAATGAAGTAAACAAACCCTGACACAATCAAAATTAAACACACTTTTTGGACTTACCTCATTTGATTTGAATGACCAAAATGATTTCAAAACCTTTTTTCCACCCAAATCGTGGTATCACAACAATTTATTAGTCGAAAATATTTGTTATTTTTTCATTTCGATATTTTTTCACAAATAGACGACCTAAATGTCAATGTGACAGAGCCCACAAAGTTGTGGACGCTAGTTGGCGCTGTAATCGTGCACAGAGCCAATAGGGTACGTTTTAGAAGTGTTTGGAAATTCATATCAAACACTTCTTAAATCCAATTGCCTCTAAACTGTGAAAAATTCTAAATCAACGCAAAAATTCAAAACGCTGAGGTAGGTCTAGGTACCTACCTATAATCATACCGCATATTTTGAAATTCGCCAGTACTCGCAACGGAATCAAAACTTAAAGACTACTTATCTAGTAAGTAATTTGATTTAATACGTCATAAATTGTAAACCGCTACGTTTGTACGGCGGAACCCTCGGTGTGCGAGTGCGACTCGCACTTGGCCGGTTTTTGACCCTAGAAACGCATTTCGTTGTTGGAGCTTAAAGAGTACGGGTAAGTTTAAATTCGATATGAAATGTTGTATATGTTAGGCGTTTTGTTTTTTGTTTTTAAATTAATCTTAGGGTTATTCTCGTTTCTATAATTTGAGAATATGCCCATTACTCCAGCTCAAGTTGCTCTTATAGTGTTGCTTAGAAGTCAAGGGCGTACGCAGCGGGAGATGGCTGAAACATTCAATTTATGGCGTACAAACTTAAGATAGACGTTAAAAAGGCATGATCAAACCGCCTTTTACACCAGAAGACCAAGACGTGGGGAATCAAGGTGTATGTCAGAGCGCGATGACCCGATTATCGTGCTTGCAATATCAAGAAATCGGGTTCTTACTACGTTTGAGATACGCCAGCGTTTACAAACAGCAAGCCCAGTGAATGTCAGTGAGCACACAATAAGAAGAAGGATGGAGGATCATAACCTGCATACTCGAAGACCAGCTCGAGATCCAGAACTTCTCCGATACCTTCGCAAAGTGCGACTTACGTTTTCTACAGAACATGCAAATTGGACGCAAGGCTAATGGAGTAAACTTCTATGGATCGATGATTGCAGAGTCACCTTAAGAGCTCCAGACGGCCGTGGAAGTATATAGAGAAGGTGCGGAGTAGAGTTACTACGCAAACAGACAGTTTCCATAAAGAGTTTACTCCATTAGTCTAAGGTCCAATCTGCATGTTCTCTAGAAAACGTAAGTCGCACTTCGCAAAGGTATCGGAAAAGTTCTGGTCCTCAAGCCGGTCTTCGAGTATGCAGGTTATGATCCTCCATCCTTCTTCTTATTGTGTGCTCACTGACATTCACTAGGCTTGCTGTTTGTAAACGCTGGCGTATCTCAAACGTAGTGAGAACCCGATTTCTTGATATTGCAAGCACAATAATCGGGTCATCGTGCGCTGACATACACCATAATTCCGCACTTCTTGGTCTTCTTGTGTAAAAGGCGGTCTGGTCATGCCTTTTTAACGTGTATCTTAAGTTTGTACGCTATTAATTGAAAGTTTCAGCGATCTCCCGCTGCGTACGCCCTTGACTTCTAAGCAACACTATTTGAGCAACTTGAGCTGGAGTAATGGGCATATTCTCAAATTATGGAAACGAGAATAACCCTAAGATTAATTTAAAAACAAAAAACAAAACGCCTAACACTTACAACTTTTCATATCGAATTTAAAATTACCCGTACTCTTTACGCTCCAACAACGAAATGCGTTTCTAGAGTCAAAAAAGTTAACAAGACGCATTTTTTTATAAATCTAGCCTCATAAATTAACAAAAACAAATGTTCTGTTAACATGTCACACGAAACTTAGGTATACAACACCTATTTGGCCCCATATCTGGTTGTTTAGGCTTGGGCCAAATTCCGTGCCGCTGAGTGTAGTATCACTGATTTTGGCAGTGTTTTTGTACTGCCAATATTTTGCCGTTGTTTGTTCATGACTACACACTTTTTTAGCTTGAAATTTAAAAATAAATGCAGTCCATTGTGATATGTTATCCAGTTTGTTTTATAATCAAACAGAGTGGTCCTTCGAGCCGGATGTAAACCAATAACGATAAATAAAAACCTTGCTTTGCAAATAGTTGGAAAAATAAGTTTATTCATATTGGTAATATAATAAAATTAAAACAAGTGTCTTTATATAATATGTTATAAGTTTGTAAGTGGCTATTGTGGGCGACTTAAATGTGAACTTAGTATGTAAGGGGTGCGCTCAGTTCTCGTAATTTCTATAAAATACCATAGACGCATTTTTGCTGAGTACGCTCTTATTTTATCGATACAGCTCCGTTCGTGGAAGCTTGCTACTGGTATTACATCGGAAGACGATTAAAATATGTGTTTAGAAATTGTCTAATTAAAGAGCTTTACAACTGTTTTATTCGGTGAAACTACAAAACGCGTATTGTGGTCAAGACAATTTATTCAGACTAAACATTTCAGTTTTAGGTTTTGAACTCCAGACTGATTTTATAGTTTTGAAGACCAGATTATTTTAGAAAAATTATAAGTTGCTTGCTTGGGTTTCTGCTGGCCCTACTTACAGCGAGTCCTTACTTTATATGTTTGGTACGAAATTTTAACTTTGTGACTTATTTCCTTCAGTTACGTTATAGGTTTTAACTTCATTTTTTTAATTAATTAATACTAAAGTAGGCCTTGATTGCAGTTAGATAACTAATTAATAAAATTATTCGTCTTGGCATTAAGATTAATGTAAACTTGTCCATGACACTTACTCTTAACTGATGCGAGATTCGAATCCATGAGGGCAGCTACAAAACTAACGATCGATCGATACCGATGCCAATCTGGCTGAGAGTAAAATTTGCCGTGAAATGTCCGGTGGCCTATCGTCACGTTTTATCTGTGTATGAAATTCAACTCTGTCAACGATAGGCGGACGTATTGTTTTGTTTTTGCATGGTATTTATTATACACTCGCGAGCAAAAGTATGGAATCACTTACATGAAGTTGTTTCCACGCGATCTTGTGTAGGGTCATGGAGGCAACAGTGACTCGGTCGGCTACAGTGGCTCAGTCATGTTTCGACCTGAAGGCATAGGAATATATATTTGTCTCTTTTACCGATTCAAACATTCTATTGCATTCTAAGGTGAGTTTCGATTGTTTTCATATCTTTGTTTGTTGCTATAGGTAATAGCCGTTATATTTATCGGATAGTAGGTCTTGTATCAATTGTCTTTAATCCGAATTTTGACTTATTTGTTTTACATCTTGGTTTTTTTTATCAAATATTTACAAAATGGCGTAGAAGTACACAGTGACTCAATTTTAATACTTTTATAGTTTATAGGAATTCAATATTTTTCTAACTTTAAATCGAATTTTGTTTTTTTTATTTACAGAATGCCACGGAAAAAGCCGACAGAAAAATAGGGAAGAAATAAATAACGAAGAGATTGAGATGACTTAAGATCTTATAGGTAGCAATAAAAGTACTAAGAGTCGTGTTGAATTGTTGATTATAATAAGAATAGCTTGTGCAGTTTTGTTATTATTTCTAATAAAAAACTACGCGGAACGGGCATTTTCTTTTCATATAAATACTGCCGTACCACGTTAATACTGTGTACCACGGTAGTGAGTCAGTGTGTACACCTAGTAGTCCACAGTGGCTCAATTATCATTTTTTTGTTTTAGGTTCCTACTTTGACATAAGTAGTAAATAATGTAGAATCATGAGTGCTCAGTTACAGTTCAATAGTGTATCTAAAATGTGAGCAAATTTTAGGCCAATATTAAAGCGATATCTATTTTTATTAAGCTTCGAAAAAAAAGTGAGTCACTGTTGCCTCCCTGACCCTACTAACGAATAAGTTAGTAACAAAAAAGTGGCACCATTTTAAAGATTAAACTTTTAACTAGTGATGGGCCGACTATGGTCTTTGCCGACTAACCGACTAGCCGACTAATCGGTTTTCAAATTGCCGATTACTAGGCCGACTAATCGGCAATGCCGATCATACTACTTGTCCGAAGAATAAATGATCTAGATTTTCTCAAAGAAATATAAATATCTAGATTTCTAAAGAGATAAACATAACTTTTTGGGAAATGAGATTTCTTTAATATGAGAAAAAATAAAAAGCAACATTACAATCACCTAACAGTACCTAAGGTAGATGTCATAATTTTCGACGGCGGAGGGGTCAGAGGAGGTGACAAATGTGACAATATGATCGCCTCCTGCTGGGCTAGGTTGCGCCCCTATCCGTCCCCCGGACACGGCCTGAGCCGAGGTCCGAGCCTACCGTGGCGCCCTCAGGCCGCGTCCGTAGTCCCCTCGATCGGGCCCACTGGAGTGAGCCCGCCGTAGGCTGGACTTTGGCCCAATACCGCGGTGGGCAACCCTCTAGTTGGGTTTGCCACTGATCGGGCGCCGTATGCGCTCGATACGGCCCGATCGCGAACGTCGGTCTGCGACCGACGCGGACGAGCCTGGGCTTCGCGAATCGCGAAGCCCACACTCGGCCTCGTCGGTACGCGCACCGACTATCGCCAAACGGCTAGAGTACCTTCTGTACTCGCCACTCTGCCCGGTGAAGCTGGAAAAGCTCCTCAAGGTACCAGCGCGCGTCCCATCAAAAAAAAAAAGGCTAGGTTGCGCGCCATTATATTGTTCTTACTTATCGACGTCAAAATGTATGGGCAAAATTGCGCGTATCGCGGCACGCATCCTAAGCCCACTGATTCCTCTCCACCCTCCATGGTGATGGTCAGCGAGCTGGGGGCGTGGGGGTGCCTACCTCCGCCTGCATAGCACGGACTACCACTACCGTCGGATAGGCTAGGCCCGCCATACAGATGGGCAATTGCCGGGACGGACTGTGATAGTTGATGGCTTTGTCCGGATTCCCATAGTTCTTCACACTAAGGCGATCTCAGGGGTTATTTATGTGGGTATTCCTCTTCTTTCCGATGAGAGGAGCCCCACATAATCTACCACTTCCCCGCAGGATAGGTATGCAATTCCATGCATTTTTTCCCCGAAAAAAAAAGTGTCATAATTTTGAACAAATTACATAAACTTTACACATTTTTGATGATTTCCTGGTAATTTTAACTAATTTTAAATCAGGTAAAACCACTTTTTACTTATTTTTTGCAGTCAAAAGTTGTTTAGATAAGCGCCCTTGGTCTACCTCATAATCATCTTGGTGATTATGAGTTTATTTTATTCACATATTTAATTTTGTAATGCGCCGATTATAATCGGCATATTTTGCCGAATAGTCGTCACTAGTCGGCCGACTACAAATGATGCCGAATAGTCGGCTTTCCCGACTAGTCGGCCCATCTCTACTTTTAACTTTTAACTGATACCAAATTTATTTAAATCACACCAGTATTTAAAAAGTTATCCCGGCTGATGTGAAGAAGTAAGGAAAAAGACATGTATCAACTGTTTGATATGTCGCGAGTTGCGGCCTATTTACCCCCTTTAAAAGCACGTGTTTTCGGATTTTTGCTTTCACACGTTGATCCATACACATCTCCGCTTCTTTTGACACTTTACCTGGCATTCTACACCTTCAGAAGCAGCACAAATCGTTGCACTATTGCAAGGAGGGCTCAGCCAGCGGGCTGTCGCACGTTAGCTCCACATAAGCCAGTCCTGGGTTTCGAAAGTTTTAAGACGCTTTCGGGAGACTGGTGGCTTTATCGCGAGACAAAGTTCTGAACAGCGCCGGTGCACATCGCAGAGGGATGACCGTTTTTTCATGTCAACCTCTCTATGAAATCGTCATTTGACTGGTATCGACGACCAGCAAGAGCTCAGAAATGTTCGTAGGAAAGCTGTTAGTGAGTAGACAGTTCGTCTAAGATATAAGCAATATATTTTACTCCAAAAAGGCCTGACACAGGCTCGAAACTGACGGCAAGTCACCAATAAGCACGCTTTCAATTTCAATGTTAGCACAGAATAATAATAAGTACTACGTACAGAAGTTTTACTTCGCGAAGGTATTTAAAAAAATGTATGCTCAATGTCATTAACAATATGGTGTAATTTAGCTTGTCTCAAGAGTCAAGCAAGTTTGTCAGAAGTTTTGTTGACAAACGTCAGTGATCGGTACTGCGCCGAAGCTATAGGGCTGACTTCGGTAAAATGATGTGACGTGAGGTGCCAATCTGCAGAAAATGGCGGAGGAAATACATGATTTAGCATGAATTATCATGAATAATATTAACTACTTATTTACCTCTCAGTGTCTTCAGGCAACTTAAAAAAGTACATTCTGTGTTTTTATTATTATTTAGGCAGTTAAATACTGCACAGTATTTAGTACACCATTTTCTTTATTTTTTTCCATCATACACAAGAATACGCGTGCGTGAGTCAATGTTCGCTCGTATGTGAGGCCTTGTCGAATAGTACTCTTGTAGGGGGCAATCGTGCGTGTTTTGTTTTCGATGTAAACTCGCGGAGATGAACAGGCCTGATGTTAGGTAATACTTTAAGTGACCCATATGAAAACAAAATTACTGTTATGTGTTATCATAGGGGTCACTTAAAAAATTGTGATTGATGGTGAAAACGGCCATGAAAAATTTAACAAATCAAATATTGGCCTAGGCGCAGACCACCGATTTTTAGTTGGCCGATAGTTGGGCCCGATTCTAATTTGTATATCGGCCGATACCCAATCAGTGTACTGTGCGCACTTTCATACATTTCTATACTGAATAACAGCCCGACCCAACTATCGGCCAACTAAAAGTCGTTAGTCTGTGCATAGGCTTAGAAAGGATAGTAATCTCAATAACACTGAAGATGTAAATTTGAGTGTCTAAAGGAAGTCAGATTGCTTTTAGTCATCAGCAAAGCACACAAACTACAAACTGGCTCCGTCTATCAAACGAACCTGTTAGATACACACGTTGTGTACATACAGATATCCATTCAAGGGGTCCGGTCACCGCCGATCTGTGCAAAATTAACAGCTAGGGACTGGAATTCGCTGCCTGCCTGCTGTCTTTCCCGAAGACTATAATCCGGGTCTTTTCAAGGCGAGAGTGAATAAGCACTTACAGGGCAGATATGTACCATCCTAGACTGCATCCCACTTAACATCAGGTGCGATTGAGATCAAATACCTGCCCTGTTATTTGTTATTAATAAAAAAAAATTTGCTATACCACAGATTAAGCTATAGCAGATGTGCTATACCACAGATTAAGCTATAGCAGATGTACTATCGCCAACAGTGTTAACTGCCCATTGAAAGTCATGTCATCTCGTTCTATCGCAAAGAATCGCCATTTGATTAGAGCGAGAGCAAAAACGGAAATGGATAGTTAACAGTGTGGGCGTGTGTACAATCGGCGTCAAATAGTTTGTGACACCCAAAGTAACCGATGAGTTCTCAACACGTCTTTGTTACAATTTAAATAAGGTTGTGATATCAACTTTCTGGCTACTTTGGGTGTCACGAATTCGTTCATTCGTTAGTTTCAGCCGAAAGACGTCCACTGATGGAAAAAGGCCTCCCCCAAGGATTTCCACAAAGACCGGTCCTGCGCCGCTCGCATCCACGCACCTCCCGCGACCTTCACTAGATCGTCGGTCCACCTAGTGGGAGGCCTGCCCACGCTATGTCTTCCGGCTCGTGGTCGCCACTCAAGAACTTTCCTGCCCCAGCGGCCTTCAGCCCTAAGAGCTATGTGCCCCGCCCACTGCCACTTGATTTTAGCGATTCTGCGGGCTATGTCAGTCACTCTGGTTCTCCTACGGACCTCCTCATTTCTGATTCGATCACGCAGGGAAACTCCGAGCATAGCACGCTCCATCGCTCTTTGGGTGACATTGAGTCTTCTTATGAGGCCCATAGTAAGCGACCACGTCTCAGATCCGTATATCATCACTGGCAACACACACTTCTCAAATACTTTTCGACTTGAGATACTGCTGTATTTCGGACGTGAGAATATCGCGAAGCTTCCCGAACGCTGCCCAGCCGAGTTGGATTCGACGATTGACCTCTTTCTCGAAGTTGGACCTACCTAACTGGACTGCTTTTTCCAGGTACACATAATTGTCAACAACTTCGAGTGTAGTGTCTCCAACCTTCTGAGGAGTGGATACAATACGGGAATTTGACACGAATTTTTCGACGCTAACTGTAACATGCTCGTCTATATTGCCGTCGTCTTGTCGTCTTTCACTAGGGTATTCTATGTATTTTGATTCTAGTAGACGCCTTTATGGATGCAGTAAACATCTATTACAAACTTTTATATTCGTGATGATTTCATTATTTGCAAATGCAAACAATAGCTACACAAAAAATTTTGAACTTGTACAAACAATGTTTTATAAACCGGCCCGTGTGCATGAATTTTGAATTTATTTAAATCCGATTTGTGTAATGTTTGCTTTGTTTCGTGCAAGCTTTACGCTGTGAGTAGCGTTGCGAACGGATTTAGTAGTGATGAAATTGTAAGCCTCGGCGCTGACCACCGACTTTTGGTTGGCCGATAGTAGGGCTCGATTTTAATTTGTATGAAGAATCGGCCGATAGCAAATCGGTGTAATGTGCGCACTTTCATACATCTCAATACTGATTAACAGCCTGATCCAACTATCGGCCAACTAAAAATCGGTGATCTGCGCCTAGGCTAAATAGGATGTTTTGGTCGATGAAAAATTTAGTGTGCTTTTTTTATGGGAGTCTCTTGTTTATCTAAAACATCGTTCCCTACTTTAACTCTGTGAATAGGTATGGCAAGTATGCATAGTAACACCGTGTATTTGAGCAAATTACTATGGCAAAAAATTACAATTTGCGTACCAATTTGTATTAACTACCAATTATAAACTTTTTCAATGGTTTTACACCTGCCTTTCATGTACATCAATGACATCAGTGTTGTATTTGTGAAAACATTTGCCTCGCGCCGCGCGTTGTCGATTCCTGAATCCTGATCCTATCGATTGCAATGTCTCGCACGCGGCCGCGATTCTGTACATTTATAGTTGTTGCAATTCACGAGTGAGTGAGCTTTACATGTGTGGTGGCTCGCTACTGTCCGTTTTTAGAGTTCCGTCCGTAGTCCTGACAAGGAACCCTTATACGTGGGTGGGACACAGGACACTATTTAAGTTGTAAGCCTATCTATGAAAACAAAGTAGTTTATTATTAAAATGGTATTGATTGCGTTTATTGGTATTGTCTTTCATGATTTATGTACTTTTTAATGTGTTCGAAACACTTTTCATAGCATTTTTTCCACTCAGCTTGAGGCACCTCCAAAGCATGGTTTTTGACCGCACCGACAGTTGCTTCTGGCTACATAAATCGCTGTTCACACATTTAATTTTAATATATGGGTACCAAAAGAAGTGTTTAGATTCCAAGCAAGAATTTTATAGCGTTGGATCTGTTTATTTCATATTTTGAGTGTTCAAATAGTCAGTTGTTTGACGAGACGTGTAAAATCTCACATTTTCGTCACGAATGACGATTCGACTATGCTGGTCAGTTTCCCTTATTGATTGAAGACTTTTGGAAAAAAAGTGGCTGTTTGCTATTAAGAATGAACCATTCTAAATTTCTCTAGTGACGTTTCTGTCAAATAATCGGATATTTCGGAAAAATAGGCGACCGTAAGTTTCAAAGTGTTCCGAGCGCATGGGACTTTTGTTGGAATTGGTTCATCTTAAAACACCTCCATAGTCGATAGCTGTTTATTTTCAGGACCATTATGCATAGACCCTTAATTCGTCAACTGTCACAATTTTAAAAACGGCTTTTAAAGCTTTTTGGACGTATTTATCAAACATTTCCAAGGACTAAACGACACAAGCGTCCTATTGAGCGTTTGAAAAATTTTGTGACATCCAGCGAGAAAAAAACTTATTAACCATAATATATGGTCATACAATATTTTATTACTGCTAGTGGAATTAATGCCTAGGATTATATCAATCCTACGATATATCACATGACGAGGTTTCTCTTCCATTTTTCTGACAACATCAATGTTTTCCGCCACTATTAGTCATTTTGGACGACTTCCGCAAAGTTCACTGGTGAGCCAATGACATACAATATTATACTTCCTAAACTAGCGTTTTACAATGGTAAAGGACAGATCTTTATCACCAAAAGTGAAATTTAGCTGACCGCTTCAGTTTTGTATTGATTAACCACGTCGAAAGTCATAATAAATCTTCGCGCGAAAATTTCCGCAAGTAATTTCATGTTTTTGTAGTCAAGATAATTTTCAATTCAATGTTAATAATACAAAACGTGCTCAAATGATAAAAAGTTTTGAATAAGGTTGTAGTCAAAAATGTCAAACTTTTCATTAAAAGTATCAGATGTCGTCTAACAACACGTTATGTTGTCGAGGCTCACAACTTAAATAGTGCCCTAGTACTTTCGATATGTCTGTCTGTCTGTCTGAGGTTTAGCTTGGAAACTATTGGCACTAGGGACCTGTAATTTTGTGGAGGTATGTATATTAATCACGCCGACAAAACGGTAAAATGAAATTTGAAAAAAAAAAAAAAAAAAAAATTTTTTAGTGTAGCTCCCCTACATGTAAGTGGGAATGATTTTTTTTCATCTTTTACCCCATCGTGTGGGGTATCGTTGGATAGGTCTTTTAAAATGACTTAGGAGTTTCTAAGACTATTTTTCCATTTAGGGATCTGATTGCAAATTATTAAAGCTTAAAGTGCCAATTTTTGTTCGAGTAGGGCGTCCCCCTCTAAAAACTAAACTGTTGGCTTGAAAAAATCTGGAAAAATTCTTAATAATACTGCTTTTCATGAACTTTCAAGGAAAACTACCTATAACGATTAAGATAGGTACATGACTTAGTCTAAGAGTAATTGTCATTTGACTCATGTATTATAAAGTGTGTCCGGGCATTGACATAATTGTTGAACAAAGGTATCCCTTCCCAGCGATTCCATAGAGCGGCTAGTATGTAGTCGGAATAGGTTGTGTGATTCTTTCAGGCAGTGCATTTTCGCATGTTAACAGAGCGCTATGGAACCGCTGGGAAGGGGAAGGGGTATCTTTGTTCAACAATTACGTCGAAACTAATAAACGTAGACTAATGAATTTACATTTGTCTTGTAGAATAGCTCAAATAATACAATGCAAATAAAACGGCATGTATTTAAATGATCTTTTTAAATTAGCAAAAACGGCAAATAAAAAAATCTAAATGGTCATCTATTTTAATGATTGATCCTCTTTCTTTGAGACATAAAATAAATGAAATCGATCGATATTTTAATCTCTTTTGAACTACTCAAAAAAATATTGAGATGTAAAAATTATGTCTGATCGTTACTTGTTGGTCCTCAAAAATAAAAGAAATGAGCACCAAATATTCAATATTGTGATACTTTTTTAAATAATTCGATTTGTATAAATTATTTTTTGTCTATATCAAATAATCTTCAAAATAATTATGTTATGGTACTTATTTTTATTAAGTTGTAGTCAAAGGATGGAAACTATTTAAAGGCACTTGATGTTCAAAGATTTATTTTTTATTAAAAAAGCATACTTAACACGTTCACACTGCGTTATCGGGTCGAATTGACCTTAGGTGCTGGATGCGTTGGTGCGGGATGGATATATTCGGTCTTTTCAGTAGTACGAAAGATAAATATTGTTTTGCAATTGAGAATGTTACTAGGTATGCAAAATCACTTGAAACCTATGTTACAGTTAAGCTTTTACATTTACAAATACATTAGTTTTTATTTCATTCAAAAATACCCAGTAGTTATGATTTTATAGGCATTCAAAGTTCGCTTAAATATTGAGTCCCGCCGACGGTCACGTGACCCCGCGTGACGTACATTCACAGTGTCCGCTCACTAGAAAACGGTTATAAACATACTTAAATAATTGTTTTTTGTAAATGTGGCGACACCACATGACATACGTCCGCATCATACCGGCGGCACCGCCGCACTGGACGATGAGAGCTGCTTTGCCCTAGACTACTACTAGACTTTTTATTTTAATATGTCGGTAATCTGTTTTTATTTATTTATTGAAGTACCCTTGTTTTTGTGTAATATTTATGTTGTGTGAAACAAACCTATACTAACTTCTTGCTGTCCTTATTTATCTTGCTTATTAATTAATATTCGTGTACCGTCTTTTAAATGTTATTTCCATGTTGTATGAAACAGATGTATTTGTAAGTTCAGGCTATCTCATTCTAAATTCAGTATCAATAATTTGTGTACCCTCCATCTTATTTATATTTGTGTAGTGTGAAATAGACATACTGTTCTCCTTCTGTCTCGCTCTGACCGTTTATTATAATGTTTGTAGGTAATCGTTTTATTGTCTCACCCTAAAATGTTTGTAGATGTTATCTCTGAAATAGGTATATGTTTTGTCCTTGTCTAATATTGTAAATATTTTCCTATATAAGACCGTCCGTTTTCAAAATAAATGTTCATTGTAATTTGGAGTCAGCCTTTAATTGACCACACATAGCCCCTCTCAACAGTGGTGACCCCTACCGAACACATCATACATCAAAATGAACACAAACCCTGAGGGACGGCTGCCACAAGATCCTGCACCTGCTGTACCACCTACTGTCATGTCAAGATACAACGCGTTAGAAGACAAGATCGACAAGCTGACAGAAGCTATTACGCAACTAGTGACGCACAATAACCAACGAGGACGTTCGCCCTATCGAAACTGGAGACAGAATCGGCAAGCATATCGATCGAATAGCCGCAACCGAAGCCAGACGCCCAGCAACTCGCCGTACTGCTACTATCATCGCAAGTTTGGCCACAACGCAAGAAAATGTGCAGACAATTGTACATTCATGAAGAAAAATGTGCCGGAAAACTAGCATTAGCGTTGGCAGAGACGGGCACCAGCGCTAGAGTTCAATCACACCGTCTTTTCGTTACCGACAAGAAAACAAAACTGATGTTTTTGATCGACACCGGTGCGAACATCTCCGTCATTCCCAAGAGAAGTAGCCAGCAAATGAAGCCTACAACGTTCAATTTGTATGCAGCTAACAACACTATAATACCTACCTACGGTGAGAAGATGCTCGAGTTGGACCTTGGCCTACGTCGTCCATTCAGATGGAAATTCATCATAGCCGCCGTCAGCAAACCGATAATTGGAGCTGATTTCTTAGAATATCACAAGATACTCGTAGATATTGCGGGTAGAAGCCTCAGAGATGAAGTCACAAACTTATCAGTGAAGACAAAGATTTCAAACTACCCTACACCAACAATTCGAAGCATCGACAGCAGTCAGAAATATCACGATATATTAGCTGAATTTCCTGAAATAACTCGAATATCAACAATGAAAGAAACACCGAAACACTGCGTCGAGCATTATATAGAAACAACCGGACCACCATTATACTGCAAAGCAAGACCCATTCCGCCTCATCGCTACGCAGCTGTGAAGAAAGAATTTGAGGTCATGGTGGAACAGGGCCTATGCCGACCGAGCAAAAGCCCGTGGGCAAGTGCACTGCACGTAGTGCCCAAGAAGAACGGTGACATCAGGGTATGCGGCGATTATAGAAGACTCAACGCTACCACTAAACCTGACCGCTACCCTGTGCCACGTCTTAAAGACTTCACCTATCAACTCAACGGAAAGAAGATATTCTCCACCATAGACCTCAACAGAGCCTACCAACAACTGCCAGTATTCAGCGCTCACATCGAGAAGACAGCAATAATTACTCCCTTCGGCCTGTTTGAGTTCCCGAGAATGTGCCCAGGTTTGAAGAACGCCGGACAAACCTTTCAACGGTTTATAAATGAAGTGCTACAAGGGCTCGATTACGTTTTCCCATTCATTGATGACGTCCTGATCAGTTCTGAAACTGAAGAAGCCCACATTCTCCACCTTCGCACCGTGTTGAGTAAGCTGAACGAATACGGAATCACTATCAATCCATCGAAATGTACACTGGGCCAGGAAGAAGTCAAGTTTCTGGGCTACATGGTGTCACAGCACGGCATTAAACCACCTGATGAGAAAGTGAGTGCAATCAGTGCATTCCCTCGCCCTAATACTATCGAAGAACTGAGAAGATTCCTCGGCACTGTCAACTTCTACAGAGACGCCATACCACAAGCCGCATCTATACAAGCTCCACTGAACGCGTACCTACATAATAGCAAGAAAAACGATAAAACAAAGATTGTATGGACTGATGAAGCTACACAAGCATTCGAAGCGTGTAAAGTTAGCCTTCAAACCGCAGCTTTACTCGCGCATCCCTCATACGACGCACCGATAGCACTTATGTGTGACGCATCTAACACCTGCGCCGGAGCTGTGCTACAACAATACCAGCATGACAAGTGGCAACCACTGGGCTACTTTTCAAAGAAATTCTCCGATACGCAACAACGATACTCGACGTACGACCGAGAACTACTGTCAATTTACATGGCAGTAAAACATTTTCGCAAAATGTTTGAAGGCAGGCAGCTCACTATATTCACCGACCACAAGCCAATCACTTACGCCCTGCTGAAGAAAACATCTGACACTGAAACTCCACGTCGTACCCGCCAGCTACTATTTATCAGTGAGTTCACAAGTGATATTCGTCACATAAGTGGGAAAGAGAACATTGTTGCCGACTCGCTCTCTCGCATAGAAGACATAACATGCCCGAGTACTATTGACTACGATCAACTTGCATTGGCACAAGAAAAAGACAGCAATTTAACAACACTTATGAAGCAAGACAATTTACACTTCAAGAAAATTGCAATGTCTAATAGTGCAAGTATCTACTGTGAGACATCTACCGCAAACGTAAGGCCGTATCTACCTCAAGACTTTCGACGTATAGCATACAACGCAATACACAACTTAAGTCATCCTGGCATTCGCACAACCCGAAAAATGCTCACTGAAAGATACTTTTGGCCATCGATGAACGCCGACATCAGCAACTGGACCAAAGCGTGCATACCATGTCAAAAGGCCAAGATAGACCGACATACCAGCAGCAACTATACCTCATTTCCACCAACTGAGAGATTTCAACACCTACACGTCGATATCGTCGGGCCACTACCGCCTTCACAGCATGGCCATAGATATCTACTCACAATGATAGACCGCACAACCCGTTGGCCGGAAGCCGTACCTCTGCACGAGATAACCGCCGAGACAGTAGCCAGACACGTCTACGAAGGATGGATCTCACGATTTGGGTGTCCCTCTACACTGACGAGTGACCAAGGACGCCAGTTCGAGAGCCAACTTTTCACATCACTCACTAAACTACTTGGCATAGAGAAGACAAGAACTACCGCATATCATCCGCAGTCCAATGGAATTGTAGAACGGTGGCACCGAACTCTCAAGACCGCCCTTACTGCGAGCCTAAACAGCCGTAACACTAAATGGCTTGACGCTTTACCTACCGTTCTGCTGGGACTACGAGCTGCAACAAGACAAGACACCGGAGTAAGCGCCGCACAACTGACCTACGGAACTAACATAAGATTACCGGGAGATTTCTTCAATAACACCCCGATGACGTCACTACAAAATATGGACTACACCTACGTGGAACGATTACGTCACACTATCAACGAATTCAAAGCCGCTGAACCAGTAAGACACAACACTAAAACTTTCGTGCACAAAGATCTCCAATCCTGCGAAAGTGTATTTCTGCGCATCGACTCCGGCCGAAGATCACTGCAAGCGCCGTATGAAGGCCCGTATCCTGTGCTACGGCGAGATGACAAAGTATTTCGCATAAAACTACCCGACCGCGAAGTCAACGTCTCGATCGATCGACTAAAGCCTGCTTACACACTCAACGAAGACATTAACGATCACAACATCACTACCGACATCACTACGAAGACGCCCGCGACCACTACAACCACGACGAGAACACGATCCGGAAGAATAGTGAAACCAGTTGTACGCTTCGCTTGAGGGGGAGCTATGTGGCGACACCACATGACATACGTCCGCATCATACCGGCAGCACCGCCGCACTGGACGATGAGAGCTGCTTTGCCCTAGACTACTACTAGACTTTTTATTTTAATATGTCGGTAATCTGTTTTTATTTATTTATTGAAGTACCCTTGTTTTTGTGTAATATTTATGTTGTGTGAAACAAACCTATACTAACTTCTTGCTGTCCTTATTTATCTTGCTTATTAATTAATATTCGTGTACCGTCTTTTAAATGTTATTTCCATGTTGTATGAAACAGATGTATTTGTAAGTTCAGGCTATCTCATTCTAAATTCAGTATCAATAATTTGTGTACCCTCCATCTTATTTATATTTGTGTAGTGTGAAATAGACATACTGTTCTCCTTCTGTCTCGCTCTGACCGTTTATTATAATGTTTGTAGGTAATCGTTTTATTGTCTCACCCTAAAATGTTTGTAGATGTTATCTCTGAAATAGGTATATGTTTTGTCCTTGTCTAATATTGTAAATATTTTCCTATATAAGACCGTCCGTTTTCAAAATAAATGTTCATTGTAATTTGGAGTCAGCCTTTAATTGACCACACATAGCCCCTCTCAACAGTAAATACAAACTTATTATACATATTAACACCCAGACCCATCACAGAAATTAAAATTGAACCAAACCCAAACTTGATGCGATTGTGTCGTTTTATTGCGAATTACCTTCCAGCTCCATCATTAGACCCCAATTACTATATAGAATTCAAATACTCATCAATACAAAACGAACGAGCCCAAACTCGATGCATTTAAGTCGTTTTATTATAGAGTTCCTATGGCCACCTTCCAGCTCCATCATCAGATCAGTTCCATGTCATCATAATATTGCATGGTCATCCAAATCACATGTCGATGGTGGAAGTATCAATTAATGTAAGGGACATTTTGGCCAAAATGAGTTATATATACCAACGG
This sequence comes from Ostrinia nubilalis, assembly GCF_963855985.1. Classification (NCBI taxonomy): domain Eukaryota; kingdom Metazoa; phylum Arthropoda; class Insecta; order Lepidoptera; family Crambidae; genus Ostrinia; species Ostrinia nubilalis. The sequence goes on along the minus strand of NC_087119.1, from coordinate 21,556,103 downwards.
GTTCAGAATTTTCGGCTCTATCGATTGGTATACTTGAAATGTTGATATCTTTAAAAAAATGTCCCTTACCTTAAACATTTTTAGTCGTCTGAATACGACTTTTGGGGAAATAAATGATTTAAAAAACGTAAATTCCTTTTAATAATACAATTCAGCCCTTACCCTAAACTGTTGGTTTTAACTTTTGAACTCATTGAACCTTACTTCATTTTAAATTTTTTGATTTATCATAATTAGGCCCTTACGTTAATATGCTTATAGGATATCAATTACTTTTTTTGGTGGTGATATGCATTTAATGCCTCCCACTCCTACTACACTTATGAACACTAAGTTGTCTTGTCTCTATCTTTTTTCTGTTCATTTTTACGCAGTTGGGTTTTTGACCGAGGCAGGGGCTGAAGGCTCTTCAGAAGCTGTTCAATTCCGTCATCCTCGAAGGAAAAACGCCTACGGTATGGCACAGAAGTGTGGTGATACTCTTCTTCAAAAAAGGCGACAAAACCTTGTTGAAGAATTATAGACCCATCTCACTTCTGAGCCATGTCTGACAAGCAGTTTTCGAGAGTCATTACGAATCGTCTCGCTCGTAAGCTCGATGACTTCCAGCCTCTCAAACAAGCCGGTTTCCGAAAAGGCTTTAGTACACCACATACATACGCCACGGCAGATTATACAGAAGACCGAGGAGTATAGTCAGTCACTTTGCCTGGCGTTTGTGGACTATGAGAAAGCTTCGATCGAGACCTGGGCAGTACCTACTACAGTTTCTCCAACGGTGTCAAATTGACTATATCGATACATCGAAGTGTTGAAAGGCTTGTACGAAAACGCCACAATGTCGTTCCGTCTTCAGGATCAAGACTCGAAACCAGTTGCAGCAGCAGACAGGGGGAACTGAAAACTCCGAAACTGTTCACCACCTGGAGAACTGCTTCTGGACTGGAACGGATTCGGCATAAATATCAACGGTGAGTAAATAACCCACCTTCGATTCGCACTCTAAAGGTTGGATACTCTACACTCGGCAGTTGTTGACAATTATATATACCTAGTACAAACAGTCCAGTTAGGCTGTTTATAGTGTCATGCGGACCGTCCAGTGCGGATCCGCTCCACACAGCCGATCTGTAAACTTCGAGGAAGCGTTTTAGAGTAATGCGGTCCGCAGGAATCGCTCGCTCCCTAGCAGTTCATACAGATTGGCTGTGCGGAGCGATCCGCACTGACGATCCGCGTGACACTAAAACCAGCCTTAGGTAGGTCCAACTTCGAGGAAGAGGTCAATCGTCGAATCCAACTCGGCTGGCAACGTTCAGGAAGCTTCGCGATATTCTTACGTCTGAAATATCGCACTGTCTCAAGACAAAAGTCTTTGATAACTTATGGATCTGAGACGTGGTCGCTTACTGTGGGCCTCATAAGAAGACTCAAGGTCAAAGGCGATGGAGCGTGCTATGCTCGTAGTGATTGAACCAGAAATGACGTGATCCGCAGGAGAACCAAAGTGACTGACATAGTCCGCAGAATCGCTAAAATCAAGTGGCAGTGAGTGGAGCTCGTAGCTTGCAAAGCTGATGGCCGCTGGGGCAGAAAAATTCTTGAGTGGCGACCACGAGCTGGAAGACGTAATGTGCTGCAGACCTCCACTAGGTCGACCGACGATCTGGTGAAGGTTGTAGGAGGTGCCTGGATGCGGGCGGCGCAGGACCGGTTGTTGTGGAAATCCTTGGGGGAAGACCTTTGTCCAGCAGTGGACGTCATTCGGCTAAAACGAACGAACGATGATTGAAAAAAAAAACCTAACTGCGTAAAAATGAACAGAAAAAGATAGAAACAAGACAACTTGTTCACAAATGCAGACGTACGCATCATCAGTGACTAAATGTTTTGTTGGTGATGTGTATTTGATGCCTCCAACTGCATTTGTGAACACTAAGTTGTCTTGTTTCTATCTCTTCTCTTCGTTTTGTTAATGGAAACTCGAATGCAACCTCTACTTACATCAGGTTTCAATGTTAAAATTGTCAAGTTACAATAATATTACTGTCGTATTTATTCTTAAATGTACCTTACAACATACATGACATTCCATACTGTGAAATTTCAACATTGTAAGGTACAGTCAAGCTCGTTTCTTTAATGTAAGGGACATGCTATCTTTTAAACTACCCGTTTTTAGAAAATTTGGCGTTTATATTATGAAAGAACAGAAAATTCTAAGAAACTTTGCCATAGAAACTATTTAAATCGTAACATCACATAAAAAGATATTGAGGTATAAAGAAAAAAAAAAACGTTTTTTGGCTCTCCTGAAAAGTCGTGTTTTGTCCCTTACAGTAATTGATATTTCCACCATCGATGTGTTTGCGAAATTTCAGCTTAATCGGTTGCCTGGAAGTGGGTCTTAATTTAGCTTGCAAGATTCCACCCATACAAATATGAGCCAGTCACTGTAATATGACGTCACGCACATTAAATGGCGGGCCGGCCGCCGCCCGCACTTTTAAAATTCAATATCTTGGAAACTAATTGACGTATCGAAATAATTCTTTCACGTGTATTTTTTATTTTTAACAGAGAATACAGAAAGCTAAAAAACAAAATTAGTGAACATTCTTCATTGTTTCGTCAAACACAGTAAATATTTGGAAAAAAAAAAACTTATCAGGTCCTTACGACCCGATGTCGCACTAAAGGTACCTAAACAAATATCGTTTAGTGCTTTTATAGCGTCTAATCGACCCGTTGACAGATGACTTTATGGTCACTGATCACGGTCGAGATCGGTATACTAAGAGAAAATCAACCTTGGGATTTAAAAAAAATAAAGAGGTAAAAATTATGATGTCGGGTTCAGGGATAACAGAAGTAAGAAATTATTTTACATAGCGCCTCTAGTCCCAAACTAAGCAAAGCTTGTAATTTAAACAAACATGGCAATGTACCTACCATTCTGCTTGCTTATTGGCCGCTAAGCCCTTGGCCAACTCAGTAAACGACCAATGACGGACGATTGTCACTCAACCACAAAGTACCACGTAAATTAAAATATATTTTTTAATTAAAAATATTAACCAATTATATTTTAGTTAGATCAAATATATTTTAAAGTTTAGTTATACATAGATCCAATGATATTAAAGAACTATAGATATGTTACGTTCATAGAAATTACGATTTTAATCCGTGCCGAGCTATTCCAAATTGCACACATTGACAAATGTAACTGATAAGTGAAACAAAAGATACGAAATAGCACGCAAATGAAAGAGATAGCTATAGTTTTAACGATTCTGCACTAACTAATCTATGTCCGCAGCGCACGCATCCTTATCGCTCTAACGTCAAAACAAGATCGCTTTCTCTTTCTTAACTTGAACATGGCGCATGGCGTCTTGATTGCTTGCATAAATAATTGAAAATATAAATAGATACTAAATAATTTTGCATAATCACATGTGGTAAGAGATCCCTTGTATTTTGTTTACTTTAGTCATAATTGGTACACTTTCGAAACACACACGATGGCATTTTTTATTTATTTTGGTAAGAACACAGGAACTTACGGTGTGGTACGCACGCGATTGCGCACGACGCAGGCCACACGAAGACTAAACACAAGACGTCCCAATTGGGACGTATTTGAGTATTCACAGCGCGAGCGCTTATAACATATCTGCTTTTGTTTTTATATAATATCATTGCATAGATCGAAATTTATTTATTAGGTGATCAATATTAAAAGGCAAACTTGGTATAAAAATCATCAGATTAACAAAATTAAAGATCAATAACTAAAAAAGAGGATCAAATATTATTTTTGTTTACCAAATATTAAAAGAGTACGTTAAACATAAATATTATGTTACCTTAAATGAAGATCTGTTAAATTATGGCAACCCAGTAACATCAAATAAACTATATAATGTTGGTACTTCTGCTAATCCGCTAATGTTGGCTCTGTGTGTTTTTCATAAGTAATAAATCTCTTGCTCGTTGTCTGTTCAACCGAACGCTGTGTTTTATTAGGTTATGGGCCCAGGACGCCCGATTATTTAGAATTCGATCAGTATAACAGTACAGAATGCAGTTCTTAGATTATTCAGTTTAGAATTTGAAGAGTGCAGTGAGAAAATACTGAAAACGATAATTGTAGAAGAAAAGTAACCTCAAAATGGCTGCCAGTTCTTTTCTTATGAACGTCCCGAAGTTAAAGGGGCGTGAGAACTTCAGCGAGTGGGCATTTGCTGTGGAAAACATGCTTATTCTGGAGGGAATGTCGGAATGTATTAAGCAAGAACCTACAACAGCGACTGCAGATTTCATCGCGAACGATGCAAGAGCAAAGGCCAAGTTGGTTTTAACCATTGACCCATCACTATATGTTCACATTAAGAATGCTACGAGTTCAAGGGACCTGTGGAATAAATTGCAGACCATGTTTGATGATAATGGATTTTCAAGGCGAATATCATTGTTACGGAGTTTGATATCGATTCGCCTAGATAGTTGTGAATCCATGACAAGCTATGTCACGCAAATCATTGAGACGGCACAGAAGTTAACAGGAACCGGTTTTGCTGTGAACGATGAGTGGATCGGCTGTTTATTATTGGCAGGACTGCCGGAAAAATACTTCCCAATGATAATGGCAATAGAGCATTCCGGGATTGCCATTACTGCTGATGTAATAAAAACCAAACTTATTGACTTGGCGGGAAATGATTGTGAAGCAGGAAGTGCATTTTGGAGTAGTAGAGGGCAGCACAACAGCAACAATTACTACAAAGTTGGTAGTTCTGACAAGCAACATGGCGGAGCCCGTCCTAATGTAAACAAAACTGACAGATCGAAAATTAAATGCTACAAATGCAAACAATTTGGACATTTTATGAATCAGTGCACGCAAAACGATCAACCATCGGATAAAATAAAGACGACAAACGCTTTTTCTGCTGTGTTTTTAAGCGGCAAGTTCAGTAAACAAGATTTCTACTTGGATAGCGGCGCGAGTGTTCACATGACTCCAGATGTAAATATGGTACAGAACGTATCGAGCACAAACATCAAAGAAATTGTAGCAGCTAATCAGAGCCACATGCCAGTATTGTGTTCAGGGGATGTTGAAATCTTGACTGTTACCCCAGATTGCATGTATGAAGTCACCCTGAAAGACGTTTTGTGTGTGCCTAACCTCGCCACGAACTTGATATCGATCAGTCAGCTTGTCAAGAATGGCAATAAAGTAGAGTTCCAAGAAAATAGTTGCTATGTTTACAATAAGGCGAACAGTCTGGTGGCTGTAGCAAATCTAACTGATGGTGTGTATAAAATGGTCTTGGAACAGAAAAAGTGTTTATTTTCATCGGGTTCATCAGCTAGCAGTGAAGTCTGGCACAGACGACTAGGCCACTTGAATGTTAACGACCAAAACAAAATGAGAGATGGTGCAGTCACTGGAATATCCTACCCTGGTAATGAAGTCATCAGCAGGAATACATGCACAGTGTGTTGTCAAGGGAAGCAATCGCGCTTACCATTTGGTCATGCAGGAACAAGAAGCAGCGAGCCCTTGGAAATAGTCCATGCTGATGTCTGCGGCCCAATGGAAGTTTCTTCAATAGGCGGAGCAAGGTACTTCCTAATTTTTGTAGATGACTTTACTCGTATGGTATTTGTTTATTTTCTCAAAGAAAAAGGTGAAACTTTTAAATATTTCAAAGAGTTTAAATTCATGGAAGAAAACCAACAGAGTAAAAGAATTAAAATATTCAGGACTGATAATGGTACAGAGTTTTGCAGTAATATATTTGAAAATTTCCTCAAAGATAGCGGCATCATTCATCAAAAAACTAATGCTTACACTCCTGAACAAAATGGCTTGAGTGAGCGTGCAAATAGAACCATTGTTGAGCGAGCTCGATGCTTATTATTTGATGCAGACTTAGACAAAAAGTTTTGGGCAGAGGCAACAAATACCGCGGTCTATCTTAAAAATCGATCGACAACATCTGGACTAAATAATAAGACACCATATGAGCTCTGGACAAGCAAAAAGCCTGATTTGAGTCATGTTCGCATATTTGGTAGTAATGTTATGGTCCATGTCCCAAAGGAGAAAAGACACAAATGGGACAGTAAGGCACAGAAACATATCCTAGTAGGCTTCTCAGAGAATGTCAAAGGCTATAGAGTCTATGATCCAATCAAAAAGTGTGTGACTACAAGTCGTGATGTCATCATTCATGAGAATACTGAAAGGAGCTGCTTTACTGATTCAAGTGTATCTATTTCAGTGGGGGAGTGTGACACAGCAGAGGAGCTGGACCGTGATGAACAGAAAAATGATGCGAGCAAGTTACAAACAAAGATTGACCATAATGCACTGGATGTTTCACTTGATTATGATGACTGCGCTCAGAGTGAGTTGGATAGTATACAAACAATAATGGAGGATGAACTTGAACAGCCCGAAGACCCAGAACCAGTTCCAGTAGTTCACAAACGTATCAGAAAGAAACCAGATCGTTACGGCTGGATGGCTAATTCTAGTTTGGCATCATGTTGTGAGTCTTTCAATGATCCATCCAGCATAAAAGAAGCTTTAGAAAGTCCTGATAAAGAAAAATGGATTGAAGCTATGCAGGAAGAACTTCAAGCCTTCAAAGAAAACAATGCCTGGAGTCCAGTGAGTGAGTTACCTTCAGACAAAACTCTAGTACAGTGTAAGTGGGTTTTCAAAAGAAAAGTTAACAGTGATGGCAGTGTGCGGTTTAGAGCACGTTTAGTAGCTAAAGGCTTCACTCAGAGGCCAGGAATTGATTATCAAGAAACATTTTCTCCTGTAGTTAGACATACAACTCTCAGAATGTTATTTGCATTGTCTGTACAGCTGGGGCTCGATATAACGTATTTGGATGTAAAAACAGCCTTTTTAAATGGTGATCTTAAAGAGGACATTTATATGTTACAACCTGATGTATGTGGTGATGCAAATAACAAGAAAAATATTGTAAAGTTAAATAAAGCAATTTATGGTCTAAAACAATCTTCGAGATCTTGGTATGAAAGAGTTGAGAAATGTTTAACTGAATTGCAATTTAAGAAAAGTCATTTGGAACCCTGTGTTTTCACTAAAATAAATAATAATGTTAAAATTATTATTGCACTTTATGTCGATGATTTTTTTGTTTATTCAAACTGTAAAACTGAAACTGAAAAATTGATTTCTGTATTGAGCTCTAACTTTAACATTAAAAATCTGGGACAGGTTCAAAATTGCTTGGGAATGAGAGTTAATATTGACAAAGATTTAAATGTAATTACCTTAGACCAGGAACAGTACATTGAACAATTGTTGGAAAGATTTAACATGTCTAATTGTAAAGGAAGTAGAACTCCAATGGAATGTAAACTAGATATTGAAAAAGGTGATGTTTGTGATTCAACTATACCATACCAAGAGTTAATTGGTAGCCTTATGTATTTGTCTGTGCTCACAAGGCCTGATATATCATTCAGCGTTAGTTTTCTGAGTCAATTCAATAAATGTTATACAGAAGTTCACTGGGGTTATGCTAAAAGAATTCTTAGATATTTACAGAATACTAAAAGTAATTGTATTAAATATGTAAAGAGTAATCCAGGGCTTGTGGGGTATGTAGATGCCGACTGGGCTAGTAACTGCATTGATCGCAGATCATATACAGGTTATTGTTTTTTAATGTCAGGTTCACCCATCTCTTGGGAGAGTAGAAAACAACAAACAGTTGCCCTATCAAGTATGGAGGCAGAATATATGTCTATAGTCCAGTCATTTAAGCTTAAATTAGGTAAGAATCTCGGAATTCGAGATACCCAGCTGTAAGTCTGTAAATACTTGTATATTGACACCCTAAAAGTTGTCTCAAAACCTACATATGGTAGGGTGTAAGCAACTATTAAATTTTAAGGTCAAAGGTCACAAAAATCGGTTTTTTGCGCTTTTTTTGGAAATATCTCATTTCCTATGGGTTTTTTGCTATTTGTATTTATTATCAATATTGTAGAATACTAAATTCTCTACAAATTTTGTTTAAAAAAATTTTTTATACGGTGAACCGTTTTCGAGATAGAGGGCGGAGAGCGCGCGGTCACTGCATCACTTCAGGTCTACTTAAGTGGTTTAGGTTTTTCATACAAAAGGATTTTCCCGCTAATTCCCGTGGGAATTTCGGTAATTACTTGTTGTAAATAAGCTTTAAGTTTACTAAGGTACCTACATGCCAAATTTCAAGCGTCTAACTTCCGTTAAGCGTTTAGATTTTTCATACAAAAGGATTTTCCCGCTAATTCCTGTTCCCGTGGGAATTCCTAAGTAAACTATAACCTGCCCAGGTGTATGAAGAATAATTGTACCAAGTTTCGTTAAAATCCGTCAAGTAGTTTTTGTTTCTATAAGGAACATACAGACGGACAGACAGACACAAAAATTTTACTGATTGCATTTTTGGCATCAGTATCGATCACTAATCACCCCCTGATAGTTATTTTGAAAATATATTTCATGTATAGAATTCTGTCCGTCTGTATGTTCCTTATAGAAACAAAAACTACTTGACGGATTTTAACGAAACTTGGTACAATTATTCTTCATACACCTGGGCAGGTTATAGTATACTTAGGAATTCCCACGGGAACAGGAATTAGCGGGAAAATCCTTTTTTATGAAAAATCTAAACGCTTAACGGAAGTTAGACGCTTGAAATTTGGCATGTAGGTACCTTAGTAAACTCAAAGCTTAGTTACAACAAGGAATTCCCGAAATTCCCACAGGAATTAGCGGGAAAATCCTTTTGTATGAAAAATCTAAACCGCTTAAGTAGACCTGAAGTGATGCAGTGACCGCGCGCTCTCCGCCCTCTATCTCGAAAACGGTTCACCGTATAAAAAAAGTTTTTAAACAAAATTTGTAGAGAATTTAGTATTCTACAATATTGATAATAAATACAAATAGCAAAAAACCCATAGGAAATGAGATATTTCTAAAAAAAGCGCAAAAAACCGATTTTTGTGACCGTTGACCTTGAAATTTAATAGTTGCTTACACCCTACCATATTGTAGGTTTTGAGACAACTTTTAGGGTGTCAATATACACGTATTTACAGACTTACAGCTGGGTATCTCGAATTCCGAGGTGAACTTACTATAATGACTGGACTACTATTACAGAAGCATCTAAAGAAGCTATATATTTGAGATCTCTATATCATGAAATAACTGGAAATTTGTATTCTGTTTTGTTATATAATGATAGCCAAAGTGCACAGAAGTTGGTGGCAAATCATGTGTGTCAAGAAGAAGCAAGCACATTGACGTAAAATATCATTTTGTTAAGGATGTTATTAATGACAAAATTGTAACTTTAAAATATTTGCCCACAACTGCTATGCCTGCTGATGTTATGACTAAATCTCTAGGGGAGAGGGGGGCAGCTTTGAACAATTTTCATAGTTTATTAAATATCTTCTAAATTTGACTGATTTCATTAATTTTTTCTTCCTAGATAGAGGTCATGGTTATCACACAACAAAATAATGATGTTCTTCTTAATTGTTCATGAACGCTTATTAAGATATTTACATTTTTGCACAGACCTGTAAATGTTCAAAACTGCCCCGTAGTCGGGGCAGCCTTGAACACGCCTGGGGCAGTTTTGAATTAGTATTTTTTTCAATGAAATAAAACTGAATATTTATGAATATGTATTTTTTAAATAATTAATAAATAAAATTCTAAATGATCAGTGTCATTTGGGATCAATTTAACATGTTTATTTTATTTTAAATTAATCTGTACAAAATAACACAAAACTTGGGGATATTATTAAAAAAAAAGTAAACATAAGATATATCAATTAACTAAATACTAATAAACTTTCTGTTTAATGACACATCAAAGACAAAACTGCATAATTTTAAAAATATCAATCAACTACTAAAACAAGCTTTTGCCCGGACTTCACCCAGCTTGAAATTTTATCTTTTACAGTAAAGCAATCTGCTTATTTTTATGTAAGAACCTTCTACGAAGTATTAGAAAACTTAAAGTTTCATAATACCACTGAAAAAAGAAAATTGATAAAGTTCAAAGGTGCCCCAACCATTTCGTTCAAAGCTGCCCCATGGGTATATTTCCAGAAAAAAACATAAATTTCATAACGGAACATACTTTTATGTTGCAATTTCTTATCAAATCTTTATTGAAACTATTTAAACTTCCATATAGTAAACAAACCACTCACTATTTTATAAAACTACGTCCACAAAAACCTTAGAACCAAAATAAAAAAGTGCGAAAGTGGCAGTCAAAAACAAAAAAGCACTTTTACCGGTTAACCTACAGTTAAATATTAAAAATGAGATGTGACAGCTATGCGCATCAGTGCTGGCAATATAAATTATGATTTATACCATTGTAGCCTAAACCAGTGATTTTTAAATTCATTTGTTCTAAGCTGCCCCTGTCCAAAGCTGCCCCCCTCTCCCCTAAGTCCTATAAAGCATTATAAATGTATAGAAGGATTGGGTCTTGGAAAAATTTAAGGTTAAAAATTAAAACAAGTTTGTAAAGTTATAAGTTTATTTGCTGTAGTGGGGGTGTTAAATTATGGCAACCCAGTAACATCAAATAAACTATATAATGTTGGTACTTCTGCTAATCCGCTAATGTTGGCTCTGTGTGTTTTTCATAAGTAATAAATCTCTTGCTCGTTGTCTGTTCAACCGAACGCTGTGTTTTATTAAGATCATTCATAATTTATCCGTAGATCAACTAATATAGACCCAATAATTAATATAAAGATAAAATATAATAAAATACATCATTTATTTTTAAAAGTGCACATACAAAAAAGATCAATTAGTTTTTAGAGGATCAAATAACATTGTCCCAAATAAAACATACCTTAACGACCTGGTTTTTCTTGTATTAGAAAACAACTAAAAAACAAGTGAAAAAAATCATGTTTTTTTTCTAATTAAATCCATTCTTACTCCCTTAAAATGTATGAAACTTGTGTCTGTTTTCTACTTACTAATAGATAATTTTATTGGATATCGCATGATATAAAATTTTTGCTTATTAATGTTAAGTTACCCACGATATCACTTGTATTTGAAGGAAGAGGTGAAAACTAAAAATTAAAAACTTAAATCCTTGTAATTTTGCGAGAAATGGGTCAAGCCCCAAATTTGAAGTATTTTCATCGATAAAATTGTCCATAGATTACGCCCTTAAAGCTTGATCACTACATGCCCGGACACACTGTATAGTTTTGATAGACTATCGTTATGTGTTTGTACACGTACACACACAAGTAAAGCTCACTCGCCTTCGTGAGTTGCAAGAACTATAATATCTATCTACCAGTTAGTCATTGCTTGCGCAGCCTGTTTCGGTATTGATGGTGCATGGAAAAATACTCAATACTCGCGTATTTTTCTATTTTTCAAGTACGGATTGTGTTCACGGAATGAAAATAAGCCTTTGTAAGGATTCCGAGTGTAGAATGCCTTTAATTTGAATTTGGGACTAAATTTTCTTGCCTCTCTTTGTAAGTTCACTCTTTTGTCTTTCTATTTCTATTGCCACGAAATTTGAGCATTTTTCAGATTTAAAGGGATCTTTATACTATCGTGTCTATTTAATTCTATTATATCGTTGTCCATGTTATTTTTAAATTTGGGTTTTGTGAGACATCAAAATAAATCAGATTTATAGTTTATGAATTAATGAATAGACCTTTAATGGATTTAATAAATCAGAGTACAAAACCTTCGCCGTTTCGTGCCACCGGCACGTATACTCAATGTTCGCTGTACAATCACAAGCGGGTAGTAACATGAATGCTGTCTATGTTGCGGCGCCACGGGACTTTAAGATTGAGTGGATTTTCGCTTCGGAGCGAACTTACGAAGTCTATAGACCTATAAGAGGTAAAATGCACTGAACACACGAAGGAACTTTGGTTAATGTTTAGTTTCAAGTAACTCGACTTTACAGTTTCGATTGTTTGTAACATTGAAGATCATGTTGTTTCAGCAAATTTTTATCGAATCAATAAGTGTATTATTATGATGCTTTTTGCTTTTGTTTAGCTCTTAATCTTCGGAAATGTATCATGTCATTTTATTCCCCGAAATAATTACGTTTTATTTCAATTTTTTAAATCACAATTTGCCAATTGGCAGACATATCATTATTGTGTTTTAACACAACCCTCTATAAACCTCCCATTGTGCGTTAGTATCAGTTACACAGTTAACTGATTTGTCCTCAGGGCAGATATCATCCAAATTAGCCGACAAAGTGCAGACGGGAGGGATAATGTGTTCGCGTTCATGCTCCCCCAACTGATATTGTTAAAAGCTTTTAAAAACTGACCGATGCAGATGCCCCCTACTCCTTGCCATTAAAGCATCCGATAGCCAGTAGGGTAATTCAAGTGCAATCTGTCATTTCAATCTATTCTATTTGTCATTTAGCTTGTTTAATCTGTGCTGAATAAAGTGCACAATATTTAAGCAGGATATGGTTGCACGCGGATTTTTAGAGAGTTAAATCTTTTGGCCAATAGAAAACGTCATAATAGTTATTATATGAACTGGGATTGGTCAATGACTTTTGAAATTAAAATCCGATGGCCTGAAAAAATCGGTTTTCCAACAAACGTCAGTTACGCGCAAGGAGGTTTAGCTATTTATCCATCGAAGTTAATAAGGGAGAAGACATAAGACTAATTTTATTATTTGCCTGCCGCGACCCGGTTTTTACGAACAATGACGATGACGAACGATGAACCAGTAACGAGGAGCACACTTAGCAATGCTTCCAGGTTGCGCCTCGGTATCAATTAAGTAACATTTTCCGTTAAGTTTACTTTATGGCCAACTAAAGGACTTTTGCCGTCTCCATGGACAAACTCGAAGTATGATAACTACAGTCATTGTCAAAATTTTGCACTGCCATTGCCGCTGGATACCATTTAACGCTACTATATTCATAGATAATAGACTTTCAGTTAATCGTCAAAATTGACATTGTTTTTTAAATAACAACAAATGGTATGAATTTTTAAATGTGATATTTTTATAAAGGTAAGTCCCCAAAACAACATTTGATAGCCTATTTTCTTTCGTTGGCATCTAAGTTCCTGTTTTCTACATTTAAGTTACTACTACCTATTGGATAAGTAACTAAGAACTTTGTCGTTTATTCCATGTGAACAAAATCCCTAAAAGCCCATTTGTAATAATATTCTTACTAAACACTGCTGAAAAAGGACTAAACTTCTGAGCTATGAACGTATAATCCAGTAGCATTAAGTAGGTAGGTACGTATAGCGACGTTGGAACTTGATAATAGAAGTTAGCTGTTTTATATTTTTTTTCACAGCAGAAATCTTTATCTTTGATCTTAATATCTGATCGTACGTATTGTCTTTTAAAATATTACATTTGCCTAAATAAAAATAACCGACCTGCTGCTTATGTAAATTATAATTATTTATAACCCTACTTACAATGCATAACAATCATAATTAGGTATTATAACCCTACTTAACAATGCATAACAATCATAAGATAGTTTGGCGTATAAGTAGGTAGGTAGGTACTATCTAGGCCGAAGGTGGAAGCGATCGACCCGGAAATATTCTCAACCATCTCAACTATCATAATATGTATTTAGAACAGTCCCTCCTTACCAATGATATTATAGATAATACCATTGGCCATTGCTCCTTACCATCAATGCAATCGAGCAGACAAAGGACATTGATAAAAATCGCCCTAAGATTTTCAAAGACTTAGTATGTACCATAATTTTATGTATATTTTATTTATTTACTTGCAAGTGTCCAAACCTATCGGACAAGTTGCAGTTCGAAAAAATATTTTAAAAGTATTTAAACGAAATCAAAGTCACCGACATATTGACAGAGCAGAGACAGAGATGCGCTTTTTTAATTCGATTTAAGTAAATAATGGTATGATCGATTAGACTAGAGTCTAATCATTAGACCTTTAGACGGGCGCAGATCCGCCGCGCCCGCAGCGCTTCAGTGGATTATTGCATTTTATGTATATTTAATCACATTTATTTACCTACATTTACATATTTACTCTTTTCTTTAAGTGTAGACACTGTTTATGTATAAGTCCACTATTGCATGCCGTGGCAACCTATAATTAAGGCAGCACTTAGATTAAGTTAAATACGTTGTAAATATTGATTGTCTTCCAGTGTATGTCTTGTTGGTTGTCCTATTAAATAAATAAAATAAATATTTATAGCAACACAATGTTTAAAAATAAAATTTTTCAAAAACGATCAATTTAATCGATTATGTCTATTCTAAATGGACATCCCTATTTGTTAGTCAAATTGTCATTCACTCGCATCACCTTTTCTCTCTCACTCACTCTTGCTGTGTTGCTGTCTTGCTTGATCCTTCTTTGTGATTCGTTTGTGTTTTAGCTTTTATTTTCGGAACTTTATTAACTACAAACTTGGCTATTCAAACGGACTCTGATTGATTGCAATAACGACATACTCAGCCTGGGATTTACTGTTTTTGTGTGGCTCGGCCAAGGCTCGGCTGGTGGTTCTATGGTGTTAGAAAATGAGCAACTTAATTATACACAACAATGGGCAGCACCTCGATCGGTAAGTACCTACATTTTGCTCTGCAATCTTATGAATAAGTACTAGCCTTGCCAAACTTCTGAATTGCCATTCTCATGGCGGGTTGTCTTGAAATGAATGTTCCGCTATTATCTGTGGTTCAACCCTGGACAGTGTGGACAGCCAGGCCCGATTCGATTGTAAGAAACTAGTCGATGGTACAGCGTAGGGAATGCAGAATCGGTTCTCGTTTGAGGAACCGGGTTTTTCGGGTCTGGTGGTCATAAGAACCGGGAGCCCCGGTTTTTTCGGTTCTTTCGGTTCCAAAAAAAACAATATTTTGATTATGTTTTTTTTATTGAAATAACACTTCTTTGAATTGACTAGGAATAATCAACAAACATGATTTACAATATTTTTCTATTTTTACTAAATTCTACTCCCAAAAATAAAAAAAAAGTAAAATAATTAGTTTTCAATTGAGGTACCACAATCAGTCTTTTTCATCCAACTTATCGATATATTTGACTATTTATATATTGACTGTCAGGTGCAAAGCAAATAAAGGAGAAGGAGTGTTGCCAACTCTCACACAAAAATATCATCATCATCATCATCATCATCATTTAATTTTAAACCATAGGATAGGACGTCCACTGCTGAACATAAACCTCCCCCAATGCTTTTCATGTTGATCGATTGGTAGCGGCCTGCGTCCAGCGCTTCCCTGCTACCTTTATGATTTCGTCGGTCCACCTTGTGGGTGGACGTTCCACGCTGCGTTTTCCGGTACGCGGCCTCCATTCCAGGACCTTCCTGCCCCATCGGCCGTCAGTTCTGCGTCCGCGTCGGGCTATGTCCGCTGAATCCGCTGACATAGAAATGAGGAGATCCGTAAATGAACTAAAGTCGCTATTTTAGTTCATTTATTCTCCTCATTTCTGATTCGATCTCGTAAAGAAACACCGAGCATAGCCCTCTCTATAGCACGCTGTGCAACTTTGAGCTTCTGTATAAGGCCTATAGTGAGAGGCCACGTTTCCGAGCCATAAGTCATCACTGGTAACACACATTGGTTGTAGACTTTCGTCCTCAGGCACTGAGGTATTTTGGATGAAAAGATGTTGCGTAGTTACCCGAACGCTGCCTAGCCGAGTTGGATTCGACGATTGACTCCCTTCTCGAAATTGGACCTACCTAGCTGGATCGTCAACAATCTCGAGGATTGAGCTCCCAACCGAAACTAGGTAGTGCGCAACATGGACATTGGACATAAGCTTTGTTTTGTCCATATTCATCCTCAGGCCTACCTGTTAGGAAACTCGATTAAGGTCTTTGAGCATTGTGCCAAGATCTTACAACGATTCTGCCATGACCACAATCAGTATCGTGGGCAAACCGAAGGTGAGTGATGTACTCGCCATTAATGTTTATGCCGAATCCTTTCCATTCAAGGAGTTTGATAGCGTCTTCCAATGCAGTGGTGTACAGTTTAGGAGATATAACATCTCCCTGCCTAACGCCTTACTGCAGAGGAATCGTCCTCGTGCTCTGCTCCTGTACTCGGACCGACATGGTGGCGTTTTTGTACAAGCACTTCAGCACCTCGATATACCGATAGTCAATACGGGACCGCTGAAGAGACTGTAAGCACTGCCCAAGACCCGAACGAATCGAAGACCTTCTCATAGTCTACGAACGCCAAGCATAGTGGCAAGTTATACTCGTCAATCTTCTGTATAACCTGTCGCAGCGTAAGCGCAAACAAAAATACGAGTATGCCAGTGATTTTAAAAATTGTAAGAAAAATGCTTAAAATATTTACATATCTCATAAAAAAAAACAAAATACAAAACCAATAAGTAGGTAATCTTTATTAGTAGCTAATCTGATATCTTTAGGTTCTCTATACGTTCGCAATGTTCTTGTTACGACTCATGCCTAATACCTATAACAGATTTTTAGATAAATATGCAAAACCCGAAACACCGAAAGAACCGGGTTTTGAATTTTTAAAACCCGGTTCTTAAGCTGTCGAAAAAACCCGGGTTTTCCCGGTTCTTTCGGTTCCGGGATTACCCGGGTACAAACCCTAGTACAGCGCAATGGAGGCATGAGCGAAACAACAATTATGTTGACAATCCAGCTGGTTTTGGTGTAAATCTAAGGAATTATTTACTTTGACACTATCTCCCTGCTCTCAATGAAAGCTTGTTTTGTTTTGTTTTTTGGAACTAAGACTACTAGATTATTATTTTTTGTAACTAAGTTTGTAACACGTCATAATTAATTATTATAACAACAATGCTTATTTACTAAAGCTGTTTAACCCTACCCTGTGACCCAAAATTCTACTAACAGCACATAATATTGAATTATCATTTTTTTTATGGTTTGCGGCTCAATTTATTCAACGCACAGGAGTATGTGTGGCATGGCATGCAATGAATCTATTTATTTTTACAGGTTACAGCTCATGATCTTATATGCACAACATGTTGGACCCAAGCCCAAGATACAACACAAATGCATCTACTTCAAATCTTAGCAGAAAATGTGTGCTTTGCAGTAGAACACTAGAGCCTAGAACACGTTCACATTAGCTCATGTCCCTGAGAACTAACACTCAACATCATATTAACATCAGGAACATAATTGTGGAACGACTAACTCCATTAGAGGTAATGCACGCTAAAGTCCTTATTTAATAAAATGTTATTGGCTATACAATCAGTCTAATTCTTGTAAAGTTATTGGTTTCTGTAAATTAATACTAAAATAAAATAATTTAAGTGCGGGACATTAAAAAACTGATAATTTTTTTAAACTTATTTCTAATTATTATTATTTTTAAACAGGTTACTGCAAATGACTACATCTGTGGGGCTTGTCACTCATTATTGCAAAGAGATACCACACCTACTTCACAAGACTCTCCAGATATGCCAACCGGTGCCCCGGTAGGTCACCAACAAGTTTGTGTTGGATGTGGTTGTTCATTATTGCGAACTTGAAGTCATTGTTTGGATACAGAGAATAATCAAGATATATTAAACATTGTTCGAAATTGGATTCAACCCAGAGAGGTAAGAGCCCTGCCAGTTTTATAATACATAAAAATAATTATGCCGGTTTATTATAATAATAAAAAAGGTTTTTTCCGAATCAGCCTTCCCATCCTTCAACTCCTTCCATTGCTTTCAATCTGCCACTACTCTCATCCATACAGGTTATACAGGGTGGAAACGATAAGTGATCTCACTCGATTATTTCTAAACTACACAAGATATCGAAAAACTGGTTACTCATCCTGAAAGTGCTTCACGAGCTCTTTCTAACGGTATCAGTAAATAGTTACAGAATTAACTGGATCTATCCGAAAATTCAATGTTTTCAGCCTCCATACTAAATGTATGCCAGCCACACAATATTAAAAGTGTTATAGATCACTTATCGTTTCCACCCTGTATAATACAAATAGACTTATATTATTAAAATATTGCAATATTATTACTTACATAATATTAAACATAATTTTTACTATTATAAAGCCAGTTAAAAATTCCCTGAGCCAAATAAACTCAGTAAAGTTTTATTTATACTTCCTGAATAAAAACAGACTACTCTTTTAAACTACCACTATTCTCACTCTCAATCCTCGTTCCTCATTCATCCCTTTCGTTTCCTCCATAGACCAATCATTCCTCATCATTCAGCGTTCAAATCATAAATTATCTTTCATCACTCATCTTACTATTCCGTTATACACAAAAGTCGTTAATCCTATATGTATAAATATTGCTCTTCTTATTGTTGAACTGTGAATCTGATGTTTTATTTTATTTTCAGATTCGTCCTTCAGATCTTCTTTGCCATAGATACTATCAGAGAGCACGAATTACTACAGTTGGTGCTTATTTAATGAAGCTGAGGACCGGTGATTCAGATGACAGAATAGCTACATTACTTGGCATTTCAAGGAGTACTCTTACAAAATATGTAATGAAAGCACGCAGTATGATGGAGGAACATTTCGTACCAGCACATTTAGGGTTACAACATATTAGTAGAGAGGAAGTAGCCCAAAGAAACCTTTATGTTCCAGTCTCTTTTCGGGAAGCCAGAAAAACGATTTACCACAAAGAAAGGCTATTGTCATCATGGATGGTACATACATACATTTATGTGCAAAAAAGTAGCAATTATGCATACCAAAAAAAAACTTATTCCCTATACAAATATCGGAATCTCGTTAAACCATTTATGGTACTTTGTTGTGATGGCGACATCATTGATGTATTAGGCCCATATTTAATAGAAAATGTAGAACATGACCATTAATAAATAATAAGTACCTACATACGTATTTTCATTTATACCTAGGTACATAACTGCCTACTTACCCTTGGGTCGGAATAAAGATATTTTTGGATTTAAATGTAAGTAAAATATATTAACTTCTTTTTAAAAAATGTTTGGCTTTTCCGTAGGCATTCCTATTTTTCCAATACGCAAAGTTCTATTTGCTGCTATTCATACGGTTTGACAAAGGGGTTCTTTATCGATCTACGATTTAAAGTGTAATTAAGACGTCTCTCCTACATATCTATACCTACTTATAATAAATCTGTAGAGAGGTCAATTCTGTACATGAAATATAATTTTCAAAATAACTATCAGGGGGTGATACTGATGCCAAAAATGCAATCAGTAAAATTTTTGTCTGTCTGCTGTCTGTCCGTCTGTATGTTCCTTATAGAAACAAAAACTACTCGACGGATTTTAACGAAACTTGGTACAATTATTCTTCATACTCCTGGGCAGGTTATAGTATACTTAGGAATTCTCACGGGAACAGGAATTAGCGGGAAAATCCTTTTGTATGAAAAATCTAAACCGCTTAAGTTAGACGCTTTAAATTTCGCACGTAGGGTAAACTAATTCCCACGGGAACGGGAATTTTTGTTTCTATAAGGAACATACAGACAGAAAGACAGACAAAAATTTTACTGATTGCATTTTTGGCATCAGTATCACCCCCTGATAGTTATTTTGAAAATATATTTCATGTACAGAGTTGACCTCTCTACAGATTTATTATAAGTACCTATAGAAGATAGAAAATGGAAATGTACTTCTGTTATGCTAATAACCTCAAAATCTGAAGCATTTTTCCTATTGTAACGAATCTCCCGCTTATCCGTGCTTTAAGTATCTACACTAATATTATAAAGAGGAAAACTTTGTTTGTTTGGTTGTAATGAATAGACTCAAAAACTATTGGACCGTTTTTATTAAATTCTTTCACCATTCGAAAGCTACATTATCCACGAGTAACAGGCTAAATTTTATTTTGGAAAATAATAGGGTTCCGTAAAATATGTAGTTACCTAATGTAGGCCACGCGCGCGAAGCCGCGAGCGAAAAGCTAGTGGAGTATAAGGTGACAATCGTTAAGTAATTTCACATATAAAAATCATTATTTCATTGCTTGGGGGTCTTGGGGCGAACGATGTATGGACGCAGAACAATATCCTTTATTTTCAAATTTAAGCAAAAAGCATTCTGTGGTTATAAAATACCTATGCTTATTTGCACCTAGTTTATCCATCACCATGTTAATTCCATGCTTTCTATCCAGTCGACTGCTCTAACGACAAGGGTGGGCAGTCGTTGAGATGACAGCGCGAAAATCGTCGGCATCCACTAATTATGACCCTTATGTACCACTATATTGACAAAGTTCTCCGTCTTCGTACGCGATATTGGAAATTTGGCATCTACCATCGGCTGATCTGACATTAGGCGTAGTCTGGCTTTGATATTCAATTTTCAACTGTATTACCTTGACAATCAGTTCAAAATTGATTACTAGAAAATTATTTGACAGACGATTTCTACTCTCGACAAATGCATTTGAATTAGCCCACAGGTTAAGGCCGGGTAGCAGAGAAAATGGCGAAAATGAGGTTTTCATTTTTCATTTTTGAGGTACTAAACAGTAAAATTAAAGGCTAAGATTTTTATTGGGCATAGTTGAGGATATTTTCTAGGGCTATTAACGGATGGAAACACGATTTGATGAAGTTGACTCGATAGAATATATTCCCAAAGTTACCTCTATTCGTTTTCATGGCGACGACGGATTGACGGAAGGCGCCGCATACGACAATATTAGTTGCTTAAAGATTCGTCAAAAAATTTATCCCGTTTTCATTACATGGCTGTAAAGGCCAGTTTTGTATACGTAGTTTGGACGACATATCATATGGTCTTAGATAAAAGGCACACCTTTTCAACACTTAAAGTAAGCTTCGCCTGTAAGTGGCCTGGAACAAACCTTCTAATTAGTTTCTTAGATAATAATCTCTCTGTAGAATACTCAACTTCAAGCACCGCTATTTCGAAAGCTAGCTGAGGAGCTTAGTATTCTACACTAATAAACAGAGGTAAAGTTTGTGCGTTTGTAGGCGTAATCTCTGAATTTATTTTGTTAATTATGTTACCAATTGAAAGCCACATTATTTGTGAGTATCATATAGGTTATATATTTAACTAAAAAATTAACTATGACATAACGAAATAAATTCAAGCTGGCGAAGCCGCTGGCAAAAGCTAGTTATAAGAGATTTTCGCTGGTAGTAGTTTCTAGTGGCTAAAGCGTCTTGCGATGTTTCACTAAATATCGTATAATGAGCTACTTTACGCCGTATTCCTGTGAAGTGTTCAATGAAGTGTTTTCGCCGGCAGGAGGGGGTAACGGGGGAGTGGAAGGGTGCGTGGGTGATGCTGATCCGTCGAGTGCTCGTCTACTACGACGGCAAGGATGCAGCCGTGAGCACCGTTGACTTGAGGAAGACGCGATGCGTGGGTGAGTTGCCTTAAGTTTTGTTAATAACATTAGTGCCCGTTTTCACCATCAATCCTTTTTTAAATGACCCCTATGAAAACAAAATTCCTGTTAAGTCCTGTTATTATAATAGGGGTCACTTAAAAATTAGGGATTGAAAGTGAAAACGGGCGAGCTGATCTTGAGCGAAACAGAGAATTTGAGTAGGCGGTGCTAAAAAGCTACAAAAGATTTAGACCAATAAAATACATAAAATATTATAATATATATTTACACAAAAAATATATATAAATACATACATTTATCTTATCCCAAACTAAATAAAAGTTATACGTTTCAATGGAAAGTAAAAGCTGTGGTAAAAAGAACAGATAAACAATATCAAGATCACATAATGAATACGTATGCTGTAAACGTCCATGAATTCGTATCTAAATGCTTGGTGTTAGGTAAATGGGTATATGAGCCGACACTAGTCCATGTTAACATGGGCATATAAGTGGTATGGTGAAGTCAGAAAATTTATATCTTCATTTTAATTATTTAAATTTTCATACAAATCGGATTTTACAAAATTTATTTAGTATGAAAATAAAAAAAATTATAAGGATAATTTCAAATTTCTGACTTCACTCCCATTTATATGCCCATGTTAACATGGACTAGTGTCGGCTCATATACCCATTTACGTAACACCCTGTATATAATAATATAAATATCCTTAGATATTTTACACTGCGCTTCTAGTCCCAAACTAAGCAAAGTTTGTACTATGGGAACTAGACAACGGATATAAACGTACTTAAATACTTTTTTTGTAAATACATACTTATTATACATAGAAAACACCCAGTCCAATACAAACAAATATTTGTGCAAATATGCAGATCATACTTTGTTTGTCTACATAAAATTCGTACACTACCGTACAACGGTAAAACATAAATAGGCGGTAAAGGGTTGCCGACGATCTTCTGGTCCGTCCCACCCTGAAAAACACACGTCGAAAAAGAAACCATGGAAATGTTTCAAATAATATTAACACACAAACGTAAACGTAATCGAAAACAAAAGAAAACACGCACGGCGTACTCTCCTGGGATGTTAATTCAACAAGGCATTCACGAGCGATTAATGAGTGACGTGTAAGCGCAATATTATTCTAGTTCAAAAAAGAATGACAAAGAGCATTTTGACGATTTGCAAGTACTAATTTAATTAGTCTAAACAAATAAAGATAATTTTGATTTTTGTTTATTATTCTGTGGTAATACTCAGAATTAGCAAAGTGCCAATTAAATGTCAAGCGTCTGCTGCCAAAGCCCACTTAATTAAGCCTTTAACGGGCTTTCAAAATAGACTATGAGTCTCAGCGGTCCACGGGCCAAGTCGCCGTTGTAAATTTTTAAATATTTTTTCTTCTGATCAGCCAAGGACTACCTTTAATGTTTTGTTAATAAACTACACACTAAATCAACAAAAATCTACTCTAGAATCTTGAAGTGGGCCAAGTTGCTGGAAGAAAAAATATTATTAATTTTATGACTTGTGTCTTTGACCCGTGACCCGTGGACCAAGCTAAAAGTAGGCCAAGTCGCTAAAAACTCCCAAAAAGACTGAAGCGATATTAAATAAATGAAGCTTAAATATTTACCGATAGCTTAGTCAGTTAGCATATTAATTTTTATAGATACACGCAAATACAGCAATTTATTGAGTTTAGAGTAAATGTAGGCAATAGGCATGTCTATTGAATGTCAATAGTTTAAACTCCAAATTACCTATTTCCCAAAATTACGTACCATATTTTACCAGAACCAACATCGTGTATGCATCGTCATTGAGCAGGCACCAATAATAGTGTATAATTCTACATGCACTATGTCTAGCTCAAAATAAAACATAGTTAGGTGTCATTTTGTCAGTTACGCGAAATATTTTTTCATCCAATATTTGCTTTTTGCACATTCTCAAATTTAATGTTGAAATATGCTTCAAACTATAATAAAATTTAAGTACCTAACGCCCGAGTTATATTTTGTGGCTCAGCGCCACGCCACGTAACATTACTCTCCATTATACTCATTTTATATATTGCTTTCGAATAGCAAGGTATGTGGTATGATAAGCCAAATTGAGGTCGAGATTTGTCGTTGTCTCCGTAATATTATAGTCAATTAGGCTCTTGGGGTAATAATATTGCGAATAAGACACCCCGCAGAGTACAAACTCTTTGTCGGCGGATAGTTTGGCTGGGCTGTTAATCAATATGAACATGGATAATAAATAATAAATAAATAAATAAATCTTTGGACAATTTCACACAGCGCCAGCTAGCCCCAAAGTAAGCAACTTAATGCTTGTGTTATTAATGGATGTACGAACATTACGCAGATTTGGTATCGGCTGATTGCTCATAAAAATTGAAAGCCAACCATAACTATCGGCCGACTAATTCTGTTGTCTGCGGGGAGTCTTAGAGATACTTAAATAACCATAACGTTTGAAATGCATGTCTCTGATTGGAAATTTGGAAAGCCACGTAGGCTATAAATCAAGGAGACGTCCGAACGAGACGAAAGCATAAAAGTAAATTCGTTCGACAGCTAAAAAAGTAGGCAATAAGTAAACATCAAACAAATTATCAAAAGCCCCCATCTTTATGAAACTCTTGAAACGTAAAAAATAAAATAAAAATGATTCTTTTTCTTAAGGTTTTCAATGTTACAATAAAAGTAGACCGTAAATATTTTTTTCCACTTTATAGATGCGCACTAAGTAGGGTTTCTGATTTCTCGACCTATTTTTTTTCTCGAGTTTCGGGAATTCTCGAGGCCAAAGTCTCGAGTTTTCTCGGGTCTCGAGTCTTTTAATTTAAACTGTTGAAATCGGTTGAAATTTAATAAAAACACAGGTTTTTTAATCTAATATACCTACTTTTATTGCACAACAATCAATATTAGAATTTAGTACCACTTATTTTGGTAAGGAAAGAAACAAAACATAAAATCTTCTTTCATAATTAATATTAACTAATAATCACAACAAAAGTCATAAAGTCGCGTGTACTTTAAGGATAAATAACAATAAAAATCTGTTTCTATCACCGTTTGAATCACTTGTTTTCTAAAAAACACAAGTCCAAATAGCAAAATTACGATAAATAGTTTTTTTTATAAACAAAATAATATTTTTAATAAATTTTTTTTTTAATGCTTAACAAGGCAGTTATTTGACCACAATCGCACCTGATGTTAAGTGGAAAAGATAACGACTTGAATAAACTTTACGAGGAGGCACGAGTACCTAACCTAACAGACAGTTAACAAAATTTTCAGTCTTTAAATTAGTCAGAGTTAAACATACTTAATAAATAGGTATAGCATCTCGTTGGTGAACATTATTACCACGTTATTACTTAGTTTCGATTGAAAATGAAAAATGAAAATGAAATATTTTATTCAGCGACACAAAACAGCATCAAAATTATGAAACAAAAGTAAAACTAAATAGAGTAGGTAATGTTGATAAATTGAGATCATTACTTGCATTGCAAATCAAATCAGTTAAAAAAAGAGAGATTAGGCCAGTCTAAAAGCAACGTTAACCTATGAAATAATTAAAAACTTACTTTTGTCTAAGAAAATAGGCTTTCAATAATATTAAAGCTTCAAATTGGAAACTCGAGAATTCTCGAGCTCCGGTAATTTTTTTCTCGTCTCGAATGAAGCCAAATTTCTCGAGTTTTCTCGAGTTCGAGAAAGCTCGAGCAGAAACCCTAGCACTAAGTCATTACCTAAAAAGTGATGTTAATTTTTAGGTAATGACTTTAAGTCAACTAGTGACCTTTGCTTTAAGTCAACTAGTCTAATGCCCGTTTTCACCATCAATCCCTAATTTTCAAGTGATACGAGGGGCGGCTGAAAAGTTTCTTTATCTTCAAGTGTTATTATTGACTCGCGCTAAATTTAATTAATTTGCCAACAACCTCCTTAGTATATGTACAAAGTTTCATTTCATTAGCGTCATCACGCTTTTAGTAATTAATTCGTAAACATCATCATGTCTCAGTCATCCGCACAATGTACGAAATTGAAGTACACAGTTGTCACAAAATTCCTCAAAAAAAGGAACAACGAATAACGCTGACGGTAACATTTGATGAGATGTTTACAGTTTATGGGGAGTCTGGGCCTTCATTTGCCATCATGAAATATTGGATCCGATAGTTCAAGCATGGCAGGGAGTCGCTAAAAGATGGCCGCAAGTCAGGGCGGCCAGATTTCGCCATTAACGAATAAAATAATGAAAATTTAATTAATAGGCGCGGGGGGCGGTATCCGTGACGGCCGCGTTTACGTTAGCTCCGCTGTATTTTGCCTTTTAAAAATAAAAAACGCAAGTTATCGCCCAAACTGTGTGTCAGTGCATTCCCCGGGGTGTTGTGGTCGCGTCACGCATAGAAGCAACACTTGAAGTGCAGGGAAATTGCGACTGTGAGACATTAAGGCCGGGTAGCAGAGAAAATGGCGAAAATGAGGTTTTCATTTTTCATTTTTGAGGTACTAAACAGTAAAATTAAAGGCTAAGATTTTTATTGGGCATAGTTGAGGATATTTTCTAGGGCTATTAACGGATGGAAACTCGATTTGATGAAGTTGACTCGATAGAATAAATTCCCAAAGTTACCTCTATTCGTTTTCTATTTATGGTTTTATTTTTAAAATAAGCGATTTGAGATTCTAATGCCCGTTTTCACCATCGATCCCTTAAGCGTTTGCTAACTAAATATCACTTTGGTTAAACGATCGCCTAAACTGCCCACTAACCTAAGTTCGTTTTCACCATGCTATATTAAACCTAAGTAGGGACTCTTTTGTCAGGTGGCGTTTCTTCGTGCGCCTAGTGACGTTTGAAAAACCGGTACTTTCCGATAAAATATTTTATTGGGAATATTTTACGTATTTCACAGAAACAAATGAAATAAAAGTAAAACTAAGAAATAGTTGACCAAAACTGATGTCTTTTTGTATTTTTGAGTTATCATTAAAGACAAAAAAGATATTTGGGCTATTATGTAATCTGTGGTTTGGGTGCATAATGTAATTCCTTTGCCTTAAAAAAAGTAAATGTCAAGATGACTGCTGCACCACAATAAATAAATGAAAATAAAAATGTACATATTGATTTTGATAGATATTTTGTTGAGTTCTGTGTGTAGTTGCGATTTAACGATAAAAACGACAATGGAAAAAAGAAATGAAGCAAATTTTTCCCTCAAGGAAAAAGATAAATTGGTTATAATTTTACTTGCCCACAAGGATACTGTACGAGCACGTCAGCATCGACCGCGACCTACCTACGTGCTAGCAGGTGCTAGCCGACTGGCCCATGAACCCTCAACGTGCACCGTAGGCATTCTACACCGACGGCACATTGGACTGGACACATTGAATTGTGTAAATCTTGTATATAGTAATAGCATAACAGTAATAAACCAGATATCAACCGTCCGCGTTGTGTTTCATTTACCCCCACTGAGGCCAAGAAAGCCTTAGTGCAGCCCTCCTTCCTATCAAATCTTTATTATATTATCTAATTATAAGGTATTGTTAGGGCTCTAGGGACTACAAACGAAGCCAGAAATATAGCTTGGTTATGAGATAAGTTATGAGTGACCAATATCTAATACCGTATGTAATCCTGTATTATTATTATGTGGCCGCCAATGATATTATAGTTATTATAATATCATTGGTGGCCGCCTAAATAAACTTGAGTGAAAAAGTGTTTACACTGTCTCAATTGCATAAAAAGCTCCAAAAAATCATTTAATTCAGTTTCCATTCTGCCGAATAGGCGTGATTGACAATATAACTGTCACCTAACACTTAGGCGGCCGAAAATCGGGCCCCTGTTTTAAAGTGATCCCATAAGGCCTAAGGTGTCCCTTATGTGTTGGTGAAAACGAAATTCCTGTTAGGTATTACCTAATATTATTTAAAGGTCGCTTTAAAATTAGGGATTGATGGTGAAAACGGGCATAAATCTTTTACTAAACTAAAGTTCAGAAATAACTTGAGGGCTTTTAACGGATGAAATTTTTATATTGCGTCTTATTTAGTTACTATGTTAAAAAATGTGGAAAAAATCGTCCATGACGGCTTGGACAATCTCAATCAGTCGCGCGGTGGCGCTTACGGAGGACGGACGTGTGGCAGTTTTTTGGGCGTGACAGTTCGCGATTTGTCAATATTTTTGACAATGATGACTTTGATGAGTCACAGTATAATAATATCAGTGTTACTGGAGAAAGCTTTAATTCAATTCAATTTTGTCTACCTATTGAAATTTAAATCGTTCGCATCCTTTTAAACGAAGACTCTACTCATGACACATAGTACATTCTTCAAATATGAGACAAAACCAATGAGTTAAAATTACATTTTAATAGTACCTACATACAATCGTCTTACACTCTTTAGAAGAGCACACTGACACAAATAAATAATAAAAAATACTGTCTAAGGTCTGTAGCTAAAGGTCTAAGCTGTAAGATAGAAGAATCTTCTAGCCAAAAAGATGGCAGATGCAGCAGATGTCAACGGATTTAAAACTGGAGTTCATATGACTCCTTGTAGACTTGAGTCTCTAGAGCGTCCCTTCCTCCACCATGCGTAAGAATTTTCACAAAAATACTGTCTAAGGTCTGTAGCTAAAGGTCTACGCTGCAAGATGGAAGAATCTTCTAACCAAAAAGATGGCAGATGCAGCAGATGTCAACGGATTTAAAACTGGAGTTGATGTGACTCCTTGTTGACTTGAGTGTCTAGAGCGTCCCTTCCTCCACCATGCGTAAGAATGTTTCAAAAATACTGTCTAAGGTCTGTAGCTAAAGGTCTAAGCTGCAAGATAGAAGAATCTTCTAGCCAAAAAGATGGCAGATGCAGCAGATGTCAACGGATTTAAGACTGGACTGGCACCACCTTGCAATGTCATCCTCTCATTGTTATCTGTAATGTGATCTGATATCTGTGTGTGTTATTTCAATAATCTGACCTCTCAACTCAACTACACTACAAAAACACCTTTATTCGCAACTGTACTGACGAAACCTCGATATTATACCGTTCATTTAAGATGGCAAGCTTTTTGCTGCGGTAATGCACTCCAGGTAATCGTGTGTGATGCTTATTGCTCATAGTGATTTTCGATACAGAGCCCCGTACATACGTTATACATAAATTATGGAAAGAAAACACCCAGACCAATACAAACAAATATGTATGCAATTTTAGTATGATATTTTTATTTATTAATAAACAAAAAAACTGAACAAAATTGATGCGTGTACTGATTAATGTAATTAACCACATGCAAAGCTTTGTGAATTGCAACAACTATAATTTATTATCCAAGCTCTAAATAATCGCTACTACGAGTAACTGATCATAAAATGTTTTTCCAATCGCTCAAGCTCCCGAGGATCTACCGATAGGTCGGGTGACGTAATCTTGAAATTCTTTTAGCCGGCGCGGAACTTCCGGAAGGTCGGGTGACGCCACGCCTCTTTGAACCGTGTTTACTTTGGCAGTTATATTCTATGTTTATTCGATTCTAAAATATATTCCCAAAAATTTTGAAAGTTGTTTTAATTTGTATCACTTGGATATGATTTGTATTAGAAAGTGCTGTGAGTGTGACGCTTGAACGGAAGGAAGTCAACCTAACCTAACCAACTGCGTATTTCCAAACTGCGTATTTCTATACTGTGTAGCCGCGAGAGCTCTTTGGCGCGCTGTCTTCGGTGAAGTATTGCGCGCGCAGATTTTGACAGCGCGAAATACCTACTTTAGCAGAAATACCAAGCCTTAAATGGATTGACAGTGATCGGTGCAAACAATTATCATATGTGTTGTGGCGGGTACATTGAACTCACAGCTGATCGGTTCAACGACCGTCCGTGCCACTGTCTACATAGGTGTCAAATTTCGCCCGTTACATAAGTGACACGGTAGCGCGGTTGGGTAGCCGCGGGACTAGCGAACACTAATAGACGCAAGGACTGTGGGTTCAAACCTCAAAACTTAAATATTTTTTTGTTTCTTTTTTTTGTTTTTATTTTTTGTTTTGTTTTTATATCCCACTAGCTTTCCGCCCGCGGCTTCGCCCGCGTGGAATTTTGTCTGTCACAGAAAAACTTTATCGCGCGCGTCCCTGTTTCAAAAACCGGGATAAAAACTATCCTATGTTCTTTCCCGGGACTCAAACTATCTCTATGCCAAATTTCATCAAAATCGGTTGCGAGGTTTAAGCGGGAGAGCGTAACAGACAGACAGACAGACAGAGTTACTTTCGCATTTATAATATTAGTTGGGATTATTTAATACAACAAAATGTCACCAAAGGGGAAGAAAAGCAATAAGAACTGCAGTGGCTGCTTTAAGAAGATTGAGGACCGTAGGTTTCTGGTATGCAGTTTGTGCCGGGACTCCTACGATTTAGAATGCGCTGGAGTTTCCGAGCAGCGCTTCTACAACACGCTGACCGGGGACCACCGGGCCAGTTGGAAGTGCGTCTCATGTAAGAGTCGTCAGCCCAAGACGGACAATACAAACACGCCGGTCCGAGCTTCGCCCGAGTACATCACGCAGCGACGCGGCGCCTCTGAGCTCAGCCCCATGCAGCTGGACACCACCTTGCCGGAGCAGGGGCACGGCGACCAAAATGACACCGCGCTTAACATGACCGTCGAGGTGTCGGACATCCAGGCGCTCACTCTGGAGATCAGGCACTTCAGAGAGGTCTTCACTTCCGAGCTCCAGGCGTTGAGGGAGCAGATGGGCGCGCTCAAAGATGAGGTGTCGGCGCTGTCCGGCAGATTGGACCGCTGCGAGAGCCGCACGAGCGCACTGGACAAGCGGATGGACACCATCGAGGTCTGCCTCACGGGCGTCGGGCACGCGAACGCGGAGCGCCTGGACGAGGTCGAGAAGAGGCTGGAGGCGGTGGGGCGCGTGCAGACGGAGGCGGGCACCGGCGCCGGGTCGGGAGTCGTCGCGGCGCTGGAGCGGACCGTCGCCGAGCTGAAGCTGGAGCTCAACGACCGCGACCAGGACGCGCTCCTCGCGGACCTGGAGATCGGCGGCCTCCCGGACGAGAAGGGCGGAACGTCTTTCACGACGTCGCCGTGCTCGCCGGCCGCCTCGGGGTGACCCTGGAGGAGCGGGACGTCGTGTTCGCGGAGCGCGTGGGTGCGCCCCCGGCCGAGACCGGCGGGGCCCGCCCGCGCCGCGTGGTGGTGCGCCTGGCGCGCCGCCAGCTGCGCGACGACCTGCTGCGGGCCGCGCGCGTGCGTCGCGGCTCTACGGGCGAGGGCGGCGGCCGGGTGTACATCAACGAGCGCCTGACTCGCTTCAATCGCCAGCTGTTCTACCGGGTGCGCGAGGAGTGTCATCGGCTTCAGTGGAGATATTCTTGGACGAGACGGGGTCGCATATTTGCTCGTAAGGGTGATGGTGCGCAGGTGTACCAAATTCGCACTCTGGTCGACCTTGGCAGGGTTTTCGGTCTGCCAAACATATGACTAACAGTCGCGGGTCCCTGTAAATGCAAATTTAATACTGTTATAAGGTCTGCCCTATGTGTAATAATTAAACATCTCAATGTTATTCTGCTGAATGGATTGCTTACCTCTGTATTGTCAATGTTCCCTATTTCTTTAACGATATTAGTATTTTATCAGCTTGCTCCAAATTTGGTTTTAAATTGCATCAACAGACTGTTATATGACAGAAATAAGAATCAAATACATTGTGATTTATTTTTTTATTTTTTTATTTTATTACGTATACAAAACAGGACAATGTCCTAAGCAATACAATGACAATATGAAATAAAAAGCAAAACCAGACATTATCCCAAAGCATGTATACACAACATGGAATATTGCCAAGCAGTTGTTGTAAAAATCATGCAAATGAATCTAAGCCTAAAACTATTACAATTTTATTAAAAATATAGTTAAATTAATGTTACAGTCAGTTAACATTTTCTAAAAGGATGCCAATTGTTGACTTTTTGAATCGAGGTAAATTATCATTAAATATATCTATTTTATTGTGATTAGAATCTGTGATTTCGTTGTACAGGCGACACATTCTTACAATAGGATTGAAATAAGAAGTGTTGTTTTTGTAAATCTGAAGAGTGAAGGTGTTTGAGAATGGACAACGAGATCTGGGCTTAATATTCAAATTGATAGAGGAGAGAAGACTAGGGGAATCTGTGCGTGAGTTTATAATTTTAAAAAGCTGCACCATGTCGTGACACTTACGTCGAGTCTCGAGGGTCACGACGTTAAATTTCATCAGTCTATCGCTGTATTTTGGTAAGCTTCTACTAAGTCCAAGCCGATAACAAAGGATGCCCAAGAATCTCTTCTGGATACTTTCGATTAGGTTGGTGTGAACTGCATAGAATGGAGACCAAACTGATGAATTATATTCCAAGATAGTTCGTACAAGGGAAAAATAGAGGCAAAGCAAACTGCGAGGTCTTCTAAAGTCTTTCGTAGTTCTGCTTAATCCCTAATTCTTTAGAAATTTCCATCGATGTAAACAAACACTTGTGCACACAATTACACTATAATACTCACGTTTTCTTAATATCATACACATTATTTCACAAGCTCATGAAACCAACTTTATTCTCATGATGAAACAAATATGAAATCTAACATTGAAAACAAAATATTTTAACAAAATATTTGGACGGTGAAAATTTGTGCTCCATGTTAAAATGTCAAATCGACATTTGACGTGGAAATTTAGGTCCTATCTCTGGAAAATCTGTAAGTCATAGACAATATTCATAGATAATAATCTGTAAATTTTATCGATTTTATTTCAAGTATTCAATTATTTCAATTACCAATTACTTTGATAAAATTAATTTAAAATAAAATATAAATGAGGTTATATTCAACAATGTATTTTTTCTTCATTGAATGCAATAACACACTTTGCGAAGAAGTCTTTGAATTCAGCTTTATTATACAGACGAGTGTCACATAAAAAAGGCCTTTCGACCACTTTTCGACTGGTTTACGATTTTATTGTGCACTTTGTCTAGAGTCTAGACTCTAGACCCACAGTATAATTTAAATTATATTTCCTAAACAAATAAAAAAGGGAACATTAAATTTTCTTTGATTAAGAAGATCCTATTTTGACGATCACATTACTGATCACAACATCAATCAGAAGAGGGATTGATCTTAATAATTATACAAACGATCTTTACAAAATCTAATAATCGTCTGTTGCAGTCCGTAAATGACATTTACAGAATTGCGATTAACGAGAGATTTTGTCGCATCACTAGTAGATCAACTGACATAGCCTAAAAATTCGCCAATGTCAGTTGGCCATATTTGTTTACATTTAGGGAAATTTTTAAAGAACTAAGGTATAAAAAGCCAAGAAGTTTTGAGCATCTGGACACTATATCCTCATAATGAGCATGGAAACTAAGCTTTTCATCAAATATAACTCCAAGGTCACGAGCAACACTTTTTCTGTGAAGCACCTGTTCGTTTAGTTGGTAGTCAAACCTGATTTTATCCCTAGTACTCCCAAATGTTAGAACAAAACACTTTCCGACATTTAGATGCATTCGATTCTGAACGCACCAACTCTGGATCGAATCTAGGTCGGTCTGGAGGGTCCCACAATCCCTGACACTCTCAATAATTGAGAAAACTTTAAGGTCGTCTGCGTACAGTAGACAGGGGGATTGAATTTGGTCTACAAGGTCGTTTATAAAGGCAATAAAAAATAATGGGCCCAGATGTGAACCTTGCGGCACTCCGGAACTTACTGGTGTAGATGAAGACGTAAAACCCTTCAGAGCAACCAACTGACTTCTGTTATGCAAGTAAGATTCAACCCAACGCAACAAGTTACCATGAATGCCAAAAGATGCCAATTTTGCACATAACAATCTGTGATTTACTTTGTCGAATGCTTTAGAAAAATCTGTATATACGCTGTCAACCTGCGCTCTCTTGGCAAAAGCATTACAGAGGTAGTTTTTGTATTCGAGCAGATTAGATGCAGTGGATCTGCTTTTAACGAAACCATGCTGCTTAACAGAGAGAAAGGGATAGATGTGGTGATACAGGTGATCATAGACCAGCGACTCGAACAATTTACCAAAACAAGAAAGTATACTAATTGGACGATAATTTTCACAATTAGATCTGTCGCCAGATTTATGGATGGGAATGACGTGTGCCATCTTCCATTCAGAAGGAAAAACTCCCATTTGGATCGAAGCATTGAAAATGAGACAGAGTGGCACACTCAACTCCTTGTCGCATCTTTTGATTAGAAGTGGAGGTATTCCATCCGGACCGGCTCCCTTATTGGCATCAAGCCTCGCAATCCGTCTCTCAATGTCTTCGCGAGTAATCACAATATTTCTTAAAATATTGTTACTGCGAATCGAAGGCACATCAATGTCTGCAAGATTAGTATCTTCCTCATATACAGAGCTAAAGTAGTTACAGAAAAGCTCGCATATCTCACTCTGGTCACATGAGATTCGATTACCATAATAGACAGTTTGGGGGATGGTACCAGAGTTTTTCTTTTTATTATTTACAAAACGCCAGAAATTTTTGACATCGGTGTCCAGAGATGACTCGACTGAAGAAATGAAAAGCTTGTAATCCCTTACCATTAGATTCTTACAGCGTGCACGAAGCAAGGAAAACGAATCATAGTCACGTGGGTTTTTGAATTTTTTGAAGCACCGGAAGTATTTTAATTTTTCTTTTAGACAGTTCTTTAAGGCTGATGAGAACCATTTTGGATATTTATTAGATTCACACTTGACTAAAGGAGTGTGTTTGTTTATTATTCTTCTAAGTTCGGAGTAAAATACGTCAATCATATCATCAATATTTTGAGATCGTAAAATTTGCTCCCAATCGGTTGATTCCAGGTCAGTACAAACCGCGGAAAAGTCACATTTGCGGAAATTTGGCCGCTTTTGGCATTTATTACTTTTGAGTGTTTTGATGTTGAATTTATTTACGTCTATATCTGCCACTATAGGGGGATGATGCCTATCCTCCCGACTAAGCGGATCAGCTCGACAGAGCCGAACGCTGTCAGCACTAAACATTAAAAGGTCCAGAAATCTACCATTGCAATTAGGGACGTCGTTGAATTGATAGAGATTGCAAAAGGTGACCGTCTCACACAGAAGATCAGCCTTCCGACCATGAGGCTCAGACGGCGTCAAGTAATTATAGCCAGGTGGTTTGATCCATTGGACATCGGGAGTATTAAAATCTCCCAAGCACAGAAACTCCTCAGTGTCTCGAAACTGTAATATAACTTTATGGAGATTAGTGTAAAACTCATCAATGAGCTCCAGAGATAAGTCAGGCGGGAGATAGCATAGACAAATATTGATAGGCTTTGCCCCTACGGAATCAGAAAAAATTGTAATCCATAGATCCTCAACCCCACTCTCCCATAAAACCCGATGAGCAAAACGAAGACTCTTTTTGAGAGCAATAAGGACACCTCCACCCTCAGACTTCTGAACCATTGACTTGTACCTGTCTCGCCTCACAACACTATAACGAGAATCAAAAAGTTCTCCATCAAAAACACCAGCGTGATTATTGTTTAATGCCAGTATTTAGTGAGTACAAAGAACATAAATGTATTTACAT
Source organism: Ostrinia nubilalis (assembly GCF_963855985.1). Classification (NCBI taxonomy): domain Eukaryota; kingdom Metazoa; phylum Arthropoda; class Insecta; order Lepidoptera; family Crambidae; genus Ostrinia; species Ostrinia nubilalis. The sequence continues at coordinate 21,520,835 of NC_087119.1, read as the reverse complement.
TGATGTTGCAGACACCATTGCTACTATTTATTACTACAAATATGATTGTTTGCTTTATCGCTTGACTATTGGCCAGCTTTTACATAACCTACTTAATCAACAGGCCTTGGGTTAAAGAAAAATTTACTTGTGGGTCTATTTAATGCGGGGTCATTGAATACTCGACATGAGGAATTTATGATTGCGATAGAAGAACTTGCTCCTGACATTATGGCCATAAACGAAACGTGGCTTAGAGCGGGCGAGGATGATGTGGCTCCGAAACTGAGTGGCTATCGGCTGAAACACACCCCCAGACCAGCTCACATTCGAGGGGGACGCGGAGGTGGTATAGGATTTTATATACGGAGAGGTCTTAATGTAAGGCCGTGCCCTCACCCTGGCACTGATGTGTCTGTTGAGCAGATGTGGATATCCTTACGCCTTCGCAACCAGGTCGTGATAGTCGACACCGCCTACAGACCACCATGGCAGGATGTAAGCACATTTTTTGATGCAATTTCCGAATCCATTACATCTTTTCCTAAATGCGATGGGCTGGTGTTAGTGGGTGACTTTAATATAAATCTCCTGGACGGAAACAATTGCAAATTCAGGGAGTTTACACGCTTCATTCATACCCTAGGTCTTGAGCAAATAGGGTTGGAACCTACACATCACACCGACCACAGCAGTACACTGATAGACCTAATATGCACTGACATTCGGGCTCTTCAGGTGACAACGAGGCATTCTCCTGACCTAGGTGCCCATGCTATGTTGTTGGCAGAGCTCAAGGTAAGGAAGGATAAACCAAAACCATGCTGGGTGACATACAGACCGCTTAAAGACATACTCCACGAACAAATTAATGCTGACTTGAAAGCAATCAATTGGTGTAATTTTAGAAGAATTGATGGGGTGAACAATCTGGTTGCTGCCTTCACTGATTGTGTGGTAGGACTAATGGATCTCCATGCCCCCGTCAAAAAGCGTAAATTCAAGCACCCTCCCCACCCTTGGATAACTGACACTATTAAACAAATGATTCAGCTGAGAGATTCCTACCACAAAAAATACAAATTACACAAAACGTCTGTATCCAAGGACAGCTACATTGCAATGAGGCGAATAGTGCTAGAAGCAATCGAGCGGGAGAAAGAGACTTTCTTTAGCACTCATATAAGTGGCAACCTCAGTAACCCAAGAAAGCTATGGAAAAATCTCAAGAACTCTGTATTAACTAACAAAAAGGAGTCTGCTGATTTGCCACCATCTTTAAGTGATCCAAACTTAATAATCACGCACTTTCTAAATGTACCCGGTGAGAATAGAATATCAATATCACAACTAACATACTTTGAGCTACATAGACACAACCGTGGTGCCCCATTTGTTATACAAAAGGTCAGCGAAGACGTAATTTTGAAAACCATCAGATCACTGAAATCCAATGCTCAGGGAGATGATGGCATATCATTGGATATGCTGCTGTTGACCTTGCCTCACTCACTGGAGGCTATTACTTTGATGATCAACAAGTCAATCGAGGAGTGTATATTTCCTGAGAGCTGGAAGATAGCGCTCAAACCACTGCCAAAAACCAACCAACCAGCCACAGTGCAGGAACTTCGACCTATCAGCTTGCTCCCGTGCCTTTCGAAGGTGTTGGAAAGAATCGTGTGTGGTCAACTTACCAAATACCTTGAGGAACAAGACATTCTCCCGCACTATCAGTCTGGCTTCCGGAGAGGGCATGGAACTGCAACCGCACTAGCTGATGTGGTTGACAATCTCTTGGCTGCCCAGGACAGGGGCCAAGCATCCTTGATGTTGTTGCTCGACTTCTCGCGCGCCTTTGACACGATCAGCATACCTCTTCTTCTCTCGAAGATGAGTTATTATGGTCTTCATATCACTGCAGTAAAATGGTTCCACAGTTACCTCACACAAAGGCATCAGTATGTTCAGCTTAAGCAGAGGGATGGTACTACGTTAGAATCAGCACTGAAGCCGGTAACTCGCGGAGTCCCTCAGGGATCGATATTGGGCCCTATCTTATACATTTTATACAGTGCAGATATAACGGGGTTCATAAGACACTGCCATCATCACTTATATGCAGATGACTTGCAGTTGTACTTGCCATTTCCACCGTCGGACCATGCCGATGCAGTGACCAGGGTGAACAACGACTTGCGGAGCATCTCAGAGTGGTGCAGGAACAACTGCCTGATGATAAATCCCAAAAAATCAAAACTTATGCTTTTTGGAACTGCTAAAAATATAAAAAAACTAAGTAACATAGCCCTCGATGTTGTTATAAATGGAGAACCCATTGAGAGAGTGGTGGAAGCAAGGAACCTGGGCATAGTTTTTGACAGCCACCTTCGTTTCGAGAGCCATATCAGTGAGTGTGTTAGGAGCTGCTTTTATCGGCTGAAAGTGCTGTACAGGCTTAGACCATATATTAGTGAGAAACTCAGAATATTACTGTGTGAATCTCTTGTACTGTCCAAATTGAACTACTGTGATACAGTGTATGGCCCATGTCTACTGGCCAGGTCAGCAAAACTTCTTCAAAGAGTTCAGAATGCATGTGCGCGTTTCTGTTTTACTGTGCCACCTCGCACACATATTACCCCCTTTTTAAACGCTGCTGGCCTTATGAAAATGGAGGCGCGCAGGAAGTTACATCTGGCCACTATGTTGTTCGGCATTATATTGACAGCAAAGCCTAAGTATTTTATTTATTTATTTTTATTTAAAACTTATATGCACATAGAACGGTGTACATAAGGCGGACTTAATGCCTTTGGGAATTTTCTGCCAGTCAACCTTAGGGCCAAACTGAGAATAAAGTAGGCGGTATAGAATTAATACGAATTTAGAAACAAAAATAATTACATAAATAACATATGAATACATACATAGACACATACATATATAATAATAGGATGGATGACAAAGGGAGAGAAAAAAAAAAAAAGAGAAGGAAAAAAAAAGGGGAAAAAAGGAGGTTGAACAGAAATCATGAAGATGAAACACAAAGTATCTGTACAATAAGTTGGAGTGGGCTGATGATCATAGAAAATATTCGAAACGAGCATGCACCCACATTTTCTCCACACCTAGGCATCGAACAGTCGCATTCCGTGGCTCCTTCAGGTTCGCTGCGACGCGTTGCTGGAACGATCTCCCCCCGCCGATTCGCGCCCTGAAAGTGAAAACCACATTTAAAACACACGTCAAAAAACATTTTTTGGATCTTCAGAGAATCTAAATCTGGAAGTTTACCTACCAACAGTGAATGCACGTAACACGTACGCGGGTTGGCTGATCTCGTCCCGGCATAGGTGCCTGGCGACCCATCTTGCTTTGGTGTGTTGGTGCTATAGTGGTTGCTTCCTCATAATAATCATCATTGCACCTGGAGGACTAAAGCACAATGCATCATTTCATCTTACACATGCCATTTACGCACGGACTAGAGGGAGGCTAAATGTGAAATGTGGAGTGGAGAGAGAAAGAGAAATGAGCGTGGCTTACCATCAAAGTCGCTGATCTTTCGAACTGCCAAAGCGGCATCTTGTCGCAGCGAAATCACAACCACAAAACCCACACCCATAGTATCCTCATGACAAGTACGTCCCTCCTCTGTTTGATTGTTGCTTGTTGGTATTTACAGTGATTACGTGGCACAAAACAAAAACGTGATTGAGGGAAGTTATGGCTGACGACGGTCAAAGAAATATTGCAATTTGTTTATTTAAAATGACGGTGCTCTAAAAATCACCATCTTATGACTTTTTTTTTTTTTTTTCCTTTCCTTTCTTTTTCTTTGACGGCCATGGACTTTGCAACGCAAGGGTGGTGTCGTGTCGTGATCGGATCCGTTCACGGTACTTATGGTCATGGCCACACTTATATATCGTGGATTGCAAAATTATTGTTGTCTTTATTGTTATTATCGTATATTTTTATCTCAGCTTTAGTGCTGGTAAGATTAATTGTTATTATTTTTTTAATTTTGTGTTGTTTTATATTATTATGTTCATTAATATTGACTGCCTGTATGCCCCCTTTGCTGCCCTCCTATTTGCGTGTTCCCGCCGACGGACAGGCACTTTACGGAGTGCTTCTCCTTCGGCGGTTGGGCGCAGCAACGTCAAGGGACCCGCTGAAAATCAGTGTCGAGGCATTCCCACGGCGTGCCCCGATTAATGCTGAGCGGGCCCCTATTTGACAGCAGGGCACAATGTTTTTCTTTTTGTAATTTGTGTAAATTTTAATGTGATGTCGCCCTTTTTGTCAAATAAAACATTTTATTATTATTATTATTTGTAAATATTATATTTTATCTCAGCATTAATGCTGGTAAGAGTTAGACCAGATACGGGCCAAGCCAAGTATCTGATCCATAGATTTATGAAATACCACCTGTTACATTAATAGTTGGTTCATCCTGTAGGAACCGCCTCACTATACGGCAGGTGTTCAGTATTGCCGCTTTCTGCATCGTGATATAACAATTTTCGTGGAGATCTATAACTTTAAGGCTATTTAGCAGATGATTAGGTATGACTCCAGTGCTGGAGAGCACCAGTGGCACAATGTACACTTTGTTAAGCTTCCAAATTCTGATTATCTCTTCTTTTAATTCTGAATATTTATGTATTTTTTCCGAAATAGTATTTTTGATGTTATGGGTGTTAGGTACTGCTACATCTATTAGAAATGCAATCTTATTAACTTTGTCTACCAAGGTGATGTCGGGTCTATTGCAATGAATGGTGCGGTCTGTCAAGATGGCTCGGTCAAAGTACATTCTGTAACTGGGACTCTCCAGCACAGACTTCGGTTCATATTGGTAATATGGTTTAGATTTTTCGGAAATCAGTTTATGTTTAATAGCTAATTTCTGGTGAACATAGTGAGCGATTTGGTTATGCCGGTGTGTGTAATCATTTTGGGTTAGTAATGGGCATGCATTTATGTGTTGAATGGTTTCCGGGTATCTATGGCATTTTCGACAGCGGTCATCCTGTGAATTGGGGTCTTTTATTATGTGCTTCCTGTAATTTTTGGTATTTATAACCTGATCTTGAATGCTTATTAAAAAACCTTCAGTCTCAGGGAACAAATAACCAATTTTAAGCCATTTGTTAGAAGCCTCAGTGTCTATATGAGGTTGCTCTAGATCGTGTATGTGTCTGCCATGTAATTGTTTTCTTCGCCATGTCTCTATTTTTTCCTGCTCTGCTTGCTGTGATGTCTGAAAGATCTTATCTGTATCCAAGAGGTTAAGTGGGGTAAAGTTTTCGTCTGATTCTATAACTGCCTTGTGAATGGGACTATTTGATTTTGTATAAAAGAATTCTCTAAGACTGTTTATTTGACTTTGCCACAGTATTTTTAGATCTACTAATCCTCTTCCACCTTTGTATCTTTTAATTGACATTCGTTCTATCGCTGATTTTGGGTGCAAATATTTGTTTTTAGTTAATGTTGTTCTAGTTTTGATTTGTAAGTTTGTTATATCTGTAACTGTCCATTTGATAACTCCGAACGAGTAAGTTAAGATCGGTATCGCGTATGTATTTAGTGCTTTGAAAAGATTTTTGGAATTAAGTTGCTTCCTACATATTAGTTCAACTCGACGTATGTATTCACCAGTAAGATCTTTTTTTATTTGTGTATGGTTAATATATCTATTTTGTTTAATCCCTAAGTACTTATAGGTATCCTCCGTAGTCATTGCTGTTATATTTAAGTCTTCCTGTATATTATAGTCTCCCGCTATTATTTTACCTTTTTGAATGTGTAACGTTTTGCATTTTTCTACCCCAAACGTCATATGTATATCATCACTAAAATTAGCTGTCAATTCTACTAGGTGTCTCATGTCTTCATTTGAATTTGAAAATAGTTTTATATCATCGACGTACATTAAGTGTGTTATTTATTATTATTATTATTAATCTTGCTTTAGAGATCAGCGAATTAAGCTGTGACAGATAGCTGAAGCCATAGGCATTAGCAAGGAACGTATTGGCGATATTTTTCATACTAATTTGCACATGAAATAGGGGTGCGCGCGATGGGTGCCAAAAATGCTGACGCCGCTCGACAACCAGCTTCGAGTCACAACTTCGCAGGAGTTTTAGGACATCTTTGGCCATAATCCTAACAATTATTTTTCTCACATTATCACTATTGATAAGTAATAGATTCGGCAGTACGATGTAGAGTCAAAATAAGAGTCAATGCAATGGATTTAAAAGGGAAAACGTCGCCGCGGAAATTCAAAGTGGAGCGATCGACACCCAAGCTCATAGCCACTATTTTTGGGATTGTGGAGGAATTTTATTCATTGACTACCTATTTAAAAAAAACTACAATAAACGGAGATTATTATACTGTAATGTTGATAAGAGTGCGTCAAGTGGTTGTTGAAATATTGAGAGGCAAACTGGCGAATGGAAATCTGTTATTGCAAGACAATTCGCCCGCGCACATGGCGCATGTTGCATGGCTTGCCTCGGGTAAAATTGGATTTCAAGAAATTAATCACCCACCACACAGTTTAGTCCGAATCCTTAGCTATTTTGTCTAATTCTCAAATTGGAAAAAAGACCTTCAGGAACGAAGATTTTTGAGTGACAAAGAAATGAAGGCGGCGTTAAAGGCTCATTTCGAAGGCAAAGATTGCGAATTTTTTTTCAGTGGGTTAAAAGCTCTTTTACACAAATGTAAGAAGTCCGTTGTAGTAGAGGGAGATTAAATAGGAAAATATATTTTTTATACTTTTCTATCGGCATTTTTAATACCCTAGGCTCAAAACTTTTCAGCCGCCCCTCGTATGGTAACACACATATTACAATGAGGAATTTTGTTTTCAAAGGGGTCACTTAAAAATTAGGGATTGACGGTGAAAACGGGCATAAGCGTAGTAGTAGGGACACCTACTATCGGGATGAATTCGCGTTTGATCCTATCCTACTAATCCTACTAATATTATAAATGCGAAAGTTTGGATGTCTGGATGTTTGTTACTCTTTCACGCAAAAACTACTGAACGGATTTTGACGAAACTACAGTATTAATGTTTATAACCCATAATAACATATAGGCTATAATGTAATTTATTTGACAAACCAAATTTCACGCGGGTGAAGCCGCGGGCAAAAGCTAGTAGATTCATATTCAATTAATCATAACGCCTAGACTAGTTTCAAATTAGTTTGAGATGCGACTCTTAACGCTAAAAAAATAAATAACTAGTTGACTTAAAGCTAATGTATTAACATCGGTTTTTAGGTAAAGACTAAAAAGTAAAAAATAACATTAAAATAAAAGCTTGTCGCGAGATTAACTTGTATAAAAAATTAATTAATTAATTACCTAACTTGATCTTGCTAAAAGTCTGATCTGAGAAAAACATCAAAATAACCATAAAATAAACAATCTATTAAGAGAACTGTCTCAATCTCGCGACAAGCTTTTAGTTATAATATAAATTGAGTAAAGTAATAAGTTGATGGGTTTGAAAGAATTTATACTTTATTTTTTTTAGTTTTTTTAGACTTAAGAGCATTACAAGCTTGTTTTTGTGAAATAGTTTTTACTTAAATACCTATTTATAAAATACTGATGTTTACTAAAAGCTTTTTGTTTACAATCGTGAAATACAGCTTATTAACTTTAGAGATGCTTTACAGACCCTAAAAGGTATCGGTTACGTAAGGTATCAGCTGCTAATTGTAATCGTCAACGATGACAGTTTAAACTTTAAAGTAAAGGTACAGTGTTTAACTGTTTATGTGCAAGAGGTTTAAATAAATAAATAAGTTTTAATAAATAAATAAATAACACTCAGGATTACGATGTTTGGAGGGCACGCAGTTCATTGACACGAGCGAGCCCTTCGCTTTTCCTCCTTTTGAGATTCCGCGAAATTGTCCTTGTTTGTTACCTTAGGAGCTGAGAATTTTGTCCCACTTAACATTGCCAGTGAAAAAGATAAACGTACCATACGTATGTCAATTTTATCGACAAAACTGCCCCCATAATGTGAGCCCACCCAGGGGGGGTGGGCTTAATTTTTTATGTGACTCTACATAAAAACTGTTTGTATTTCTTATGTGCCCGTCTTACAGATAAATAAAAAATTGCATTTGTAAGCCAATAATATGTGACATTAAAAAAATACAAATATGAAAAATAATGACCAAAAAACTTAAAAAAAAATACATATGAATTTTAGTTTTTGTCAAAAAATTCAGTTTTGACGGGCACGTTTTTGGGGGCATTTTTGTCGATAAAATTGACATAATAACATCGCCTTAAATTATCGCTAGCCCTATCCTAAACACACTGTATAATTGGTAGATTTCTATTTCACTAAGCTTAATCAAGTAATATTTATTTATAACACTGAACTTAATCTAGTAATATAAGTATATCACTAAACTTGTACCGTTTCATAACTACACTCGCGAGCAAAAGTATGGAATCACTTACATGAAGTTGTTTCCACGCGATCTTGTGTACTAACGAATTTGTTAGTAACAAAAAAAAGTGGCACCATTTTAAAGATTTAACTTTTAGCTTTAAATTCATTGAAATCACACCAGTATTTAAAAAGATATCCCGGTTGAAGTGAGGAAGTAAGGAAAAAGACATGTATCAACTGTTTGGTACGTCGCGAGTTGCGGCATATTTACCCCCCATAAAAGCACGTGTTTTCAGATTTTTGCTTTCACACGTTGATTCATACACATCTCCGCTTCTTTTGACACTTTACCTGGGATTCTACACCTACGGAAGCAGCACAAATCGTTGCACTATTGCAAGAAGGGCTCAGCCAGCGGGCTGTCGCACGTCAGCTCCACATAAGCCAGTCCTGGGTTTCGAAAGTTTTAAGACGCTTTCGGGAGACTGGTGGCTTTATCCCGAGACCAAGTTCTGAACAGCGCAGGTGCACATCGCAGAGGGATGACCGTTTTTTCATGTCAACCTTAATGTTAAGTATAAGGATGAAATCTCACAAACTTGATAAATCAAATGAAAGGAAAACCATGACATCTTAAATTATTGTAATTATTTACAGAAAATTGTATAGTATGGTGGTAAATTTTAGAAAAATTTTCGAAAACCTTTGAATGCAGTTCTCTTTCTTTTCAAAAATAAAGGAATGTTTTCTTTGAGTAAAATTTTCTATCTACAGTATTAAAGGTAGTTTCCCTCCAGGTGGCATTACAAAATTCCACCCTGTATAACTCAAAGGTGACTGACTGACTGACATAGTGATCTATCAACGCACAGCCCAAACCACTGGACGGATCGGGCTAGGCATGCTGGTAGATGTTATGACGTAGGCAGACATCCGCTAAGAAAGGATTTTACGAAACTCGGGGTGGAGGGGTATAACGGGATCCACGCGTACGAAGTAGCGGGCGGCCGCTAGTGTATTCTATATGTATATTAAAAGAAAGTCGTGTTAGTTACACCACTTATAACTCAAGAACGGCTGAACCGATTTAGCTGAAAATTGTCAGGGAGGTAGTTTAGAGCCAGGAGAAGGACATAGGATACTTTTTATCCCGTTCGAAATTAAAAAAAAAAGTCTGCTTATTTATTGCCATTAAGGCGGAACAAAGTTCGCCGGGTCAGCTAGTTGTGTATAAAGTTTTAATTATCATAGATGTCATTGACTATCCGTACTGGAGAACTTCGTAACGCAAGAATACGCCTATAATGCTATTGTAGGATTCTACTAATGGTGAAAGTATTTTTCAATACGGTCTAAAAATTTCGGAGCCTATTCAATACAAACAAAGAAACTATAAAATCTCTCCTCTTTGTAATATTATTGTAGATGTAAGTTTTAAAGTTTCAAAGTATTTTCCTATAGAGCTATTGAATTTGTTTGACCAAAGTTAATTCAACGAGCGAGCAAATGGAATAGTCTATTGCGCGTTAATAGTTATTTTATATTTTTCTTTTCACAGACCGCTGTTTGCATTTAAACCTTCTGGTCGCTCAGCTCTAAATGGCTCTGCTTTGTCGAAGGTTAATTAACCACAACATTAGCATTGAATTTTAACGCCACCAGTAGGCCTAAGATGCGCGCCGCGATAAGCGGTTATCACGGCATTTTATCGATTTTGCCTATACATTTTGACGTCGATAAAAGTTATCACGGCGCGCATCTTAGGCCTACAGGCTTATGTTTAAAGCGCTATTTTTAATAACTAGTTACAGTCTTTGTAGTGTTTTTAATTAATAATTAATTTAATCCAGTCCCATGAACATGTTATACTACAAAGATTATTATGCTTCATACAAGCAATTCAACAAGCCTCGTGTACAGCTTTTTACTGACAAGAATAAATATATTGAAACATGTTTTACATTGTTTTAATATTGTATCATACACCCTTATTTGTCCTGTGGTTGTACTTGCACTCCTTTTAGTGGCATATTACCTCGTGACACAGATTATGATGAGAGGGGGACGGGGGTGTCTCCCCCTCCTGTCTGCTTTCCGAGCTTTCCCTTTGACGCGTGTCGGGGAGTGTTTCTTGCCAATTTAACGGATTTGAAATAACTTTTTAGTGTTGGTAAACTTAATGATTTATGTATGTTGTCGGCCGTTTGGTGTAGTGGTTCAGAACGGACTACTATGCCGAGAGGTCCCGGGTTCGATTCCCGGCCGGGCAGAAATTGAAATGATGAATTTCTGTGTCGGGTCTGGTACTATGTATGGTATATTACAAAAAAATATATTTAAGTATGTTATATCCGTTGTCTAGTACCCATAGTACAAGCTTTGCATAGTTTGGGACTAGAGGCGCAGTGTAAAAATGTCCAACGATATTTATTATTATGTTGAATTTTGATTGGAAAAGTCGACGGTTTCAGAACTTGAAAACATACCTATAAGTAGGTTAACTTAATGAAATATCGATAAAAATCCAATTCAAAAAATACTACCTTACACCAGATAACTGGCGGTCGTTAATTCTAGTCACCAAATAGCTATATCACAGTATAAACGATAAATAAAAATAAAATTGGATTTTAGACTACCACTTAGTAGGCGCCCTACCCCTACAATCGTCGCCAGTGAATCTCACAACTTGTATCAGTTGTGTCACTTTTATAGACTCGACTGGTATTGACACCGATATACATTACACATACACACTCAATTTACCGATATACACATACATACTTCATCTACATATTTTGTAATAGCTATTCGAAAATAAATAACTGTGATCACGGATCTTTCGCTTGGAACATTTTAATTTCATATGTGTTCATCATAATTTATATTTTTTATGTGGACGTTTTTTTATTTGTAACCGTGCGACTCGGTCCAGATGTCCAATAATAATCTGTTGCATCGAGTGGGGGGTAATCTCCCTGTCTGCACCTCCTGTCCTCCCCTTTCTCCTTTGCAATGGCTTAAAAAGTATTGATGTCGTAATTAAAAACGTATCAGTTTCAATATTATTTTGTGATAAATGTTGAAGCACTGAGAACTTTCTGAAACCTGAGAAATAAGCCCTTATAATTTGATACGAATTTGGGAACAAAGAAAGTTTTCGTAATAGACATATCTTTTTGTTTTCTAATTAAACTGACCGAAATCAGGTTAAAGATATTATAATGATTATTTGCTTTGTTATTGGAGAATATTTCGAAACATAATTTTGTAATGAATAAATAATTAATTCTTAATAGGAGTTTTAAGACATATTTTGTTAAGTTAAATTATTACAATCCTTCATGAATAACGACGTTAGATTCGACGCTTATCATAAAAACAATTCTAATATCGCCTACTTAGCATATTGCACGCATTTAATGAATGCTACTGACAACGCCACTCCTGTAGCGGAATTTTGGGCTGACACTGTATAGGTTTGTTGTCGACATTAGCTGAGTCCTTTATCGAAATACTATTTTCTCCCTCTGCCCTTCGTAGTCTGCTCATAAATTGTATGAAAAACACAACGGCGCGGCTGCATATCTATTCCAATTACGATACTTGACGCTGATAAATCCTTTTATCATTCATAGGGCTCCAAAAACGTATCGATATTTTTATTCACGATACCTATCGATATCGGTTATGTCATTCGTCGTCGTTTCAGCCCATCAAGTATTGATAATTAAACGCTCAAAGGTACAGAGGCTCTTTCACCACATAATTATGTTCCATCTGTAAGATTACAGAGGCGCCTTGAGAAATTGAGCAACTTTCATCTTAGGTGAATATAATACTTTGATGTTTTGCCAATTTGTTTGTACGCTTTCAAAATATAACGTAAAGGGTAGATTGAGTATTTTTGACAATGGATTGATTTCAGAAAAAAACTAAGGTACGTTGAACAATAAACGCGCATGCTTGCTTTTAATTAAACGTTTATTATTCCATACTACTGTGCATTTTAACCAGGAACCGAATTTAACTCCAACCATCCTATTTCAGTTCAGTCTGAATCATAGCCCTAACAGTCAGACAGCAGTGCAACTCAATTAGCCCCATCAAAATCAACTTTTAAATGGAATAAAAACACTGAAAGCGTGCGCCGCTGTTCAGTTCTTATTTGGTGGCCTTCCGATAGATGAAAATCCTGGAATTCCGGTATGTGCTTTGTTTAGTTTTACTGGAAAAATACTTCCAATAAAAATGATTATTATGGTGTTCATTTCATAGAACTGATTTACATTACGTTTTGGGGTATGGTTATACTTTTATTGGCATGAACTTAAATACTACTTATATCATTACCCTTACCACTGTAGGTGTTAGGCTTCTTGTACACGCTAAGAAATTTCACCGTGTCTGCCGCAGACAAGACTTTCGTCGGACCTACTAGGTAGGTTCTCGTAGCTACGAGAATGAAGAATGTTCACTAATTTTGTTTTTTAGCTTTCTGTATTCTCTGTTAAAAATAAAAAATACACGTGAAAGAATTATTTCGATACGTTAATTAGTTTCCAAGATATTGAATTTTAAAAGTGCGGGCGGCGGCCGGCCCGCCAGCGCCATTTTATGCGCGTGACGTCATATTACAACGACTGGCTCATATTTGTATGGGTGGAATCTTGCAAACTGAATTAAGACCCACTTCCAGGCAACCGATTAAGCTGAAATTTCGCAAACACATGTGATTTGGATGACCATGCAATATTATGATGACATGGAGCTGATCTGATGATGGAGCTGGAAGGTGGCCATAGGAACTCTATAATAAAACGACTTAAATGCATCGAGTTTGGGCTCGTTCGTTTTGTATTGATGAGTATTTTAATTCTATATAGTAATCGGGGTCTAATGATGGAGCTGGAAGGTAATTCGCAATAAAACGACACAATCGCATCAAGTTTGGGTTTGGTTCAATTTTAATTTCTGTGATGGGTCTGGGTGTTAATATGTATAATAAGTTTGTATTTACAAAAAAAAAAAAATTTAAGTATGTTTATATCCGTTTTCTAGTGAGCGGACGCTGTGAATGTACGTCACACGGGGTCACGTGACCGTCGGCGGGACTCAATATTTAAGCGAACTTTGAATGCCTATAAAATCATAACTACTGGGTATTTTTGAATGAAATAAAAACTAATGTATTTGTAAATGTAAAAGCTTAACTGTAACATAGGTTTCAAGTGATTTTGCATACCTAGTAACATTCTCAATTCGTCACACAGTCCGCGTCTGCTACGAGTCGTATCTGGAGTAGGAGATTATTTCGTGGTCAGCGCCGGAGCAATGTACCAAATGTACACGGTTCGTGTGTAGAAATGACACGAATTCTTGCGAAGGCCCGGCGATTTTTCTTAACATATTCGGTACTGATTCTATGGAATTAGACCATTATTTTTTATCCATCATCATTGTCCAAGGATGTTTATTTATTTAGTCGTTAAGATGAAGATACGTACGAATGAAACCTAAATAATTTCTGCAGATGTGTGTGTTTATTTGGATTTAGGAAATTCATCTGCGAGTTTTTTCGGATTTAATTTTATCTGCGCGTAGTAAAAAGAAATATCGCCTCGTATCGTATTTCTTGCCCGCAATTACCTCCTAGTTTGCTTTGCCGCTGTGCACTCTTGTTTATTGGTTTATTTATGCAACAAGAGATTTTATATTTTTAGAGCACTCACTCGTGTTCAATAACGTAGAAGGTAATGTAACGGTTTCTAAAGTTGTAATTGAATGTTACTTTTAAAGTAAAGCAACGACATAATACATATAAATTACACTACCACTTTGCTTCATTTTGATTCATACGAGTTACCTATATTTTTAACATTTTTAGATAATACTTTACAGTGGCACAAGATGAATAGAAACTAATAAAATCGCCCACTAAGGTGCTCTTCGAATGTTTTAGCATAATATTTTTGAACTTTCGCCGAATGTCGTTGAAAATATCAATAGTCAACTCTTTAATTCAAAGCAAATAATACTGTAGGTATAGAGTGGGGTAGCAAGAGTATAGTGTGTATGTCAGAAAATTCATTAACTAATGAATCGTTATAATATGGTATCATTATTTGACGTTAAAGAGTACCGTATTTGACAAATATCTAAACGGGATATTAATTTTGAAGTAATTTGGTCGGTTCCCGGAACTAATACAATGGTAATTTCGGGCACTAATAAACAAAGTCTGATGTAATGGCACCCCTTTTACCACTGCGGGGTTACTCCGAAAAACGTTATCCCAAGTTTCGAATGTTGCCATCCCTGTCACGCAAAGCGTGATGCCAGCATGAGCAAAGGTGACAAATAGACCGGATACTACATAAACAGCTTTCAGAGTAGCCCTTCTGTGACGGATAAGTACGACCAAATGCAACGCAGAGATATGCAATCAACTAAGTGCTTTACGATACATTCAAAAGGACAGGCATTGTGGCTGGCGGATTGTCAATGAGGATAATTAAATATTGATCCCTTCTTCTCGCTCAAAACCGTATGAGGGATTGACAAAATATATGTGTTTTGATATTCTAGTATTCGAATTTCCCGGTGTTTTCATTGAAAGTTTTCTAAATTGACTTCTATAATAATAGTGGCAATTGACATTGACAACGACCATTTAATTGGGAATCGAACCTCCAGTTCATTAAACCACCGAGACACGTGGCATTGAAGTAATAATGCCATTGATTTTATCCATTCGAGTATCTTCATAGAACCACTACTGGTTCTATGAAGATACTCGTACTATATTGAAACCAAGAAACTGCAATGTTTGAAGTGTAGCTAACAATAAAATAAAATATCCTTGGACATTTTACACTGCGCCGCTAGTCCCAAACTAAGCAAATCTTTGTCCCCACTCAGCCAATATATCTCCGCAAACTCGTAGAAAACTTGAAGGCTTTATTCTCTGTGTGGTGCAGTTTTGCCACTCAACTATTATTAGACCAGACCATTGAGCACATTATTTAATATTGTGTACCTATACCCCCGCATCCTTGAGTGGTATGTCATATGAAAACTTCTTTAATGCATTTTGCGTCGTGGAAAGAATTTAATATTGCCTCAAGATGCTTCTTACCCAAGTCTGCACTTGATAACTGAATGTATCTTACAATTTCCATGCACTGTATGTTGTTTAGTGGTGCATAATGTATCCATTAGTACGGGAAATATTGTTTACGGTGCTGTAAGTAGTAGCAAAAGTTCTGTTAAGGTTCGGTCAATGCATTTAAGTCAGAGCCCCGATTACGGTAACTTTTAACGTTTCCAATCCAGACGCGCTTCTGATTCTGCGATACGATTGGTCAAAACAGCTGACGTACGCTGATGAACGACCAATCGTATCGCAGAATCGAGAAGCGTGTCTGGATTGGAGACGTTAAAAGTTACCGTAATCGGGGCTCTGGTCGCCATCGCTGCACGCCGGCTGATCGCGTTCGCGTGTGATCGCGTTGGTTTGGCCGAACCTTTAGCCGGTCAGGGAATCAAACAGAATGTTTCGATAGCACATGACTGACATGACCGAAAGCAAAATCCGGCTGATAACTAGCTCTACTCGTATTTTGGCTTTGATTTTTGATTTGACTCGATTTCGAAAAAACCCTTATACATTTCAAGTCGGCCGTTTGGTGTAGTGGTTCAGAGCGGACTACTATGCCGAGAGGTCCCGGGTTCGATTCCCGGCCGGGCAGAAATTGAAATGATGAATTTTAATTTCTGTGACGGGTCTGGGTGTTACTATGTATAATATGTATGTATTTAAAAAAAAAGTATATAAGTAGTATATCCGTTAAGCTAGCACTATAACACAAGCATTAAGTTGCTTACTTTGGGGCTAGCAAGCGCTGTGTGAAATTGTCCAAAGATTTATTATTATTATTTGTACGCTTTGGAGCTCACGGGTCAAAAGTCGGGCCACTTTTGACCCGTGAGCTCTAAAGCTTACAAGGCTCCAAACGTCCATTATCCATTTGTGTAATTTCCTCTCCCGTATCTAGTGTGTAAATTTGATTTAATACGTCATACATTGTAAACCGCTACGTTTGTACGGCGGAACCCTCGGTGTGCGAGTCCGACTCGCATAGGCATACCATATAGTTAATTTTGCAACAAATGTTGTCAATCTTTTTGTAACTAATTAAATTATTTCCATAACACAAACTTATTATATAAACCTGCAAACTTACTACCTATGTCAATAATAACCTGCTTTGTTTACGGTTAATGGTGCCCTTCCTCTGCAGTGATCGCCATAAGCGTGACCACGGCACGTTCCCTAACACCTACCCGTGTACCTATGCATTAAGGCAGGGTTTCTCAAAGGAGTCTCATTAGATTAACGTAATGGTGGCAGAATTAAAATTATTGTCCAAAATTACTCCTTAAATTGACTCCATTTGCAACACGCAAGTAGGACACCATCAGCAACAGCATCAATATTGAAAAGACATTTCTTTGGCACTTTATTTGGTACCTTTTATTGAAACTAAAACCTTATTTTCTTCAATAGTATTTTTTTTGGGTTTTAATTTTTTTTTTCTTCTTTATGGCTCTCGCGGATTGCGTTTAGCCACGACAGGGTTCTTGATGTGGTTACTTAGCTAGTTAAGGGGTTCGCTGTCAAACCTTAACAGGGGTTCGTGGAGCCGAAAGATTGAGAATCCCTGCATTAAGGTACACCGCTGTTACGAAGGCGAAGGTCGAGCCATCACAGTCTACAGACTGTCAATATTCGGCAGCAAATAATTGCAGCACGTGTAACGATTTTATCGATTTGTAATTAAAGCAACTGAAAGACTCGTTTCGTCATTGAGCCTTTTTGCAGCGATACAGGATCGATGTACACGCGATACAGTATTGATGTTAACGCGATACAGACGGTAGACACGTTAGATTTAACAAATTCTTCTATCAGGCTCAGTTTTTCCAATGTGGCGGTTTTATGGCAAAGTGTACTCTACTTTAACCTTCAAAGCAAACGCTAGCGAAAACATCGGACCTCTAAAAGCTTCGAACTAAATTAAGTACTATTTGCAGATATCGTGGGATCGTGACAATGCATCGCCAAAATGCATTTAGGGTCACATTTTTTCCGCACACTTCATATCGAAACGAAAATCGGGGTTTAGTTTGTTTATTCACTACCTTGATGTATATGTTACACTATAGTCTTTTTCACGTATAGCCTGACCAGGAACATAAAAACCCTCGCCATGTTGCGGAAAACTAATGGTACTAATTTCTTTTAATGGCAACAGTAACTGAAAACTTCATTGACATGTCACCTTGCATGTCAGTCTATTGTTGTCAAAGTGTAAACAAACTTTATTTTAAATGTGTGCAATTGATTTTGTGAATTAAATTGCTAAAATATTTTTATAGTCGTGAAAGAAAAGTGGTTCACAATGTGTTAATGTATTTGTCGAAGATAAATTCTAAGGGTTCGGACAATATTTTCATTGAATAATGTTTCCGACAAAGGTTGTCAAATTGACTGACATGTTTATCGTATAGTACAGTCCACTATGAAAATTAGCTGTAGTCTGTTTCAACTACCTATTTTAAAGTTTTTTGTCACTTTCTAAGTTTTGAATTTTATGGATTTGTTAAAGAAGTACCGAGTTTGAAGCGTTAATGAGCAGACATTGCAGTTGAATATTCAAGTTCTGAATTTGATTATTGATGAATAATAAAATAAATCCTACTAGCTAGATTGATAGTTTCATTTAATTTATTTAAACCAGGTTATCTTTAATAATATTTTTTCGTTAATTTATGAAAATATCAGATTAGCCCGTAATCCTGAATCCTGATACATTTTAGCCTATTAATTTAACACATGTACGACTGTACTCAGTGTTGCACTATCAAATCCAATTGACGCGCCTCTATGCCAGGGTTTTTATGTTCCTGGTCAGGCTATAAGATGATTCGTATGACGTTTCGAGTTTGAAAGATAAAGAGATGTCACATTACTAAACCATAGCGATTTATCTATCGATTTTTTTTCTAAGAGTTAGTAAAACCTACTTTTAGAGAAATATTTTGTATAGGTGTTATTTAACAAAAAACATGTTTTTTTTTAATTACAAATATTATTGTAACATTTTTTTATTGATAATATTCAAATTCCATAGACTTCATGTTAAAAAAAAACGATTCCTAAAAAGTACTGGTTCTATTTCTTTAAATTAAAAACTATTAATTTATTTTCAATGCGGTTATTAAAGTCAACAATCAAAAATATAGTTGATTTTTGTGATGTTTTTAATAACTAAGTATTCACTGCAATCGATTAATGAACCGCGGAAATAATCGATTTTGTTTTACAACACATACCCCAGCACTAAATCTATTCAGTTTCACACATTGCGTACATTAAATAAAAAATATTTTTACATCGTATTTAATTAAAATATTATCAATAGACTCAGACTTTACTAAATATTTCAAGACAAGTAGTAATTTTTTTTATTATTATATGCTAATAAAATACAAATATTTTTTCAAGAATATTCTGCGTATGTATGACCTGACCAGGGTTTTTATGTGCCTGACCAGGAACATAAAAACCCTGGCATAGAGGCGCGTCAATTGCATTTGATAGTGCAACACTGAGTACAGTCGTACCTGTGTTAAATTATAGGCTAACTTTATGTATCAGGATTCAGGATTACGGGCTAATTTGATATTTTCATAAATTAACGAAAAAATATTATTATAGGTAACCTGGTTTAAATAAATTAAATGAAACCATCAATCGAGCTAGTAGGATTTATTTTATTATTCATCAATAATCAAATTCAGAACTTGAATATTCAACTGCAATGTCTGCTATGAACACTTCAAACTCGGTACTTCTTTCCCAATTCCATAAAATTCAACACTTAAAAAGTGACAAAAAACTTTAAAATAGGTAGTTGAAACCAACCACAGCTAATTTTCATAGTGGACTGTACTATACGATAAACATGCCAGTCAATTTGACAACCTTTGTCGGAAACATTATTCAATGAAAATATTGTCCGAACCCTTAGTATTTCTCTTCGACAAATACTTTAACACATTGTGAACCACTTTTCTTTCACGACTATAAAAAGATTTTAGCAATTTAATTCACAAAATCAATTGCGCACATTTAAAATAAAGTTTGTTTACACTTTGACAGCAATAGACTGACATGCAAGGTGACATGTTAATGAAGTTTTCAGTTACTGTTGCCATTGAAAGAAATTAGTACCATTAGTTTTCCGCAACATGGCGAGGGTTTTTATGTTCCTGGTCGGGCTATAGTATGCGTAATATGGATAACCTTGAAGTGTCATACGGATCATCTTAGGTGAAAAAGACTTTATATGAATAATAACAGCGCGGATGCAACGTCAGTTCAGTTCTCTATGTGACGCGAACCGTGTAACCCGATTACCCGAGTCAAAAAAATAAGTGTGTTTGAAGAAACTTTGTATGGATAATTTTTGTATTATTATTCCATTTTCTTCCGTAAACTTTGAATTTTTGCCGAATTTCAATATTTAATTACTACATGTGATATATCATTGGAAAGAAGAGAGCTAGAGTTATTTTTAAGATCATTGGCAATCCATTAGCACCTTAAAAATTTTTTTAATCGAATTCTAAGTTGAATCATTTTATCGTGGTTTGTACTTTTGTTAAACTTTGGCGGCTCGTAACTAGCTATCCAATCATTATCGGGATCTGAAATTTATTTTATTTCACTAAAGACATATTTGATATTAATAAGTATCAAATAAAAAAGCGGTTGAAAACCCGTGAGAAAAAAAATAAGTAGATATTAACTCAAATTTTGGAAAAACAAGAATATCAAAAAAATATCTCATTTAGGGTCAAATGGGCGAACATGTATTCTTAAAATGACCTTACCCATACAGTGTATGGGTATTGGTATGGCGGAAGGTTAGACAAACTTCGTGGGTGTATGGCATACACCCACGAAGTTTGTCTAACCTTCCGCCATACCACTGTATAGTGTGCACTGTCCCAAAGAATAAAGTATGGTGATATAATCTTACTAACACTAACAGGACTTTGGTGCCCTTCAGTTCACATTAACCAAATAAATCCTTATGTCTCATAATAATTAAAACCTTGTTAAATCCTTGGAGAGGAGCCCATCAGGCAACAACAATTGCCTCAAAATGAACTAAAAATCATACCGATACGAAATCCACTTTGAAAGTTCCAGATAGCTGCATTCAGATGTTATGCTATACAATATCGACGACTCCACTGCATGAAGAATATGAGTATGTCCAGTTCCGCCATATCCTGGAAAATATTCACACTTGAATTTCTAAATTGAGTTCATTTACACGTCGAACAGGAAACGCATACTGGGGTGAAACATTTTCAATTCAATCCAGTTTTCTGATTCGATCGTTTCTAAGCTATTGACATTCAGTTATAGAGTTTCACCTGTTGACTTCAGTGGTAGGTATGTTGTATTTACCGCTTGTTGTTGTTGATAATATTATTAAAAAAAATGTGAGCCTAGTTTATTGTAAAGTATTGAATATACACTTATATCAGCCAGGTCAAGTGGCCATCAGAAGGTTATTGAGTATATGGCCACTTGACCTGGTGGTTGAGTAACGGACTACGTGGAAATGTCAGTTTGATGAGCATTTGTTTTTCCAACTAGTAATTGGTGCTTTGTG
Source organism: Ostrinia nubilalis (assembly GCF_963855985.1). Lineage (NCBI taxonomy): Eukaryota > Metazoa > Arthropoda > Insecta > Lepidoptera > Crambidae > Ostrinia > Ostrinia nubilalis. The sequence goes on along the minus strand of NC_087119.1, from coordinate 21,499,646 downwards.
TTATTTACGTGCGATAACCAGAACTTAGTTACTGCCTGTGTAACATTAATTAACGCTTACATTTGCATGATTCAAGAGTCTACAGTAAATACAACAAATATTTATATAAAATAGTGTATGATACCATAAGTAACTTGTAACTGACAAACCGCAAGTATCAGCATCATACAAGCAAACACGTCGTAATTCTGCCCAACACGTAATTTGCTGTATAACCTCCAAACAATTTTGTCCAAAACTAAACGTGCGTGACTGACATGCGAATCAGAAGCTTACAAAGTGTATACATCGAAGCTTCGGCGCTCCTAAGATTGACTGGTCAATCCTCAGGCCTGACATGAAGTCTAGTAGTAACCAATATTCAAATTTGACAGATATCAAATGACAAGTGGTTAAATATCAGAAAAATCCACCACGAGGTGGTCCCTCACCATCTCACCCCTTCTAAACACAAAACATAGGCTGGGTTGCACCAACTTACTTTAACTTTGACAAACGTCAAAAATATGTCAAACTCCATACAAAGAACACCAGTTATCGTTAAAGTTACGGTCAAAGTTGGGTGGGTGCAACTCAGCCCTAATGATTACTGCTTTAGGATGAGTAGACACGTCATTATAGAATTGAAAGACATTGTAATACAGCGTAATTAGTTTTCAACTTAATAATCGAGATATCAATCGATGTTGAATCATGGACCTATAAAAAAAGGCGGACGGCGCGAGTTCCGTCCGCCTTTTTTTAACAAAACTGTGACGCAAAATTTTGGCGTCTGTCTATTGTGTGACGCCATGTTAGCCAAAACATTTTACCCATTAATTTTAAGAAAAACATAGATCTGCAGATGTTACTTGGAAATGTAGACAGAATTTGAACAGGATGAAAGGTGTGTCGGCGCTCTATACTCGGGTAGCAGGGTTCGTAGGTTTTTATAAATAAAAGTTCATATAGACTGGTAAGACGGTAACTGTATTGTGTGAGCGCGAGGATGGGCCTTCAAGGCGTCCGACCGGTACCGAGGTTGCGTACTGACTGACTAAACTAAACATTGGTTTTTCTCTCGACGGTCGGCGGCCTTTTCAGGTAACAATCGTAAAACAAAGTGAAAATAACACGAAGATAGTAACAAAACAATTAGCATGAAACACATGGCAAAGGTTGGCACAAACATAATACAAAGTAAACAACAAACAATAGAAAGACATTACAAAGGTTGGTGTTGCTTGATACACAGCCACCTGCAATAATTGCATAGATCAACAATGGACCACATGTTACATCGGCGAAACACTAAAAAGATTTGAGTTAAACACTCCGACAATAAAATCCTAAAATTGCAGGTGTGTGAGAAACTAAAATTACCATGCTCTAAAATTAACACGCTATAACTAACAAAGCATTTACATCTTAAGTTTGTACAAGAAGTATTACAATTAAGTATATTTTAATTAATTGGTATGAGGCGTAAGTGGGACGTAGTCGCCACAGTACCCCCCTACCAGTGATTTAGATCACGAGAACAAAAGAGAACGAAAACAACAATCGCGATAAGTAAGCTACAAGTGATCTAAATAGCGAAATGACAAAATTACAAAAAAGAAGTTATAATTACGTTAACACAAGCCTGCTTGGTAGTAGTCTGGAAAACGAACGCGTCTACCAGAACGGCGAGGGAAGTCCGGTTCAATAGAGATAGGCGGTAAAGCTGCAGATGGAGAACCTGAATTAACATTGGAACCGGTAGATTGACCTCGGCCACTCTCTAAAGTTACCTCCAATGGTATACTGCTGTCAGGATGGTTGTTTGGATGGTGTTCTGCATCTCTCAGAATATAGGCAGGTTTCAGTCTTTCGATCGATACCGTGACTTCGCGTCCACGTATATCGAGTACGAACGTTTTGTTTGTCCTGCTTATTACCTTATATGGCCCTTCGTAGGGTTGTTGCAGAGGAGCTTTAACAGCGTCATTCCTTACAAATACATGACTGGACGACAGCAAATCTTTGAAACAGAAAGTACTCTTAATGCCATGGCGCGTGCCGTCGATTGGCTGTAACTTATTACACTGCTGTCGTAGATGGTTGACGTAATCGCTAGGCACTGGGTTGGGCGTAACACTCTTACATAAAAACTCACCTGGGAGGCGCAAGCTCTGTCCGTATAGAAGTTCAGCAGATGTAGCTTGTAAATCCTCCTTCCAGGATGCCCTAATGCCTAACAATACTGTTGGTAATACCCGCGTCCAACTCTCGTCGGCATGACATTTAATTGCGCTCTTAAGTTGCCGATGAAAGCGTTCTACCATACCATTTGAAGACGGATGATAAGCAGTGGTGCGTAGGTGGTTCGAACCTAGTAGAGCGTTTAGATCTCTAAATAGGTGCGACTCAAACTGCCTGCCTTGGTCCGTTGTGATTCTGCTTGGAATGCCGAAACGTGCAATCCAATTTGAATAGAACGCGCGTGCTACTGTTTCTGCCTCTTGGTTGGGTATCGGTATCGCCTCAGGCCATCTTGAAAAGCGGTCGACGCACGTGAGGCAGTATCGATATCCCTCAGAGTAAGGCATAACGATAATGTCCAAATGAACGTGGTCAAACCGAGAAGATGGTGGTGCGAAAGTGCCAGGAAGAGTGATAACGTGTCGTGACACTTTAGAACGCTGGCAGCCCAAGCACGCTCTCGTCCACTTTTTGCAGTCAGAATTCATTGAGGGCCATACGAATCGTTGTGAAACGAGTTTCGTCGTAGCACGTGCCCCGGGGTGTGAATTCTGATGAAGTATGTTAAACGCTACCTTTCTGAAAGGCTCTGTAAGGTAGGGTCTGGCGCGTTGAGTTGATACATCGCAATAGACTGGTGTGTCGCTATCTGGCAAACTAAGAAGTCGTAATTGCAATGACGAGTTACTTGAATCTAACAACGACTTAAGATGAGTGTCATTTTCCTGTGACTTCGCAAGAGATTCCCAATCAAGGCCTTTGCGAACGCTCTCTATACGCGAAAGTGCGTCGGCTGGCACGTTGTCTTCGCCATTCGTATGACGTATGTCTGTTGAGAATTGACCTAATAAATCCAGGTATCTAAACTGCCTGGGTGAACATTGTTGCTCTTTTTTACTAAATGCATAGGTTATCGGCTTATGGTCAGTAAAAATTACAAACTGTCGTGCTTCAACGTAATGCCTAAAATGTTTGACTGCAGCATAGATAGCGAATAGTTCGCGGTCGTACGCTGAGTACTTTTGTTCGGCAGTAGTAAGTTTTTTAGAAAAGAATGCGATAGGGTGCCAATCGTTACCTACTTTTTGTTGCAGAGCTGCTCCAATGCTATTGTTTGATGCGTCACAAAAGAGGCCTAACTCGGCGTCGTCCCGAGGATGGGCTAACAAAGCTGCCTGGGCTAGACTCTCCTTACAAACATCGAAATCTTTCCTCGCCTGATCCGTCCACGCAATTGGAGTTTTACCTTTTATGTTACCATGCAGCAGCTCGTTAAGACTAGATTGGCTAGCGGCTGCGTTAGGTATGCACCTTCTATAAAAGTTTAGCATACCTAGGAACCGTCGTAGCTGCTTTGCTGTGGCCGGAAGTGGGTACGTCCGTATTGCTTTAACCTTTTCAGGGAGCGGACGAGTACCGTCGGCTGACACTAAATAACCTAGGAATTCGATCTCTGATTGGCCAAATACACATTTCTTAGGATTAATCACTACACCATATTTTCTTAACCTATTAAATACTGTCTCTAAGTGTTTTAAATGTTCATTTTCGTCACTGGATGCAATTAAAATATCGTCTATGTAGCAGTAGCAAAAGTCTAATTCACTTAACACTTCGTCCATAAACCGCTGAAACGTTTGAGCTGCGTTGCGCAAGCCGAACGTCATGAACTTGAACTCAAATAAACCGAACGGCGTTGTGATAGCAGTCTTTGGAATGTCTTCTTCAGCGATAGGGATTTGATTGAATGCACGCACTAGATCTAATTTTGAGAACACTTTACTACCACTTAAACACTGTGCGAAGTCTTGAATGTGACGCACTGGATACTGATCGGGCACTGTTCTTGCATTTAGAGCTCGGTAGTCACCGCATGGACGATGTTTTTCTTCAGTCTCCTTTTCACTTCCCGGAATCGGTGATGAACTGGATTCTGGCGTGGAGGATGTGGTCATCTTGGTTACCATAACTAAGGGCGCTGCCCACGGGCTTTTCGATGGACGAGCGATGCCAAGTTTTACCATCGAATCAAACTCTTTCTTGGCAGCTCTAAGACGATCGGGAGCGAGCCTTCGCGGTTTGAGTGCTACGGGAGGTCCTGGCGTCACCAGTATGTGGTGTTTCGTTCCGTGCTTTACCTCCTGCATGGCTCCGTCTGGTCGTGTTATCGCAACATACTTGGACAGTAGATCGAGGTAAGGTGATGTTCCACTTAAAGTTTTCACAGTGAGTTGCTCACACTCAGCCACATGTCCATTGACCGTAAGATGAGTGATCGCGTCTACCAACCTCTTATTTTTTGCATCTACCATCAGGTTGTAGTGAGCGAGGAAATCTACACCTATAATGGGTTTCTGTACATCCGCTACCACGAAAATCCATGGGAAGTCTCTTCGAAGCCCGAGGTTCAAGGTCAGTGCGATAGTACCATACGTGGTTATTGAAGTTCCATTGGCGGCGACTAATCCATAGGCAGAAGCTTTGCAAGCCGTAGGGACTAGTGCTTTAGGGTATACGCAAAGGTCGGCCCCTGTATCAATGAGGAACGTTACATTATTGGCCTTGTCGGTAACGAAGATGCGGCGTGTAGGTGTGTGGGAAATTGCGTCACCCGCCGTTAATGACTCCCGCTGGCGTTTCCCTGCTGTGGTTTGTTGTAGGGGCATGGTTCAATGCACTTCCTCGCTTGTGCACCGTAGCGATGATGGTACCAACACAGCCAGTCCGCTGGTCTAGTTCTAGACCGTGATGGTGTTCGCGAGCGTGAGTTCGCACGACCGCGTGGCCTGCTACTTCTCGCATCTACCTCGCTTACTTGTGCCTGTTGCAAGTTCTTTATGAGGAGCGACATGTTTTCTTCCAGCCGGCGTAAACGCTCATCAGTGTCGTGTGTGGAGATCGCTGCTACCGGGGGCGATGGCCTCGTGCACCGTAGCCTAACGTTTTCTGCTACGAGGTCTGCAATGTCGGCAAGTGCGTCGAGTGGCGTATCTCTCTTGGCCACGACAGCTGCTTGCATGTCGGTAGGTAGGCCCTTCGTCCAAATAACTCGCAACACGTCTTCAGGCATAGCGCTGCCCGCTAACGATTTGAGATGCCGCAGGAACTGTGACGGCGTTCGGTCACCGATCTCCTCTCCTTCCAGAAGCCTCTGAGTTTTCACTGTCTGGGATTCGCCGAACCTTTTAATTATCCTCTTCTTCAGATCTTCGTATTGCCCCACTGTGACGACTGAGAGGCCAGTTATGAGGTCTCTTACCTCTCTGAGGGCGTGAGAGTCCATCTTGCTTATTATATACAAGCACTTTTCCGTTGGGTCTGTCACCTTTGACATACTCAAGAAGCTCTCCGCGCAATCCATCCAAGATTCGGGGTCCGATGTGTTGAACTGTGCCATCTGCAGCCATGGGAAATTCTTGGCGGGCCCGTTGACATTGGTATTTTCATGAGCCATTTTCACGTTACGCTGTTTAAACTCACACAATCACGAATAATGTCAGTAAGTCTATGAATTGTCACTGCGCGAAATTATCACTGCGCGGCGCGAACCTGAACCCTGATAAAACCCTAAGCGCACAATAAAACACGTAAGATCACGTCGGGGTCACCACTGTCGGCGCTCTATACTCGGGTAGCAGGGTTCGTAGGTTTTTATAAATAAAAGTTCATATAGACTGGTAAGACGGTAACTGTATTGTGTGAGCGCGAGGATGGGCCTTCAAGGCGTCCGACCGGTACCGAGGTTGCGTACTGACTGACTAAACTAAACATTGGTTTTTCTCTCGACGGTCGGCGGCCTTTTCAGGTAACAATCGTAAAACAAAGTGAAAATAACACGAAGATAGTAACAAAACAATTAGCATGAAACACATGGCAAAGGTTGGCACAAACATAATACAAAGTAAACAACAAACAATAGAAAGACATTACAAAGGTTGGTGTTGCTTGATACACAGCCACCTGCAATAATTGCATAGATCAACAATGGACCACATGTTACATCGGCGAAACACTAAAAAGATTTGAGTTAAACACTCCGACAATAAAATCCTAAAATTGCAGGTGTGTGAGAAACTAAAATTACCATGCTCTAAAATTAACACGCTATAACTAACAAAGCATTTACATCTTAAGTTTGTACAAGAAGTATTACAATTAAGTATATTTTAATTAATTGGTATGAGGCGTAAGTGGGACGTAGTCGCCACAGGTGAATGCGTTGAGGTAGGCGCGAAATTTTCAATGTTCAAATTTTCTTACAGTGTCAGGGTAGTACATAATGTTGATCAAAAATGATTCACGCAGTTACAAATTACGAATCTTGTGTACATTATAATCATAATCTTATGCATCATCAATATATTCTTATTATCTCTGATAGATTTTAACATACAACCTGACACTGACTTGCAATCAATGTAAGAAAATTTGAATTTCGCAGTTCCACATTTTTGGGAAGGATCAAATCTACCTATGAAAATATATCCCATTAAAACACAATTATTATGATAAATTATTTTATTTCTTTAATATGCGTAATAAATAACTAAAATGTCCTAAAATTATTAATAATTTCCCATATTTCGGGTAATTTTCCCACGTAAATGACGTTTGATTTCAATTAATTTCAATATTTTAATGTCGGAAAATAAGTGATTGGATTATTATTTTACCTGTGAAATGTGATTCCTTAAATTTTTGTTTGTTCGAACAGAACGGTTTTTACACAATTTCATCACAAGACATGTCGTATTCGTGTTGTTTTTTCCCCGCCTAAATGTGTCAACTGTGTGAAGTGTGCACTCGAAGTGGTGCATCAGGGTGTGAATGTATGCGTGCCGCCGGCCTGTACGTACAGGCAAGCTAGTGTATCCTAATGTCACAGTATTTTGTTGATGAGAATCCGTCCGACTTTTTTTATAGGTCCATGGTGTTGAATATTGTTTATGCTAAAATACTCCTACGTTACGCTGATTAATTTGGTTTAATTAATAAATGTACGCGGGACAAGTAAAGTAATTGTAACCCTATACTCTATTACAGGCCGAACTCTTGTCAAAATACGCGGTTCGGTAGGAATAACGACGCAGTGCTAGTTTGAATTTTTATTAACAGTATCATTAAATAGGTCCTAATGCAATTTTTTTCATATGGTTTTTAAACTTATTGTCGATCGTCCATATTTGTATTTTTTTATTACGTATAAAAAAATAGCTTTTGCTCGCGGCTTCACCCGCGTGAAATTAAGTTTGTCACATATCGTCTTATATTATAGCCTATTTATGTTATTCTGGGTTATAATCAATAATACTGTAAAGTTTCATCAAAATCCGTTCAGTAGTTTTTGCGTGAAAGAGTAACAAAGATCCAGACATCCACACAAACTTTCCCATTTATAATATTAGTAGGATACTACGGTCGACGTGGTCCAAAGCACAAATCAGTATTCAATAGTTGGACTTTCCCGAACATTTTAGTTCCCCTTGCTAACAGCAATTCAAATAAAATACGTCTCAATTTTCGTCACGCATCGGCTTGCCTGATGTGAGGCTAGGCCAAAGACGCCATAAAATATAAGGAAAGCCTCGACTGAAAAAAATTATAGCCAAACTATGTATTTTGGCTATTTACAGGGTGTTAGGTAAATGGGTATATGAGCCGACACTAGCCCATGTTAACATGGTCATATAAATGGTATGGTGAAGTCAGAAATTTGATATCATCATTTTATTTTTTTTAATTTTCATACAAAATTAATTTTATAAAATCCGATTTGTATGAAAAATAAAATAATTAAAATGAAGATATCAATTTTCTAACTTCACCATACCATTTATATGACCATGTTAACATGGGCTAGTGTCGGCTCATATACCCATTTACCTAACACCCTGTATAATAACTTATCAATTTTCTTTTACTAAAATTCATCTGGAAACTGGTCTGCAACACTGGTGTCAGGCTTAAACCGTCATATTATGTGTCTGAAATAGGTAATCGAATCGACAGCTTTACTTGCCATATAAAGTTTGAAAATCATATTGTGACAACATACACAACTAAGGCTGGGTTGCACCATCTTATTTTAACTTTGACAAACGTCAAAATACTGTCAAACTCCATACAAAAAACACCGGTTATCATTATAGTTACGGTCAAAGTTAGGTGGTGCAACACAGCCTATAAGTTGTGTTACTATTAACATCTCTCTTAATTATCAGTATCGGTTAATCGTTCTTAAAAAATATTTCAGAATCCGAAATCTTGTAAACTGTCGGAATTTCTTAAAAAAATAAACTCCGTTAAGAAACTTTCTCTGAAACTTAATATCCTATCATTCCTATCCAAGGTCGGATTTGTTTGCGACACATATTTCAATAAAAGATTTCTCAATATTAAGGCTGAGTTGCACCACCTAACTTTGACCGCAACTACGAGTATAACGATAACCGGTGTTTTTGTATAGAGTTTGTCAGATTTTTGACGTTTGTCAAAGTTAAATTAGGATGGTGCAACCCAGCCTAAGATTGATATTTCACAGAAATGTTACGGTGAGTAGGATGACAATATATTATATTTAAGCCTAAAGGTAACTTATTTATAATCGGCAACAATAATCGTTGTTTAAAATATAGGTAATAAAAATAAGAAAAATCAATTTAAAAATTGAAAAGATTGCTTGCCTCAGCTGATAGGAATTGACTAATCTTCAGTTTTCTGGGCTCAGTTTTAATATAAGTTTAGCAGCTTAATAAATGTAAAAATCCAATACAACAATATAAATGCTACACAGTTACGACGCTTAACAACCGACTTAAAGTCGCGAATCTTCTAACTGGGTCGACACTGACCTACAGAGCGTACATCTCGTTGTCTAACCGAAAATCAATTAGGTATAAGTATCGAGCGGCGCGCCCCTCGGTGTCACGGCCACCAGACTTCGTCCAAGTCTCCGGTTCGCTGCCATGGAAACGAAGCCGGCGCCGCTGTTCCTACAGGTTGGCGGGTGTTTATTCATTAATCCATAAATACTTTTTGGTAAGCTGAGTATGATACTAATTAACTACAATAATAATGCCCTTCAGCTATGTGGAGTATCGACTTGCGAAAAGTTCCTAAGTGCTATTCTACAAGCATTGATTGAAACGTGTAAATTGATGGAGCGATACATTTTTTTGAGTTGGCAGGCAGGCATTACTGCCTGAATTATCTAACTTAGAAATTGAGAGAAGTTTTTCTCGATTTTTTTTAACCCTAATTAATAAATCTCAAAATGTGTTGGTAAGCGCATAATTCAACAACGCCTAAATCAATTTTACCGTTTCTTTTTTTTTAATGTTCATTGCAGTCTAAGGATGGTTTTGACGGCGAGAAAAATTTGACTAATTTTGAAAAAACCCTAAAAAAATCTCGAAACTTCACCCCTAAGGGCGGCCGCTAGTAATATTGTGTATTTGTGTGTCTGACTATAGCTTCTAGTTCCCAACTTACGGATCAATACAATTATATACTTAATTCGTTTTATGAATTTAAATTTTTCATATATTAATATAATTAATTAAGAAGAATTCGGGATATTCATTACATACAAGCCTTATTTATTTCTACTATAGTAACCAGTACTACTATTGATTTCCCGTTAAAAGTAATTAGCAATAACGGTAACATTTAATTAGTTTTGCCAATAGTCCATTACAGCGTCAACGCTAAATTTACTATTCCCACCTCGCCAACCGGCAACCTCTCGTCACAGCTCTCGTTCCCACCGCTGCAACTCCTACGTACGTAGCCGCCAGGATATACGGCTTGACCGCCAACCCAACCAGTGAAAGTTCAACTGTCATTGGAAAGGAACCAAAACCACGGTAAATGTATCTGGCTCGGTCATCGCAAAAAAAGCGTTGAACGTTTACAAACTGAAATGGAGTCGGGCATTTGGTACAAGAGCAACCGAAAAAATAATAAATAAGCCATGCGGCGGAACGGCGAATGGGGCGAGGGCGTGTGGCGGCCACAATGGACTTACGCGTGGTTGGATTCGTAATAATTTGGCTGATCCTACTTATAAATATTATTAATGTTAATAAGTGTGTGAGAATGGAATGAATGGAAAGATAAGTGGGTGTATATTTATTACACTTTCACGCAAAAAGTACTGAAAGGATTTTGATAAACTTTACGAAGGCGAAGCTGTAGACAAAAGCTTGTTTAAGTCAATATGTAAACAGTTTACATTGCTTGCGTAGTACTAAAGATTATTCGAACGTTGAGTACTGACACCTCAGTGGATAATGAGCACATATTTTGATTAGGTACTTTGTGTGTGTGAACTTCTAATGCGACACTGAGTTTCGAACTCAGCGCATTTAGTTGGCATCTCTCTAGATGGTTCAACTATGACACGTGCAAGGCTCAAGTAATTTGTGTTTAGCAGTTAGTACAGTTACTGTGTGTTGTTAACCTTTTGTGTATCTGAACCTATTAGTTCTGTTCGCGGTTTGCTTTGAATTTAATCAAAACTTTGAGGTATTCCTCAAAGCGCACCCGTTTTGAGGCGCACCTTATAAATCTAAACTGTTCCTCGAAGCACACCTATGTTATGTTGCCCTGCAGGGCTAAGATGCGCGCCGTGATAAACTGCTATCGCGGCGTTATATCGATATTGACGTCACTATATTGTTTTATCTACCGGCGCTAACATGGCACCCCGAAAATTATCATGGCATCTGTCAAAATGTGATAGGTTAGATAGGTAGTGATTGATTTGTTTTTTTGTGTGATAAACCTGGCAAACCCTAACATGAAGCGCTAACTATATCATATTTTGACATTAGGATGTGTGAGGATGTGATGTTTTTATCGTCGTCGATCCTTGCTCACGATAGGAAAATGATAGCAGATTAACTTTTTTGCAAGCTACTTTAACTCTATTTATTTATCATTTACAATGGTAAATGACATTTTACGACGAATTTGAGGCTAGAAAAATTCAAAGAAAGGAATCTGGCACCTTTGTGATAATTTTACTTCTAGGTGGAGATTGAGTTCTAGTTCAAGAGTTTATCAGAAGCAGCATTTTTTAATTATTGCAATGGATGTGAGGCGAATCTTGTGACAGTTTATAATCGCTAGCTGCAAAATCTTAGTGTTCCCACAGTCCCACCCACATATTAATTTATTACATTACCTACCTAGTAAAATAACCATTACTTACTTACCTACTTAGGTAGCCAATCAACAGTACATCAGACTATACATTTAAGTTGCAAATGACGTGAGATACTCCACAGTGTTTAGCTTGATTTAAGTACCTACCTTAGATTAATAAAGCCTAGTCTTCATACAAACGCTTCGTCAAGAGTGAGGCAAAAATCTTATGTCATTAGTATCAATTTTGTTTGAGTTGTTGTTGGAGTGTAGACAGTGAAGGCGATTTTCCCGAAAGTAGGGAAATTTTTAATACGTTTTTAATTATTTTATAATTAACAAAAACAAAACGCATCATGTACTTACTTATTTATTGACTTCAAAGTACCTACCTAATTACAATAAGATAAACCGACTTAAAAGTCTCGATTTCATAAAAAAGGAAGTGTATTTGTACTGCGAAAAATTGGGAAAAAAAATTTCTTGTTACTGGTATCATTCCCGTATTTAATTTTTGAAAGCCAAATTAAATCAAAATACGCGTCGAATAGTTAGTACCTACTTACTTATGAAATGTAACACTGGTCACTTTCTTTTGTTTTTCTGATGTGTTTAGACCATAAAGTTAATATTCCTCCTTCGGAATAGAGCAACAAAGAACGAGCGAGCGAGATGTCACTAGCTGAAACCCTGTGTGATAAAAAGGGATGTGTGATGCCGTCACCGTCACGTCAATAGAACCAATTTTTGCAATGATTTGACAGACAGCTACACTAAGAGGCACAATGAAAATCCCAATTCGGGTCATTCCATAAAAATCTGTATATTTTCGACGTCATTTTGTCCGTAACTTTTTTAAGATGCTTTTGAATACTTTATTAGTGTAAATTATAGTTTATTAATTAATTATGTTATGTCTAAAAGGGCCAGTCATTTTATGCTTTATTTTAGGAGAAATTATAATTTTCAATTTTTTCATACTACATCTAAATATATAAAAGGAGAAACTGACTGACTGACTGACAGATCAACGCACAGCCTAAACGGCTAAACGTAGGCACTTGAAATTTGGAAGAGACGTAGTTTAGGTACCGTAGAGGTGCACTAAGAAAGGAATTCCCGAAATTCCCACGGGAACGGGAATTAGCGATAAAATCCTTTTGTATGAAAAATCTAAACCGCTTAAGTTAGACGCTTGAAATTTGGTGTGCAGGTACCTTAGTAAACTTAAAGCTTAGGTACAACAGGATATTGCAAAATTCCCACGGGAATGGGAGTTAGCGGGAAAAAACATATGTATGAAAAAATCTAAACTGCGTAAGATAGACGCTTGAAATTTGGCATGCAGGTACCTTAGTAAACGTAAAGCTTAGTTACAACAGGATATTGCAAAATTCTTACGGGAACGGGAGTTAGCGGGAAAAAACATTTGTATGAAAAAAATCTAAACCGCTTAAGATAGATGAAGGGGGTAAAACGGGATCCACGCGTACGAAGTCGCGGGCGGCCGCTAGCTATCATCTAATCTTCTAAATATATAAAAGGAGAAACTGACTGACTGACTGACAGATCAACGCACAGCCTAAACGGCTAAACGTAGGCACTTGAAATTTAAAAGGGACGTAGTTTAGGTACCGTAGAGGTGCACTAAGAAAGGAATTCCCGAAATTCCCACGGGAACGGGAATTAGCGATAAAATCCTTTTGTATGAAAAATCTAAACCGCTTAAGTTAGACGCTTGAAATTTGGTGTGCAGGTACCTTAGTAAACTTAAAGCTTAGGTACAACAGGATATCGCAAAATTCCCACGGGAACGGGAGTTAGCGGGAAAAAACATTTGTATGAAAAAAACCTAAACCGCTTAAGATAGATGAAGGGGGTAAAACGGGATCCACGCGTACGAAGTCGCGGGTGGCCGCTAGCTATCATCTATCTATATCTATCTATATAAATAAAAATGAATTGATCTTCGTTAGTCTGATTATAACTCGAGAACGGCTGGGCCGATTGAGCTGATTTTAGTTTTAAAATGTTTGTCGTAGTCCAGGGTAGGTCTAAACGGTGAGTAAATACGCGCGCGATATTGTTTTTCTGTGACAGACAAAATTCCACGCGGGCGAAGCCGCGGGCGGAAAGCTAGTTACTCCTATATGACTTCTAATAAAGTATAAAACTTATAACCTTAACATTTATAGATAAGTTAATATACTCTTAGAAATAACACCCGCTACGTCAGCGTGACGTCATATCGTTCGATTCTGTGTTAGAGTGGGAAGGCACGAGAAACCGGCCGCCGGCGCACCGCGACACTTCGCTCGAGCGCTTGGCTGTGACGGACGTTCTCTCGGTTCAGGGACTGTGATATTTGTGACCTAGATCATTATTTCTGGCATAGGCATATTTCTTATTACGTTAATTTGATTTGTGGAATTATTGTTTTCGGTTATTTTATAAATCGATATTTGCTGGTGCCGCTCATTACTTTTAAAAAAGCACTCTCACCTCTGATCCTTAAGATCAGTACCTCTAGTAGGAAAAACTTTCGAGTTCGAGGGGGCGCTGTTTAATTTTTCATACAAAATTTTTCGATGACACTTTGAATACGCAACGAAACGAACTCGAAAGTTTTTCCTACTAGAGGTACAGAAGTGGGATTGACCACGCGTTCTAACCGTTTTTGCCATCTATTTTTTCCTTAGTTTGTGATTATAAGTGCAGTGTTAAAAGTTAAGATGACCAGGCGTTCGTCTAGATTAAAAAAAGAACGTGATTATTCTCGTAAACAGTGTCGTGATAAAAGTTAGTTAAACGTCGGGTTTGTTCGAATATCGAATGCCGCCGTTAAATGAACGTGTGCATCGATTGAGTATTGAGTATCGAGGTAGGTCACCTAGGCGATGTGTACGCACTCCGCGTCGTAGTCCTATTGGGAATCGTGAATATTCACGTAGCCCTCATAGTGATTTTTGTAGGCACTGTGACAGTTCGTACGGCCGCCGCCATAGCTCGCGCGACGATGTGTTTGGGAAAATTTCGTCGCGAATTGACTCGTTTGAGGGTGGATTGCAACTGTAAGTGACACCGTCCAATGTTTTTCTGGAGCTTGTTTGTGATGGAATCGTTACGTGTCTCATTTGCGGCAGTATGGACAATAAAAAGGGTGGCACTGCCCAAAGGAAACTAAATACGGAGAGTGCGGTCCAACAGCGCGACGCGACTGCGAAACCGTCACCGTCGACACCGGATGATGGGAGGAGTAATAAATAGGCTTGTGTAGTACATGTACTATGTACTTATAGGAAGCAATTCCTTTAGTTCACTTTAGTACAGCCGATCACGAATAAATAGGTGTGAACGAGACGTTAAATTGGTGACAAGTGCGCGCGTGCGAGATGGATTCGGCTCTGTGAGTGTGTTGCGAGTATTTTGCGACATTGTACTTAAAGATGATAATAATAAAGACGTTTTTCGTCCGATCTGATTAAAAAAATCGGTGTACGAAAATGAACTAACTACATTTGACCATTGTACTAGTTCGGAGCGATCCGTCACAGATCCGTTCAGTGTCCGAGAAAGAACAAGCCTAGTAATAAATATTGCACGTTTTGTATTGGTCATTTTGTCGATTCTTGCTTTTAAAAGCAGCGTTGGGGGATTCGAGTGGGAGTCGGTCTTCAAGTGTGGGTTTTTGCTTAGAGTCGAATCCCAGCTCAGTGGAATAACATAATACCCGCATTATTAGTGCAAAATGTACCCGTTAATATTTCGATTGACAGCGGGTCGGACATTTCGTTAATTTCCGAATCAGTTTTGAAGCGTTTTAATTTTATTTTAATAGAATCCCGGCTTATTGTTTGATGCGAGGAATTGGAAGTCAGGAGGTCGAATCAACTTCGTACGTGACGAGAAGACTTTTCAAAATCTTGTAAGCAACGCGATGGTTCTTGTGGTTTTCGTGATGGATCACAAGACCATGTCTTGGTGAAAATTTTGGTTTGACCAAACAAAATAATTATGTAGTGGGTAACCTTCCCACGTCTTCGTCAGTAGTACTACCGTCGACTCCAAATCAAATCAAATCATTTATTGCATTACATGTGTGGTTTGACAATATCGAGCCCTGACCCTGAGTGTCGTGCGCTGCCTTTGCTGGATTCCGAGCGGCGCATTCCTGTGGATGCGGTGGCCCTGGGGGCATGGAGCAGGAGCAGCAGCGCGACTTGCGCAACTACCAGGGAGGACGTAGTGAACAGGAATATTGGTGCTTTGTCTAGTTTGCTACAAACAAGGTCCTGTAACTTTTGTCTTTCTTTTCTTATCTACCCTTGTATACTCACGGACATTGCCCGCGGGTGGCGTGACCGGAGGGAGCGGCGAGCGTTCGGCGAACGAACGAGCAATGTTCGGTTCGCGAGGGGACATCGAAGAAGACGATCCTGACGAATATGTGCATAATTTTTGATATTTGATGTGCAGAGGAAGGCCGAGCGTGTGTTTTGAAGTAAACGTGCTGCCCATACAAGTTTGAACGGGCGCTGGCGCATCACCACTATGACTTGGAGTTGCTGGCTGGGTCCTGCATCGAAAAACCCAGGAGGCCGCCGAGCACATGGGCTCGTGGCGCGGCGAGTGGACTCCAGGGGCTTGCGGAGCATTCTTGGAGGATGGCGAATCTTCACTTGACATGCAAATACGGCCTCTGTCAGTTTCTGGCTTTGTCCAGGCAGACGCTGACTGGTTTTTAATACCTGAAGCGTAGTGTTGACTTTGACATGCAAATACGGCCTCTGTCAGTTACTGGCTTTGTCCAGGCAGACGCTGACTGGTTTTTAATACCTGAAGCGTAGTGTTGACTTTGACATGCAAATACGGCCTCTGTCAGTTACTGGCTTTGTCCAGGCAGACGCTGACTGGTTTTTAATACCTGAAGCGTAGTGTTGACTTTGACATGCAAATACGGCCTCTGTCAGTTTCTGGCTTTGTCCAGGCAGACGCTGACTGGTTTTTAATACCTGAAGCGTAGTGTTGACTTTGACATGCAAATACGGCCTCTGTCAGTTTCTGGCTTTGTCCAGGCAGACGCTGACTGGTTTTTAATACCTGAAGCGTAGTGTTGACTTTGACATGCAAATACGGCCTCTGTCAGTTTCTGGCTCTGTCCAGGCAGACGTTGATGGTTTTTAATACCAGATGCGTAGTTTTGATTTTGACATGCAAAGACGGCCTCTGTCAGTTTCTGGCTCTGTCCAGGCAGACGCCGCGGGTTTTTAATACCCAAGGCGTAGTGTTGGCATGCAAATATGGCCTCTGCTGACGGCAACGGGTTAGTAAGCACATTATGCAAACTTTGGGCCTCTTTTGTGCTTACTGTTCTAACTAATCTACGGATAATAGCATTCCGGAGCTATTATTCGTGGGACTACCCATGTATTTCTCACATTTGTAATTTTATTTTCACTAATTGATTTTTTTTATTATTACCCTCTGAGTTTAGTTATTTTTAACATCAATTTTGGGTCTCTTATCGCAATCACATGAGTGCACGCATGGGATTGTGCCAAAAGGCTGTGATCTTCCTAACATTTGTGAATTTTAACTTCAAGAAACGACGGTTTCACTTTGGTTCTTTGTAACTGTCATACATTGAACATACACCACTGACATTCCAGATGATAACCATGGAACCGAACATGGGTGAACCAACCTGGTGAGGGTCAGCCTCAAGCTGCACCTCAGGGCTCCGAGCATCAGCTTCCTGCGGACCAGGGCTGTGATGACCAGCCTTTGGCGGGTCCGAGCTGCGCAGACCAGTTTTCAAACGTCGAGGTTATGCTGCACGCGGAAGAAGCCGTGGCTGATGGGGAGCAAGCAGCGGTCGAGGACGCCGCACGATCAGGAACGGCCGTCTTAGAAATAACACCCGCTACGTCAGCGTGACGTCATATCGTTCGATTCTGTGTTAGAGTGGGAAGGCACGAGAAACCGGCCGCCGGCGCACCGCGACACTTCGCTCGAGCGCTTGGCTGTGACGGACGTTCTCTCGGTTCAGGGACTGTGATATTTGTGACCTAGATCATTATTTCTGGCATAGGCATATTTCTTATTACGTTAATTTGATTTGTGGAATTATTGTTTTCGGTTATTTTATAAATCGATATTTGCTGGTGCCGCTCATTACTTTTAAAAAAGCACTCTCACCTCTGATCCTTAAGAATACATAATGTAGTAGTTTTGTTATTATCACTATATAAAAAACATCATTCCCTAACTAGTAATTTAGTCCCAAGTGCCGTTTAAAGCTAGGGCCTGACGCTCTAGGGACTGACGATTTGGAGTAAAACTTAACACAAATGCAGATTAACATTATATAGTAGGGAATTTAGTGCAATGATTTGTATGGAGACCCCTCCACTTTGGTATAGAAGGCTCATTTTGGCAACAGTGGTTCTTTGGATGCTCCTGAGTGGATTTCCGTCGGTAGACATCGGGAGCCCCCCCTGTGGTAGCAGGGGGAGGGGGGGCAAGTTTCCTTCCGCCGCGCTTCACTTTAAGGCCCATATCTTCAAAAGTATGGCTATTAGGGCAAGTGTGGTATCATTTTCAGATAATTAAAGGATGGCGAATTCATTTCTAGAACAAACTTTTTGCCCTTTCATACAAAAAAATAGAAATATTGAGCAAAATTCACAAAAACCAAAAAATATTTTTTTAAATAAACGTCGTTTACTTTTAAACCACTGGAGATAATCTAATAAAAAAAATATGACCTGAAAGTTACATTTATCAGGATTATAAAAATATAACATTGTATGGTACTTTTTTCGCAAAAAGTAGGTGAAAAAAATTTTTTCTTCAGGACACAGCGGGCGAATTTTATTGCGCATCGGAAAAAAATATTTATTTTATCCATGAATTCATACTATTTGGTTCATAAGCAAGCAAGGATTATTATTTTAGAATTTATTTAGAGTGGCTGGCACATCAATCTACCATGATTTGTATTTTTTCGTCAATTGATTTTGATCTCTATGTGTGAGACATAAGGTTGAAAATAGCTTAAACATATTTTAATATTGAAAATATCATAAGAAAAAAGCACTAAATAAAGAACTTTAATTTGTCTAAACGCCTTAATGATGATTGATTAAAACTTATTTCTACATACTATTGTACCAGTGATTTAACGGAAAGGTAAGTGTGAGGAAAATGAGGATTTACAATCATAGTACGGGAGATATTTTTAGTACAAAGGCTACGGCTGTGACCGTTTTAGTTGTTTTTTTCAGACAGCGGTGGGGGCGGTCCGCCCCGGGTGCCAAGCATCAGGGGGTTACCAGGGGGTGACACATGTCGCACAGATTAGTACTCACTGGCGCATCTGCATAGCAAGTCTGCGGTCTATGTCATTGTCTTTCAATCTTGGAATCGGTAGGTAACCCCAAAATCGTGGGGGTTACCAGGGGGTGTCTTAGGACTTACGCCGCCACTGCAAAGATGGCCTTGGGAACGGGAACGGGCGTCTACTGTAAACACTTCGAACATAGTGAACGCTTAAGGAGGTTTGCTACAGTGTTTCAAGCTGAATTCTACGCTATAATTATGTGTGCACTAAAGAACAGGGGTGTAAAAAACGCAATATTTACATCTTGATCCACAGCCAGGCAGCACTCAAACAAAAAGCCATCGCCTCAGTGAAGGTTGAGTCTAGAATTATTCTAGATGCAATCTTAAAGATGAACAAACTCGGAAAGCATGAAAAAGTGTCCCTGATGTGGGATACCTGGACATCACAGATCAAATGCAATGGGAGAGCCGGCAGTCTGGCGAAACTAAGGTCAGAGGCGGTACCTATTGGGTCAGAACTGATACTTACCTTTATCTAACAGCATACCTCATGGCCATAATATGGCCATATCCAAGAAGCACAGTGCTGAATGGGAAAGCTCCAACGATATAAGTTAAGCCTCTCCAAACCATTCCTAAAGGGAAACACAGGGTCATGGAAAAAACTCATTAAGCGGAAATAAAAGGTAAGCCCAAGCAATTATTGGTACGCAAACTGGACGCAAACTGGGCATTATGGAACGAACCACATGTCCAACAAAATGGGCCTAACAACGGAAGACAGCTCTCGAGCATGTGGAATACATATGGGGTCCATGAATCAATACTGTAAAGATGGGTCTGCTTGGGTCAGCATATCCGGCATCAGAAGACTTAGATGGCTTTCACTCAGACGCTTAATTCACCTAATGGATAGGATTTTTTTGGATGATAGGGTATAAAAAAAGGGAGCATAAAGATCCTATTGGGTCGCTGTGGACTACGCTTAGACCTAGCTTAGCTTAGCTTAGGCCCTACATAAGATAACCCAGACAGCAGCAGCAGCTTTGTATCAGCATTGGCTACTGGCAGTATATCAAGGGATTCGCGTATAGGATCAGGTGCAAGCAACCGACTCAGTCTTCCCTTTACCCGACTGGTTGGGAGTGGACCAGAGTCGATAGCAACATGGAGCCTACATGGACCGGTTTTCCCGTAGCTGCCGAGGCTTGCCTGGAAATGGTGAGATCTAAGTGCAAGAAGTAGTGCAGGAACTGGTGCTGTCTGAAAAAAACAACTAAAACGGTCACAGCCATAACCTTTGTGCTAAAAATATCTCCCGTACTATGATTGTGAATCCTCATTTTCCTCACACTTACCTTTCCGTTAAATCACTGGTACAATAGTATGTAGAAATAAGTTTTAATTAAAATTATAATAATCAATCATTAAGGCGTTTAGACAAATTAAAGTTCTTTATTTAGTGCTTTCTTCTTATGATATTTTCAATATTAAAATATGTTTAAGCTATTTTCAACCTTATGTCTCACACATAGAGATCAAAATCAGTTGACGAAAAAATACAAATCATGGTAGATTGATGTGCCAGCCACTCTAAATAAATTCTAAAATAATAATCCTTGCTTGCTTATGAACCAAATAGTATGAATTCATGGATAAAATAAATATTTTTTTCCGATGCGCAATAAAATTCGCCCGCTGTGTCCTGAAGAAAAAATTTTTTTCACCTACTTTTTGCGAAAAAAGTACCATACAATGTTAAATTTTTATAATCCTGATAAATGTAACTTTCAGGTCATATTTTTTTTATTAGATTATCTCCAGTGGTTTAAAAGTAAACGACGTTTATTTAAAAAAATATTTTTTGGTTTTTGTGAATTTTGCTCAATATTTCTATTTTTTTGTATGAAAGGGCAAAAAGTTTGTTCTAGAAATGAATTCGCCATCCTTTAATTATCTGAAAATGATACCACACTTGCCCTAATAGCCATACTTTTGAAGATATGGGCCTTAAAGTGAAGCGCGGCGGAAGGAAACTTGCCCCCCCTCCCCCTGCTACCACAGGGGGGGCTCCCGATGTCTACCGACGGAAATCCACTCAGGAGCATCCAAAGAACCACTGTTGCCAAAATGAGCCTTCTATACCAAAGTGGAGGGGTCTCCATACAAATCATTGCACTAAATTCCCTACTAATATTATAAGACGCTTAATACGATGTGCCGAAAATAGCCAAAAAACCACACGTAAATACTAATTAAATTATATACAATTTCTTATTGTAATCAATAAAGCTACTCAACTAGGGACTGACGAAGTGACTGGATTAACACATGTTTCCGCAACAACTGGCACGTTTGCACTAATTCAAAAAACGGCTACCGCAAAGCAAGTATGGTCTGAAGATAACTTCGTATCGTACTTTAAACTCAACTAAATGGCATTCACTCTAAATACATAATAAAGCGCAAAATTATAAAACCAGTGCGTGGCGAGGGAATGACGCTAAAAGCTGTAGACTCTTTTTCAACTAAAGAAAATCAAATTATTGTTTATTGCAACCGCAAAATATTAATAGAATTTGGTGTAATATACATTTATATAGATTATTCGTTAATTAAAACAAAGGATAAAGTTGATGTTTTTATAACTGTGGGTCCCAAAACACAAACTTTTGGAGTACGGACATGCCTAGGGAATGACGTTTTGGGTCATTCAAAAGGAATTTAAGATGTTTTAAAAATAGTTTCAAAAAATATAAATGGGTGATGAATAAAGCACATTGCGAGCTGTTATTTAACAATTTTGGAATAAAATATTAACAAATATTTCATGTGAAATGTGGCGCGGACTAAGAGTTGACATATTTTTGTGGAATGACCCATTCATTAGTTTTTGTAAAAATATTCGTAGAATCCTGTTTACTTTTAGAAAATTGTATTCCAGTATAATGATGAACTGTTCCGTCCTTGACTGTGACACAAATCAAAGGAATAATCCCACGAAATATTCTTTTCACAGGTAAATTAATTCAAATCGACACCTCCAAAATACCTACGGAATACCTACTTACCTAAAACTTTACTGATTTGACAACTTGGAGATTTTGGGATAACGTTATTTTAGTAAAATGGGTAGACGGACAAAAACTTTAACATTTTAATTATATTTTAATCATGTTTTGAATCCGAATAGGTTGGAGAAAACATTCACACAAAAAAATAAGCTGTTTGTAAATATTAAGCAGACGAGCGTAAACATTATGGAGTTCGAGGAATGAGAACTGGGCATATTCTCGGCATAAGTAGACTCAGTTGGAAATGCTTCATTAGTTAGAATTTTCTGAATCGGATCTTTACCTCTCGTTCCAAAGATGTTTTTCTATTTGTGTGTAGGCGCCCTATTCAATTGGGATTAATACTGGAAAAATGATCGTGGGAGGTGAACATTGTTATACGTCTACCATAATCTCATGGCAAACAAAAATATTGGAAAAGTGTGACTTTCATATGACAATTATTGTCTATGGCTTTATTGTGATATTGTCACCTGTCAAAGCAAATTACGAAATCTGTCAACCGCAGCAGAAATTTTGTGAAGCCGCGGGTAGAAAGCTAGTACATATTATAAATAGTAAAGGCTGATTTACACTTTGATGAGTGTGAGAGCAGGTGAGTAGTGCAGGTGCAGGTGATTAGTGACTAGGTGTGGACAGCAACTGATTAGTGCAAGTGATTAGTTGGCTGTGTAGTAAAGTGAATAGAAGCGTGTTCTATTTTTTGCGAGAAGCCTCGTCCCGCCCGCCCTCCCTTCCCCCTCACTCGCAGCGTGCCTGCCACTAAACACGTCTGGACAGACTCGCAGTGAATTGGACACTACTCATACTTCACACCTGCACTCGCAGTACTCACCTGCACTCACACTAATCAAAGTGTAAATCAGCCTTAACACCCAGACCCGTCACAGATTATTAAAATTCATCGTATCCTCAATGACCCTGGGATCCCATCATTTCAATTTCTGCCCGGCCGGGAATCGAACCCGGGACCTCTCGGCATAGTAGTCCGTTCTGAACCACTACACCAATCGGCTGACTGACTGACTGATAGATTCAATGACTGTGAGTTCGTTACCAATCCTTATCATATGCATGAAAGTGATCAGTTAATTGTAAAATAAAATATCACTCCGATGTCCGAGTTAAAACGTTGGCGTCACAAACAATCTGCGAGCTCGATGGGGTGGTTACATACTAATTAATTTGCAGTTAGCTCCACTTGCGTTCAATTAAAATTATTCAAATGAGCTGTCGACTATTAAAACCAATAGTTTTAATTTAGGTACGCCTTGATGGAAGGAAATAAAGGGTTCATATGTTATTTAGGAGTTGTTTGAAGCAATCGAATTCTTCAAACAACGAATCTATTATAGACTAGAGCTAGTGAACGCCAGACCTACGTCATTTTATAAAAGCTGAAAGTATAATGTTGGTGAATAATTATGAAGTTTGGGTCATCGTGGCTTTGGCAGCTACCCTAAAAAAACTGTCTGGCAAGGAGTTGGAACTGTCAAAACTGTCTGGCTGTTGGGGTAAATACTTCTAATTATTGTCCAAATATTATACATAAAAATCAGATTTAATGGTATAACGTTAGTAGAATTACAGTGTTTTAATTACTGTGTTGAGTGTGTACAAATGAAGTTTAGAACTAAGCTTTCAAATGGTACCAATGTTGGTGGGAAGTGGGGATGCATACTTTTGAAAAGTGCTTGTTGCGGGAGGTGCGATTTATTTGATGCCGAGTGTAGAACATAATGCCTTTCAAGCAAATAAATCATCAATTACTGGTGAAGTACAATCAGGCTTCTAGACATTATTAGTTAGACAAATGACCTTATTATATGCAATGATAAAATGCAATGTATAAATGAATAAATTAAATTGAACTTTACCTATATCATTCACACCGGAAGCTGCCTGAAACCCTTGAACATTCTTAAAGTTACTGCTAAAGAACAAGCGCAGTTTGATCATAATTCAACAGAGTTCTACTTATTGCGCATTGATTTTAACGTTATGCTTTGGCCGCGTTCCTTGTCGGAAGCCTTTGGAACGAAAATGCAAAGCTAGCGCTCAAAGCAAATTATGTACAGTGCATTGCGATTTGAGCTTACCTTCGGACGAATTAAAACAAGTAAGTTGCTAATACAGACCAAGTTTCAAACTGGTCGCGTCATGTGTGGTCTCTCAACGGACGCTATGGCAGAAACTTATATGCAATTCAAAAGTAACTAGCCTAGGGCCTTAGGCCCAGAACAGACGGTGAAACGCAACTGCAACGAAACTGCAACTGCTAGTTACTTTTGAGTTGCATCTAAGTTTCTGCCATAGCGTCCATTGAGAGACCACACATGACGCGACCAGTTTGAAACTTTTAGTTTCAGTTTCATTCATCAGAATCATCAGAAAGTTGCAGTTTCGTTGCAGTTGCGTTTCACCGTCTGTTCTGGGCCTAAAAGATAAAATCAGACAAAGAATATGCCACCCTTTTTCATACTTATAGTCCTTTAGCAAGTGTTTCGGTATTCGCGTAGCAATAAAATCATCCTGATTGGATTATGTGATTCAAGATTATTGCTCTTTGTGTGCTCCGTGTGAGAATCGAAGCAAAGACTTTCATTACATAACATAATAGAAAATCATGGAAGTTTGTTTTATCAATTAAACGTTGCAAAGCAGCGCTTTGAAACATTTCTGATATCAATACTCGTACCTTTGTTTACCTACGCCAAAGCAGCGATGTCTTATGAATTATTGGGATTTGCATCTTGAAATTCATGCTTCAATAAGTTTCTCGAGAACTTCAGGGATATTTCGTAGATCACAAATGGTAAGATAATATTATAATATTAAAGCGACTTGCGGTTTAGAGAGATTTGTACTAGTCGTATAACGTATTTTGTTAGTCGTACTTGATGGCTTGATGTGATTTAGGCCAGTTACTTTATATGCATTATTGTATAATTTTATACATCAGCAGATTATTTAATTCGGTGCATTCCTACCTATATGTGTACATATTGATGTGGAAATCAAGAACTTTTCGGTAGGTAAAGTTTTCAAGAGTAGTTAGTATGTAGATATGAAACCAGTTATTATTATGATTCAATATTTTAAATAGGTACAAGTCACTAACTGGAAGCATAATAATACACTTTAAAACGTTGTATAAGCGACATGAGTTTCGCCAAAATAATCGAAGTTGGTAGTGATTTAAAAGATTAAGCGAAAATTTTTGTTCCAGGGAATATCCTTTGTGTCATTAACGCAACCAAACAACAGGAATCGAAAATATTATTTGAAATACTGTGAAACGAACTGGTCTATGTGAATCAAGCTGCATTATTTGGGTTCTTCGAATCCGTATAAAGGGGGTTTTTCTGTTATTCTATCCAATTCATTTTTGCTTACGTTGAATTTTTCAATTCATAATAAATTTATAAATTATTGTTCAATATCGTCACGCAAAATAACAGAACCTTTTGTGTTAAAAAAATACATTCATTTTATCTGCTAGTTATTAAAGCGTGGAAAAACTTGTTACTTGCCAATAAAAAATGGAACTTCGATCGTTCGAGAACGTATCTTTCTTGTATTGAATTTTCTTGTAAACTGTTGAGACTTCTTAAGTAGTTAGAGAAAAATTATTTCTCCCCTATCGCCCATCCTTTATGATGTTTCTACTTTAAAAGTAGACTTACGAGTTATGCGATTCTGTGTTTAACAAACTTACCTGATATTGTATTTGTTATAATTGTGTTTGGTTTCATTGGTTTAAACGTACACTTGCGAGCAAACTAATTAGTCCAACATAATGCCTAATTAAAGGATGAAGTCTTGGAAATAATATAATTAAAGAATTTGGACTCGACCGTCTTTTGTTGTTTTATAATTGATGTTAAATGTGTAAATCAATGTTGCGATTCCTACTAATAATTGTAGTGCAGTGCAGCCTCTAATAAAGTGGTAACTTTAAAGCTACAACTTTGAACTTCATTGTAAAGTATGTAAAACCAAACATCTTACTGATTACTATAAAAAATATAATATCATACTCAGTTTTTTGACATACATTGCATAAGTGACGTTATTATATCGTGTGTGCGTAAAACACTTTGCCCCCAAATCCTGTTCTTTAATAATAAAATTGATCTGATAGTTGGTGGATCCTTTTCCCCGTCAACGATCGTTAAGAGTGTCTGCCCGGTATTGATGCTGACTTTAGGCCAATTAAGACTTACTTCGCGAATCCGGTTGGGGCTGGTTGAGGGGTGTGATATTGATTAATTCATTTGTCTCATACCTATAATTGACTGGCGTTTGCCCGCGGCTTCATCCGTGTGAATCTCGATTTGATTGGTTGGTTGGTTGATTTTTCGGGTTACAAATAATGTGACTGGTAAAAGAACTTTCAAAAGCGTAAATAAAACCAGAGATTACACCATATAACCTCACTCTACCTCTTTATAATAGAGAGTGACCCAGAAGAAAGTTCACTTTTGAAAATTCAAGGAAACGAAAATTATAAATTTTTGTAGAACTTTAACTACCTATTGCAATTTAAAGGTTTAGTGCAATTTATTTTAAAATTTAGTTTCTTTTATAAATTTTATCGTACATGTGATTCCCTTGACGTTTACAACATTCGGTCAACATAAATCAACATTTTGGAAAACTTTTGTTAGAATTACCTTGAAATGGATTCAGGGTGGATGAATGCTGCAGAGTTTTTGGATTATTAGAGTGTACTCTACTCATAAGGTAACCCCACAAAAAGAAGTCTGCTGGAATGAGATTAGCGCTTCTTAGAGGCAGTGAGATTTCACCTCTGCTTAATTGGTTTGTTGCATTGAAAGGATGATTAATTTTTGAGAGCGCGATACTGGTAGGCTGAAAAGCTTTTTGTTTTCAAAGCTGCAAGATTCGCAAGGCTATGACCGGAGCACTTGGTTTCATCAAGATGGGGCTACGTGTCACACTTCAAATGAGAGCATTTAGATGGTAAGAGACATGTTCCCACAAAAAAATATGTAATTTCAGGCAGGGGTGATGATCGAATGTTGTAAGCGTCAAGGGAATCTCCTGGGCGATGTAATTTAATAAAGTTAAATTTAAAAATAAATTGCATTAAATATCCTTTAAATTGCAATAGTTACAGTTCTATAAAAATGTACAGTTTTCGTTTCCTTGAATTTTCAAAAGTGAATTTTCTTCTGGGCCACCCTGTATTACAGTAACTTATTAGTATTCTGTGATATTACTCGTAGTATAAGTAGTCATCTATAAGTATATAATTAATGATATAGGTACTTCAAAGTGCAAGGATTATCTAAAACAAGACTGTGCCTGTTTTTAAGAGTTTCGCTAAATAATATAATTTGTGTGGTCGACGAGGATTGAACTACCGACCCCTGTAGGGCTACTATGAAACGCTGTTTAACGTAGTTAAGGTTCTATCTGTCATCGCCGCTCATGCTGGCATCTCGCTATGCGTGAGAGGGATGGCAACATTCGAAACTTCGGATAACGTTTTCCGGAGTAACCCCGCTGAACAGACATTCTACGCCGACACAGTTGGGCTTGGTTGGGCTTTGTAGATTATTAATTTGCATCCCCTTTTCAGGCGATGCAAAACGTTTTGCATCTTTTTAATGATGGTATCGGCTTTAAAATATTGGCACAAAATTAATCACGGGGTATTGTGTAATGCCATTGCTGCGAATGATATTATTTTAAGTAGATTGATGTACGTAATATCAATTTATTTGGTCGATGTCAATGGGATTAAAGACAAATTAAAATAATTGTATATGGGGCTTATGAAGCTGCGTTCGCGGAGCTAAGTGATTGCACTGTGCTTTTTTCGTTTTTTCATTTTGTTAATACAATATCTTCGAAGGGATTAAAGAACAAACAAGTACATAAATCATCATCATCCATTATCAGCAGCAGACCAGATGCAAATGGAGGATATGGTCTACACTCTTCACGTTAGCCAGACGGTTTGGGGAAGGCCTCCCCAACATTAGGCCAATGTTCGCGAATTTTCCTTTAGCTTTTTCGACCTGAGACGAAAACAGTGCAGTCAAACCTGCAGTCTTTAAGGCTTCGAGGCACAATTTATTGAGCAATCTCTAATTTTAATTATTGTATTGATATTACCTATCAGAGTTCCCCGACGAATATAAAGTCGTGTAGTAAATGAAACGAGTTTGAACTTGTTTGATTTGTATTTGGCTTTGGTTGTATTTGTAAAGGCTAGGCCTAAAGAACAGAACGACGCCACTTCATTCAGATTAGGTTTGTCGTCTGTCTGTCTGGTCTCAAATCTTATCACCACATCACGGTCGAACGATAGCCGTGATGTTGAGTGCATTTTGGGAATCTTGTTGTTAGTCTCTTCAGGACTAATTTTATAACTTTTCCTGCAGTTTTTTTTATAATAGGTACATAGTGCTTTTCTAAGACGGCTAATTAAATGTTTGTGCTCATTTAATAAGCAGTCCGTTTTAACAAAAATGTTTATCTTACAAGAATATAAATGGTAATCTTACCGCCATAATATACAGGTACCATTTGATAGAGCTCGTGAAGCACTTTCAGGATCATTAACCAGTTTTTCGATATCTTGTGTAGTTCAGAAATAATCGATCACTTATCGTTTCCACCCATAGACATTTATATTATATTTTTAATGTTTGAAACCTAATCTTATGGTTACCTAATTCTAGGTCCATTCAGAATGTCAGATAGTTGAATTTTTATAAAATCAACGCTTAACTAATCGTATCAGAATCCTTTTGAACCTAACATACCATTTGATTTTTTTTTAACTTTCAAAAATTCTAATAGCTTCTGCTTTTTATGTGCATCTGTAGATAATCAGGATTTTAATACAGCACTTAAGAGATTAGATGCATCTCAAACGAATGTTCGTAATCCGCAGCTCAGCGGTCGAAGGAACGTTCGCCTGGCAGTGTAGCAATTAGCATAAAATAATTGTGTATTTATCAGATAACAACATGGTTTCCATTATCATAATCTAGAATAAAATATAAGTCTTATTTGTCAAAAAAAAGCTGTTAAGTACACATTTTGTATTATAAGTAGGTATTTCTTAAGGCGATTAGAGTCCTCAATGACCTTGGGCGTTTGACCTTCACGACACGCGCAACACCCGCGTACCCCGCACGAAAACTCCGATTTGACACCGATCAAAATTACACGGGCATAGGTAGATACAGAATAGAAGCTCTTTTTTCATGACATTACTGCCTATTATTTTAAACTTGAATTGATGAACCTTGATGTCGGTGTCATTTAAGTCAGGCGTAAACGGGATATTTTTATTTTTTATTTTTTCGTAAATTTTCTAATGTTATTGTCGGTTCAGCCGTTCCCGAAATTTGAACATGTAATATGTAGGTAACTTCAGATGGAATCTTGCAAGCTGAATTTGTTAGACCAACTTCCTGACGACAACTGTAGGTATTGGAACACATAGTAGTATTGTCTATGGTTAAAAAAAGCAAATGTTTCTTCTTTTGTCTATTGTCATTCTCTTTGTGTCACTTTGTGTCTTATGAAGAATAAACTGAAAATGTGTTTAATCTCGTCTTTTTATTAGAAATCCTTCAACAACTGATTGAGTTAAAATTTTGGATATACATGTAATTCGGATGATAATGCAATATTGTGATGACATGGAGTCGATCTGATGATAGAGCTGGAATGCCAGTGGCCCCATAGCAA
This sequence comes from Ostrinia nubilalis, assembly GCF_963855985.1. Taxonomy (NCBI): domain Eukaryota; kingdom Metazoa; phylum Arthropoda; class Insecta; order Lepidoptera; family Crambidae; genus Ostrinia; species Ostrinia nubilalis. Next base: position 21,470,121 of record NC_087119.1, on the reverse strand, counting down.
CGCCAGGATTAAACGATTCCATCGAGTTTAGGCTCGTTTGATTTGTATTTATTTATTTATATAAATATAAGTAAGTAATATTATGTAAGTGGGCTACTTTAAAAATCACGAGTACCTACTTCAATTCTCAAAGGCAAACAGGGTCTGATGATGGAGCTGGAATGTGGCCGTAGGAATAGGCTAGTTTCTTAAAAAAAACACTTAGTCCGTCAATTACACTATCAAAAAATATTGGACACGGGATATTTTTATTTGTCAACAAACAAGTAATTACGAAGTTATGATGCGATGAAATTCCGCGTGACGTCACAAATCGCAACAATTTTAAGCACGCCTTAACGTCATGGGCCTCTTCTGAACTTTGGCGCGCTTTATCTCTTTAAATTTTCATAACTTTAAAAAAGTGAAAAATGCATTTAAAGTATTTTTTTTGGTAAGTTGACCGACGGACTAATTCAAACTCTTGTTTTACCCAGGAAACATCCCTAGTCTTCGAAATTATTAAGAGCTACATAACGAAAAATCTTTGCTACTACGCCGTAGTAAATTTCGCATCATAAATAAAAAAAAAATTAAAAGAAAAAACCTTTTTTTAAAACAAATTTTGGTATGCTAATAATTTTAGTTTCATGACTTGCTCCCAAAATTCATCATCTTATAAGAGGATTTCAGTTTTTATCGACGAAACTTTTTAATTATTATAGCCTATAGGTACGTTTCATGGTTAGGTAATTTAGGAAAGTTTATTTGCACTTAACATGAAAAATATGGTATCAATGTACTGTGTACCTATGCACCTTCAGTGGCAACAACAAGGTCTATTGAGTACCTATTGACCTATTGTCTACTAAAGGCATGAAATAAATTAATTTTCACCAAAAATTAAAACCAACTCCAAAACGAATCACCAAAAGGTAGGCTGTCACCGACTCCGAAAATATCAATCATGATATACGGGCATTTGTAATCAATATCCACATTTTTTAATAAGCTTTAAAGAACAATTTATCAATACCACTTTATCTTTTTTTTTTTAACTGTGGTATTTTCGCGAAGAAACCTATTGAAAATCTAATTCGAAATGGCCCATTTGCGCCGAGCCTAAGTTTGTATGAAAAATATAAATTGTTTTCTAAGTTACTGATTCTGACTCGCTCCTAATTTGGATACTGATTGCAAAGGCCTAGTAAATAAATAACGGAATATATTTTCTACTTTTACTTATCTAGTGCCTTACCTTAACTTATGTAGTTTTTTTTGGAGTCGATTTTTTTACACTAATAGATCCTATTTAGGTAGATAATAGCGTCCGAGCATGCCTTAATTCAATCGTATCGTCTGACTGAACGTGCTCTATGAACAACTCTGACATAAAATCTATTGTCAAACAAAGACTATAGTCTTTTTCAGCTAAGATGATCCGTATGACACTTTAAGGTTATCCATATTACGCATACTACATACGACGGCAGAAAGCGATTTTGTCGTATCTCAAAAAGTCCGATTTTACACCAGAGCAAAAAAACGATTTCAAAAATTCATAAATCTTAAATTAAGAAAGTTAGAAAGCTGAAATTTTACATGTTTTTTCTACTAATTAAACTTTATTTAATAAAGGTGGTTGGAATAATCTAGAGTTACTACTTCATTGACTTTTGACTAGTTACAGCAATTGATTTTTTAATATAGAGCTGCAGAAATGTTGTATCAGGAAGGTAAAATGTATGGCTTATTTAAGTTGACTTCAGTTCCCAGGCAGCGGATCTGCTGTATCTCAAAGAAACGATAAACTCTACAGGGCTATTTAGCTGTATGGGCCTTTTAATGAAATAACTTTCTACATTTGAAATGTTTTATATACAATAAGAGTCAGAGATGTGAAAACAATAAAATACTGTATCTTTTTCTTAACGGTTTTATTTAAATTTTAAGAATGTAATGGCACAAAAAAATCAGTCTGTTTTTTAATTATAATAATCAGTCCGACAAAAATATTCTTCTTTATTAGTTTATCTCTCTTCTTCATTAATTTTAAGAAGCATACACTTTCTCTTTAAAAGTTTAACAATCAGCCTGCCATAGTTTTTCTTCTTCATTAGTTTCAACAATCAATCTGCTAAATTCAGTATTAGTTTTTAAACTAAATAAAAATAATCATCATGTTACTTTCCTTCTTTGTTCATTAGTTACATAAATCAGTCTGCTATACTTTCTCTTTATTGCTTGCAACAATCACTTACTTATACTTTGTCCTGAGGTTTGCCACTTATTATTTTTAAACACGTAAACAACAAGTGCCGTGTGGGGGGGACGGCCATAAAGAATACTCTTCCCCACCGCCAACAGGAGGCGTGTCGTAATAGGCGACAAAATCCCTGCAGCACCGGACGGGCAGCAGCGTCTGCGTGCGAAACCTCACAAAAAAAAACTGCGATCGCTAACCCGCCTGCCAAGCGTGGCGATTAAGGCAAAATCCCCTCATGAAGAGACACAAAAAAACACGGCCCCTAGTCCCCGGCGGCCCCACTATCCCGGGCCACGGTAGTGGTCAAGGTAACGGTGGGGCGAGAGGTGCTAAGAATCACCGGGCACCGACAAGCTACCAACCCCGATGACCTCTGGCCCTGGCAACATCTAACACTTACACGCTGCGGACTGACGTGAGGCTCGCCGAACTCGAGGAAGAACTGAGCAGGTTGCGGTGGGATATCGTAGGATTATGCGAAGTCCGAAGAGAGGGGGAGGACACCATAATCCTGAAATCCGGAAACCTGCTATATTTCCGGGTGGGCGACCAACAGTCCCAGGGTGGTGTCGGGTTTATCGTCCACAAGTCCCTTGTCAACAACGTGGTCCAGATCGAGAGTATTTCGGCGAGGGTAGCGTACCTTATACTCAGAATCACCAAAAGGTATTCGCTGAAGGTCATACAGGTATACGCACCGACCACAGAACACCCCGACGACGAAGTGGAGACTATATGGATATGAGGATATTTCCAGAGCCATACATAGCTCCCGGTCCCATTTTACCGTTGTGAAGCTCGAGAGGCGTCGACTGATGAAGTCTACGCTCCGCCCAGCGCCCATCCAACTCCAAAACCCCGAAACCTTTCAGCTCGAGTTGCAAAATCGTTTCGAATGCCTGGGAGACTGCGAAATTGTGGACGAATACAATGACAGGTTCGTGGAAATTGTCCACACGACTGGGTCTAAGTTCTTTAAAACCCGTCGTTCAAAAGAAACCAAAAAGATCTCTGACCTCACCAATAAACTTATAGAAGAGAGACGAAACTTGGTTCTGCAGTCCTCTGAAGATGCTGCTCAGTATCGGCGTCTTAACAGACAGATCTCCAAGTCTTTGACTCGCGACCTACGCCAATTTAATACAAGAGGCGATTGAGCGTAACAAAGGCTCTAAAGTGTTCGCAAGGGATCTGTCTGTTGGCCAAAGTCAACTGACCAAGCTGAAGACCGAGGATGGCAGAGACATCTCGTCGGGGCCTGAGTTATTGGAAGAAGTTGAGAAGTTCTACGGACAATTATACACGAGTGTACTTCCCAAATCTAGCTGAAGACCCAAAAGCTAGATTGACCCGACAATACACCGAAGATATCCCGGACGTCAGTCTGTACGAGATTAGAAAGGCTCTCAAACTGCTGAAAAACAACAAGGCACCGGGTGATGATGGAATCACGGCTGAGCTTCTGAAAGCAGGCGGAACGCCGGTACTAAAGGCTCTTCAGAGGCTGTTCGATTCCGTCATACTTGAGGGAAAAACGCCTACGGCATGGCACAGAAGTGTGGTGAAAACCTTGTTGAAAAATTTATAGACCCATCTCACTTCTGAGCCATGTCTACAAGCTGTTTTCGAGAGTCATCACGAATCGTCTCGCATACAGGCTCGACGACTTCCAGCCTCCCGAACAAGCCGGTTTCCGAAAAGGCTTTAGTACCATATACCACATACATACGCTACGGCAGATTATACTCAGCCACTTAGGCGTTTGTGGACTATGAAAAAGCCTTCGACTGACCTGGGCAGTGCTACAGTCTCTCCAACGGTGCCAAATTGACTATAGATACATCGAAGTGCTGAAGGGCTTGTACGAAAACGCCACAATGTCGGTCCGCCTCCAGGATCAGAACTCGAAACTTATCCAGTTGCAGCGAGGAGTGAGACAGGGAGATGTCATATCTCCGAAACTGTTCACCACCGCCCTGGAAGATGTTTTCAAGCTTCTGGACTGGAGCGGATTCAGCATAAATATCAACGGCGAGTATATCACCCACCTTCGTTTCGCGGACGATATCGTAGTCATAGCTGAGACCGTGGAGGACCTAAACACAATGCTCGATGGCCTCAGTAGAGCCTCTCAACAAGTGGGTCTTAAAATGAACATGGACAAGACAAAAATCATGTCAAATGCCCGTGTTGTACCCACTCCTCTGAAGGTTGGAGACACTGCACTCGAAGTTGTTGACAATTATGTATACCTGGGACAAACAGTCCAGTTAAGTAGAGCCAACTTCGAGAAAGAGGTCAATCGTCGAATCCAACTCGGCTGGGCAGCGTTCGGGAAGCTTCGCGAAATTCTCTCGTCCGAAACACCGCAGTTTCTCAAGTCAAAAGTATTTGACCAATGTGTGCTGCCACTAGTTGCCAGTGATGGTATACGGATTTGAGACGTGGTCGCTTACTATGGGCTTCATAAGAAGGCTCAAAGTCACCCAAAGAGCGATGGAGCGTGCTATGCTCGGAGTTTCCCTGCGTGATCGAATCAGAAATGAGGAGATCCGTAGGAGAACCAGAGTGACTGACATAGCCCACAGAATCGCTAAAATGAAGTGGCAGTGTGCGGGGCACATAGCTCGAAGAGCTGATGGCCGCTGGGGCAGGAAAGTTCTGGAGTGGCGACCACGAGCCGGAAGACGTGGCGTGGGCAGGCCTCCCACTAGGTGGACCGACGATCTGATGAAGGTCGCGGGTGGTGCCTGGATGCGAGCGGCGCAGGACCGGTCTTTGTGGAAATCCTTGGGGGAGGCCTTTGTCCAGCAGTGGACGTCTTTCGGCTGAAACGAAACAACAAATAAAAATGTAAAATAATATTTATTTTAAGAATTTACAATTCTGCGTTCTCACTATCGGCGCTAACGCACAACTGCCGCGCGATCAGAATGGCGTATGACGCAGCGGGTGGAGGGGGTTTGTTTTGCTAGAGTGACGTATTACTTGCTGTACACAAAACAAGACTCTATTCTAATGATGTTAGTAAGATTTTCGCTATTAGATGATACGTTTGAAATGCAGTAACTATTTTATAAGTACTCACGTCAGTTCGACGCATTTGCTGTATGTTCGACATCGTAAGATTTTAGGGCGGCTGAAATGCTGTATCTCCTTTAAAATCAATGTTCGACTCAGGAAAAGAGTGCTGTAACTGTTTAACATACTAGTAGTGTGGTCGTATCTATTTTATTTTCGAAAGTTGCAATTTTTTGACTAGTTACAGCAATTGGTCAAGTAAATTGTAAAAAAACTGGAAAAAATTCTATGACGTATCTATATTTTTTTTCATCGTAGAAAGACGATACATACCTACACCATTCGACGCGGCTTTTTTTTCTTAATACAATACAATTAAAAGTCATTTTAGCCAATTTTTGAGATACGACATTTCCGCTTTCTGCCGTTGATATGCAGAATATTTTTGAAAAAATATTTGTATTTCATTAGCAATATAATAAAAAAAATTAACTACTTGTCTTGTAATATATAGTAAAATCTGAGTCTATTGATTATATTTTAATTAAATACGATGTAAAAATATTTTTTATTTAATGTACGCAATGTGTGAAATGGAATAGATTTAGTGCTGGGGTATTTGTTGTATAACAAAATCGATTATTTCCGCGGTTCATTAATCGATTGTAGTGATTACTTAGTTATTAAAAACATCTCAAAAATCAACTATATTTTTCGATTGTTGACTTTAATGAACGCATTGAAAATAAATTAATATTTTTAATTTAAAGAAATAGAACCAGAACTTTTTAGGAATCGTTTTTTTTGAACACGAAGTCCATGGAATTTGAATATTAACAATAAAAAATTGTTACAATAATATTTGTAATTAAAAAAACATGTTTTTTTGTTAAATAACACATATACAAAAAAAATCTCTAAAAGTAGGTTTCACTAACTCTTAGAAAAAAATCGATAGATAAATCGCTATGACTTAGTTATGTGACATCTCTATAACTTTCAAACTCGAAACGTCATACGAATCATCTTAGGTGAAAAAGACTATAGGTTGCACCATCTTATTTTAAATTTGACAAAAGTAAAAAATCTGTAAAACTCCATACAAAAAACCGGCCAAGTGCGAGTCGGACTCGCACACCGAGGGTTCCGCCGTACAAACGTAGCGGTTTACAATTTATGACGTATTAAATTAAATTACTTACTAGATATCGTTAAAACAATTGCATAATAATATGCGTAATGCACATCATATATTTTTTTTAGTTTTAATATTATCTTATTTTGGAACTTATAGAGAGGGGACACATTTTAATACTTTGGAAGTGACTCTCGCGCAAACCGTTCAGTTTAGAACAATCATAGTTATGGTAATTTCGTGAGAGTCAACATAGTTAATATTTTTTATTTTATAATATAACTTAAATAGTAGGCCAGATATTGAAGTCTCCCACAACAATCAGACGAGAACATGAATTATACTTTTTTGGACGACCACCTTTATTACGTTTCGGACGACCAACCTTAGAATCTTGTGTATTATTTACGAAGCTTTCCTGCGTATTATCGTATGGTATTACTCAGTAATTCTTCGGACCCGATTGGTGAACAAAAATCATAATGACCCGATAATAAATTACCTGAAAAAAGTAATCGCTTTATTGGATATCCTTCTCTACCAAATACATCCCACAGAATACCCGTATTACGTTCATATACTTCAAACCTCGCTGGATACAAAAATCCTGCTGCCTTCACCTCAGCAGTACCGCCATAACTGGAGGATTGGAGCATCGTAGCTTTGTACTCTTGTCGTGAAGAGAAAGGATCTCCCCGGGCATTGCTTGTATACAAATTAAACTCGTCCCAGTTATCATAAATATAATTAACTATTGAAGTTCGTAGTAATTGTGTTTGATCCAAATTAGTGAAATTGTAAATAGAAAACGCTATTGCATGAAATAAACAACTTCCATCTGGAGGCATAGGAACTATATGATGTAAAATATTATTTTCATTGACGATTAATGCAATTGTAGCCATAATTGTATCTTTGCAAAATTTTGCAATTGATAAACAAAGTAGAAGTAAACAAAATAAACGAGAAATTGTCGCAAATTTTACTAATTTCGGTACACGTGCGAACAGCATCTAGGCGCCGTAGTGTGCGCACGCCGCACTCCCATACATGCCCATACTGATCAACTGCCCGACTAAACTATCGGCCGACGAAAAATCAACGGTGTGCGCCTACTCTTATTTTGATTAGAGATGATGCAGTTGACAGTAAATCAAGTCTGCGTGTATCTTTATTTTTATAGGTTGCCAGTTGTAATTTATTACAGTTTTGCCACCGCCAGCAGCAATACTTACGTGTACTTACTGCATATTAATGAGCTATCATACTTTATACGTGACCTACTTCTGCAAATCAAGGGTCAATGAGGACAAGGATGAATACATGTAAATATTATATGAAAGCAGTAATAAATAATTAGTACGTCGTGGGTGATTGCTTTAGCCGTGAATAATTGTACTGGTGTATTTATATTACGCAAACCTTCGGTTCCACTACTTTATGTTCTAACTAGCGGTCGCCCGCGACTTCGTACGCGTGGATCCCGTTTTACCCCCTTCATCTATCTTACGCGGTTTAGATTTTTTCATACAAATGTTTTTCCCGCTAACTCCCGTTCCCGTGGAAATTTTGCAATATCATGTTGTAACTAAGCTTTAAGTTTACTAAGGTACCTGCATGCCAAATTTCAAGCGTCTAACTTAAGCGGTTTAGATTTTTCATACAAAATGATTTTCCCGCGAATTCCCGTTCCCGTGGGAATTTCGGGAATTCCTTGTTGTAACTAAGCTTTAAGTTTACTAAGGTACCTACATACCAAATTTCAAGCGTCTAACTTAAGCGGTTTAGATTTTTCATACAAAAGGATTTTCCCGCTGATTCCCATTCCCGTGGGAATTCCTAAGTATACTATAACCTGCCCAGGAGTATGAAGAATAATTGTACCAAGTTTCGTTAAAATCCATCGAGTAGTTTTTGTTTCTATAAGGAACATACAGACAGACAGACAGACAGACAAAAATTTTACTGATTGCATTTTTGGCATCAGTATCGATCACTAATCACCCCCTGATAGTTATTTTGAAAATATATTTCATGTACAGAATTGACCTCTCTACAGATTTATTATAAGTATAGATAGTGAATTCGCTGATGCAATTCTGCATTAAGTTTTAGTATGCAGAGAACATGCATGTAGACGCAAGGTGTAGATTCTAACTTATTTTTTTATTGATAGGCTGCCTAACAGTGCTATGAAAGTGGTATATCGCTTTTTGTTGTTTTTTTCAACTCACAACCTGGTCAGAATTTACTCACCATTACGTTAATATCTTTTAAAAACATAAATAACAAATTGTTCCAATGCAAAATAACTTGATTTTTAAATATCTACTTGTATCTTTGCGAAGCATATGTATTCACATAAATAAATACACCTAATCTACAAAGTAAATTCTTTTTTCGATGTTATGTAGGTACGAAGGCGAAGCGATGCTATAGTATAGACATAGGATAAAGATATTAACTTATTTTCAACTAAGGCCCGCAATTTTTCACACATGAAGGGCTTTTGTATTTTATGCTACAATCTACACGAATAGTACGACTACGAAGCAAAATGTCATGATTGTTTAGTAGTTGTAGATACACCCACACCTTTGTATCCTAATTGAAGCTGAAGAAAGATATAATGCTTCCCTTTTAAGGTAAAGCTAACTTATTGTATCAGATATTGCAATTTCCTTTTTAATCAGCTTAGCAATACCAGGCCTGGCTCACTCCGCGCGGTACATCCGATAATTACCTACAGCGAAGCGCCCCGCCGGCGGGTATTATATCAGTCGAGTGTCACGCGCGCACCCGTCAGGACGCTGACGTGCGTTGTAGTATGATTATAATTCTATGATCGAAGTATTATTTAAAAATGGACATAAAGAGTAAGAAATATTGTGCGGCGTTCGGGTGTTTAAATTCGAAAAGAAATCTACCGGATTTATCTTTTTTTTTCGCTTCCCAAAGATGCTGAAAGGTATGTTGGCCATGTAGGTAATCAATAATTCTTAGGATAGTATAGGAACCTAACCTACTATGACTACTGCTCAGAATGCGTTCGTTCGTTTCAGCCAAATGACGTCCACTGCTGGACAAAGGCCTCTCCCAAGGTTTTCCATAATGAATGCATACTTACCTACATACGTATCTCATTAAAAATAAGTAGATTAATTATTTTTTCACTAGACAGCAACCCTAACAGCGTAAGAAGAGTTCAGAGGCACACGATAGAAAGAGACAAAACTTGTAGGTGAATAAAATTGTAGGTACGTAGTGCTGTGCGAGCTGAATTCCACTGTATCGCGTCGCAGCAAGACTCGCATTTATTTAAATCGTCTTGCGGAGTAATCCTTCTGTACCTGTACTATTACTTATTCTGTGGCAATACTTACATGTGCTACGGCGTTCACTCTACGGCGTAGACTCTCGTAGCGCTGTAGCATATTATTAACAAAGCATTGTTGTGCCGGGACGTACACCTTTTCTTATTTTTTAAAAGGTACCTTGCTGTTTTGTGAAAAAATTAAGGATTTTTGTTATTCATTCATATTTATGTTAAGTTTCGCACATGATATTTTCAAATATACGTTCATTTAGATACTACGACGCCTAGCCAATGTCAAGGTCACTAAAAGTACCTACTCGTATACGAATATGCGTGTAATGTACAGCGACATCACATCAGTTGCGAACATATTTTAGTTGCAAAATCGCATCTTTTACAACTACATAAAGTGTTGGTGTTATCCTTGATGAACACATCAAGGATTTTAGTAGGTATGTATAGGCAGGCCTCCGTCACTCGCCTATGCCGGCCGAGATAATTACCTACAGCGCGCGACAACTTCAAGTTGCAAATCAGTCCGGGCCGCCACGCGCCTGTTTGCACACGTGTATCTATACACGCTCGGTCGATCATAGTCGCAATCAAGGTTTATTGTTCCAACAGCACTGTTATTCTTCTTTAATGAAAAATTGTAATATTTAGGAATAATAATTAACTGTAGTGATTTAAATAATAAAAAAAAACTACACTTTTTAAATAATAAATTATTTTGAAATACTTATGACAAAAAACTATAGCAAAAAAATTATTTTAGCTAAAACATTAACTTTACTTCATTACTTCACCGTGTCTGTCTATTTTCCGACACTACACCTTTTAAAACTGTTTGTTTAATTTCGAATTATCGCAACGCTGAAGTTTATTAATAGGTACTTCAGAGATGGTACGATTATAACTCCACTAGATTAAAGTTTTCTAATCGTAAATACAATAAATGCTTCTTAAAATTAAGTTTTTATTTATTTTACTTTGCTCATACAACCCTGACGCTTGAGCGGTGACGTAGATCAATTCTTAACACAAAAAAAATGCGCTCTTGTGAGCGTAGTAGTAAGGTGCGATTTCGAATGCACCATGTGCGTTGGATATTTTGCATTATTATTATTACCGTTAAAATGTCGGCATCTGATCCTACACAAAGGAGTGCAATTTCTGTTGCTACTATTATGTATTCTGTGGTATAGGCAACAGCCTATACTAGTTCGTATTAATGCATACTTACGCCCAGATGAACGTTGCACAGCGCAGCGCATTAATGTAACGAATGCTCCATTTTGTATTGTTAACAATACTAACATTCGGATGATCGAGTTCGTTAATAGATTAGTGTTACTCTAAATGCATGGTAGATGTGATAAACCGAATACTATCTACGTGATTTTGCTCCTATTTCAAGCTCCTACTGCATCATACGAACGAAAAGCGATCGAAACCCAGCACCTTTGCATACGGAACCGTTTGCTACCCATATACGAGAATATAGTACATCCTTAACTTTAATTGTATAAACGTAACAATAACAATTTTGTCTATATCTCTAGAAACTTCAACCTTGCTGAGATTAGGCGAAATAAAGTACAAAGTTCATTATGGTAGTCTATGTCTATAGGCACAACGACTAGGATTCCTTAAAATAGATTTTATTTCGAGGCGAGTTTTGTTGAATAGTTTTTATTATTATTAAGTTAATAGGAATTGCTTAGTTCTTCACTTACCCGGCCCTTTCTTTGGTACCTACTTAGATTTAGAATAACATAACAGGGTTACATATATTGGAAACAATTACAAACAAACATATACAGTGTGAGTCACGTTAAAGTGTACATATGAAAATAGATGAAACTAGACCTATTTTTATCGACAAAAAAGAGGTCAAATTTTTTTTGAGATTTGTTTAATTTTTTATAGAATTTTTTTTCTTCCAATTACTTGTTGTACAGAAAACGTAATAACTTTTAAAATAAGCGGTATATCCTGATAAAATAAAAACAGTAATAATGCTAAATAACAGGTGATACTAAAAAAATACATAAAATACACAAAAAATGCCAACAAATAATAAAAAATAATACTTTTTGAAAAAAATCTGCTTTTAAATTCGTGTTTTTTTGGTTATTTGATAAATTTCTCCAAAAAATGCCCCTATAACCGGTGGTTTTTATTACTTTGTATTATTCTCTATCGTATTTCCTTCGTAAAACCAAAAATCGCATGTCTCTATCCCTATCACAACGTTTGCAATGATCGTTTGAACTAAGCCTCTCCGGGCGCGCCATTCAACGCTTCGTTAACAACGATACTGAAAATGGCTCTAGATTTATAATTTTGATAAAGACAAGTTAGATTTCAAATAAAAACCAAAGATTTCGAAGTAAAATAAGCATTTTAGTTAAAATGAAAATTGTCTCTACCTGTAGCGGAGAATAATGTTGTGGCAGGCCTTTGTTCAAACGATCATAGCAAATTTTGTGATAGGGATAGAGACATGCGATTTTTGGTTTTACAAAGATAATACGATAGAAAATAATACAAAGTAATAAAAACCACCTATTATAGGGGCATTTTTTTGAGAAAGGATGATGGGCAACAATGTATGGAAAGTGGTACCCGCTCCAATAGCCATAACCAATATATATTTCAAAAGGTCTTTAGATGTAGGAAAATGTCTGCTATGGGGCCAGTTCTAATTCACGTTTTGGAAGCAGTAATTCCACTAAGTATTATAATGAAAGTATAACACAATCATCCATGTATACGAGTATGTATTATGACTACAATCTATTAATATAACTAAAAGAAGCATTGAAAAGGAAAGGATTATACCTACGATGAACTACCCAAGCTATTAGCCCTTTATTCGCTTTCATCATCATCATCATGATCATTTTAGCCATAGAACGTCCAGTTGAACATAGGCCTCCTCCAATGATTTCCACAATGGCCGGTTGGTGGCGGCCTGCATCTAGCGCCTTCCCGCTACCTTTATGAGGTCGTCGGTCCATCTTGTGGGTGGACTTATTGGGTCTTGTGGATTTATTCGCTTTAGTAACCCATAATAAAGCCCTTAAGAAGTAATAAAACTCCAACCCCTTTATTAATAAAAGTTACATCCTAGTTGAACTCTGGCTTAAATTGTCATTTGGTATGGAAATGTCATTTTAATCCAAGGTTTATCCTAGGTATAACCTTTTATTAATAAGGGGGTAGTAGTTCATCAAATAAAAACATTTATTTCACACTTATCCCTATCAATAATTATAGAGTTAAGGAAGGATGCTGGAGCAGTAAACCCTTCATGCCTCGCATAACCTAAGTACCATACGATGCATGGACACGTATGATACTTAGGTTACACAAAAAGTATGTTTACCTTCGAACGCAACCAGATCTGAGGCTGGTGGCCATAGTAAATGTTGTTCGTCTTGGTAAGACCTTTCAAATGACACTACAAACATAACTATTGGAGCCGGGTACCATTTTGCAAAAAAGTATGTTTATCTTCGAACACAACCAGATCTGAGGCTGGTGGCCATAGTAAAAGTTGTTCGTCTTGGTAAGACCTTTCAAATGACACTAGAAGCATATCTATTGGAGCCGGGTACCATTTTGCCCATTGTCCTTTATCAAATAAACAAAAAAATACTAATTTTTAAGCAGATTTTCTTTAAAAAGGAACATTTTTTATTATTTGTTGGCATTTTCTGGGTATTTTATGTATTTTTTTAGTATCGCCTGTTATTTAGCATTATTACTGTTTTTATTTTATCAGGATATACCTCTTAGTTTAAAAGTTATTACATTTTCTTTACGAGAATTGGAAGAAAAAAAATCTATAATTTAAAAAAAAAAATCTATAATTAAAAAAAAAAAAATGTCAAAAAATTTTTGACATCTTTTTTGTCGATAAAAATAGGTCTAGTTTCACATATTTTCATATGTACACTTTAACGTGACTCACACTGTATTTGAAATGAAACATTGATTGGTGTAGTGAGTTATACTTGCGTATATTTATTCAGCGTAATCCCAGCACACAGTCTAATGTGTTCTAATAATAATAATTGTCAGTTTTGTCTATAAAAGCAACACATAGGTGCTGTAAGACATCGATTTGACCCACCGCTGTCTGTCCGTGCCGAATGTTATGGCGAGGGGAGAAAATTGAAGAACCTCTCTCTTTTATCCATTGTGAACGAAAGAGACAGGAAACCAGGGGTAAAAACCGGTTAGGTAGGGGTCCTTAGCTCGGAATGTGACGCATAAAGGAAATAAATTTTTTTGGAAAACACATCTGAATTTTCTAAACAAGAATTCCTAATCTATTCGTGCAAAAATCTTTTAAATTAACATAGCCCTTTTGGAGGAGTAGGGAATTTAAGTAAAAAATCGATGTCCCGTATTTATTTTTTTAATCCAAAATAAAGAGACGTAGCGAAAATTCAAACGTCACAAATGTAGTCCTTGAACTGTTGTATAACATTTTTTTTTTCAACTATTTCTGTCCAGCAGTAAAAGAGGAGTAGGCTTTACAAAATGCCCATTTGACGCGGATTGAGGACTCTAATCGCCTTAAGCAAACTTTGAGCTCTTTACACCTATGTTAACACGTCACACCTAGTTGTCCCTGCGTGTTTATGCGTCGTTTACCTAATGTGAAAGAATGTCACTTCAAATTATGTCTCTCACACCGAGCCGGCGGCAACTCGGCGTCTCCATAGCTAAGCGCCTTACACAACATTTTCCAACGTGTTCATACTGTAATGTTTAGAGATATTTTTATATCATACGTTTTACTCTTACGATATTTATGAGCACTCCCACTGTAATTAGGCATGTGAGTAGATGTTGACTGTAATTTTTGACCATGGACTAAGTAATCATAAAATACAAAATATTTTTGACTAGTTTTAGCGCCCGCCCACATGAGTTCTGTCACAGAAAGTTCACTCACAAAATTTAATAACGCGCCTTTTTTATTGGTAAAAGAATTTTTGAAATTGATTCACTAAAAATGTACTGAACCTAAAAAGATTAATAAATCTAAATAGATTAACCCCGACAACCTCACAAACTCGCAAGCTTTTTACATTATTATTGATGGCTTCATTAACAATGATATTGATGTTTGTTCCCAGTGACACAAGAAGCTGACGAGGAGACGAAGCTAGTGTGCCCTACCGACGGCAGTGGCAACCTTCTTCTCGACTGCCCTCATGCCACGCTTTATCTAAGGTTTCCCCATGAGAGGGAATTGAAGGTAAGTGTTCGTGTCGACAACAAACCTACATAGCGTCAGCCCAAAACTCCGCCACAAGAATGGCGTTGTCAGTAGTAGAATTACTGGCAATTCTGTTTTTTGCACTCAAGAAGTTTCATAAAAAGGCACAACCTTTTTGAAATTCTTTAAAATTGGACTTGCCAAAACAAGCTCAACTTGAATATTTATTTTAGCCGTTTCGGTGCTTCATATTATCATCATCCACCTCTCAGCGTAACCACAAAAGAACTAAAGCATAATGTGACTCGTGTAACAGAAATATCCTTAGGTAACTATAGATACCTAAATAAATAACCACAATGAGAGTTGTTTACTGTACCATTCATCATCATCTCAGCCATAGGACGTCCACTGCTGAACATAGGCCTCCCCTAATGCTTTCCATGTTACCCGGTTGTTTGCGGCCTGCGTCCAGCGCTTTCCTGCTACCTTTATGATGTCGTCGGTCCACCTTGTGGGTGGACGTCCCACGTTACTGTACCATTGAGGATCATGAAAGTCACACACTATTTGCTAAATTCAATCTTTATGCCTTTATCTTTCCAAATGCGAGCTGAGCAGTTTTAGTACTTGCTACATTTATTTCTGTTCCCATCCTGGCCCCGTCCATGAACGAGAGCCTATTCAGTAGCTGAAATAGTTATAAATATAGGTTACAAACTTCAAGCATTATCTGGGGGCACGGCAGTGCCCCCACCAAGTCGAGCAAAAAAGCGGCACGGCCGTACCATCCTTTTCTCGAAGCAATTCAGGCCATTTTCGACCGCCTGTAACTTCGTTGTGGATAAAACTAGAAGGCTGAATTTTCATTAGCTATGTAGGCATTGTAAGACACGGTATATTTAAAATTTCATTCAATTTGAACCAGTAGTTTAAGAATTATAACGGGTCAAAGTTACTTAATTTTGTCACTCACTGACTCACTGACTGACTCACCGATCATCAAAATTCTAAGGCACTTCTAGCAGACCTAGAAGCTTCAAATTTGGAATATAAGTAGTGTTTGGTGTATGAATCAAGGAAAAACTAAAATATTTGGGGGCACGGTAGTGCAACCGCCAAGTCGAGTAAAATTTTTCAATTTCGGTCCAGTTTTCTAGATACATAACTGCTGCCTACAAAATACAAAAAAAATGAGATTTGGGGGCACGGAAGTGCAACCGCCAAGTCGAGTAAATTTTTTCAATTTCGGTCCAGTTTTCTAGATACATAACTGCTGTCTATAAAATACAAAAAGAAATGAGATCCCATCAAAAACAATACTTGTCAAAAAAACCAAGTCTCGCAACTCAGTTGTTCTACGGTAAAAAGTTGTGAGATCCATGTAATACCAAGTCCAGGCCAGGAAATCTTTAACGTTTTACATAAATATATTGACTTGGCCATCGCATGAAAACACGTGTAAATTAAATTATTTAGTGCGATGGCCAAGTCAATAATTTATGTAAAACGTTAAAGATTTCCTGGCCTGGACTTGGTATTACATGGATCTCACAACTTTTTACCGTAGAACAACTGAGTTGCGAGACTTGGTTTTTTTGACAAGTATTGTTTTTGATGGGATTAATTTTACAGCAAGATCTTGCTTTTTAACAAATTAAATTTCTCAGATTACAGATTTTGATTCCTTTACAAATGTCACAAAGACAACGGACGGTGTGATCATACGAGTAGAAAGGTGTGGTATGGAACCCTAGACCTACCAGTCCAATTCTTTGCAGGGATGGCGCTACATGATCCGCCTGGCGGCGTTCAACAACGGCGCGCAAATTCACCACCAGCAGCTTACCAAGGAAGACGTGCCAACCATAGTCGACAAATGCATCAGCTTCATTTACGCCCATGGTACTTACACGAAGAATATAGTCCAGTCAATGGGGTTTAACTATACCATTTTGAGGTTGGTGGCTGAAACCAACGCCAAAATATGCGTGTAGAATTTAATTCTCTATCATTGACTCGTTTAAGAGCGTTGTAGCAAAAAGTTGGCGTTCGAATTTTAGGTTTTTATTGCTTGACGTCGCGTAGTGAGTGCGCAAACTGCATTTATCTGTACAATTTCAACGCTGCGTCGACTAAACGATCTTAATCCGTAGTTGTATCGTACCTAAGACAGTACATCATACATAATAATAAAGAAATAATGTATAATTTACCTATTAGATTTTTTCTCAGATCAGACTTTTAGCAAAATCAAGTTACGTAATTAATGTATTTTTTACACTAGTAAATCCCGCGACAAGTTTTTAATCTTTAAATTGAGTAAAGTAATAAGTTGATGGGTTTGAAAGAATTTATGTTTTATTTTATTCTTTTTACAGCATCAAAAGCTTGTTTATGAAAAATATTTACTATTTAAATTTTACTTTTGACTTTTTAGTTTTTATGATGCGGGATGGAAAAATTAAAATTTATTCTGATTTTGTGACGTTTCCGCACATAAATATGGATAGGTTAAATAAATAGAATGAAATGTATGAAAACGAGCGTGCCATTTTTTAAACGTTATCTATAATATCTGTGTCCATCAAAGAGCTCGTAACTAAACATCGTAAGCGCCATTCAAATTATTATCTAAAAGTTAATAAAGTCAGGAAATCAAAGAGGTAAATACTAATATCATTGTGATTTTATAGAATTTTCTTATTATAAACCACGGTCATTCATTGTGGAAAACCTTGGGGGAGGCCTTTGTCCAGCAGTGGACGTCATTTGGCTGAAAAGAAAGAAGAAAGAAAGAAAACCATGGTCGTATAATGCTAAAAAAAACAGAGGTAACTTTAAGATTTTTATCCATAGAGCAAAATTTATCTAATCGTGTTTTTAAACAGTTATCCCATTAGGTACACATGCGTTCTGTAATACAAACCCATCAAAAACAATACTTGTCAAAAAACCAAGTCTCACTACTCAGTTGTTCTACGGTAAAAAGTTGTGAGATCCATGTAATACCAAGTCCAGTCCAGGAAATCATTAACGTTTTACATAAATATATAGACTTGGCCATCGCATGAAAACACGCGTAAATTAAATTATTTAGTGCGAAATGAAACGAAATTTTGCATGCCTGTGTAGACATGCAAAATTTCAGCTCAATGGGAAAATGGGAAGTAAGTAAATTTTAAGTTGCAAGATTTTACAACTCCAGATGTCAAAGAAAATAAAAGCTTGTAGATAGCTTTACAAAGAAAAGAAAGATTTATGAAGAAAATAAAAAGTACTGTCTACGATACATTTGTTAGGCCGTGTTGCACCGTCTTACTTTAACATTGACATCAAAATTTTGGATGTCAAAAATCTGTCTAACATAAAACACCGGTTATTGTCAGTTAGGGTCAAAGTTAGGTGGTGCATCTCAGCCTTAGTGTATTTTAATTAAATTTAATACAAATAAGGATGACGAAAATAATCGATAAGTGATCTCACTCGAATATTTCTTATAGTAGGTTATACAAGATGTCGAACAAATGGTTACTTACTGAAAAAGTGCTTCATGAGACCTAGCAAACGGCATCAATAATATGTTTAAGAACGAACTGAATCTATTCAAAAAACCTATATTTCCAGCTTTCATACATTTAATACAGTTACAAACAAACACGAAATCAATGGTTTCTGAGAATTCTGAGTGTCTTAATGCCGTCCTCTTTATCTGTTTATTTAGTATTTAATAATTAGTATCTCTTGATGATATTGTAGCAAGTTAAACCTAAAATCATGTTTTCCGTAAATAATTTAAATAAGAATGCAATTTACGAGTTTGTTGTTTGATTATTATATATTACTCAATTAAAAATTTTAATTTAAAAAATTAACACTTCTAATATTATGGTAGGTATGGCTGGCGGCATACATTTAGTGTGAAATTCGGAAACATTGAATTTTCGCATAGATCCAGTTTATTCTTTGACCTATTTATTGTTATTGTTTTAAAGAGCTCATGAAGCACTTACAGGAACAGTAAACAGTTTCTCGATATCTTGTATAGTTAAAAATCAAGTGAAATCACTTATCGTTTCCACCCTGTACCTATACTTTTAAAAATAAACTCATTTTATACGTTCATTTGTATAAGTATCTACAATACAAATACCTAACCAACTTAGTTGACGTTTTATAAAACTATTTCTAAGTGTCATCGAGCGACCTCTGGTGGATTTGCCATTTACCTGACCTACCCCTTTATTACTAAACGTTTAAAATCAGATGAATTGTTACGCACCAATTTCTTTCATTCAGTCGTCAGTAATTGAACTTTCGGAAAAACATGACGAAGCGTTGTGTGACCATACAGACGCTATTCAACTTTTATTAGTAAAGAAGAGTATATTTTATGTTGGTAGAAACACAATAGCATAGACTAATGTTTTGACACCCTGTTAAAATTTTTATTAGTCATTTATTTTTTCCTGACCAAACAGATACCATAATAATATCTTTTATCTATTCTACCCATATTCTGTAAGTAAAATAATAAAAAGTTTGAAAAGAAAGAAATTACAAGTCCGATTTACCTAAACAAATAAATTAAAAATACTTGCGGATCAAAAGTACTCAATCATACTACAATTTACGAAAAAATCACGCGTGACGCATATACGTCAGTGGGTAGTCAACTGACATAGACCCGGCGTCTACGAGTGCCAAAGCACGACTGATTTATGCCATTTGATGCACCCGATTTTATAGTAATTTCAAATTAATTTTTCATTTGAAGATTGAAGATGGATATTTTTTCTTTTTCACACAATAATAGTACTATGTTTCTTCTTAAGTATAAAGTAGTTTATGTTGCCAAATGACTTTTATATTATGAGATGTGACCTGTTTTCTTGCAGTAATTTTCTCGAATTTTGACTATCTTAGACATAATAAAAATGCATTTTAATGAATTAAACATCAAAATTTTCTCAATACACTTTCTTCTTCAGGGTATGCTTATTCTAATGAATACATTCTATCTTCTTACTTTGAAATAAATTTGTTGTAATATTAGTTCAAAGTTGTGCCTTCGCGAGTTACCTGGAAATCGGGCTTCCGAAATTCGCTGTTTTCGTAGGCAAAAATCCAATTTGAACGAGATTTTGTCAATAGACATTCCGTAAAAACGTATGATAATTACGATGATATAAGTCAAAAGAAGCTATAACAATAAATTATATGACTAAAATCATTTCGAAATCTGCCAAATTCTCGATTTCTGCATGAAAAATGTGACAACGCTCTTAAGGTTTTCTCCTTTTGTTAAAGAAATATTAAGGAAATCGTTATTTTTAAACCCTTCTTTCTCCTTCTTTCATCCTTCTTTTTTTATATTTCTGGTGATTCAGAACCCTACATCTAGTATTATTGTGAAAGCATATACGCAAATGATGACGTTGGTTTCAGCTACCCACCTCAAAATGGCAAAGTTAAGACTACATTGACTGGAATAATCTATACTTCTATACTATCTATACTAATATCTATATATATAAAAGAAAGTCGTGTTAGTTACACCACTTATAACTCAAGAACGGCTGAACCGATTTAGCTGAAAATTGTCAGGGAGGTAGTTTAGAGCCAGGAGAAGGACATAGGATACTTTTTATCCCGTTCGAAATTAAAATTTATTGCCATTAAGGCGGAACAAAGTTCGCCGGGTCAGCTAATTATTATTATTATAAATGCTAAAGTAACTCTGTCTGTCTATCTGTCTGTTTGTCTGTCTTGCTTTCAATACTGAACCGATTTTGATGTAATTTGGCATATAGATAGTTTGAGTCCCGGGAAAGGACATAGGATAGTTTTTATCCCGATTTTTGAAACAGGGACGCGCGCGATAATTTTTTTCTGTGACAGACAAAATTCCACGCACGCAGAGTGCGCCATACATAGCATTATACAGGGTGGTGGAGGGTGGATGAAGCCGGCAGGTGGCCATAGGAATTCTATACTAAAACGACACAACCTCATCGAGTTTGGGCTCATTTGATTCGTATTGACGAGAACTTTAATCCTGTATTGTAACCATCACGGTCTGATGATGGAGCCGGAAGGTGGCCATAGGAAATCCGCACTGAAACGACACAACCCTATCGAGTTTAGGCTCATTTAATTTGTTTTAATGAGAACTTTAATCCTACATTGTAACCATCAAGGTCTGATGATGGAGCCGGAAGGTGGCCATAGGAAATCCGCACTGAAACGACACAACCCTATCGAGTTTGGACTCATTTAATTTGTATTGATGAGAACTTTAATCCTATATAGTAACCATCAGGATCTGATGATGGAGCCGGAAGGTGGCCATAGGAAATCCGCACTGAAACGACACAACTCTATCGAGTTTGGGCTCATTTAATTTGTATTGACAAGAACTTTAATTCTATATGGTAACCATCAGAATCTGATGAAGGAGCCGGAAGGTGGCCATAGGTAATCTGCACCGAAACGACACAACCGTATCGAGTTTGGGCTCATTTAATTTGTATGACCTTCCAGCTCCATTATCAGATCAGCTCCATGTTATCATAATATTGCATTGTCATCCGACTTATGCATGCAAAATTTCAGCTCAATTGGAAACCGGGAAGTTGGTCAATTTTAAGTTACTAGATTTGCCTACACCAGATATGTGAAAGTAAATAAAAGCTTGTAAAAAAAAGCTTGTAATATTACCCGTTTTCATAAAGCACTGGTGTGCGATGCTACCTGTCACGCCATCTATCGTAGAAATATGTACTAGGGTAAACCACCCAATTATTGGCACTTTAAGCAGCTACTTCACAAAACCGGTAAAATTTGCATGTAAAAATATGTTTTATCAAAGAAAAAAACATTTATATTGGTCTTTTAATCTTTGCAGAATATTATTAAGTACTTATCATTAATCAATTAAATCATTTATTCAATATAGTGTACCTTTTAAAAAAATACCTCAAAATACCAGTTCCTGGCATAGCCAAACCTTTTATTGGCAGTGATAATTACCTATTATTGGCACTGTTCTCGTAAGACTGAAAAATAGCTGCTAGGTCTTATGTAGAGGTTTTAAAGAGATTCATGATAGATATAAACAAAATAAAATCCTTTGTTATAAGAAAAGTAACATTTATTTGTACAGGAACATACCATATCAGTTCAAACGCTTATAAATTTAAATATGGTTTTAAACTTTCCATAAACACTTTTATCAAATCTTCTTTTCTCTTCGGAAATACTTTTATGCTACTGATTTTTATTTTATCCCGTCAACAAAAAGCTGTTCTTCCTCGTCAGTTAAAATTGTGAACGGACCGGGCTTAGAGCGATGATCAGGATGTTTCAATCTGAATTGTATAGTAGACCGTGGTACCACTTTCAAAGCCTTTCAAAGGCTTATTCCAATAATCCCGGGGATTAGTGAACTTTTTATTCATTAATCCCCGCTAGCGCCAATGGAGCTTATAATGGGGATTAATGAACTTTTTAGTTTATTTTATTTTTCTTTATTCAGAAAATAAAATACTAATGTAGGAGTCATGTACCTTCCATTTATTATTGGATAAGAACTCACTTATTGATTATTTTTATAATCAAATTAAATTAAATTTAAGCCTGATAACAAAGCTATTAATTTACACCATTTTTATCTTGTTACATCTTGGCCCAAATTTGTATGTAATCGTTTCCATTTTCTTTAAATGATGAATGGGGAATAACGATTCAATATCCATAGTGCTTTTGGTTAATCAGGTAAGTGTTAATTTTTTTAAGTTAAATTGTAATCAGTCTTAAATTTAATTTCATTTGATAATAAAAACAATAAATGAGTTCTTATCCAGTAATGGATGGAAGGTGCCTGATTCTTGCATGAGTATTTTACTTTTAACGTACTGGGGATTAATTAACTTTTTAGTTCTTATTAATCCCCATCATGGACTCCATTGGCGTTAACGGGGATTAATGAACAAAAAGTTCACTAATCCCCGTTGACGGGGATTGTCAACGGGGATTAGTGAAATAAGACTTTGAACGGCTTTGAAAGTGGCTGAAAAGATAATATTTTTTATTGGCACCTTTTTAACCAATGTTTGACACCCGTGCCAATAAATGGATTTTATATAATTGGCAGTGGGCCAACATTTGGATTGGTGTATCTAAAACGTTAAAAAATATTTTAAATGCAATTTAAACTCAATTTTGAGACAAACAAGGTATAATTTTTAATAAACTCAAATTATTTTAAATACCCTTTTATTGGCATGTGTGCCAATAAAATGGATAAACGGATTTTATGCATACCAAATGTTGGCACACCACAAATAATTAAAAGTTGGCGGTTAAATTATAAAATAATGTTTTAAAAAGGCAGTTAATATATTTAATAATAAGACAAAATGATTATGTATAGGGACAAAAAAATAGATTTGCATTTTTTAAAAAGATTATGATAGCTCTTACCTTAGTAAAAAACGAATATTTCGATTGTTTTTTCGCACAAGTCCCGGTTTGTCAAACAAATGGTTGATACCCGCGATGTTTGAAAAAATAAAAAACGTGTGTAGCCAGTTGAGTAATAAATGATATTACTGTACAATTTCTACTAAAAAATATAAGGTTTGGCTACAAAAAACCTTAATTTTCTTAAAAAACTGGAGCATGCCAATAAATTGGTAGAGTGCCAATGATTGGATGGTTTACCCTACATTACACTGCGCTAGTGCCATCTACATTTCTGTACTAGATTCACATGCCACTTTCACTTCACAGAGTAGTTCCGTCATAACCTGTTAAATACCGTCTTGTGTAGTGTTGAAAAAGCGGCTGAAATTCACTGACCGTCATTTACGGTCAAATTGGTCAAAAACAAGTCATAAACTGTCAATTTCGGTCAATTTGATTTCAGTAATAGTTTAGAACTTTTTTAGATGGCATTCGATTGCTACTATATTCTATGTATAGTTCTAGCGCTAAGGGAGCAGCACGTGAGGGTGTTTTTTCGTCAAATGTCAGCGAGAAACCACTCTCGTGCCGCTTCCAAACCTCAGGGGCTGCCTGAATTAAGCGCTAGAAGTATAATATTGTTTGTTACCATTAAATGGTTTAATCTACAACTTTTACAATACAGAAGTTAAAGAATAAAAGTAAAAATTGTAACTGTAAAAAAGTGCTAAAAATATGAAAGCACTAATGTACAGAAAAACGTTCTAAAAAGTACTAAAGTCTGTTCGCCGAGAGTTGATAAATATTATGAAATGTCTTGCAAAAGCGACTGTCGCTTCGGGCGTCGTTTGTCACAACGCGCACTGAGTACCATGGTACGAGCCACGCAGCTGTCGTCAAGCGCCCCGGCCGGCGGGCGGCGGCGGCCACAGCGTGACCACTTTTAGTAGATTTCTACTTTTTTGGTAGATTTGAGGCAAAGAGAACGATGATTTAGTAGTGCGAAATCGTTTTGTATTTTGGTAGATAATTGGTATTTTTAGAACATTCTTATAAATGGTAGTCCAAAATTAAATTGTAACCGAGCCGAGAATCCAGGCCAAAAAAAAAAGGCCAGGCCAAATAATCTACCAACTTTTTCATTATATCGACCAGTGGCGGATTTACCAATAGGCCAAGTAGGCCAGTGCCTAGGGCGGCAGATTTAGAGGGGCGGCAAATTTAGCAAATTTTTTTTTACAGAAAAAAATATATAATTATACGTATACCTACACAATCCATATATAAATAAACGATTAATAAACGCACTGTAATATATACTTAGGTACTTATGTGATCATGAATTTTAAAATATTCCAACAGCGTTTCAATAAAAATAAAATAAAAAACTCTTAAGTAACACTTCGGAGCCTAGCACGAGCACCATCTCTCCACAACTTCGTGTATATTGTTTTACAGGGTAGCCCAGAAGAAAATTCACTTTTGAAAATTCAGGGAAACGAAAACTGTACATTTTTGTAGAACTTAAGCTATTGCAATTTAAAGGAAATTTAGTGCAATTTATTTTAAAATTCTATCTTTCCCTTTCCCTTGACGTTTAGAACATTCGGTCAACATACATTTTGGAAAACTTTCGTAAGCGCTGATGCACACGACGCCGCTACCGCGCCGCCGCGCCTCGCCGTCGCCGCGCCTTTGCACTGTTTATACGCGCCGCGTGAACACCGCTGCTGCGCAGCCGCCGCGCCGCGCGCGAAATACTGCTTTGTTGGCGCGGTGGCGGCGCGGAGGCGGTTTTACTCGGTGCGTATGAACAGTGTAGCGGCGCGGTGACGGCGCAGCGGCGGCGCGGTGGCAGCGTTGTGTGCAGGAGCCCTTAGAGTTACCTCAAAATGGATTCAGGATGGATGAATGCTGCAGAGTTTTTGGATTATTAGAGTATACTCTGCTCATAAGGTAACCTCACAAAAAGAAGTCTGCTGGAATGAGATTAGCGCTTCTTAGAGGCAGTGAGATTTCACCACTGCTTAATTGGTTTGTTGCATTGAAAGGATTATTAATTTTTGAGAGCGCTATACTGGTAGGCTGAAAAGCTTTTTGATTTCAAAGCTGCAAGATTTGCAAGGTTATGACCGGAGCACTTGGTTTCATCAAGATGGGGCTACGTGTCACACTTCAACTGAGAGCATTTAGACGGTAAGAGACATAATATGTTCCCACAAAAAAATAATTTCAGGCAGGGGTGACATCTCCTGGTCACCAGGAAGCCCTGATCTCACTCCAGAAAATTATTTTTTGTGGTGTTACATTAAGAATAGAGTATACTCGTACTTTTATAATCCAACAACCATGCAGCAACTGAAGCTGAGCATTTGGCAAAAAATTGAAAATAGGTTTCAAAGTAATTCTGACGAACGCATTCCAAGATTTTGATGTAGGTATGTTGATCGAATGTTGTAAGCGTCAAGGAAATCTCCTGGGCGATGTAATTTAATAAAGGTAAATTTAAAAATAAATTGCATAACATTTTATTTAGATCTATAAAAATGTAGGTACAGTTTTCGTTTCCTTTAATTTTCAAAAGTTAATTTTCTTCTGGGCCACCCTGTATTACCAAGCCTTGGTCTTTCTGTTTACCTTTAAGTAGTTCTTAGCTAATTATACTGGATATAGCACTTCGCAATTCGCATGGCTCTGTGCACATTCAGGTGAGCTTTTCTTGCTTAAAACGGGTTAAAAACTATCTACGATCTACTTTAAGTCAAGAAAAGCTTATAGGCTAGTAGAATTAAACACAAAAATGAATTAAATCGGAAATAATTCCTACTAAAGATTTTAGTGCTTTAATGGCTTCATTAGTTGCCCATGAAGACTCTTCTAGGTTTTCGACTTCGACGGAGTTGTGCTTAAGTGGTGGGGGCCCCCGAAAGGGGCGCTTTTTCGGTTTTCCGGTTATACCGCGTAAAGGACTTCCCTATCGAAAAGTGGTCTTCCTGACGGTTGAAGGGCATTTAATCCTGCATTAAATAAGACCAAATTCATATGTTTTGAACAAACCGTTCTCGTGCAAATGTTCGGCAAAGTAGAAAATATGTGTATAATTAATGACCCTCTCCACGTCCAATGGCTCGTTACCCACAGGCTTCCAAGTCATGAAAAGGAGCGCCTCAACCAGTGTAACCCTATCAAGGCTTACGAGCTGGATGCGCCTATCCTTGTTCGTCCCAGCCGTTCCTTAACTGCGGTTGCTGCACCTCTTCCTGGCACTCACCTGAACGACTCTGTGTTACCTATTGTGGATGCCCCTCTTCCAAAAAAAAAAATGAAGCCATTAAAGCAATAAAATCTTTTGTAGGAATTATTTCCGATTTAAAATCTAATTCTTCTGGCCTATTAATGCTTTATCTCTTTTGTGCATAGAGTCAGAACTTATGAAAAAGATTTCATACGTCGATATAATTAATGATTTTGCAAATTTAAAATCTCGCAAGAAAATAATGTAAAACTTATTTGATCTCATTGTCTGTCACCATTAACTGAATTGTTAACATGTTATATTTTAATAGAAATTGTTTGTATTGTTTTTAAACTGTTAAGTCCAATAAAAAATATTTACCAAAAACAATGTTTACTGACCACACATTATTTTGTCTGTGTTCATATAGTGTAGGTATTTTTAAGTCATGCCTTTGCCCACCTTAGGATTAGTACATGCTGCTGTTTTTAGGTCAACATTAAACTCTTCCAGTACATAGCGGGTTGCAATAATAATCTAGTAACTGACAGAAATATCATTAAGTTCACAATCATACTAATAACGGGATTAAACTAACGTATTCTATTTCAAAAGTCAGTAGGTAGGGGCGGCAAAAATTGAATGGCCTACTAGCGGCAAATTTGTAAATCCGCCACTGATATCGACAAAAATAATTAGCGGGCCGCAATTTATAATGACTTTAGAACCTCTGATATTTAATTTTTTTTATCAACTCTCGGCGAACAGACTTTAAAAACGTCGCACTGACCATTTGCAGGGAGCCTATCGGAGGGCATATACCGCCGTGCTGGCAGCAGTACGGTCCTTTCGGAACTGCTGGCGAGGTTCCGCCGCGACGCATGGTCGGTGCAGCTCAGCCCGAGCCAGCATTCCGAGCACGACGTGGCGGGGGTCCTGAAGAGGTTCTTCAGGGACCTCCCAGAGGCCCTGGTGCCTCAGGAGAAGCATCTCGCCTTGACCACTGCTTTGGGTAAGCTGGGTTCTGACATTTTTATTATTAATCTTTTTACTAGTCTTACCAATATTATAAATCTGGGGGACAAGTCACACAACATTAACTATAATAATAAAGAAATCGCAGTAAGGAACCATAGACTGGGCACGACTTTGTCTAGATTTCATTACTTTTTAGAGATAAACATTAAGCAGCTCCATAGAGACTTGGCTAGTTTTTTACAGGATGTTTTTGGTGGGATCTTATCTTACTTCTTACTAATATTATAAATGCGAAAGTTTGTATGGATGTCTGGATGTTTGTTACTCTTTCACGCAAAAACTACAGGGTCCTTCTAAACTAGCTACATTCCTTTTAATGGGGGCATCTATACGGTACACTGAACAAGTTCACCAAATTTGAGTATGTGTTTTATAATGATTTTACAAAGTTACATTTTCTAACAAAAATAAAAATTCATTTCGTCTTACATAATGGAACATGCTGTATTTTTTACTCACACAACAAAGCTGTAGTGTATTCATTCTGCACAGGAACACGAGACACAACACACACAACGCTCACTACCACTGCACACTTTTTTGTTGTTTACACTAACGTCATAACAACTCACAGCAGTCGTCACAGCTGATAGCCGATTAGCTGATCGACTGATTGGGCGAGCTATCACTTCAATGTTGCAGGCCTACTCTCATATCGTTGTCTATCCTTATTATCTTATGTTAATCACAGTAAAACGGACTCACGATACCATCGAAAAATCAACCAGCAAAGGCCATGATTTTTAAGGCGCGTCTTAGTAAATTTATTTGCATTTGTGCATCTGTGCGTCATAGTTCACTTCACGAGCACTACAAAACGCATCTTCACACAAGAAAGCTAGTCAAAAACTGAATTAAATCAAAGCGCACGCGCCGACAAATGCCGACAAGCCGCACGCCTTTTGTTGACACAAAGACGCCGACGCCGCCAAAGCAAGAGCCGAAAAGTTGGCATAAGCGTACAGTCGACAAAAAAGAAACTTATTTGTTTATTATTTTATCTGCTTGCTTTCGATTTCAATTGATTCGAATCTAAATTATGGTGTTGAGTAGGTATTTCATGGTAAAATATCCTATAACAGATAATAATTAAAAATTAATCGAACTTATTGTTTTGTGAAGGTAATTCAATGGCCTAGTCAATTATTTAGAAACATTAAATTAGACTATTGAAGCAAATAAAACTCTTCAATTTGTTTGTATTGATATTCCATTTATCCTAAATCAAAGTCCATTCTTAAATTAATCGTTAATGTCATCATTTCTATTACAATAGAAAAGTAGATGAGGTAGGTAGGTACCTAATTAGTTAAATAAAATTTCCGAATCATTTCCGTTCCAACTTGGTATTTATTTATGACCTATCTTATGTACCTGTGATTTAACAATAAACACAATTTTAATTTGAATAGTAAAAAAAAGTTTGTTGCATTTCTTAATTTTATTTTGGTGAGTGTACATTGCGCTAGCCGGCGGCCGGCGGCACGTGTCTAAAGGCGGCGGCACGTGTCTAAAAGTTCGTTTGCTGCGCGCCGGCTAGTGTTGTACGATACGACACTCGAGTCTTGGAATCTTACTTATTAAAAGTTTGAAGAAAATAAAATAGCTATGAATTAAGACTGTGTGTTTATTATTTTATTGGACCGTTTTAACTTTTTGATTACGAAAATCGTCAGTCTTTAGATGGATACTTCTGATTCGATTATTTGCGTTTAATGCAATTTTATTGATATTACATTTGTATTGTGCGATTTATTTTATTTTCAATTAGGATATAACATACGGATGATGATATGAAATCACTCATTATTGCCTATTAGCACAGAATAAGTAATAGTACAGGTACAGAAGGATTACTCCGCAAGACGATTTAAATAAATGCAAGTCTTGCTACGACGCGATACAGTGGAATTCAGCTCGCACAGCACTACGTACCTACAATTTTATTCACCTACAAGTTTTGTCTCTTTCTATCGCGTGCCTCTGAACTCTTCTTACGCTGTTAGGGTTGCTGTCTAGTTAAAAAATAATTAATCTACTTATTTGTAATGAGGTACGTACCTCATTACAAATAAGTAGATTAATTATTTTTACTATTTTTTATACTTTTTTACTATTTTTTACTATATTTTATATAATTATTAATACGTATGTAAGTAAAGGAAAACCTTGGGAGAGGCCTTTGTCCAGTAGTGGACGTCATTTGGCTGAAACGAACGAACGCATTCTGAGCAGTAGTCATGGTAGGTTAGGTTCCTATACTATCCTAAGAATTATTGATAACCCACATGGCCAACATACCTTTCAGCATCTTTGGGAAGCGAAAAAAAAAGATAAATCCGGTAGATTTCTTTTCGAATTTAAACACCCGAACGCCGCACAATAATATTTCTTTCTCTTTATGTCCATTTTTAAATAATACTTAGATCATAGAATTAGGTACTACAACGCACGCCAGCGTCCTGACGAGCGCGCGCGTGACACTCGACTGATATAATACCCGCCGGCGGGGCGCTTCGCTGTAGGTAATTATCGGATGTACCGCGCGGAGTGAGCCAGGCCTGCTATTAGTATACACCAACTCAAGTTCATGTCATGATTCAGTCTAGCTCAAAGAACTTAAAATACTCGAAAGGACTCGGAAGACTCAATTATTCCCTTATTCATGTGACTAACGAGTCCTAGTCTTAAAAATAAACTCAAGTCTCAAAATAAAGACTTTAAAGACTCGAGGTTCTTACAACACTAGCGCGGTCGGCTATTGTGAGGGACGGCTGTCTTTGATACCACCGACTCCGCCACGCATAAATAAGGATGTCAACTCCAAAATTTTTTCTAATCTTAACAATAATAAAACTATCATTATTTACTTTTATATTTTTTTTTTGTTTCTACGATGATTTTAATGATTATTATTTCAGTTTAAAATTGATAGTTGGGAACAATTATTTACTTATTTACTTCGGAATACTAAAGACTGCCGATAATCACAGGTAGATAATTCGATAGCGTTTAGTTTCTGCTATGATCGAGTCAATTACGAATCACATTTTTAATTTGCTAAGGGGATATTAAGCGATTAAAATTAACATGAAAAATGTGCCTGCTTTAGCGTAATAATAACCGTAATTCTAAATTTCATAGTCATGGTAACTATCCCATTTGTGTATGGCATAAAAATAAGTCATTGATTTCGGCAACTAACTTTTTTGCTTCGTTTCGTTGCTACGTTTGAAATAAAAGATTTTTACAAGCGCAAAAGTATTTTAACGAACTTTTGAATAAACATCATTCCATTAAGGCCACTAAATAAGTACTTACCACATAAGATTTTTTTATGTTACCAAAAATAAATAAACTTTAATTTTCTGCTTAATTTAATTCCTTAAATAACTAGTAGTAGCCCTAGAATAGCTTGTGTGGCGCCCGGTCCGTCGTCCGGCGGCACTCTTGTGTTCGCGGCCAGTGGCCCAACGGCAGCACAAGCGCAATGGCGGGCATTACGTAAGCTCGTGTGCGTGCGGATTTTTGTCAGTGTAGTAGTGAATCAGCTGAACAGGGTGTTGTATTGGGTTGATAAGAAATGAAGTTGTTTCCTTAATTATCTCGGAAACTAGCCTGAATTTTTGGCTCAAACTTTGAGAACGTATTCAGTGTGACGTATACATGCTCCCATTAAACGGAACGTAGCTGATTTAGAAGGACCCTATATAAGCTATAATTTATGCCGATATGTGACACTAAATTTCACGCGGGTGAAGCCGCGGGCAAAAGCTAGTTAAAAATAAAAGTTTATAAACTTGATTAAATTGTAACCGATCCATTCAACTGGCAACAGCGAAATCATCTACTCAACATGGCATGCCATCAGGCTTATGGGCTGAACATTCATACATACATACATTTTACCAAGAACATCATTTTTGATACATCGCTGGACGACTCCTCGCACTCGTCGGAGGGCAGCGTGCCGTCGGAGCCGGGCGGCGCGCGGCGCCACTCGATGCGCCTCGCGGGGGAGCCGGCGCGGCGCCGCGTGTCGCGCTTCCTGCGCTCGGACTTCTTCGACGCCCCGCCGGACGAGAGTAGTTATGACCAGGCCTGGCTCACTGCGCGTGGTACATCCGATAATTACCTACAGCGAAGCGCCCCGCCGGCGGGTATTATATCAGTCGAGTGTCACGCGCGCGCCCGTCAGGACGCTGGCGTGCGTTGTAGTACCTAATTCTATGATCGAAGTATTATTTAAAAATGGACATAAAGAGAAAGAAATGTTATTGTGCGGCGTTCGAGTGTTTAAATTCGAAAATAAATCTACCGGATTTATCTTTTTTTTCGCTTCCCAAAGATGCTGAAAGGTATGTTGGCCATGTAGGTAATCAACAAATCTTAGGATAGTATAGGAACCTAACCTACCATGACTACTGCTCAGAAAGAATGCGTTCGTTCGTTTCAGCCAAATGACGTCCACTGCTGGACAAAGGCCTCTCCCAAAGTTTTCCATAATGAATGCGTACTTACCTACGTACCTCATTACAAATAAGTAGATTAATTATTTTTTCACTAGACAGCAACCCTAACAGCGTAAGAAGAGTTCAGAGGCACGCGATAGAAAGAGACAAAACTTGTAGGTGAATAAAATTGTAGGTACGTAGTGCTGTGCGAGCTGAATTCCACTGTATTGCGTCGTAGCAAGACTCGCATTTATTTAAATCGTCTTGCGGAGTAATCCTTCTGTACCTGTACTATTACTTATTCTGTGTTATGACGCTAGGCTGCGACTGCGTTTTGAGCTCAATCTAGCCGTCTCTTTATGACATCCAAGAAGCCTCAACAATCGGAAATCAGCATGTCAGTTTTTTAGCTTAGCGCCTGGCAATACAGTTGTTGTAATTTTTCAATGAGATTCTGATATTCCTAATATGAGTAACATGGAATATCTAAATACAATAAAAAGATTAAATTGACTGACTCACTGACATATCAACGCACAGCCTAAACGGCTAAACGTAGCCACTTGAAATTTGGAAGGGACGTAGCTTAGGTACCGTAGAGGTGCACCAAGAAAGGAATTCCCGAAATTCCCACGGGAACGGGAATTAGCGGGAAAATCCTTTTGTATGAAAAACCTAATCCGCTTAAGTTAGACGCTTGAAATGTGGCATGCAGGTACCTTAGTAAACTTAAAGCTTAGTTACAAAAGAATATTGCAAAATTCCCACGGGAACGGGAGTTAGCGGGAAAAAACATTTCTATGAAAAAATCTAAACCGCGTAAGATAGATGAACGGAATCCACGCGTACGAAGTCGCGGGCGACCGCTAGTTATTCATATTGCTGCTTCCGCCTCATTCTGATTCCCGTCGCTTTCTTTCCAGAGATAAAAGAGGACACAGCACGCCACGCGGAGTACCGCAATGTGATGACGTCACTGCCTTTAGTCGCGCGCAACACCGCCAGGAAACTG
Source organism: Ostrinia nubilalis (assembly GCF_963855985.1). Taxonomy (NCBI): domain Eukaryota; kingdom Metazoa; phylum Arthropoda; class Insecta; order Lepidoptera; family Crambidae; genus Ostrinia; species Ostrinia nubilalis. Next base: position 21,436,960 of record NC_087119.1, on the reverse strand, counting down.
TTCGCGCACCTGCACTTCTTGACGACGATGGCGCATGCCAACAAAATGAGCGCGGAGAATCTGGCGTCTGTATGGGCGCCCACCATCATGCCCGCTGCAGTCGTAAGTTATAGACTAAGAGCTAGTGAACGCCAGACCTACGTCATTTTATAAAAGCTGAAAGTTTGTCAGCGTATGCTCCCAATATAGGATATAATGTTGGTGAATTATGAAGTTTGGGTCATCGTGGCTTTGGGAGCTACCCTAAAAAAACTGTCTGGCAAGGAGTTGGAACTGTCAAAACTGTCTGGCTGTTGGTGAAAATACTTCTAATTATTGTCCAAATATTATACGTAAAAATCAGATTTATTGGGATCCTATATAGGGAGCATACGCTGACAAACTTTCAGCTTTTATAAAATGACGTAGATCTGGCGTTTACTAGCTCATACCAGGCCTTTTCATCTCCGCGAGTTTACATCGAAAACAAAACACGCACGATAGCCCACCTACAGGATACTATTCGACAAGGCCTCACATACGAGCGAACATTGACTCACGCACGCGTATTCTTGTGTATGATGAAAGAAAATTAAGAAAATGGTGTACTAAATACTGTGCAGTATTTAACTGCCTAAATAATAATAAAAACACAGAATGCACTTTTTTAAGTTGCCTCAAGACACTGAGAGTAAATAAGTAGTTAATATTATTCATGATAATTCATGCTAAATCATGTATTTCCTCCGCCATTTTCCGCAGTTTGGCACCTCACGTCACATCATTTTACCGAAGTCAGCCCTATAGCTTCGGCGCAGTGCCGATCACTGACGTTTGTCAACAAAATGGTCCTTGACTCTTGAGACAGGCTAAATTACACCATATTGTTAATGACATTGAGCATACATTTTTTTAAATACTTTCGCGAAGTAAAACTTCTGTACGTAGTACTTATTATTATTCTGTGCTCATACTCTATTACTTCTGTTGTTACATCACCGTCTCAATCTTTTTAATCTTCGTTTACCACTTTGTCGACCCATTTGCTGGCAAAACGTTGTCGTCTCCACCAAAGGCCGTCCCAAAAATTTAACAAATACCAGCCCCGCGCTGCCCGCATCCCGTGACGTTTTCCTATGTGTGGTCACCACTTTTTTAATGTTTTGAGGTAATTTCTGTCTTGTCAATTCTGTAACTGATGGCCGTTGGGACAGAAAAGCTACTTAACAGATTATGACGTGAGCTATGTGCCGAACTTGGATTGTTGGGGATATTTAAGGACCTGGAGCGACTATGGTTCCAATGGCAATTCTGCGACTCACTCTAAGTAAAAGTCAAAATTATTCGGTTACCTTGGATGCCTAGAGAAAATCAGAGTAAACCTGAAAATGACTAACAATAGACAGGTTTAATGTGCAAATCAGTAATTTCGTACATTACTAATAAAAAGTTACACTCGTTGAACAGTAAAGTGACGTTTCTATACTAAACGTCACTATAAACAAGCGTTAAACGAGTGAATAATTTTTATAATTATTGGTTAAAGTACAAAATTAAATGAACATCACACAAAGACACACCTTCTCACTTTTTCAGACAAGCGACAAACTCCAAACTGCGTGGTCCACCAGAGAGGTGTTCGTGGTTCGAGATCTGATAGCGAATTTCGAAGCGGTGTGGGAGCCCACTGATGCGGAAAAGAGACGGGAAGCAGCAGTCCGTCGCGTTCTAATGACGGTGTTGGGGGCAGCGGCGCCCGCGCCGAAGAAGGCTGCGGGAGACCTCCGAGCGTGGATCTACGTCAAGGACAGAAGCACGTGTCACCAAGTTACGGTACGTATCAGATCACCATTGTCGTTAAAAATATGGAAGGGCTGCAATCTTGTGTTTGATTGGTTAAATGAAATTCATGGCAAACACTTTAGTTTCGATCGAAAAGTGTTCTAGATGTATTATGTCGTTGCGGGAGAGATCATTGGAATCGGAAGCTGCTTTCTTCATATGGATTTTTTTAAAGTGAAATTAGTTTAGCTGGCTGATAACTGAAGCGATATGTAATTGCAATTGCAAACTTAACTTTATCATCCAGTGAGTTTTTGATGCTACAAACCTTCTTATTTTATTTACAGTTGACGCCAAACAAAACGTGTGCAGATGTATGCATAGAGCTTTGTGAGAAAGCCAACATGGAGTCACATCAGCTCATGATCGAGGAAGTGATTTGCAACGAGTCTATGAGGCGCATAGTCCACATCGATGAAGTGGTCCTTGATGTGGTGTTAAGGTCAGTAAACTCATTCATCATCAGTTGATCGCCATTCATTTTTCATTATTCAGCTACAAGACGCCCACTGCTGAACACAGGACTCCTTCAATGTTTTCCAGATTGGAAGTTGGTAGCAGTCTGCAGCATATCAGTGGTGGTAGTGGTGTTAAGTTTCTTGTATTTGACGTCTACCACAAATAGTAATATGTAGGTAGGGCAGGTGACCCGGTTTTGGCCATTTTAAGAATTTTTTAGACTTTGAGGCTATATAACGACGGTCCCTACGTATAAAAACGTATCTGAAAACGGCCAATTTTACAGGAGAGCGGTTTGAAGGTTTAAACATGTGTAGCTCGCGTTCTATTTATCATACATTGATGAAATTTGGTATAATAGTTTTATATGAGGTATATTTTATAAAACATGAAGAATTATCGAAAAATAATCACAATAAGTGTATTATTTGTCATTTACTCACTTATACAACGGAAAGTTTCTAATTACAAATGACGTAGGTGGTACTTACTAACTTTTACGTTGGAGCAATATATTTGTTTAAATTATTAACTGCCACATAAGTAATTGTACACGGGAACAAAGTTCAGCTACTACTGACCGTAACTCTCACTCTAGGCCCATAGTCCTGCTCGACGAGGCATAACAGCGTCCCGCCTCGTTTCCCAGATAGTTGCATTTTGGAGGCACTCAATACCTTAAGATTCTTCCTTATCTAAGGGGTCTTTTGACTGAAGAATACTTGTAGAACCGGTAAATTTTCTTTGTCAATAGTGTCGGCCAGGTTTGACAGCATGGCATCGAGTCCGAAGATCCACATGGCTCTTTTTTGAGTTCGATCTTGTGGAACATTGAATACAACTGGGTACTAAATGGAACCCTTTTCAAGGGATATTTCAAGGTATCATCTATCATGCAGATAGTTTCATCATTACAAGAATATCCTCATAAATAAATAAATAACTTTCACAGCGAGGCGGCTTGCCTGGGCGCCACAGACGGCATTATGGTGGCCCTAGGCCAGGGACCACATAAATTTAAAGGCATCCCTGATACCTTCACCTGACGCCCACACCACTGTCAAAACTAAGGCCCAGATGAAATATCTAAGAGTTATCCTGTTAAATACTGTTAATCACCAGTGGCGCCAAGTAGTGAGCGCAAATACGGTGACCTTAACTATATAACCAGTGGCAGCTTGCACTTTTTCCAATCCGTCGCCGTGCGAATGGAAGACAGCTTGCTTTTTCGTGGCTGCTTCCCTAATTTGGAGGTCCGAAAACTCTATGTCGGAAGGCTATGGAGAAAGGCCGGGAGCTCTATACTGGTACCCTCAAAAGCATGATTCTGTCCCATCTAAGGCATCACCCTCATAGGGATGGGTAACGCCCATAAGGGCAATGCCCATCTTCTAAGACCTTAACAGGCCCAGAAAGTCTACAGGGCTACATTGTCGGCTTTAACGCAGCGTGAAGAACGAGGTGAAAGCTCCGCCATAGGAGGACAGAGAGGCCGTTTGACGTGAGACTCGCTAGACTGTGCTGTAGTCTAATAGTTGATAAACCACCTCGCCGTGGGCCGTGGCTAAGTTGGGTCGCCGAACCTTATTCGCACTCGTGCTGAAGTTTAAGGTTGCTCTAGAGATCGTACCATGACTGGGCACGGATCCTTCGAGCCCTACCTGTATTGCGGTGGCTAGGAGCATACGACACACCATATTCTTGCGGGATAGCATAGTCAAAGCTATGTGGACGGTAACAATAGTTGGGTGGTAATGAAGCACCTCTATCTGAGAAGACAAGGTGCCGCAAGAAGCTGCAGTATGATAGCGCGACTACGAACCAAGTGCGGGTGCATTTGAATTCGCTCCAGGGAAGGTGACAGTATGATTGCCTCCTATCTTCCTTCCTCGGTAATGGCCAGCGTAACGGGGGCGTGAGGCCGCACGGGAGGCATTGCATAGATAGGCCACCACCACAGTCTGCTGATGGTGAGTGTGTGTACGGAAAAGCTGTGTACTTCCAGTTGCTCTCGTCCCAACTGTCGCCGTGTAGGTGGGAGATCTTTGTCCGGAATCTCAAAGTTAGCACTTATAGCGAGTGACGGGGCACCAGGGTATTTTTAGTGGGTATACCTCATCCTTCTGACGGGTATATGTTTGCAATATCATGTAAGCATTATCATGTAAGGTAGTAGATTCTAAATGCAGTTAATTTAAACTTTTGTTTGTAAGTGTTACCTGCTTATCTTTATTTCTGAATGCCCTAATATGCTTTATAAATAAATAAAATAAATTTTACGATTTTTTACTTGTATCTTGTATTATAAAGTAGCATAGGAGAAGAACTTGGTTGCGTTGAGTCTAATAAATGACCGTAGATACTTCAGTCGTGTTGTATATCATATTTTATATTGTTTTGTCTTCTCTTTTATGTCCACCAGATATTGTTAAAATACCATTTCTCAGCGTAAAACACCGTTACTGGCACTAACTTACAGACATAAAACAAACTTTTCCAAAGTAAAACATTTATAGTGGCAGTTACGGCTAGAAGATACTTGAATTTTCCGACGTAAAAATAAGTAAGTGCCACCTACTTATAAAAGTAACTTTAATTGTCCGGAGTAAAACAACGCAAGTACCTTATGCCTACAGTTAACTGATTAATTTGCCGTTGGTATAATGTTGAGTGAAATAAATTAAGTCAGAAACCATAATAATACCTATTTCCTTCATAAATTACGTATCAATTTACTCGATCTGCGCGAATAAAAGTGGCAGTTGCGGGGCTGGGCGCGCGGAGTAAGGCGTGTGGTCCAACGTAAAATTTCTTAACTCCCAGTAATGCAAATTTACTGCGGAAATCGTTCTAATTTTGTAGTTGCGGGATTTGTTTTTTGACGTTTTAAGGTTCAATTTCAATAAAAACTATGTTTTTTTAACTGAGTCGAAACTGTTGGGTGCTCTGAAGGTTTTGCAAACAAAAACGGCAAATCACGGAACTGGTAGATACTGAATTATACGTAGGGACCGTCGCAGTTTTTGTTATCACGGACTTATTTCTTGTAAAAAGTGATTAAATATAAATTTAGATCTAGCCTAAGGATACATTTTTTTTCATAATGATTCAATGGAAAAATAATCCTGTAGAAAAGAAAAAGAAATGGGAATTTGTGCCATTTTTGGCCAGCTTTACCCCATTTCTGGACACAGTCATGTGCCAGTTCTGGCCATCAAAATTCATTAAAAAAAAACAAAAACTACCCGACGGATTTTAACGAAACTTGGTACAATTATTTTTCATACTCCTGGGCAGGTTATAGTATACTTAGGAATTCCCACTTGAACGGGAAATAGCGGGAAAATCCTTTTGTATGAAAAATCTAAACTGCTTAAGTTAGACGCTTCAAATTTGGTATGTAGGTACCTTAGTAAACTTAAAGCTTAGTTCCAACAAGGAATTCCCGAAATTCCCACGGGACCGGGAATTCGCGGGAAAAACCTTTTGTATGAAAAATCTAAACTGCTTAAGTTAGACGCTTGAAATTTGGTATGTAGGTACCTTAGTAAACTTAAAGCTTAGTTACAAGGAATTCCCGAAATTCCCACGGGAACGGGAATTCGCGGGAACATCCTTTTGTATGAAAAATCTAAACCGCTTAAGTTAGATGCTTGAAATGCATGCAGGTACCATTGTAATTTTAAAGCTTAGTTACAACAGGATATTGCAAAATTCCCACGGGAACGGGAGTTAGCGGGAAGAAACATTTGTTCGAAAAAATCTAAACCGCGTAAGATAGATGAAGGGGGTAAAACGGGATCCACGCGTACGAAGTCGTGGGCGGCCGCTAGTATTAAATATAATATCTCAGCTCGAATTGAAATTACAATTAAGGAGATCAACATTAACCTATAGTATAAGTTTATGCGGTTAGTACTGGAACAATTCTTTTCACAACACCGATTTTTTTAGTATTTGGTTTCGATGGAGGCATTATAATCGTAACTCTGAAAATGAATCGATTACTTATATCAAAATAGCTAAGTAATTAAATTGAAAAATCACGATAATAACTAAATGGCCAAAAGTGGGGTTCTTCGTGCACCACTTTTGGCCAGGCATATTGTGGCCAAAGATGGGAAAATTCATTCATTCTGGCTCCATTAGTGGCCACCTCTCATAAACCCACTTAATAAACAAATAGCGATAAAATATCATTAGTACCACTTAGACAGTGTATTCTTTATTAAGGATTAACATAAACATTTAAAAAAATAAGAAGTATTTAGAAAATAATGATTGTTTACTCACCCGCTCGCCTTAGCCTTTTTGCTAAGACTTAAAACAATTAACGCTTCTCAAAAAATAATGACTTGTTGGATTGAAGTGAAGCTTGACACATCAAAGCTGTTAACGCTATCAGTGTTGCTAATATTAGATATTTTTATTCCCGTAAACCATAAAGTAATATATTAGTCTTTGCCTTAGTTATAACGATTTGAAGTTCTAAATGGCCACAAAGGGGTCGGTGGCCACAACCGGGTCACTTGCCCTACTACCACAGAATAATAATAAGTACTACGTACAGAAGTTTTACTTCGCGAAGGTATTTAAAAAAATGTATGCTCAATGTCATTAACAATATGGTGTAATTTAGCCTGTTTCAAGAGTCAAGCACCATTTTGTTGACAAACGTCAGTGATCGGCACTGCGCCGAAGCTATAGATGACCCACGCTGAACTGTCCCACCAAACTCAATGACAGGGGGGCGCTACCATCGTTCAACTATATGGTTTCCAACATGGCAAAAATCGGAACCAGCGATCCGGTATTGACGGTGGCGCCCCACTGTCAATGTCATGCATAGGACAGTTCAGTATTTTGGAACTATACAGGATGTTACTTTGCATTCTTGCCATATTTACAGAGGTTACTATATTACTGATACTGAACACAAATCCGTAAAAAAATAATGCCCGAAAAAATTTTTTTTTAATCTTGAGTATTTTATTTTATCGACAATCTGTTAAACACACCACTAATTATCGTAACGCATGCACATCACTTGTTGGCGATGGCGATGAAGACTTTTTTACTTTTTATTAAATTTTTAAATATCTATTGCAATCTATTGTCTTTAAAATGTCTTTTTGACACTTGTAAAAAACTGAGAAATCCATCAAACACAAATCACGTTATAAATAATACAAAAATGACTGAAGTGTATTCAAACAACGAATAATTTAATCAAAATGGTGCTTGGAGTGTCTGCAAGACGTCTTAAACGAAATGCTTGATGACGTACCCTTAGCGTTACACCAAATGCTCTACTACCAGCAGGATGGTGCTCCCCCACAATAAGGACGTCAAGTGCGCGAATAATACGTTTGGTGAACAGTGGATTGGACAAGGGGTCCAGTAGCTTGGCCACCACGATCCTCGGACCTAACACCAATGGACTATTATTTTTGGAGTGACTTGAAACGATCTGGTATGCGCAGAAGAGATAAAAAGTGTAAACGTGTTACGTGAAAGGATTGCTTCAGCGAAACTGTGAGACAAAACGTTTATGTGTTGCGAAAACTAAAGCAAAATACCTACGCTTCGCCGTGCTAGACTGTGCCTTCATCAGAACGGAGGACACTTTGAACACTTGCTTCGCAGTACGTAAACTTTGTAAGTAGGAACTCATAAATAAATAATTAATTGTGAATAAGGTGATTTCATTTCATACTTAATTTATTAATTTGTAAAAATAGGGAACAATGTTATAAATTAATTAAAAGCCTAATAATTATTACGTATTTTTGACGGTCCTAAGCCCGTAAAGTAGAAACTGAGAGTAGAAAGGAAAATCTAAAATCAACTGAAGAGTATTTTAAAATAATTATTATGACTGGATAAAAAGGCTGGTACCCAGAGCTATAAAACATCACAGATTAATAAGAACTAGGCCACGCCCACTAGGTTTATTCCACTTGCACCTGTAGAAAGTGCGAGACAAAATTGGTTTATTCCAATTTGTACTGCAAAACCAAATTTACTAAAAACTCAGTGTACTTTCTTTATGGGAGTCTCTTGTTTATCTTAAATAATAGGTATTGGTCCCTACTTTTATCTCTGTGAATATGGCAAGAATGCAAAGTAACACGGTGTATAGGGCTGACTTCGGTAAAATGATGTGACGTGAGGTGCTAAACTGCGAAAAATGGCGGAGGAAATACATGATTTAGCATGAATTATCATGAATAATATTAACTACTTATTTACCTCTCAGTGTCTTGAGGCAACTTAAAAAAGTACATTATGTGTTTTTATTAATATTTAGGCAGTTAAATACTGCACAGTATTTAGTACACCATTTTGTTCCATCATACACAAGAATACGCGTGCGTGAGTCAATGTTCACTCGTATGTAAGACCTTGTCGAATATTATCCTGTAGGTGGGCCATCGTGCGTGTTTTGTTTTCGATGTAAACTCGCGGAGATGAACAGGCCCGAAACTACGTACAGAAAGTTTCTTCGCGAAAAAAAATGTATGCTACTATGCCCGTTTTCGATGCCTTCTCGGAGAGATGAATAGGCCTGTGCCTGCTTCTTCTTATCGTGTCGACGACTGTGCCTACTAATCCTACTAATATTATAAATGCGAAAGTTTGTGTGGATGTTTGTTACTCTTTCACGCAAAACTACTGAACGGATTTTGATGAAACTTTACAGTATTATTGTTTATAACCCAGAATAACACGTAGGATAATTTATGACGATCTGTGACAAACTAAATTTCACGCGGGTGAAGCCGCGGGCAAAAGCTAGTTTAAGAATAAATCAGTTACCATTGCTTGATTTGTTGTCATTACTTTGATGATTAATTCTTTCTTTTTTTTTTTGTTTTAGGTGGGGCTACTGGGACGAAGAAGACAGAAAAGACAACTACCTTCTAGTGAAAGACAATAAAATACTAAACGAGATCGAAGCTCTGAGGCACTCCAATTCCCTCGTCTGCGGAGAACTGAAGCTAGCAACGGAATCTATGAGATCCTTCAAATTGCACATGTTTGAAGTAAAAAATAGCAAACTTTGCTATTTCAAGGACAAACAGGTATGAAAGTGACTTTCAAGCCCTTCGTTCGGTAGAATTCTTTGTATCAAGTCATAGAACATTTAATTACATTTAACATACAAAACATGAAATGTTCGCAATAGACGCAGCGTGGGACGTCCACCCACAAGGTGGACGAACGACCTGATAAAGGTAACAGGAAGGCTCTGGATGCAGGCCGCTACCAACCGTGTGATGTGGAAGTCATTGGGGGAGGCCTATGTTAGTGCTGAATATAGGCCTAGGCCATAAGATGTCCTGTAGTCCAGTCATTATAGTAAGTTCACCTCGGAATTCGAGATACCCAGCTGTAAGTTTGTAAATACTTGTATATTGACACCCTAAAAGTTGTCTCAAAACCTACATATGGTAGGGTGTAAGCAACTATTAAATTTCAAAGTCAACGGTCATAAAAATCGTTTTTTTGTGCTTTTTTAGATATATCTCATTTCCTATGGGTTTTTTGCTATTTGTATTTATTTATCAATATTTTAGAATACAAAATTCTCTACAAATTTTGTTTAAAAAATTTTTTTATATGGTGAACCGTTTTCGAGATAGAGGGCGGAGAGCGCGCAGTCACTGCATCACTTCAGATCAACTTAAGCGGTTTATATTTTTCATACAAAAGGATTTTCCTGCTAATTCCCGTTCCCGTGGTAATTTCGGGAATTCCTTATTGTAACTAAGCTTTAAGTTTACTTTGCTGTTAATATACACCACTTAATCCATAAAGCTCATGTTGCACGATTAACCATAGAGTTAATATGGGTCAAGGCTCATGTAGGCATTGGTGGTAATGAGGCAGCTGACTTGGCTGCTAAGGCTGCGGCTTCATTAGAGACAATTCCTGATTTTAATAAAGTTCCCATAAGCTACATTAAACACAAAAATAAATAATATCAGAACAGGAATCCAAAAAACTCTACTCTACACCAGATAATTGCGCGTACACCAAATCCTGGCTCCCTTCGTATGAAAATCTTATCGAGTTCATATCACATATCAAACCCTCCTTTTCTATTACTCAGTTACTCACAAACCACGGATACCATAAAGAATACCTCCACATATTCAAGATTACTGACAACGACACATGTCCCTGTGATAATATAATCACCCAATCAATGTTGCATCTCGTTGGACTGCCCAAGATTTCAATCAACAAGACTTAGCCATAATTATAGTTTGCCAAATTTACAACATCGACCCATTCAATTTCCAACAAATTATAACTAAGCAAGATTCTATAACAACATTTACCACCCACATTGAAAACATAGTTAGCAACCTAAAATCTTTCAACAATTAAAATTCCAAATCACGTAGGAGAGAGCAACGCGTAAACCGATAGCGCCGCGCTCTCTATGAAATTATAAGCGCCCAAATTAAAAAAAAAAAAAGATACTTACCTACATGCCAAATTTCAAGCGTCTAACTTAAGCGGTTTAGATTTTTCATACAAAAGGATTTTCCCGCTAATTCCTGTTCCCGTGGGAAGTTCCCTAAGTATTACTATAACCTGCCCAGGAGTATGAAGGATAATTGTACCAAGTTTCGTTAAAATCCGTCGAGTAGTTTTTGTTTCTATAAGGAACATACAGAGAATACAGACGGACAGACAGACAGACAAAAATTTTTTGGCATCAGTATCGATCACTAATCACCCCCTGATAGTTATTTTGAAAATATATTTCATGTACAGAATTGACCTCTCTACAGATGTATTATAAGTACTAGCGGCCGACTATAATATCTCGAAAACGGTTCAACGTATAAAAAAATTTTTTGAAAAAAATTTGTAGAGAATTTTGTATTCTACAATATTGATAATAAATACAAATAGCAAAAACCCATAGGAAATGAGATTTTTCCAAAAAAAGCGCAAAAAAAACGATTTTTGTGACCTTTGACCTTAAAATTTAATAGTTGCTTACACCCTACCATATGTAGGTTTTGAGACAACTTTTAGGATGTCAACATACCTACAACTATTTACAGACTTACAGCTGGGTATCTCGAATTCCGAGATTCTTACCTAATTTAAGCTTAAATGACTGGACTACTGTGGCTGAAATGATGATGATGAAGATGGGCCCAAAAGATAAGGAGACATGTAAAGTGCCCCATATAAGGGCTACCTTTTCTTTTTTGTTATTTACTATATTTTGACATTCATAAGTGCCACTTGTGGTCTAAACTGAATAAATATTTTTTGATTTTGATTTTGATGAGATGAAATATTAAACAGCTTGATGCATTTTTCCATTTTGCTGTTAAATAGAAACAATATTATTTTTCATTACAGGGTTCGCACAAGATCGAAGAATGGAATGTGAAAGACATCCTATGGTACACCGGGCACGAACCTAAACGGAACCCGCAGTCTCGGTGGGCCATCACTTTCATTCCGCGTAATAACAAACAGAAGAGGTGAGTTCATTCACGAAGACGCTCCCCACCAATTTTTGGTCGAGGGAAGCGCGGGATGCGGGGAGTTTTATCCGATCTAGAGAGATGCCAACTAATGCGTTGAGTTCGACTCACTGTCGCATTAGAAATTCACACATACAGAGTAATCAAAATAAAAACAATACGACGAGAGTGTCTTGCACACATTGCATTCAGTGCTACTATTCATCCGCATACCTACCAGGTTGCAAGTAATGTACGTACAACACCACTACATACGCAGTGAAGTGCGATTGAATCAATTATGTTAGTGTGAATGTGCTCATTATAATATTTGTAGTACCAAATGCAAGCAATGTAAACTTTTTGACAAAATATGATGTCACTTATGTCATCATTGCTGTCGCGGGCAATGTGTTCTGTTTTTGAGCATATTGCTGCGACACCGGCCCCGCCCCCTTTTCACATTTCCCTTTATTTTCTGTGATCTATGGATCCGAGCAATCCGAACGTCATTATTGTAGGGTACGTGTGCACTCATGGATAATTTCGCGTGTACCGATAACACTCAAACATTAGCGGAAGAATGGTGGGGGCGTCTTCGTGGATGGCACGATCTATGCAGATTGAATTCTTCGAGGCTACAAACATTTCACAGATTGTGGTTTAAATAAGGAAATTCAAGTGTAGTCAGGCAGTGTGAACAAGATCTTTTTTCCTACTCGTTCCCACTACCGTTCCTTTGTAGCCAAAATCCAGCTATAGGATCCTCTACTCAAGCATGTGAATAACTATTTCCACCTCTCTTTCCATTTGTTGTCACTCGTATAATTAGTAGGTAATACATTTTACAAAAACTTTTAAATATGAAATGGGCTATTCCTACCTCTCGTTTCCACTGCGGCACTTCCTTTTGTTTACAAATAGGAGTATATCTCGTCCCATTACTGTAGTTTCTGTGAAGTCAAATCTTCTGGACCTTCTGTCCATTGACATAACCATTCCCAACTACTTACGCCTCCAACTGGGCCCCGATTACGCTAAAAAATTTCAACTGCAACGCGACTGGAAGACGAACGAAAATCAGTTGATAAATTCGTATCGCGGTATCGTTTTGACAGTAAGTTGAAAAGAAGATGTAATGTAAACGGAGCACAACTGCACCTTAACGTTAATGTTGACAGAAAGCTCTCAAACGCAATTCAAACGCTTCACGAATATTTTGCTGTGTTTTAGTAATTTTAGTTTCAAAAATAAGGTGTTCGGACTCTTAATGAAAAGTGTATACTTAATCATTTTGTTTACGCGTGAACTTTATCACGATACCGAATTGTACATCAGTTGGAATGAAAATGGAGGGTGACTGGAGATGAAACGCAAATGATTTGACATTACAAATTAGCGCAATCGGGGCCCTGATGCAGCTCTTGTATGTGTGTAAAATATAAGAAACTAGCGGCCGCCCGCGACTTCGTACGCTTGGATCCCGTTTTACCCCCTTAGGGGTGGAGTTTCGTAAAATCCTTTCTTAGCGGATTCCTACATCATAACGTCTACCTGCATGCCAAATTTCAGCCCGATCCGTCCAGTGGTTTGGGCTGTGCGTTGATAGATCACTATGTCAGTCAGTCAGTCAGTCACCTTTGAGTTATACATCATTTTAATTTTTTTAATTTTCATACAAAATAAATTTTATAAGATCCGATTTGTATGAAAATTAAAATAATTAAAATGATGATATCAAATTTCTGACTTCACCATACCATTTATATGCCCATGTTAACATGGGCTAGTGTCGGCTCATATACCCATTTACCTAACACCCTGTATATATTTAGATAGGTACTTACAGGATCTTCTGCCTAACCTTTATCATATCTACCTTTACAGAGGAAAAGACCGCCCATGGTTCGGGTGCACTATCGCTGGTGCGGTAACAGAAGATCAGCTCAAGTGGATGGCTGCCCTAATGTTCGGCGAGCACACGGAGATTCTGCCTACCCCCAGGCTCGTCATCACGTAATAACAAAATGGCGGACGTCTAGGTAATGTCATTTACAAGTAACACGTCGAGTATTGCCACAGTGTTTGTGAAGTTCTGACAGTGAATTAGGTCATTATTATTATTATAATGATAGGTCTTGTGCCTTATAGATCTTTTTTTCTGTAGAAAAAAATGTGCACAAGTTTTTGTATTGTACAGGTACGGTACATCAAGCTAGACACTGGCATCTTATTTTATTGTAGTTCTATTTTACAAAAAATGTTGTGTTATCGTATGCAGTCGACTTTAAATAATTTTCGTCAGAACCAGTATTGTAACCTCAGATCTGCCAATTTCCGGAGCTTCTGGTGTCCCAGTGTTGCTAAAACCTAGCTACTTTAAAGGAGAGCAATGTAACTATTTATCAATAACTATTAACATTAAAACAACCTATTCCTATTTTCTCGAACGAGCCTATTTTGTAAGAAGTGATAATTCAAAAATTAAATCTGAAAGATCTCATCCATACAAAAAATCTTTAATTGACTTTTACCATAAAGATCGTCTGTGGAAATTAATTCACGTAAACTGTCAGAACTTAACACACGCACTACTGCCACATTATCAGCGTGATACAAACAACACGTGGTTTTTGAAGTTTCCTAAATCCAGTGTACTATAGTTCCAAAATACTGAACTGTCCTATGCATGACATTGACAGTGGGGCGCCACCGTCAATACCGGATCGCTGGTTCCGATTTTTGCCATGTTGGAAACCATATAGTTGAACGATGGTAGCGCCCCCCTGTCATTGAGTTTGGCGGGACAGTTCAGCGTGGGTCATCTATATTTCAAACTAGCTGACCCGGCGAACTTTGTTCTGCCTTAAAGCCAATAAATAAGCAAATCTTTCCTTATTTGCTCACCGTTCAAACCTACCCTGGACTACGACAAACATTTTAACACCAAAATCAGCTCAATCGGCCCAGCCGTTCTCGAGTTTTAATCAGACTAACGAACATCAATTCATTTTTATTTATATAGATTACGACAGATACACTAACGCCAATGTGGCAGAGTCTACGGTGATACCAAATGTAGTTTACACAAAACAAAATACTTGCCCCATATTCTTGAATTTATGGATTTATAATCGCTTGAATAAAATGCCGCCTTAAAGAATGTAGTTTTATGTAAAGCGCATAAAGGTAGTTATTTATTAATCAAGTATTTTATAGCCTTTTATAATTTATCGAGGCGTCTTGCCAACTCAAAGTTTCAAAAACTCAAGCCTAATTTTACTACCTTTTTATATTCAACGTAATGTTAAATCTGTGGACGTACAATAAACAATGATGTAGGTAATTGTCTGATCTTTGTAGTTAGTTTACTACAATTATAATATCTATTGACGACATAATGTCCTCCTTTGTTTATATTAAACTAATAATAATAAAATGCCTGACATGCCTACATACAGATTTGATCAGATCAGGTATACAAATGGCCGAAAGTAGTACAAATAAAGTCAATTTTGTGATAATTATTTTCATCCGTCACTATAATAAATTAAAAGAAGATTAGATCCGTGCTTTTTTAGTCGGAGATTTATATTTGCATTAATTTTTTTTCTCAAATTATCCTTTATAAAATTTCTCGAATAATATTACAAAAGTACATATTTTGAAAAGATAAGAAACATCAATATATAACCAAGGTTTTGAATGTTATGTGTACGCCAAAATATTTCACAGGTGAAATACATATTTTATTATATAAATAACCAAAACATATTCAGGGAAAATAAAACAAAAAGAATAATAAAGTCACAAGGTATGTTAGTTTAAAATTGTTGAATGCTTTATCAATAATTATGAATTATTCTACACGTATGAATTATTAAGAATATAATGTACCTAATAATTGTATAATAGATTATAAATAATGTAATAAAAGATAATAAAAACACATAGAGACGTGGTGATGAATATTATGTATATGAAGATATATGTATGATATAAGTCTGATTCGGTGCTAGTAAAATTAATCATTTTAAACAATTGGCACAATAAAAAATTTGTTCCTTTTCGTCAAGACCTCTTGACATGTAAGACTAAAATAATAATAATAATTTAGAAACGTTGTAAGAAATGTTGATTAGAAAATATAATTATAGATTTCAAACAAGCTAAAGTGATTAGAATAAAAGAAATAAGAAAGAATTCTTAATTTTCTATTATTTCTATTAAACTTTTTACTGTAGAACTCGACCCAAAACTTTTTTATCTATTTCAATTTTTTTGCCGCAATGATTTATACACAAGTATGTTTTATTTCAAAACTTCGTTCTTTCGTACATTATTTTATATGAATTCGGGCAGCTTGTTTGAAATTAGACCAATTTACGATTCTAGTTACCAGTTTATTAATTATAAATAGTTTTTGATAAAATCGTGTACAACTAATCAATTTATATAACAATAGATATAATTACTGTTTTTAAACTTTTCCCGATAACTTGTGCTTGTTGCTTAAAACTATACGTATTTTTGTAACAGAAAGCCTGTTGAGTAAGTAAGTATGGTGTAACTTTTTAAATTAAATGAAATCGTAAAAAAATTTGCATAGGAATTACAAGTATAAACTAATTTTGAGGATAGCGCCGTTTATGAAATGCAAATTATTCATTAATGTAATCATAAAATAACCAAGTAACTTGAAATAATATTTTAACAAAACATTCCAGCAACGTATGATAAAACTAACCTACTTTAGTAATCATAATATCTACTATAGTTGTTGCAATTCACGAAGGCGAGTGAGCTTTACATGTGTGGGGGGTCGCTACTGTTGGTTTTTCAAAGGTTTTGATAGACATTATAGTAGGGAATTTAGTGCAATGATTTGTATGGAGACCCCTCCACTTTGGTATAGAAGGCTCATTTTTGCACCAGTTGTTCTTTGGGTGCTCCTGAGTAGATTTCCGTCGGTAGACATCGGGAGCCCCCCCTGTGGTAGCAGGGGGAGGGGGGGCAAGTTTCCTTCTGCCGCGCTTCACTTTAAGGCCCATATCTTCAAAACTATGGGTATTAGGACAAGTGTGGTGTCATTTTCGGATAACTAAAGGATGGCGAATTCATTTCTAGAACAAACTTTTTGCCTCCTCATACAAAAAAATAGAAATATGGAGTAAAATTTACAAAAACCAAAAAGTATTTTTTTAAATAAACGTCGATTACTTTTAAACCACTGGAGATAATCTAATAAAAAAAATATGTCCTGAAAGCTACATTTATCAGAATTATAAATAATATGTACCATTGTATGGTACTTTTTTTGAAAAAAGTAGGTGAAAAAAAATTTTTCTTCAGGACACAGCGGGCGAATTTTAATGCGCGTCGGAAAAATTATTTATTTTATCCATGAATTCATACTATTTGGTTCATAAGCAAGTAAAGATTATTATTTTAGAATTTATTTAGAGTTCCTGGCACATCATGCTACCATGATTTGTATTTTTTCTTCAATTAATTTTGAACTCTATGTGTAAGATATAAGGTTGAAAATAGTTTAAATACATTTTATTATTGAAAATATCATAAGATGAAAGCACTAAATAAAGAACTTGAATTTGTCTAAACGTCTAATGATGATTATTATTATTTTAATTAACATTTTTATTTCTACATACTATTGTACCAGTGATAACGGAAAGGTAAGTGTGAGGAAAGAGAGGATTGATATTATCATAGTACGGGAGATTATTTTTAGCACAAAGGCTACGGCTGTGACCATTATAGTTGTTTTTTCAGACAGCACCAGCTTCTGCACTACTTCTTTCCAGGCAAGCTTCGGCAGCTACGGGCAATTGGTCCATGTAGGCTCCATGTTGCTATCGATTCTGGTCCACCCCCAACCAGTCGGGTAAAGGGAAGACTGAGTCGGTTGCTTGCAACTGACCCTATACGCGAACCCCTTGAACCAACTAAATTTTAAATAATTTTAAAAAATCATAAGGACATAATTACTGCCCTTGATATACTGATACAAAACTGCCTAGGTCGGTGGGCACTTACAGCACTCGTTCATAGTCAAGCATGCAGTAATAAACACAGTGAACGTTTAAGGAGGTTTGCTACAGTATTTCAAGCTGAATTCTACGCTATAATTATGTGTGCATTAAAAACAGGGGTGTAAGAAACGCAATATTTACATCCTTAGTCACAGCCAGGCAGCACTCAAACAAAACCATCGCCTCAGTGAAGGTTGAGTCTAGAATTAGGTATTCTAGATGCAATCTTAAAGATGAACAAACTCTGAAGTCATGACAAAGTGTCCCTAATGTGGGATACCTGGACATACATGGATCGAATGCAATGAGAGAGCCGACAGTCTAGCGAGACAAGGGTCAGAGACGATACCTATTGGGTCAGAACTGATAGTACCTTTATCTAAAAGCTTAGGTACCTCATGGCCATAATATGGCCATATACAAGAATAACAGGGCTGAATGGGAAAGCTCCAACGATATAAGCCTCTCCAAATCATTCCTAAAGGGAAATACAGGGTCATGAAGAAAACTTTTCAAAGGTATGCCCAAGCAATTACAGGTACGCAAACTGGGCATTATGGAACGAATCACATGTCCCAAAAAATGGGCCTAACAACAGAAGCTCTCGAGCATGTGGAATACAATGTGGAGTCCATGAAACACTTAATACTGTAAGGATGGGTCTGCTTGGGTCAGCATATCCGGCATCAGAAGACTATTAGGTGGCTTTCACTCAAACGCTTAATTCACTTTACTAATGGATAGGATTATTTTGGATGATAGGGAATAAAAAAGGGAGAATAAAGATCCTAATGGGTCGCTGTGGACTACGCTTAGGTGTGACCCAGGGCCGCGCCGACCGCCGGCAGCGCCTGTGTGCGGAACCTATGAAGCGCCTCTTTTCTAATGAATCGTCATAAAAAAACGAATTTAAATTATTTTTAACGAATATTTAAATAGTTAATTTTGACTAAAATAAATGTTCTTCAGTTTTACAGTAGGTACTTAGATAATATTATCATAAGTGTATTAAAACTGAAAACCACTTAGGAATTAGGTAAATCCCGTTCGTTCTGCTTGCCAATTACTACGAAAAAGAAAACTCGAACTAAATTTTTACATGCTTAATACAAAGAATTGTATACCTATTTAAATATTAATAACAAAGAAGCTTACTTGTTTCTAATCATAATAATACTAATATGACTATTACGTACCTACCTATGCTATGTAAAAACAGCAAGAGTCTTAACATTTTTTTTTATATTAGTGCTACTGAAATGCACTTGCAACTGGTGCTAACAAGAATATTTTAATCATACTTAAATTATAATACAGGGTGTTTGGCGGAAGATTAGACATTCTTCGTGGGTGTATAGGTAAGGTCATTTTAAGAATACAAGTTCGCCCATTTTACCCTAAGTGGGCTATTTTTTTAAATTTATATTTTTGTTTTAGGTAATTTAATTTTTTCCGTTTGACCTAAAAACTGCTTTTTTTTTTCTCGCGTGTTTTCAATCGCTTTTATTATTTCAAATTAATATCGAATATGTCTTTAGTCAAGTAAAATAAATTTCAGATCCAGATAATGATTGGATAGCTAGTTACGAGCCGCCAAAGTTTAACAAAAGTACGAACCATGATTTATATGTCCGCAAAAATATAGAGCAATTCACGAAAAAGAGCGATTTGCATAACTTTAATACAAGAAACAAAAATAAACTTGCCGTTCCAAATTTCAGATTGCATAAGATTGGTAATTCATTTATGGGAAAATGTATTAAATTCTTTAATAAATTACCACAAACTGTTGTAGAACTACCCATTCATAAATTCAAAGCACATATTAAAAGTACCTTAATGAAAAAGGGCTACTATAAAGTCGATGATTATTTAAAAGATAAAAATGTTTGGGATACGTTACTGCCTAGCTCGCATAAATATTTATAACTTTGTACATTTTAAAGCATGTAAACCTTTGAAAAAGAGGCTGACAATAGTGACTGAGTTTCTTGCGCTGCTTCTTCTCAGCACTGGCCCATTTATTGTCCTGAAGCAGTGGTAGGGTTAATACTGGGACGTGTAAAAGTGCTTTTTTTAAGCCTATTTACAGAAATAAATGAGTTTTAATGAGAGTTTTTTAGTTTTTAAAAAAAACTACTTGGAATTATTCTATTAAAAAAAAATTAAAGATGATAGTGAATTGCCAATGATCTTAAAAACATCTCTAGCTTCTCTTCTTTCCAATGATATTGTCACATGTAGCCTAATTAGATGTTGAAATTCGTCAAAAATTCAAAGTTTAGGAAGAAAATGGAACAGTAATACAAAAGTTATCCATGCAAAGTAAATTTAGATTTTTTTTACTGTTTTTTCTTCATAATGTGGTTATTATTTTTAAATTGATTTTGAAATAAAACACAAAAAAAGTAATGAAAATGAGTATAGCCGAAAATATAACGTTGGAAGAAGCTTTGTATGGATAACTTTTGTATTATTGTTCCATAGTAACGGCAAGTTTATTTTTGTTTAAAATAAAGGATGATGGGCACAAATGTATGGAAAGTGGTACCCGCTCCAATAGCCATAACCAATATATATTTCAAAAGGCCTTTAGATGTAGGAAAATGTCTGCTATGGGGCCAGTTCTAATTCACGTTTTGAAAGCAGTAATTCCACTAAGTATTATAATGTGTGTATAACACAATCATCCATGTATACGAGTATGTACTATGACTACAATCTATTAATATAACTAAAAGAAGCCTTGAAAAGGAAAGGATTATACCTACGATGAACTACCCAAGCTATTAGCCCTTTATTCGCTTTCATCATCATCATCATTATCATTTTAGCCATAAGACGTCCAGTTGAACATAGGCCTCCCCCAATGATTTCCTCAATGGCCGGTTGGTGGCGGCCTGCATCCAGCGCTTTCCCGCTACCTTTATAAGGTCGTCGGTCCATCTTATGGGTGGACTTATTGGGTCTTGTGGGTTTATTCGCTTTAGCATGCACCCATAATAAAACCCTTAAAAATAATAAAACTCCAACCCCTTTATTAATAAAAGTTACACCCTAGTTGAACTCTGATTTAAATTGTCATTTGGTATGGAAATGTCATTTTAATCCAAGGTTCATCCTAGGTATAACTTTTTTTAAATAAGAGGGTAGTGTTCTTCAAATAAAAACATTTATTTCACAATTATCTCTACCAATAATTATAGAGTTAAGGAAGGATGCTGGAGCAGTAAACCCTTTATGCCTCGCATAACCTAAGTACCATAAGATGGACACGTATGATACTTCGGTTACACAAAAAGTATGTTTATCTTCGAACGCAACCAGATCTGAGGCTGGTGGCGATAGTAAATGTTGTTCGTCTTGGTAAGACCTTTCAAATGACACTACAAACATAACTATTGGAGCCGGGTACCATTTTGCAAAAAAGTATGTTTATCTTCGAACACAACCAGATCTGAGGCTGGTGGCCATAGTAAAAGTTGTTCGTCTTGGTAAGACCTTTCAAACGACACTAGAAGCATATCTATTGGAGCCGGGTACCATTTTGCCCATTGTCCTTTGCCGTTCCAAAGTACAATTATGCAAATCGCTCTTTTTCGTTAATTTATTATTGCGAACATAACTATTTACTTACTTCAGTAGTTACTTACTTACTTAGTAGCTCACTGGGTAAAATGGGCGAACTTGTATTCTTATAATGACCTTACCTATATACCCACGAAGTTTGTCTTACCTTCCGCCAAACACTCTGTATACTGTGGTTTTGGCTTGGCTATCTCGTTCGTTAAAATCGCCGTGGCGGGGAATCCCCGGGACCCCATCCCGTTTGTGTCGCAACTCGCACGCATCGCATCGGGTTGCGTTCATAAACTCACTCATAGTCATAAAAAAATTGTATTACAAACTCGGCGCCTCTACGGTTCAAAATATGTAGGTAACTAGTACTTTATGGTTCAAAAGAACTGCCGCCGTTTTAACGTTGAGCTCGTAAGTAATCTATACTTATAATAAATCTGTAGAGAGGTCAATTCTGTACATGAAATATATTTTCAAAATAACTACCAGGGGGTGATTAGTGATCGATACTGATGCCAAAAATGCAATCAGTAAAATTTTTGTCTCTGTCTGTATGTTCCTTATAGAAACAAAAACTACTCGACGGATTTTAACGAACTTTGGTACAATTATTCTTCATACTCCTGGGCAGGTTATAGTATACTTAGGAATTCCCACGGAAACGGGAATTAGCGGGAAAATCCTTTTGTATAAAAAATCAAAACCGCTTAAGTTAGACGCTTTTTGGCATGCAGGTACCTTAGTAAACTTAAAGCTTAGTTACAACAGGATATTGCAAAATTCCCACGGGAACGGGAGTTAGCGGGAAAAAACATATATGAAAAAATCTAAACCGCGTAAGATAGATGAAGGGGGTAAAACGGGATCCACGCGTACGAAGTCGCGGGCGGCCGCTAGTGTAAACTAAACTAAAACCCTAAGCGTAAAATGAAACCATAAACGTGAATCATAATAAACATATAAATATTGAGAGACTTGTTTAATAAGCGTAATATTTGTTTTGTTGTGTACAAGGCCTATGTTGCGCTTGCGCATACTATACCTACTTACTTATCGATATGTACTCCATTTAAAAAAAAATAGGTGGCAGTAGCGGCGCGGCGCCCCTATTGTCTTGGCGCCTGTGTGCGCCGCACACATCGCACACAGGGGCGGCGCGGCCCTGGTGACCCTACATAAAATAACCCAGACAGCTTTGTATCAGCATTGGCTACTGGCAGTATATCAAGGGGTTCGCGTATAGGATCAGTTGCAAGCAACCGACTCAGTCTTCCCTTTATCCGACTGGTTGGGTGTGGACCAGAGTCGATAGCAACATGGAGCCTACATGGACCGATTTGCCCGTAGCTGCCGAAGCTTGCCTGGAAATGGTGAGATGTAAGTGCAAGAAGTAGTGCAGAAGCTGGTGCTGTCTGAAAAAACAACTATAATGGTCACAGCCGTAGCCTTTGTGCTAAAAATAATCTCCCGTACTATGATAATATCAATCCTCTCTTTCCTCACACTTACCTTTCCGTTATCACTGGTACAATAGTATGTAGAAATAAAAATGTTAATTAAAATAATAATAATCATCATTAGACGTTTAGACAAATTCAAGTTCTTTATTTAGTGCTTTCTTCTTATGATATTTTCATTAATACAATGTAATTAAACTATTTTCAACCTTATGTCTTACACATAGAGTTCAAAATTAATTGAAGAAAAAATACAAATCATGGTAGCATGATGTGCCAGGAACTCTAAATAAATTCTAAAATAATAATCTTTACTTGCTTATGAACCAAATAGTACGAATTCATGGATAAAATAAAAATTTTTTTCCGACGCGCATTAAAATTCGCCCGCTGAGTCCTGAAGAAAAATTTTTTTCAGCTACTTTTTTCAAAAAAAGTACCATACAATGGTACATATTTATAATCCTGATAAATGTAGCTTTCAGGACATATTTTTTTTATTAGATTATCTCCAGTGGTTTAAAAGTAAACAACGTTTATTTAAAAAAATACTTTTTGGTTTTTGTGAATTTTACTCCATATTTCTATTTTTTGTATGAAAAGGCAAAAAGTTTGTTCTAGAAATGAATTCGCCATCCTTTAGTTATCCGAAAATGACACCACACTTGTCCTAATACCCATAGTTTTGAAGATATGGGCCTTAAAGTGAAGTGCGGCAGAAGGAAACTTGCCCCCCCTCCCCCTGCTACCACAGGGGGGGCTCCCGATGTCTACCGACGGAAATCCACTCAGGAGCACCCAAAGAACAACTGGTGCAAAAATGACCCTTCTATACCAAAGTGGAGGGGTTCTTGCACTAAATTCCCTACTATTAATCATAAGCTATCGTTATTTGCATGTAGGTACACGTACACACACACAAGTAAAGCTCACTCGCCTTCGTGAGTTGCAAGAACTATAATCGTATTAGCACAACACTAACTGCTAACTCCTCAGTAACTATGCAAACATATATTTTCTGATCACTGCCTTTGTATGCCAAAGTAATATAACAGGAACATGCTGGGTGCTAACAAATAAAATTTGTGAACAGTCAACAAACTTTATTTAAAAATCAGTGTCTCTTATAATGTAAAATTGTTAAAATTAGAAGCTTTTAATGATTTTTGTGATAAGTAGGACCAGTCTACGATACCAGTCTGATTTGCAGTTAATATTTGTTACTCCAAAAATTTAAAAATAAATGGAGACAATGAGTATATTGTACACTAACATGTTTGTTTATGTTTAATATTTTAAAGAAATCATATTGATCTCAGAAACTTTGTGCGTAAAATTGCAATAAAATTTACTGTCACTAACATTAAACCTAGCACTTAGCAGGAATGTGAATATTTTTCGGCGTTAAGGGTCACGCACGCCGAAAAAATACATTCCAGATTCTCGCTTACTTGAAAGATTTATTGTTCCGTACTCAATAACTAAATCCCAGTTCAAAATATGCATAAGATTGCCTTCTATGTTAAAATAAATGTAGATAATTGAAGTACTCCAATCTTCCATGAAATAGAAAAAAAAATACTTTTCGCTTACAAATTGCCAAAGTGTACAAAATATGTAAGTATAACTAATTCTTTTTGCATTTTTATACACGGTGTTCCAAATAAGATTTACAGAAATTCTCATATTCAATTACTTATTTCGGGTCATCCTTTTATGCAATACAATAACAAAAATTATGTACCTACTTTTATTGTGTAATCGATTCAAATACATTTTATTATGAGTGAGTATGAAATAATCTTATTAATATGAAAACATGTTATGAAATAATAAATTTATTTTATGAAATCGTATTGTTCATAGTTAAATCAATATTTTTTCTGATTTATATAAAAATCTGAAAATAATAACACGTAATAATATACGAAAATATAGATTTTAAGTAAAATGTGATGTCATTTTTGTGTATTGTGCCTTGAAATGCATCAAGGTGAATCCACGTTGGGAACTGTATTTCCAATTTTATTGTAAGTAATGTTATGTTATAATAATAAAC
Source organism: Ostrinia nubilalis (assembly GCF_963855985.1). Lineage (NCBI taxonomy): Eukaryota > Metazoa > Arthropoda > Insecta > Lepidoptera > Crambidae > Ostrinia > Ostrinia nubilalis. The sequence goes on along the minus strand of NC_087119.1, from coordinate 21,412,032 downwards.
TGATTATTACCAAATAATACATTTGTTTCTGTTCTACGCAGTTTTCTCAATATAAATCCATTTCGTTCGTTTCAGCCGAAAGACGTCCACTGCTGGACAAAGACCTCCCCCAAGGATTTCCACGAAGACCGGTCCTGCGCCACTCGCATCCAGGCACCTCCCGCGACCTTCACCAGATCGTCGGTCCACCTAGTGGGAGGCCTGCCCACACTACGTCTTCCGGCTCGTGGTCACCACTCAAGAACTTTCCTGTCCCAGCTGCCATCAGCTCTCCGAGTTATGTGCCCCGCCCACTGCCACTTGATTTTAGCGATTCTGCGGGCTATGTCAGTCACTCTGGTTCTCCTACGGATCTCCTCATTTCTGATTCGATCACGCAGGGAAACTCCGAGCATAGCACGCACCATCGGCCTTTGGGTGACCTTGAGCCTTCTTATGAGGCCCATAGAAGCCACCACGTCTCAGCTCCGTATACCATCACTGGCAACACACTGGTCAAAGACTTTTGTCTTGAGACACTGCGGTATTTCGGACGTGAGAATATCGCGAAGCTTCCCGAACGCTGCCCACCCGAGTTGGATTCGACGATGGACCTCTTTCTCGAAGTTGGACCTAACTGGACTGTTTGTCCCAGGTATACATAATTGTCAACAACTTCGAGTGTATTGTCTCCAACCTTTAGAGGAGTGGGCGTTCAAATCCATTTATTAACACTATAACCGCCGGAATATTAATATTATTCTACACTAATACTTAATATAAATGCGAAAGTAACTCTGTCTGTCTGTCTTGCTTTCACGCCTAAACCACTGGACCGATTTTGATGGCATAGAGATAGTTTGAGTCCCGGAAAAGGACATAGGATAGTTTTTATCCCGGTTTTTGAAACTGGGACGCGCGCTATAAAGTTTTTCTGTGACAGACAAAATTCCACGCGGGCGAAGCCGCGGGCGAAAAGCGAGTCATAATATAATCACGGACTAAGCACGTGAACGGCTGTTAAAGGGTTAATATTCATAGGTACCTACTTACCTACTTAAATGAGATTACGAAGATACTCGTCGGTTCCCTTTGTAAGAGAACTATAATTTACCAGAGACAAATTAATGGAGTATTTGGCTTGACTTAGACCCCACAATGTGTTCTTTGCCATTGAATTTGTATAATATTAAAAATAAAAATAATAATATTCTTCTTTGGTCCTTAGAAATTGACGGAAACCAGACATTGGTGAAAAATGAGGAGTCAAGGCCAGATGAGCTAAGGAGACAGTGTTAACAATGGATATGCACCTGGGTTAGTTTCTATTTATTTATATCATAGATCAGCTTTTCAACTGGAAAGTAGGTACAGAACCATTTAAATACTACCAGAGCCTAAAGATTCGAGTAAGTCCCTAAATGTCCAGGAGGGTCGTTAACCCAGAAACCCATTAATTAATTTAATGTACTATTCTGGCTTATCATGCGGAGTCGGCAAGTTCCGAATAACTATCTTATCTGGTGTATCGAGGCAGTTCGTGCGCGGCGGCCACAGGCGACATGCCACGAACAATCGATGGCGCGGCCCGCGACGTCGCCGCCCCGCGTGACAGCACGCCACCGCACACTCGCATCCAAATTACTCCAACCATTAATAAACCATATTGCTCTAATTTGCCTCCGCTATCTGCTTCTTTTAATAAACCACAGGAAAAACGTCCCCCGTTATGTGTACCAGTTGTTTTTTTGCTCCCTTTGACATCGGTCTTTTTTTATACCGCTCCGTAATTAACTTTATCAGCCGATCTGATAATTTGCTCGGAAAATGGCTAAAGTGAATCAGATGACGGAGGAGGAGATTAGTAGGGTAAGTCGGTCTATTGTGGTTCATACTTATATGCGTGTGGGTATAGAGAGGCGGTTATGAGAGCCATAAGCTTTTGGATCGACCGTTGGAGCGGCGTTGTAATGTGTGCGTTTGTTCGCACGCACTACACATCAAAAAGAAGTTTTATTGCCTTTTGATGTCGGTTAGTTCGCATTTGGTTGGATGCTCTGCGACGGCGAATGTCGTTAGATTGACGGGCTCTTACATTTAATACCTAACTGGCTCAATAGCAAACTTTGCCACTTCAACGTCGATCCAAGAAGTTTAATAACCTGCCACAATTTTACACGCTATGATCGTTTGCTTGCTTATTTTAGAAAGGAGACGAGTAGATTTTTATTTTTGTTTTCATGATTAGAAAGAATAAACCCTATACCTAATTAGTAGGTAACTACGAGTATAAACGCTTTTGTCCCAAATTAAGTATTTATCAAAGCTGAAGATCTAACTACCTAGTAGGATCTATTGTTTCATGGATTATTTTGCATTTGTATAAAAGTAGTAATGATGCATTTGAGCTCAGTTCTTCGTCACACAATTAGGGGATGGCGGGGATAAAGCGACATACGCCGATAAACATAAAAGCAGCTGCATACAACTTAGGTAGCTTGCACAATATTTATATACCAACATTTATTTATACTACTAATTATTCTGGTGAGTCATCTCAGAATTATCCATAATGTAGTGTGTACTCGCGTAGTAAGTCTCGCGACAAGCTTTTATAATCATATACGAGTATTCGTAACGTATCTTCTTCTTTAATATAAAAATGAATTGCAAAATGTGTTGGTAAGCGCATAACTCAATAACGTCAGGGCCAATTTTACCAATTCTTTTTTTAAAGGACGGTTTTTACGGCAAGATAAATTCGAATAATTTCCGAGAAAACCCCGGGCGAAGCCGCGGGCGGAAAGTAGTATGATATAAAATCTTGTCACGAGATTTAGATTAGGCAGTAGTTGGATTTATCTCGAGACATTCCGAAGTAAAAACGCATTTTGTTTTTAATTTGACTTAATGGAATCTTATAACAGAACCAAAAAAAAGTTTCCCATTTTAAGTGGAATTAGCTGGGTTTGAAGTTAGGCGTCACTATAATTCGTCCAAGGCGGCAATAGATGGCGCTGAAACATTACGCCTATACAACATACCGCGCTGGCATACAAACCTGAATCGCGGTAACAAAGTTTTCGGTGAGAGTTGTACTAATACAGAACTAAAGCGTTATTAGCTCGGCCGAAAGGCCTCCGTACTCAATTGTGTTGATCAATCCGCAAATGTACGGGTAACCAGCCATTATTAATGGTCACAATCGCTCAGCAAAAGCGGCGCGGTCCAGTAGCTCATGTTAAACGATCCGAGCTCACCTGCTACCTCCCCGCTAGGTAGTCAAGTCAACAAAAACTGGCTTCTTGAGTCGCAAAAAACACCTTTTGTTCCCCATAATAACATTGGGTTGCTCAGTGCTCACCCCAGTCTCCAAGTTTAAGAATTTATTTTTTGGTCAGATAAACTTGTTAACTTATTAAACACTGATGAAATGCCACTGGTATACATAGTATAAGTAGGTATTATTAATTGGCTGCAAATTAAAACATACAACTATTCTTCTACTATAATTTAGTATGAACACACATAATATTCGCATGGTTTGATGCTCCCCAGAAGAAGTGATTATGATCAAGCTACATTTTATATTTTTGCGAAGCTTAGTGAACAATAATAAATGTCGTAGTGTGACTAAATTATCGTAAGTACCTACACTTACATAACTTTTACCGGCTATTTTGCTTACATGAAAAGATTAATATTTATTAATAATAACTTTAAAGTTTGAGCAAAATCAGTTCAGCAGTTTTTGTGTGAACATTAACACAAACATCCATTCGTCACAAACTCTCACATTTATAATATTAATAGTATGTGTTATGTCGTGGGTAGGTCTTATATTTTAAAAGAAATTAACTAAATACATATTTCTGCCTCATCAAATGATTGACTAAAGAGAATGCTTGCGGCTTAAGGCCGCCTTTTAGTGTACAAAAAATGTTGGTGCTTTTATATGGACACTGGGAGCGGGAAATATAGTTGTTAAGTATCACTATCTGATACATGAAGGAATAGGTATTTATGTAAAAAGGTAGCTTCTAGTTCTAGTAAAACCTAGATACTACCAAATGCTTTTATCAATTCTGTCAGTATGTTACGAGCTCATAAATTCTGCCCTTACCTCCAGGATTCTACTAAATAAGGGTTCCTTGTCAGGACTACGGAACCCTAATAAAATGGAATGTGTTGGCATCCAAGGTAAAGAAAAAGTGTGACTGTATGATAGCTATATGTGATATCACACTGAAAGTCGACAAGGTATTTTGACTCACAGTGGGTACCTACTTAACACTGTCCTTGGTACTATTACTTATTCTGTGACACTGTTCTACTACACACGACTAACTACCTACGTCTCAAGAAGTGTTAATTCTGAAAACCAGTGATAAGATGTACCCATTATTTTCACTTTGGACTCATATGACTTAACATGTGAATGACACTTAGACCATTTTGCAACTTTTTTCAAATTTCTTAAAAAATACGATTAATCACGTACTTAGATGGTTTCTACCGTGGCAAACCACTGAAATGACGTAACATTTAACATAAATTACGTTCACAGCTCGACATTGAGCTTACCTTCAAAGTTTGATGGCCAACTAAAGCATGTTAGCTCGACTTTATAGCATTATTCTGCTTTTTAATAAATTGTTATTCAAGCAAATAAACAATATACCTATTCAGTTCAATCGAAATTCAGATGTTATAACATAAATCTACATTTTCATTTCCTTTAATGCTAATCTTATATGATTTCACAACCACTGTTAAATATGATTTTAATATTGATGATGATTCAGTAAAGTGCGATAGATTCAAATTGTATAGTTCAAGTTACTATAATCAATTAAAATCAAACAAACTCAAGTAACATTACTTTTATTAAGTTTTTCGATTTACTAGTGTCTTAAAGCCATGTTTGTATACCCTTTGTTCTGCACACTTCCCCAACAAAATTGCATTCTACATAATAGATAGGCATGTATGTGATCGGGCTTTCGTGACGCCCATAACACTTTGTTTTGTCGATACTTTTAACACCTCTTGCAAGTTGTAGTGGCGCAGAAACACGTCATAGATGCGGGTTTTTTTGCATAATTTAAAGTGAATGACAAATGAATGTGACAGCTTTTATCGTTAGAAAATAATGCTAAAGATAAGTGGACATTAGTGGCGGCAAATTTATAAGATGCAAAACTTTACACCTCAAGAAAAGGCCGAAGCTCGCGAGCAGTTTGAAAACCAACTACGCTGTGCGTTTGTCAAATATGACAATTTGGAAGAAGAAGAGGACAATTCTGAGGTAGATACCATCACATAAAATGTTTGATAGTCTCATAAAACAAGGACAGGCACCATAAATATTGTAGGTACTACAACTTGCAGTGCTCTATACAAAGCTGTCTAGGCCTGCAAATGATTCATGTGGCACTAAAAAAAATCTAGTGGCTATTAATAAGAGTAAAGTATTGTATGGACACCACATGTAGACTATTCCTGAGTGCCTTTAAGCATAGGTATCAGCGTCGGATTAAATAATGGAGTCCCAAGACAACAGGTAACTATGTAGGTATTTCATTTATTTTGTTATGAGCTAGAAAAGAGAGCTGACGATTTTGTTTCTTAAAACTACGTGAGATGCTCGTTCACGTACCATTAATAAATTATGTTGGTTTTTGTTTGTGTGGATGTTAATTTGTTAATCTTGCACGCAAAAACTGCTGAACGGATTTTGATGAAACTTTACAGTATTATTTTTTATACATCAGAATACCATAATTATTATACTTATGTAGGCTAAATTTTTATAACGATTTGTGACAAAATAAATTTCGCGCGGACGAAGCCGTAGCCAAAAGTTAGTATCTTACGTATAATAAATAAATAGAGAAAAAGATGACGTCGTCCCCAACTGATTGTGAGCGACAAATTATTTTATTTACAATCTATCGTATTCTTAATTCTAATTTGCATCAACGACTTTATTTAGAACTCCATTTAAGAGTAAAAAAAATAACGATCTCCACTTTTTCAGGATGTTCCAAAGAAAATAGGTGTTTTCGAATTAACAACACAAATTAGAAAATGAATAACATAGTCATATCATTATGTATTTAAATTAGTACGCTAGGCGAACTTAATGCCATAAGGCACTCTCTGCCAGTTATTCTACTTCACCCATATGAATGTTGTTGTTATTACACAATACCTACATCAATTCAGTCTTAAGCCTTCCAATATATGCAAAAGTTCTCCGCAAAACTAAGCTAGATACGATTCGATTTTATCAACCCCTCACAATCCATCTGAACAAAAACTGATTCATTATGTTCACGCAACCGTCCCAAGAAAATTACCCATAACTTTATGTAAGGCATGGTATCGAACATGTCATGTCATGACGTCGGATCTTGCTAGTCAGTCAAAAAAACTTTGGAGGGTAAACGACAACACGGAAATGTTGCGTAGGACAACATACGAGTTGTGATAACTTTCTAAATAATAGTGAGTGCGTGTTGTGACTTCGGCCCTTGACTACGCTGACAGAGGTGTTGAAATATGGATGAAGTGGTAATTCAGGTAAGGTTTTTGTTTGGATCCACCCAAGTTTGAAATAAAAACAGACTCCTAAGTTACGATCATAGAGATTTCCTGGATATTCCAGGTATACCTACATTCCGTATTCGCAAAAAGATATAAAAAAGAAATATTTACGTACTTATTGCATGGCAAAATATAATAACATTTTACTTAACTAGTAGGTACTACCCGTTCGCGCTAAGTTTGCCGTGGAATGCGCGACCCCTCCCCCGACCGCGATTAAACGCAATTATTATGTCTTATTTTACGCAAATACACATTTTTTATCAATATTAAAAATTTAAAAATTATTTTAAACTAGCTGACCCGGCGAACTTTGTTCCGCCTTAATGGCAATAAATAAACAGACTTTTTTTTTTAATTTTGAACGGGATAAAAAGTGTCCTATGTCCTTTTTTTTTTAATTTTGAACGGGATAAAAAGTGTCCTATGGCTCTAAAGTACCTCCCTGACAATTTTCAGCTAAATCGGTTCAGCCGTTCTTGAGTTATAAGTGGTGTAACTAACACGACTTTCTTTTATATATATAGATAGATAAGATATAGTTTGTTATACCTAGTTAAAGACGCTTCCCTTCGAGTGACGTCATATCGCCAGCGGCAAACTTAAAGCGAACGGATAGTAGGGTAGGTAAGACACACTCGAATCTAAAGATTCAGCAAAACTTTCCTTTGTCCCCGTTGAGTCACACCATTTTGTGTAACCCGAACTTGCGTAAAAGAATAACAAACATCCATACAAACTTTCGCAATTACTTTATTTTAATAGTAGGATTACAAATTTCGCTTGGGCAAAGCCGCGTCGGCAAAATCTTTTAGTGCAAAGCAAATTGATTTTAATTTTTTTTTTATCAAGTGTGGTTAGTTATCTTTTCTTATTATTATTCATGAAATTAAACTGCATTTGTTTCATTACTACATGCATATTTATTTTTTATAACAAAATTGTGCTAAGTACAATGGTAGGTAAGTATAGTAAAGTGCCTAGCAAATAAATAGAACATCTAAAAAATAACGTTTAGCATTTGCTTGCTTGTCCTACCTGATCTATAATGATCATGATTATAAGTAATCCATCACTGTGTAAATATATTTATTAATTTGATGGAGTGATTTACTATTCCTCTTTCAGATGGTATAAGCAAAAGCCATAACCTAACCTATAATAACAATGATTAAAATATTTATACCTAATAATAATAACTTAAGCCTTAGCCTGGGCGCACACCACAGACTTTTAGTTGATCAGTATGGAGATTTATGAGAGATTACACCGATTTAGTTTCGACTGATTCATATACACATTAAAATCGGGCCCAACTATCAGCCAGCGGGGGTCTTGCTTGGTTGAAATGATATAAAGTATGTTTTTAGTATTCAATACTTATGTCGGAAGACGTGTTCAACACTAGCGTGTCATTTAAATAATCAAGGCTGTCCCTGTCGGAAGATGTGTTCAACACTAGAGTGTCGTTTAAATAATCAAGGCTGTCCCTGTCCGGTTCCGTTTCATTGTTGTTCCTGGGCGGTGAATAAGTAGTCCTCAATTCTACATCTTCGTCTTCATCATGAGATTCCTCAGATTCATCTGATTCTTCATTTCCTATAAATAAAATACATTGTGTTTTACAGTCAAGGGTAAGACATTAATGCCTGTTTTCACCATCTATCCCAAATTTTTAAATGAGCCCTATGGTAACAAATCACAGGAATTTAGTTAAATAGGGGTCACTTAAAAATTAGGGATTGATGGTGAAAATGGGCATAAGAAAAACAGCTTTGCCTATAATAGTTAACAATTAATATCTTTAGTAAAGTAGATTTATTTAGAAATAATTCGAATATCAGGCGCCAGATTTTAACATGGCAAAACCAATAAAATAAACCAAACATTCATACATGATCGGACTTAAAATCAGTCAGTTTTGCTTCTAGCCCAGCACACAATGTTTTATCTAATAAAATAAAGCTATAAATATGGGATTACCTTCTTCCTCATCAGTATCCGCTTCTTCCATTGGTTCGGGTTCAGGTTTTCCAAGTGGAGGTTTTTTCATGTATCGTTGGCCAATGGAATTTAACTAAAATAAAAAATGAATTGTTGTGCGTTAGTCTCGCTAAAGCTCGAAAACGGCTGGATTTAGCCGATTTCTTTTATTTAAATCACTGTCCAGGTAAGGTTTAAATAGTGAAAAAATGGCGGTACGAAATTAGTCGCGCGGCAAGTCTAGTTATTCAATAATAAAATTTATGTAGAAATAACAAACAGGTGACCTTACTAAAGACGGTTTTCGATAATGAAATAAAATGATTCTACAGTTTTAATTGAACAATGAGCAATTAATTATAGGTAAAATTCATGTTACTTTAAAAGTTTTTACATCTAGGTACCTACCCGATTTTGGTTTTGTTGTTCCAAAGCTGTTAATTCCGCGTCCTCATCAACAGGGTTGTCCGCAGTGAACCACTTAGAATCGACTAAACGAGGATACAGTACTGGGAAGGGAATATTCATTGTTTAATTTGATTTAAAATTACGATCAATTTCAAAAGGCTGAACTCGCAAGTGCTCGCAACTTCGCAAACGATCAATAAATCACCACCCACTGAGCCACTGACACAAATTGACATATTATAACTGACAGTGACATTTATAGGGATGTTAAAAAAAATAGATTTTTAGTTAAATCGATTATCATTTTCTTATGAATTATGTTCGACTTTTAAAGTAAAAATAGATTTATAATAAATAGCTTTTCTTAAACAGCGTCATCTATGCGACGGGCGCCTATGAAGCTATATTCATGGCAAAAAACTTGAAACAAGGTGTCTATTTAGTAAACAGCGCCATCTATGCAGCGGATGAAAAACAATAAAAATGACGTATGCGTAAAAAAGTTATCCAGTCAAAATACTTTGAAAATTTACCATTAATAAATAAATTAAGTATTTCTTCCGCCATTTTTCGCAATTTGGCACTTCACGTCTCACATTAATTTACGGAATTTCGCCAATACAGCTGCTATTTTTGAAAATGCAATTCTACAAACAAGACAAGATAACTTTTTATTGGCGGTACGAAGTTTGCGTAACTCATACATACATACATGGATCTCACCCGATGGCATCACCAAAAACCAAATCGACCACCTTGCCATTAGTTCCAAATGGCGATCGTCGCTGCTCGATGTCCGAAACCGAAGAGGTGCTGATATCGACAGCGACCATTACATGGTTGCTGCCGAGCTGCGCCTCAAGGTAGCGGTAGCACGACCAGCTAGGGGACCGGACAGGATTGGGAGAAGGTTCGACGTAACTAAATTCAGAGACCCTGACATCTGCACCAAGTTCAGACTCGAACTACCAAACTGTTTCTCTGCTCTTGACGACGTGAAAAGCTCAATAGACGAAAAGTGGAACCATATCAAAGTGGCCTACTTAGAGACCAGCATTTCCGTCTTGGGTCACACCACGCACACGCGCGAGGACTGGATGTCACAATCCACATGGCAGCTGATCAACGACCGTAGAGAGCTGCACCTAAAGTTGCTACAAACCACCGACGTACAACTTATAGCCACCCTCAGACAGCAGCAACGCCAGATGCGCAGGAAAATCTAAAGACAAAATACTGTGGGCTGACGGGGTTGCTGATAATGTCCAACTCGCTGCTAACACTGGCAATCTGAGAGAGCTGTACAAAGCGACAAAAATCTTGGCAGGAAGTAGTAGACCAAAGAAGAAGCCTTTTAAAAGTGACGGGCAGCTTATTGTGACGTCTGAGGGGCAACTGAAACGATGGCGTGAACACTTTCAGGAGGTCTTCCGCCCTACCTTGACTACAGCCACCAACACGCCTGAGCCACCGCAGCACACCTCTACTCCACCTAGGCTGCTCGACATCAATGTGGAACCACCATCACGCGACGAAGTGGCCAAGGCTATCCTGTCCCTCAAAATTGGCAAGGCCCCAGGACTCGACCTTGTCACCGCAGAAATGCTGAGAGTCGACGTAAACTCCGCCGCCGACGTCCTGACACCTCTCATCGAAAACATCTGGATGGAAGAGGAACTCCCAGACGACTGGAATAAGGGGCTTTTATTTACTGTGCCAAAGAAAGGGGACCTAAGCCAGTGTAGCAATTGGAGAGGTATCACTTTGCTCTCGATACCGTCAAAGGTTTTCTGCAAGATTATCTTGGATAGGTTATCGGGGGCCGTTGAACCTCTTTTGCGTAGGGAACAGGCTGGCTTCCGCCCGAACCGCTCGTGCACCGACCAGATCAATACTTTGCGTATCATCTTGGAGCAGGCATCAGAATGGCAAAGGGAAGTCTATCTTACCTTTGTAGACTTCAAAAAAGCCTTTGATATGCTAAAGTGGGCAAGCGTATGGTCGCGACTCGCTGACATTGGTGTCCCGCCGAAAATTATCGATCTACTGAAGGCCATCTACAAGAAATATTCTTGTAAAGTCACTCACGACGGCCTCATCTCCGAAGATATTGAGGTGCATGCGGGCGTCCGGCAAGGCTGCCTGCTTTCGCCGCTTCTCTTTCTGGTAGTCTTGGATGGAGTCATGTGTCGTGCATATCAAAACCAACGGCGTGGAATAGAGTGGGGTATAATCGGAGTCTTAGAAGACTTAGATTATGCCGATGACCTCTGTTTGCTGAGCCACACGCATCACGATATGCAATCCAAAATTGATGACCTACATCGAGAGGCGGGCATCACGGGGCTCAAAATTAACTGCCGGAAGACCCAAGAGATGCGATCTGGAGTGAGGAATTGCACACCATTACGGATTGGTGCAGAGGATGTGGAACGTGTCCACAATTTTACCTACCTCGGGAGCGTCGTGTCAGAGACTGGAGGTAGGTACCGAAGAGGACATCACTTCGCGCATTGCCAAGGCTAGAGCCACCTTCGCACAACTTCGCCCCGTATGGCAGTCACGGAAACTGACCCGAAGGGTAAAGTTCAAAATTTTCGGGTCCAACGTTAAATCCGTGCTGCTCTATGGGTGTGAAACGTGGAAGGTCACCAAGGTCATCTCGCACCAGCTGCAGATCTTCGTCAACCGCTGCCTTCGCCGAATTCTCGGGATATACTGGCCTGAGAAAATCTCCAACGTCGAGCTATTGGAACGCTGCCACGAAATTCCGATCGACCAGCAGATCAAGCGCCGCAAGTGGAACTGGATTGGCCACACTCTCCGAAGGGATCCCGATCACATCCCCAAGCAGGCTCTGGATTGGAACCCCCAAGGAAAACGCAAACGTGGTCGCCCCAAGCAAACTTGGCGGCGCACTGTGCCAGACGAGGCGAAGAAGATCGGCAAGACTTGGAGCGAGATCAAACACATAGCTCAAGACCGAACGCGATGGAGGACTGCTGTGGACGCCCTCTGTCCCATCTAGGGGACATAGGACCATAAGTCAAGACGAAGTTTGCGAGGGCAGGATGGCTCGTATTGTAAAAAAATATTTAATACATCAGTAGCTTCAGTTTTAACTGTGTTTGGGCCGAGGAGGCATAAAATAGCTCTCAAAGAAAGATGACACATGCTTGTAGAGATAATTTGTCTTAAGTGTTCTAGGCAATGAAGAATGTTCACTAATTTTGTTTTTTAGCTTTCTGTATTCTCTGTTAAAAATAAAAAATACACGTGAAAGAATTATTTCGATACGTCAATTAGTTTCCAAGATATTGAATTTTAAAAGTGCGGGCGGCGGCCGGCCCGCCATTTTATGCGCGTGACGTCATATTACAGTTACTGGCTCATATTTGTATGGGTGGAATCTTGCAAGCTGAATTAAGACCCACTTCCAGGCAACCGATTAAGCTGAAATTTCGCAAACACGTGTGATTTGGATGACCATGCAATATTATGATGACATGGAGCTGATCTGATGATGGAGCTGGAAGGTGGCCATAGGAACTCTATAATAAAACGACTTAAATGCATCGAGTTTGGGCTCGTTCGTTTTGTATTGATGAGTATTTTAATTCTATATAGTAATCAGGGTCTAATGATGAAGCTGGAAGGTAATTCGCAATAAAACGACACAATCGCATCAAGTTTGGGTTTGGTTCAATTTTAATTTCTGTGATGGGTCTGGGTGTTAATATGTATAATAAGTTTAAATTTACAAAAAAAAATGTATTTAAGTATGTTTATATCCGTTTTCTAGTGAGCGGACACTGTGAATGTACGTCACGCGGGGTCACGTGACCGTCGGCGGGACTCAATATTTAAGCGAACTTTGAATGCCTATAAAATCATAACTACTGGGTATTTTTGAATGAAATAAAAACTGATGTATTTGTAAATGTAAAAGCTTAACTGTAACATAGGTTTCAAGTGATTTTGCATACCTAGTAACATTCTCAATTGTGTATAATTTTAGTAAGTTTAACCCTTGTCAAAATGTTTATTTTATGTCTATCAGAAATTTTGTTCATGTTTTATGTTACACGGTTATTAATTGGCAAGGAAAAAAAATATAAGTTTGATTTATTATTAAGGCGATTAGAGTCCTCAATGACCTTGAGCGTTTGACCTTCACGCTTCGCACAACACCCGCGCACCCCGCACGAAAACTCCGATTTGACACCGATCAAAAATACACGGGCATAGGTAGGTACAGAATAGAAGCTCTTTCTTCATACATTACTGCCTATTATTTTAAACTTGAATTGATGAACCTTGATGTCGATGTCATTCAACCCAGGCGCAAGTGATCGCCCGAAATGTTCTAAACTAGCGCACCGTATAGTAAGGTATTTATATTTAACAAAAATTACAAATCCATGAACATTTTGTATGGGATAATATTTTTTATTTTATTTTATTTAGCTTACAATGTATGTTGTGTGTAAACTATGTTTGTTCGGGTGGAATTTTGCAAGCTGAATTAGTTAGACCCATTTCCTGACGACAACCGATTGAGTTAAAATTTCGGATACACATGCAATTCGAATGACAATGCAATATTATGATGACATGGAGCTGATCTGATGATAGAGCTGGAAAGTCAGTGACCCCATAGGAACTCCGGAATAAAACGACTCCATCGAGTTGAGGCTCGTTTGATTTGTATTTATTTATTTACATTAGGGTTTACATAGTTACGGTAAACTACTTTACAAATCACGAGTACCTACTTCAATTCTATATGTAAACAGGGTCTGATGATGGAGCTGGAATGTGGCCATAAGAATTATTCGAATCATTACGAGCTACATTAGAGAAAAACGATGCTAGTTACTACGCCGTAGTAAATTCCGCATCATAAATATAAAATGCTTAAATTAAAATTAAAACATTCTTTAAAAAACAAGGTTTTGTACCTATGCTCTAAAAAGAATAGAATAAAAAATAAAGATTCTATCATTACTCAATTTATATGACTAAAAGCTCGTCGCGAGATTTACTTGTGTAAACAAAAATACATTCATAACGTAACTTAATTTTAAAGTAAATCTAAAAAAAACACGGATAGGTAAATAATAGGTACATCTACAAGAACTTACCTAAATCTCGTAACAAGCTTTTCGTCAGATAAATTGCGTAAGGACAGAATCTAGGTATATAATAGAAAAAGACACGTTCCAAATTAGTGAAGGAATGTTAGATAGATACTTAGATACTTACATCCATGGACCTATAAAAAAAGTCGGACGGATTCTCATCAACAAAATACTGTGACATTAGGATACACCAGCTTGCCTGTACGTACAGGCCGGCACGCACACATTCACACCCTGATACACCACTTCCAGTGCAAACTTCACACAGTTGACACATTTAGGCGGCGAAAAAACAACACGAATACGACATGTCTTGTGTGATGAAATTGTGTAAAAACCGTTCTGTTCGAACAAACAAAAATTTAAGGAATCACATTTCACAGGTAAAATAATAATCCAATCACTTATTTCCCGACATTAAAATATTGAAATTAATTGAAATCAAACGTCATTCACTCGAAAAAATAATACGTCAAAGACCAGTGTTCTCAGTTATTTACGTGGGAAAATTACCAGAAATATGGGAAATTAATAATATTTTAGGACTTTTTAGTTATTTATTACGCATACTATAGTATAAATAAAATAATTAATCATAATAATTGTGTTTTAATGGGATATATTATCATAGGCAGATTTGATCCTTCCTAAAAATGTGGAACTGCGAAATTCAAATTTTCTTACATTGATTGCAAGTCAGTGTCAGGTTGTATGTTAAAATCTATCAGAGATAATAATAATAATATATTGATGATGCATAAGATTATGATTATAATGTACACAAGATTCGTAATTTGTAACTGCGTGAATCATTTTTGATCATCATTATGTACATAGGTACCCTGACACACTGACTTGCAAACAATGTAAGAAAATTTGAACATTGGAAATTTCGCGCCTACCTCAACGCATTCACTGCGTTGTCTACATTTCCAAGTAACATCTGCCGATCTATGTTTTTCTTAAAATAAATGGGTAAAATGTTTTGGCTAACATGGCATCCCTAAATTCACTCACACAATAGACAGACGCCAAAATTTTGCGTCACAGTTTTGTTGTAGCGCGAGTTCCGTCCGCCTTTTTTTATAGGTCCATGCTTACATCACTGCATTCATTTTCAAAGCTCTCATGGCCGCATATTTCATCGAACCATTTTTTCGAGGCATTTTCATAAACTCAATCAGATGTCGTTATTTATGTCGGTATATGCGCGAAATAAAGACTTTGTTTTACGTATTATTGCATACTTAACATCTTTTATCTGAGCTTTTATCTCAAGAATAAAATTGTCATTTTGACAAAATATTTCCCATACGGAGACTGTCAATAGGCCAATTTTATTCTCCATTTAAAAGTTTCGATGCATTCAAAAATCATAAAATAACTATAAAAATAAGGTTCATAGTAACCAACGAAAAAACAGATCAGGTTCCTATAGTACGAGAGCCCACGACCAAAATTTTTGTCTCATAGCAATACGGCCAAAACCGCATCAAATCGATAGATACGATTATCCTGAACTCGAAAATACCAATATCAGACATTTTCCGCGTAGCGTTTGATCTGACCGAATTTTCAAAATTGTCAAAGAATTTTACCGAACTGCATCATAGCAATATGTCTGATTTGCAGTCTGTAGTTGAATGATAGTTCTGAGATACCGGAAACATTATTTTCAGACGTTAGTGGTGTAGCGCAAACCCGTAAAATCACTTAAAAAAATTAAAAATGAGACAAAAAAAATGTCTCATAGCAATACGTCTGAAAATCTTTTTTATTAGTAAATTTTGGTTATTTGATGCGAACAAAACAATTTTCAGACGGAAATGTGAACGCATTAAATTTTGAGACCGTTTTGAAAATGTTAACAAATTTTACCGATCGTTATCATAGCAATATGTCTGAAAATTGTTGGACATGATAAAATAAGTTGTCCACATGTGCAAAAAATTTATATCAGACAAATTAAGTGTAGCACCTTCTCTATCATACAACTTTTTGATACACTTAAAGTGTCTGAAAACAGGTTTTTTGTAATCATGGCAGCAATACGAAAAGTTAAAAAAATTTTTTTCCGTATTGCTATGATACAGGTCGGCTAAATTTGTTGACATTTTCAAAAATGCGCTCAGGCTATATGCTACGCGCAAAATGTCTGAAAACAAACTTTTTCGTAATACAATTATAAAATCTATGTACATTTTCACTATCAGACGTATTGCTATAATACCGACTGTCTTTTTTTTTGACACAGCAGAAATGGCCTCCCACGCAGTTGCTACACTTTCGACCGTTACTACACACCTAGTCGGGTTCAGAATCATACAATCTAACGATTTTATAGGGTTTTTGCCGTATTGCTATGAGACATGGTTTTGGTCGTGGGCTCTCGTACTACTAAGTCAACGCGCATATACAGGGTGTCCCAAAAACAATGGATAACCCTGTAACCATCGATAGGCCTCGCCATGGTCTCCCTAACGTCCAATTTTGACCCCAGTAAAAATATCACCGTTTTCAAGATTTTTAAGTTTTTGTGCATTTTTAGAAAATTGCCACCTGCGATTACTTTTTCTCATGCCATTTCTACAAATGAGGATACTTTTAAATCTAGGTTTTTTCCTTATCACAAGGGATAGTTGGGCTATCAAAAGAAAAGATTCAAGTTCAACAAACTAGTTTAAAAGTATGACAATTTTAAGAAATTGAAGAGAAGAAGGAAAAATTAATTCATTGTCTTGCACTTTTGATCAGACATCGTGTAAAAAAAATGTAGGAAGACCATCGTGCCCATTACCTTAAAAACTTCCTTGGTTAATAGAGATTCTAAAAAGGTATCACAAGCCTATGTATTCTGTATTATTTTTATCTTATGGCTACTTGAATAGCAACTAGTATGAAAACTGCAAAAATGAGTTTTTCTCTTAATAGTTAAACTAGGACTGCATAGTGGCATTAAATACAAATGGATAATTTTTAGCGTAGGAATTTAAATAAAGCAACATTTTTTCATCATCATCATCATCATTTCAGTCATAGGACGTCCACTGCTGAACATAGGCCTGTACCCCAATGATTTTCATAATGACCGCTTGGTAGCGGCCTGCATACAGCACCTTCTTGCTTACTTTTATGAGGTCGTCGGTCCACTTTGTGGGTGGACGTTCTACGATGCGCTTTCCGGTACGTAGCCTCCACTTGAACCCTGCTGCCTCAGTTCTGCGAAATACTGTGCCCTGCCCATTGCCACTTCAGCTTGCTGATCCGTCGGGCTATGTCAGCGACTTTAGTTCATTTACGGATCTCCTATTTTCTGATACGGTTTCGTAAAGAAACCCGAGCATAGCCCCTCCATAGTACGCTGTACAAAAATTCACGTTTCCGAGCCGTGTATCATCTGTCTATAGGCACATTTATAAGGTTTAAAACAAAAATTAAGTCATCACAAGAACGCAGAACTGACGGCCAATGGGTCAACAGGGTTCAAGTGGAGGCTACGTACCGGAAAGCGCATCGTAGGACGTCCACATACAAAGTGGACCGACGACCTCATAAAGGTAAGCAGGAAGGTGCTGGATGCAGGCCGCTACCAAGCGGTCATTATGAAAATCATTGGGGTACAGGCCTATGTTCAGCAGTGGACGTCCTATGACTGAAATGATGATGATGATGATGATAAAATGTTGCTTTATTTAAATTCCTACGCTAAAAAATATCCATGTGTATTTAATGCCACTATGCAGTCCTAGTTTAACTAATACGAGAAAAACTCATTTTTGCAGTTTTCATACTAGTTGCTATTCAAGTAGCCATAAGATAAAAATAATACAGAATACATAGGCTTGTGATACCTTTTTAAAATCTCTATTAACCAAGGAACTTTTTAAGGTAATGGGCACGATGGTCTTCCTACATTTTTTTAACACGATGGCTGATCAAAAGTGCAAGACAATGAATTAATGTTTCCTTCTTCTCTGCAATTTCTTAAAATTTTCATACTTTTAAACTAGTTTGTTGAACTTTAATCTTTTCTTATGATAGCCCAACTATCCCTTGTGATAAGGAAAAAAACTAGATTGAAAAGTATCCTCATTTGTAGAAATGGCATGAGAAAAAGTAATCGCAAGTGGCAATTTTCTAAAAATGCACAAAAACTTAAAAATCTTGAAAACGGTGATATTTTTACTGGGGTCAAAATTGGACGTTAGGGAGACCATGGCGAGGCCTATCGATGGTTACAGGGTTATCCATTGTTTTTGGGACACCCTGTATTTTTTGGGTTCCGAACCTCAAAAGGAAACAACTAATTATTTAACCCTTATAGGATTACTCTGTTATTCGTCCGTCTGTCTGTCAAGACCCTTTTTTTCATATGTATAGATAACAGCACTTAACATAAAAAATATGGTCTCCATGTCGACTTTCAGTAGCAACAACAGGGTCAACAACAACAAAAGCATGAAATAAATTAATTTTCACTAAAAATTAAAATCAACTCCAAAACAAATTACCAAACCGTAGGCTGCCAGTGCTGCCACCGACTCCGAAAATATCAATCATGGTATAAATTTGACCCAGTAAATAAATAACGGAATTTATATTTTCTACTTTTACTTATCTAGTGCAGTTTGTATTGGAGTCGATTTTTTTACACTATTAGATTCTATTTAGGTAGATAATAGCGTCCAAGCATGTCTTAATTCAATCGTATCGTCTGACTGAACGTACTCTATGAACAACTCTGACATAAAATATATTGTCAAACAAAGGCTGGGTTGCACCATCTTATATTAAATTTGACAAAAGTCAAATATTTGTCAAACTCCATACAAAAAAACACCGGTTATCGCCAAAGCTACGGTCAAAGTTAGGTCACGTCAGGTGGTGCAACTCAGCCAAAGAAAAAATTCATTTTGATCGCTAATGTCAGTTTGCAGCGAGTGACACAACCTCCCCGTCTGAAGGCCAGCGGCCGACTGCCGCCCGCACCCCGCGAAGGCCCCCTCAACAGCAAAACGTTCGGAATTTATCAAAAGTAAAATTTATGAATGAAAGTAATGTTCGATTGAAAAACGCAACGTGTCATTTAAAGATTAAAAAATTCTTAATCTATTCGTGCAAAAATCTTTAAAATTAACATAGCCGTTTGGGAGGAGTAGGGAATTGAAGTAAAAAATCGATGTCCCGTATTTATTTTTTTAATCCACAACAAAGAGACGTAGGAAAAATTCAAACGTGTCAAATGTAGTCCTTGAACTGTTGTATAACATATATTTTTTTCAACTATTTCTGTCCAGCAGTATAAGAGGAGTAGGCTTTACAAAATGACCATTTCACGCGGATTGAGGACACTAATCGCCTTAATCGACTGTAATCAAGGAGCCTCTAAGTGATGGCAAGTCAATTAACACTGAAAATGTCTAAGTTATTTAAATTTGCAAAAAAATAATTAAATATGGTTAAAAGTTCATTACATTTACTACTAAATCCTTTATTAATAGTTATTAGATATATCGCACCTCTTTAATATCAAATTGGTTCAGGAAAATAAGAAGAATTTAAGATAGGGGTCTGTGAGACCCGACGTCCATGGGAGTGTGATTATTTTTTCACGTCCATAGTTAAAGGTTAAAAGCAGCGTGTAGATTTTGAAATAATGTAAACTAAAATATGTAATTCTTTTCTCAAAAATTGATTTCGTATTTATGTTAAAATCAAATCTTTTTTTTATAAAAGAATTATTGTTTTTTTTTATAAAATTTTTCACATCCCTACAGTGACACCGACAGAAATGTCAAACCAAAAAACTGCAATGCGTTCCGATCACAGTTAGCGACAGTTATGGAGTTCCGATTTTAGCATCATGCATTGCAAACACACGTGTTCTGAATTTTTTGGATATTTGTGATACGGTCAAAACTGATAATCGGTTAAAACCACCTTTGACTGCAATAATCAATCAAAAGTGCTTTTGACTAACACGCTTAGTCAAAACCACTTTTGACTGGAAATAGCAGTTCATTATGTATGAGTTTTGACATTATTATATCAGAGATAATTAATATTATAGTTCAATTTAGTTTGAGCGGCTTTATTAATTTAAGTTTGAGTGAAAAAATTCTGGACAAATATTTCGCTAACTCAAACCTTGCCTACCTAGTTACTTACCTACCTAATGTACATACAGTGAATGCCACTTTTTTCGGCGTGATCGATATTACATACATAATTATGTATGTACAGTCACGGAATGAAAAGGTTCGTCAGTTTTCAAATTGATTCCTTCAACGAATCGCGAGCACATAATATGTGTAATATTATTACCTTTTGAAACTATGTTACAGAATAATCTTGAGTTAGAGAAAATAATCTTTGACTATTCGTCAGTAAAGTTCATAATTATTCAGATCAAAGTTGTTTGACGATTTAACTTGTCAAGATTATTATGATTGATAAACTAAAACCTTCTTGTTGGTTCAACCTGCCATTATCTATTAAATAAAAAAAACTACATTTTGTAACATTTCACTGATGGGATAGAAAAATAAACAAGCAAAACCTTATTCGTTAGCAAACGTCATATTTATTTAAATGTTAGCAGCAATGTTTCTTGCACGGTTATGTTGGCAGGTTTGACTCTTACAGTACTTAATGCAAGTGAAAACCGACACTAAGGTGACGAACCTTTTCATTCCGCGACTGTACATAGTACTCGACAAAATTACAGCTCTCAAGTGCCAACAGTCTCCAAATTTTAGGACTACGGAATGAAGACGTTTACTTAAACTGCTTATAGCTTTCCGCCCACGCACAGCTTCGCCCGCGTAATAAGTTAGTAAGGGCTGTTTTTAGTTTTCGCCGTAAAAACCATCCTTGGACTTCAACGATCATTTAAAAAAAATAATTGGTAAAATTGGTCCAGGCGTTGTTAAGTTATGGTTTTATACCAACACACATTTTGCGATTCATTTTTTTATGATTATTTTAATAACATTTATCACCCTTACATTACGAAGCTAAAGTGTTTCCCGCGATCTTTACTGGACTGACTGAATCTTTGGTTCACCGAGTGGGAGGCCTGCCATACCACACCTATTAGGTACACTATGTTTTCCAGTCAATACAATCTCCACTAAAAAGTTTACTGCCCCAACGGCCATTAGATTTACGACTTTTACGAGATGTTGTCATGTGTATAGAAGATTCCTTATAATGAAAGTTAAAAACATGTAGGTAATAACGAAATCTCCGACTTATTACTTTAGTGGAGTGATTACAGGAAATTACGGCCAATTATGTTTTTTGTACTATTATGAAAGTTCAGATAGCGCAGTTTTTAAAATTATTTATAACTTAGAAGTTTTTTATATTATAATTTAAGCTTTTAAGTTGAAAATTTTATAATGTTTTCATGATTCAAGATGCAAAAAATTTGTATCTAGCATCAAAAATAGGAATGTAAACATTTTTTCATTAATGGCGATTCTGTTATAAAAGAAATCTGAGAAAAGTCACCACGTATAAAAAAAAATAAAAAATAATGATAACTTATAGAAGCTACGAATAATCGTAGAACATACTTGAGGATGAAATCGATAGGTATTATGGTTCTCACCTATCACCTGGCTTCGGCTTGACAACTTACAGGAAACATCCTGTATTTGCACACCGGTCGAAAGCAATTTTGTTATATTTAATTATTACTATTAGATATTACAAAAAAAATGAATTGATAAAAGAAACAAAAGCGTTGGTAATATGTTGGTGCTAGTGGGGCGTGTGAAGGATTTGAACCTCCAACCGCGGACGGAGTCCGCCGCTCTACTTAACCGGTTGAGCTAACACGCCTTATTTCAATGGACAAAGTTTGCGATCCCTATCCCGAATATGACGTCATCGCGACGTTGAGCTAACGCAGAGAGGGGTCAATTGATCTCATCAACGGATTGATGTACGACAAGACGCCATTTGACAAACTATTATGTACTTTATGCCAACGTATTCTGGCTTTATTGCTCCTAAGCTTGCTTGAGAAGTAGGTATGAAGAATCAGTATGATTTTGCGCTCGTAAGCTAATTGAGAATATCTAGTTGTGTATAATCATTTGAAACCTTTGTTACAGATAAGATTTCTTTTTATCCATAACAATTCAGTTATTTGACTACAATCGCACCTGATGTTAATTGGGATGCAGTCTAGGATGGTACATAATATCTGTCCTGTAAGTGCCTATTCACTCTCGCCTTGAAAATGCCCGGATTATAGTCTTCGGGAAAGACAGCAGCAGGCAGCGAGATTTTACATAATATGCAAATGTGCCCAAACTCGATGGAGTTAAGTAGTTTTAATCCGGAGTTCCTATGGCCACCTTCCAGCTCCATCATCAGATCAGCTCCATGTCATCATAATATAGCATGGTATGGTCATCCAAATTATATGTGTACATGCGAAATTTCAGCTCAATCGTTTGTCCGGAAGTGGGTCAATGAGGGTTTTCGCGATTTAAAAATCCGCCAGATGGCAATACGTAGACGGGAGGTCCAAATGCTGCATGATTGGTTATTTTTGACATGACATTGACGCATCATTTGGACCTCTCGTTTACGTATTGCCATCTGGCGGATTTTTCAATCGCGGAAACCCTCATTCAGCTTGCAAGATTCCACCCTTACAAACGTTGAGCCAGTTCCTATAAAATGACATCACGCGCATGGAGCGCGGGCCCGCCGCCGCCAGCATCTTTAAAATTCACTTGGAAACTAATTGACGCATCGAAATAATTCTTTCTTTCTTTCACGAATATTTTTATTTTCAACAGAGAATACAGACAGCTAAAAAGCAAAATTAGTGAACATTCTTCATTGTTTCTTCAACTTTTACTGAACCACTACTAAACTAAATACTAACTTAAATTTATTTTTTGTAGCATGTACTAATTACGACAAGTACGACGCAAACTCGTAACTCATGAAAGTTATCGTCATCATCATCATCATCATCATTTCAGCCACAGGACGTCCACTGCTGAACATAGGCCTCCCCCAATGACTTCCACATCGCACGGTTGGTAGCGGCCTGCATCCAGCGCCTAAAAAGTTATCGTAGCGCTAATAAAATGTGATTAAGAATCACCTTTTTCGACATCCATGAATCTATGATGATCTACTTTAATGAAACTTTGCGGTTTTCTGTACCGTACTCGTATTTATATTTTTCAATATTTATTAGGAACTGGTTTTTACTACAAATAGGAAGTAATTAAAAATATTATGTTTGGTAATGCCAGTCAGGCTCAAAAATATTGTAAAAAAATGTGATATTTATATATGATTCATGGTGAAAATGGGCATTAGCCTAATTGTAAATTCCATGCCTCAATAATTGTCCTAATTGATGAATTTCGCAGACCGAATATTATGACGTCAACGCGCTGTGTGGATGGAGTAAAGGGGTCTTTGATTTGACGTGATGTTGAACTTTATTAGAAACTCATTAGGTCGTTATTTGCTTATACTTTACTCTACTGTCCCTTTATATGGGGTTACAGGATCTGGATAGTATTAAATGATTATGTAAATGGCAATGCCAGATTTTGTATGGAAAGTGGCGTCTTTTTTTTTTCGCGCGGCCATCGACCAAACTTTGTTTTTTGATTACAAAATAGTGTAATAAACCAAACTTACTATGGCATGTATACCTCTAAACTCAGTCTGAACTGAGTTACGAGCATTAGAAGTTTGATGATTTTCATACTAGATTTGCTTTTTGTGCCCAAGTTTTGTAAGAAATTGCAACAAAATATTGCGCTATTTTTTTATTGCGCTGATTCTGCTCCATACTGATGTCTGGAGCCTTTAATGGATGGTATTGTTTGTTTACACATACAATCTCACTATTTTGTAATCAAAAAACAAAGTTTGGTCGATGGCCGCGCGAAAAAAAAAAGACGCCAATTTCTGGCATTGTCTTTTGCACATCGAATTGAAACATGGCGTCATGTATCTACTAAGTTGATGAGGCGGACATGGACTTTTAACAATATAATTAAGAAATTGCATTTCCCATTTTTATTACGTACTAAGGCTTGGTATTTCTGCTAAAGTAGGTATTTCGCGCTGTCAAAATCTGCGCGCGCAATACTTCGCCGAAGACAGCGCGCCAAAGAGCTCTCGTGGCTACACAGTATAGAAATACGCAGTTTAGAAATACGCAGTTGGTTAGGTTAGGTTGACTTCCTTCCGTTGAAGCGTCACACTCACAGCACTTTCTAATACAAATCATATCCCAGTGATACAAATTAAAACAACTTTCAAAATTTTTGGGAATATATTTTAGAATCGAATAAATATAGAATATAACTGCCAAAGTAAACACTGTTCAAAGAGGCGTGGCGTCACCCGACCTTCCGGAAGTTCCGCGCCGGCTAAAAGAATTTCAAGATTACGTCACCCGACCTATCGGTAGATCCTCGGGAGCTTGAGCGATTGGAAAAACATTTTATGATCAGTTACTCGTAGTAGCGATTATTTAGAGCTTGGTTAATCAATTATAGTTGTTGCAATTCACAAAGCTTTGCATGTGGTTAATTACATTAATCAGTACACGCATCAATTTTTTTTAGTCTTTTTGTTTATTAATAAATAAAAATATCATACTAAAATTGCATACATATTTGTTTGTATTGGTCTGGGTGTTTTCTTTCCATAATTTATGTATAACGTATGTACGGGGCTCTGTATCGAAAATCACTATGAGCAATGAGCATCACACACTGTTACCTGGAGTGCATTACCGCAGCAAAATTTTTATAAATGTTGTGCTTTAGAGAGTCGAGAGTATAGCAGATAATTAGTCCATCGTGAGCAGAAATTTGTCCACTAATAGCAAAATTCGTTCAAATTATAGTTTTAAAGTTATTGGCTAGAAGATTCTTTTATCTTGCAGCTTAGATCTTTAGCTACAGACCTTAGACAGTATTTTTGAAACATTCTTACGCATGGTGGAGGAAGGGACGCTCTAGAGCAGTGGTTCTTAACCGGTGGTCCGCGGACCACTGGTGGTCCCTGGAGGCATTCCAAGTGGTCCACGATGTGCACTTGCACACCTTGGTCAAAACCACTTTTAACTGATTTTTGCAGTCAAACTGGTTTTGACCGATTATGAGGTGGTCCCTGACAAGACAGAAATTTGGTAAAATGGTCCCTCATGACTTAAAGGTTAAGAACCACTGCTCTAGAGACTCAAAACTACAAGGATACACATGAACTCCAGTTTTAAATCCGTTGATATCTGCTGCATCTGCCATGTTTTTGGCTATAAGATTCTTCTATCTTACGGCTTAGACCTTTAGCTACAGACCTTAGACAGTATTTTTGCGAAAATTCTTACGCATGGTGGAGGAAGGGACGCTCTAGACACTCAAGTCTACAAGGAGTCACATCAACTCCAGTTTTAAATCCGTTGACATCTGCTGCATCTGCCATCTTTTTGGGTAGAAGATTCTTCCATCTTGCAGCGTAGACCTTTAGCTACAGACCTTAGACAGTATTTTTTTGAAAATTCTTACGCATGGTGGAGGAAGGGACGCTCTAGACACTCAAGTCTACAAGGAGTCATATGAACTCCAGTTTTAAATCCGTTGACATCTGCTGCATCTGCCATCTTTTTGGGTAGAAGATTCTTCCATCTTGCAGCTTAGACCTTTAGCTACAGACCTTAGACAGTATTTTTTATTTATTTGTGTCAGTGTGCTCATCTAAAGAGTATAAGACGATTGTATGTAGGTACTATTAAAATGTAATTTTAACTCATTGGTTTTGTCTCATATTTGAGGAATGTACTATGTATCATGAGTAGAGTCTTCGTTTAAAAGGATGCGAACGATTTAAATTTCAATAGGTAGACAAAATTGATAATTATATTCTTAATTATCAAAAATTTAAGCTTTCTCCAGTAACACTGATATTATTATACTGTGACTCATCAAAGTCATCATTGTCAAAAATATTGACAAATCGCGAACTGTCACGGCCAAAAAACTGACACGCGTCCGTCCTCCGTAAGCGCCACCGCGCGACTGATTGAGATTGTCCAAGCCGTTATGGACGATTTTTTCCACATTTTTTAACTTAGTAACTAAATAAGACGCAATATAAAAATTTCATCCGTTAAAAGCCCTCAAGTTATTTCTGAACTTTAGTTTAGTAAAAGATTTAGAATCTCAAATCGCTTATTTTAAAAATAAAACCATAAATAGAAAACGAATAGAGGTAACTTTGGGAATATATTCTATCGAGTCAACTTCATCAAATCGTGTTTCCATCCGTTAATTGCCCTAGAAAATATCCTCAACTATGCCCAATAAAAATCTTATCCTTTAATTTTACTGTTTAGTACCTCAAAAATGAAAAATGAAAACCTCATTTTCGCCATTTTCTCTGCTACCCGGCCTTATACTATGAATAAAAGTTTTCATTTGTCGATAACTTATTATTGTTTTATAATGCGCAAACTAAAGCCTCTGATGTCTGCTAAGTTTAAATAATAAAACTTTAACAACTAACCCAAAATATTGAAATAGAATCTCAAGGTCATATCACATGGATGGATCCAGTGTAGAAAGGAAGTGCCGTATATCTTACTGGATGTTATCAAACCTTATATGGATTCTGACAATGCCCTGAACCAACTCATAACGTACTTGCCGAAGCTCAGGATACTAGTGTATGACGAATATGCCATGTTTTTTCTAATACTTAATACACTCGTCGTCAAATAAATCGCACCTCCCGCGACAAGCACTTTTAAACGTATGCATCCCCACTTCCCACCAATATTGGCACTACTTAAAAGCCTAGTTCTAAACTTGATTTCATTATAGGAAAGGTTTTTACCCCAAAAATGTGTCTTTAGAAGGATCCAGAGTCACTTCTTCAAAAAATAGATAGTTACACTTGTGCCAACTTTTATGGCTATAAAACTGTTAAGTTGGGATTAATCGCTATTAGGGTTTCTGCTCGAGCTTTCTCGAACTCGAGAAAACTCGAGAAATTTGGCTTCATTCGAGACGAGAAAAAAATTACCGGAGCTCGAGAATTCTCGAGTTTCGATATGGAAGCTTTAATATTCTTGAAAGCCTATTTTCTTAGAAAAGTAAGTTTTTAATTACATATTTAATAGGTCAACGTTGCTTTTAGACTCGCCTAGTCTTTCCTTTTTTAACTGATTTTATTTGCAAGTAGTGATCTGAATCGAAACTAAGTAATAATGTTCACCAAAGAGTATGATATATTTATTATGTATGTTTAACTCTGACTGATTTAAAGGCTGAAAAATTTGTTAACTAGACAGTTACCTTACCTAACAGACGTTAGGTTAGGTACTCGTGCCTCCTCGTAAAGTTTATTCAAGTCGTTATTTGTAAGAAATTTAAAAATTTATTAAAAAGGTATTTTTGTTCATAAAAAAACTATTTATCGTAATTTTGCTATTTGGACTTGTGTTCTTTAGAAAACAAGTGAAATTTAATTGTAGCTCCAGATTTTTATTGTTATTTACCCTTAAAGTACACGAGACTTTATGACTTTTGTTATGATTATTAGTAAATATTAATTATGAAAGAAGATTTTATTTTTTGTTTCTTTCCTTACCAAAATAAGTGGTACTAAATTTTAATATTGATTTTTGTGCATAAAAGTAGGTATATTCGATTAAAAAAACCTGTGTTTTGATTAAATTTCAACTGATTTCAGCAGTTTTCATTTAAAGACTCGAGACCCGAGAAAACTCGAGACTTTGGCCACGAGAATTCTCGAAACTCGAGAAAAAAAATAAGTCGAGAAATCAGAAACCCTAATCGCTATCCATCGGTTAAAGAGGACACGTGAGATCATTATTTGGTTTCATTACCATAAAAATTGGTCTAATTGATCCCAGAGGTGAGCCCAAAGTGAGGTCTTTTTTCAAGTCACATTTATGGTATATGTTAATCATTTATTAAGAAATTGAATGTATTTTTCTTTAAGGATATTTATTGGGCTTTCAAATAATACCAATATTGTTGGGGTACCATGATTGTGTCAGAAGAAAATCTTTAAAGTTCGCGTCGCGGAAGGTGCGATTTATTTGATGTTGAGTATAATATTTAGTGCACTTTGATACCTAAGTATTTCGATAGACTTGAAATAGTATTCATAATGTCAGCCATAGGACGTCCACTGCTGAACATAGGCCTCCCCTAATGCTTTCCACGTTGATCGATTGGTAGCGGCCTGCATCCAGCGCTTCCCTGCTACCTTTACGATGTCGTCGGTCCACCTTGTAGGTGGACGTCCCACGCTGCGCCTTCCGGTACGCGGCCTCCATTCCAGAACCTTGCTGCCCCATCGGCCGTCAGTTCTGCGCACTATGTGCCCTGCCCATTGCCACTTCAGCTTGCTAATCCGTCGGGCTATGTCAGCGACTTTAGTTCGTTTACGAGGTACACATACTTGTCAACAATCTCGAGAATTGAGCTCCCAACTGAAACTGGGTAGGGCGCAACATGGGTATTCGACATAAGCTTCGTTTTGTCCATGTTCATCCTCAGGCCTGGACCAGGCAGGAAATAGTATTAATGAAATACAATTCGTAGCAACTCGTAGCAGTTCGTAGCAAGTATACTTTTAAGAAATTAATCGTACGTAGCCCATGGTTATGAAATACTACCCAAAATCATTATTTCATAGGAAAATGAATCTCTTATTTTAAAATAATAACCCTTAACTCAAAATAATCAACAATTTGTGTTGTTATATTTTTTATTAGTCGCTTGCTACGATAACTCGTAGCGGCTACGGATTATTTTGTAGCAGCTACGGATTATTTCGTAGCATTTTTTCATTTTTTGTGTTATCTTTGATACTTTGAAATTCAAACATGAGACTATTTTCATAGGTTATCGTATGAAAGATACATTACTCGATATAGGCACAAATCTCGCACAAATGTATAACTCGGAGATTATTAAGGATTCCAGTCTTTCTGCAAACCCGAACTTGTCAGGCAAAGAAAGACAAGACGTCTATGAAATGTTTAATGTTTAAAATTTTTCTGTTTTATCTATTTGTTTGTTGCATTTCATTAACAACATTTAAACGCATGTGTCTCTAGAAGGTAGGTATATATAGGTACAGTCATTACCTTATTTCTATTATATATGTCTGCTTAATTTATTTTCCTAGTAGCCTACGCTTTTGCCCTCGAAGTCTAACGCCCGTATTCACAAACGCTGCTTGCTTAAGTGAAGCAGCAAATCGAACACACAGCGTTGAATAGAGCTCTGTGATTGGTTCGTGTGTCACCCTGTGCGTCCGCGCGCACTGTGAAACCTCATAGTAATGTTTGTGAATACATACGAACACCGATATGACCGATACGACTCAGTGAAAGCGCACCGTAGAGTCGATTCAGCGCTGCTACGGAAAATTTTCGACGAACTTTCTTTTACGGAGAAATTCAGGTTGTGTAATCATTTCGCTGCTTTTTGTGAGGTTTAGGTTGGTTGCAAATTGGATAGATGGCGCTAAGTTATGGTTGCATATGGTATCGTATTGAGATGAAATAAGCCCGGACGTGGCTCCTCCCCAATTTCATCCCGTCTGGGTGCAGTTTGTGCAGAAGCATACTGCATTTATTTTCAAGGCTGTTGACGGCCGTCTGGCGTAATCGTTCGCGTACCGGACATAAGCCAGGCGGTTGCGGGTTCGAATCCCGCGGGGGGCAAATGTTAGTGTGATGAGCACGAAGCATTTATACCCGGAGTCATGGATGTTTTGCTTCCGAATATCATATTTTTTATATTATTTTAATGGTCAATTTTCGCGTTTTTCAATTTTTTAATAGATAAATTGTATAAAATATTTTACTGGTAAGCCTTACATAGACTTGAAAAAATATAAAACTAAGTGCATAATATTATTGTATACCTACATCCATCATCCATGCATCCTCACAAACTTTCATTTCAGGAACGATTGAGTCATCAAGAGTTCGATTGAATTACTTGTTTGCTGTTTTTTTTTTCTTATCGTATGATTTAATATTACCGTGTCACCTTACATTAAACACTGAAAAGGCACGCTGGAACTAATTTCAGTCACCTTACTGATTTGTTACCCCTGCATATCTACAATATTATAGCCACAATATATATACTGTGTTATAGCTAGCTATTTACATTTTGAAGTTCTTGTGTGGTTTTAGGTGAAAATTTCGTCTTAATTTCTGAAAATATAAGTCAGCAGTGTATGCATGTTTCACATAACTTTAAGCTTAACTTTCGCGAAAAAGGTCAGGAAGGCAGAAAGAGCGTGAATGTCGCAATAAACCGTGTTTGATAAATAACTTGTCTTTGAATAATCGTGTACGTCACGCGAGCGGTATGTACACATAAATATTATATATTAATAGTTATTACCATAAAATCGCAAATAAACGTACAAACAGACAAATCGCAAACCAAAGTCGTAACATAAAATATTTTAAACTCGAGACATAAATATTATGTTGTTTCTCTTGGTATAGAGATGACAATGTATGACATTAAAACATACATACACAAAAAATACTATGATGTCTCACAGGGCACGTAGACGCACAGGGTCCAACACGAACCAATCACAGAGCTCTATTCAACGCTGTGCGTTCGATTTGCTGCTTCACTTAAGCAAGCATCGTTTGTGAATACGGGCGTTAGAGTGTTTTATAGAAATGTTGACATCACTTGCATTAGGATTAGGCATTTGTGATGAAAAGATTGGCAACATTTTCGCATGAACCGTGACTCTATCAATACCCTAGAGGCCTAGAGGTATCCAGGACAAGTCACTTGTATGTAAATGTTGTATCAACGCCAAAACCGAATATAAGTTATCTCGTATACATTCAGGGTGTCTCAGAATGGGTGAATCAAACTGATAGGGGTCTACTAATGTACTATCCCTAAAAATATGAAAAAAATAAAGCGCATAAGGACACGAAAAAAATATTTTTTGAAAAAGTGAAAATAAATCAGCTTTGCCTAAGTATCTGGCTATAATTGCTGCGTTTCGAGTTTATTTGTACTTTTTTCTTACTAGGTAATATTAATTGTACATGATCGCTTCGTTTATCTGTAAACAAACTTTTGAAAATAATGACTAGATTTCGAGTTTATAGCACATTATTTAAAAAAAAACCGAAATAAAAAAGTTTTTTCATATTTTTTAGGGATAGTACATTAGTAGAGCTACCTCTATCAGTTTGATTCACCCATTCTGGGACACCCTGTATACCATGTATGATGGCTCAGACACGAACACAGCTCGCGGTCACAATAAGTTACGACCTCGGGACCAGTCATATTTATATGAATCGAGTTTCGTGCTGAGTCCCCTATATTTTATCATGATATACGTTATTGTTCGACATGTGAGCATAAAAATTCGAATGCGAGCGACATTGTAGTGGTATCGTTCTATCATGGTTTAGTCGCGTTATTCCGTTTGCACGCATCAACGGTATTTTGCGTATTTTTTTCGTTATGAAGAGTTTTTATGGTTTGAGTGCCACCCGCGGCGCCCGTCGAGGCGGCCTTGGGTAGTGACTATATGGCGGTTAAGTCTTAATAAAGAGCTGGATTAAGAAACACTAGTAGAAATGGATTTGACACTGTTAGGAAAAGTCATCAGCAATTTCGTGAGTTCATTCTTTTTTATGTTAAAGTGTAATTAAACGTATGTGAAAATAAGTTCCCAAGTGTACCCATTACTATCAACAAATTAGGTACCCTATTATTTGTGATCGTTCATTATAATGTGCCCAATATCATTAAATTAAAATCTTATTCTTATACGGTTTAATTATTTTGGCTTACAAAATAATAAGTGTTAATATTAAAAGCAAAATGATAATAAATAATTGTATCTGCAATTCCTGTGGCTTACAGGATTCCAAACTCCAAAGGATTAAATGAATACAAGTGAAAGTGTGATGATTAATATACTTATTCTTAAAATGTATTTACGAAGCCTGAATTTAAATATAGAGCTCTATAAAATCTATATTATAAAAGAAAGTTGTTCATAAACTTCATTATTAACTAATTAAGTGGTGACTTTTAATTTACATTTCCATTTGGTAGTCTGTCAGTTTTGAAATGTAATAACTACAGGCAAGTTTTAATTAACTTTTAATTCGTTTCATAATTAATATTTTTTACAGACAGTAATTTTGGAACAGTAATTTATCTTTTTGTAATTTGTGAAGTTACAATATTTTGTCAACATAATATTGGAGTAATTTTTCAGCATGAAGTTAAATTTTTTATGGTTACCTACCGAGTTGATTCGCAAGATTGCACACTTTCGAACAGGAAGAAGAATGAGTTCATTAAATAGGTATATACAGAGTGGAAACGATAAGTGGTCTCACTCGATTATTTTTAAACTATACAAGATATCCAAAAATTGGTTACTGATCCTGAAAGTGCTTAATGAGCTCTATCCAACGGTACCAAAAATAGGTTACAAAATAAATGGGATCTATTCGAAAATTCAATGTTTCCAGCTTCCATACATTTAGTAAAACCACATAATATTAAAAAGTATACAAGATATTCAAAAACTGGTTACTGATCCTGAAAGTGCTTAACAAGCTCTATCCAACGGTACCAATAATAGGTTACAAAATAAATTGAATCTATCCGAAAATTCAATGTTTTCAGCCTCCATACTAAATGTATACCAGCCGCACAATATAAAAGTGTTTACCAGTTTTTCAATATCTTGTATAGTTTAGAAATAATCGAGTGAGATCACTTATCGTTTCCACCATGTATAAAGTATGAACGTGTATGTTTATCATGAGATGTATTTTAATTATTTCCTAGGACATCCTGTATGCACATTTTAAGCCAAAACAATTTATACTAACAGTCGTATAATATTGGTGTACGGTATGGCACACTATTGAAGATTGAT
The DNA here is from genome assembly GCF_963855985.1 of Ostrinia nubilalis. NCBI lineage: Eukaryota > Metazoa > Arthropoda > Insecta > Lepidoptera > Crambidae > Ostrinia > Ostrinia nubilalis. The sequence continues at coordinate 21,378,913 of NC_087119.1, read as the reverse complement.
TAGACTAAGTAGAACCTTCAGGGATAAAACATTTTCATATAGGTAGGTACAAGATAAGTACGTGCTTTTACATTTTCCACTTCCACAACGCTTTCTTCTACTTTTACAAAAATAAGTTTTATAACACACACACATTAATTAAATCTTTCCAGCCAGTCCTTTTAGCGGCCCCCAAGTGCGCAATTAAAACAATAACATTATTGTTTCACGCGAAAATTAAATTAAAAAGGTTTACAACTACATTTTGTTTTTCTTTTATAAAGTGTTTAAATACTTTATTGTGTAATTAGGCAATAATGTGAGTTTATTGAATACTACCAGTAGCTTCCCGCCCGCGGCTTCGCCCGCGTTCAATTTTGTCTGTGACGGAAAAACTTTATCGTGCGCGTCCCATCAAATTCTCTCAAGAAGAAGTAAAGTCCACGTGTGGTTTCATAAAACGGATATCATCAATTTATTAATTATTTGAATTATTACCATGCACTTAAAAAGCATTTATTTTAACGCAGACTACAATGTGCAAAAGTGTGCATAAAGAAAATCAACAATGTTTCCAGCGGATCTTATTAAAAAAACCATTGTGTGTATTAATTTATGATGTACTGGTTAAATGTTGGTTTAAATGTTGCGCGCGTTTAAACAAACATTGCATGTATTCCGCCCCTGATAGTTATAAAGGCACATCTAACTTTTTTCGGATGAGTGAAACTCGAACAAATAACCATTAAATTATTTGAAAGTTTTTTATCACCGTTTTATACTTGTTGTTATTATGCGGCTTTCACTTTATTTAAAAATTGTTGTAACTAAAATGTTTTTAAATATTATATTTAAAAGTACTCACAATTTCATTTGCGAACCATCATAGCGCTCCGTGCCCTGTCGAGTAATGCACCAGAATTGTATTCACTTGGAAGCTAAATTGTGGACGACACAAATTGTAATATTTAATGCACTGAATACTTCTTAACGAGACAGTGCCTTTGATTAAAGTAGCTAAGAGCAGTTGCAAAATAATATCAGAATTCCGTACACTTCGCTATTTTTAATTTAGTTAATACTAGCCTAGAAATAGATAGCGGAACCTAGCGTTCTATGATCTTTCTTCATTGTTTTTAACGTTTAAGTGTGATGTGGTGAACATTTTTATATTGAAGTTTAGAAAATATTTTTTTTATTCACAACGAGGAAGCTCTTGGCCTGTATCTCACCTGATATGTGATTTGTGTAATGTGTGATGGTTATTGTTATGACTAAGTATTATATTGTTACAGTTTTCTTAATATTGAAATATCTGTTGAATAAAGTTATATAGTTCGTTATAAGTTGTCCCTCACAAGCATAATAAAATTATTTTTGAGACGACAACTCTAGATTCTTACAAACGGGTACGCTGCATGATGTAGTTTTCATAATATCCTGAAGCTGAAAAATTTATATTGAAACCATTGGCTGCTTTTGCTTATTAATATCAAGCTTATTGGACAGAGCAATTCATTACTAAGTACGTTTTATTTGTATGGTTTATTGTTTTTGGTTTTTTCCCTGCATTGTTGAAGTCTGCAGCATTTAAGAACTATACAGGCAACTAGTACGGCAACACTTATCTAGCTATTATTCCTACGTTTAGTGTAACCTCTGAAGCGCAAAATTATCTTTCCTATTGAATAATTTTTATTAGGTTGGTTCAATGTTCCAACCATACTTGGAACTCTACAAAGTTTATTTCACGTTAGAGTTAGTTGATGATTTCGTATCTCCAATTAAAGTCAGTTCATTTCTATTTTCACCCTTTTAAAAAATACAATAATATCTTATCGTCTAGCTAGGACCTACATAATAAAATATTGGGAACTCTTCTTTGTTTTCAGTATCAGTAAAAAATATTTTATATAGCAATAACAGCGTGGATTTTGCACCTTCAAAATTTTGGCTCTCTTGAAACCGCAAACACATGCCGTCAGCCATCTTTATCCATCAAAAGAACAATTTTCGCGATGATACAATGGCTGTGACGCACGACGTTATTTTCAGGCGACGCCTCCACCTGTTTATTAAATGGTCGATCAATTTAAATCATTGCGTGCTGCCCCCGTATTACTGACGGCGAGTGCGACGGCGTACCACCCCCTTCCCCCGAAATGACACTACTTGTCCATTTAATTTGCATTTAAAACAAGACTAACTTACACAACCATTGCCGCGCGACACAGCGCGGACGACCTGCCACAAAGCACAAAAAGTTTCCTACAAAATTTGTAGTCGCAGCAAAAAGAAGATTAAACACGCTAACTTTAAAATTTACAATCAGATCGTGGGTAGGTCTGTGGACGGTTTGAAGCACAATTAGCTTCCACATTATTATGTGTGCTGGACTTAGTCGCTCAGTTTTCCTTGAGAATAACGGCACGGGACACTTTAGATTTTATACGTACTTCTGAATTTTATACAAAATGTTCGTTCATGGGATTAAGCCAGGATCTAGCGAGGAAGAAGAAGAAGAAGATGTCATGGATATTCTCCAGGTTTGGCCTGAGCCCTCCGACGCAGAACTCTAATTGCATGCCCGATTGTCTAATAAGTTCGACATTTAAATGATATTTTTTCGAACTACACGAAAGCTTTCGATTGCTACCCCTTTAAACAATTAATTATTTTGTTAATATCGTGCTATTTTGTTATATCATCTTGGTGCCCTTTGTTAGTTAAACTTGAGCTCATTTTAAAACCACCATGGATGAAGAAAAGCTAGCAAAATTTGTAAATATTTAATTGATATCAGTTTTTCTATTATGTAGAGGCCACATTTGATACAGTGATAGACCTATATTTTTACATAGTGTCTTTCATGTGTCTTTGTTTAAACTGATCTGAAAATAGTGTCGATAGAGAAATTTAAAAAACGCTTTAAAATTATAAAAAGATCCGACCAGCTGCATAAAAATGCGATGTAATTCATAACTCGCGTCATACTTACTAAGAAAATTTTTTCCTATTATAAGGAAAAATACCAAAATTAATCAGTGCTAAATTCAGGGAGTTGAGACCAGAGATTTATAGGATATTTTTTTCCTTATATGATTTGATTGCGGGCAGCGCAAGACCGGTTGCTGTGGAAATCGTTGAGTCTTTGTCCAGGCCAAGTGCTGAACGAATGAAAAGATTTGAGTGCAGATAAAGAAAATACCACATGAATGTAACCTGGAATTAATATTTATAGAAACGTCGGGAAGAATGCGAGCGCAAGGCGAGGAGGGGGGAGATGGACCCCCGGCTGGAGTTCACCTTCCAGCTCCTCATCGACGGCACCGGGCTCCCCAGACACGCCATCATGGACCATGTGTTCGAAGGAAATATGGTAAGTTGCTCTAACACAAAACACATTTATTTAGAAAACCAACAGCGCAATAATAGTCATAGTCATAAATGTTTATTGCATCATGTCGGTACACTTGGATCTTAAATAATAATACAGTCCCGAAACATGGCTCTGTAAGGGCATTGCAACATTATAGGTACTAGTTATTACATAAAAATATTAAAATCTAAATTATGTAAATAACAATAATACAGACAATTGCTTAGGTATATTTATTTATTTATCTAGAGTTGAGATCAAAGAATTCTTTTACTGTGTAGAAACATTTACTTAGTAGCCATTCTTTTATTTTTTTATAAAACAAATGATCTTTTCCAATGCTTTTTATTACCTTAGGTATAACATCCTTCTTAAGTTATAATCTACACATACCTACTCTTTCCATCAAGTAACTCGTTATTACAAGAACTTTATTGCACAAAAGAAAACTAATAAATTCACCTTACGCCCATGTGACGATGGCGAAACGGCCACGCCACATATTTTGACTCAGGTGTTAGAGACGAGACGTATTTACTAGAACAGATCCACACACTAGGTATTTTACAGTACTAGGCGGCACCTATTCCATTTTTTTAAATACTTGATCCACCTAGTATTTTATAAATTACACGATTTCCGACCCTACCATCAAAGTAATAGAGGTTATTATTGCGTAATCCATAGTCGTGTATTACACGCACCTAGTATTTCTCGCTAAGCTTATGTGCGAACGTAGAGATTCACTCCGTCTCTGTCTGACCAAACAAATTTGAGCGCGACGAAGCAAACGCACACAAACGTAGTCAAACCATATTCATGTAAATAAGAAAAAATATGTAAATATTTTTATGAAATTGATATCTTTTAAATACGCCAACTTTTAAGTTGACAGTCCTAAGCCTGTTGAAGTATGAAGGGAGGAAGTATTATTCAATTTCAAATTGCATTATTCATACTACGCCTACGGTTGTATCTTTAGGGCTTGTAGAGTTAAAAGTATGGCTCTACACAAAATATAAGATCTTCTGAAAAAAGATTTTCTAAATTCTTTTACAATACGAGTCTCGATTTGGCCACATTTTCCATGAAAATGGTTTTTGGTTGGATGTTATTTAATGGACGTGATACAAAAAAGTATTTATTTACCCATTAACACACATGCAATTCTTAGAGTATGCGCACACCGTTGATTTTTCATCGGCCGATAGTTTAGTCGGGCAGTTGATCAGTATGGGCATGTATGGGAGTGCGCACACTACGCCGATTCGATTTGGCCGATTCTTCATACAAATTAAAATCGGGCACAACTATCGGCCAACTACTAAAAATCAACGGTGTGCGCCTACTCCTAAGGACTGACTAAAAGACGTTTGGGAATTTTATATAAGTACTTACAATAAAATATACCAGGCTCAACTCTATTCTCAAAGACCCCATAGATGTAAATCGCAAAAAAAGTACGTAGCATTAATTAGTCTCCTATTTTGCTTGCAATCACACATACTCCTAAAAAATATTCCTCTTGTTATTTTAACACAGTTTAGTCGAAACATTTTCGAAATGTTTTTCTTTCCTACACTAACCTACTAAGTAATGACGATTTTTTAATGCATAACAAGGCAGGTATTTGACCGCAATCGCTCCTGGTGTTAAGTGAGATCCAGTCTAGGATTTTAGGTATAAAGCATTCTTCTTTATTAAATAGTTTAATATTTTAGCTGGACGACATCAACCAGCTCTTCCTTCCCCACATGAGGAACAAACTGCTCTGGTACTACCAAGACGTGGAGGAGGTGGAACAGAAGTCTCAAGCCGATGGCACGAAGCCCCGACAGCAAGGTATTTGATTGAAAAAGAGGCTGACAATGGTGACTGAGTTTCTTCCGCCACTTCTTCTCAGCACCAGCCCATATGTTGTCCCGAAGTGGTGGTAGGGCAAGCTATATTTGGGACGTGTTATGTGCCCTGGAATGGGCCTTTGTACTGAATAAACTATGATAATCATAATAATATAATAATCATAATCATTTATTTGCAATTAAACATGGTATAAATGATGTTAGGTACAGACAGTGAGAACGATACATGTTTAGCTAAAATTATTAGCATGCAAAAGTAAAATTAGAAACACCACAATAATTTAGCGACGATTCTAAAGAAGAACGAAACTACAGCAAGTCAAAGAACTCTTTTAAATCATAAAGTGTCAGGTGGTGTCAGTGATAGCAACCATTTACTCAAAAGTTTCTTAAAATTACAGATACTTAGGGTGGGTTGCACCATCTTACTTTAACTTTGACAAACGTCAAAAATCTATCAATATGCATACAAAAAACACCGGTTATTGTCATAGTTACGGTCAAAGTTAGGTGGTGCAACTCAGCCTTAATGTCCTAAATTCTTTGGGTATTTTATTATAGATTTTAATACACATGGTTAAACAGCTATTTTTGTACTGCACTGTTTTTGGGGTGACCTGAAGTACCAACCTGATCGCGACTCTACTATTTCTTGGATAGTAATCACATGCCCGTTTAAATAAGTGCTTATTCTGTATTTCATTCATTTCATTTCAAGGGCAAGGTAAGCAGCCACCGCCTCAAGTGACTCTCAAGAAGAAACTGTTCTTGTCTGACGGCTGGGACGTGAAGTTCACTGGAGTGTGTATCTACATGTTCCGAATCAATGTCAGTAAGCAGCTGCCTGAAGAAGGGTTTCACAAAGATCTGTAAGTACCTATTTGTAACTGTTCGCAATTAACTTCTATTAAAATTAGAGAACTTAACAATATTCTCTCAGATATCTTCTTAAAAAGCTGATTTTTTGTTGTCGGATTTGTTATTGAAAAAGAAAGAGGAGAAAAACATCAAACATTTTTTTTCAGCGACATCATTACACAACAATATAATTTTTTCTATGTTTGTAGTCAGTCAACTACTCACACATAAAAAAAGTAATAATAATGATTGTAGCTTCATAATTTGATAATAATCGTAACGTAATATCACAACAACTACAATTTACATTTTGCAGCAATACGCGGTATTTTCTGCCCAAAATCATATTTGCTGATTGGCCACATAGAAAAAAAACTTTTAAGAATAATTTTTATAGATAATTATCTTCGTCTTGATTATTTAATTTTGTTTTGAGAGGTTGCGTACAGTCTCCATGATCGCGCACCTGGCCGCTAAGAAATTTTTTTTTCTTGAGCTAAATTCGATTGTCTTTTGTTTTCACTAGAAAATTTTTCGCGTGTTTCAAGTTTTGTTTATTTTATCATATTTTAAATTTTTGCTCGTGAATCTAAATATAACTCAAAGGTGACTGACTGACTGACTGACTGACTGACATAGTGATCTATCAACGCACGTCGCACAACCCAAACCACTGGACGGATCGGGCTGAAATTTGGCATGCAGGTAGATGTTATGACGAAGGCATCCGCTAAGAAAGGATTTTACGAAACTCCACCCCTAAGGGAGTAAAACGGGATCCACCGAAGTCGCGGGCGGCTGCTAGTGTCATTTGATTAATGAAATTGAAAAGTAGGTAGGTATAATAATATTTTGTTAGTATAAATGCACTTCCTAGATCTCAATGTATTTTTTGTTTCATGAATAGTTTCTGCGGGATACTGAACGCTGAGAAGGTGGGCTTGGTGACTGCGATCGAGCGGGTGATGGAGCACGTGTACATGAGTGCGCTTGCGCATCCCAGCGCTGATGGGGACGAAGACGAGACCCGCTTCCCGATCGTGAAGAACCAGCTGCTTCCTGGACTGAGATCGTTCTGCAGCGCTTTAAAAGGTGAAGCCTTATTTTCATTAAAGCTGATTTACACGTGTTAAGTAAATAAGTAGGTACCTAAATTTTTACTTGATTTTTCTGTCAAATAAACACAATATTATACTAGTTTATGAAGGCATTTGTATGTAGCTGTACAAAGAACTTAGTACCGGGCCCAACGCTTCAACATTAAGTTACCTACTTATCGTAGATACTATATCGTAAATTAGCCTTAAGACCCAGACTTGAAATAACAAGATAGTCGTCAAAACCCACTGTACAAATTAATTTATTGCTGTCAGACCCAGAGAAGCGGCATGTTTCCTCGTTCGCCACAGCTGGTTTTAACAGTTTTTACCTTTTTTGGTTGGCAGCATAGATGCCATAGACAATATTATGGACTAATCAAGTAATAATCAATTTTGTACGCGAGGTCTTATGGTGGCCATACACGTTAGGGTTTGCATGATGGTTTTGACCGTACATGCTTAACTGACATGCAAACCCTAGCGTGTATGTTATAAAACTGTACAGTTATTGGTGCGTGTACATCCTAATGAATATCAAAAAAGATATTTTTGCCGCTCGGTTATGTTTGCGCGCATGCATAACCGAGCGCGTGTGCGCCCGCTCATGCTTGCATGCACAGTTTTCTCTCAGTCTCCTATAGTCTGTGGCAGTGAATCATCATCATCATCATCATCATCATCATCATCATTTCAGCCATAGGACGTCCACTGCTGAACATAGGCGTCCCCCAATGCTTTCCATGTTGATCGATTGGTAGCGGCCTGCGTCCAGCGCTTCCCTGCTACCTTTACGATGTCGTCGGTCCACCTTGTAGGTGGACGTCCCACACTGCGTTGCAGTGAATGGTGAATATTTAAGACACTCATGTGTTCTCCCTGTTGCAAGAAATCTTAATGTTACTGCTAGGTTTGGGTTGTGCGTTGATAGATCACTATGTCAGTCAGTCAGTCACCTTTGAGTTAAATAAATTTAGATTTTATATGCAAACCCTAACGTGTATGTGCTATAGATAACTCGGTTATACTTGTCGGTTAAGCATGTACGGTCGTAACCATCATGCAAACCCTAACGTGTATGGCCACCATTAGGGCTCCTGCACACGAGCGGCGTCGCCGCGCGCTACACTGTTCATACGCACCGAGTAAAGCCCGGCGTCGTGTGCAGGAGCGCTTAGGAGGATAGGGCTTTGCGGAATGTAACCACCGCAGTTTGAACCCTTATTCACTTATCATAAAGTCGAAAGGCGACTATTTTTAAAATCGAGACCTCTCGAATTTGTTTGTAATTGAAAGATTACAAAAGAAAATTAGGATTAGGTAAGTACTTACTAAAAGGAAATTAGTTAATTTTAGGATTCAGAAGGTGCGATTTTATTCGTTAATTTTGTTTGTCTAGATACGAAACTGCCTAAATTGTCAAAATGTGTATGAGTAGGTAGGTATACTACGAGTAAGTATAGCTATCGTGCATTATTACCCTCCTTTGAATCGCAGTATTGAGCATAATAAATAATCTACATACTCGTACATCTAAGTCACGGAATATCTTTTAACAGTTTGTGAAGACGTGTGCAACCAGATAAACCTATTCGATGACGGTCAAGCCATAATGGCTAGCATTCAAGACCAGAGTGAGCTGAAGGAGATGACCAAAAACCCCACCACCATCACGATGCTGGAAGACCGCGTCACCGAATGGGTTAAGAAAGTCATGGAGGTAATTTTGATCATACATTTTTACCCTATTTATTATTATTTTATTATTATTTCCTCTTTAGAAAAGCCGCAAAAGTAAAGCTTCACTTATGAAAACAGTTCTAACTACGAGTAATAAAGTTCGAATTCATCAATAATCCGTAGTCAATAAGATTCAATATGGAAAAGCAGTGAAATACATTTCCCAGTGTGGTACACTGCCAGTATTTAAACTTGACCCCGACAGAGTAACCAGTGTTATGTAAATGAGAGATCTTTGTTAAATGGTCGAGTGACTGAAACACAATTTTCACGATTATGAATTTACAGGTATTAGTTACCAGTGACTGTGTATTATAAATTGAATTATTCATAGTACATATTATGCTAATGAGATGAGTAGCTACCCAATTTATATGAATATTAGTACTATGAGTAACTCATTACTACGAGTATACTTAATATTATAAAGTTATTTGTTTAATTGAACGCGATAGTCTCAGGAACTATTGGTCTGATTTGAAAAAATATTTTTGTATTATTAAGGAAGGCTTTTAGGCTATAAAACAGCCTATATGGGCGGAGCAGTAGAGAAAAATGTTGCAAGAACGCGAAATATTATTAACTATTTTCACGCGTACGAAGTCGTGGGCACAGCTAATATAATCTAAATCACTTGTATAATACTTTCCAGATACTAAGTGAAAGTGAACAGTTGCGCCGAGAAGTGGACTCGAGTGGACCTCAAGACGAACTGGAATATTGGAAGAAAAGGGGGGCACAGTTTTCCCAGCTCGTGTCTTACTTGCAGGTAAAATCAACATGTTGAATTGTTGAGATAAGTGTTCGTTTCAGTGACGTCCACTGCTGGACAAAGGCCTCTCCCAAGGATTTCCACAAAGACCGGTCCTGCGCCGCTCGCATCCAGGCACCTCCCGCGGCCTTCACCAGAACGTCGGTCCACCTAGTGGGAGGCCTGCCCACGCTACGTCTTCCGGCTCGTTGTCGCCACGAACCTTCCTGCCCCAGCGGCCATCAGCTCTTCGAGCTATGAAAGTTCTTGAGTGGCGAGATAAGTGTAACTAGTACAAATAAATTTCAATGAGAGTCCGGCTTCGATAGAGTAAAAAATTAAGGACTATTTTGATGAATTTCCCTTTATAGAGTTGTGCATGTGCATTGCAACAAACAAAAAATGTCATTAGTTCGAGTCATACATTTTTTTTAGGTTTTTAGTTTTTATTTTGCACTAACAATGATTTTGTTCAAAAAAATTGATAAAAGAAACAAAAGCGTTGGTAATATGTTGGTGCTAGTGGGGCGTGTGAAGGATTTGAACCTCCAACCGCGGACGGAGTCCGCCGCTCTAACCGGTTGAGCTAACACGCCTTATTTCAATGGACAAAATTTGAGATCCCTATCCCGAATATGACGTCATCGCGACGCAGTGCGCAGACTCGAGGAGGGGACAGTCCAGACAGTCTCGTTAAGTGATTGATGTCTGGATTGATTTACTGTGAACTGTATGCCTACCGCATTCGGATCTTATTTGCTTGATCGCAATTGTCGACAGTTAATAGAGAGCCAATTTGTAGCTGGATTGAATTGAAAATCAGTAAATTACACAAAAGCCTGGAGAATGAAATGAATATTTCGTTATAAACTAAAATAAAGGGCACTCAATCTAAACTTATTTAATAAGGTTTTGCTTTAGTACAATTCCTAGTCTAGTTACTTTTTCTTGGATTTGGAATACATCGCTCTACTAACCTCACACTTGATTCCGCTAAAGATAGATCAGCTTTTTATGCAATGCACACTGACACAGAGGATTACTTAATAGCGGTACTACATTCCACGCGGTAGGTATTGAAAGCTCAATATTGTGGTGCTCGCACAAAAATGATATTATCAGTCAGCGTCAAATAGTTCGTTACACCTAAAATGGCCAAAAAATAGTTAAAACAACCTTATTCCAATTGTAACAAGACGTGTTGCGGACTTATTGGCTACTTTGGGTGTCACGAACTACAATTTGACGCTAACTATACGACATGTTCCAACAGGACAATGAAGTGCAATTGACGCTGACGGCCCTACAACTGGCCAATTCCAAAGTGATTCGCCTGTGGCGCGACACCGACCACAAAATAACTTTCTGCTACAACGAGGCGAAAGACAATGCCAAGTTCATCCAGGCCATGGAGAAATGCTGCCATTCCCTTTACTTGGATGACCCAGTCAAGATCAAAGATTCCATCTTGAGCCTGCTGCAGACCGTCAGGTTGATTCACAGTGTGTCACAGTTTTATAATACATCAGAGAGGATTTCTTCGCTCATGGTCAAGGTATTTTAATTTTTTTATTCATAATTTGACTGTTACCATACATGCGCAAAGCTTAAAGTAAAATATATACCCTATTTGTTTTCCAGATTACAAACCAAATGATTGAGACTTGCAAACAGTACATCACTTGCCGTTTCAAAGAAACCATCTGGTCTCAAGAGCGATCTCTGGTCAGAGAAAAGCTCATCCACTGCATCAACCTCAACAAGACATACCGAGAAACATATCTCTTCGTTAAGAACCAACCATTTTTACCCAACACAGAGCAGTTCAGCTTCTCCGAAAACTATGTGTTCGGGAAATTCGATACGTTTTGTAAGCGGTTGAATAAAGTCATCACCATGTTCGATCTCATGGATGATTATAACCATCTATTTGCGAAAAGGATGGAGGGACTTCTTCTTGGTGAAGGTGGGTATTCTGAATAAATATACAGAAGTACAAGGTATGATTTATCTTGAAGCCTTTCCTGCAAGCAGTTTGATAAAATTGGGAGATATAGCTTTATTGGACGTCTTTTTATTTGAAAAATATTCACAAACGAATGAAATCGCAGATACATAGTCATAGTCATTTATTCCATAAACAATAACATTATCGTATTAGTTTACTATTTAACTTTTACGTAACTTGAAAATGGATAAATAAAAAGCTTTATTATTACTATTTAACTTTAAGGTTTTTTTCTGCCATAGACTTGGAAGAAGCAGTACACACATTCGAAGAAGCTAAGAAGGTGGTGACGACATGCCAGTACGACTACCTGGACTATCGTAACAACGAGTTCGACAAGGACTACCAAGTGTTTGAGGGGAAGACCAACACCCTGCGAGAGTCCATTGGGAATACAATAGAGCTGAACTTCTCTAGCGTATGGGAGACGCCGCAAGGGATCAAGTTCCTGACAAGGTTTGAGAAAGTAAGTATGAATAAGTCCCGAATTCATTGCATTCCTAATCTATACAGGGTGGAAACGTTAAGTGATCTTACTCGATTATTTCTAAACTATACAAGATATCGAAAAACTGATTACTGATTCTGAAAGTGCTTTACAAGCTCTTTCAAACGGTACCAATAATATGTTACTAAATAAACTGGATCTATCCAAAAATTCAATGTTTCCAGCTTCCATACATTTAGTAAAACCACATAATATTAAAAACTATACAAGATATTCAAAAACTGGTTACTGATCCTGAAAGTGCTTCACGAGCTCTATCCAACAATACCAATAATGGGTTACAAAATTAACTGGATCCATCCTAAAACTCAATGTTTCCAGCTTCCATACATTTAGTATAGCCACAGTCATGGCACTCATGTCTTGATAATATTATAGCAAGTAAAGCCTAAAACCAATGTTTCCCATGAATAATTTTAAATAAGAATGCAATTTACGAGTTCATTTTAAGTGTTTATTGTTTAATAAAAAAAAATACTTCTAATTTTGTTTGACTGGCATACATTTAGTATGGAGGCTGAAAACATTTAATTTTCGGATAGATCCAGTTAATTCTGTAACCTATTATTGGTACCATTGGATAAAGCTCGTGAAGCACTTTCAGGATCAGTAACCAGTTTTTCGATATCTTGTATAGTTTAGAAATAATCGAATGAGATCACTTATCGTTTCCACCCTGTATATATAAAAGAAAGTCGTGTTAGTTACTCCACTTATAACTCAAGAACGGCTGAACCGATTTAGCTGAAAATTGTCAGGGAGGTAGTTTAGAGCCAGGAGAAGGACATAGGATACTTTTTATCCCGTTCGAAATTAAAAAAAAGTCTGCTTATTTATTGCCATTAAGGCAGAACAAAGTTCGCCGGGTCAGCTAGTAGAACATATAAATAATAATTATGGCATTTATGTCGTAGCCGAGATAATAGATATTTGAACTAGAAAGTATGGTTATTGATTGAGTTTATGCTGTACCTCTTATACCTGCAGGTTAGTCAAAAGATTCAAATAACAAAACTGAGCGAAAAGTATGACCGTGTACTGAAATACTGTGAAAAAGAGGTGGACAAGATCACTAAGATGTTCAAAAGGCAGAGAGAGGACCCTCCGCTGCCGAGGAACTACTCACCTGTCGCAGGTAATTCCAGTATGCTCATAATTATATCATCGTACATAATATACAGGGTGGAAACGATAAGTGATCTCACTCGATTATTTCTAAACTATACAAGATATCAATAAACTAGTTACTGATCCTGAAAGTGCTTTATGAGCTTTATCAAACGGTATTATTAATAGGTTACAGATTAAACTGGATCTATCCGAAAATTCAATGTTTCCAGCTTCCATACATTTGGTAAAGTCACATTATTTTAAAACTACACATGATATCGTAAAACTGATTGCTGATTCTAAAAGTACTTCACAAGTTCTATCCAATGGTATCAATAATAGGTTACAGAATAAACTGGATCTATCCAAAAATTCGATATTTCTTTCTTCCATACATTTAGTACTACCACAGTGATGTCACTCATCTCTTGACAATATTATAGCAAGTAAAGCCTAAAACCAATGTTTTCCATGAATAATTTTAAATAAGAATACAATTTACGAGTTTATTTTAAGAGTTTATTATTAAATAAAAAATAATTACACTTCTAATATTGTATGTCTGGCATACATTTAGTATGGAAGCTGGAAACATTTAATTTTCAGATAGATCCAGTTTATTCTGTAACCTATTATTGGTACCTTAGTTACATAATACATTTAGGTATTATGTAACTAGCTAAGTTGTAGAAGCAATAAAAAACTTTATTTATTTACATAGGATCATTCCAGGGCACTTATTCTATTGTTTGTGCTACGAGTGTGCACCACAATAGTCCAGCGCGGCGGCGGTCCTTGATCACGATTCAGCAGTTGTCAACTTATCTGCTAGGTCGCATCAAATGGTCGCGCTGCCTCATGTTCAACATGCGGGAGACTGTGGAAAGCGTGTGCGCACATCCCGTATTACGTGCCCTGCCCGCTGCTGCTGACGTCACGCGCAAGTATACCAACACTCGCTCCCTGGTGTCCACCTACGAGGAAACCATGAGGGCCGTATGGATGAATCAGAACGTGAGTACAGTGATCAGGAAACCAGAAAATCTATAAAATGAAGGTATGAGCCATACTGAACTTTACAATGTAAACTGTTTCCAGTGCGAATGATGGTGAATATTCGATTTTTCTGTCCCTAACTGAAAGAAATCTATCTAATATCATGTCCTTCTAAATAAATCAACTTTCAGTTCTTCGTAAGCTTATAGGTACGAGACTAATCCTATACAAACTATGGATGAAAGTCTGATATAAATTATTTATTATTATTATTACTACAGCTTTGGGATGTGGACGACAGTCTAAACAACACATTACTTCGCATCGACGAGTCTGGCCGCATCTGCGTGAACCTGGATCACACCATCCGCCTGCTGATCCGGGAGTCCGACTGCCTCGTCAAGATGGGTATAGATCTGCCTATAGTCTGTCACTCGCTGTACGCTAAGAAGAACTATTTTACGCTGGTCAATGACTCTTTACAGGTATGTCATAATGTAGCCAAATCTTATTAAGGTATAGCATTATTATAACTGAGTAGGTTGTAGGTAGTAGAAGAGCAGTGCAGGAGGTCGTGGTTTTTATGGTTTTTAAGTCAAGCGCCATATCGAGACTTTAGATAAGCTGCTATCTGAATCGTCAAGCTGGAAGTGCGTCCTCTATTCCTGTCACAAGTGGTCCGCCTCTCGTCCTTACTCTTGCCCGGTCTCCGCCTCGTCACCTAGACTAGCGGGGACTGGAAGGAGTTCATCGACTGCACCTTTTAATGATGTATCTAATCTTGAACCTTCTAGTTCCTCCTCGAAGACTACATCACCACCGTCAGGCGCGTCAAGCTGGAAGTGCGTCCTCTCTTCCTGCCACAAGTGGTTCGCCTTTCGTCTTTACTCCTGCCTGGTCTCCGCCACGTCACCTGGACTAGCGGGGACTGGAAGGAGTTCATCGACTGCGCCGACGCCGCCATCAAGTGCTTCGATGTCCTGGTCACGAGGGTCCACGACATCTACACTAATAGGATCATCTACGTCCTTTCGGGGATGCAAGATGTTTCTTTGATTACGTTGCCTGGTATGTTACTATGTAGTTACTACTGACAAAAGGACACGTTGTTTATCACGGTCACATCTCATAGTAACAAGTTAATAATAATTTACTGCTAGCTAGCTTAAATGTTAGGATCAACCCTTAATGGATTTTAGTTAATTACGTGTAGGTATATCAGCGGTCGTGGTACGGTGTAACGACCGTGTCTAGTGTTGTGTTATTTACACTCATAATTTATAAGGTATCCACAATTATAATTATAAATAATAAAATATGTCAATTGCCAACAGAGGAAACTCCATGGTCTGTCGAAGAGTTCATAGAAAATGTGGAAACTGGATGCCGGTATGAATCTTTCACTTATAGAAATTGTTGTAAATTATACAACGAGCCTTTAAGTGTACTGATGATTTTTTTCAAGCAATGCATGTGTGGAGTTCAACCGCAAGAGTCTGATGGTGGAAGAAGCCGTGGAAGAGGTGTTGGACCTGGTGAAGAAGGCAGCTCAGCAGATCAGGCCGACTGAGATCAACCCTGACTTTGAGTTCCTGATTGCTGATGGTAAGCATTCCCTTGACTCTTTACGGGTACAGCAGGTCAAGATGACAAAACAAATGACGTAACGAGTTGGGCTTGTTACGTGGTTGTTGTCGCCCTTGTTTTATGCTAAAAATGATGACTTTAGTACCTAATTAAATAAGATTTTGAACTTGCACAACCGAAACTAATACCTACTACCTATAATAAAAAGACAATGCCGGAAATTGGCGTCTTTTTTTTTTCGCGCGGCCATCGACCAAACCATGTTTTTGGGATACAAAATAGTGTAATAAACCAAACTTACTAAGACATGTATACCTCTAAACTCAGTCTGAACTGAGTTACGAGCATTAGAAGTTTAATGATTTACATTCTAGATTTGCTTTTTGCGCGCAAGTTTTGTAAGAAATTGCAACAAAATAGTGACATTGTATGTGTAAACAAACAATACCATCCATTAAAGGCTCCAGACATCAGTGTGGAGTAGAATCAGCGCAATAAAAAAATTGCGCAATATTTTGTTGCAATTTCTTACAAAACTTGCGCGCAAAAAGCAAATCTAGTATGTAAATCATCAAACTTCTAACGCTCGTAACTCAGTTCAGACTGAGTTTAGAGGTATACATGTCATAGTAAGTTTGGTTTATTACACTATTTTGTGATCAAAAAACAAAGTTTGGTCGATGGCCGCGCGAAAAAAAAAAGACGCCACCTTCCATACAAAATCTGGCATTGCCATTTCCGTTTGAGACCCATTGCGAGCTGTTTTCAATGTTTTAATTACCTAATTTATTTTATTTCGGAAGTGTAGTACATACTAACATTGGCACAATCTGTGTGTCTGGTATTGCGCCATCTGTTGTAGCTGCAATGTTTCATATTCCCACAGGACTACGCGTCTTTCGCACTCATTTCCCCTCTGCATGACAAAGTACTCATAGTTCCCGTCGCGACCGTGCTGCCACATTTCACAATCATGTGTCCACTATTTATTTTATGACTAACCCTATAGTATGTTATAAACAAATAACATAATATCTATAAATTTTTAGTAAATTGATACGGTTAATATTTATGACCAAATCATAAAAAGCCAGGGTACCACAGTCCATAAGCCAGCAATTCGGATTTTTCATAAGTTCACTTGGCATTAGGAAAATTAATAAAAATGCTAAAAGAATTAAAATAAAAATTAATGGGGCATACTGGGTATTTTAAGTATATCACTAAAAATATTAGGTATTTTTTTTATGTATAGCAATTCACGTATTTGACCGCAATCGTTTTTTTATTTATTTTCCCGAGAAAAGAGCAGAACTCGGTTGTTTTCACAGTGCCTCTTTTATCGAGTCCATACAAACCAACCATTTAACAATGGCTGGTCATTTTTCAGCAATTTTCCCCAACCACGGGTATCCAACCTGTTGCAACAGCTGCTATTGGTTGGCCTGAAACGAAAATGTTTTTCAAGCCCAACTTTATGCGTAGCTTACGCAAGCCATTAGTTGAGAACCCCTGGTTCTGAGGAGTCCTCCCATCATTTGCAGCTTTGACTCCGCCCAGTCTCACTCTCTCTGCAATGCCATTGGATAATAAGAAGTGGAGCTTTCAAACCCAACGGATGTGACTTGATTTATTACTCTATAATCAGGCCATGCTCTCAGACCTGACATGATATGGCGCATTATTGCTATTCATTTCCTAAATAAATAAGTTTTGTATGGATGTTGTGAAATGTTTTAGGGTCTTGCCACATTGGCGGATTGTAGGCATTTTCTGGACCGAACAGCGGTGCGGCTCGGTGTGATACTTTTTTTTTTTTTTTTTCGTCAGGAAATGCATGAAATTGCATACCCACTGGCCCGGGGGAACCAGTGGGTTATGTAAGGCTCTCCCTGCCAGATGGGCAGGGCCTACTCACTAAAACCTGCCGGTGTCCTCCCGAAGTCTTTGGGACGGTGCTGCGAGTTATTGTCCGAGCTAGATGGCCTAGACATTCTTTCGCGGCTCGGTGTGATACTGACCTGACGCACACAGTACCACACAGTCTATTAGCAAGAGATATGCATTTTTTTGTGAAATAATGTTAAAGAGTAGCTGAGAGACCTGGTTTGATGATTGATTCAATCTCAATAACATTCAAAATACTCGTAAAAGGGGTGTAAGTTCAAATTACTTACCCGACAGGAGACAAGATGTTTATAAAACTTGTTTAGAGCCCTCGATTTAATCCCTTCATGATATCCAAGTACTAACAGAGACTTTATTATTACTAAAGGAACCCCATAATAAAGTTATTTGTATTACTGACCATTGCGTTTATTGTCGGGGCAGCTGGTACAAACTGTTATTTTTCAAGGTTACAATCGGAATGAAAAAGTGTGTGTCTTCGTTAACCCTTTCCCTTTGAGATCATCAGAACTCAGGTGAAATTGAATACAAATAAAACGGAATTTCGGAAGACTTTTTGTAAGCCGTTAGCTAACCCGTTATTAGTATCTAGGATAGATTATTTTTACCCGACTACGGCAAAGCAAAAGGAGGGTTATGATTTTGACAGGCTATGTATGTATGTATGTTCATCTGTTCCCTCGTAACTTCTAAAATACTTATCAGAATTCGACAAATGACATATCATTAATTCCTATAGATGTATTGAGATATAATGTACTACGCTAGTATTACATACTAGCGGCCGCCCGCGACGCGTGAATCCCGTTTTACCCCGTTAGGGGAGGAGTTTCGTAAAATCCTAACATCATAACATCTACCTACATGCCAAATTTCAGCCCGATCCGTCCAGTGGTTTTGCGTTGTGCTGTGCATTGATATATTTTTTTCATCCACAACAAGGATGCTCTTGACCTGCATCTCAACTGATGGAAAGTGATCAGACCGATTTGATGTGCGATTTGAAAATGAGGATAAGAAAGAACATATTGCATTAAACAAGAGGTCGCTGTGCAAATGATTTAAATTGATAATGTAAAATTTCCGCATACCGATCGCGTGGAGTATTCATATTATGTTAACAAGAAAAAAACAACATATGAAATGTTCTTTTTAAGCCGAGAAAAAACGTTGATGTGTTGGTAGGCAGTACCTACTTAAGTTAGGTATTTGTTTATCTATTTATGCTTCGTGCCATTTGCACTTACAGCCAGAAGTCAATAATGACATTAATTTCATTTTAATATAATATTCCCTAATGTTTCAGTAATGATGTAAGGCAATTTACTGTTATCTCACCTAAATATCTCACGCGGACTTTTTAAGACAAAATACGAGTAAATTGTTCATTGGTATTCCTAATTATTTTTTAAATATACCTAACTGCTGAACATCTTTTACTTCCTTTCCCCCATAAGAAGTCCCAGTCACCATTATTAACAAGCGATATTTTTCTGCAGACGATCCTCAAGCAGGAAGTGGCCCAGCGTCCACTGCTAATGAGTCGACCTCCAGCGGACAGCAGGACTGGTCAGCAGTTTGGGAGTGCTTCGAGAACCCGCACAAATTGCTGTCCACGCCTGCTGGTGGGCTGTCCAAAAGCATGCAGGTATGTTTAGTGAGTCAGATGATGCGCCAAAGAAATTTTGTTTTAACGTGCTTGTAGTATTTTGTATAGTTAGGGTAGTTTCGCCCGTTTTCGGTCATTGTGTAGTTTCGTATTCGGAGGGATTTTTTCCAAAAGCAAACAAAAAACCAACTAAATTACCATTTGTAGGCTTTATCTAAGAAAACGGTATCGTTTAATGAAAAAACTTTATCAGATTGTGATGATTCCTGTTTTTGGCCGTCTAATTCAGTTTACGGCCGCGTGCAATGTTAGTTTACGGCCACTATTTTTAATTACTTTTATTTCTATTCTTTAAATAAAAATCAATAAGTTTTACTAAGTTATTTATTTATTTTTGGTCTTTGAATGAACAAGTAAAAGGCGTGTTAAAAAACGAAGCTCACGTCGAATGCGTCTATATTGCATCCTTATGTCGGCTGATGGGGACTGGAATGATGATAATGATGATGATTCAGGAAATGGTGAAGAACGCCGTGAGCGAAATGCGGAGGTACTACAGCAGGAAGGTGGTGGATGTTCTGATCAAGGTCACCCGGAGGACCCTTGACCTCATCATCAAGAGGTTCTGCTCTGACCCGGCCATCACCGAAGGTCAGTAACATTTAATTACGCTTTTTGTTAATTTTTCCGAAGACTGGAAAGCAAGGTCGTGAATTGGGTAACTAATGTTTGAAACTTACATTTCCATTGTAACTAAATACTGTGCAAATTCTTCACTCGCAGACAGTTTGGGTATCGATGATGGCCAAATTATATTTTCTTCAATAATTCATAAGTTTGTATTAAAAAAATATATCTACCTATATCGATTTACAACTGGTACCTATTGCGCCATTTCTTTATACTTATCCTTATACTTACCATTTTTTTATTTAAGCAACTGTTATTGATTTTATATTTCCATTTGCCCCCTTCAAACTTTGCCACGGGGCACCACCCCGGCCGTAAATAGGTGGCGTTAACCACCCCGGTCATAACAAAGCCAGAGGGGTGGCTGCTGCGTGATTTCTCTAGAGCCAAAGAACTTCCTCAGTTTCATGCGAGCCTGGTACTTTGTAGGCGTTACCCACTTGCTCCCTACAAACTGTACATGCGCCTTTGCGTCCAAACCACGTGGAAGCCACGTGTTGTGCAACAAGAAAATCTAGATCACAAATGCAAATACGTACACCTTCTTTTTTAACGTCAAAGCGTTCTTGGTTTTCTGTGACCCTGACTAGTACTTCAAAACATTTTTTCACGCAAACAAAAATTATTTCCAATTGTTTGATTGAGTCCTCAAGCCACGCGTTTACTACGAATGTTTTCATCGCTGTCGTAGTCATGGAGACAATAATGCCTCTCAACATTGTTTGTTAACTGGAAAATTCACTGTTACTGCAATGACCATAAGGTCTCTAATCAAATCAGCAACAGAATTAAAAGTAACACGCATGCGCATCACAAGCTTGTGTGTGTGCACTTGTACAGGTGTGTCCGAGTGAGATGGAAGCCTATATCGATTTCGCTCAGAATTTTGTTCTTAATTTACTCCACAGGTTTATGATGCTCTGGTACTACCCCTTTCTCGCTTAGCCCTGAATAGCCCTCGCAGTCCGCCGCACATGCGCCCTAGATTTTGCCCTCAGGGTCGGAGGGGTGAAATTAGTTAAGTGTGATAGGACTCTCAGTCTTACTCTCTGAAAAATAAAGTTTAAAATCACAGTATACATCATTACCAAGCAGAATACTCGGAATCAACCTCTTACTAAACTTGTGCTCCTGGTATTATTGCGGGTATCAAGCGGATAAATATGTCCCGCAGCCCTGTGCAGCCTGAAATTTCGACCCCTATGATACTTTCTCTAGTAAACAATCATATATTTTTTTTTTTTTATTTTTTATGTCATAGGGAGAAACACGATTTTTAATTCAAATATTCACAATCATTTTATTATTATTAACAAACTAAGAATTATTTAACAGGTAAGAATTATTTATTCATCTGAAAAATATAAGTTGATGCTTTAGCATTTTATACAAAACTTGTAAATAAACAAGTGGTAAAAAATCGATCGATTTAATTTTATAATAATTAAGTATAGCCTCGCACTTTTGGTAATAAAATATTTCTTTTGTTTAAATAAAATGAAGTGATTAGCTTAATTTAATCTTCACGATCTTAATTAATTTTGTTATTGAATAAGGGTATGAATTATTAAGAGCATTATCTCAAACACTAACTACAAGTACTACAAGGTTGCGATAAGTTAAACAAAATAATATCACACACAATGTAAGCATATTTTTTTTACCCGCACCCGTACACTAATGTAATGGGCCAAACTTTTCCCACAACTACAGCTACAACTTACAAAAGCGTCACCTTGTATATTTTCAGTGAAAATGTTCACCACCTTTACTTTTCAGCGCCTCTGTCGTGCCTCTGTCGGCGGAAAATTGTATTCTAGCTTTTCTTTTACTGCAGACGCAAAACTACCTCTTAAGAAATCATGTTTTCCTGGTACTGGTGCGGCTAGTTGCGGAAGAAACGTGCCGGCTTGCGGATAAAATGTCTCGCTGCGACCTAAAAATCTATTCTATGAATTTCAATAAATAAATTATTCTGAAATAATCAAAATAACGCAAAAATATTTGTGCATTGTTTCTGCATCGTTTATTAACTGTAAGAGTTATCAATTAATCAAAGAATCCTCCTATAAACTTTTAATAACTATACAGCTATATTATTATTAATTTCATTAAATTATTACATTATAGGTATTTTGTAATTTAGCAAATTATTTGACTTCAATAACTCATTTGGTAAAAGTAAAAAGAAAAACATTTTCTACATCATTGTATTTTCCGCACGCTTGTCCGAGGCAAACGTTCCACAATCCACAAAACATTTTCCTGCAGAGAGGATGTTGAATACCACTTCGTAAATCATGCTTGCCTGGTACGGTTGCGGGTCGCGTGCGGACGAATGTGGGAATGCGGCGAATTTGTGCGGATCATTCTCCGCCTCAACTTTCCATGTCAAATGTCGAATAAATAAGAGTTTTATCTCTAACATAGGGTTTTTTTTTTGTTTACAATTCGTAATTTTATACTTTTTTTCGTTTTGGTGATTAAAAAAGTATTATAAAATCTGAAATTATTGTTTCTCATTATCATTTGGTTAGCTAAAAACAAAAGTTATTTAGTTAATATTGAGTTTGGCTACTGTGTGCGGCTCCATCTTATTTAATTTTTACCTACATTGGAAAAATTATTCCGTAACGAGAGTTGAATATTAAATTTTATCCAAATAAATTAAAAATATGCAATGAAAGACACTGATATACCAATGTGATACCATAATATATAATATCAAGTTTTAAATAATTCAATTTTAATTGTCGCCTACTGGTTCCTACAACAAAAATAGTAACATTTTATCTCACGTAAGTTTTGTAAGAATAATATTATTATAATTTATAATACGAGCGAAAGGATACTGAATCAACCTCTTCGTATATCATGTTTGCCTGGTAGTTTAGCGGGTCTCGTAGTTTCAGACCTCGTAGTTCCAGTCACGCGGCTAGTCGTAGTAGTTTCTGCTACGAAAAATTGCGCATGCAAAAAGTATTATTATTATTATTTAATTAGACTTTTTTAAATAATAATGCCTAATTTTTTCTCGTATTTTGGACTTTATTTGAAGGAAATAGGCTCGGAAACTACTGGACTGATTTGAAAAACTCTTTCCCCATTAAAATCTAAATAACTTTCTGTCTAACATAGGCTATAAAATATTTAAATAAAGTTAGTAATAAGACTTCTGTTTAATAAATAAATTAGGTATTTCCTCCGCCAACTTCAATATAAAAAGAAATAAAAAAACAACAAATTATTTTAACCAGACTGCCTTAACTTGCATTCCCTCCACTAGATGGCGTTGTGTAGCTAAAAAGTTCTGTTCATAGATCTCACAAAGCTAGAGCCGTGCGAGTACCAGGGAAGCATAAAGTAAAGGAATCATTCCTTACACATTAGAGCATGCGCAATAGGCATTTAGGATCGGATATCTCGCGCTTGGCCATCCATCAAGGAGGAGGGGCTTACGTCGATTGGTCAAGAGTGAGCAGCCCAAGCCTGAATGCGCGTTGCGCATGCTCTAATGTGTGAGGAATGTTTCCTTTATTTTATGCCGCCCTGGTACTCGCATGGTTGGTGAGGAACACGAACTGGAGTCTGCGGACACCGCCATCTAGTGGAGGATTTTCGTAGCATTTTTCGTAGCTACGAACTACGAGGTTTACTAAGGCCCAGTTTTTTTTTTTAACTTTTAGTACATTTTTTAACTATTAGCTATTAGTTAATATAATATAATTTTTTTTTGTTAAAATAACCAATAGTTAAATTTGACAGATGTCTAATGACAAGTGGTTAAATATTATCAAAAAATGATGACTTTTAGTACATTTTTTAACTATTAGTTTACACGTTGTTAATATTTAACCATTACTCGTAGAAGTAAAATTTAACAATTAGTTATTTTAACGATGAATAAAAAAACTGAGCCTAACCAAATATGTACATTTGGAAGTTTTCTACCGAATATTATTATTCAGATTTTATGTAGCCATTTAGTGTCTTCTTACGGCGGGATAAATCAGATGTGAGGCTTTATTCACAAACAATGGTTTTCAGAAAGAAATAATATTACTAGTAGGTACAGCCCCTGATTAATTAGATTCATTCGGATTAACTATACATTCAGTTGCGTCATTCGTCGAATGCACACATTCGTATTTACACGAATCTTTTATTCAGGGGTCTTGAATTGAATTTCATTGTGGGATTAGTATGAGATTCATTCAAATTGAGGAACTACTATTAATGTTTGTAGTTGGGTGAAGTAAGCGTAATGTTTCCATTATTATTTTATTTATTTTTAATAGGTACATCAACAGAATACAATTTCAAACATTTTTATAGATTAACATGATTTAGTTTTCGCATTAAAATTGAATTTATAAATGTTGCACATGTATTAAGGTAAAATAAAAATTATTAATATTTTTGGGAGAATTTTAAACGTCAATAATAATAATAAAGGCATTTCGAAATGTATTGTTTTTTGAAATAATAAAAGTAAGCAGAGTAGATACATCTCATTTACCATCAAAGCGAAGAAAACTAACGGAAGGGGACGACGGGGACTATAACGGGGACAACAACAATCCTAGGAAATCTATGTCTAGCTGGGACTGACAGGTCCCTCACGTCCGCATTACCAGGACAACAGTTAGCCCGAGGAGGTATTCGCCGTGTCCCAACGTACACAATGCGACAATGCGTTGCTAGGGGTCACTGTCGCGAAAACATTACAATGCGCATGTGCAGATTGTATTTGAGGTACGGGAGGTGGGCACTTTATAATAGTGTGAATGTGTGTGTTACTCTTGCCTGTTCGCTTACTCTAGAGACGGGAAAACAGGATGGTATGAGCCATATTTCAAAGCAATAAGCACTGTTTTCCTTACTTTTCCGATCTCGCCCCATCCCAATTTTATTGTTTGAATGAGACAAGGAGATGACTCCGCTAGTGCCATCGATTGCTTCCGACAACTCCTCAGTCGTTATTATTGCCTGGTACTTTCGTTGCTAAGGAAGCGTTTTAAAGCCAAGGCCCGTGTGCTGAAAAGAAAATGTTCAGGACGAAGGCTATCTATTTTACAACTAAACATTTAACACCTGTTCAGGTGTTTCAATTGATAATATTTATAGAAATGACATTTAAACAAGTGTTTAACGTCTGTTTAAGTTTTTTGTAATTGCATCAATTATGTTTGGATCTATTTCACAGTAAAATAATGAATGAATATTTTAAAACTGGTCAATGAACATACAATCAAACAATCCACAATTTATTGAGAATTGCATTTACAACGAAGAATCTGAATATTCTGTAAAAACCTATCAAATATTTGGTTTAGGGCTGATTTTTCAATCGTCAGATATCTTTTAACTATAGAATAAACTTGTCATTTTGACATAATTCCCATACTAAAACTGTCAATGTGCCAAAGTTATTCTTCAGTTTAAAGTTATCCGACGATTGAAAAATCGGCCCTTAGTAAACCTCGTAGTTCGTAGCTACGAAAAATGCTACGAGAATCCTCCACTAGATGGCGGTGTCCACAGACTCCAGTTCGCGTTTCTCACCAGCCATGCGAGTACCAGGGCAGCATAAAATAAAGGAAACATTCCTTACACATTAGAGCATGCGCAATGCGCATTTAGGGTTGGATTGCTCACACTTGACCATCCGTCGTAAGCCCCTCCTCCTTGACGGATGGCCAAGCGCGAGTTATCCAACCCTATAAATGCCCTTTGCGCATGCTCTAATGTGTAAGGAATGATTCCTTTACTTTATGCTACCCTGGTACTCGCACGGTTCTAGCTTTGTGAGATCTGCGAACAGAATTCTCTAGCTAAACCACGCCATCTAGTGAAGGGAATGCAAGTTAATGAAGTCTGGTTAAAATAATGATAAGGGTGAATTTCCCGCCTCCAAGTACTAAAAGACATAGTAAGAATGTTCGAATATTGTTTTCTGGTCAGGGGGCATAGTAATCTACATGTAGCACTAAATATTTTATTAATAAGATTAATTAGCTACTCCAATAAAATTAATTAAACCTCGAAATCTTTCATTGCCGTGTTTGTCCACATGTCACCTTGATGTGTATTATACCTAATTGATAAACATCTATTGCTTATCTATAAATGGTGCAAAGAAATTAAAATTAAGCAATTTACCATTTATTAGTGATTTTGTAGTGGTCGTGGAGCGGCGAGTTAGCACAGCTCGCCCTCACTGCCTCACTGCGTAGCAACGGACCTCCCATATATTATAATATCCTTCCGGGTATTTTTTGAGTAGAATTTAATTAAAATAGAGATACACGAGTCTCATCGGTTTCTTTTATTTCGTTAAAATGGAACGCAAAAGTTTAAAATCTTATAGAATTTAATTCTCTACAACTTAAATCTTCAACGCGAACGTTTTTTCCTATTTTTAACCGTTAAGGAAATATTCAGAAAAAATCATTGTCACCCTTCTTCCTTTTTTTTTCAATGTATTTCAGAACCCTGAATTGGTCAAGTTATGTTATGACTACATTGAGTAGACTATTTTATTGAGTAATAGCATAATATTGTATGGCACGAATCTACACTAATAACTTAAATTGATTTAATTGTTTGTTTGAATTATACATAGGCTCCGAAATTACTACACTGATTTGAGCAATTCTTTAACCATTACTAGCCTACAATAACCCATAAGTACATAGCATTTTTTTTGTTACGGTACAATGTCCGCCGGGTCAAATATTTAAAATCCTTTAACATTTTCTTTCGTAGTTTCACCTGTACAAAGATTTCTTACAAATCAAA
This sequence comes from Ostrinia nubilalis, assembly GCF_963855985.1. Classification (NCBI taxonomy): domain Eukaryota; kingdom Metazoa; phylum Arthropoda; class Insecta; order Lepidoptera; family Crambidae; genus Ostrinia; species Ostrinia nubilalis. The sequence continues at coordinate 21,352,030 of NC_087119.1, read as the reverse complement.
TTTGGCGCTTCCATCTATGATATCTAATTGACATGCGCATCAAAACAAGCACGTAGACTTAAGGGGCGGGAGTTAGTGGTATGTCCAATCGCATCATCGGATGCTGATATTGATTTATACACCGATGTCCTTATCACTCTTGCGATATCTGCTCTCCTGGTACTTCCATGGCTCCGTCAATCTATGAGAACCCCAAACGGGACCCTTTGTAGAGCCCTCTACCGGCTATAACTGCGTTTGGTTGATGCAAATGGCGGTATTTTTTGATTTCTAAGGCTGAATTTTACGGTTAAAATAACATTAACCGGTGCTTTTTGTATGGAATTTGACAGAATTTTGAAGTTTGTCAAAGTTAAAGTAAGATGGTGCATCTCGGCCTAAATGTAGTGCCGATGTGCAACTTCATTTTAAAATTAAAATGTTATGTAGGGTTTTAATGTGTACGGAGCTGATACTTAGAGACGGATTTAGTTTGGAGTTTTTTCGTGCTAGTGATACTGACTTTAGTCTGTGGGCAGTCTAAGACTTAACTTTCCCTTTTTACAGTTCTGAATTTTAAGGTGATTTTGAACAGTCAAAAATGTTTGCTAATATCCTGTAATTAGTGCATTATTATTTTTAAATTAACATAAAATTCAATCACCTGAAGTTCAGGGTAACTTTGAACAGTATAAAATGTATTGAAAAATTAAATGTTATCCAAGATGACTTTACAATTAATTATTGAACCTCAGTTAACTACTCGGTTTTATAATGGACCGATTTGGCACAGCGGTTGTGAGCTCGGCTTCTTTTCCAGAGATTGCGGGATCGATTCCCGTAACATAAACATTTTTTTTATTTATTACGTAGATATATTAACAATATGTAGTGATCACTTTATTAATCTATACTAATATTATAAATGCGAAAGTAACTCTGTCTGTCTGTCTCGCTTTTACGCCTAAGCCACAGAACCGATCTTGATGAAATTTGGCATAGAGATAGTTTGAGTCCCGGGAAAGGACATAGGATAGTTTTTATCCCAGTTTTTGAAACAGGGACGCGCGCGATAAAGTTTTTCTGTGACAGACAAACCTCCACGCGGGCCAAGCCGCGGGCGGAAAGCTAATTTATTATAAAGTTAATTATGTTTGGACTTATACAGAGCATAATACAACTTGAAAGAAATACATTTTCTCGAACAAAAGGCTATACAATACATACAATATACTTAATGAAAAAAGGGTTTTTCAAGTCACTGGATCATAGCAATAGTCGCCGTAGACCGTAGTGGAATTTCATTTGATGATCTCTACTGCATAAATGAACTTAATTTTTTATCAAGTATTTGTCTGCTTTTTCATTATATCGCAGTTTACGCATATACCTACATACTCGTAGTATCAAGTAAATTATGAAGTATTTATTTAATGAAGGATAGCTTTCACCTACGGCTTCATCTTTTTCTCCCGAATTTCTCTTGAGTGTAGAGATGTGGTACTTTACAGAGACCGCACGTGAATCTTGAGAGAATTGAAATTCATTTCCTTTTACTTTACATGTTCACGAGTTCTTGGATAATAAGGCAAACCATGACAGTAGATTAGAAAGATACGTTGAAAAAACATACGGGTCGAATTGAGAACCTCCTCCTTTTTTTGAAGTCGGTTGAAAACAAAACTCCTTTACGTATTATATCTATGTTTGACCAACCATACATGCAAAAATCGAAAGAAATAAAGTACCTATTATTTGTCCTTCATACTCAAAAATGCCATGAATACTGATTCGATTCCACCCTCGTTGTCCCCCAGCAAATGTGATAAATGGACATGCGCACTAAAGTCCAGGGCAAGCATAAATTACGCGGGAATTTGCAAACTGACCAATCCCTCTCGTTATCGACTAAAATTAAGGGTTGTTAGCACTGTTTTATCGTCTGCTTTTGTACAGTAGGCGTGTCTGTTTTTTCGTTCCAACTGCTGACATGGGATGGCGTTTTTTGGACTTACTTAAAATAGACTTAAAACCATTTTATTTATCATTTCCTTATGCTTAAACTTCACAAAGCAATGATTAAATATGGATAAATGTAAAAGACACATGAAATATAATGCTCCACAGTGTCAGTGAAAAAGTGGGAGTGGACATCCTGAAACGCGGTGACGAAGTTTTTTGGCAACTTAGTATAAATAGAAAGGATCGCGTACAACGTTTGGGAGGTCCGTTGCTACGCAGTGAGGCAGTGAGGGCGAGCTGTGCTAACTCGCCGTGCCACGCTACGGTGATGCTTAGTTAGAGCATACCGCTCGGCTCATTGTGGCGTGAACCCGGGGCCTGTTGCGTCCCAGATGTTTTATCCGTGAGATTGTAGGCGCCGACAATACCTCACCCCAACTGATGTAGCAAATTTGACCTCCTTTTTGTTTTCTTGACGTGTAATGTCCTTTAATGTGAATACATTCAATGACATTCTATTGTAGAAAAAATCTCCAAAAATAGATTTCAAAAATATTTCACCTAATGTTTATTTCAATTGAGTTTTAGCGTAGATATTTTCCTGTCAAAATATAATGGCGAGTATACATCTTCTTTTTTTCAATAATTTCCAAAAAAATAAATGGTAAGTAACTTAGGCGAAGTTAATCATTATATTAAATGAAAATAATAATATTGATCCTTTATTTTAGGAATTAGATAAATAATTATTAGAGAAAATACTAATCAATTATTAATTTTTTAAATTAAATAAAACAATAAAATTTAAAATATGCCTTTGTTAAGATCACTACAATAGTTCAGCGGCCAACGGGGGATCTAACTGGCGTTCCTCGGATGTCCAATCGGCAGTCCGATCCCGGCGATGTGCTATTGATTGAATATGTGCGAAGATTGAGAAGCAATTTTCTCTGAAAAATGACACATTTGCGGAAATTACCAATTAATATATCCAGATAATTTTTAATTTGCCTTCTAAAACTTCCTATTGAATTTTGAAAGTTGAATTATTTGCACATTAAAATACCATCTTAATACTACAATGGTGCCTGGTGGACGTCCTATGGCTAAGATGATGACGATGATGGTGAATACTATAATATGCCATTGTCCTCCAGCTTTTGCGTCAACCAAGCTGGCAAAGATTATTGCGTAGAATACGCACTCGTTAAAATAAATACTGTCTTGTATGAAAAGGATACTATTTGTCAAGCATGCGAAGCAACCCCACGTTTGTGATGAAATCCGCACAATATTAAAAACTCCCTAAATAGTTTCGAGACTTCCAGCGACTTGGCCCACTTTTAGCTTCGTCCACGGGGCAAGTCATTGGATTGAATTTCTAAATATTTTTTCTTCCAGCAACTAGGCTAACTAAAATAATAAACACCAAATAGACAAAAAACTATTCAAGAATCTTACAGTGGACCCAGTTGGCAAAAGAAAAAATATTTAAAAATCCAATCCAGTGACTTCTTAGCCCTTGGACCAAGCTAAAAGTGGGTCATGTCTCTGGAAGACTCAATAGTGAGTTCATTTAAAATTTAATATCTCCTCTACAGGCCCCTCCTGGCCAAGCGCGAGCCATCCAAATGTGTAAGGAATGTTTCCTTTCTTTTATGCTGCCCTGGTACTCGCATGGCTCGTGAGAAACAACTGGAGTCTGTAGACAACGCCATCTAGTGAAGGGAAATGCAAGTTAAGAAAATCTGGTTAATATTAGGTATTAAAGAAAGTATGATATAGATGACCCACGCTGAACTGTCCCACCAAACTCAATGACAGGGGGGCGCTACCATCGTTCAACTATTATGGTTTCCAATATGGCAAAAATCTGAACCAGCGATCCGGTATTGACGGTGGCGCCCCACTGTCAATGTCATCGACAGGACAGTCCAGTATTTTGGAACTATATTGCCGTTTTGTATAGAAAATTTAACGAATATCCTATGCATTCTTTCATTACTAATATTTTCGTAATTTTTTGAAGAACCACAATCTTGTTATGAAATTCTGTGAATACATTAAAGACAAACATTAAAGCGGATACGTAAAAAAACGTACACGTGAAAAAAATCTTATTTTTATGACGGAAACGGACACCACTTGAGGCGAGCTATTTTTAAAGATTTTTTGTATGGTAAAAAAAATTGATACGTAAATATTATAAATATAAATCCTTTAATGATTGTAAAATAAAATATAGCCTTCCTCAATAAATACTATCCAACATAAAAATATTTTTTTCAATTGGACCATTAGTTCTTGAGATTCAAGTTCAAGCAAACAAATAAAAAATATCTTCAGCTTTTTTTAATATTACTTTAAATGCATCTATGTAATTTACATTTTTATCATTAGCTTAATATTCGAATTTGGCGCCGCTCCTCAGGCTCCTCCTCCAAAGATGACGGATTGATATGCGCGCGCAATCCAGACTAAAACTAGCCAATGACGACGTTTGATTTACTACAACAACATATTTCACTCTCTGTACTCCTGGTACAATATTCCTTCAATATCGTGTGAACCCCAAAGCTCCACGCTCCAACAATATCATTCTGTCAGATAGTTTGACAATCTAACCTCTTGATAATGTACGATTTTGTATTGGTTAATATTGGTGTACTTTACTTCAAATTTAAATATTTCCACTTTATTTTTTATTTATGTTGACCTACGAGTACATTAGCTTCAGGGGCAGTGGGGAAAAGAGGGGCTCATTGTGAACTACACTCGCGAGCAAAAGTATGGAATCACTTACATGAAGTTGTTTCCACGCGAACTTGTGTACTAACGAATTTGTTAGGAACAAAAAAAGTGGCACCATTTTAAAGATTAAACTTTTATCTTCAAATTGATACCAAATTCATTTAAATCACACCAGTATTTAAAAAGATATCCCGGCTGATGTGAAGAAGTAACGAAAAAGACATGTATGAACTGTTTGATACGTCGCGAGTTGCGGCCTATTTACCCCCTATAAAAGCACGCGTTTTCGGATTTTTGCTTTCACACGTTGATTCATACACATCTCCGCTTCTTTTGACACTTTACCTGGGATTCTACACCTTCAGAAGCAGCACAAATCGTTGCACTATTGCAAGAAGGGCTCAGCCAGCGGGCTGTCGCACGTCAGCGCCACATAAGCCAGTCCTGGGTTTCGAAAGTTTTAAGACGCTTTCGGGAGACTGGTGGCTTTATCCCGAGACCAAGTTCTGAACAGCGCCGGCGCACATCGCAGAGGGAAGACCGTTTTTTCATGTCAACCTCTCTATGAAATCGTCATTTGACTGGAATCGACGTCCAGTAAGAGCTCAGAAATGTTCGTAGGACAGCTGTTAGCGAGTAGACAGTTTGTCTAAGACATAAGCAATAGAATTTAACTGCAAAAAGGCCTGCCACAGGCTCGAAACTGACGGCAGGTCACCGATAAGCACGCTTTCAATTTGCTCGTACACATCTCGATGTTAAGTCGAGCAAGCCACCCCCATAAGCCACTGTTTCAGCGAACCAGCACTGCACAAATCGCTCCTCAGGCCGCCTATAAACCCGACCTCTTCGACTGCTGCCCTGCAAACAAGTTTGCATTCATCGGAGAACAGAACTCGCCTCCATTACTCGCCTTCCCATCGAGATGTGTACGAGCAAATTGAAAGGGTGCTTATCGGTGACCTGCCGTCAGTTTCGAGCCTGTGGCAGGCCTTTTTGGAGTCAAATTCTATTGCTTATATCTTAGACGAACTGTCCACTCGCTAACAGCTATCTTACGAACATTTCTGAGCTCTTGATGGACATCGATTCCAGTCAAATGACGATTTCATAGAGAGGTTGACATGAAAAAACGGTCTTCCCTCTGCGATGTGCACCGGCGCTGTTCAGAACTTGGTCTCGGGATAAAGCCACTAGTCTCCCGAAAGCGTCTTGAAACTTTCGAAACCCAGGACTGGCTTATGTGGCGCTGACGTGCGACAGCCCGCTGGCTGAGCCTTTCTTGCAATAGTGCAACGATTTGTGCTGCTTCTGAAGGTGTAGAATCCCAGGTAAAGTGTCAAAAGAAGCGGAGATGTGTATGAATCAACGTGTGAAAGCAAAAATCCGAAAACGCGTGCTTTTATAGGGGGTAAATAGGCCGCAACTCGCGACGTATCAAACAGTTCATACATGTCTTTTTCGTTACTTCTTCACATCAGCCGGGATATCTTTTTAAATACTGGTGTGATTTAAATGAATTTGGTATCAATTTAAAGATAAAAGTTTAATCTTTAAAATGGTGCCACTTTTTTTGTTACTAACAAATTCGTTAGTACACAAGTTCGCGTGGAAACAACTTCATGTAAGTGATTCCATAGTTTTGCTCGCGAGTGTAGTATCTAGCGAATATGGCATAGTAGGTGGAAAGCTAAACGAACTCCTCAATATTTCTGTTCGCCTAGTGAAATAGTTACACAGTACATGAGAACCCCGAATGGTTTTTTTCAGGTAACTAAATAAAAGTTTCCTATCTTTATTTATTTCTGCTGAAACGACATTTTAAGTTGGTGCAATGTGCGTGTATATTTATAACAATAAACCGCGAAGTGGCGCGGTTAGGAAGTTATTAGGCACTAAATTCGTGTTCGGACCTGTCGTCCGCTTCGTTTTCTCCTAGGAACCCTCACTCCCCGCGGAACCGTTTACGAGATATTTGCTCTGTTTCAACCGTACCCAGTCTCCCCTACTATATGTTCTTCGCTGCAGAAGAAAGATGATGATGGTGGTTTGAGTGTTCTTCTCTGATAGTCTCCAATAATTCTCCTCCACGTTACTAGAAGACTAGACGGAAACAGCCTTCCTGCCCGACGTCAAAAAGGCTCTGTGGGCACTGTTTGGCAGGGAATCCCGATGCCACCATATATCGCCTCGTGCTCGGCAATCTTCGTGAGTGTTCGCATAGTTCTTAGTCTTAGATGCGCGTGAGTGAGATGTGCAATGAAAATGTGAACGGTTATTTGCTTTCTCGTGTTATTACGACAATGATTCGAATGTTTCTTTTAAAATTAAATCTTTTATTTTGGTCATCATAATATTTTAATAAGTTTTTTTTTGTTGCAAAGATTTGATATCGATACTTTCAGGTTCAATTGTCGTATAAACCAAAACCCTACTTTTCAGGAGACCCAAAAAACGTTTTTTTTTTTATAAAAAAATCGTAACTTTTTTATTTGAGAAGTTATAAAAAAATGACCAAGAGAAAACATTTTTCAATTCTTGCGATGAAAAGGTCTAGATATTTAAAAAATGGGCATCTTCAGTAGTTTTAAAGTTAGCTTGGAGTTACGTCCTTAAAAAAGGCACTCGGTGGTTTATACGACCCATTATATTGGACCTGAAAATAACTATATAATAATAATTTTTTAGTAAACACGAGACTGAAATTTATGGCTTAAAGACCATTAGATGTAATTTTTTTGGTTTATACACCCATTGATAAAGTGATTTATTCAAATGTATTATTAAAACTATACATGTAAATAATGTATTGTTTACTATTTCCAGGCTTTTGTTGTTTAGAGAATTTGCACAAAGATATTTAACAGTGTAAAAACGATATTTGGTTGAGGTAGAAATAATAAATTTGCTTGCATACGAAAAATAACAAGTTTATTGTTTTTTTTTACAATTTTGCAGGAAAATTATGGCAAAACTAATAATTTTAAACAAAACTAATCACCATAAATTTTGAACAAAAAAAAATACAATTACAGCAAAACATTCAGACAGCTTTCCTGGTTCTCAGAGAAGAGCTCCAGTATGCTCAGGAGAAGGATTTGTAATTTTTTGAGAATTACTCTTAGGAATTTATATCTTTACAAGAAACCCAAATTTAAATTACAGCTCAAAGTAAAGGCTAGATGACAAAATTTCAATTATTTGTCCGTCAGGCAGATAATTAGAAAATATTAGACTCATATTTTTTATTTTCTTTCATAATTAAATAATAACAGTGCTACATCGAGTTGAAATGGCGCGATACGTCACGCAATATAACACTGTAATTATTCGATAACACTGTAATTATTCGATTATGAAAAAAAAAATGAGTCTAATATTTTCTGATTATCTGTCTGACGGACTAAATAGAATTTCGATTTCATTATCTAGTCATCATCCCTAATAGTACTTGAAAAGTAATAAATTATTACAGAGCATATCAAAAGGGTATAAATAGCCTTCATGAGCACACTATGGCTTGTTTTCTTTGTTTAAAAGTCTTGAATTTATCACATTTAGTCGAGATCAATTCACGAATGTACTGGACCTGGAAGCAACCTTATACAGGGTGGATGGAAACGATAAGTGATCTCATTCGATTATTTCTAAACTATACAAGATATCGAAAAACTGGTTACTGATCCTGAAAGTGCTTCACGAGCTCTATCCAACGGTACCAATAATAGGTTACAGAATTAACTGGATCTATCCGAAAATTAATTGTTTTCAGCTTCCATACATTTAGTAAAACCACATAATATTAAAAACTATACAAGATATTCAAAAACTGGTTACTGATCCTGAAAGTGCTTCACGAGCTCTATCCAACGATACCAATAATAGGTTACAAAATTAACTGGATCCATCCTAAAATTCAATGTTTCCAGCTTCCATACATTTAGTACAGCCACAGTCATGGCACTCATATCTTGATAATATTATAGCAAGTAAAGCCTAAAACCAATGTTTTCCATGAATAATTTTAAATAAGAATGCAATTTACGAGTTCATTTTAAGTGTTTATTGTTTAGTAAAAAAAAAACTTCTAATTTTGTTTGACTGGCATACATTTAGTATGGAGGCTGAAAACATTTAATTTTCGGATAGATCCAGTTTATTATGTAACCTATTATTGGTACCGTTTGGAAGAGCTTGTGAAGCACTTTCAGAATCATTAATTAGTTTTTCGATACCTTGTATATTTTAAAAATAATCGAGTGAGATCACTTAACGTTTCCACCCTGTATACCTACCTATCTAGTTATTATCTTTAAAAGTAGAAACAATCAACTTTCTTTAACTTTATAATTAAGAAAAACTTACTTACTATCCATACATACATATGTGATGCAATAAATAAATGAATATGAATATGAAACAGATAATTACCATATTGAATACGTGGACTTACGACGTTGGATCCAAATATCTGGCCATATGTCTTTGGGCGTAAAAACCATTTTCAATTACGAGAGAGTTTTACATCCTGGCTTAAAAAATGTATGGTTGATACATCTTAGCAAAAATACCAAAAACAAGCGTTCGGTTTTTACATCGTTTATAAGGTATTTATTTATCTTTTAGGCTATAGTTTTTTGGGGCGTATAAACATTTTTTTAGCGAATTTCAATATATCGAATATACAGCTCGATAGAGAAAAAAATTCTGATTAAAATTGTATATATAACTCAATTTGGCCAAAATGGTTTATACGACAATTGAACCTGAAGGTGTCGATATCTTATTTTTCTTTTATTTAAAAACAAGCAGGCAGACAATATCAATAACAATAAAAAAGCAATCAAAGACACGATTACACCAATGTTCCAGACTTCCAGTCAAAACCCTTAGCTTATTACTAAGCAATTAACGTATAGATTCTATCGTATTCTATAGATAGATGGTTGTTTCATTTCATTCCACAGAATACGTGAAGAAGCCGATATTCTTACTCCAAGCAACCCTCATGATCCCGAATGTGTCTGTGAAGCCGACCCTGGATGAAATACAGGAAGTGTTGACCATCGCTGGGAAACACATATCAGGACTGTCCAAGGGAGTCGCCCAATGGTCCGGAGGGAAGGTCCCTAGGGTGAGAATAAATAAATGTAGATTTCAACATAACGTCTCAACTAAAAAAAATAGAAAACTTTCAGCGTGAGAAGGACAAAGGTTTTGGATGTGGTACCGTTACTGTGATGTATAACGTTTCTTTGTTACGCAAAAAGGCTGTTATTATTTACTGTTTTACCATTGGGTTTTATGGTGATTATTGACAGATAATTTATTGATAAAATTAATGAATCAATCGTCCCTAATTTGACCAGATGAAGCTGATATATATATTTAGAAATTGCTTTGCACACTTCATTTCATCACCAACCTTCGAAAAACCTCATAAAAATATTCAAATCATTATTATTCATGGTCTACTCTTTAATTAAATAACTACAATTGCACTGTTAAGTAAGATTGCTTGTTAAATTAAGGTACTATTTAAACTAAACATTTATTGATTGAAATAAACTTCTGATAAAATAACAACTTAACAATATTGTACATAACTAACCCACTGTTAAATAATGAGTATAAAATACTAACTTAAACGTTTTCCTTCTTTTATCACCCCACCCTGTGATGTTAATTGTATTGTGATGTTACCTGCACGCACCTGTGAACTACTGTGTTTTCGTCTGCTGCCACTGCCGCTGTGTTCACCTATTTCTGTTTTATTTGCCAAACACTCAATGTGCTTAATACCTTTATTTGGACTCCCCGCTTCACCTCTGCGCGCGTCCCGATACCCTAACCCAGGTTAACTGGAAGAAGATCGCAGGCCGCCCGTCGAACCACCTTCTAGAAGTAGTCACGAAGCTTGACGAACAGGTGCAATCAGGGGCTGCGCAAAACGCGGGTATGCAGCAAAAGGGCCTTAAAGTTATCGAGGCAGCGAAGATTCGGCGCAAGAGACACTACCGCCTTGAGTCGGAGGAGAAGCCGTCGTTCCCATTCCAACAGAAAAACTTCTATAACCACGTCATGGAGAACAAGGAAGTCGTCAAGACCTTGTCGCAAATGTCTACATGCACGCAGAATATCAAAACAGTAAGTCTTTTTAACTTTATGATGATTGTAACAACTCTCAATTAGATTTCGTTAATGTAACCACAGTAGACATAGTAACTACGAGTATGTTTTTAGTATGAATCCCGGATACACCTTTACTTATCCAGCTGATTTAACACGAGTAATCAAACTGGAAAATACCGCGCAGTTTGTTGCACAGTGATTTCTAGTCCTGAGAATTGAAATAAATACCACCGAGTAATGAAATAAAGAAGCGAATATTGTGCTACTTACTGTAACAAAACGATTCGTAAAGAATTTTATTGCATTGTTACAAATTCTAGGAGCTGAACAACTTGGTGAAGCGCTGGCGTCCGTACCACTACCTCTGGAAATGTGAGAAGACCCTGCGCCAACTGCTGTCCTGGAACTTGAATGACTTTGAACTGTCGCTGAAGAAGCACAGCGAGCTGGAAGCCAAGCTGGCGACCGAGCCCGACGTGCTGGTCATAGGCACCTGCCTCGCTGTGTCCACCGAGAAACTCAAGCTTGGACTGACTACAGAGTTGAAAAGTGGGTTTTCGTAATTCTTTTTCCATCTACTTGATAGTCCTGCAAACGGCTAGCCTTTAAGTATCGGCACAGAATAATGAGGTAGAATCAAGTAAAGACTCAATTAAAAACTAGGCAGATATTTTATAAGTTCAAAATAGTAATAAAAAGGGTCTGGCAAGGAAATTAAGTACCAATTTCGAAATACTAATCGAGTACCTAAATGAAAAAAAAAATCTCTGCAGCTTCCATTGAAATAATTAAAAATATGATCAGCTAAAAGTTTTCCTTAGAATTCCAACCCTGAGTTTTAATTTAGGGTTAAATGAAAATTTAATTTATTACAGACGGCACTCACAGAATAAGTCAAGCTATGCGCAAGAAATATAAACGTGAGATGGACTACGTTTATGCCATCATGAATGATCTAGAACGTAAGCTGGAGAGACCCATAAGAGACCTGGATGACGTCAGGACTGTCATGGAGACTCTGAAGAAGATACGGGAACAAGAAGTTGACATGGAACTCAAAATTGACCCGGTTGAAGTAAGTAATAACTTAAATCTATATTTTTTTGTAAATTGTTTACAGTTTACAAAATATGCAAATACTGAAAACATAAACAATTTAATAATGCATTATAAAATAATTTAGGATGTAGATAAGTACTTCTGTACTCAATGTGATCTCTGTGGTGAAAGTATGTAATGTGAATAATTATTATCCAAAATTTTGATAGGTTCTTATAAACATAATTAGGTAAGTTTAATATGAAAAAGCCAGAATGTATAAGTTATATCACCCAGTTCCATCAAACTATTCTAATTTCCAGGAAGCCTTCAACATAATCACTCGCTATGAGCTGCCTGTGAGCAAAGAGGATTTAGAACAGGTTGATAATCTCCGCTACACTTGGCAACAGCTGCAAGCGCAGGCGTTGGCAACCCATTTCCAGCTTTTGAAAATGCAGCCGACCTTCTCTGATGACCTCAAGAACAACCTGGACAGGTTTAGGGATGACAATACGGAGTACTGCCATGAGTATCGCCATGCAGGCCCTATGCAGCCTGGCTTGAGCCCTAGGGAGGCATCAGATAGGTTGATTCTCTTCCAGGTATAATATTTTCATCTTTGTAATAAAGGCTATATTAATATTCCTGGAGGCGAACCATATTTACAATTCCTATTCGTTTCATCAAACTTTTTCGTAAATTAAGGTCTTGATTTCCAGAACCGCTTCGATGGCATGTGGCGTAAACTACAAACCTACCAAAATGGCGAGGAACTATTTGGTCTTCCTCACACGGAATACCCTGAACTTGCGCAAATAAGAAAGGAGCTAAACCTTTTGCAAAAGCTGTATAAACTGTACAATGACGTCATCGACCGAGTCAGCAGCTATTATGATATTCCATGGGGTGAAGTCAACATCGAGGAGATCAACAATGAGCTTATGGAGTTTCAAAATAGGTGCCGAAAGCTGCCAAAGGGGTAAGTTTGCATCTGATATAAGATGATGAATTTGTTCTAACTACTAAGAGAAACCAATTTTCTTGTTTAGCCTTAAAGAATGGCCTGCCTTCTTCGCGCTTAAGAAGACAATAGATGACTTCAACGACATGTGCCCGCTCTTGGAGCTGATGGCCAACAAAGCGATGAAAGCGCGTCACTGGCAACGTATCATGGAGGTCACCAAATACATCTTCGAACTTGACAACGAGGACTTCTGCTTGAAGAATATTCTGGAGGCACCTTTGTTGCAGAATAAAGAGGATATTGAGGTAATTGTTATATTAAAAGTTCGAAGTAACTAAGAGTGCATCTTGGCCTCCGATCCTCCGCGACAGTCTGTTTTGGTGTCTTTCGCCAGTGGACGTCCAACGTGAAGCTCACGCAGGTCCCTCGCAACATTTTAAATTCTCCCCAACGGTAGGTACCCGGGGCGACCAACCGGTTGTCAGGAATTCCTACAACTTTTTCCAGGTGGCATTTTTTTAATTTATAAAACTACTCATAATATTGCTAAAAGATAAATAATTTACGAGAAACAGTAGGTACCTAATTGTAATAAAAATAATTATTATAGTTACTGCTTGCTTATGATGACAAAAAAAAATTAAACGCTGCAACGTATAAAAATATTTTATGTTAATTCCGGTGAAACGAAACGTAGCTTCATATCAGAAAATTTATCGTGGTGCGGCGACGAAACGAAACCCGAAACTTAAAACGAAACGCATTCTGACGTCTGAATACCAGGCGCTCATAAAACAGAAGCGATTGAGGGCGCGTAACGTAACCTATTTGCGACACCTTCATCCCCAGCTTCTCTCTCATTCCATCTCAATATCAAGCTCCGCCTCATAATAACTCACCCCATCTTATCGCTCTCTTTCTTCCTAATATTATTCGAAAGAGAAAACAAAACTAGTTACTGCGACGAACCTGTGAAAATATTTTATTGCTCGTTCACTCCTATTCAAAGTATGGAAAGAGAAACGCTAACTATAATTTTGTATCTTCGCCTTCATTTATCTACCTTTATGAATTTGGCACCCCTATTACGTATGGTGGAGGAAATTTTCGTAGTTTCTATCAGACACCTTTCGTTTATGAAGTTGGCCAGCTGGCGCAAATCTTTTCGTGAACGATGCCGCCCTGGTACTGTTACCGACGATCCACCTGTCGTGCCCCGCAAGCGGTGCCGCGCGCCCCACGCCCCATACCCTGTCCTGTTTCGTGCGGAAAGTGGAAAACTTGCTCACTGGAAATTTCACAGTGTGAAAATCACTGCCTTGTTTAATTCTGCGTTTATTAAATGCACGTTTGGAATCGTGTTTGAAAACGTGTATAGTATTAGTAGGGAGCTTTATACGTGCAAAAAATAATTATATTGAACTTTTTATCTATCTTTTATACAAGCAGCCGCCCGCGACTTCGTACGCGTGGATCCCGTTTTACCTCCTTAGGAGTGGAGTTTCGTAAAATCCTTTCTTAGCGGATGCCTAATTGCCTACGTGTTAACATCTACCTACATAGTTATTTAATTTTTAGCGTTAAGAGTCGCATCTCAACCTTCCGCTTGCCGGGCGACTGCTCTTCCAACTCCCGCCTTAGGCAGTTCAATTTTTTCAAGTTATTTAATTATAATCTACCCGCATGCCTTTCAGCCTGATCCGTCCAGTGGTTTGGGCTGTGCGTCGATAGATCACTATTTCAGTCAGTCAGAGTCACCTTTGAGTTCCGAGTACTTACGAGTACATAGTAAATATAGATGACCTACGCTGAACTGTCCCACCAAACTCAATGACAGGAGGGCGCTACCATCGTTCAACTATATGGTTTCCAACATGGCAAAAATCGGAACCAGCGATCTGGTATTGACGGTGGCACCCCACTGTCAATGTCATCGATAGGACAGTCCAGTATTTTGGAACTATATCTAATTTATTTTTATGCATTGACAGATCGGTCTGACATGATGACCTATTTCGTTGTTTTGATAATTATTATGCAATAAATCCTTGAAAAACGGCTATCTTTTGTTTTTAACACATTCACGTTTATGGTCGTAATACTAATTAATTTATAAAATAATTAATTTGATGTTCTTTGGTCGTGAAAGTATTTTATTTCCACAGTTTTCCGCCGATTTTCCTTGAAATTAGGTCAGTCGGGTTGGGGAAATGGGTAACGTGGCAAAATGCATATCCGCATCGTACCAGGATCGCAGAAGATTGAAGGAGGTAGATCTTAAAATATAGGCACTGAAGCAAAACCACACCATAATCAACCTTATTTCTATCGAGATAAGGAACGAAAATGTTACACCGGTTGCTGCCTGTATGTTCAGTCGACAATACATTAGAATAACATTTTTGTTGCAAAATAGCTTCTATTACTACGACAATAATAATTATGTGTGACGCAGTGTTCAGCTGGATGTGCCGTCGTCTGTATTCGCAACTGCCAACCAATTTATTGAAACGGGGCGCTATTTTTTAGTACTGTGATTTTCTATAACTGCGTGGGCTAACATACTATCGCCAATACTAAGGCATCATAAATCAGAAGCTTTGTACTTTTTTATAAACGTTTTATTCATGATAATTTACGTATTGAGTGGTAAGAGGGCGTCTACCGACGCCAAGATTTCAATCGATGTCGGTTGGCAGAAAACAATGTGGTCTAGTATCAAAACAGGTAAGTGATAATTATCTGTAAGTCCTTGATTTTTTTTTGTATTTTCTCAATTGTATAATACTCGTAGTAATAAAATTATCTTTGTGGTTTTAAGATGTTGCTAGGTTCGACCGTTCCTCTTAATATTATGTTTTTTTCACAGACGGACTCAATTTCAGAGCTTTTCAGAGCTATATATAGCGGTGGTTCAGAGGAAAACGGGATTGTTTCTTTTTACATTGCGATTTTACCGGTGGCACCCGGTGGCAACAAAGATAGAAGAGATAATAATTATATAATATTTTCTTAATAAGTACTCTGTAATCTGTATCTGTGGTACAGCAGCTAGTTCGCGCATTCGATTTCAAACATGCGCGTCAGAGGATCAGTTTATAGAAAACGTACACAGTTTTATTGATGCTATCAAGAAAGGTAAAAAAGATTTAAAATCTTATTAACTTGGAATTTTCTATGAAATTACATTGCTAGGTCAGCTAGTTTTTAAATTATTGATTGGTGATGTTGGTATCCATTATTTTTAGGGTTCCGTAGCAAAAAACGGAACCCTTATAGATTCGAAAGAACTAAATAACTAATTAAAAAAATATTACCTACAACACTTGTAACCTGAATTGAAAAATAATGTTTTTCTTGATTAGGCTCCTGTTGTTTCCAAAAGCAATAACTTTTTTTCTTAAGTTGTAATGCTATGTATTAGACTATTTTGGAATCTGCAAAAGATGGACATGTTTTTAAAATAATGGGCACTGACAGTGTACTTAGTACACTTTTTTTACACCACAAGCACAGAATAAGTAATAGTGCCACAAGCTGAAAAGTCAAACGATTTGCTAGTAATGAGTATTGAATTTCGAAACAAACTATTTTTTTTATTATTACAATTCAGTTTGTAATAAAAAAGTATTTGTAACACTTAGTACATTATTATAATCAGCAATAATAAAAAAAAACTGCATAAAAAATACCGTTAATTTTGGAAATTATAACCGTAACGCAAGGTACCAATTTAAAAAGAATCAATTTTTTTTGAACAACTGTAATAATCAATTTCAAAAATATGCAATATTTTGGTTATTTCATAGGTACTTACTTTCATAATAGAACTGATTGCCATTTAATTTAAAGGATATCCCAGATGGTTTCCCAACGCCTTCCTGGCAACCAAACTGGGCAGCCTGGTAGGCAAACAAAATGGGCAGGTTTGAAAAGGATTTAGTCCCGCCGCCGCCGGTGCCGCGAACGGCCGTGTGGTGCCGGTTTGAACAACGTTCGACCTCTGACGTAGTGACATGGAGTCTGCATAAATTTTAATTGATTTCAATCACATCTACACAAAAGTCTACCCGTTTTCTTCTTACCAACTCGATCATTGTGCAATATTAGACCAGTTGCCAACTAGCGGGCTTGTTGTTTTGTGCGTTTATCCGACGCGTCCTGTATAAAATTCATCGCATGATGTTCTTTTGTGAACGAATTAAAATAATCTGAGAAATTTTGTGGTTATAATTTACATTGTAAAACATTCCTAGAATTGACTACAAGAGGAATAGGAAACATGTTTTTCACATCCGCAAAATGGGTTGAAGAAGGAGGTAAGTTTCTATTACAAAATCGTCCTTTTATAGAATTTGGAGACATAAAAGCATAAAACATTTTGTTTGTATATTTGACAAAATAAAATGTAAAAGTTCCTAATGATCCATTTCATAAAGTGTGGTCACATGACAATCAATAAAATTAATCAATAAATTATTTAATTTTGCAATGTGATTTTATCATAAATTATTTTACGATACTAGCTTTAAAATTAGCCATAGCCTAGCAACAAAATTTACTTAGAAAGAATCATTACACCATAAATAATATCCGCCATGAAATAATATTTAACCTAGGGTAGGTACATTATACATTTTAAGAATGCGGATTTTGTCAGTTAGCCGTATTTTTACAAGCTTTATATTGACTTCACTTGTTAGTATGTGTGGGACAAATCTTGCAACTGAATTTAAGACCACTTCGTCTCAACCGATTGAGCTGAAATTTGGTATACTTATGTAAGTACGATGACATTGCAATGTTATGGTACCATTGAGCTGGTCTGGTGATGGAGTCAGGAGATGGCCATAGGAACTCCTGAACGAAACGGCGGAATCGCATCGAGTGTCGGTTCGTTGGATTTGTCTTTTTGAGCAGTTTAGTGCTAGATGATGTCTAGGGTCCTGATGATGGATTAGGGAGGTGGCCATAGGAACTCCTAAACGAAACGGCAGAAACTCATCGAGTTTGGGTTCGTTGGATTTTTCTTTTCGAGCAATTTAGTGCTAGATGATGTCCAGGGTCTTGATGATGGAGTCATGAGGTGGCCATAGGAACTCCTAAACGAAACGGCAGAAACTCATCGAGTTTGGGTTCGTTGGATTTGTCTTTTCGAGCAGTTTAGTGCTAGATGATGTCCAGGGTCCTGATGATGGTTTTGGGAGGTGGCCATAGGAAATCCTAAACGAAAAGGCAGAAACTCATCGAGTTTGGGTTCGTTGGATTTGTCTTTTCAAGCAGTTTAGTGCTAGATGATTTTTTTTTTTAAGGGACGCGCGCTCGTCGCAGACCGACGTTCGCGATCGGGCAGTATCGAGCGCATAAAGCGCCCGATCAGTGGCGAACCCAACTAGAGGGTTGCCCACCGCGGTGTTGGACCAAAGTCCAGCCTACGGTGGGCTCACTCTAGTGGGCCCGATCGAGGGGGACTACGGACGCGGCCTGAGGGCGCCACGGTAGGCTCGGACCTCGGCTCAGGCCGTGTCCGGGGGACGGATTGGGGAGAACCGGCCCGGTACATGTCTGTACCGTCCGAAATGGAAGGCAGGGCCTCGTACTCGCCGGCGAGTACGGTGTAACGAGCTACTGTGTTGTGGAGTAGTTGGCGTGCTTAAGGCAGTGATGTCTGTGTTCAGAAATTCGGTAATAGGATCGTCCGGGTCGTCTAGGACATGCCTAGGTTGTCGGTATTGGGCAGCGACATCTTTCTGGGGTGTGTACGTGGCGGCGCTAACGATAAGAGGGTTCTTGTGGTTGATCGCTTTATCAAAGTAGCGGCGAGAGGCTTCTTTCATAAAGTGATCAATCGATGGGATCTCGAAATCTCTATGGAGATTCGTGTTACGCACGAACCACGGGGCATCCGCGGCTTGGCGTAAGAATTTGTTTTGGAGGGTCTGGAATTTCTTAAGGACTGTGCAGGAAGTGTGAGCAAACACCGGACTGGGCGTAAGTCAACACTGGACGGATGCAGGTTTTGTAAATTGTCAACTTATTCCTAAGTGACAATTTACTTTTCCTTCCAACTAGGTGGTAGCGTCGGTGGGTGTAGTGGTTCGCATGGCTCAAGACACGTCTGAGGTGCGGAGCGAACGATAATCTCTGGTCGAGGGTGACACCTAAGTACTTAGCCTCACTCTTCCAAATAATAATTTGTTCAAATAAGGTGAGATGGGTGGGGACATTAGGACGAGTGCGAACCGGAGGACGTTTCGCAGACAAAGCCCTAGAAAACTACACTGCTGCACTTTTTTCGGGATTTACCTCGATACGCCACTTCCTGAACCATTCGCCTAATTGTGTGACTGCGCGTTGGAGCGCCAAGATGACGTAATTCCGATTACGTCCGGACTTGTAGAGTGCGGTGTCGTCCGCAAAGAGGGCTAAATCCGTATTCGGATATTTGGGGATGTCATTGACGTACAATGAAAAAAGAATGGGTGCTAGATGATGTCCAGGGTCCTGATGATGGAGTCAGGAGGTGGCCATAGGAACTCCTAAACGAAACGGCGGAATCTTATCGAGTTTGGGTTCGTTGGATTCGACTTCTCGAGCACTTTGGTGCTAAATAATGACCCAGAGATTGAGATACAACTAAAAAGTGTAAAATAAAATTATAATAAAAAAAACTTTTTTAAAAACAAGCTTTATCCTGAAATGCAGTTGTACTAAAACGAAAAAAATAATTGTGTGCTTGGTTCAAAGAATTTCGAAAGCTTGTAGCGCAAACAGAAAAAAAGAGTAATAAATTCCATGCGCGATACAAGCTTTCGAAATTCTTTTAACCAAGCACACAATTATTTTTTTCGTTTTAGTACAACTGCATTTCAGGATAAAGCTTGTTTTTAAAAAAGTTTTTTTTATTATAATTTTTTTAGCGGTATTTTCACTCATTTTACAGGATATCTGCATCTCAGCGATGAAGGAGAAGGACATCGAAGCAAAGCTTCGGCAAGTGACCAACGAGTGGTCCGTCCACGAGCTGACCTTCCAAACCTTCAACAACAGGGGAGAACTCCTCCTCCGAGGAGATACCACGGCGGAGACCATCGGACAGCTGGAAGACAGTCTCATGATCCTCGGCTCGCTACTATCCAATCGGTAATTATTATGATGACCATCTTGTGAAAATCCATGCTCCTAAGTTTAAAGCTCCGGAGTGAAAAGTGGTAATGTCACATGAAAAAAACTACAAAATATTTTGCTTTCAAACAATACCTATTTATTATTAGGACACTTCAATAGAGACTATAAATATTATCTCCTTATATTTCAGATACAACGCACCATTCAGAAAGCAGATACAGCAGTGGCTTTACGACCTGCAAAGTACGAACGAGATCTTAGAACGCTGGTTGCTAGTGCAAAATATGTGGGTGTACCTTGAAGCTGTATTCGTAGGGGGTGACATCGCCAAACAACTGCCCAAAGAAGCCAAGCGGTTCTCAAAAATTGACAAATCTTGGCAGAAGATCATGCAAAGGGCTCATGAGACACCTGGAGTCGTATCCTGTTGCGTCGGAGACGATTTATTAAGACAATTGCTTCCGCATCTCCAAGAACAGCTGGAACTCTGTCAGAAAAGTTTGAGTGGCTATCTAGAGAAGAAGAGGACAATGTTTCCTAGATTCTTCTTTGTCTCTGATCCAGCCCTGTTAGAAATTCTTGGACAGGCTTCAGATTCACATACCATACAGAATCATCTGCTGTCCATATTTGACAATATTCGTTATGTCAAGTTCCATGATATTGGTGAGTCAATAAAGTTAAGCTTTCTTGTTTCTTTCTAACTAGATACCTGATAACTTAAAATTAGCGTCAATATAATAAAACAAACATTGAAATCAATTTCAGAATACAACAAGATGATTGCTATTGTTTCTTCGGAGGGTGAAGAGATAAAGCTGGAGCGTCCCGTACGGGCAGAGGGTTCTGTGGAGACCTGGCTGACGTCACTGTTGCAGTCGGCTCAAAGCAGCCTGCACTCCATCATCCGCAACGCGGTGTCCATCCTCAACGATCCCGCTTTCAATTTGCTGCTGTTCCTTGACAAAATGCCGGCACAGGTAAAATAGTTAGATATAGGTACCTACTGTCCTTTCCAAATCGCATCAAAATAATGAGCAGGTAGGTATATGACGCTAACCAGGCAATTATTATAGAAATAATTTGAGCCGGATGAAGAACATTGGCAACCTTTTACAGAACATAAGTTGCGCCTGTCTCAAACTTATTTGCGTAAAATAAGCGCTGGATTATTTCTGGATCTGTTAGAACTAGAATCTATGAGATATAAAACTTAAATTGGCATTTCAGGTTGGACTTCTGGGCATCCAAATAATATGGACTCGTGATGCAGAACTAGCACTGATGCAAGCTCGGCAAGACAAGAAAATAATGATGGAAACCAACAATAAGTTTTTGGAACTGCTGAACACATTGATTGATCAGACCACCAGGGACTTACTGAAGATTGAAAGAATTAAGTTTGAGACTCTTATTACTATCCATGTCCATCAAAGGGACATTTTTGATGTACTGGTAAGTTTTTGTCCCTCTTAAAAGTATTTAATGTTGTCCATGATAATTATATGATAATCTAGAATAACATTTGTGTATAATTTTGACTAAAATCGTATGGTTCCAGTGCCGTCTCAACGTCCGATCGGCGACCGACTTCGAGTGGCTGAAGCAATGCCGTTTCTACTTCAAAGACGACGCGGACAAGACCTGGATATCGGTGACGGATGTGGTATTCACATACCAGAACGAATACCTTGGGTGCACTGATCGCCTTGTCATTACTCCTCTTACTGACAGGTAACCATGAACATTTTACGAAAATCAGAATCAAAAGTTGCACAAAATTCCGTTCTGTGCAGTGAGAAAACCTGGAAACCGTAGATTATAAGGTAGAATGCGTTTTCTCTTGCACGGTTCTAGAATCTTTCTTCCTCAGACTCTTCGCGTCTTTTCTCTTCGTTTTTTCAAGCAATATGCCCACATGTTTAATTTCCATTTCAACTTGCTTAGAATGAAGTTCTCGTATTAACACCGAGCATAATTATTTTCTTTTTGAAATATTTTTCAGATGTTACATAACATTAGCACAGGCTCTAGCGATGAGCATGGGAGGCGCGCCTTGCGGGCCGGCGGGTACTGGTAAGACTGAGACCGTCAAGGACATGGGGAAGACCCTTGCGAAGTATGTCGTGGTGTTCAACTGCTCTGACCAAATGGACTATAGGTAACTGCTTTATGTTGTGGATTTGAAATTTTCACTTAAATTTAAAAGAACACAACAAAAATTATTCACTTTGAAATATTCACCCGTCCTGAATTCGACAGTTTAATTAAAGTACGAGTAATATAAAATTGACACTTTTTTATACAAATATCAACATCGCCTTATTAGGCTAGTTGACACTCTAATCCATTGTATATTTAAGTTCCATTGACACCATTGTGCTGACTGAGTACGTAGACTCGTCTCTAATGATTTTTTGATTTCTGACTGCTTTGTGAGTTTTGGGAAAAAATATAAAAATTGTATACTCAATGGGTTTTTGTCAATACTTCCAGAGGTCTCGGCCGGATCTACAAAGGCCTCGCCCAGTCAGGTTCCTGGGGCTGCTTCGACGAGTTCAATCGTATCGAGCTGCCCGTGCTCTCAGTCGCCGCACAGCAGGTGGCCGTGGTGCTCGCGGCGAAAAAGGAAAAGAAGAAGACCTTCGTCTTCACGGACGGAGACGTCTCCGAAATGTGCCCGGAGTTCGGCATTTTTATCACTATGGTCAGTAGTAGCTGCTAAGCGATTGATGTTATGCGAGCAATTTTAGAATTGGTTGTATCAGTCATTGCAGCTTTGCGCTCAAGTCTGCGCTGCGAATGGTTAAAATGTGTTTTTATGAATGCTGTGTGAACTATTCGGAAAGGTTGGTAATTATGTCATTTACCCATACCTAAATGGTCGACATTATCAAACATTGATTGTCAACAGAATCCAGGCTATGCCGGTCGCAAGGAACTCCCTGAGAACCTGAAGATCCAGTTCCGCACCGTCGCCATGATGGTGCCCGACCGGCAGATCATCATCAGGGTCAAGCTGGCCTCCTGCGGCTTCCTCGAGAATATTACGCTCGCCCGCAAGTTCTACACTTTGTATAAGTTGTGTGAGGAGCAGCTCACCAAACAGGTGAGTTACCTTGACATCATCCATCCATCCATCATTATGGTGCCCGTCCGGTAGAACTTCATCCGCGTGAAGCTGGCCTACGCTAGTCAATTAGCATACTTTTGCATGACCTCTTAAAACGTGACTTCCATAAATTTTGTACACAAACTAGATTTACGACGTTAGCAGATCACCATTGAAATACAAGTACTTTCTCGAGGAAGTCACGCTCGTTCGCAAGTTTTAATTGTATTAAGCTCTGTGAAGCTCACCAAACAGGTGAGAATATTCCAGATGGTAAGCAAAGCTCACGAGACGTAATTTTTTTACTCTGATCTAAATTATCTCAACGTGAGACTCTTTTACTGATATTTGACGATTTATGATTCAAAGGCTACAACACAAACAAGACCTAAATTATATTTCATCCTGCTCCCTCATTCATAAAAATTTCAAGAGTGCCTTTAGAATGCATAATTAAAAAAACGTTTGTGCTAACCCAACCCAGAGTAAAGATAAAGATAAAGATACATTTATTTGTTCAAACATGTGTACATAAGGTGTTAAGTCAGCATTTAAAATGGTATCAACATGTCGTACCTTTGCGGTGTACAAATATAAGTAACTAGCTTTCCGCCCGCGGCTTCGCCCGCGTGGAATTTTGTCTGTCACAGAAAAACAATATCGCGCGCGTATTTACTCACCGTTTAGACCTGGACTACGACAAACATTTTAAAACCAAAATCAGCTCAATCGGCCTAGTCGTTCTCGAGTTATAATCAGACTAACGAACATCAATTCATTTTTATTTATATATACAATATGTAACAAAAACACCGTCCGATCCGAAAGGGTCATAAAGTAGCTTTAACAACATTACCAAAACAAGTATCAAAATCACGTAATTAATAAAAACAATTTTTTTATCGATTTTTAAAGTCAATAAGTTTAGCAATGATTTACCCTACAACGGGGAAATTTTCAAAAAGCGTTAACACTCTGTCGCCGCGCGGCTTTTTTAAGACGCTGGGGGTCATGACCTTATGACGTGCCGGCGCATCTCTACCCCTCCCGCGTACCCTCTACACTGCCGTTCGGATTGCCATGTAAGCTTTTTTATTTTTGTAAATTTTGTATTTATTTTTCATGGGGTATTTTTTAAATAATATTTTATGAAAATTATTACACAAATGGAATCTTAACTCGATACCTATTAACACCTTAATGGATCGGACGGTGTTTCCGTTACATATTGTATAGATAGATGATAGCTAGCGGCCGCCCGCGACTTCGTACGCGTGGATCCCGTTTTACCCCCTTCATCTATCTTCAGCGGTTAACTCCCCTTCCCGTAGGAATTTTGCAATATCCTGTTGTAACTAAGCTTTAAGTTTACTAAGGTACCTGCATGCCAAATTTCAAGCGTCTATCTTACGCAGTTTAGATTTTTTCATACATATGTTTTTTCCCGCTAACTCCCGTTCCTGTGGGAATTTTACGATATCCTGTTGTACCTAAGCTTTAAATTTACTAAGGTACCTGCATGACAAATTTCAAGCGTCTATCTTACGCAGTTTAGATTTTTTCATACATATGTTTTTTCCCGGTAACTCCCGTTCCCGTGAGAATTTTACGATATCCTGTTGTACCTAAGCTTTAAGTTTACTAAGGTACCTGCACACCAAATTTCAAGCATCTAACTTAAGCGGTTCAGATTGTTCATACAAAAGGATTTTTCCGCTAATTCCCGTTCCCGTAGGAATTTCGGGAATTCCTTTCTTAGTGCACCTCTAAGGTACCTAAACTACGTTCCTTCCAAATTTCAAGTGCCTACGTTTAGCCGTTTAGGCTGTGCGTTGATCTGTCAGTCAGTCAGTCAGTTTCTCCTTTTATACAGTGTGTCCGGGCATGTAGAATAGCTCAAATACTAATAATACAATGCAAATAAAACATACCTTAACGACCTGGTTTTTCTTGTGTTGGAAAATAACTGAAAAAGAAGTGAAAAAAGTCATGTTTTATTCTAATTAAATCCATTCTTACTCCCTTAAAATGTATGAAACTTGTATCTGTTTTCTACTTCTGCTAATAGATAATTTTATTGGCTATCGCATGATATAAAATTTTTGCTTATTAGTGTTAAGCTACCCACGCTTTCACTTGTTTTTGAAGGAAGAGGTGAAAACTAAAAATTAAAAACTTAAATCCTCGTAATTTTGCGAGAAATGGGTCAAGCCCCAAATTTTAAGTATTTTCATCGATAAAATTGTCCATAGATTACGCCTTTAAAGTTTGATCACTACAAGCCCGGACACACTGTATATTTAGATAGGTTACAGAATTAACTGGATCTATTCGAAAATTCGATGTTTTCAGCCTCCATACTAAATGTATGCCAGTCACACAATATTAAAAGTGTTGATTTTTTTTATTAAATAATAAACACTTAAAATGAACTCGTAAATTGCATTCTTATTTAAAATTATTCATGGAAAACATTGGTTCTAGACTTTACTTGCTATAATATTATCAAGACATGAGTGCCATGACTGTGGCAGTACTAAATGTATGGAAGTCGGAAACATTGAATTTTCAGATAGATGCAGTTTATTTTGTAACTTATTATTGGTACCGTTAAATAGAGCTCATGAAGCACTTTTAGGATCAGTAACCAGTTTTTGGATAGTTTGTATAGTTTTTAATATTAAGTGGTTTTATTAAATGTATGGAAGCTGGAAACATTGAATTTTCAGATAGATCCCGTTTATTTTGTAACCTATTATTGGTACCGTTGGATAGAGCTCGTTAAGCACTTTCAGGATCAGTAACCAGTTTTTCGATATCTTGCATAGTTTAGAAATAATCGAGTGAGATAACTTATCGTTTCCACCCTGTATAGATAGATAGATGATAGCTAGTAGTATTCCCGTGGGAATATCACGATATCCTGTTGTACCTAAGCTTTAAGTTTACTAAGGTACCTGCACACCAAATTTCAAGCATCTAACTTAAGCGGTTTAGATTTTTCATACAAAAGGATTTTTCCGCTAATTCCCGTTCCCGTGGGAATTTCGGGAATTCCTTTCTTAGTGCACCTCTACGGTACCTAAACTACGTCCCTTCCAAATTTCAAGTGCCTACGTTTAGCCGTTTAGGCTGTGCGTTGATCTGTCAGTCAGTCAGTCAGTTTCTCCTTTTATATATTTAGATAACCCATTTTTGCTGAAAATTTCAGGTCCACTACGATTTCGGCCTCCGCAACATCCTTTCTGTCCTCCGCACCCTCGGCGCAGTCAAACGGGTCAACTCCAAAGACAACGAGAGCACCATAGTCATGAGAGTGCTTCGCGACATGAACCTGTCCAAACTGATAGACGAAGATGAACCACTCTTCATTTCACTCGTCTCAGATCTGTTCCCGAACCAAGCGCTGGACAAAACAACGTACAACGACCTTGAGGATGCAATAAAGAAACAGGTGGAGAGCTCAGGGCTGATATACCACCCGCCTTGGGCTCTCAAAGTTATACAGGTGTGTATATTTTTGATAAGAAAAAGATTGAAAAACTGCAAAAACAGATTTGATACGAAAAATGGCTGCTTTACGGTGTAATAGTAATAAAAAGTTCGATGTTGTCTATTTATCCCTCAATAAAAAATTTACATTGCAATAAAAGAGTACATTTTCAAACCTTTTACTATATTGCTGCAAAAACGCCAACAAAAATATTGCCCCTACTTACTTAGTGCTTAATATCGTCGCAATTTTGTTTTTACTAGAAAATCATGACAGTATTTCTAAAATACGCCTTTTTTATGAAGAAGCCGTATGTATTTGCAGCTATACGAAACTCAACGAGTTCGTCATGGAATCATGACATTAGGGCCTCCAGGGGCCGGTAAAACCACGTGCATTCATACACTTATGAACGCTCTGTCTGAAGTTGAGAACCCTCATAGGTAAACGTTGCACTCTAGAGCTGCATGGTATTATTCTGCCCTATGGAACAGTGCACTTTTCCCACTAGTGTTATTTATTAGTTAGCGACTATTAATTTGAGCAATTTCGTTGTCAAAACAATAAATTTTTAGTAAAATGTAGTTATTACTTTGCTATGCTTTTTGTCTCACAAGCATTTTCGTAAAAGTTTTATTGACAAGAGATTATTTTTAATACGAGTAGATTAAATTGAAAAGAAAATTATGACACCTAAATATATCCATTGAATGGCTATTTAATATTTAATTTTTGGAATTGACACTTTAATCAGTAGTACCTAGCTAAACTACCTTGCCATGATTTTGGTCTGATATTATTTAAATTAAACGTTTCAGGGAGATGCGCATGAATCCGAAATCTATAACAGCTGCGCAAATGTTCGGGCGTCTCGATGTGGCCACTAACGATTGGACAGATGGGATATTCTCAGCCCTTTGGAGGAAAACACTTAAAATCAAAACCGGAGAATATATCTGGCTGGTGCTCGATGGACCAGTCGACAGCATTTGGATCGAGAATTTGAACTCTGTGCTAGATGATAATAAGACCTTGACTCTAGCCAATGGTGACCGTTTGACAATGTCGCCTACATCGAAGATTATATTCGAACCGGAGAACATCGATAATGCATCTCCAGCTACTGTATCTAGAAATGGAATGGTTTACATGAGCTCATCGGGGTTGGATTGGGATCCAGGTAAATGTGTTTCTTTGTCCTTTCAACTATAGTATATTCGATGACTAGTTATAATAATAAATGTTTTTATTCTTTCAGTTGTTCGTGCTTGGCTAAAGTCAAGATCGGCCAGAGAAGTTGAAGTATTTAGCGTACTTTTTGACCAGACTTTCTTTGGCATCTACACATGGTGCACACAGAATTTGACTTTCAGTATGAAGGTCCTTCAAAGCAATATTGTGCTTCAAATGTTGAATCTCCTGGAAGGTCTTGTACCACCACAGAATGTCGAACCAGTAGAAGATACATCTGGCAGCAAATCAGTCAATGGTGATATGGATGATGAAGAAGAAAAAGAAAAAGTAGAAGAAATAGTGCTGTTCACCCATGAACATTTGCAAAAAATATATGTGTTTTCATTAGTTTGGGGTTTCGGATCTCTATTAGAAACCAACGACAGAGATCGATTTGACACATACATCAAGAAAAACTTCTCAGAAATTCTAGACATTCCGAAGCATCCAAATAATAAACCCAGCAATCTTTTTGATTTCTACGT